>NW_024543270.1:0-1200000 GCF_018167655.1 Microtus oregoni | reverse complement strand
TACTCAGGGAGCTGGGTGCTCAGTACTCATTGTGCTGGGTGCTCAGTACTCGGGTGCTGGGTGCTCAGTGCTCAGGGAGCTGGGTGCTCAGTGCTCGGGGTGCTGGGTGCTCAGTGCTCAGTACTCAGGGTGCAGAGTGCTCAGTGCTCGGGGTGCTGGGTGCTCAGTGCTCAGTACTCAGGGTGCTTGGTGCTCAGTGCTCGGGGTGCTGGGTGCTCAGTGCTCAGGGTGCTGGGTGCTCAGTGCTCAGGGTGCTGGGTGCTCAGTGCTCGGGGTGCTGGGTGCTCAGTGCTCAGGGTGCTGGGTGCTCAGTGCTCAGGGTGCTGGGTGCTCAGTGCTCAGGGTGCTGGGTGCTCAGTACTCAGGGTGCTCGGTGCTCAGTAATCAGGGTGCTGGGTGCTCAGTGCTCGGGGTGCTGGGTGCTCAGTACTCAGGGTGCTGGGTGCTCAGTGCTCGGGGTGCTGGGTGCTCAGTGCTCGGGGTGCTCGGTGCTCAGTGCTCGGGGTGCTGGGTGCTCAGTACTCAGGGTGCTGGGTGCTCAGTACTCGGTGTGCTGGGTGCTCAGTACTCAGGGTGCTCGGTGCTCAGTGCTGGGGGTGCTGGGTGCTCAGTGCTCAGTACACAGGGTGCTGAGTGCTCAGTGCTCAGGGTGCTGGGTGCTCAGTGCTCAGTACTCAGGGTGCTCGGTGCTCAGTGCTCGGGGTGCTGGGTACTCAGTGCTCAGTACACAGGGTGCTGAGTGCTCAGTGCTCCGGGTGCTGGGTGCTCAGTGCTCAGTACTCAGGGTGCTGGGTGCTCAGTGCTCGGGGTGCTGGATGCTCAGTACTTAGGGTGCTGGGTCCTCAGTGCTCAGGGTGCCTCGTGCTCAGTACTCAGGGTGCTGGGTGCTCAGTGCTCAGGGTGCTGGGTGCTCAGTACTCAGGGTGCTGGGTCCTCAGTGCTCAGGGTGCTGGGTGCTCAGTGCTCGGGGTGCTCAGTACTCAGGGTTCTGTGTGTTCAGTGCTCAGGGTACTGGGTGCTCAGTACTCAGGGTGCTGGGTGCTCAGTACTCATAGTGCTCAGTGCTCAGTACTCGGGGTGCTGGGTGCTTAGTACTCAGGGTGCTCAGTGCTCAGTACTCGGGGTGCTGGGTGCTCAGTACTCGGGGTGCTGGGTGCTCAGTGCTCAGGGTGCTGGGTGCTCAGTTCTCGCGGTGCTGGGTGCTCAGTGCTCGGGGTGCTCGGTGCTCAGTACTCGGGGTGCTGGGTGCTCAGTGCTCAGGGTGCTGGGTGCTCAGTGCTCAGGGTGCTGGGTGCTCAGTGCTCGGGGTGCTCGGTGCTCAGTACTCAGGGTGCTGGGTGCTCAGTACTCAGGGTGCTGGGTGCTCAGTGCTCAGGGTGCTGGGTGCTCAGTACTCAGGGTGCTGGGTGCTCAGTACTCAGGGTGCTAAGAGCTCAGGGTGCTCAGTGCTCAGGGTGCTGAATGCTCAGTGCTCAGTGCACAGGGTGCTGGGTGCTCAGTCCTCGGGGTGCTGGGTGCTCAGTTCTCTGGGTGCTCAGTGCTCAGTACTCAGGGTGCTGTGTGCTCAGTACTCAGGGTGCTGGGTGCTCAGTACTCAGGGAGCTCAGTGCTCAGGGTGCAGTGTGCTCAGTACTCAGGGTGCTGGGTGGTCAGTACTCAGGGTGCTCAGTACTCAGGGTGCTGGGTGCTCAGTGCTCAGGGTGCTGGGTGCTCAGTGCTCGGGGTGCTGGGTGCTCATTCTCGGGGTGCTGGGTGCTCAGTACTCAGGGTGCTGGTTGCTCAGTGCTCGGGGTGCTCGATGCTCAGTACACAGGGTGCTGGGTGCTCAGTGCTCGGGGTGCTGGGTGCTCAGTACTCAGGGTGCTGGGTGCTCAGGGATCAGTAGTCAGCGTGCTGGGTGCTCAGTGCTCAGAGTGTTGGGTGCTCAGTACTCAGGGTGCTGGGTGCTCAGTGCTCAGGGTGCTCAGTGCTCAGGGTGCTTTGTGCTCAGGGTGCTGGGTGCTCAGTGCTCGGGGTGCTGGGTGCTCAGTGCTCAGGGTGCTGGGTGCTCAGTGCTCGGGGTGCTCAGTGCTCAGTACTCAGTGTGCTGGGTGCTCAGTGCTCGGGGTTCTCGGTGCTCAGTACGTTGGGTGCTCACTACTCAGGGTGCTGGGTGCTCATTGCTCAGGGTGCTGGGTGCTCAGTGCTCAGGGTGCTGGGTGCTCAGTGCTCAGGGTGCTGGGTGCTCAGTACTCAGGGTGCTGGGTGTGCAGTGCTCGGGGTGCTGGGTGCTCAGTGCTCAGGGTGCTGGGTGCTCAGTGCTCAGCGTGCTGGGTGCTCAGTACTCATGATGCGGGGTGCTCAGTACCCAGGGTGCTGGGTGATCAGTACTCGGGTGCTGGGTGCTCAGTGCTCAGGGTGCTGGGTGCTCAGTGCTCGGGGTGCTGGGTGCTCAGTGCTCAGTACTAAGGGTGCTGGGTGCTCCGTGCTCGGGGTGCTGGGTGCTCAGTGCTCAGTACTCAGGGTGCTGGTTGCTCAGTGCTCAGGGTGCTGTTTGCTCAGTGCTCAGGGTGCTGGGTGCTCCGTGCTCAGTGTGCTGGGTGCTCAGTACTCAGGGTGCTCGGTGCTTAGTACTCAGGGTGCTGGGTGCTCAGTACTTCGGGTGCTGGGTGCTCAGTGCTCGGGGTGCTCGGTGCTCAGTGCTCAAGGTGCTGGGTGCTCAGTACTCAGGGTGCTCATTGCTCAGGGTGCTGGGTGCTCAGTACTCAGGGTGCTGGGGGCTCAGTGGTCAGGGTGCTCGGTGCTCTGTACGTTGGGTGCTCAGTACTCAGGTGCTGGGTGCTCAGTACTCAGGGTGCTGGGTTCTCAGTGCTCAGGGTGCTGGGTGCTCAGTGCTCAGGGTGCTGGGTGCTCGGTGCTCGGGGTGCTGGGTGCTCAGTGCTCGGGGTGCTCGGTGCTCAGTACTCAGGGTGCTCAGTGCTCAGTACTCAGGGTGCTGGGTGCTCAGTGCTCAGGGTGCTGGGTGCTCAGTACTCAGGGTGCTCGGTGCTCAGTAATCAGGGTGCTGGGTGCTCAGTGCTCGGGGTGCTGGGTGCTCAGTACTCAGGGTGCTGGGTGCTCAGTGCTCGGGGTGCTGGGTGCTCAGTGCTCGGGGTGCTCGGTGCTCAGTGCTCGGGGTGCTGGGTGCTCAGTACTCAGGGTGCTGGGTGCTCAGTACTCGGTGTGCTGGGTGCTCAGTACTCAGGGTGCTCGGTGCTCAGTGCTCGGGGTGCTGGGTGCTCAGTGCTCAGTACACAGGGTGCTGAGTGCTCAGTGCTCAGGGTGCTGGGTGCTCAGTGCTCAGTACTCAGGGTGCTCGGTGCTCAGTGCTCGGGGTGCTGGGTACTCAGTGCTCAGTACACAGGGTGCTGAGTGCTCAGTGCTCCGGGTGCTGGGTGCTCAGTGCTCAGTACTCAGGGTGCTGGGTGCTCAGTGCTCGGGGTGCTGGATGCTCAGTACTTAGGGTGCTGGGTGCTCAGTGCTCAGGGTGCCTCGTGCTCAGTACTCAGGGTGCTGGGTGCTCAGTGCTCAGGGTGCTGGGTACTCAGTACTCAGGGTGCTGGGTCCTCAGTGCTCAGGGTGCTGGGTGCTCAGTGCTCGGGGTGCTCAGTACTCAGGGTTCTGTGTGTTCAGTGCTCAGGGTACTGGGTGCTCAGTACTCAGGGTGCTGGGTGCTCAGTACTCATAGTGCTCAGTGCTCAGTACTCGGGGTGCTGGGTGCTCAGTACTCAGGGTGCTCAGTGCTCAGTACTCGGGGTGCTGGGTGCTCAGTACTCGGGGTGCTGGGTGCTCAGTGCTCAGGGTGCTGGGTGCTCAGTTCTCGGGGTGCTGGGTGCTCAGTGCTCGGGGTGCTCGGTGCTCAGTACTCGGGGTGCTGGGTGCTCAGTGCTCAGGGTGCTGGGTGCTCAGTGCTCAGGGTGCTGGGTGCTCAGTGCTCGGGGTGCTCGGTGCTCAGTACTCAGGGTGCTGGGTGCTCAGTACTCAGGGTGCTGGGTGCTCAGTGCTCAGGGTGCTGGGTTCTCAGTACTCAGGGTGCTGGGTGCTCAGTACTCAGGGTGCTAAGAGCTCAGGGTGCTCAGTGCTCAGGGTGCTGAATGCTCAGTGCTCAGTGCACAGGGTGCTGGGTGCTCAGTCCTCGGGGTGCTGGGTGCTCAGTTCTCTGGGTGCTCAGTGCTCAGTACTCAGGGTGCTGTGTGCTCAGTACTCAGGGTGCTGGGTGCTCAGTACTCAGGGAGCTCAGTGCTCGGGGTGCAGTGTGCTCAGTACTCAGGGTGCTGGGTGGTCAGTACTCAGGGTGCTCAGTACTCAGGGTGCTGGGTGCTCAGTGCTCAGGGTGCTGGGTGCTCAGTGCTCGGGGTGCTGGGTGCTCATTCTCGGGGTGCTGGGTGCTCAGTACTCAGGGTGCTGGTTGCTCAGTGCTCGGGGTGCTCGATGCTCAGTACACAGGGTGCTGGGTGCTCAGTGCTCGGGGTGCTGGGTGCTCAGTACTCAGGGTGCTGGGTGCTCAGGGATTAGTAGTCAGCGTGCTGGGTGCTCAGTGCTCAGAGTGTTGGGTGCTCAGTACTCAGGGTGCTGGGTGCTCAGTGCTCAGTGCTCAGGGTGCTCAGTGCTCAGGGTGCTGGGTGCTCAGGGTGCTGGGTGCTCAGTGCTCGGGGTGCTGGGTGCTCAGTGCTCAGGGTGCTGGGTGCTCAGTGCTCGGGGTGCTCAGTGCTCAGTACTCAGGGTGCTGGGTGCTCAGTGCTCGGGGTGCTCGGTGCTCAGTACGTTGGGTGCTCACTACTCAGGGTGCTGGGTGCTCATTGCTCAGGGTGCTGGGTGCTCAGTGCTCAGGGTGCTGGGTGCTCAGTGCTCAGGGTGATGGGTGCTCAGTACTCAGGGTGCTGGGTGTGCAGTGCTCGGGGTGCTGGGTGCTCAGTGCTCAGGGTGCTGGGTGCTCAGTGCTCAGCGTGCTGGGTGCTCAGTACTCATGGTGCGGGGTGCTCAGTACCCAGGGTGCTGGGTGATCAGTACTCGGGTGCTGGGTGCTCAGTGCTCAGGGTGCTGGGTGCTCAGTGCTCGGGGTGCTGGGTGCTCAGTGCTCAGTACTAAGGGTGCTGGGTGCTCCGTGCTCGGGGTGCTGGGTGCTCAGTGCTCAGTACTCAGGGTGCTGGTTGCTCAGTGCTCAGGGTGCTGTTTGCTCAGTGCTCAGGGTGCTGGGTGCTCCGTGCTCAGTGTGCTGGGTGCTCAGTACTCAGGGTGCTCGGTGCTTAGTACTCAGGGTGCTGGGTGCTCAGTACTTCGGGTGCTGGGTGCTCAGTGCTCGGGGTGCTCGGTGCTCAGTGCTCAAGGTGCTGGGTGCTCAGTACTCAGGGTGCTCATTGCTCAGGGTGCTGGGTGCTCAGTACTCAGGGTGCTGGGGGCTCAGTGGTCAGGGTGCTCGGTGCTCAGTACGTTGGGTGCTCAGTACTCAGGTGCTGGGTGCTCAGTACTCAGGGTGCTGGGTTCTCAGTGCTCAGGGTGCTGGGTGCTCAGTGCTCAGGGTGCTGGGTGCTCGGTGCTCGGGGTGCTGGGTGCTCAGTGCTCGGGGTGCTCGGTGCTCAGTACTCAGGGTGCTCAGTGCTCAGTACTCAGGGTGCTGGGTGCTCAGTGCTCAGGGTGCTGGGTGCTCAGTACTCAGGGTGCTGGGTGCTCGGTGCTCAGTACGCTGGGTGCTCAGTACTCAGGGTGCTGGTTGCTCAGTACTCAGGGTGCTCGGTGCTCACTACTCAGGGTGCTGGGTGCTCAGTGATCAGGGTGCTGGGTGCTCAGTACTCAGGGTGCTGGGTGCTCAGTACTCAGGGTGCTCAGTGCTCAGTACTTAGGGTGCTCAGTGCTCAGTGCTTAGGGTGCTGGGTGCTCAGTGCTCGGGGTGCTGGGTGCTCAGTGCTCGGGTTGCTGGGTGCTCAGTGCTCGGGGTGCTGGGTGCTCAGTGCTCAGGGTGCTGGGTGCTCAGTGCTCAGAGTGCTGGGTGCTCAGTACTCAGGGTGCTCGGTGCTCAGTACTCAGAGTGCTCAGAGCTCAGTACTCAGCGTGCTGGGTGCTCAGTGCTCAGGGTGCTCGGTGCTCAGTACGCAGGGTGCTCAGTGCTCAGTACTCAGCGTGCTGGGTGCTCAGTGCTCAGGGTGCTGGGTGCTCAGTACTCAGGGTGCTGTGTGCTTAGTACTCAGGGTGCTCGGTCCTCAGTGCTCAGGGTGCTCGGTGCTCAGTACTCAGGGTGCTGGATGCTCAGTGCTCAGTGTGCTCAGTGCTCAGTACTCAGGGTGCTCGGTGCTCAGTGCTCAGGGTGCTCAGTGCTCAGTACTCAGGGTGCTCAGTGCTCAGTGCTCAGGGTGCTGGGTGCTCAGTGCTCGGGGTGCTGGGTGCTCAGTGCTCGGGGAGCTCAGTACTCAGGGTGCTGTGGGTTCAGTGCTCAGGGTACTGGGTGCTCAGTACTCAGGGTGCTCGGTGCTTAGTACTCAGGGTGCTGGGTGCTCAGTACTCCGGGTGCTGGGTGCTCAGTGCTCGGGGTGCTCGGTGCTCAGTGCTCAGGGTGCTGGGTGCTCAGTACTCAGGGTGCTCATTGCTCCGGGTCCTGGGTGCTCAGTACTCAGGGTGCTGGGTGCTCAATACTCAGGGTGCTCAGTGCTCAGTACTCAGGGTGCTCAGTGCTCAGTACTCAGGGTTCTCAGTGCTCAGGGTGCTGGGTGCTCAGTGCGCGGGGTGCTGGGTGCTCAGTGCTCAGGGTGCTGGGTGCTCAGTGCTCAGGGTGCTGGGTGCTCAGTGCTCAGGGTGCTCGGTGCTCAGTGCTCAGGTTGCTGGGTGCTCAGTACTCAGGGTGCTGGGTGCTCAGTACTCAGGGTGCTCATTGCTCAGTACTCAGGGTGCTCAGTGCTCAGTACTCAGGGTGCTCAGTGCTCAGGGTGCTGGGTGCTCAGTACTCAGGGTGCTGGGTGCTCAGGGCTCAGGGTGCTCGGTGCTCAGAACATTGGGTGCTCAGTACTCAGGGTGCTGGGTGCTCAGTACTCAGGGTGCTGGGTGCTCAGTGCTCAGGGTGCTCAGTGCTCAGTACATTGGGTGCTCAGTACTCAGGGTGCTGGGTGCTCAGTGCTCAGGGTGCTGGGTGCTCAGTGCTCAGGGTGCTGGGTGCTCAGTACTCAGGGTGCTCAGTGCTCAGTACTCAAGGTGCTGGGTGCTCAGTGCTCGGGGTGCTGGGTGCTCAGTGCTCAGTACTCAGGGTGCTCGGTGCTCAGTGCTCGGGGTGCTGGGTACTCAGTGCTCAGTACACAGGGTGCTGAGTGCTCAGTGCTCGGGGTGCTGGGTGCTCAGTGCTCAGTACTCAGGGTGCTGGGTGCTCAGTGCTAGGGGTGCTGGATGCTCAGTACTTAGGGTGCTGGGTGCTCAGTGCTCAGGGTGCCTCGTGCTCAGTACCCTGGGTGCTGGGTGCTCAGTACTCAGGGAGCTCAGTGCTCGGGGTGCAGTGTGCTCAGTACTCAGGGTGCTGGGTGGTCAGTACTCAGGGTGCTCAGTACTCAGGGTGCTGGGTGCTCAGTGCTCAGGGTGCTGGGTGCTCAGTGCTCGGGGTGCTGGGTGCTCATTCTCGGGGTGCTGGGTGCTCAGTACTCAGGGTGCTGGTTGCTCAGTGCTCGGGGTGCTCGATGCTCAGTACACAGGGTGCTGGGTGCTCAGTGCTCGGGGTGCTGGGTGCTCAGTACTCAGGGTGCTGGGTGCTCAGGGCTCAGTACTCAGCGTGCTGGGTGCTCAGTGCTCAGAGTGTTGGGTGCTCAGTACTCAGGGTGCTGGGTGCTCAGTGCTCAGGGTGCTCAGTGCTCAGGGTGCTGGGTGCTCAGGGTGCTGGGTGCTCAGTGCTCGGGGTGCTGGGTGCTCAGTGCTCAGGGTGCTGGGTGCTCAGTGCTCAGTGCTCAGGGTGCTGGGTGCTCAGTGCTCAGTGCTCAGGGTGCTGGGTGTTCAGTACTCAGGGTGCTGGGTGCTCAGTACTCAGGGTGCTGGGTGCTCAGTGCTCAGGGTGCTGGGTGCTCAGTGCTCAGGGTGCTGGGTGCTCAGTACTCAGGGTGCTCGGTGCTCAGTACTCAGGGTGCTCGGTGCTCAGTGCTCAGGGTGCTGGGTGCTCAGTGCTCGGGGTGCTGGGTGTTCAGTACTCAGGGTGTTGGGTGCTCAGTACTCAGGGTGCTGGGTGCTCAGTGCTCAGGTTGCTGGGTGCTCAGTGCTCAGGGTGCTGGGTGCTCAGTACTCAGGGTGCTCCGTGCTCAGTACTCAGGGTTCTCGGTGCTCAGTGCTCAGGGTGCTGGGTGCACAGTGCTCAGGGTGCTGGTTGCTCAGTACTCGGGGTGCTGGGTGCTCAGTACTCAGCGTGCTGGGTGCTCAGTGCTCAGGGTGCTGGTTGCTCAGTGCTCGGGGTGCTGTGTGTTCAGTACTCGCGGTGCTGGGTGCTCACTGCTCAGGGTGCTGGTTCTCAGTGCTCGGGGTACTGGGTACTCAGTGCTCAGTACACAGGGTGCTGGGTGCTCAGTGCTCGGGGTGCTGGGTGCTCAGTGCTCAGTACTCAGGGTGCTGAGTGCTCAGAGCTCGGGGTGCTGGGTGCTCAGTACTCAGGGTACTCGGTGCTCAGTACTCAGGGTGCTGGGTGATCAGTGCTCAGGGTGCTGGGTGCTCAGTACTCAGTGTGCTGGGTGCTCAGTACTCAGGGTGCTGGGTGCTCAGTACTCAGGGTGCTCGGTGCTCAGTACTCAGGGTGCTGGGTCCTCAGTGCTCAGGGGGCTGAGTGCTCAGTACTCAGGGTGCTGGGTGCTCAGTACTCGGGGTGCTGGGTGCTCAGTACTCAGGGAGCTGGGTGCTCAGTACTCATTGTGCTGGGTGCTCAGTACTCGGGTGCTGGGTGCTCAGTGCTCAGGGTGCTGGGTGCTCAGTGCTCGGGGTGCTGGGTGCTCAGTGCTCAGTACTCAGGGTGCAGAGTGCTCAGTGCTCAGGGTGCTGGGTGCTCAGTGCTCAGTACTCAGGGTGCTTGGTGCTCAGTGCTCGGGGTGCTGGGTGCTCAGTGCTCAGGGTGCTGGGTGCTCAGTGCTCAGGGTGCTGGGTGCTCAGTGCTCGGGGTGCTGGGTGCTCAGTGCTCAGGGTGCTGGGTGCTCAGTGCTCAGGGTGCTGGGTGCTCAGTGCTCAGGGTGCTGGGTGCTCAGTACTCAGGGTGCTCGGTGCTCAGTAATCAGGGTGCTGGGTGCTCAGTGCTCGGGGTGCTGGGTGCTCAGTACTCAGGGTGCTGGGTGCTCAGTGCTCGGGGTGCTGGGTGCTCAGTGCTCGGGGTGCTCGGTGCTCAGTGCTCGGGGTGCTGGGTGCTCAGTACTCAGGGTGCTGGGTGCTCAGTACTCGGTGTGCTGGGTGCTCAGTACTCAGGGTGCTCGGTGCTCAGTGCTCGGGGTGCTGGGTGCTCAGTGCTCAGTACACAGGGTGCTGAGTGCTCAGTGCTCAGGGTGCTGGGTGCTCAGTGCTCAGTACTCAGGGTGCTCGGTGCTCAGTGCTCGGGGTGCTGGGTACTCAGTGCTCAGTACACAGGGTGCTGAGTGCTCAGTGCTCCGGGTGCTGGGTGCTCAGTACTCAGGGTGCTGGGTGCTCAGTACTCAGGGTGCTGGGTGCTCAGTGCTCGGGGTGCTGGATGCTCAGTACTTACTGTGCTGGGTGCTCAGTGCTCAGGGTGCCTCGTGCTCAGTACTCAGGGTGCTGGGTGCTCAGTGCTCAGGGTGCTGGGTGCTCAGTACTCAGGGTGCTGGGTGCTCAGTGCTCGGGGTGCTGGATGCTCAGTACTTAGGGTGCTGGGTGCTCAGTGCTCAGGGTGCCTCGTGCTCAGTACTCAGGGTGCTGGGTGCTCAGTGCTCAGGGTGCTGGGTGCTCAGTACTCAGGGTGCTGGGTCCTCAGTGCTCAGGGTGCTGGGTGCTCAGTGCTCGGGGTGCTCAGTACTCAGGGTTCTGTGTGTTCAGTGCTCAGGGTACTGGGTGCTCAGTACTCAGGGTGCTGGGTGCTCAGTACTCATAGTGCTCAGTGCTCAGTACTCGGGGTGCTGGGTGCTCAGTACTCAGGGTGCTCAGTGCTCAGTACTCGGGGTGCTGGGTGCTCAGTACTCGGGGTGCTGGGTGCTCAGTGCTCAGGGTGCTGGGTGCTCAGTTCTCGGGGTGCTGGGTGCTCAGTGCTCGGGGTGCTCGGTGCTCAGTACTCGGGGTGCTGGGTGCTCAGTGCTCAGGGTGCTGGGTGCTCAGTGCTCAGGGTGCTGGGTGCTCAGTGCTCGGGGTGCTCGGTGCTCAGTACTCAGGGTGCTGGGTGCTCAGTACTCAGGGTGCTGGGTGCTCAGTGCTCAGGGTGCTGGGTGCTCAGTACTCAGGGTGCTGGGTGCTCTGTACTCAGGGTGCTAAGAGCTCAGGGTGCTCAGTGCTCAGGGTGCTGAATGCTCAGTGCTCAGTGCACAGGGTGATGGGTGCTCAGTCCTCGGGGTGCTGGGTGCTCAGTTCTCTGGGTGCTCAGTGCTCAGTACTCAGGGTGCTGTGTGCTCAGTACTCAGGGTGCTGGGTGCTCAGTACTCAGGGAGCTCAGTGCTCGGGGTGCAGTGTGCTCAGTACTCAGGGTGCTGGGTGGTCAGTACTCAGGGTGCTCAGTACTCAGGGTGCTGGGTGCTCAGTGCTCAGGGTGCTGGGTGCTCAGTGCTCGGGGTGCTGGGTGCTCATTCTCGGGGTGCTGGGTGCTCAGTACTCAGGGTGCTGGTTGCTCAGTGCTCAGGGTGCTCGATGCTCAGTACACAGGGTGCTTGGTGCTCAGTGCTCGGGGTGCTGGGTGCTCAGTACTCAGGGTGCTGGGTGCTCAGGGATCAGTAGTCAGCGTGCTGGGTGCTCAGTGCTCAGAGTGTTGGGTGCTCAGTACTCAGGGTGCTGGGTGCTCAGTGCTCAGTGCTCAGGGTGCTCAGTGCTCAGGGTGCTGGGTGCTCAGGGTGCTGGGTGCTCAGTGCTCGGGGTGCTGGGTGCTCAGTGCTCAGGGTGCTGGGTGCTCAGTGCTCGGGGTGCTCAGTGCTCAGTACTCAGGGTGCTGGGTGCTCAGTGCTCGGGGTGCTCGGTGCTCAGTACGTTGGGTGCTCACTACTCAGGGTGCTGGGTGCTCATTGCTCAGGGTGCTGGGTGCTCAGTGCTCAGGGTGCTGGGTGCTCAGTGCTCAGGGTGCTGGGTGCTCAGTACTCAGGGTGCTGGGTGTGCAGTGCTCGGGGTGCTGGGTGCTCAGTGCTCAGGGTGCTGGGTGCTCAGTGCTCAGCGTGCTGGGTGCTCAGTACTCATGGTGCGGGGTGCTCAGTACCCAGGGTGCTGGGTGATCAGTACTCGGGTGCTGGGTGCTCAGTGCTCAGGGTGCTGGGTGCTCAGTGCTCGGGGTGCTGGGTGCTCAGTGCTCAGTACTAAGGGTGCTGGGAGCTCCGTGCTCGGGGTGCTGGGTGCTCAGTGCTCAGTACTCAGGGTGCTGGTTGCTCAGTGCTCAGGGTTCTGTTTGCTCAGTGCTCAGGGTGCTGGGTGCTCCGTGCTCAGTGTGCTGGGTGCTCAGTACTCAGGGTGCTCGGTGGTTAGTACTCAGGGTGCTGGGTGCTCAGTACTTCGGGTGCTGGGTGCTCAGTGCTCGGGGTGCTCGGTGCTCAGTGCTCAAGGTGCTGGGTGCCCAGTACTCAGGGTGCTCATTGCTCAGGGTGCTGGGTGCTCAGTACTCAGGGTGCTGGGGGCTCAGTGGTCAGGGTGCTCGGTGCTCAGTACGTTGGGTGCTCAGTACTCAGGTGCTGGGTGCTCAGTACTCAGGGTGCTGGGTTCTCAGTGCTCAGGGTGCTGGGTGCTCAGTGCTCAGGGTGCTCAGTGCTCAGTACATTGGGTGCTCAGTACTCAGGGTGCTGGGTGCTCAGTGCTCAGGGTGCTGGGTGCTCAGTGCTCAGGGTGCTGGGTGCTCAGTACTCAGGGTGCTCAGTGCTCAGTACTCAAGGTGCTGGGTGCTCAGTGCTCGGGGTGCTGGGTGCTCAGTGCTCAGTACTCAGGGTGCTCGGTGCTCAGTGCTCGGGGTGCTGGGTACTCAGTGCTCAGTACACAGGGTGCTGAGTGCTCAGTGCTCGGGGTGCTGGGTGCTCAGTGCTCAGTACTCAGGGTGCTGGGTGCTCAGTGCTCGGGGTGCTGGATGCTCAGTATTTAGGGTGCTGGGTGCTCAGTGCTCAGGGTGCCTCGTGCTCAGTACCCTGGGTGCTGGGTGCTCAGTACTCAGGGAGCTCAGTGCTCGGGGTGCAGTGTGCTCAGTACTCAGGGTGCTGGGTGGTCAGTACTCAGGGTGCTCAGTACTCAGGGTGCTGGGTGCTCAGTGCTCAGGGTGCTGGGTGCTCAGTGCTCGGGGTGCTGGGTGCTCATTCTCGGGGTGCTGGGTGCTCAGTACTCAGGGTGCTGGTTGCTCAGTGCTCGGGGTGCTCGATGCTCAGTACACAGGGTGCTGGGTGCTCAGTGCTCGGGGTGCTGGGTGCTCAGTACTCAGGGTGCTGGGTGCTCAGGGCTCAGTACTCAGCGTGCTGGGTGCTCAGTGCTCAGAGTGTTGGGTGCTCAGTACTCAGGGTGCTGGGTGCTCAGTGCTCAGGGTGCTCAGTGCTCAGGGTGCTGGGTGCTCAGGGTGCTGGGTGCTCAGTGCTCGGGGTGCTGGGTGCTCAGTGCTCAGGGTGCTGGGTGCTCAGTGCTCAGTGCTCAGGGTGCTGGGTGCTCAGTGCTCAGTGCTCAGGGTGCTGGGTGTTCAGTACTCAGGGTGCTGGGTGCTCAGTACTCAGGGTGCTGGGTGCTCAGTGCTCAGGGTGCTGGGTGCTCAGTGCTCAGGGTGCTGGGTGCTCAGTACTCAGGGTGCTCGGTGCTCAGTACTCAGGGTGCTCGGTGCTCAGTGCTCAGGGTGCTGGGTGCTCAGTGCTCGGGGTGCTGGGTGTTCAGTACTCAGGGTGTTGGGTGCTCAGTACTCAGGGTGCTGGGTGCTCAGTGCTCAGGGTGCTGGGTGCTCAGTGCTCAGGGTGCTGGGTGCTCAGTACTCAGGGTGCTCCGTGCTCAGTACTCAGGGTTCTCGGTGCTCAGTGCTCAGGGTGCTGGGTGCACAGTGCTCAGGGTGCTGGTTGCTCAGTACTCGGGGTGCTGGGTGCTCAGTACTCAGCGTGCTGGGTGCTCAGTGCTCAGGGTGCTGGTTGCTCAGTGCTCGGGGTGCTGTGTGTTCAGTACTCGCGGTGCTGGGTGCTCACTGCTCAGGGTGCTGGTTCTCAGTGCTCGGGGTACTGGGTACTCAGTGCTCAGTACACAGGGTGCTGGGTGCTCAGTGCTCGGGGTGCTGGGTGCTCAGTGCTCAGTACTCAGGGTGCTGAGTGCTCAGAGCTCGGGGTGCTGGGTGCTCAGTACTCAGGGTACTCGGTGCTCAGTACTCAGGGTGCTGGGTGATCAGTGCTCAGGGTGCTGGGTGCTCAGTACTCAGTGTGCTGGGTGCTCAGTACTCAGGGTGCTGGGTGCTCAGTACTCAGGGTGCTCGGTGCTCAGTACTCAGGGTGCTGGGTCCTCAGTGCTCAGGGTGCTGAGTGCTCAGTACTCAGGGTGCTTCGTGCTCAGTACTCGGGGTGCTGGGTGCTCAGTACTCAGGGAGCTGGGTGCTCAGTACTCATTGTGCTGGGTGCTCAGTACTCGGGTGCTGGGTGCTCAGTGCTCAGGGAGCTGGGTGCTCAGTGCTCGGGGTGCTGGGTGCTCAGTGCTCAGTACTCAGGGTGCAGAGTGCTCAGTGCTCGGGGTGCTGGGTGCTCAGTGCTCAGTACTCAGGGTGCTTGGTGCTCAGTGCTCGGGGTGCTGGGTGCTCAGTGCTCAGGGTGCTGGGTGCTCAGTGCTCAGGGTGCTGGGTGCTCAGTGCTCGGGGTGCTGGGTGCTCAGTGCTCAGGGTGCTGGGTGCTCAGTGCTCAGGGTGCTGGGTGCTCAGTGCTCAGGGTGCTGGGTGCTCAGTACTCAGGGTGCTCGGTGCTCAGTAATCAGGGTGCTGGGTGCTCAGTGCTCGGGGTGCTGGGTGCTCAGTACTCAGGGTGCTGGGTGCTCAGTGCTCGGGGTGCTGGGTGCTCAGTGCTCGGGGTGCTCGGTGCTCAGTGCTCGGGGTGCTGGGTGCTCAGTACTCAGGGTGCTGGGTGCTCAGTACTCGGTGTGCTGGGTGCTCAGTACTCAGGGTGCTCGGTGCTCAGTGCTGGGGGTGCTGGGTGCTCAGTGCTCAGTACACAGGGTGCTGAGTGCTCAGTGCTCAGGGTGCTGGGTGCTCAGTGCTCAGTACTCAGGGTGCTCGGTGCTCAGTGCTCGGGGTGCTGGGTACTCAGTGCTCAGTACACAGGGTGCTGAGTGCTCAGTGCTCCGGGTGCTGGGTGCTCAGTGCTCAGTACTCAGGGTGCTGGGTGCTCAGTGCTCGGGGTGCTGGATGCTCAGTACTTAGGGTGCTGGGTCCTCAGTGCTCAGGGTGCCTCGTGCTCAGTACTCAGGGTGCTGGGTGCTCAGTGCTCAGGGTGCTGGGTGCTCAGTACTCAGGGTGCTGGGTCCTCAGTGCTCAGGGTGCTGGGTGCTCAGTGCTCGGGGTGCTCAGTACTCAGGGTTCTGTGTGTTCAGTGCTCAGGGTACTGGGTGCTCAGTACTCAGGGTGCTGGGTGCTCAGTACTCATAGTGCTCAGTGCTCAGTACTCGGGGTGCTGGGTGCTTAGTACTCAGGGTGCTCAGTGCTCAGTACTCGGGGTGCTGGGTGCTCAGTACTCGGGGTGCTGGGTGCTCAGTGCTCAGGGTGCTGGGTGCTCAGTTCTCGCGGTGCTGGGTGCTCAGTGCTCGGGGTGCTCGGTGCTCAGTACTCGGGGTGCTGGGTGCTCAGTGCTCAGGGTGCTGGGTGCTCAGTGCTCAGGGTGCTGGGTGCTCAGTGCTCGGGGTGCTCGGTGCTCAGTACTCAGGGTGCTGGGTGCTCAGTACTCAGGGTGCTGGGTGCTCAGTGCTCAGGGTGCTGGGTGCTCAGTACTCAGGGTGCTGGGTGCTCAGTACTCAGGGTGCTAAGAGCTCAGGGTGCTCAGTGCTCAGGGTGCTGAATGCTCAGTGCTCAGTGCACAGGGTGCTGGGTGCTCAGTCCTCGGGGTGCTGGGTGCTCAGTTCTCTGGGTGCTCAGTGCTCAGTACTCAGGGTGCTGTGTGCTCAGTACTCAGGGTGCTGGGTGCTCAGTACTCAGGGAGCTCAGTGCTCAGGGTGCAGTGTGCTCAGTACTCAGGGTGCTGGGTGGTCAGTACTCAGGGTGCTCAGTACTCAGGGTGCTGGGTGCTCAGTGCTCAGGGTGCTGGGTGCTCAGTGCTCGGGGTGCTGGGTGCTCATTCTCGGGGTGCTGGGTGCTCAGTACTCAGGGTGCTGGTTGCTCAGTGCTCGGGGTGCTCGATGCTCAGTACACAGGGTGCTGGGTGCTCAGTGCTCGGGGTGCTGGGTGCTCAGTACTCAGGGTGCTGGGTGCTCAGGGATCAGTAGTCAGCGTGCTGGGTGCTCAGTGCTCAGAGTGTTGGGTGCTCAGTACTCAGGGTGCTGGGTGCTCAGTGCTCAGGGTGCTCAGTGCTCAGGGTGCTTTGTGCTCAGGGTGCTGGGTGCTCAGTGCTCGGGGTGCTGGGTGCTCAGTGCTCAGGGTGCTGGGTGCTCAGTGCTCGGGGTGCTCAGTGCTCAGTACTCAGTGTGCTGGGTGCTCAGTGCTCGGGGTTCTCGGTGCTCAGTACGTTGGGTGCTCACTACTCAGGGTGCTGGGTGCTCATTGCTCAGGGTGCTGGGTGCTCAGTGCTCAGGGTGCTGGGTGCTCAGTGCTCAGGGTGCTGGGTGCTCAGTACTCAGGGTGCTGGGTGTGCAGTGCTCGGGGTGCTGGGTGCTCAGTGCTCAGGGTGCTGGGTGCTCAGTGCTCAGCGTGCTGGGTGCTCAGTACTCATGATGCGGGGTGCTCAGTACCCAGGGTGCTGGGTGATCAGTACTCGGGTGCTGGGTGCTCAGTGCTCAGGGTGCTGGGTGCTCAGTGCTCGGGGTGCTGGGTGCTCAGTGCTCAGTACTAAGGGTGCTGGGTGCTCCGTGCTCGGGGTGCTGGGTGCTCAGTGCTCAGTACTCAGGGTGCTGGTTGCTCAGTGCTCAGGGTGCTGTTTGCTCAGTGCTCAGGGTGCTGGGTGCTCCGTGCTCAGTGTGCTGGGTGCTCAGTACTCAGGGTGCTCGGTGCTTAGTACTCAGGGTGCTGGGTGCTCAGTACTTCGGGTGCTGGGTGCTCAGTGCTCGGGGTGCTCGGTGCTCAGTGCTCAAGGTGCTGGGTGCTCAGTACTCAGGGTGCTCATTGCTCAGGGTGCTGGGTGCTCAGTACTCAGGGTGCTGGGGGCTCAGTGGTCAGGGTGCTCGGTGCTCTGTACGTTGGGTGCTCAGTACTCAGGTGCTGGGTGCTCAGTACTCAGGGTGCTGGGTTCTCAGTGCTCAGGGTGCTGGGTGCTCAGTGCTCAGGGTGCTGGGTGCTCGGTGCTCGGGGTGCTGGGTGCTCAGTGCTCGGGGTGCTCGGTGCTCAGTACTCAGGGTGCTCAGTGCTCAGTACTCAGGGTGCTGGGTGCTCAGTGCTCAGGGTGCTGGGTGCTCAGTACTCAGGGTGCTCGGTGCTCAGTAATCAGGGTGCTGGGTGCTCAGTGCTCGGGGTGCTGGGTGCTCAGTACTCAGGGTGCTGGGTGCTCAGTGCTCGGGGTGCTGGGTGCTCAGTGCTCGGGGTGCTCGGTGCTCAGTGCTCGGGGTGCTGGGTGCTCAGTACTCAGGGTGCTGGGTGCTCAGTACTCGGTGTGCTGGGTGCTCAGTACTCAGGGTGCTCGGTGCTCAGTGCTCGGGGTGCTGGGTGCTCAGTGCTCAGTACACAGGGTGCTGAGTGCTCAGTGCTCAGGGTGCTGGGTGCTCAGTGCTCAGTACTCAGGGTGCTCGGTGCTCAGTGCTCGGGGTGCTGGGTACTCAGTGCTCAGTACACAGGGTGCTGAGTGCTCAGTGCTCCGGGTGCTGGGTGCTCAGTGCTCAGTACTCAGGGTGCTGGGTGCTCAGTGCTCGGGGTGCTGGATGCTCAGTACTTAGGGTGCTGGGTGCTCAGTGCTCAGGGTGCCTCGTGCTCAGTACTCAGGGTGCTGGGTGCTCAGTGCTCAGGGTGCTGGGTGCTCAGTACTCAGGGTGCTGGGTCCTCAGTGCTCAGGGTGCTGGGTGCTCAGTGCTCGGGGTGCTCAGTACTCAGGGTTCTGTGTGTTCAGTGCTCAGGGTACTGGGTGCTCAGTACTCAGGGTGCTGGGTGCTCAGTACTCATAGTGCTCAGTGCTCAGTACTCGGGGTGCTGGGTGCTCAGTACTCAGGGTGCTCAGTGCTCAGTACTCGGGGTGCTGGGTGCTCAGTACTCGGGGTGCTGGGTGCTCAGTGCTCAGGGTGCTGGGTGCTCAGTTCTCGGGGTGCTGGGTGCTCAGTGCTCGGGGTGCTCGGTGCTCAGTACTCGGGGTGCTGGGTGCTCAGTGCTCAGGGTGCTGGGTGCTCAGTGCTCAGGGTGCTGGGTGCTCAGTGCTCGGGGTGCTCGGTGCTCAGTACTCAGGGTGCTGGGTGCTCAGTACTCAGGGTGCTGGGTGCTCAGTGCTCAGGGTGCTGGGTTCTCAGTACTCAGGGTGCTGGGTGCTCAGTACTCAGGGTGCTAAGAGCTCAGGGTGCTCAGTGCTCAGGGTGCTGAATGCTCAGTGCTCAGTGCACAGGGTGCTGGGTGCTCAGTCCTCGGGGTGCTGGGTGCTCAGTTCTCTGGGTGCTCAGTGCTCAGTACTCAGGGTGCTGTGTGCTCAGTACTCAGGGTGCTGGGTGCTCAGTACTCAGGGAGCTCAGTGCTCGGGGTGCAGTGTGCTCAGTACTCAGGGTGCTGGGTGGTCAGTACTCAGGGTGCTCAGTACTCAGGGTGCTGGGTGCTCAGTGCTCAGGGTGCTGGGTGCTCAGTGCTCGGGGTGCTGGGTGCTCATTCTCGGGGTGCTGGGTGCTCAGTACTCAGGGTGCTGGTTGCTCAGTGCTCGGGGTGCTCGATGCTCAGTACACAGGGTGCTGGGTGCTCAGTGCTCGGGGTGCTGGGTGCTCAGTACTCAGGGTGCTGGGTGCTCAGGGATTAGTAGTCAGCGTGCTGGGTGCTCAGTGCTCAGAGTGTTGGGTGCTCAGTACTCAGGGTGCTGGGTGCTCAGTGCTCAGTGCTCAGGGTGCTCAGTGCTCAGGGTGCTGGGTGCTCAGGGTGCTGGGTGCTCAGTGCTCGGGGTGCTGGGTGCTCAGTGCTCAGGGTGCTGGGTGCTCAGTGCTCGGGGTGCTCAGTGCTCAGTACTCAGGGTGCTGGGTGCTCAGTGCTCGGGGTGCTCGGTGCTCAGTACGTTGGGTGCTCACTACTCAGGGTGCTGGGTGCTCATTGCTCAGGGTGCTGGGTGCTCAGTGCTCAGGGTGCTGGGTGCTCAGTGCTCAGGGTGATGGGTGCTCAGTACTCAGGGTGCTGGGTGTGCAGTGCTCGGGGTGCTGGGTGCTCAGTGCTCAGGGTGCTGGGTGCTCAGTGCTCAGCGTGCTGGGTGCTCAGTACTCATGGTGCGGGGTGCTCAGTACCCAGGGTGCTGGGTGATCAGTACTCGGGTGCTGGGTGCTCAGTGCTCAGGGTGCTGGGTGCTCAGTGCTCGGGGTGCTGGGTGCTCAGTGCTCAGTACTAAGGGTGCTGGGTGCTCCGTGCTCGGGGTGCTGGGTGCTCAGTGCTCAGTACTCAGGGTGCTGGTTGCTCAGTGCTCAGGGTGCTGTTTGCTCAGTGCTCAGGGTGCTGGGTGCTCCGTGCTCAGTGTGCTGGGTGCTCAGTACTCAGGGTGCTCGGTGCTTAGTACTCAGGGTGCTGGGTGCTCAGTACTTCGGGTGCTGGGTGCTCAGTGCTCGGGGTGCTCGGTGCTCAGTGCTCAAGGTGCTGGGTGCTCAGTACTCAGGGTGCTCATTGCTCAGGGTGCTGGGTGCTCAGTACTCAGGGTGCTGGGGGCTCAGTGGTCAGGGTGCTCGGTGCTCAGTACGTTGGGTGCTCAGTACTCAGGTGCTGGGTGCTCAGTACTCAGGGTGCTGGGTTCTCAGTGCTCAGGGTGCTGGGTGCTCAGTGCTCAGGGTGCTGGGTGCTCGGTGCTCGGGGTGCTGGGTGCTCAGTGCTCGGGGTGCTCGGTGCTCAGTACTCAGGGTGCTCAGTGCTCAGTACTCAGGGTGCTGGGTGCTCAGTGCTCAGGGTGCTGGGTGCTCAGTACTCAGGGTGCTGGGTGCTCGGTGCTCAGTACGCTGGGTGCTCAGTACTCAGGGTGCTGGTTGCTCAGTACTCAGGGTGCTCGGTGCTCACTACTCAGGGTGCTGGGTGCTCAGTGATCAGGGTGCTGGGTGCTCAGTACTCAGGGTGCTGGGTGCTCAGTACTCAGGGTGCTCAGTGCTCAGTACTTAGGGTGCTCAGTGCTCAGTGCTTAGGGTGCTGGGTGCTCAGTGCTCGGGGTGCTGGGTGCTCAGTGCTCGGGTTGCTGGGTGCTCAGTGCTCGGGGTGCTGGGTGCTCAGTGCTCAGGGTGCTGGGTGCTCAGTGCTCAGAGTGCTGGGTGCTCAGTACTCAGGGTGCTCGGTGCTCAGTACTCAGAGTGCTCAGAGCTCAGTACTCAGCGTGCTGGGTGCTCAGTGCTCAGGGTGCTCGGTGCTCAGTACGCAGGGTGCTCAGTGCTCAGTACTCAGCGTGCTGGGTGCTCAGTGCTCAGGGTGCTGGGTGCTCAGTACTCAGGGTGCTGTGTGCTTAGTACTCAGGGTGCTCGGTCCTCAGTGCTCAGGGTGCTCGGTGCTCAGTACTCAGGGTGCTGGATGCTCAGTGCTCAGTGTGCTCAGTGCTCAGTACTCAGGGTGCTCGGTGCTCAGTGCTCAGGGTGCTCAGTGCTCAGTACTCAGGGTGCTCAGTGCTCAGTGCTCAGGGTGCTGGGTGCTCAGTGCTCGGGGTGCTGGGTGCTCAGTGCTCGGGGAGCTCAGTACTCAGGGTGCTGTGGGTTCAGTGCTCAGGGTACTGGGTGCTCAGTACTCAGGGTGCTCGGTGCTTAGTACTCAGGGTGCTGGGTGCTCAGTACTCCGGGTGCTGGGTGCTCAGTGCTCGGGGTGCTCGGTGCTCAGTGCTCAGGGTGCTGGGTGCTCAGTACTCAGGGTGCTCATTGCTCCGGGTCCTGGGTGCTCAGTACTCAGGGTGCTGGGTGCTCAATACTCAGGGTGCTCAGTGCTCAGTACTCAGGGTGCTCAGTGCTCAGTACTCAGGGTTCTCAGTGCTCAGGGTGCTGGGTGCTCAGTGCGCGGGGTGCTGGGTGCTCAGTGCTCAGGGTGCTGGGTGCTCAGTGCTCAGGGTGCTGGGTGCTCAGTGCTCAGGGTGCTCGGTGCTCAGTGCTCAGGTTGCTGGGTGCTCAGTACTCAGGGTGCTGGGTGCTCAGTACTCAGGGTGCTCATTGCTCAGTACTCAGGGTGCTCAGTGCTCAGTACTCAGGGTGCTCAGTGCTCAGGGTGCTGGGTGCTCAGTACTCAGGGTGCTGGGTGCTCAGGGCTCAGGGTGCTCGGTGCTCAGAACATTGGGTGCTCAGTACTCAGGGTGCTGGGTGCTCAGTACTCAGGGTGCTGGGTGCTCAGTGCTCAGGGTGCTCAGTGCTCAGTACATTGGGTGCTCAGTACTCAGGGTGCTGGGTGCTCAGTGCTCAGGGTGCTGGGTGCTCAGTGCTCAGGGTGCTGGGTGCTCAGTACTCAGGGTGCTCAGTGCTCAGTACTCAAGGTGCTGGGTGCTCAGTGCTCGGGGTGCTGGGTGCTCAGTGCTCAGTACTCAGGGTGCTCGGTGCTCAGTGCTCGGGGTGCTGGGTACTCAGTGCTCAGTACACAGGGTGCTGAGTGCTCAGTGCTCGGGGTGCTGGGTGCTCAGTGCTCAGTACTCAGGGTGCTGGGTGCTCAGTGCTAGGGGTGCTGGATGCTCAGTACTTAGGGTGCTGGGTGCTCAGTGCTCAGGGTGCCTCGTGCTCAGTACCCTGGGTGCTGGGTGCTCAGTACTCAGGGAGCTCAGTGCTCGGGGTGCAGTGTGCTCAGTACTCAGGGTGCTGGGTGGTCAGTACTCAGGGTGCTCAGTACTCAGGGTGCTGGGTGCTCAGTGCTCAGGGTGCTGGGTGCTCAGTGCTCGGGGTGCTGGGTGCTCATTCTCGGGGTGCTGGGTGCTCAGTACTCAGGGTGCTGGTTGCTCAGTGCTCGGGGTGCTCGATGCTCAGTACACAGGGTGCTGGGTGCTCAGTGCTCGGGGTGCTGGGTGCTCAGTACTCAGGGTGCTGGGTGCTCAGGGCTCAGTACTCAGCGTGCTGGGTGCTCAGTGCTCAGAGTGTTGGGTGCTCAGTACTCAGGGTGCTGGGTGCTCAGTGCTCAGGGTGCTCAGTGCTCAGGGTGCTGGGTGCTCAGGGTGCTGGGTGCTCAGTGCTCGGGGTGCTGGGTGCTCAGTGCTCAGGGTGCTGGGTGCTCAGTGCTCAGTGCTCAGGGTGCTGGGTGCTCAGTGCTCAGTGCTCAGGGTGCTGGGTGTTCAGTACTCAGGGTGCTGGGTGCTCAGTACTCAGGGTGCTGGGTGCTCAGTGCTCAGGGTGCTGGGTGCTCAGTGCTCAGGGTGCTGGGTGCTCAGTACTCAGGGTGCTCGGTGCTCAGTACTCAGGGTGCTCGGTGCTCAGTGCTCAGGGTGCTGGGTGCTCAGTGCTCGGGGTGCTGGGTGTTCAGTACTCAGGGTGTTGGGTGCTCAGTACTCAGGGTGCTGGGTGCTCAGTGCTCAGGTTGCTGGGTGCTCAGTGCTCAGGGTGCTGGGTGCTCAGTACTCAGGGTGCTCCGTGCTCAGTACTCAGGGTTCTCGGTGCTCAGTGCTCAGGGTGCTGGGTGCACAGTGCTCAGGGTGCTGGTTGCTCAGTACTCGGGGTGCTGGGTGCTCAGTACTCAGCGTGCTGGGTGCTCAGTGCTCAGGGTGCTGGTTGCTCAGTGCTCGGGGTGCTGTGTGTTCAGTACTCGCGGTGCTGGGTGCTCACTGCTCAGGGTGCTGGTTCTCAGTGCTCGGGGTACTGGGTACTCAGTGCTCAGTACACAGGGTGCTGGGTGCTCAGTGCTCGGGGTGCTGGGTGCTCAGTGCTCAGTACTCAGGGTGCTGAGTGCTCAGAGCTCGGGGTGCTGGGTGCTCAGTACTCAGGGTACTCGGTGCTCAGTACTCAGGGTGCTGGGTGATCAGTGCTCAGGGTGCTGGGTGCTCAGTACTCAGTGTGCTGGGTGCTCAGTACTCAGGGTGCTGGGTGCTCAGTACTCAGGGTGCTCGGTGCTCAGTACTCAGGGTGCTGGGTCCTCAGTGCTCAGGGGGCTGAGTGCTCAGTACTCAGGGTGCTGGGTGCTCAGTACTCGGGGTGCTGGGTGCTCAGTACTCAGGGAGCTGGGTGCTCAGTACTCATTGTGCTGGGTGCTCAGTACTCGGGTGCTGGGTGCTCAGTGCTCAGGGTGCTGGGTGCTCAGTGCTCGGGGTGCTGGGTGCTCAGTGCTCAGTACTCAGGGTGCAGAGTGCTCAGTGCTCGGGGTGCTGGGTGCTCAGTGCTCAGTACTCAGGGTGCTTGGTGCTCAGTGCTCGGGGTGCTGGGTGCTCAGTGCTCAGGGTGCTGGGTGCTCAGTGCTCAGGGTGCTGGGTGCTCAGTGCTCGGGGTGCTGGGTGCTCAGTGCTCAGGGTGCTGGGTGCTCAGTGCTCAGGGTGCTGGGTGCTCAGTGCTCAGGGTGCTGGGTGCTCAGTACTCAGGGTGCTCGGTGCTCAGTAATCAGGGTGCTGGGTGCTCAGTGCTCGGGGTGCTGGGTGCTCAGTACTCAGGGTGCTGGGTGCTCAGTGCTCGGGGTGCTGGGTGCTCAGTGCTCGGGGTGCTCGGTGCTCAGTGCTCGGGGTGCTGGGTGCTCAGTACTCAGGGTGCTGGGTGCTCAGTACTCGGTGTGCTGGGTGCTCAGTACTCAGGGTGCTCGGTGCTCAGTGCTCGGGGTGCTGGGTACTCAGTGCTCAGTACACAGGGTGCTGAGTGCTCAGTGCTCCGGGTGCTGGGTGCTCAGTACTCAGGGTGCTGGGTGCTCAGTACTCAGGGTGCTGGGTGCTCAGTGCTCGGGGTGCTGGATGCTCAGTACTTACTGTGCTGGGTGCTCAGTGCTCAGGGTGCCTCGTGCTCAGTACTCAGGGTGCTGGGTGCTCAGTGCTCAGGGTGCTGGGTGCTCAGTACTCAGGGTGCTGGGTGCTCAGTGCTCGGGGTGCTGGATGCTCAGTACTTAGGGTGCTGGGTGCTCAGTGCTCAGGGTGCCTCGTGCTCAGTACTCAGGGTGCTGGGTGCTCAGTGCTCAGGGTGCTGGGTGCTCAGTACTCAGGGTGCTGGGTCCTCAGTGCTCAGGGTGCTGGGTGCTCAGTGCTCGGGGTGCTCAGTACTCAGGGTTCTGTGTGTTCAGTGCTCAGGGTACTGGGTGCTCAGTACTCAGGGTGCTGGGTGCTCAGTACTCATAGTGCTCAGTGCTCAGTACTCGGGGTGCTGGGTGCTCAGTACTCAGGGTGCTCAGTGCTCAGTACTCGGGGTGCTGGGTGCTCAGTACTCGGGGTGCTGGGTGCTCAGTGCTCAGGGTGCTGGGTGCTCAGTTCTCGGGGTGCTGGGTGCTCAGTGCTCGGGGTGCTCGGTGCTCAGTACTCGGGGTGCTGGGTGCTCAGTGCTCAGGGTGCTGGGTGCTCAGTGCTCAGGGTGCTGGGTGCTCAGTGCTCGGGGTGCTCGGTGCTCAGTACTCAGGGTGCTGGGTGCTCAGTACTCAGGGTGCTGGGTGCTCAGTGCTCAGGGTGCTGGGTGCTCAGTACTCAGGGTGCTGGGTGCTCTGTACTCAGGGTGCTAAGAGCTCAGGGTGCTCAGTGCTCAGGGTGCTGAATGCTCAGTGCTCAGTGCACAGGGTGATGGGTGCTCAGTCCTCGGGGTGCTGGGTGCTCAGTTCTCTGGGTGCTCAGTGCTCAGTACTCAGGGTGCTGTGTGCTCAGTACTCAGGGTGCTGGGTGCTCAGTACTCAGGGAGCTCAGTGCTCGGGGTGCAGTGTGCTCAGTACTCAGGGTGCTGGGTGGTCAGTACTCAGGGTGCTCAGTACTCAGGGTGCTGGGTGCTCAGTGCTCAGGGTGCTGGGTGCTCAGTGCTCGGGGTGCTGGGTGCTCATTCTCGGGGTGCTGGGTGCTCAGTACTCAGGGTGCTGGTTGCTCAGTGCTCAGGGTGCTCGATGCTCAGTACACAGGGTGCTTGGTGCTCAGTGCTCGGGGTGCTGGGTGCTCAGTACTCAGGGTGCTGGGTGCTCAGGGATCAGTAGTCAGCGTGCTGGGTGCTCAGTGCTCAGAGTGTTGGGTGCTCAGTACTCAGGGTGCTGGGTGCTCAGTGCTCAGTGCTCAGGGTGCTCAGTGCTCAGGGTGCTGGGTGCTCAGGGTGCTGGGTGCTCAGTGCTCGGGGTGCTGGGTGCTCAGTGCTCAGGGTGCTGGGTGCTCAGTGCTCGGGGTGCTCAGTGCTCAGTACTCAGGGTGCTGGGTGCTCAGTGCTCGGGGTGCTCGGTGCTCAGTACGTTGGGTGCTCACTACTCAGGGTGCTGGGTGCTCATTGCTCAGGGTGCTGGGTGCTCAGTGCTCAGGGTGCTGGGTGCTCAGTGCTCAGGGTGCTGGGTGCTCAGTACTCAGGGTGCTGGGTGTGCAGTGCTCGGGGTGCTGGGTGCTCAGTGCTCAGGGTGCTGGGTGCTCAGTGCTCAGCGTGCTGGGTGCTCAGTACTCATGGTGCGGGGTGCTCAGTACCCAGGGTGCTGGGTGATCAGTACTCGGGTGCTGGGTGCTCAGTGCTCAGGGTGCTGGGTGCTCAGTGCTCGGGGTGCTGGGTGCTCAGTGCTCAGTACTAAGGGTGCTGGGAGCTCCGTGCTCGGGGTGCTGGGTGCTCAGTGCTCAGTACTCAGGGTGCTGGTTGCTCAGTGCTCAGGGTTCTGTTTGCTCAGTGCTCAGGGTGCTGGGTGCTCCGTGCTCAGTGTGCTGGGTGCTCAGTACTCAGGGTGCTCGGTGGTTAGTACTCAGGGTGCTGGGTGCTCAGTACTTCGGGTGCTGGGTGCTCAGTGCTCGGGGTGCTCGGTGCTCAGTGCTCAAGGTGCTGGGTGCCCAGTACTCAGGGTGCTCATTGCTCAGGGTGCTGGGTGCTCAGTACTCAGGGTGCTGGGGGCTCAGTGGTCAGGGTGCTCGGTGCTCAGTACGTTGGGTGCTCAGTACTCAGGTGCTGGGTGCTCAGTACTCAGGGTGCTGGGTTCTCAGTGCTCAGGGTGCTGGGTGCTCAGTGCTCAGGGTGCTGGGTGCTCAGTGCTCGGGGTGCTGGGTGCTCAGTGCTCGGGGTGCTCGGTGCTCAGTACTCAGGGTGCTCAGTGCTCAGTACTCAGGGTGCTGGGTGCTCAGTGCTCAGGGTGCTGGGTGCTCAGTACTCAGGGTGCTGGGTGCTCGGTGCTCAGTACGCTGGGTGCTCAGTACTCAGGGTGCTGGGTGCTCAGTACTCAGGGTGCTCGGTGCTCACTACTCAGGGTGCTGGGTGCTCAGTGCTCGGGGTGCTGGGTGCTCAGTACTCAGGGTGCTGGGTGCTCAGTACTCAGGGTGCTCAGTGCTCAGTACTTAGGGTGCTCAGTGCTCAGTGCTCAGGGTGCTGGGTGCTCAGTGCTCGGGGTGCTGGGTGCTCAGTGCTCGGGTTGCTGGGTGCTCAGTGCTCGGGGTGCTGGGTGCTCAGTGCTCAGGGTGCTGGGTGCTCAGTGCTCAGAGTGCTGGGTGCTCAGTACTCAGGGTGCTCGGTGCTCAGTACTCAGAGTGCTCAGAGCTCAGTACTCAGCGTGCTGGGTGCTCAGTGCTCAGGGTGCTCGGTGCTGAGTACGCAGGGTGCTCAGTGCTCAGTACTCAGCGTGCTGGGTGCTCAGTGCTCAGGGTGCTGGGTGCTCAGTACTCAGGGTGCTGTGTGCTTAGTACTCAGGGTGCTCGGTCCTCAGTGCTCAGGGTGCTCGGTGCTCAGTACTCAGGGTGCTGGGTGCTCAGTGCTCAGGGTGCTCAGTGCTCAGTACTCAGGGTGCTCGGTGCTCAGTGCTCAGGGTGCTCAGTGCTCAGTACTCAGGGTGCTCAGTGCTCAGTGCTCAGGGTGCTGGGTGCTCAGTGCTCGGGGTGCTGGGTGCTCAGTGCTCAGGGTGCTGGGTGCTCAGAACTCAGGGTGCTCAGTGCTCAGGGTGCTGGGTGCTCAGTGCTCAGTACACAGGGTGCTGAGTGCTCAGTTCTCTAGGTGCTGGGTGCTCAGTGCTCAGTACTCAGGGTGCTGGCTGTTCAGTGCTCAGGGTGCTGGATGCTCAGTACTCAGGGTGCTGGGTGCTCAGTGCTCAGGGTGCTGGGTGCTCAGTACTCAGGGTGCTGGGTGCTCAGTGCTCAGGGTGCTGGGTGCTCAGTACTCAGGGTGCTGGGTCCTCAGTGCTCAGGGTGCTGGGTGCTCAGTGCTCGGGGAGCTCAGTACTCAGGGTGATGTGTGTTCAGTGCTCAGGGTACTGAGTGCTCAGTACTCAGGGTGCTCGGTGCTTAGTACTCAGGGTGCTGGGTGCTCAGTACTCCGGGTGCTCATTGCTCCGGGTCCTGGGTGCTCAGTACTCAGGGTGCTGGGTGCTCAATACACAGGGTGCTCAGTGCTCAGTACTCAGGGTGCTCAGTGCTCAGTACTCAGGGTTCTCAGTGCTCAGGGTGCTGGGTGCTCAGTGCTCGGGGTGCTGGGTGCTCAGTGCTCAGGGTGCTGGGTGCTCAGTGCTCAGGGTGCTGGGTGCTCAGTGCTCAGGGTGCTGGGTGCTCAGTACTCAGGGTGCTGGGTGCTCAGTACTCAGGGTGCTCATTGCTCAGTACTCAGGGTGCTCAGTGCTCAGTACTCAGGGTGCTCAGTGCTCAGGGTGCTGGGTGCTCAGTACTCAGGGTGCTGGGTGCTCAGTGCTCAGGGTGCTCGGTGCTCAGTACATTGGGTGCTCAGTACTCAGGCCGCTGGGTGCTCAGTACTCAGGGTGCTGGGTGCTCAATACACAGGGTGCTCAGTGCTCAGTACTCAGGGTGCTCAGTGCTCAGTACTCAGGGTTCTCAGTGCTCAGGGTGCTGGGTGCTCAGTGCTCGGGGTGCTGGGTGCTCAGTGCTCAGGGTGCTGGGTGCTCAGTGCTCAGGGTGCTCGGTGCTCAGTGCTCAGGTTGCTGGGTGCTCAGTACTCAGGGTGCTGGGTGCTCAGTACTCAGGGTGCTCATTGCTCAGTACTCAGGGTGCTCAGTGCTCAGTACTCAGGGTGCTCAGTTCTCAGGGTGCTGGGTGCTCAGTACTCAGGGTGCTGGGTGCTCAGTGCTCAGGGTGCTCGGTGCTCAGTACATTGGGTGCTCAGTACTCAGGCCGCTGGGTGCTCAGTACTCAGGGTGCTGGGTGCTCAGTGCTCAGGGTGCTCAGTGCTCAGTACATTGGGTGCTCAGTACTCAGGGTGCTGGGTGCTCAGTGCTCAGGGTGCTGGGTGCTCAGTGCTCAGGGTGCTGGGTGCTCAGTGCTCAGGGTGCTGGGTGCTCATTACTCAGGGTGCTCGGTGCTCAGTACTCAAGGTGCTGGGTGCTCAGTGCTCAGGGTGCTGGGTGCTCAGTACTCAGGGTCCTGGGTGCTCAGTGCTCGGGGTGCTGGGTGCTCAGTGCTCGTTGTGCTCGGTGCTCAGTGCTCGGGGTGCTGGGTGCTCAGTACTCAGGGTGCTGGGTGCTCAGTACTCGGTGTGCTGGGTGCTCAGTACTCAGGGTGCTCGGTGCTCAGTGCTCAGGGTGCTCGGTGCTCAGAACATTGGGTGCTCAGTACTCAGGGTGCTGGGTGCTCAGTACTCAGGGTGCTGGGTGCTCAGTGCTCAGGGTGCTCAGTGCTCAGTACATTGGGTGCTCAGTACTCAGGGTGCTGGGTGCTCAGTGCTCAGGGTGCTGGGTGCTCAGTGCTCAGGGTGCTGGGTGCTCAGTACTCAGGGTGCTCAGTGCTCAGTACTCAAGGTGCTGGGTGCTCAGTGCTCGTGGTGCTGGGTGCTCAGTGCTCAGTACTCAGGGTGCTCGGTGCTCAGTGCTCGGGGTGCTGGGTACTCAGTGCTCAGTACACAGGGTGCTGAGTGCTCAGTGCTCGGGGTGCTGGGTGCTCAGTGCTCAGTACTCAGGGTGCTGGGTGCTCAGTGCTCGGGGTGCTGGATGCTCAGTACTTAGGGTGCTGGGTGCTCAGTGCTCAGGGTGCCTCGTGCTCAGTACCCTGGGTGCTGGGTGCTCAGTACTCAGGGAGCTCAGTGCTCGGGGTGCAGTGTGCTCAGTACTCAGGGTGCTGGGTGGTCAGTACTCAGGGTGCTCAGTACTCAGGGTGCTGGGTGCTCAGTGCTCAGGGTGCTGGGTGCTCAGTGCTCGGGGTGCTGGGTGCTCATTCTCGGGGTGCTGGGTGCTCAGTACTCAGGGTGCTGGTTGCTCAGTGCTCGGGGTGCTCGATGCTCAGTACACAGGGTGCTGGGTGCTCAGTGCTCGGGGTGCTGGGTGCTCAGTACTCAGGGTGCTGGGTGCTCAGGGCTCAGTACTCAGCGTGCTGGGTGCTCAGTGCTCAGATTGTTGGGTGCTCAGTACTCAGGGTGCTGGGTGCTCAGTGCTCAGGGTGCTCAGTGCTCAGGGTGCTGGGTGCTCAGGGTGCTGGGTGCTCAGTGCTCGGGGTGCTGGGTGCTCAGTGCTCAGGGTGCTGGGTGCTCAGTGCTCAGTGCTCAGGGTGCTGGGTGCTCAGTGCTCAGTGCTCAGGGTGCTGGGTGTTCAGTATTCAGGGTGCTGGGTGCTCAGTACTCAGGGTGCTGGGTGCTCAGTGCTCAGGGTGCTGGGTGCTCAGTGCTCAGGGTGCTGGGTGCTCAGTACTCAGGGTGCTCGGTGCTCAGTACTCAGGGTGCTCGGTGCTCAGTGCTCAGGGTGCTGGGTGCTCAGTGCTCGGGGTGCTGGGTGTTCAGTACTCAGGGTGTTGGGTGCTCAGTACTCAGGGTGCTGGGTGCTCAGTGCTCAGGTTGCTGGGTGCTCAGTGCTCAGGGTGCTGGGTGCTCAGTACTCAGGGTGCTCCGTGCTCAGTACTCAGGGTTCTCGGTGCTCAGTGCTCAGGGTGCTGGGTGCACAGTGCTCAGGGTGCTGGTTGCTCAGTACTCGGGGTGCTGGGTGCTCAGTACTCAGCGTGCTGGGTGCTCAGTGCTCAGGGTGCTGGTTGCTCAGTGCTCGGGGTGCTGTGTGTTCAGTACTCGCGGTGCTGGGTGCTCACTGCTCAGGGTGCTGGTTCTCAGTGCTCGGGGTACTGGGTACTCAGTGCTCAGTACACAGGGTGCTGGGTGCTCAGTGCTCGGGGTGCTGGGTGCTCAGTGCTCAGTACTCAGGGTGCTGAGTGCTCAGAGCTCGGGGTGCTGGGTGCTCAGTACTCAGGGTACTCGGTGCTCAGTACTCAGGGTGCTGGGTGATCAGTGCTCAGGGTGCTGGGTGCTCAGTACTCAGTGTGCTGGGTGCTCAGTACTCAGGGTGCTGGGTGCTCAGTACTCAGGGTGCTCGGTGCTCAGTACTCAGGGTGCTGGGTCCTCAGTGCTCAGGGTGCTGAGTGCTCAGTACTCAGGGTGCTGGGTGCTCAGTACTCGGGGTGCTGGGTGCTCAGTACTCAGGGAGCTGGGTGCTCAGTACTCATTGTGCTGGGTGCTCAGTACTCGGGTGCTGGGTGCTCAGTGCTCAGGGTGCTGGGTGCTCAGTGCTCGGGGTGCTGGGTGCTCAGTGCTCAGTACTCAGGGTGCAGAGTGCTCAGTGCTCGGGGTGCTGGGTGCTCAGTGCTCAGTACTCAGGGTGCTTGGTGCTCAGTGCTCGGGGTGCTGGGTGCTCAGTGCTCAGGGTGCTGGGTGCTCAGTGCTCAGGGTGCTGGGTGCTCAGTACTCAGGGTGCTCGGTGCTTAGTACTCAGGGTGCTGGGTGCTCAGTACTCTGGGTGCTGGGTGCCCAGTGCACGGCGTGCTCGGTGCTCAGTGCTCAAGGTGCTGGGTGCTCAGTACTCAGGGTGATCATTGCTCAGAGTGCTGGGTGCTCAGTACTCAGGGTGCTGGGTGCTCAGTACTCAGGGTGCTCAGTGCTCAGTACTCAGGGTGCTCAGTGCTCAGTACTAAGGGTGCTCAGTGCTCAGGGTGCTGGGTGATCAGTGCTCGGGGTGCTCGGTGCCCAGTACTGAGGGTGCAGGGTGCTCAGTGCTCAGGGTGCTGGGTGCTCAGTGCTCAGGGTGCTGGGTGCTCAGTGCTCAGGGTGCTGGGTGCTCAGTACTCAGGGTGCTCGGTGCTCGGTGTGCTGGGTGCTCAGTGCTCGGGGTGCTCGGTGCTCAGTACTCGGGGTGCTCAGTGCTCAGTACTCAGGGTGCTGGGTGCTCAGTGCTCAGGGTGCTGGGTGCTCAGTACTCAGGGTGCTGCGTGCTCGGTGCTCAGTATGCTGGGTGCTCAGTACTCAGGGTGCTGGGTGCTCAGTACTCAGGGTCCTGCGTGCTCAGTACTCAGGGTGCTCGGTGCTCAGGACTCAGGGTGCTGGGTGCTCAGTGCTCAGGGTGCTGGGTGCTCAGTACTCAGGGTGCTGGGTGCTCAGTGCTCGGGCTGCTCGGTGCTCAGTACTCGGGGTGCTCAGTGCCCAGTGCTCAGGGTGCTGGGTGCTCAGTGCTCAGAGTGCTGGGTGCTCAGTACTCAGGGTGCTCGGTGCTCAGTACTCAGGGTGCTGGGTGCTCAGTGCTCAGGGTGCTCAGTGCTCAGTACTCAGCGTGCTGGGTGATCAGTGGTCAGGGTGCTCGGTGCTCAGTACTCAGGGTGCTCAGTGCTCAGGGTGCTGGGTGCTCAGTACTCAGGGTGCAGGGTGCTCAGTGCTCAGTACTCAGGGTGCTCAGTGCTCAGGGTGCTGGGTGCTCAGTGCTCGGGGTGCTGGGTACTCAGTGCTCAGTACACAGGGTTCTGGGTGCTCAGTGCTCGGGGTGCTGGGTGCTCAGTGCTCAGTACTCAGGGAGCTGGGTGCTCAGTGCTCAGGGTGCTGGATGCTCAGTACTCAGTGTGCTGGGTGCTCAGTGCTCAGGGTGCTGGTTGCTCAGTACTCAGGGTGCTGGGTGCTCATTGCTCAGGGTGCTGGGTGCTCAGTACTCAGGGTGCTCATTGCTCAGGGTGCTGGGTGCTCAGTACTCAGGGTGCTGGGTGCTCAGTACTAAGGGTGCTGGGTGCTCAGTACTCAGGGTGCTCAGTGCTCAGTACTCGGGTGCTCAGGGCTCAGGGTGCTGGGTGCTCACTGCTCGGGGTGCTGGGTGCTCAGTGCTCAGGGTGCTGGGTGCTCAGTGCTCAGGGTGCTCAGTGCTCAGTTCTCAGGGTGCTGGGTGCTCAGTACTCAGGGTGCTGGGTGCTCAGTACTCAGGGTGCTCAGTGCTCAGTACTCAGGGTGCTCAGTGCTCAGTACTCAGGGTGCTCAGTGCTCAGGGTGCTGGGAGCTCAGTGCTCGGGGTGCTGGGTGCTCAGTCCTCAGGTTGCTGGGTGCTCAGTGATGAGGGTGCTCGATGCTCTGTGATCAGGGTGCTGGGTGCTCAGTACTCAGGGTGCTGGGTGCTCAGTGCTCGGGGTGCTGGGTGCTCAGTACTCAGGGTGCTGGGTATTCAGTGCTCAGGGTGCTGGATGCTCCGTGCTCAGGGTGCTCGGTGCTTAGTACTCAGGGTGCTCGGTGCTCGGGGTGCTGGGTGCTCAGTGCTCGGGGTGCTGGGTGCTCAGTGCTCGGGGTGCTGGATGCTCAGTGCTCGGGGTGCTGGGTGATCAGTACTCGGGTGCTGGGTGCTTAGTGCTCAGGGTGCTGGGTGCTCAGTGCTCGGGGTGCTGGGTGCTCAGTGCTCAGTACTCAGGGTGCTGAGTGCTCAGTGCTCGGGGTGCTTGGTGCTCAGTGCTCAGTACTCAGGGTGCTTGGTGCTCAGTGCTCGGGGTGCTGGGTGCTCAGTGCTCAGGGTGCTGGGTGCTCAGTGCTCGGGGTGCTGGGTGCTCAGTGCTCGGGGTGCTGGGTGCTCAGTACTCAGGGTGCTGGGTGCTCAATACTCAGGGTGCTGGGTGCTCAGTGCTCGGGGTGCTGGGTGCTCAGTGCTCGGGGTGCTGGGTGCTCAGTGCTCGGGGTGCTTGGTGCTCAGTACTCAGGGTGCTGGGTGCTCAGTGCTCGGGGTGCTCAGTACTCAGGTTGCTGTGTGATCAGTGCTCAGGGTGCTGGGTGCTCAGTACTCAGGGTGCTCGGTGCTTAGTACTCAGGGTGCTGGGTGCTCAGTACTCCGGATGCTGGGTGCCCAGTGCACGGCGTGCTCGGTGCTCAGTGCTCAAGGTGCTGGGTGCTCAGTACTCAGGGTGATCATTGCTCAGAGTGCTGGGTGCTCAGTACTCAGGGTGCTGGGTGCTCAGTACTCAGGGTGCTCAGTGCTCAGTACTCAGGGTGCTCAGTGCTCAGTACTAAGAGTGCTCAGTGCTCAGGTTGCTGGGTGATCAGTGCTCGGGGTGCTCGGTGCCCAGTACTCAGGGTGCAGGGTGCTCAGTGCTCAGGGTGCTGGGTGCTCAGTGCTCAGGGTGCTGGGTGCTCAGTGCTCAGGGTGCTGGGTGCTCAGTACTCAGGGTGCTCGGTGCTCGGTGTGCTGGGTGCTCAGTGCTCGGGGTGCTCGGTGCTCAGTACTCGGGGTGCTCAGTGCTCAGTACTCAGGGTGCTGGGTGCTCAGTGCTCAGGGTGCTGGGTGCTCAGTACTCAGGGTGCTGCGTGCTCGGTGCTCAGTATGCTGGGTGCTCAGTACTCAGGGTGCTGGGTGCTCAGTATTCAGGGTCCTGCGTGCTCAGTACTCAGGGTGCTCGGTGCTCAGGACTCAGGGTGCTGGGTGCTCAGTGCTCAGGGTGCTGGGTGCTCAGTACTCAGGGTGCTGGGTGCTCAGTGCTCGGGGTGCTCGGTGCTCAGTACTCGGCGTGCTCATTGCTCAGTGGTCAGGGTGCTGGGTGCTCAGTGATCAGAGTGCTGGGTGCTCAGTACTCAGGGTGCTCGGTGCTCAGTACTCAGGGTGCTGGGTGCTCGGTGCTCAGGGTGCTCAGTGCTCAGTACTCAGCGTGCTGGGTGCTCAGTGGTCAGGGTGCTCGGTGCTCAGTACTCAGGGTGCTCAGTGCTCAGGGTGCTGGGTGCTCAGTACTCAGGGTGCAGGGTGCTCAGTGCTCAGTACTCAGGGTGCTCAGTGCTCAGGGTGCTGGATGCTCAGTGCTCGGGGTGCTGGGTACTCAGTGCTCAGTACACAGGGTGCTGGGTGCTCAGTGCTCGGGGTGCTGGGTGCTCAGTGCTCAGTACTCAGGGAGCTGGGTGCTCAGTGCTCAGGGTGCTGGATGCACAGTACTCAGGGTGCTGGGTGCTCAGTGCTCAGGGTGCTGGTTGCTCAGTACTCAGGGTGCTGGGTGCTCATTGCTCAGGGTGCTGGGTGCTCAGTACTCAGGGTGCTCATTGCTCAGGGTGCTGGGTGCTCAGTACTCAGGGTGCTGGGTGCTCAGTACTCAGGGTGCTGGGTGCTCAGTACTCAGGGTGCTCAGTGCTCAGTACTCAGGGTGCTCAGGGCTCAGGGTGCTGGGTGCTCAGTACTCAGGGTGCTGGGTGCTCAGTACTCAGGGTTCTCAGTGCTCAGTACTCAGGGTGCTCAGGGCTCAGGTTGCTGGGTGCTCAGTGCTCGGGGTGCTGGGTGCTCAGTACTCAGGGTGCTGGGTGCTCAGTGCTCAGTACTCAGCGTGCTGGGTGCTCAGTGCTCAGAGTGTTGGGTGCTCAGTACTCAGGGTGCTGGGTGCTCAGTGCTCAGTGCTCAGGGTGCTCAGTGCTCAGGGTGCTGGGTGCTCAGGGTGCTGGGTGCTCAGTGCTCGGGGTGCTGGGTGCTCAGTGCTCAGGGTGCTGGGTGCTCAGTGCTTAGTGCTCAGGGTGCTGGGTGCTCAGTGCTCAGTGCTCAGGGTGCTGGGTGTTCAGTACTCACGGTGCTGGCTGCTCAGTACTCAGGGTGCTCGTTGCTCAGTGCTCAGGATGCTGGGTGCTCAGTGCGCGGGGTGCTGGGTGTTCAGTACTCAGGGTGCTGGGTGCTCAGTACTCAGGGTGCTGGGTGCTCAGTGCTCAGGGTGCTGAGTGCTCAGTACTCAGGGTGCTGGGTGCTCAGTGCTCTGGGTGCTGGGTGCTCAGTACTCAGGGTGCTGGGTGCTTAGTTCTGAGGGTGCTGGGTGCTCAGTGCTCGGGGTGCTGGGTGCTCAGTGCTCGGGGTGCTCGGTGCTCAGTGCTCGGGGTGCTTGGTGCTCAGTAATCAGGGTGCTGGGTGCTCAGTACTCGTTGTGCTGGGTGCTCAGTGCTCAGGGTGCTGGGTGCTCAGTGCTCAGGGTGCTCAGTGCTCAGTACTCAGGGTGCTCGGTGCTCAGTGCTCAGGGTGCTCAGTGCTCAGTACTCAGGGTGCTCAGTGCTCAGTGCTCAGGGTGCTGGGTGCTCAGTGCTCGGGGTGCTGGGTGCACAGTGCTCAGGGTGCTGGGTGCTCAGTACTCAGGGTGCCCAGTGCTCATGGTGCTGGGTGCTCAGTGCTCAGTACACAGGGTGCTGACTGCTCAGTGCTCTGGGTGCTGGGTGCTCAGTGCTCAGTACTCAGGGTGCTGGCTGCTCAGTGCTCAGGGTGCTGGGTGCTCAGTACTCAGGGTGCTTGGTGCTCAGTGCTCAGGGTGCTGGGTGCTCAGTACTCAGGGTGCTGGCTGCTCAGTACTCAGGGTGCTCGGTGCTCAGTACTCAGGGTGCTGGGTGCTCGGTGCTCAGTACGCTGGGTGCTCAGTACTCAGGGTGCTGGCTGCTCAGTACTCAGGGTGCTGGGTGCTCGGTGCTCAGTACGCTGGGTGCTCAGTACTCAGGGTGTTGGGTGCTCAGTACTCAGGGTGCTGGGTGCTCAGTGCTCAGGGTGCTGGGTGCTCAGTACTCAGGGTGCTGGGTGCTCAGTGCTCGGGGTGCTGGGTGCTCAGTGCTCAGTACTCAGTGTGCTGGGTGCTCAGTACTCAGGGTGCTGGGTGCTCAGTACTCAGGGTGCTCATTGCTCAGTACTCTGGGTGCTCAGTGCTCAGTACTCAGGGTGCTCAGTGCTCAGGGTGCTGGGTGCTCAGTACTCAGGGTGCTGGGTGCTCAGTGCTCAGGGTGCTCGGTGCTCAGTACATTGGGTGCTCAGTACTCAGGGTGCTGGGTGCTCAGTACTCAGGGTGCTGGGTGCTCAGTGCTCAGGGTGCTCAGTGCTCAGTACATTGGGTGCTCAGTACTCAGGGTGCTGGGTGCTCAGTGCTCAGGGTGCTGGGTGCTCAGTGCTCAGGGTGCTGGGTGCTCAGTGCTCAGGGTGCTGGGTGCTCAGTACTCAGGGTGCTCGGTGCTCAGTACTCAGGGTGCTGGGTGCTCAGTGCTCGGGGTGCTGGGTCCTCAGTACTCAGGGTGCTGGGTGCTCAGTGCTCGGGGTGCTGGGTGCTCAGTGCTCGGGGTGCTCGGTGCTCAGTGCTCGGGGTGCTGGGTGCTCAGTACTCAGGGTGCTGGGTGCTCAGGGTGCTGGGTGCTCAGTGCTCGGGGTGCTGGGTACTCAGTGCTCAGTACACAGGGTGCTGGGTGCTCAGTGCTCGGGGTGCTGGGTGCTCAGTGCTCAGTACTCAGGGAGCTGGGTGCTCAGTGCTCAGGGTGCTGGGTGCTCAGTGCTCAGGGTGCTGGGTGCTCAGTACTCAGGGTGCTCGGTGCTCAGTACTCAGGGTGCTGGGTGCTCAGTGCTCGGGGTGCTGGGTCCTCAGTACTCAGGGTGCTGGGTGCTCAGTGCTCGGGGTGCTGGGTGCTCAGTGCTAGGGGTGCACGGTGCTCAGTGCTCGGGGTGCTGGGTGCTCAGTACTCAGGGTGCTCAGTGCTCAGGGTGCTGGGTGCTCAGTGCTCGGGGTGCTGGGTACTCAGTGCTCAGTACACAGTGTGCTGGGTGCTCAGTGTTCGGGGTGCTGGGTGCTCAGTGCTCAGTACACAGGGAGCTGGGTGCTCAGTGCTCAGGGTGCTGGATGCTCAGTACTCAGGGTGCTGGGTGCTCAGTGCTCAGGGTGCTGGTTGCTCAGTACTCAGAGTGCTGGGTGCTCATTGCTCAGGGTGCTGGGTGCTCAGTACTCAGGGTGCTCATTGCTCAGGGTGCTGGGTGCTCAGTACTCAGGGTGCTGGGTGCTCAGTACTCAGGGTGCTGGGTGCTCAGTACTCAGGGTGCTCAGTGCTCAGTACTCAGGGTGCTCAGGGCTCAGGGTGCTGGGTGCTCACTGCTCGGGGTGCTGGGTGCTCAGTTCTCAGGGTGCTGGGTGCTCAGTGCTCAGGGTGCTCGGTGCTCAGTTCTCAGGGTGCTGGGGCTCAGTACTCAGGGTGCTGGGTGCTCAGTACTCAGGGTGCTCAGTGCTCAGTACTCAGGGTGCTCAGTGCTCAGTACTCAGGGTGCTCAGTGCTCAGGGTGCTGGGAGCTCAGTGCTCGGGGTGCTGGGTGCTCAGTCCTCAGGTTGCTGGGTGCTCAGTGATCAGGGTGCTCGATGCTCAGTGATCAGGGTGCTGGGTGCTCAGTACTCAGGGTGCTGGGTGCTCAGTGCTCGGGGTGCTGGGTGCTCAGTACTCAGGGTGCTGGGTGCTCAGTGCTCAGGGTGCTGGATGCTCAGTGCTCAGGGTGCTCGGTGCTTAGTACTCAGGGTGCTCGGTGCTCGGGGTGCTGGGTGCTCAGTGCTCGGGGTGCTGGGTGCTCAGTGCTCGGGGTGCTGTATGTTCAGTGCTCGGGGTGCTGGGTGCTCAGTGCTCGGGGTGCTGGGTGCTCAGTGCTCGGGGTGCTGGGTGCTCAGTGCTCAGGGTGCTCAGTGCTCAGTGCTCAGTACTCAGGGTGCTCAGTGCTCAGTGCTCAGGGTGCTCAGTGCTCAGTACTCAGGGTGCTCAGTGCTCAGTGCTCTGGGTGCTGTGTGCTCAGTGCTCAGGGTGCTGGGTGCTCAGTGCTCAGGGTGCTGGGTGCTCAGTACTCAGGGTGCTGGTTGCTCAGTGCTCGGGGTGCTCGATGCTCAGTACACAGGTTGCTGGGTGCTCAGTGCTCGGGGTGCTGGGTGCTCAGTACTCAGGGTGCTGGGTGCTCAGGGCTCAGAGTGTTGGGTGCTCAGTACTCAGGGTGCTGGGTGCTCAGTGCTCAGTGCTCAGGGTGCTCAGTGCTCAGGGTGCTGGGTGCTCAGGGTGCTGGGTGCTCAGTGCTCGGGGTGCTGGGTGCTCAGTGCTCAGGGTGCTGGGTGCTCAGTGCTTAGTGCTCAGGGTGCTGGGTGCTCAGTGCTCAGTGCTCAGGGTGCTGGGTGTTCAGTACTCACGGTGCTGGGTGCTCAGTACTCAGGGTGCTGGGTGCTCAGTGCTCAGGGTGCTGGGTGCTCAGTGCTCAGGGCGCTGGGTGCTCAGTACTCAGGGTGCTGGGTGCTCAGTACTCAGGGTGATCGTTGCTCAGTGCTCAGGATGCTGGGTGCTCAGTGCTCGGGGTGCTGGGTGCTCAGTACTCAGGGTGCTGGGTGCTTAGTACTCAGGGTGCTGGGTGCTCAGTGCTCGGGGTGCTGGGTGCTCAGTGCTCGGGGTGCTCGGTGCTCAGTGCTGCGGGTGCTTGGTGCTCAGTAATCAGGGTGCTGGGTGCTCAGTACTCAGGGTGCTCGGTACTCAGTACTCACGGTGCTCAGTGCTCAGTACTCAGCGTGCTGGGTGCTCAGTGCTCAGGGTGCTGGGTGCTCAGTACTCAGGGTGCTGGGTGCTCAGTGCTCAGGGTGCTCAGTGCTCAGTACTCAGGGTGCTCGGTGCTCAGTGCTCAGGGTGTTCAGTGCTCAGTACTCAGGGTGCTCAGTGCTCAGTGCTCAGGGTGCTGGGTGCTCAGGGCTCGGGGCGCTGGGTGCTCAGTGCTCAGGGTGCTGGGTGCTCAGTACTCAGGGTGCTCAGTGCTCAGGGTGCTGGGTGCTCAGTGCTCAGTACACAGGGTGCTGAGTGCTCAGTGCTCTGGGTGCTGGGTGCTCAGTGCTCAGTACTCAGGGTGCTGGCTGCTCAGTGCTCAGGGTGCTGGATGCTCAGTACTCAGGGTGCTGGGTGCTCAGTGCTCAGGGTGCTGGGTGCTCAGTGCTCGGGGAGCTCAGTACTCAGGGTGCTGTGTGTTCAGTGCTCAGGGTACTGGGTGCTCAGTACTCAGGGTGCTCTGTGCTTAATACTCAGGGTGCTGCGTGCCCAGTACTCCGGGTGCTGGGTGCTCAGTGCTCGGGGTGCTCGGTGCTCAGTGCTCAGGGTGCTGGGTGCTCAGTACTCAGGGTGCTCATTGCTCCGGGTCCTGGGTGCTCAGTACTCAGGGTGCTGGGTGCTCAATACTCAGGGTGCTCAGTGCTCAGTACTCAGGGTGCTCAGTGCTCAGTACTCAGGGTTCTCAGTGCTCAGGGTGCTGGGTGCTCAGTGCTCGGGGTGCTGGGTGCTCAGTGCTCAGGGTGCTGGGTGCTCAGTGCTCAGGGTGCTGGGTGCTCAGTGCTCAGGGTGCTGGGTGCTCAGTGCTCAGGTTGCTGGGTGCTCAGTACTCAGGGTGCTGGGTGCTCAGTACTCAGGGTGCTCAGTGCTCAGGGTGCTGGGTGCTCAGTACTCAGGGTGCTGGGTGCTCAGTGCTCAGGGTGCTCGGTGCTCAGTACATTGGGTGCTCAGTACTCAGGGTGCTGGGTGCTCAGTAATCAGGGTGCTGGGTGCTCAGTGCTCAGGGTGCTCAGTGCTCAGTACATTGGGTGCTCAGTACTCAGGGTGCTGGGTGCTCAGTGCTCAGGGTGCTGGGTGCTCAGTTCTCAGGGTGCTGTGTGCTCAGTGCTCAGGGTGCTGGGTGCTCAGTACTCAGGGTGCTTGGTGCTCAGTGCTCAGTACTCAGGGTGCTTGGTGCTCAGTGCTCGGGGTGCTGGGTGCTCGGTGCTCAGTACTCAGGGTGCTGGGTGATCAGTGCTCAGGGTGCTGGGTGCTCAGTACTCAGTGTGCTGGGTGCTCAGTACTCAGGGTGCTGGGTGCTCAGTACTCAGGGTGCTCGGTGCTCAGTACTCAGGGTGCTGGGTCCTCAGTGCTCAGGGTGCTGAGTGCTCAGTACTCAGGGTGCTGGGTGCTCAGTACTCGGGGTGCTGGGTGCTCAGTACTCAGGGAGATATGTGCTCAGTACTCATTGTGCTGGGTGCTCAGTACTCGGGTGCTGGGTGCTCAGTGCTCAGGGTGCTGGGTGCTCAGTGCTCGGGGTGCTGGGTGCTCAGTGCTGAATACTCAGGGTGCTGAGTGCTCAGTGCTCGGGGTGCTGGGTGCTCAGTGCTCAGTACTCAGGGTGCTTGGTGCTCAGAGCTCGGGGTGCTGGGTGCTCAATGCTCAGGGTGCTGGGTGCTCAGTGCTCAGGGTGCTGGGTGCTCAGTGCTCGGGGTGCTGGGTGCTCAGTACTCAGGGTGCTGGGTGCTCAGTGCTCGGGGTGCTGGGTGCTCAGTGCTCGGGGTGCTGGGTGCTCAGTGCTCAGGGTGCTGGGTGCTCAGTGCTCAGGGTGCTCGGTGCACAGTTCTCAGGGTGCTGGGTGCTCAGTACTCAGGGTGCTGGGTGCTCAGTACTCAGGGTGCTCAGTGCTCAGTACTCAGGGTGCTCAGTGCTCAGGGTGCTGGGAGCTCAGTGCTCGGGGTGCTGGGTGCTCAGTCCTCAGGTTGCTGGGTGCTCAGTGATCAGGGTGCTCGATGCTCAGTGATCAGGGTGCTGGGTGCTCAGTACTCATGGTGCTGGGTGCTCAGTGCTCAGGGTGCTGGGTTCTCAGTACTCAGGGTGCTGGGTGCTCAGTGCTCAGGGTGCTGGATGCTCAGTGCTCAGGGTGCTCGGTGCTTAGTACCCAGGGTGCTCGGTGCTTGGGGTGCTGGGTGCTCAGTGCTCGGGGTGCTGGGTGCTCAGTGCTCGGGGCGCTGGGTGCTCAGTGCTCGGGGTGCTGGGTGCTCAGTACTCGGGTGCTGGGTGCTCAGTGCTCAGGGTGATGGGTGCTCAGTGCTCTGGGTGCTGGGTGCTCAGTGCTCAGTACTCAGGGTGCTGAGTGCTCAGTGCTCGGGGTGCTTGGTGCTCAGTGCTCAGTACTCAGGGTGCTTGGTGCTCAGTGCTCGGGGTGCTGGGTGCTCAGTGCTCAGGGTGCTGGGTGCTCAGTGCTCGGGGTGCTGGGTGCTCAGTACTCAGGGTGCTGGGTGCTCAGTACTCAGGGTGCTGGGTGCTCAGTGCTCGGGGTGCTGGGTGCTCAGTGCTCGGGGTGCTGGGTGCTCAGTGCTCGGGGTGCTTGGTGCTCAGTACTCAGGGTGCTGGGTGCTCAGTGCTCGGGGTGCTCAGTACTCAGGGTGCTGTGTGTTCAGTGCTCAGGGTGCTGGGTGCTCAGTACTCAGGGTGCTCGGTGCTTAGTACTCAGGGTGCTGGGTGCTCAGTACTCCGGGTGCTGGGTGCCCAGTGCACGGCGTGCTCGGTGCTCAGTGCTCAAGGTGCTGGGTGCTCAGTACTCAGGGTGATCATTGCTCAGAGTGCTGGGTGCTCAGTACTCAGGGTGCTGGGTGCTCAGTACTCAGGGTGCTCAGTTCTCAGTACTCAGGGTGCTCAGTGCTCAGTACTAAGGGTGCTCAGTGCTCAGGGTGCTGGGTGATCAGTGCTCGGGGTGCTCTGTGCCCAGTACTCAGGGTGCAGGGTGCTCAGTGCTCAGGGTGCTGGGTGCTCAGTACTCAGGGTGCTGGGTGCTCAGTGCTCGGGGTTCTCGGTGCTCAGTACTCGGGGTGCTCATTGCTCAGTGGTCAGGGTGCTGGGTGCTCAGTGCTCAGAGTGCTGGGTGCTCAGTACTCAGGGTGCTCGATGCTCAGTACTCAGGGTGCTGGGTGCTCGGTGCTCAGGGTGCACAGTGCTCAGTACTCAGGGTGCTCGGTGCTCAGTACTCAGGGTGCTGGGTCCTCAGTGCTCAGGGTGCTGAGTGCTCAGTACTCAGGGTGCTGGGTGCTCAGTACTCGGGGTGCTGGGTGCTCAGTACTCAGGGAGATATGTGCTCAGTACTCATTGTGCTGGGTGCTCAGTACTCGGGTGCTGGGTGCTCAGTGCTCAGGGTGCTGGGTGCTCAGTGCTCGGGGTGCTGGGTGCTCAGTGCTGAATACTCAGGGTGCTGAGTGCTCAGTGCTCGGGGTGCTGGGTGCTCAGTGCTCAGTACTCAGGGTGCTTGGTGCTCAGTGCTCGGGGTGCTGGGTGCTCAATGCTCAGGGTGCTGGGTGCTCAGTGCTCAGGGTGCTGGGTGCTCAGTGCTCGGGGTGCTGGGTGCTCAGTACTCAGGGTGCTGGGTGCTCAGTGCTCGGGGTGCTGGGTGCTCAGTGCTCGGGGTGCTGGGTGCTCAGTGCTCAGGGTGCTGGGTGCTCAGTGCTCAGGGTGCTCGGTGCACAGTTCTCAGGGTGCTGGGTGCTCAGTACTCAGGGTGCTGGGTGCTCAGTACTCAGGGTGCTCAGTGCTCAATACTCAGGGTGCTCAGTGCTCAGGGTGCTGGGAGCTCAGTGCTCGGGGTGCTGGGTGCTCAGTCCTCAGGTTGCTGGGTGCTCAGTGATCAGGGTGCTCGATGCTCAGTGATCAGGGTGCTGGGTGCTCAGTACTCATGGTGCTGGGTGCTCAGTGCTCAGGGTGCTGGGTTCTCAGTACTCAGGGTGCTGGGTGCTCAGTGCTCAGGGTGCTGGATGCTCAGTGCTCAGGGTGCTCGGTGCTTAGTACCCAGGGTGCTCGGTGCTTGGAGTGCTGGGTGCTCAGTGCTCGGGGTGCTGGGTGCTCAGTGCTCGGGGCGCTGGGTGCTCAGTGCTCGGGGTGCTGGGTGCTCAGTACTCGGGTGCTGGGTGCTCAGTGCTCAGGGTGATGGGTGCTCAGTGCTCGGGGTGCTGGGTGCTCAGTGCTCAGTACTCAGGGTGCTGAGTGCTCAGTGCTCGGGGGGCTTGGTGCTCAGTGCTCAGTACTCAGGGTGCTTGGTGCTCAGTGCTCGGGGTGCTGGGTGCTCAGTGCTCAGGGTGCTGGGTGCTCAGTGCTCAGGGTGCTGGGTGCTCAGTGCTCGGGGTGCTGGGTGCTCAGTACTCAGGGTGCTGGGTGCTCAGTACTCAGGGTGCTGGGTGCTCAGTGCTCGGGGTGCTGGGTGCTCAGTGCTCGGGGTGCTGGGTGCTCAGTGCTCGGGGTGCTTGGTGCTCAGTACTCAGGGTGCTGGGTGCTCAGTGCTCGGGGTGCTCAGTACTCAGGGTGCTGTGTGTTCAGTGCTCAGGGTGCTGGGTGCTCAGTACTCAGGGTGCTCGGTGCTTAGTACTCAGGGTGCTGGGTGCTCAGTACTCCGGGTGCTGGGTGCCCAGTGCACGGCGTGCTCGGTGCTCAGTGCTCAAGGTGCTGGGTGCTCAGTACTCAGGGTGATCATTGCTCAGAGTGCTGGGTGCTCAGTACTCAGGGTGCTGGGTGCTCAGTACTCAGGGTGCTCAGTTCTCAGTACTCAGGGTGCTCAGTGCTCAGTACTAAGGGTGCTCAGTGCTCAGGGTGCTGGGTGATCAGTGCTCGGGGTGCTCTGTGCCCAGTACTCAGGGTGCAGGGTGCTCAGTGCTCAGGGTGCTGGGTGCTCAGTATTCAGGGTGCTGGGTGCTCAGTGCTCGGGGTTCTCGGTGCTCAGTACTCGGGGTGCTCATTGCTCAGTGGTCAGGGTGCTGGGTGCTCAGTGCTCAGAGTGCTGGGTGCTCAGTACTCAGGGTGCTCGATGCTCAGTACTCAGGGTGCTGGGTGCTCGGTGCTCAGGTTGCACAGTGCTCAGTACTCAGCGTGCTGGGTGCTCAGTGGTCAGGGTGCTCGGTGCTCAGTACTCAGGGTGCTCAGTGCTCAGGGTGCTGGGTGCTCAGTACTCAGGGTGCAGGGTGCTCAGTGCTCAGTACTCAGGGTGCTCAGTGCTCAGGGTGCTGGGTGCTCAGTGCTCGCGGTGCTGGGTACTCAGTGCTCAGTACACAGGGTGCTGGGTGCTCAGTGCTCGGGGTGCTGGGTGCTCAGTGCTCAGTACTCAGGGAGCTGGGTGCTCAGTGCTCAGGGTGCTGGATGCTCAGTACTCAGGGTGCTGGGTGCTCAGTGCTCAGGGTGCTGGTTGCTCAGTACTCAGGGTGCTGGGTGCTCATTGCTCAGGGTGCTGGGTGCTCAGTACTCAGGGTGCTCATTGCTCAGGGTGCTGGGTGCTCAGTACTCAGGGTGCTGGGTGCTCAGTACTCAGGGTGCTGGGTGCTCAGTACTCAGGGTGCTCAGTGCTCAGTACTCAGGGTGCTCAGGGCTCAGGGTGCTGGGTGCTCAGTACTCAGGGTGCTGGGTGCTCAGTACTCAGGGTGCTCAGTGCACAGTACTCAGGGTGCTCAGGGCTCAGGGTGCTGGGTGCTCAGTGCTCGGGGTGCTGGGTGCTCAGTACTCAGGGTGCTGGGTGCTCAGGGCTCAGTACTCAGCGTGCTGGGTGCTCAGTGCTCAGAGTGTTGGGTGCTCAGTACTCAGGGTGCTGGGTGCTCAGTGCTCAGTGCTCAGGGTGCTCAGTGCTCAGGGTGCTGGGTGCTCAGGGTGCTGGGTGCTCAGTGCTCGGGGTGCTGGGTGCTCAGTGCTCAGGGTGCTGGGTGCTCAGTGCTTAGTGCTCAGGGTGCTGGGTGCTCAGTGCTCAGTGCTCAGGGTGCTGGGTGTTCAGTACTCACGGTGCTGGGTGCTCAGTACTCAGGGTGCTGGGTGCTCAGTGCTCAGGGTGCTGGGTGCTCAGTGCTCAGGGTGCTGGGTGCTCAGTACTCAGGGTGCTGGCTGCTCAGTACACAGGGTGCTCGTTGCTCAGTGCTCAGGATGCTGGGTGCTCAGTGCGCGGGGTGCTGGGTGTTCAGTACTCAGGGTGCTGGGTGCTCAGTACTCAGGGTGCTGGGTGCTCAGTGCTCAGGGTGCTGAGTGCTCAGTACTCAGGGTGCTGGGTGCTCAGTGCTCGGGGTGCTGGGTGCTCAGTACTCAGGGTGCTGGGTGCTTAGTTCTCAGGGTGCTGGGTGCTCAGTGCTCGGGGTGCTGGGTGCTCAGTGCTCGGGGTGCTCGGTGCTCAGTGCTCGGGGTGCTTGGTGCTCAGTAATCAGGGTGCTGGGTGCTCAGTACTCGTTGTGCTGGGTGCTCAGTGCTCAGGGTGCTGGGTGCTCAGTACTCAGGGTGCTCGGTACTCAGTACTCACGGTGCTCAGTGCTCAGTACTCAGCGTGCTGGGTGCTCAGTGCTCAGGGTGCTGGGTGCTCAGTACTCAGGGTGCTGGGTGCTCAGTGCTCAGGGTGCTCAGTGCTCAGTACTCAGGGTGCTCGGTGCTCAGTGCTCAGGGTGCTCAGTGCTCAGTACTCAGGGTGCTCAGTGCTCAGTGCTAAGGGTGCTGGGTGCTCAGTGCTCGGGGTGCTGGGTGCTCAGTGCTTAGGGTGCTGGGTGCTCAGTACTCAGGGTGCTCAGTGCTCAGGGTGCTGGGTGCTCAGTACTGAGGGTGCCTGGTGCTCAGTGCTCAGGGTGCTGGGTGCTCAGTACTCAGGGTGCTGGGTCCTCAGTGCTCAGGGTGCTGGGTGCTCAGTGCTCGGGGAGCTCAGTACTCAGGGTGCTGTGTGTTCAGTGCTCAGGGTACTGGGTGCTCATTACTCAGGGTGCTCGGTGCTTAGTACTCAGGGTGCTGGGTGCTCAGTACTCCGGGTGCTGGGTGCTCAGTGCTCGGGGTGCTCGGTGCTCAGTGCTCAGGGTGCTGGGTGCTCAGTACTCAGGGTGCTCATTGCTCCGGGTCCTGGGTGCTCAGTACTCAGGGTGCTGGGTGCTCAATACTCAGGGTGCTGGGTGCTCAGTGCTCAGGGTGCTGGGTGCTCAGTGCTCAGTGTGCTCGGTGCTCAGTGCTCAGGGTGCTGGGTGCTCAGTGCTCAGGTTGCTGGGTGCTCAGTACTCAGGGTGCTGGGTGCTCAGTACTCAGGGTGCTCATTGCTCAGTACTCAGGGTGCTCAGTGCTCAGTACTCAGGGTGCTCAGTGCTCAGGGTGCTGGGTGCTCAGTACTCAGGGTGCTGGGTGCTCAGTGCTCAGGGTGCTCGGTGCTCAGTACATTGGGTGCTCAGTACTCAGGGTGCTGGGTGCTCAGTACTCAGGGTGCTGGGTGCTCAGTGCTCAGGGTGCTCAGTGCTCAGTACATTGGGTGCTCAGTACTCAGGGTGCTGGGTGCTCAGTGCTCAGGGTGCTGGGTGCTCAGTGCTCAGGTTGCTGGGTGCTCAGTGCTCAGGGTGCTGGGTGCTCAGTACTCAGGGTGCTCGGTGCTCAGTTCTCAGGGTGCTGGGTGCTCAGTGCTCGGGGTGCTGGGTGCTCAGTGCTCGGGGTGCTCGGTGCTCAGTGCTCGGGGTGCTGGGTGCTCAGTACTCAGGGTGCTCATTGCTCAGTACTCAGGGTGCTCAGTGCTCAGTACTCAGGGTGCTCAGTGCTCAGGGTGCTGGGTGCTCAGTACTCAGGGTGCTGGGTGCTCAGTGCTCAGGGTGCTCGGTGCTCAGTACATTGGGTGCTCAGTACTCAGGGTGCTGGGTGCTCAGTACTCAGGGTGCTGGGTGCTCAGTGCTCAGGGTGCTCAGTGCTCAGTACATTGGGTGCTCAGTACTCAGGGTGCTGGGTGCTCAGTGCTCATGGTGCTGGGTGCTCAGTGCTCAGGGTGCTGGGTGCTCAGTGCTCAGGGTGCTGGGTGCTCAGTACTCAGGGTGCTCGGTGCTCAGTTCTCAGTGTGCTGGGTGCTCAGTGCTCGGGGTGCTGGGTGCTCAGTGCTCGGGGTGCTCGGTGCTCAGTGCTCGGGGTGCTGGGTGCTCAGTACTCAGGGTGCTGGGTGCTCAGTACTCGGTGTGCTGGGTGCTCAGTACTCAGGGTGCTCGGTGCTCAGTGCTCGGGGTGCTGGGTGCTCAGTGCTCAGTACTCAGGGTGCTCAGTGCTCAGGGTGCTGGGTGCTCAGTGCTCGGTGTGCTGGGTACTCAGTGCTCAGTACACAGGGTGCTGGGTGCTCAGTGCTTGGGGTGCTGGGTGCTCAGTGCTCAGGGTGCTCAGTGCTCAGTACTCAGGGTGCTCAGGGCTCAGGGTGCTGGGTGCTCACTGCTCGGGGTGCTGGGTGCTCAGTGCTCAGGGTGCTGGGTGCTCAGTGCTCAGGGTGCTCGGTGCTCAGTTCTCAGGGTGCTGGGGCTCATTACTCAGGGTGCTGTGTGCTCAGTGCTCAGGGTGCTGGGTGCTCAGTGCTCAGGGTGCTCGGTGCTCAGTACTCAGGGTGCTGGGTGCTCAGTACTCAGGGTGCTGGGTGCTCAGTGCTCAGGGTGCTCAGTGCTCAGTACATTGGGTGCTCAGTACTCAGGGTGCTGGGTGCTCAGTGCTCAGGGTGCTGGGTGCTCAGTGCTCAGGGTGCTGGGTGCTCAGTGCTCAGGGTGCTGGGTGCTCAGTACTCAGGGTGCTCGGTGCTCAGTTCTCAGGGTGCTGGGTGCTCAGTGCTCGGGGTGCTGGGTGCTCAGTGCTCGGGGTGCTCGGTGCTCAGTGCTCGGGGTGCTGGGTGCTCAGTACTCAGGGTGCTGGGTGCGCAGTACTCGGTGTGCTGGGTGCTCAGTACTCAGGGTGCTCGGTGCTCAGTGCTCGGGGTGCTGGGTGCTCAGTGCTCAGTACTCAGGGTGCTCAGTGCTCAGGGTGCTGGGTGCTCAGTGCTCGGTGTGCTGGGTACTCAGTGCTCAGTACACAGGGAGCTGGGTGCTCAGTGCTCGGGGTGCTGGGTGCTCAGTGCTCAGTACTCAGGGAGCTGGGTGCTCAGTGCTCAGGGTGCTGGATGCTCAGTACTCAGGGTGCTTTGTGCTCAGTGCTCAGGGTGCTGGTTGCTCAGTACTCAGGGTGCTGGGTGCTCATTGCTCAGGGTGCTGGGTGCTCAGTACTCAGGGTGCTCATTGCTCAGGGTGCTGGGTGCTCAGTACTCTGGGTGCTGGGTGCTCAGTACTCAGGTTGCTGGGTGCTCAGTACTCAGGGTGCTCAGTGCTCAGTACTCAGGGTGCTCAGGGCTCAGGGTGCTGGGTGCTCACTGCTCGGGGTGCTGGGTGCTCAGTGCTCAGGGTGCTGGGTGCTCAGTGCTCAGGGTGCTCGGTGCTCAGTTCTCAGGGTGCTGGGGTTCAGTACTCAGGGTGCTTTGTGCTCAGTACTCAGGGTGCTCAGTGCTCAGTACTCAGGGTGCTCAGTGCTCAGAACTCAGGGTGCTCAGTGCTCAGGGTGCTGGGAGCTCAGTGCTCGGGGTGCTGGGTGCTCAGTCCTCAGGTTGCTGGGTGCTCAGTGATCAGGGTGCTCGATGCTCAGTGATCAGGGTGCTGGGTGCTCAGTACTCAGGGTCCTGGGTGCTCAGTGCTCGGGGTGCTGGGTGCTCAGTACTCAGGGTGCTGGGTGCTCAGTGCTCAGGGTGCTGGATGCTCAGTGCTCAGGGTGCTCGGTGCTTAGTACTCAGGGTGCTCGGTGCTCGGGGTGCTGGGTGCTCAGTGCTCGGGGTGCTGGGTGCTCAGTGCTCGGGGTGCTGGGTGCTCAGTGCTCGGGGTGCTGGGTGCTCAGTGCTCAGGGTGCTCAGTGCTCAGTGCTCAGTACTCAGGGTGCTCAGTGCTCAGTGCTCAGGGTGCTCAGTGCTCAGTACTCAGCGTGCTGGGTGCTCAGTGCTCAGAGTGTTGGGTGCTCAGTACTCAGGGTGCTGGGTGCTCAGTGCTCAGTGCTCAGGGTGCTCAGTGCTCAGGGTGCTGGGTGCTCAGGGTGCTGGGTGCTCAGTGCTCGGGGTGCTGGGTGCTCAGTGCTCAGGGTGCTGGGTGCTCAGTGCTTAATGCTCAGGCTGCTTGCTGGGTGCTCAGTGCTCAGTGCTCAGGGTGCTGGGTGTTCAGTACTCACGGTGCTGGGTGCTCAGTACTCAGGGTGCTGGGTGCTCAGTGCTCAGGGTGCTGGGTGCTCAGTGCTCAGGGTGCTGGGTGCTCAGTACTCAGGGTGCTGGCTGCTCAGTACTCAGGGTGCTCGTTGCTCAGTGCTCAGGATGCTGGGTGCTCAGTGCGCGGGGTGCTGGGTGTTCAGTACTCAGGGTGCTGGGTGCTCAGTACTCAGGGTGCTGGGTGCTCAGTGCTCAGGGTGCTGAGTGCTCAGTACTCAGGGTGCTGTGTGCTCAGTGCTCGGGGTGCTGGGTGCTCAGTACTCAGGGTGCTGGGTGCTTAGTACTCAGGGTGCTGGGTGCTCAGTGCTCGGGGTGCTGGGTGCTCAGTGCTCGGGGTGCTCGGTGCTCAGTGCTCGGGGTGCTTGGTGCTCAGTAATCAGGGTGCTGGGTGCTCAGTACTCGTTGTGCTGGGTGCTCAGTGCTCAGGGTGCTGGGTGCTCAGTACTCAGGGTGCTCGGTACTCAGTACTCATGGTGCTCAGTGCTCAGTACTCAGCGTGCTGGGTGCTCAGTGCTCAGGGTGCTGGGTGCTCAGTACTCAGGGTGCTGGGTGCTCAGTGCTCAGGGTGCTCAGTGCTCAGTACTCAGGGTGCTCGGTGCTCAGTGCTCAGGGTGCTCAGTGCTCAGTACTCAGGGTGCTCAGTACTCAGGGTGCTGGGTGCTCATTACTCAGGGTGCTGGGTGCTCAGTGCTCAGGGTGCTCAGTGCTCAGTACATTGGGTGCTCAGTACTCAGGGTGCTGGGTGCTCAGTGCTCAGGGTGCTGGGTGCTCAGTGCTCAGGGTGCTGGGTGCTCAGTGCTCAGGGTGCTGGGTGCTCAGTACTCAGGGTGCTCGGTGCTCAGTACTCAGGGTGCTAGGTGCTCAGTGCTCGGGGTGCTGGGTGCTCAGTGCTCGTGGTGCTCGGTGCTCAGTTCTCGGGGTGCTGGGTGCTCAGTACTCAGGGTGCTGGGTGCTCAGTACTCGGTGTGCTGGGTGCTCAGTACTCAGGGTGCTCGGTGCTCAGTGCTCAGTACACAGGGTGCTGGGTGCTCACTGCTCGGGGTGCTGGGTGCTCAGTGCTCAGTACTCAGGGTGCTCGGTGCTCAGTGCTCAGGGTGCTCAGTGCTCAGTACTCAGGGTGCTCAGTGCTCAGTGCTCAGGGTGCTGGGTGCTCAGTGCTCGGGGTGCTGGGTGCTCAGTGCTCAGGGTGCTGGGTGCTCAGTACTCAGGGTGCTCAGTGCTCAGGGTGCTGGGTGCTCAGTGCTCAGTACACAGGGTGCTGAGTGCTCAGTGCTCTGGGTGCTGGGTGCTCAGTGCTCAGTACTCAGGGTGCTGGCTGCTCAGTGCTCAGGGTGCTGGATGCTCAGTACTCAGGGTGCTGGGTGCTCAGTGCTCAGGTTGCTGGGTGCTCAGTACTGAGGGTGCTGGGTGCTCAGTGCTCAGGGTGCTGGGTGCTCAGTACTCAGGGTGCTGGGTCCTCAGTGCTCAGGGTGCTGGGTGCTCAGTGCTCGGGGAGCTCAGTACTCAGGGTGCTGTGTGTTCAGTGCTCAGGGTACTGGGTGCTCAGTACTCAGGGTGCTCGGTGCTTAGTACTCAGGGTGCTGGGTGCTCAGTACTCCGGGTGCTGGGTGCTCAGTGCTCGGGGTGCTCGGTGCTCAGTGCTCAGGGTGCTGGGTGCTCAGTACTCAGGGTGCTCATTGCTCCGGGTCCTGGGTGCTCAGTACTCAGGGTGCTGGGTGCTCAATACTCAGGGTGCTCAGTGCTCAGTTCTCAGGGTGCTCAGTGCTCAGTACTCAGGGTTCTCAGTGCTCAGGGTGCTGGGTGCTCAGTGCTCGGGGTGCTGGGTGCTCAGTGCTCAGGGTGCTGGGTGCTCAGTGCTCAGTGTGCTCCGTGCTCAGTGCTCAGGGTGCTGGGTGCTCAGTGCTCAGGTTGCTGGGTGCTCAGTACTCAGGGTGCTGGGTGCTCAGTACTCAGGGTGCTCATTGCTCAGTACTCAGGGTGCTCATTGCTCAGTACTCAGGGTGCTCAGTGCTCAGGGTGCTGGGTGCTCAGTACTCAGGGTGCTGGGTGCTCAGTGCTCAGGGTGCTCGGTGCTCAGTACATTGGGTGCTCAGTACTCAGGGTGCTGGGTGCTCAGTACTCAGGGTGCTGGGTGCTCAGTGCTCAGGGTGCTCAGTGCTCAGTACATTGGGTGCTCAGTACTCAGGGTGCTGGGTGCTCAGTGCTCAGGGTGCTGGGTGCTCAGTGCTCAGGGTGCTGGGTGCTCAGTGCTCAGGGTGCTGGGTGCTCAGTACTCAGGGTGCTCGGTGCTCAGTACTCAGGGTGCTGGGTGCTCAGTGCTCCGGGTGCTGGGTGCTCAGTGCTCGTGGTGCTCGGTGCTCAGTTCTCGGGGTGCTGGGTGCTCAGTACTCAGGGTGCTGGGTGCTCAGTACTCGGTGTGCTGGGTGCTCAGTACTCAGGGTGCTCGGTGCTCAGTGCTCGGGGTGCTGGGTGCTCAGTGCTCAGTACTCAGGGTGCTCAGTGCTCAGGGTGCTGGGTGCTCAGTGCTCGGTGTGCTGGGTACTCAGTGCTCAGTACACAGGGTGCTGGGTGCTCAGTGCTCGGGGTGCTGGGTGCTCAGTGCTCAGTACTCAGGGAGCTGGGTGCTCAGTGCTCAGGGTGCTGGATGCTCAGTACTCAGGGTGCTGGGTGCTCAGTGCTCAGGGTGCTGGTTGCTCAGTACTCAGTGTGCTGGGTGCTCATTGCTCAGGGTGCTGGGTGCTCAGTACTCAGGGTGCTCATTGCTCAGGGTGCTGGGTGCTCAGTACTCAGGGTGCTGGGTGCTCAGTACTCAGGGTGCTGGGTGCTCAGTACTCAGGGTGCTCAGTGCTCAGTACTCAGGGTGCTCAGGGCTCAGGGTGCTGGGTGCTCACTGCTCGGGGTGCTGGGTGCTCAGTGCTCAGGGTGCTGGGTGCTCAGTGCTCAGGGTGCTCGGTGCTCAGTTCTCAGGGTGCTGGGGCTCAGTACTCAGGGTGCTGGGTGCTCAGTACTCAGGGTGCTCAGTGCTCAGTACTCAGGGTGCTCAGTGCTCAGTACTCAGGGTGCTCAGTGCTCAGGGTGCTGGGAGCTCAGTGCTCGGGGTGCTGGGTGCTCAGTCCTCAGGTTGCTGGGTGCTCAGTGATCAGGGTGCTCGATGCTCAGTGATCAGGGTGCTGGGTGCTCAGTACTCAGGGTCCTGGGTGCTCAGTGCTCGGGGTGCTGGGTGCTCAGTACTCAGGGTGCTGGGTGCTCAGTGCTCAGGGTGCTGGATGCTCAGTGCTCAGGGTGCTCGGTGCTTAGTACTCAGGGTGCTCGGTGCTCGGGGTGCTGGGTGCTCAGTGCTCGGGGTGCGGGGTGCTCAGTGCTCGGGGTGCTGGGTGCTCAGTGCTCGGGGTGCTGGGTGCTCAGTGCTCGGGGTGCTGGGTGCTCAGTGCTCGGGGTGCTGGGTGCTCAGTGCTCGGGGTGCTGGGTGCTCAGTGCTCAGGGTGCTCAGTGCTCAGTGCTCAGTACTCAGGGTGCTCAGTGCTCAGTGCTCAGGGTGCTCAGTGCTCAGTACTCAGGGTGCTCAGTGCTCAGTGCTCTGGGTGCTGGGTGCTCAGTGCTCAGGGTGCTGGGTGCTCAGTGCTCAGGGTGCTGGGTGCTCAGTACTCAGGGTGCTGGTTGCTCAGTGCTCGGGGTGCTCGATGCTCAGTACACAGGTTGCTGGGTGCTCAGTGCTCGGGGTGCTGGGTGCTCAGTACTCAGTGTGCTGGGTGCTCAGGGCTCAGTACTCAGCGTGCTGGGTGCTCAGTGCTCAGAGTGTTGGGTGCTCAGTACTCAGGGTGCTGGGTGCTCAGTGCTCAGTGCTCAGGGTGCTCAGTGCTCAGGGTGCTGGGTGCTCAGGGTGCTGGGTGCTCAGTGCTCGGGGTGCTGGGTGCTCAGTGCTCAGGGTGCTGGGTGCTCAGTGCTTAGTGCTCAGGGTGCTGGGTGCTCAGTGCTCAGTGCTCAGGTTGCTGGGTGTTCAGTACTCACGGTGCTGGGTGCTCAGTACTCAGGGTGCTGGGTGCTCAGTGCTCAGGGTGCTGGGTGCTCAGTGCTCAGGGTGCTGGGTGCTCAGTACTCAGGGTGCTGGGTGCTCAGTACTCAGGGTGCTCGTTGCTCAGTGCTCAGGATGCTGGGTGCTCAGTGCGCGGGGTGCTGGGTGTTCAGTACTCAGGGTGCTGGGTGCTCAGTACTCAGGGTGCTGGGTGCTCAGTGCTCAGGGTGCTGAGTGCTCAGTACTCAGGGTGCTGTGTGCTCAGTGCTCGGGGTGCTGGGTGCTCAGTACTCAGGGTGCTGGGTGCTTAGTACTCAGGGTGCTGGGTGCTCAGTGCTCGGGGTGCTGGGTGCTCAGTGCTCGGGGTGCTCGGTGCTCAGTGCTCGGGGTGCTTGGTGCTCAGTAATCAGGGTGCTGGGTGCTCAGTACTCGTTGTGCTGAGTGCTCAGTGCTCAGGGTGCTGGGTGCTCAGTACTCAGGGTGCTCGGTACTCAGTACTCATGGTGCTCAGTGCTCAGTACTCAGCGTGCTGGGTGCTCAGTGCTCAGGGTGCTGGGTGCTCAGTACTCAGGGTGCTGGGTGCTCAGTGCTCAGGGTGCTCAGTGCTCAGTACTCAGGGTGCTCGGTGCTCAGTGCTCAGGGTGCTCAGTGCTCAGTACTCAGGGTGCTCAGTACTCAGTGTGCTGGGTGCTCATTACTCAGGGTGCTGGGTGCTCAGTGCTCAGGGTGCTCAGTGCTCAGTACATTGGGTGCTCAGTACTCAGGGTGCTGGGTGCTCAGTGCTCAGGGTGCTGGGTGCTCAGTGCTCAGGGTGCTGGGTGCTCAGTGCTCAGGGTGCTGGGTGCTCAGTACTCAGGGTGCTCGGTGCTCAGTACTCAGGGTGCTGGGTGCTCAGTGCTCGGGGTGCTGGGTGCTCAGTGCTCGTGGTGCTCGGTGCTCAGTTCTCGGGGTGCTGGGTGCTCAGTACTCAGGGTGCTGGGTGCTCAGTACTCGGTGTGCTGGGTGCTCAGTACTCAGGGTGCTCGGTGCTCAGTGCTCAGTACACAGGGTGCTGGGTGCTCACTGCTCGGGGTGCTGGGTGCTCAGTGCTCAGTACTCAGGGAGCTGGGTGTTCAGTGCTCAGGGTGCTGGATGCTCAGTACTCAGGGTGCTGGGTGCTCAGTGCTCAGGGTGCTGGTTGCTCAGTACTCAGGGTGCTGGGTGCTCATTGCTTAGGGTGCTGGGTGCTCAGTACTCAGGGTGCTCATTGCTCAGGGTGCTGGGTGCTCAGTACTCAGGGTGCTGGGTGCTCAGTACTCAGGGTGCTGGGTGCTCAGTACTCAGGGTGCTCAGTGCTCAGTACTCAGGGTGCTCAGGGCTCAGGGTGCTGGGTGCTCACTGCTCGTGGTGCTGGGTGCTCAGTGCTCAGGGTGCTGGGTGCTCAGTGCTCAGGGTGCTCGGTGCTCTGTTCTCAGGGTGCTGGGGCTCAGTACTCAGGTTGCTGGGTGCTCAGTACTCAGGGTGCTCAGTGCTCAGTACTCAGGGTGCTCAGTGCTCAGTACTCAGGGTGCTCAGTGCTCAGGGTGCTGGGAGCTCAGTGCTCGGGGTGCTGGGTGCTCAGTCCTCAGGTTGCTGGGTGCTCAGTGATCAGGGTGCTCGATGCTCAGTGATCAGGGTGCTGGGTGCTCAGTACTCAGGGTCCTGGGTGCTCAGTGCTCGGGGTGCTGGGTGCTCAGTACTCAGGGTGCTGGGTGCTCAGTGCTCAGGGTGCTGGATGCTCAGTGCTCAGGGTGCTCGGTGCTTAGTACTCAGGGTGCTCGGTGCTCGGGGTGCTGGGTGCTCAGTGCTCGGGGTGCTGGGTGCTCAGTGCTCGGGGTGCTGGGTGCTCAGTGCTCGGGGTGCTGGGTGCTCAGTGCTCGGGGTGCTGGGTGCTCAGTGCTCGGGGTGCTGGGTGCTCAGTGCTCGGGGTGCTGGGTGCTCAGTGCTCAGGGTGCTCAGTGCTCAGTGCTCAGTACTCAGGGTGCTCAGTGCTCAGTACTCAGGGTGCTCAGTGCTCAGTACTCAGGGTGCTCAGGGCTCAGGGTGCTGGGTGCTCACTGCTCGTGGTGCTGGGTGCTCAGTGCTCAGGGTGCTGGGTGCTCAGTGCTCAGGGTGCTCGGTGCTCAGTTCTCAGGGTGCTGGGGCTCAGTACTCAGGGTGCTGGGTGCTCAGTACTCAGGGTGCTCAGTGCTCAGTACTCAGGGTGCTCAGTGCTCAGTACTCAGGGTGCTCAGTGCTCAGGGTGCTGGGAGCTCAGTGCTCAGGGTGCTGGGTGGTCAGTGCTCAGGGTGCTGGGTGCTCAGTGCTCAGGGTGCTGGGTGCTCAGTACTCAGGGTGCTCGGTGCTCGGTGTGCTGGGTGCTCAGTGCTCGCGGTGCTCGTTGCTCAGTACTCGGGGTGCTCAGTGCTCAGTACTCAGGGTGCTGGGTGCTCAGGGCTCAGGGTGCTGGGTGCTCAGTACTCAGGGTGCTGCGTCCTCGGTGCTCAGTATGCTGGGTGCTCAGTACTCAGGGTGCTGGGTGCTCAGTACTCAGGGTCCTGCGTGCTCAGTACTCATGGTGCTCGGTGCTCAGGACTCAGGGTGCTGGGTGCTCAGTGCTCAGGGTGCTGGGTGCTCAGTACTCAGGGTGCTGGGTGCTCAGTGCTCGGGGTGCTGGGTGCTCAGTACTCGGGGTGCTCAGTGCTCAGTGCTCAGGGTGCTGGGTGCTCAGTGCTCAGAGTGCTGGGTGCTCAGTACTCAGGGTGCTCGGTGCTCAGTACTCAGGGTGCTGGGTGCTCAGTGCTCAGGGTGCTCAGTGCTCAGTACTCAGCGTGCTGGGTGCTCAGTGGTCAGGGTGCTCGGTGCTCAGTACTCAGGGTGCTCAGTGATCAGGGTGCTGGGTGCTCAGTACTCAGGGTGCAGGGTGCTCAGTGCTCAGTACTCAGGGTGCTCAGTGCTCAGGGTGCTGGGTGCTCAGTGCTCGGGGTGCTGGGTACTCAGTGCTCAGTACACAGGGTGCTGGGTGCTCAGTGCTCGGGGTGCTGGGTGCTCAGTGCTCAGTACTCAGGGAGCTGGGTGCTCAGTGCTCAGGGTGCTGGATGCTCAGTACTCAGGGTGCTGGGTGCTCAGTGCTCAGGGTGCTGGTTGCTCAGTACTCAGGGTGCTGGGTGCTCATTGCTCAGGGTGCTGGGTGCTCAGTACTCAGGGTGCTCATTGCTCAGGGTGCTGGGTGCTCAGTACTCAGGGTGCTGGGTGCTCAGTACTCAGGGTGCTGGGTGCTCAGTACTCAGGGTGCTCAGTGCTCAGTACTCCGGGTGCTCAGGGCTCAGGGTGCTGGGTGCTCACTGCTCGGGGTGCTGGGTGCTCAGTGCTCAGGGTGCTGGGTGCTCAGTGCTCAGGGTGCTCGGTGCTCAGTTCTCAGGGTGCTGGGTGCTCAGTACTCAGGGTGCTGGGTGCTCAGTACTCAGGGTGCTCAGTGCTCAGTACTCAGGGTGCTCAGTGCTCAGTACTCAGGGTTCTCAGTGCTCAGGGTGCTGGGAGCTCAGTGCTCGGGGTGCTGGGTGCTCAGTCCTCAGGTTGCTGGGTGCTCAGTGATCAGGGTGCTCGATGCTCAGTGATCAGGGTGCTGGGTGCTCAGTACTCAGGGTGCTGGGTGCTCAGTGCTCGGGGTGCTGGGTGCTCAGTACTCAGGGTGCTGGGTGCTCAGTGCTCAGGGTGCTGGATGCTCAGTGCTCAGGGTGCTCGGTGCTTAGTACTCAGTGTGCTCGGTGCTCGGGGTGCTGGGTGCTCAGTGCTCGGGGTGCTGGGTGCTCAGTGCTCGGGGTGCTGGGTGCTCAGTGCTCGGGGTGCTGGGTGCTCAGTGCTCGGGATGCTGGGTGCTCAGTGCTCGGGGTGCTGGGTGCTCAGTGCTAAGGGTGCTCAGTGCTCAGTACTCAGGGTGCTCAGTGCTCAGTGCTCAGGGTGCTCAGTGCTCAGTACTCAGGGTGCTCAGTGCTCAGCGCTCTGGGTGCTGGGTGCTCAGTGCTCAGGGTGCTGGGTGCTCAGTGCTCAGGGTGCTGGGTGCTCAGTACTCAGGGTGCTGGTTGCTCAGTGCTCGGGGTGCTCGATGCTCAGTACACAGGTTGTTGGGTGCTCAGTGCTCGGGGTGCTGGGTGCTCAGTACTAAGTGTGCTGGGTGCTCAGGGCTCAGTACTCAGCGTGCTGGGTGCTCAGTGCTCAGAGTGTTGGGTGCTCAGTACTCAGGGTGCTGGGTGCTCAGTGCTCAGTGCTCAGGGTGCTCAGTGCTCAGGGTGCTGGGTGCTCAGGGTGCTGGGTGCTCAGTGCTCGGGGTGCTGGGTGCTCAGTGCTCAGGGTGCTGGGTGCTCAGTGCTTAGTGCTCAGGGTGCTGGGTGCTCAGTGCTCAGTGCTCAGGGTGCTGGGTGTTCAGTACTCACGGTGCTGGGTGCTCAGTACTCAGGGTGCTGGGTGCTCAGTGCTCAGGGTGCTGGGTGCTCAGTGCTCAGGGTGCTGGGTGCTCAGTACTCAGGGTGCTGGGTGCTCAGTACTCAGGGTGCTCGTTGCTCAGTGCTCAGGATGCTGGGTGCTCAGTGCGCGGGGTGCTGGGTGTTCAGTACTCAGGGTGCTGGGTGCTCAGTACTCAGGGTGCTGGGTGCTCAGTGCTCAGGGTGCTGAGTGCTCAGTACTCAGGGTGCTGGGTGCTCAGTGCTCGGGGTGCTGGGTGCTCAGTACTCAGGGTGCTGGGTGCTTAGTACTCAGGGTGCTGGGTGCTCAGTGCTCGGGGTGCTGGGTGCTCAGTGCTCGGGGTGCTCGGTGCTCAGTGCTCGGGGTTCTTGGTGCTCAGTAATCAGGGTGCTGGGTGCTCAGTACTCGTTGTGCTGGGTGCTCAGTGCTCAGGGTGCTGGGTGCTCAGTACTCAGGGTGCTCGGTACTCAGTACTCACGGTGCTCAGTGCTCAGTACTCAGCGTGCTGGGTGCTCAGTGCTCAGGGTGCTGGGTGCTCAGTACTCAGGGTGCTGGGTGCTCAGTGCTCAGGGTGCTCAGTGCTCAGTACTCAAGGTGCTCGGTGCTCAGTGCTCAGGGTGCTCAGTGCTCAGTACTCAGGGTGCTCAGTGCTCAGTGCTCAGGGTGCTGGGTGCTCAGTGCTCGGGGTGCTGGGTGCTCAGTGCTCAGGGTGCTGGGTGCTCAGTACTCAGGGTGCTCAGTGCTCAGGGTGCTGGGTGCTCAGTGCTCAGTACACAGGGTGCTGAGTGCTCAGTGCTCTGGGTGCTGGGTGCTCAGTGCTCAGTACACAGGGTGCTGGCTGCTCAGTGCTCAGGGTGCTGGATGCTCAGTACTCAGGGTGCTGGGTGCTCAGTGCTCAGGGTGCTGGGTGCTCAGTACTCAGGGTGCTAGGTGCTCAGTGCTCAGGGTGCTGGGTGCTCAGTACTCAGGGTGCTGGGTCCTCAGTGCTCAGGGTGCTGGGTGCTCAGTGCTCGGGGAGCTCAGTACTCAGGGTGCTGTGTGTTCAGTGCTCAAGGTACTGGGTGCTCAGTACTCAGGGTGCTCGGTGCTTAGTACTCAGGGTGCTAGGTGCTCAGTACTCCGGGTGCTGGGTGCTCAGTGCTCGGGGTGCTCGGTGCTCAGTGCTCAGGGTGCTGGGTGCTCAGTACTCAGGGTGCTCATTGCTCCGGGTCCTGGGTGCACAGTACACAGGGTGCTGGGTGCTCAATACTCAGGGTGCTCAGTGCTCAGTACTCAGGGTGCTCAGTGCTCAGTACTCAGGGTTCTCAGTGCTCAGGCTGCTGGGTGCTCAGTGCTCGGGGTGCTGGGTGCTCAGTGCTCAGGGTGCTGGGTGCTCAGTGCTCAGGGTGCTGGGTGCTCAGTGCTCAGGGTGCTTTGTGCTCAGTGCTCATGTTGCTGGGTGCTCAGTACTCAGGGTGCTGGGTGCTCAGTACTCAGGGTGCTCATTGCTCAGTACTCAGGGTGCTGGCTGCTCAGTACTCAGGGTGCTGGGTGCTCAGTGCTCAGGGTGCTCGGTGCTCAGTACATTGGGTGCTCAGTACTCAGGGTGCTGGGTGCTCAATACTCAGGGTGCTGGGTGCTCAGTGCTCAGGGTGCTCAGTGCTCAGTACATTGGGTGCTCAGTACTCAGGGTGCTGGGTGCTCAGTGCTCAGGGTGCTGGGTGCTCAGTGCTCAGGGTGCTGGGTGCTCAGTGCTCAGGGTGCTGGGTGCTCAGTACTCAGGGTGCTCGGTGCTCAGGACTCAGGGTGCTGGGTGCTCAGTGCTCGCGGTGCTGGGTGCTCAGTACTCAGGGTGCTGGGTGCTCAGTGCTCGGGGTGCTGGGTGCTCAGTGCTCGGGGTGCTCGGTGCTCAGTGCTCGGGGTGCTGGGTGCTCAGTACTCAGGGTGCTGGGTGCTCAGTACTCGGTGTGCTGGGTGCTCAGTACTCAGGGTGCTCGGTGCTCAGTGCTCGGGGTGCTGGGTGCTCAGTGCTCAGTACACAGGGTGCTGAGTGCTCAGTGCTCGGGGTGCTGGGTGCTCAGTGCTCAGTACTCAGGGTGCTCGGTGCTCAGTGCTCGGGGTGCTGGGTGCTCAGTGCTCAGTACTCAGGGTGCTGGGTGCTCAGTGCTCGGGGTGCTGGATGCTCAGTACTTAGGGTGCTGGGTGCTCAGTGCTCAGGGTGCCTCGTGCTCAGTACTCAGGGTGCTGGGTGCTCAGTGCTCAGGGTGCTGGGTGCTCAGTACTCAGGGTGCTGGGTCCTCAGTGCTCAGGGTGCTGGGTGCTCAGTGCTCGGGGTGCTCAGTACTCAGGGTTCTGTGTGTTCAGTGCTCAGGGTACTGGGTGCTCAGTTCGCAGGGTGCTGGGTGCTCAGTACTCATAGTGCTCAGTGCTCAGTACTCGGGGTGCTGGGTGCTCAGTACTCAGGGTGCTTGGTGTTCAGTACTCAGGGTGCTGGTTGCTCAGTACTCAGGGTGCTGGGTGCTCAGTGCTCAGGGTGCTGAGTGCTCAGTACTCAGGGTGCTGGGTGCTCAGTACTCGGGGTGCTGGGTGCTCAGTGCTCAGGGTGCTGGGTGCTCAGTTCTCGGGGTGCTGGGTGCTCAGTGCTCGGGGTGCTCGGTGCTCAGTACTCGGGGTGCTGGGTGCTTAGTACTCAGGGTGCTGGGTGCTCAGTGCTCGGGGTGCTGGGTGCTCAGTGCTCGGGGTGCTCGGTGCTCAGTGCTCGGGGTGCTTGGTGCTCAGTACTCAGGGTGCTGGGTGCTCAGTACTCGTTGTGCTGGGTGCTCAGTGCTCAGGGTGCTGGGTGCTCAGTACTCAGGGTGCTCGGTACTCAGTACTCACGGTTCTCAGTGCTCAGTACTCAGCGTGCTGGGTGCTCAGTGCTCAGGGTGCTGGGTGCTCAGTGCTCAGGGTGCTGGGTGCTCAGTGCTCAGGGTGCTGGGTGCTCAGTGCTCAGGGTGCTGGGTGCTCAGTACTCAGGGTGCTCGGTGCTCAGTACTCAGGGTGCTGGGTGCTCAGTGCTCGGGGTGCTGGGTGCTCAGTGCTCGTGGTGCTCGGTGCTCAGTTCTCGGGGTGCTGGGTGCTCAGTACTCAGGGTGCTGGGTGCTCAGTACTCGGTGTGCTGGGTGCTCAGTACTCAGGGAGCTCGGTGCTCAGTGCTCGGGGTGCTGGGTGCTCAGTGCTCAGTACTCAGGGTGCTCAGTGCTCAGGGTGCTGGGTGCTCAGTGCTCGGTGTGCTGGGTACTCAGTGCTCAGTACACAGGGTGCTGGGTGCTCAGTGCTCGGGGTGCTGGGTGCTCAGTGCTCAGTACTCAGGGAGCTGGGTGCTCAGTGCTCAGGGTGCTGGATGCTCAGTACTCAGGGTGCTGGGTGCTCAGTGCTCAGGGTGCTGGTTGCTCAGTACTCAGTGTGCTGTGTGCTCATTGCTCAGGGTGCTGGGTGCTCAGTACTCAGGGTGCTCATTGCTCAGGGTGCTGGGTGCTCAGTACTCAGGGTGCTGGGTGCTCAGTACTCAGGGTGCTGGGTGCTCAGTACTCAGGGTGCTCAGTGCTCAGTACTCAGGGTGCTCAGGGCTCAGGGTGCTGGGTGCTCACTGCTCGGGGTGCTGGGTGCTCAGTGCTCAGGGTGCTGGGTGCTCAGTGCTCAGGGTGCTCGGTGCTCAGTTCTCAGGGTGCTGGGGCTCAGTACTCAGGGTGCTGGGTGCTCAGTACACAGGGTGCTCAGTGCTCAGTACTCAGGGTGCTCAGTGCTCAGTACTCAGGGTGCTCAGTGCTCAGGGTGCTGGGAGCTCAGTGCTCGGGGTGCTGGGTGCTCAGTCCTCAGGTTGCTGGGTGCTCAGTGATCAGGGTGCTCGATGCTCAGTGATCAGGGTGCTGGGTGCTCAGTACTCAGGGTCCTGGGTGCTCAGTGCTCGGGGTGCTGGGTGCTCAGTACTCAGGGTGCTGGGTGCTCAGTGCTCAGGGTGCTGGATGCTCAGTGCTCAGGGTGCTCGGTGCTTAGTACTCAGGGTGCTCGGTGCTCGGGGTGCTGAGTGCTCAGTGCTCGGGGTGCTGGGTGCTCAGTGCTCGGGGTGCTGGGTGCTCAGTGCTCGGGGTGCTGGGTGCTCAGTGCTCGGTGTGCTGGGTGCTCAGTGCTCGGGGTGCTGGGTGCTCAGTGCTCGGGGTGCTGGGTGCTCAGTGCTCAGGGTGCTCAGTGCTCAGTGCTCAGTACTCAGGGTGCTCAGTGCTCAGTGCTCAGGGTGCTCAGTGCTCAGTACTCAGGGTGCTCAGTGCTCAGTGCTCTGGGTGCTGGGTGCTCAGTGCTCAGGGTGCTGGGTGCTCAGTGCTCAGGGTGCTGGGTGCTCAGTACTCAGGGTGCTGGTTGCTCAGTGCTCGGGGTGCTCGATGCTCAGTACACAGGTTGCTGGGTGCTCAGTGCTCGGGGTGCTGGGTGCTCAGTACTCAGGGTGCTGGGTGCTCAGGGTTCAGTACTCAGCGTGCTGGGTGCTCAGTGCTCAGAGTGTTGGGTGCTCAGTACTCAGGGTGCTGGGTGCTCAGTGCTCAGTGCTCAGGGTGCTCAGTGCTCAGGGTGCTGGGTGCTCAGGGTGCTGGGTGCTCAGTGCTCGGGGTGCTGGGTGCTCAGTGCTCAGGGTGCTGGGTGCTCAGTGCTTAGTGCTCAGGGTGCTGGGTGCTCAGTGCTCAGTGCTCAGGTTGCTGGGTGTTCAGTACTCACGGTGCTGGGTGCTCAGTACTCAGGGTGCTGGGTGCTCAGTGCTCAGGGTGCTGGGTGCTCAGTGCTCAGGGTGCTGGGTGCTCAGTACTCAGGGTGCTGGGTGCTCAGTACTCAGGGTGCTCGTTGCTCAGTGCTCAGGATGCTGGGTGCTCAGTGCGCGGGGTGCTGGGTGTTCAGTACTCAGGGTGCTGGGTGCTCAGTACTCAGGGTGCTGGGTGCTCAGTGCTCAGGGTGCTGAGTGCTCAGTACTCAGGGTGCTGGGTGCTCAGTGCTCGGGGTGCTGGGTGCTCAGTACTCAGGGTGCTGGGTGCTTAGTACTCAGGGTGCTGGGTGCTCAGTGCTCGGGGTGCTGGGTGCTCAGTGCTCGGGGTGCTCGGTGCTCAGTGCTCGGGGTGCTTGGTGCTCAGTAATCAGGGTGCTGGGTGCTCAGTACTCGTTGTGCTGGGTGCTCAGTGCTCAGGGTGCTGGGTGCTCAGTACTCAGGGTGCTCGGTACTCAGTACTCACGGTGCTCAGTGCTCAGTACTCAGCGTGCTGGGTGCTCAGTGCTCAGGGTGCTGGGTGCTCAGTACTCAGGGTGCTGGGTGCTCAGTGCTCAGGGTGCTCAGTGCTCAGTACTCAGGGTGCTCGGTGCTCAGTGCTCAGGGTGCTCAGTGCTCAGTACTCAGGGTGCTCAGTGCTCAGTGCTCAGGGTGCTGGGTGCTCAGGGCTCGGGGTGCTGGGTGCTCAGTGCTCAGGGTGCTGGGTGCTCAGTACTCAGGGTGCTCAGTGCTCAGGGTGCTGGGTGCTCAGTGCTCAGTACACAGGGTGCTGAGTGCTCAGTGCTCTGGGTGCTGGGTGCTCAGTGCTCAGTACTCAGGGTGCTGGCTGCTCAGTGCTCAGGGTGCTGGATGCTCAGTACTCAGGGTGCTGGGTGCTCAGTGCTCAGGGTGCTGGGTGCTCAGTACTCAGGGTGCTGGGTGCTCAGTGCTCAGGGTGCTGGGTGCTCAGTACTCAGGGTGCTGGGTCCTCAGTGCTCAGGGTGCTGGGTGCTCAGTGCTCGGGGAGCTCAGTACTCAGGGTGCTGTGTGTTCAGTGCTCAGGGTACTGGGTGCTCAGTACTCAGGGTGCTCGGTGCTTAGTACTCAGGGTGCTGGGTGCTCAGTGCTCGGGGTGCTCGGTGCTCAGTGCTCAAGGTGCTGGGTGCTCAGTACTCAGGGTGCTCATTGCTCCGGGTCCTGGGTGCTCAGTACTCAGGGTGCTGGGTGCTCAATACTCAGAGTGCTCAGTGCTCAGTACTCAGGGTGCTCAGTGCTCAGTACTCAGGGTTCTCAGTGCTCAGGGTGCTGGGTGCTCAGTGCTCGGGGTGCTGGGTGCTCAGTGCTCAGGGTGCTGGGTGCTCAGTGCTCAGGGTGCTGGGTGCTCAGTGCTCAGGGTGCTCATTGCTCAGTACTCAGGGTGCTCAGTGCTCAGTACTCAGGGTGCTCAGTGCTCAGGGTGCTGGGTGCTCAGTACTCAGGGTGCTGGGTGCTCAGTGCTCAGTGTGCTCGGTGCTCAGTACATTGGGTGCTCAGTACTCAGGGTGCTGGGTGCTCATTACTCAGGGTGCTGGGTGCTCAGTGCTCAGGGTGCTCAGTGCTCAGTACATTGGGTGCTCAGTACTCAGGGTGCTGTGTGCTCAGTGCTCAGGGTGCTGGGTGCTCAGTGCTCAGGGTGCTGGGTGCTCAGTGCTCAGGGTGCTGGGTGCTCAGTACTCAGGGTGCTCGGTGCTCAGTACTCAGGGTGCTGGGTGCTCAGTGCTCGGGGTGCTGGGTGCTCAGTACTCAGGGTGCTGGGTGCTCAGTGCTCGGGGTGCTGGGTGCTCAGTGCTCGGTGTGCTCGGTGCTCTGTGCTCGGGGTGCTGGGTGCTCAGTACTCAGGGTGCTGGGTGCTCAGTACTCGGTGTGCTGGGTGCTCAGTACTCAGGGTGCTCGGTGCTCAGTGCTCGGGGTGCTGGGTGCTCAGTGCTCAGTACACAGGGTGCTGAGTGTTCAGTGCTCGGGGTGCTGGGTGCTCGGTGCTCAGTACTCAGGGTGCTGGGTGATCAGTGCTCAGGGTGCTGGGTGCTCAGTACTCAGTGTGCTGGGTGCTCAGTACTCAGGGTGCTGGGTGCTCAGTACTCAGGGTGCTCGGTGCTCAGTACGCAGGGTGCTGGGTCCTCAGTGCTCAGGGTGCTGAGTGCTCAGTACTCAGGGTGCTGGGTGCTCAGTACTCGGGGTGCTGGGTGCTCAGTACTCAGGGAGCTGGGTGCTCAGTACTCATTGTGCTGGGTGCTCAGTACTCGGGTGCTGGGTGCTCAGTGCTCAGGGTGCTGGGTGCTCAGTGCTCGGGGTGCTGGGTGCTCAGTGCTGAGTACTCAGGGTGCTGAGTGCTCAGTGCTCGGGGTGCTGGGTGCTCAGTGCTCAGTACTCAGGGTGCTTGGTGCTCAGTGCTCGGGGTGCTGGGTGCTCAGTGCTCAGGGTGCTGGGTGCTCAGTGCTCAGGGTGCTGGGTGCTCAGTGCTCGGGGTGCTGGGTGCTCAGTACTCAGGGTGCTGGGTGCTCAGTGCTCGGGGAGCTGGGTGCTCAGTACTCATTGTGCTGGGTGCTCAGTACTCGGGTGCTGGGTGCTCAGTACTCATTGTGCTGGGTGCTCAGTACTCGGGTGCTGGGTGCTCAGTACTCAGGGTGCTGGGTGCTCAGTGCTCGGGGTGCTGGGTGCTCAGTGCTCAGGGTGCTGGGTGCTCAGTGCTTAGTGATCAGGGTGCTGGGTGCTCAGTGCTCAGTGCTCAGGGTGCTGGGTGTTCAGTACTCACGGTGCTGGGTGCTCAGTACTCAGGGTGCTGGGTGCTCAGTGCTCAGGGTGCTGGGTGCTCAGTGCTCAGGGTGCTGGGTGCTCAGTACTCAGGGTGCTGGGTGCTCAGTACTCAGGGTGCTCGTTGCTCAGTGCTCAGGATGCTGGGTGCTCAGTGCGCGGGGTGCTGGGTGTTCAGTACTCAGGGTGCTGGGTGCTCAGTACTCAGGGTGCTGGGTGCTCAGTGCTCAGGGTGCTGAGTGCTCAGTACCCAGGGTGCTGGGTGCTCAGTGCTCGGGGTGCTGGGTGCTCAGTACTCAGGGTGCTGGGTGCTTAGTACTCAGGGTGCTGGGTGCTCAGTGCTCGGGGTGCTGGGTGCTCAGTGCTCGGGGTGCTCGGTGCTCAGTGCTCGGGGTTCTTGGTGCTCAGTAATCAGGGTGCTGGGTGCTCAGTACTCGTTGTGCTGGGTGCTCAGTGCTCAGGGTGCTGGGTGCTCAGTACTCAGGGTGCTCGGTACTCAGTACTCACGGTGCTCAGTGCTCAGTACTCAGCGTGCTGGGTGCTCAGTGCTCAGGGTGCTGGGTGCTCAGTACTCAGGGTGCTGGGTGCTCAGTGCTCAGGGTGCTCAGTGCTCAGTACTCAAGGTGCTCGGTGCTAAGTGCTCAGGGTGCTCAGTGCTCAGTACTCAGGGTGCTCAGTGCTCAGTGCTCAGGGTGCTGGGTGCTCAGTGCTCGGGGTGCTGGGTGCTCAGTGCTCAGGGTGCTGGGTGCTCAGTACTCAGGGTGCTCAGTGCTCAGGGTTCTTGGTTCTCAGTGCTCAGTACACAGGGTGCTGAGTGCTCAGTGCTCTGGGTGCTGGGTGCTCAGTGCTCAGTACTCAGGGTGCTGGCTGCTCAGTGCTCAGGGTGCTGGATGCTCAGTACTCAGGGTGCTGGGTGCTCAGTGCTCAGGGTGCTGGGTGCTCAATACTCAGGGTGCTAGGTGCTCAGTGCTCAGGGTGCTGGGTGCTCAGTACTCAGGGTGCTGGGTCCTCAGTGCTCAGGGTGCTGGGTGCTCAGTGCTCGGGGAGCTCAGTATTCAGCGTGCTGTGTGTTCAGTGCTCAGGGTACTGGGTGCTCAGTACTCAGGGTGCTCGGTGCTTAGTACTCAGGGTGCTAGGTGCTCAGTACTCCGGGTGCTGGGTGCTCAGTGCTCGGGGTGCTCGGTGCTCAGTGCTCAGGGTGCTGGGTGCTCAGTACTCAGGGTGCTCATTGCTCCGGGTCCTGGGTGCACAGGACACAGGGTGCTGGGTGCTCAATACTCAGGGTGCTCAGTGCTCAGTACTCAGGGTGCTCAGTGCTCAGTACTCAGGGTTCTCAGTGCTCAGGCTGCTGGGTGCTCAGTGCTCGGGGTGCTGGGTGCTCAGTGCTCAGGGTGCTGGGTGCTCAGTGCTCAGGGTGCTGGGTGCTCAGTGCTCAGGGTGCTGGGTGCTCAGTGCTCATGTTGCTGGGTGCTCAGTACTCAGGGTGCTGGGTGCTCAGTACGCAGGGTGCTCATTGCTCAGTACTCAGGGTGCTGGGTGCTCAGTACTCAGGGTGCTGGGTGCTCAGTGCTCAGGGTGCTCGGTGCTCAGTACATTGGGTGCTCAGTACTCAGGGTGCTGGGTGCTCAATACTCAGGGTGCTGGGTGCTCAGTGCTCAGGGTGCTCAGTGCTCAGTACATTGGGTGCTCAGTACTCAGGGTGCTGGGTGCTCAGTGCTCAGGGTGCTGGGTGCTCAGTGCTCAGGGTGCTGGGTGCTCAGTGCTCAGGGTGCTGGGTGCTCAGTACTCAGGGTGCTCGGTGCTCAGGACTCAGGGTGCTGGGTGCTCAGTGCTCGCGGTGCTGGGTGCTCAGTACTCAGGGTGCTGGGTGCTCAGTGCTCGGGGTGCTGGGTGCTCAGTGCTCGGGGTGCTCGGTGCTCAGTGCTCGGGGTGCTGGGTGCTCAGTACTCAGGGTGCTGGGTGCTCAGTACTCGGTGTGCTGGGTGCTCAGTACTCAGGGTGCTCGGTGCTCAGTGCTCGGGGTGCTGGGTGCTCAGTGCTCAGTACACAGGGTGCTGAGTGCTCAGTGCTCGGGGTGCTGGGTGCTCAGTGCTCAGTACTCAGGGTGCTCGGTGCTCAGTGCTCGGGGTGCTGGGTGCTCAGTGCTCAGTACTCAGGGTGCTGGGTGCTCAGTGCTCGGGGTGCTGGATGCTCAGTACTTAGGGTGCTGGGTGCTCAGTGCTCAGGGTGCCTCGTGCTCAGTACTCAGGGTGCTGGGTGCTCAGTGCTCAGGGTGCTGGGTGCTCAGTATTCAGGGTGCTGGGTCCTCAGTGCTCAGGGTGCTGGGTGCTCAGTACTCAGGGTGCTGGGTGCTCAGTGCTCAGGGTGCTGGGTGCTCAGTATTCAGGGTGCTGGGTCCTCAGTACTCAGGGTGCTGGGTGCTTAGTACTCAGGGTGCTGGGTGCTCAGTGCTCGGGGTGCTGGGTGCTCAGTGCTCGGGGTGCTCGGTGCTCAGTGCTCGGGGTGCTTGGTGCTCAGTACTCAGGGTGCTGGGTGCTCAGTACTCGTTGTGCTGGGTGCTCAGTGCTCAGGGTGCTGGGTGCTCAGTACTCAGGGTGCTCGGTACTCAGTACTCACGGTTCTCAGTGCTCAGTACTCAGCGTGCTGGGTGCTCAGTGCTCAGGGTGCTGGGTGCTCAGTGCTCAGGGTGCTGGGTGCTCAGTGCTCAGGGTGCTGGGTGCTCAGTGCTCAGGGTGCTGGGTGCTCAGTACTCAGGGTGCTCGGTGCTCAGTACTCAGGGTGCTGGGTGCTCAGTGCTCGGGGTGCTGGGTGCTCAGTGCTCGTGGTGCTCGGTGCTCAGTTCTCGGGGTGCTGGGTGCTCAGTACTCAGGGTGCTGGGTGCTCAGTACTCGGTGTGCTGGGTGCTCAGTACTCAGGGAGCTCGGTGCTCAGTGCTCGGGGTGCTGGGTGCTCAGTGCTCAGTACTCAGGGTCCTCAGTGCTCAGGGTGCTGGGTGCTCAGTGCTCGGTGTGCTGGGTACTCAGTGCTCAGTACACAGGGTGCTGGGTGCTCAGTGCTCGGGGTGCTGGGTGCTCAGTTCTCAGTACTCAGGGAGCTGGGTGCTCAGTGCTCAGGGTGCTGGATGCTCAGTACTCAGGGTGCTGGGTGCTCAGTGCTCAGGGTGCTGGTTGCTCAGTACTCAGTGTGCTGGGTGCTCATTGCTCAGGGTGCTGGGTGCTCAGTACTCAGGGTGCTCATTGCTCAGGGTGCTGGGTGCTCAGTACTCAGGGTGCTGGGTGCTCAGTACTCAGGGTGCTGGGTGCTCAGTACTCAGGGTGCTCAGTGCTCAGTACTCAGGGTGCTCAGGGCTCAGGGTGCTGGATGCTCACTGCTCGGGGTGATGGGTGCTCAGTGCTCAGGGTGCTGGGTGCTCAGTGCTCAGGGTGCTCGGTGCTCAGTTCTCAGGGTGCTGGGGCTCAGTACTCAGGGTGCTGGGTGCTCAGTACTCAGGGTGCTCAGTGCTCAGTACTCAGGGTGCTCAGTGCTCAGTACTCAGGGTGCTCAGTGCTCAGGGTGCTGGGAGCTCAGTGCTCGGGGTGCTGGGTGCTCAGTCCTCAGGTTGCTGGGTGCTCAGTGATCAGGGTGCTCGATGCTCAGTGATCAGGGTGCTGGGTGCTCAGTACTCAGGGTCCTGGGTGCTCAGTGCTCGGGGTGCTGGGTGCTCAGTACTCAGGGTGCTGGGTGCTCAGTGCTCAGGGTGCTGGATGCTCAGTGCTCAGGGTGCTCGGTTCTTAGTACTCAGGGTGCTCGGTGCTCGGGGTGCTGGGTGCTCAGTGCTCGGGGTGCTGGGTGCTCAGTGCTCGGGGTGCTGGGTGCTCAGTGCTCGGGGTGCTGGGTGCTCAGTGCTCGGGGTGCTGGGTGCTCAGTGCTCGGGGTGCTGGGTGCTCAGTGCTCGGGGTGCTGGGTGCTCAGTGCTCAGGGTGCTCAGTGCTCAGTGCTCAGTACTCAGGGTGCTCAGTGCTCAGTGCTCAGGGTGCTCAGTGCTCAGTACTCAGGGTGCTCAGTGCTCAGTGCTCTGGGTGCTGGGTGCTCAGTGCTCAGGGTGCTGGGTGCTCAGTGCTCAGGGTGCTGGGTGCTCAGTACTCAGGGTGCTGGTTGCTCAGTGCTCGTGGTGCTCGATGCTCAGTACACAGGTTGCTGGGTGCTCAGTGCTCGGGGTGCTGGGTGCTCAGTACTCAGGGTGCTGGGTGCTCAGGGTTCAGTACTCAGCGTGCTGGGTGCTCAGTGCTCAGAGTGTTGGGTGCTCAGTACTCAGGGTGCTGGGTGCTCAGTGCTCAGTGCTCAGGGTGCTCAGTGCTCAGGGTGCTGGGTGCTCAGGGTGCTGGGTGCTCAGTGCTCGGGGTGCTGGGTGCTCAGTGCTCAGGGTGCTGGGTGCTCAGTGCTTAGTGCTCAGGGTGCTGGGTGCTCAGTGCTCAGTGCTCAGGTTGCTGGGTGTTCAGTACTCAAGGTGCTGGGTGCTCAGTACTCAGGGTGCTGGGTGCTCAGTGCTCAGGGTGCTGGGTGCTCAGTGCTCAGGGTGCTGGGTGCTCAGTACTCAGGGTGCTGGGTGCTCAGTACTCAGGGTGCTCGTTGCTCAGTGCTCAGGATGCTGGGTGCTCAGTGCGCGGGGTGCTGGGTGTTCAGTACTCAGGGTGCTGGGTGCTCAGTACTCAGGGTGCTGGGTGGTCAGTGCTCAGGGTGCTGAGTGCTCAGTACTCAGGGTGCTGGGTGCTCAGTGCTCGGGGTGCTGGGTGCTCAGTACTCAGGGTGCTGGGTGCTTAGTACTCAGGGTGCTGGGTGCTCAGTGCTCGGGGTGCTGGGTGCTCAGTGCTCGGGGTGCTCGGTGCTCAGTGCTCGGAGTGCTTGGTGCTCAGTAATCAGTGTGCTGGGTGCACAGTACTCGTTGTGCTGGGTGCTCAGTGCTCAGGGTGCTGGGTGCTCAGTACTCAGGGTGCTCGGTACTCAGTACTCACGGTGCTCAGTGCTCAGTACTCAGCGTGCTGGGTGCTCAGTGCTCAGGGTGCTGGGTGCTCAGTACTCAGGGTGCTGGGTGCTCAGTGCTCAGGGTGCTCAGTGCTCAGTACTCAGGGTGCTCGGTGCTCAGTGCTCAGGGTGCTCAGTGCTCAGTACTCAGGGTGCTCAGTGCTCAGTGCTCAGGGTTCTGGGTGCTCAGGGCTCGGGGTGCTGGGTGCTCAGTGCTCAGGGTGCTGGGTGCTCAGTACTCAGGGTGCTCAGTGCTCAGGGTGCTGGGTGCTCAGTGCTCAGTACACAGGGTGCTGAGTGCTCAGTGCTCTGGGTGCTGGGTGCTCAGTGCTCAGTACTCAGGGTGCTGGCTGCTCCGTGCTCAGGGTGCTGGATGCTCAGTACTCAGGGTGCTGGGTGCTCAGTGCTCAGGGTGCTGGGTGCTCAGTACTCAGGGTGCTGGGTGCTCAGTGCTCAGGGTGCTGGGTGCTCAGTACTCAGGGTGCTGGGTCCTCAGTGCTCAGGGTGCTGGGTGCTCAGTGCTCGGGGAGCTCAGTACTCAGGGTGCTGTGTGTTCAGTGCTCAGGGTACTGGGTGCTCAGTACTCAGGGTGCTCGGTGCTTAGTACTCAGGGTGCTGGGTGCTCAGTACTCCGGGTGCTGGGTGCTCAGTGCTCGGGGTGCTCGGTGCTCAGTGCTCAAGGTGCTGGGTGCTCAGTACTCAGGGTGCTCATTGCTCCGGGTCCTGGGTGCTCAGTACTCAGGGTGCTGGGTGCTCAATACTCAGGGTGCTCAGTGCTCAGTACTCAGGGTGCTCAGTGCTCAGTACTCAGGGTTCTCAGTGCTCAGGGTGCTGGGTGCTCAGTGCTCGGGGTGCTGGGTGCTCAGTGCTCAGGGTGCTGGGTGCTCAGTGCTCAGGGTGCTGGGTGCTCAGTGCTCAGGGTGCTCATTGCTCAGTACTCAGGGTGCTCAGTGCTCAGTACTCAGGGTGCTCAGTGCTCAGGGTGCTGGGTGCTCAGTACTCAGGGTGCTGGGTGCTCAGTGCTCAGGGTGCTCGGTGCTCAGTACATTGGGTGCTCAGTACTCAGGGTGCTGGGTGCTCATTACTCAGGGTGCTGGGTGCTCAGTGCTCAGGGTGCTCAGTGCTCAGTACATTGGGTGCTCAGTACTCAGGGTGCTGTGTGCTCAGTGCTCAGGGTGCTGGGTGCTCAGTGCTCAGGGTGCTGGGTGCTCAGTGCTCAGGGTGCTGGGTGCTCAGTACTCAGGGTGCTCGGTGCTCAGTACTCAGGGCGCTGGGTGCTCAGTGCTCGGGGTGCTGGGTGCTCAGTACTCAGGGTGCTGGGTGCTCAGTGCCCGGGGTGCTGGGTGCTCAGTGCTCGGTGTGCTCGGTGCTCTGTGCTCGGGGTGCTGGGTGCTCAGTACTCAGGGTGCTGGGTGCTCAGTACTCGGTGTGCTGGGTGCTCAGTACTCAGGGTGCTCGGTGCTCAGTGCTCGGGGTGCTGGGTGCTCAGTGCTCAGTACACAGGGTGCTGAGTGCTCAGTGCTCGGGGTGCTGGGTGCTCGGTGCTCAGTACTCAGGGTGCTGGGAGATCAGTGCTCAGGGTGCTGGGTGCTCAGTACTCAGTGTGCTGGGTGCTCAGTACTCAGGGTGCTGGGTGCTCAGTACTCAGGGTGCTCGGTGCTCAGTACTCAGGGTGCTGGGTCCTCAGTGCTCAGGGTGCTGAGTGCTCAGTACTCAGGGTGCTGGGTGCTCAGTACTCGGGGTGCTGGGTGCTCAGTACTCAGGGAGCTGGGTGCTCAGTACTCATTGTGCTGGGTGCTCAGTACTCGGGTGCTGGGTGCTCAGTGCTCAGGGTGCTGGGTGCTCAGTGCTCGGGGTGCTGGGTGCTCAGTGCTGAGTACTCAGGGTGCTGAGTGCTCAGTGCTCGGGGTGCTGGGTGCTCAGTGCTCAGTACTCAGGGTGCTTGGTGCTCAGTGCTCGGGGTGCTGGGTGCTCAGTGCTCAGGGTGCTGGGTGCTCAGTGCTCAGGGTGCTGGGTGCTCAGTGCTCGGGGTGCTGGGTGCTCAGTACTCAGGGTGCTGGGTGCTCAGTGCTCGGGGAGCTGGGTGCTCAGTACTCATTGTGCTGGGTGCTCAGTACTCGGGTGCTGGGTGCTCAGTACTCATTGTGCTGGGTGCTCAGTACTCGGGTGCTGGGTGCTCAGTACTCAGGGTGCTGGGTGCTCAGTGCTCGGGGTGCTGGGTGCTCAGTGCTCGGGGTGCTGGGTGCTCAGTGCTCAGTCTGCTGGGTGCTCAGTGCTCGGGGTGCTTGGTGCTCAGTACTCAGGGTGCTGGGTGCTCAGTACTCAGGGTGCTGGGTGCTCAGTGCTCGGGGTGCTCAGTACTCAGGGTGCTGTGTGTTCAGTGCTCAGGGTGCTGGGTGCTCAGTACTCAGGGTGCTCGGTGCTTAGTACTCAGGGTGCTGGGTGCTCAGTACTCCGGGTGCTGGGTGCCCAGTGCACGGCGTGCTCGGTGCTCAGTGCTCAAGGTGCTGGGTGCTCAGTACTCAGGGTGATCATTGCTCAGAGTGCTGGGTGCTCAGTACTCAGGGTGCTGGGTGCTCAGTACTCAGGGTGCTCAGTGCTCAGTACTCAGGGTGCTCAGTGCTCAGTACTAAGGGTGCTCAGTGCTCAGGGTGCTGGGTGATCAGTGCTCGGGGTGCTCAGTGCCCAGTACTCAGGGTGCAGGGTGCTCAGTGCTCAGGGTGCTGGGTGCTCAGTGCTCAGGGTGCTGGGTGCTCAGTGCTCAGGGTGCTGGGTGCTCAGTACTCAGGGTGCTCGGTGCTCGGTGTGCTGGGTGCTCAGTGCTCGGGGTGCTCGGTGCTCAGTACACGGGGTGCTCAGTGCTCAGTACTCAGGGTGCTGGGTGCTCAGTGCTCAGGGTGCTGGGTGCTCAGTACTCAGGGTGCTGCGTCCTCGGTGCTCAGTATGCTGGGTGCTCAGTACTCAGGGTGCTGGGTGCTCAGTGCTCAGGGTGCTGGATTCTCAGTGCTCAGGGTGCTCGGTGCTTAGTACTCAGGGTGCTCGGTGCTCGGGGTGCTGGGTGCTCAGTGCTCGGGGTGCTGGGTGCTCAGTGCTCGGGGTGCTGGGTGCTCAGTGCTCGGGGTGCTGGGTGCCCAGTGCTCGGGGTGCTGGGTGCTCAGTGCTCGGGGTGCTGGGTGCTCAGTGCTCGGGGTGCTGGGTGCTCAGTGCTCAGGGTGCTCAGTGCTCAGTGCTCAGTACTCAGGGTGCTCAGTGCTCAGTGCTCAGGGTGCTCAGTGCTCAGTACTCAGGGTGCTCAGTGCTCAGTGCTCTGGGTGCTGGGTGCTCAGTGCTCAGGGTGCTGGGTGCTCAGTGCTCAGGGTGCTGGGTGCTCAGTACTCAGGGTGCTGGTTGCTCAGTGCTCGGGGTGGTCGATGCTCAGTACACAGGTTGCTGGGTGCTCAGTGCTCGGGGTGCTGGGTGCTCAGTACTCAGGGTGCTGGGTGCTCAGTGCTCAGTGCTCAGGGTGCTCAGTGCTCAGGGTGCTGGGTGCTCAGGGTGCTGGGTGCTCAGTGCTCGGGGTGCTGGGTGCTCAGTGCTCAGGGTGCTGGGTGCTCAGTGCTTAGTGCTCAGGGTGCTGGGTGCTCAGTGCTCAGTGCTCAGGTTGCTGGGTGTTCAGTACTCACGGTGCTGGGTGCTCAGTACTCAGGGTGCTGGGTGCTCAGTACTCAGGGTGCTGGGTGCTCAGTACTCAGGGTGCTCGTTGCTCAGTGCTCAGGATGCTGGGTGCTCAGTGCGCGGGGTGCTGGGTGTTCAGTACTCAGGGTGCTGGGTGCTCAGTACTCAGGGTGCTGGGTGCTCAGTGCTCAGGGTGCTGAGTGCTCAGTACTCAGGGTGCTGGGTGCTCAGTGCTCGGGGTGCTGGGTGCTCAGTACTCAGGGTGCTGGGTGCTTAGTACTCAGGGTGCTGGGTGCTCAGTGCTCGGGGTGCTGGGTGCTCAGTGCTCGGGGTGCTCGGTGCTCAGTGCTCGGGGTGCTTGGTGCTCAGTAATCAGGGTGCTGGGTGCTCAGTACTCGTTGTGCTGGGTGCTCAGTGCTCAGGGTGCTGGGTGCTCAGTACTCAGGGTGCTCGGTACTCAGTACTCACGGTGCTCAGTGCTCAGTACTCAGCGTGCTGGGTGCTCAGTGCTCAGGGTGCTGGGTGCTCAGTACTCAGGGTGCTGGGTGCTCAGTGCTCAGGGTGCTCAGTGCTCAGTACTCAGGGTGCTCGGTGCTCAGTGCTCAGGGTGCTCAGTGCTCAGTACTCAGGGTGCTCAGTGCTCAGTGCTCAGGGTGCTGGGTGCTCAGGGCTCGGGGTGCTGGGTGCTCAGTGCTCAGGGTGCTGGGTGCTCAGTACTCAGGGTGCTCAGTGCTCAGGGTGCTGGGGGCTCAGTGCTCAGTACACAGGGTGCTGAGTGCTCAGTGCTCTGGGTGCTGGGTGCTCAGTGCTCAGTACTCAGGGTGCTGGCTGCTCAGGGCTCAGGGTGCTGGATGCTCAGTACTCAGGGTGCTGGGTGCTCAGTGCTCAGGGTGCTGGGTGCTCAGTACTCAGGGTGCTGGGTGCTCAGTGCTCAGGGTGCTGGGTGCTCAGTACTCAGGGTGCTGGGTCCTCAGTGCTCAGGGTGCTGGGTGCTCAGTGCTCGGGGAGCTCAGTACTCAGGGTGCTGTGTGTTCAGTGCTCAGGGTACTGGGTGCTCAGTACTCAGGGTGCTGGGTGCTCAGTGCTCGGGGTGCTCGGTGCTCAGTGCTCAGGGTGCTGGGTGCTCAGTACTCAGGGTGCTCATTGCTCCGGGTCCTGGGTGCTCAGTACTCAGGGTGCTGGGTGCTCAATACTCAGGGTGCTCAGTGCTCAGTACTCAGGGTGCTCAGTGCTCAGTACTCAGGGTTCTCAGTGCTCAGGGTGCTGGGTGCTCAGTGCTCGGGGTGCTGGGTGCTCAGTGCTCAGGGTGCTGGGTGCTCAGTGCTCAGGGTGCTGGGTGCTCAGTGCTCAGGGTGCTGGGTGCTCAGTGCTCAGGTTGCTGGGTGCTCAGTACTCAGGGTGCTGGGTGCTCAGTACTCAGGGTGCTCATTGCTCAGTACTCAGGGTGCTCAGTGCTCAGTACACAGGGTGCTCAGTGCTCAGGGTGCTGGGTGCTCAGTACTCAGGGTGCTGGGTGCTCAGTGCTCAGGGTGCTCGGTGCTCAGTACATTGGGTGCTCAGTACTCAGGGTGCTGGGTGCTCATTACTCAGGGTGCTGGGTGCTCAGTGCTCAGGGTGCTCAGTGCTCAGTACATTGGGTGCTCAGTACTCAGGGTGCTGGGTGCTCAGTGCTCAGGGTGCTGGGTGCTCAGTGCTCAGGGTGCTGGGTGCTCAGTGCTCAGGGTGCTGGGTGCTCAGTACTCAGGGTGCTCGGTGCTCAGTACTCAGGGTGCTGGGTGCTCAGTGCTCGGGGTGCTGGGTGCTCAGTACTCAGGGTGCTGGGTGCTCAGTGCTCGGGTTGCTGGGTGCTCAGTGCTCGGTGTGCTCGGTGCTCTGTGCTCGGGGTGCTGGGTGCTCAGTACTCAGGGTGCTGGGTGCTCAGTACTCGGTGTGCTGGGTGCTCAGTACTCAGGGTGCTCGGTGCTCAGTGCTCGGGGTGCTGGGTGCTCAGTGCTCAGTACACAGGGTGCTGAGTGCTCAGTCCTCGGGGTGCTGGGTGCTCGGTGCTCAGTACTCAGGGTGCTGGGTGATCAGTGCTCAGGGTGCTGGGTGCTCAGTACTCAGTGTGCTGGGTGCTCAGTACTCAGGGTGCTGGGTGCTCAGTACTCAGGGTGCTCGGTGCTCAGTACTCAGGGTGCTGGGTCCTCAGTGCTCAGGGTGCTGAGTGCTCAGTACTCAGGGTGCTGGGTGCTCAGTACTCGGGGTGCTGGGTTCTCAGTACTCAGGGAGCTGGGTGCTCAGTACTCATTGTGCTGGGTGCTCAGTACTCGGGTGCTGGGTGCTCAGTGCTCAGGGTGCTGGGTGCTCAGTGCTCGGGGTGCTGGGTGCTCAGTGCTGAGTACTCAGGGTGCTGAGTGCTCAGTGCTCGGGGTGCTGGGTGCTCAGTGCTCAGTACTCAGGGTGCTTGGTGCTCAGTGCTCGGGGTGCTGGGTGCTCAGTGCTCAGGGTGCTGGGTGCTCAGTGCTCAGGGTGCTGGGTGCTCAGTGCTCGGGGTGCTGGGTGCTCAGTACTCAGGGTGCTGGGTGCTCAGTGCTCGGGGAGCTGGGTGCTCAGTACTCATTGTGCTGGGTGCTCAGTACTCGGGTGCTGGGTGCTCAGTACTCATTGTGCTGGGTGCTCAGTACTCGGGTGCTGGGTGCTCAGTACTCAGGGTGCTGGGTGCTCAGTGCTCGGGGTGCTGGGTGCTCAGTGCTCGGGGTGCTGGGTGCTCAGTGCTCGGTCTGCTGGGTGCTCAGTGCTCGGGGTGCTTGGTGCTCAGTACTCAGGGTGCTGGGTGCTCAGTACTCAGGGTGCTGGGTGCTCAGTGCTCGGGGTGCTCAGTACTCAGGGTGCTGTGTGTTCAGTGCTCAGGGTGCTGGGTGCTCAGTACTCAGGGTGCTCGGTGCTTAGTACTCAGGGTGCTGGGTGCTCAGTACTCCGGGTGCTGGGTGCCCAGTGCACGGCGTGCTCGGTGCTCAGTGCTCAAGGTGCTGGGTGCTCAGTACTCAGGGTGATCATTGCTCAGAGTGCTGGGTGCTCAGTACTCAGGGTGCTGGGTGCTCAGTACTCAGGGTGCTCAGTGCTCAGTACTCAGGGTGCTCAGTGCTCAGTACTAAGGGTGCTCAGTGCTCAGGGTGCTGTGTGATCAGTGCTCGGGGTGCTCGGTGCCCAGTACTCAGGGTGCAGGGTGCTCAGTGCTCAGGGTGCTGGGTGCTCAGTGCTCAGGGTGCTGGGTGCTCAGTGCTCAGGGTGCTGGGTGCTCAGTACTCAGGGTGCTCAGTGCTCAGTACATTGGGTGCTCAGTACTCAGGGTGCTGGGTGCTCAGTGCTCAGGGTGCTGGGTGCTCAGTGCTCAGGGTGCTGGGTGCTCAGTGCTCAGGGTGCTGGGTGCTCAGTACTCAGGGTGCTCGGTGCTCAGTACTCAGGGTGCTGGGTGCTCAGTGCTCGGGGTGCTGGGTGCTCAGTACTCAGGGTGCTGGGTGCTCAGTGCTCGGGTTGCTGGGTGCTCAGTGCTCGGTGTGCTCGGTGCTCTGTGCTCGGGGTGCTGGGTGCTCAGTACTCAGGGTGCTGGGTGCTCAGTACTCGGTGTGCTGGGTGCTCAGTACTCAGGGTGCTCGGTGCTCAGTGCTCGGGGTGCTGGGTGCTCAGTGCTCAGTACACAGGGTGCTGAGTGCTCAGTCCTCGGGGTGCTGGGTGCTCGGTGCTCAGTACTCAGGGTGCTGGGTGATCAGTGCTCAGGGTGCTGGGTGCTCAGTACTCAGTGTGCTGGGTGCTCAGTACTCAGGGTGCTGGGTGCTCAGTACTCAGGGTGCTCGGTGCTCAGTACTCAGGGTGCTGGGTCCTCAGTGCTCAGGGTGCTGAGTGCTCAGTACTCAGGGTGCTGGGTGCTCAGTACTCGGGGTGCTGGGTTCTCAGTACTCAGGGAGCTGGGTGCTCAGTACTCATTGTGCTGGGTGCTCAGTACTCGGGTGCTGGGTGCTCAGTGCTCAGGGTGCTGGGTGCTCAGTGCTCGGGGTGCTGGGTGCTCAGTGCTGAGTACTCAGGGTGCTGAGTGCTCAGTGCTCGGGGTGCTGGGTGCTCAGTGCTCAGTACTCAGGGTGCTTGGTGCTCAGTGCTCGGGGTGCTGGGTGCTCAGTGCTCAGGGTGCTGGGTGCTCAGTGCTCAGGGTGCTGGGTGCTCAGTGCTCGGGGTGCTGGGTGCTCAGTACTCAGGGTGCTGGGTGCTCAGTGCTCGGGGAGCTGGGTGCTCAGTACTCATTGTGCTGGGTGCTCAGTACTCGGGTGCTGGGTGCTCAGTACTCATTGTGCTGGGTGCTCAGTACTCGGGTGCTGGGTGCTCAGTACTCAGGGTGCTGGGTGCTCAGTGCTCGGGGTGCTGGGTGCTCAGTGCTCGGGGTGCTGGGTGCTCAGTGCTCGGTCTGCTGGGTGCTCAGTGCTCGGGGTGCTTGGTGCTCAGTACTCAGGGTGCTGGGTGCTCAGTACTCAGGGTGCTGGGTGCTCAGTGCTCGGGGTGCTCAGTACTCAGGGTGCTGTGTGTTCAGTGCTCAGGGTGCTGGGTGCTCAGTACTCAGGGTGCTCGGTGCTTAGTACTCAGGGTGCTGGGTGCTCAGTACTCCGGGTGCTGGGTGCCCAGTGCACGGCGTGCTCGGTGCTCAGTGCTCAAGGTGCTGGGTGCTCAGTACTCAGGGTGATCATTGCTCAGAGTGCTGGGTGCTCAGTACTCAGGGTGCTGGGTGCTCAGTACTCAGGGTGCTCAGTGCTCAGTACTCAGGGTGCTCAGTGCTCAGTACTAAGGGTGCTCAGTGCTCAGGGTGCTGTGTGATCAGTGCTCGGGGTGCTCGGTGCCCAGTACTCAGGGTGCAGGGTGCTCAGTGCTCAGGGTGCTGGGTGCTCAGTGCTCAGGGTGCTGGGTGCTCAGTGCTCAGGGTGCTGGGTGCTCAGTACTCAGGGTGCTCGGTGCTCGGTGTGCTGGGTGCTCAGTGCTCGGGGTGCTCGGTGCTCAGTACTCGGGGTGCTCAGTGCTCAGTACTCAGGGTGCTGGGTGCTCAGTGCTCAGGGTGCTGGGTGCTCAGTACTCAGGGTGCTGGGTGCTCAATACTCAGGGTGCTCAGTGCTCAGTACTCAGGGTGCTCAGTGCTCAGTACTCAGGGTTCTCAGTGCTCAGGGTGCTGGGTGCTCAGTACTCAGGGTGCTGGGTCCTCAGTGCTCAGGGTGCTGGGTGCTCAGTGCTCGGGGAGCTCAGTACTCAGGGTGCTGTGTGTTCAGTGCTCAGGGTACTGGGTGCTCAGTACTCAGGGTGCTGGGTGCTCAGTGCTCGGGGTGCTCGGTGCTCAGTGCTCAGGGTGCTGGGTGCTCAGTACTCAGGGTGCTCATTGCTCCGGGTCCTGGGTGCTCAGTACTCAGGGTGCTGGGTGCTCAATACTCAGGGTGCTCAGTGCTCAGTACTCAGGGTGCTCAGTGCTCAGTACTCAGGGTTCTCAGTGCTCAGGGTGCTGGGTGCTCAGTGCTCGGGGTGCTGGGTGCTCAGTGCTCAGGGTGCTGGGTGCTCAGTGCTCAGGGTGCTGGGTGCTCAGTGCTCAGGGTGCTGGGTGCTCAGTGCTCAGGTTGCTGGGTGCTCAGTACTCAGGGTGCTGGGTGCTCAGTACTCAGGGTGCTCATTGCTCAGTACTCAGGGTGCTCAGTGCTCAGTACACAGGGTGCTCAGTGCTCAGGGTGCTGGGTGCTCAGTACTCAGGGTGCTGGGTGCTCAGTGCTCAGGGTGCTCGGTGCTCAGTACATTGGGTGCTCAGTACTCAGGGTGCTGGGTGCTCATTACTCAGGGTGCTGGGTGCTCAGTGCTCAGGGTGCTCAGTGCTCAGTACATTGGGTGCTCAGTACTCAGGGTGCTGGGTGCTCAGTGCTCAGGGTGCTGGGTGCTCAGTGCTCAGGGTGCTGGGTGCTCAGTGCTCAGGGTGCTGGGTGCTCAGTACTCAGGGTGCTCGGTGCTCAGTACTCAGGGTGCTGGGTGCTCAGTGCTCGGGGTGCTGGGTGCTCAGTACTCAGGGTGCTGGGTGCTCAGTGCTCGGGTTGCTGGGTGCTCAGTGCTCGGTGTGCTCGGTGCTCTGTGCTCGGGGTGCTGGGTGCTCAGTACTCAGGGTGCTGGGTGCTCAGTACTCGGTGTGCTGGGTGCTCAGTACTCAGGGTGCTCGGTGCTCAGTGCTCGGGGTGCTGGGTGCTCAGTGCTCAGTACACAGGGTGCTGAGTGCTCAGTCCTCGGGGTGCTGGGTGCTCGGTGCTCAGTACTCAGGGTGCTGGGTGATCAGTGCTCAGGGTGCTGGGTGCTCAGTACTCAGTGTGCTGGGTGCTCAGTACTCAGGGTGCTGGGTGCTCAGTACTCAGGGTGCTCGGTGCTCAGTACTCAGGGTGCTGGGTCCTCAGTGCTCAGGGTGCTGAGTGCTCAGTACTCAGGGTGCTGGGTGCTCAGTACTCGGGGTGCTGGGTTCTCAGTACTCAGGGAGCTGGGTGCTCAGTACTCATTGTGCTGGGTGCTCAGTACTCGGGTGCTGGGTGCTCAGTGCTCAGGGTGCTGGGTGCTCAGTGCTCGGGGTGCTGGGTGCTCAGTGCTGAGTACTCAGGGTGCTGAGTGCTCAGTGCTCGGGGTGCTGGGTGCTCAGTGCTCAGTACTCAGGGTGCTTGGTGCTCAGTGCTCGGGGTGCTGGGTGCTCAGTGCTCAGGGTGCTGGGTGCTCAGTGCTCAGGGTGCTGGGTGCTCAGTGCTCGGGGTGCTGGGTGCTCAGTACTCAGGGTGCTGGGTGCTCAGTGCTCGGGGAGCTGGGTGCTCAGTACTCATTGTGCTGGGTGCTCAGTACTCGGGTGCTGGGTGCTCAGTACTCATTGTGCTGGGTGCTCAGTACTCGGGTGCTGGGTGCTCAGTACTCAGGGTGCTGGGTGCTCAGTGCTCGGGGTGCTGGGTGCTCAGTGCTCGGGGTGCTGGGTGCTCAGTGCTCGGTCTGCTGGGTGCTCAGTGCTCGGGGTGCTTGGTGCTCAGTACTCAGGGTGCTGGGTGCTCAGTACTCAGGGTGCTGGGTGCTCAGTGCTCGGGGTGCTCAGTACTCAGGGTGCTGTGTGTTCAGTGCTCAGGGTGCTGGGTGCTCAGTACTCAGGGTGCTCGGTGCTTAGTACTCAGGGTGCTGGGTGCTCAGTACTCCGGGTGCTGGGTGCCCAGTGCACGGCGTGCTCGGTGCTCAGTGCTCAAGGTGATGGGTGCTCAGTACTCAGGGTGATCATTGCTCAGAGTGCTGGGTGCTCAGTACTCAGGGTGCTGGGTGCTCAGTACTCAGGGTGCTCAGTGCTCAGTACTCAGGGTGCTCAGTGCTCAGTACTAAGGGTGCTCAGTGCTCAGGGTGCTGTGTGATCAGTGCTCGGGGTGCTCGGTGCCCAGTACTCAGGGTGCAGGGTGCTCAGTGCTCAGGGTGCTGGGTGCTCAGTGCTCAGGGTGCTGGGTGCTCAGTGCTCAGGGTGCTGGGTGCTCAGTACTCAGGGTGCTCAGTGCTCAGTACATTGGGTGCTCAGTACTCAGGGTGCTGGGTGCTCAGTGCTCAGGGTGCTGGGTGCTCAGTGCTCAGGGTGCTGGGTGCTCAGTGCTCAGGGTGCTGGGTGCTCAGTACTCAGGGTGCTCGGTGCTCAGTACTCAGGGTGCTGGGTGTTCAGTGCTCGGGGTGCTGGGTGCTCAGTACTCAGGGTGCTGGGTGCTCAGTGCTCGGGTTGCTGGGTGCTCAGTGCTCGGTGTGCTCGGTGCTCTGTGCTCGGGGTGCTGGGTGCTCAGTACTCAGGGTGCTGGGTGCTCAGTACTCGGTGTGCTGGGTGCTCAGTACTCAGGGTGCTCGGTGCTCAGTGCTCGGGGTGCTGGGTGCTCAGTGCTCAGTACACAGGGTGCTGAGTGCTCAGTCCTCGGGGTGCTGGGTGCTCGGTGCTCAGTACTCAGGGTGCTGGGTGATCAGTGCTCAGGGTGCTGGGTGCTCAGTACTCAGTGTGCTGGGTGCTCAGTACTCAGGGTGCTGGGTGCTCAGTACTCAGGGTGCTCGGTGCTCAGTACTCAGGGTGCTGGGTCCTCAGTGCTCAGGGTGCTGAGTGCTCAGTACTCAGGGTGCTGGGTGCTCAGTACTCGGGGTGCTGGGTTCTCAGTACTCAGGGAGCTGGGTGCTCAGTACTCATTGTGCTGGGTGCTCAGTACTCGGGTGCTGGGTGCTCAGTGCTCAGGGTGCTGGGTGCTCAGTGCTCGGGGTGCTGGGTGCTCAGTGCTGAGTACTCAGGGTGCTGAGTGCTCAGTGCTCGGGGTGCTGGGTGCTCAGTGCTCAGTACTCAGGGTGCTTGGTGCTCAGTGCTCGGGGTGCTGGGTGCTCAGTGCTCAGGGTGCTGGGTGCTCAGTGCTCAGGGTGCTGGGTGCTCAGTGCTCGGGGTGCTGGGTGCTCAGTACTCAGGGTGCTGGGTGCTCAGTGCTCGGGGAGCTGGGTGCTCAGTACTCATTGTGCTGGGTGCTCAGTACTCGGGTGCTGGGTGCTCAGTACTCATTGTGCTGGGTGCTCAGTACTCGGGTGCTGGGTGCTCAGTACTCAGGGTGCTGGGTGCTCAGTGCTCGGGGTGCTGGGTGCTCAGTGCTCGGGGTGCTGGGTGCTCAGTGCTCGGTCTGCTGGGTGCTCAGTGCTCGGGGTGCTTGGTGCTCAGTACTCAGGGTGCTGGGTGCTCAGTACTCAGGGTGCTGGGTGCTCAGTGCTCGGGGTGCTCAGTACTCAGGGTGCTGTGTGTTCAGTGCTCAGGGTGCTGGGTGCTCAGTACTCAGGGTGCTCGGTGCTTAGTACTCAGGGTGCTGGGTGCTCAGTACTCCGGGTGCTGGGTGCCCAGTGCACGGCGTGCTCGGTGCTCAGTGCTCAAGGTGCTGGGTGCTCAGTACTCAGGGTGATCATTGCTCAGAGTGCTGGGTGCTCAGTACTCAGGGTGCTGGGTGCTCAGTACTCAGGGTGCTCAGTGCTCAGTACTCAGGGTGCTCAGTGCTCAGTACTAAGGGTGCTCAGTGCTCAGGGTGCTGTGTGATCAGTGCTCGGGGTGCTCGGTGCCCAATACTCAGGGTGCAGGGTGCTCAGTGCTCAGGGTGCTGGGTGCTCAGTGCTCAGGGTGCTGGGTGCTCAGTGCTCAGGGTGCTGGGTGCTCAGTACTCAGGGTGCTCGGTGCTCGGTGTGCTGGGTGCTCAGTGCTCGGGGTGCTCGGTGCTCAGTACTCGGGGTGCTCAGTGCTCAGTACTCAGGGTGCTGGGTGCTCAGTGCTCAGGGTGCTGGGTGCTCAGTACTCAGGGTGCTGCGTCCTCGGTGCTCAGTATGCTGGGTGCTCAGTACTCAGGGTGCTGGGTGCTCAGTACTCAGGGTCCTGCGTGCTCAGTACTCATGGTGCTCGGTGCTCAGGACACAGGGTGCTGGGTGCTCAGTGCTCAGGGTGCTGGGTGCTCAGTACTCAGGGTGCTGGGTGCTCAGTGCTCGGGGTGCTCGGTGCTCAGTACTCGGGGTGCTCAGTGCTCAGTGCTCAGGGTGCTGGGTGCTCAGTGCTCAGAGTGCTGGGTGCTCAGTACTCAGGGTGCTCGGTGCTCAGTAGTCAGGGTGCTGGGTGCTCAGTGCTCAGGGTGCTCAGTGCTCAGGACTCAGCGTGCTGGGTGCTCAGTGGTCAGGGTGCTCGGTGCTCAGTACTCAGGGTGCTCAGTGATCAGGGTGCTGGGTGCTCAGTACTCAGGGTGCAGGGTGCTCAGTGCTCAGTACTCAGGGTGCTCAGTGCTCAGGGTGCTGGGTGCTCAGTGCTCGGGGTGCTGGGTACTCAGTGCTCAGTACACAGGGTGCTGGGTGCTCAGTGCTCGGGGTGCTGGGTGCTCAGTGCTCAGTACTCAGGGAGCTGGGTGCTCAGTGCTCAGGGTGCTGGATGCTCAGTACTCAGGGTGCTGGGTGCTCAGTGCTCAGGGTGCTGGTTGCTCAGTACTCAGGGTGCTGGGTGCTCATTGCTCAGGGTGCTGGGTGCTCAGTACTCAGGGTGCTCATTGCTCAGGGTGCTGGGTGCTCAGTACTCAGGGTGCTGGGTGCTCAGTACTCAGGGTGCTGGGTGCTCAGTACTCAGGGTGCTCAGTGCTCAGTACTCCGGGTGCTCAGGGCTCAGGGTGCTGGGTGCTCACTGCTCGGGGTGCTGGGTGCTCAGTGCTCAGGGTGCTGGGTGCTCAGTGCTCAGGGTGCTCGGTGCTCAGTTCTCAGGGTGCTTGGTGCTCAGTACTCAGGGTGCTGGGTGCTCAGTACTCAGGGTGCTCAGTGCTCAGTACTCAGGGTGCTCAGTGCTCAGTGCTCAGGGTGCTCAGTGCTCAGTACTCAGGGTGCTCAGTGCTCAGTGCTCTGGGTGCTGGGTGCTCAGTGCTCAGGGTGCTGGGTGCTCAGTGCTCAGGGTGCTGGGTGCTCAGTACTCAGGGTGCTGGTTGCTCAGTGCTCGGGGTGCTCGATGCTCAGTACACAGGTTGCTGGGTGCTCAGTGCTCGGGGTGCTGGGTGCTCAGTACTAAGGGTGCTGGGTGCTCAGGGCTCAGTACTCAGCGTGCTGGGTGCTCAGTGCTCAGAGTGTTGGGTGCTCAGTACACAGGGTGCTGGGTGCTCAGTGCTCAGTGCTCAGGGTGCTCAGTGCTCAGGGTGCTGGGTGCTCAGGGTGCTGGGTGCTCAGTGCTCGGGGTGCTGGGTGCTCAGTGCTCAGGGTGCTGGGTGCTCAGTGCTTAGTGCTCAGGGTGCTGGGTGCTCAGTGCTCAGTGCTCAGGGTGCTGGGTGTTCAGTACTCACGGTGCTGGGTGCTCAGTACTCAGGGTGCTGGGTGCTCAGTGCTCAGGGTGCTGGGTGCTCAGTGCTCAGGGTGCTGGGTGCTCAGTACTCAGGGTGCTGGGTGCTCAGTACTCAGGGTGCTCGTTGCTCAGTGCACAGGATGCTGGGTGCTCAGTGCGCGGGGTGCTTGGTGTTCAGTACTCAGGGTGCTGGGTGCTCAGTATTCAGGGTGCTGGGTGCTCAGTGCTCAGGGTGCTGAGTGCTCAGTACTCAGGGTGCTGGGTCCTCAGTGCTCGGGGTGCTGGGTGCTCAGTACTCAGGGTGCTGGGTGCTTAGTACTCAGGGTGCTGGGTGCTCAGTGCTCGGGGTGCTGGGTGCTCAGTGCTCGGGGTGCTCGGTGCTCAGTGCTCGGGGTTCTTGGTGCTCAGTAATCAGGGTGCTGGGTGCTCAGTACTCGTTGTGCTGGGTGCTCAGTGCTCAGGGTGCTGGGTGCTCAGTACTCAGGGTGCTCGGTACTCAGTACTCACGGTGCTCAGTACTCAGTACTCAGCGTGCTGGGTGCTCAGTGCTCAGGGTGCTGGGTGCTCAGTACTCAGGGTGCTGGGTGCTCAGTGCTCAGGGTGCTCAGTGCTCAGTACTCAAGGTGCTCGGTGCTCAGTGCTCAGGGTGCTCGGTGCTCAGTACTCAGGGTGCTCAGTGCTCAGTGCTCAGGGTGCTGGGTGCTCAGTGCTCAGGGTGCTGGGTGCTCAGTGCTCAGGGTGCTGGGTGCTCAGTACTCAGGGTGCTCAGTGCTCAGGGTGCTGGGTGCTCAGTGCTCAGTACACAGGGTGCTGAGTGCTCAGTGCTCTGGGTGCTGGGTGCTCAGTGCTCAGTACTCAGGGTGCTGGCTGCTCAGTGCTCAGGGTGCTGGATGCTCAGTACTCAGGGTGCTGGGTGCTCAGTGCTCAGGGTGCTGGGTGCTCAGTACTCAGGGTGCTAGGTGCTCAGTGCTCAGGGTGCTGGGTGCTCAGTACTCAGGGTGCTGGGTCCTCAGTGCTCAGGGTGCTGGGTGCTCAGTGCTCGGGGAGCTCAGTACTCAGGGTACTGTGTGTTCAGTGCTCAGGGTACTGGGTGCTCAGTACTCAGGGTGCTCGGTGCTTAGTACTCAGGGTGCTAGGTGCTCAGTACTCCGGGTGCTGGGTGCTCAGTGCTCGGGGTGCTCGGTGCTCAGTGCTCAGGGTGCTGGGTGCTCAGTGCTCAGGGTGCTGGGTGCTCAGTGCTCGGGGTGCTGGGTGCTCAGTACTCAGGGTGCTGGGTGCTCAGTGCTCGGGGAGCTGGGTGCTCAGTACTCATTGTGCTGGGTGCTCAGTACTCGGGTGCTGGGTGCTCAGTACTCATTGTGCTGGGTGCTCAGTACTCGGGTGCTGGGTGCTCAGTACTCAGGGTGCTGGGTGCTCAGTGCTCGGGGTGCTGGGTGCTCAGTGCTCGGGGTGCTGGGTGCTCAGTGCTCGGTCTGCTGGGTGCTCAGTGCTCGGGGTGCTTGGTGCTCAGTACTCAGGGTGCTGGGTGCTCAGTACTCAGGGTGCTGGGTGCTCAGTGCTCGGGGTGCTCAGTACTCAGGGTGCTGTGTGTTCAGTGCTCAGGGTGCTGGGTGCTCAGTACTCAGGGTGCTCGGTGCTTAGTACTCAGGGTGCTGGGTGCTCAGTACTCCGGGTGCTGGGTGCCCAGTGCACGGCGTGCTCGGTGCTCAGTGCTCAAGGTGCTGGGTGCTCAGTACTCAGGGTGATCATTGCTCAGAGTGCTGGGTGCTCAGTACTCAGGGTGCTGGGTGCTCAGTACTCAGGGTGCTCAGTGCTCAGTACTCAGGGTGCTCAGTGCTCAGTACTAAGGGTGCTCAGTGCTCAGGGTGCTGGGTGATCAGTGCTCGGGGTGCTCGGTGCCCAGTACTCACGGTGCAGGGTGCTCAGTGCTCAGGGTGCTGGGTGCTCAGTGCTCAGGGTGCTGGGTGCTCAGTGCTCAGGGTGCTGGGTGCTCAGTACTCAGGGTGCTCGGTGCTCGGTGTGCTGGGTGCTCAGTGCTCGGGGTGCTCGGTGCTCAGTACTCGGGGTGCTCAGTGCTCAGTACTCAGGGTGCTGGGTGCTCAGTGCTCAGGGTGCTGGGTGCTCAGTACTCAGGGTGCTGCGTCCTCGGTGCTCAGTATGCTGGGTGCTCAGTACTCAGGGTGCTGGGTGCTCAGTACTCAGGGTCCTGCGTGCTCAGTACTCATGGTGCTCGGTGCTCAGGACACAGGGTGCTGGGTGCTCAGTGCTCAGGGTGCTGGGTGCTCAGTACTCAGGGTGCTGGGTGCTCAGTGCTCGGGGTGCTCGGTGCTCAGTACTCGGGGTGCTCAGTGCTCAGTGCTCAGGGTGCTGGGTGCACAGTGCTCAGAGTGCTGGGTGCTCAGTACTCAGGGTGCTCGGTGCTCAGTAGTCAGGGTGCTGGGTGCTCAGTGCTCAGGGTGCTCAGTGCTCAGGACTCAGCGTGCTGGGTGCTCAGTGGTCAGGGTGCTCGGTGCTCAGTACTCAGGGTGCTCAGTGATCAGGGTGCTGGGTGCTCAGTACTCAGGGTGCAGGGTGCTCAGTGCTCAGTACTCAGGGTGCTCAGTGCTCAGGGTGCTGGGTGCTCAGTGCTCGGGGTGCTGGGTACTCAGTGCTCAGTACACAGGGTGCTGGGTGCTCAGTGCTCGGGGTGCTGGGTGCTCAGTGCTCAGTACTCAGGGAGCTGGGTGCTCAGTGCTCAGGGTGCTGGATGCTCAGTACTCAGGGTGCTGGGTGCTCAGTGCTCAGGGTGCTGGTTGCTCAGTACTCAGGGTGCTGGGTGCTCATTGCTCAGGGTGCTGGGTGCTCAGTACTCAGGGTGCTCATTGCTCAGGGTGCTGGGTGCTCAGTACTCAGGGTGCTGGGTGCTCAGTACTCAGGGTGCTGGGTGCTCAGTACTCAGGGTGCTCAGTGCTCAGTACTCCGGGTGCTCAGGGCTCAGGGTGCGGGGTGCTCACTGCTCGGGGTGCTGGGTGCTCAGTGCTCAGGGTGCTGGGTGCTCAGTGCTCAGGGTGCTCGGTGCTCAGTTCTCAGGGTGCTGGGTGCTCAGTACTCAGGGTGCTGGGTGCTCAGTACTCAGGGTGCTCAGTGCTCAGTACTCAGGGTGCTCAGTGCTCAGTACTCAGGGTTCTCAGTGCTCAGGGTGCTGGGAGCTCAGTGCTCGGGGTGCTGGGTGCTCAGTCCTCAGGTTGCTGGGTGCTCAGTGATCAGGGTGCTCGATGCTCAGTGATCAGGGTGCTGGGTGCTCAGTACTCAGGGTGCTGGGTGCTCAGTGCTCGGGGTGCTGGGTGCTCAGTACTCAGGGTGCTGGGTGCTCAGTGCTCAGGGTGCTGGATGCTCAGTGCTCAGGGTGCTCGGTGCTTAGTACTCAGTGTGCTCGGTGCTCGGGGTGCTGGGTGCTCAGTGCTCGGGGTGCTGGGTGCTCAGTGCTCGGGGTGCTGGGTGCTCAGTGCTCGGGGTGCTGGGTGCTCAGTGCTCGGGGTGCTGGGTGCTCAGTGCTCGGGGTGCTGGGTGCTCAGTGCTCAGGGTGCTCAGTGCTCAGTACTCAGGGTGCTCAGTGCTCAGTGCTCAGGGTGCTCAGTGCTCAGTACTCAGGGTGCTCAGTGCTCAGTGCTCTGGGTGCTGGGTGCTCAGTGCTCAGGGTGCTGGGTGCTCAGTGCTCAGGGTGCTGGGTGCTCAGTACTCAGGGTGCTGGTTGCTCAGTGCTCGGGGTGCTCGATGCTCAGTACACAGGTTGCTGGGTGCTCAGTGCTCGGGGTGCTGGGTGCTCAGTACTAAGGGTGCTGGGTGCTCAGGGCTCAGTACTCAGCGTGCTGGGTGCTCAGTGCTCAGAGTGTTGGGTGCTCAGTACACAGGGTGCTGGGTGCTCAGTGCTCAGTGCTCAGGGTGCTCAGTGCTCAGGGTGCTGGGTGCTCAGGGTGCTGGGTGCTCAGTGCTCGGGGTGCTGGGTGCTCAGTGCTCAGGGTGCTGGGTGCTCAGTGCTTAGTGCTCAGGGTGCTGGGTGCTCAGTGCTCAGTGCTCAGGGTGCTGGGTGTTCAGTACTCACGGTGCTGGGTGCTCAGTACTCAGGGTGCTGGGTGCTCAGTGCTCAGGGTGCTGGGTGCTCAGTGCTCAGGGTGCTGGGTGCTCAGTACTCAGGGTGCTGGGTGCTCAGTACTCAGGGTGCTCGTTGCTCAGTGCACAGGATGCTGGGTGCTCAGTGCGCGGGGTGCTTGGTGTTCAGTACTCAGGGTGCTGGGTGCTCAGTATTCAGGGTGCTGGGTGCTCAGTGCTCAGGGTGCTGAGTGCTCAGTACTCAGGGTGCTGGGTGCTCAGTGCTCGGGGTGCTGGGTGCTCAGTACTCAGGGTGCTGGGTGCTTAGTACTCAGGGTGCTGGGTGCTCAGTGCTCGGGGTGCTGGGTGCTCAGTGCTCGGGGTGCTGGGTGCTCAGTGCTCGGGGTTCTTGGTGCTCAGTAATCAGGGTGCTGGGTGCTCAGTACTCGTTGTGCTGGGTGCTCAGTGCTCAGGGTGCTGGGTGCTCAGTACTCAGGGTGCTCGGTACTCAGTACTCACGGTGCTCAGTGCTCAGTACTCAGCGTGCTGGGTGCTCAGTGCTCAGGGTGCTGGGTGCTCAGTACTCAGGGTGCTGGGTGCTCAGTGCTCAGGGTGCTCAGTGCTCAGTACTCAAGGTGCTCGGTGCTCAGTGCTCAGGGTGCTCAGTGCTCAGTACTCAGGGTGCTCAGTGCTCAGTGCTCAGGGTGCTGGGTGCTCAGTGCTCAGGGTGCTGGGTGCTCAGTGCTCAGGGTGCTGTGTGCTCAGTACTCAGGGTGCTCAGTGCTCAGGGTGCTGGGTGCTCAGTGCTCAGTACACAGGGTGCTGAGTGCTCAGTGCTCTGGGTGCTGGGTGCTCAGTGCTCAGTACTCAGGGTGCTGGCTGCTCAGTGCTCAGGGTGCTGGATGCTCAGTACTCAGGGTGCTGGGTGCTCAGTGCTCAGGGTGCTGGGTGCTCAGTACTCAGGGTGCTAGGTGCTCAGTGCTCAGGGTGCTGGGTGCTCAGTACTCAGGGTGCTGGGTCCTCAGTGCTCAGGGTGCTGGGTGCTCAGTGCTCGGGGAGCTCAGTACTCAGGGTGCTGTGTGTTCAGTGCTCAGGGTACTGGGTGCTCAGTACTCAGGGTGCTCGGTGCTTAGTACTCAGGGTGCTAGGTGCTCAGTACTCCGGGTGCTGGGTGCTCAGTGCTCGGGGTGCTCGGTGCTCAGTGCTCAGGGTGCTGGGTGCTCAGTACTCAGGGTGCTCATTGCTCCGGGTCCTGGGTGCACAGTACACAGGGTGCTGGGTGCTCAATACTCAGGGTGCTCAGTGCTCAGTACTCAGGGTGCTCAGTGCTCAGTACTCAGGGTTCTCAGTGCTCAGGGTGCTGGGTGCTCAGTGCTCGGGGTGCTGGGTGCTCAGTGCTCAGGGTGCTGGGTGCTCAGTGCTCAGGGTGCTGGGTGCTCAGTGCTCAGGGTGCTGGGTGCTCAGTGCTCATGTTGCTGGGTGCTCAGTACTCAGGGTGCTGGGTGCTCAGTACTCAGGGTGCTCATTGCTCAGTACTCAGGGTGCTGGGTGCTCAGTACTCAGGGTGCTGGGTGCTCAGTGCTCAGGGTGCTCGGTGCTCAGTACATTGGGTGCTCAATACTCAGGGTGCTGGGTGCTCAATACTCAGGGTGCTCGGTGCTCAGTGCTCAGGGTGCTCAGTGCTCAGTACATTGGGTGCTCAGTACTCAGGGTGCTGGGTGCTCAGTGCTCAGGGTGCTGGGTGCTCAGTGCTCAGGGTGCTGGGTGCTCAGTGCTCAGGGTGCTGGGTGCTCAGTACTCAGGGTGCTCGGTGCTCAGGACTCAGGGTGCTGGGTGCTCAGTGCTCGGGGTGCTGGGTGCTCAGTACTCAGGGTGCTGGGTGCTCAGTGCTCGGGGTGCTGGGTGCTCAGTGCTCGGGGTGCTCGGTGCTCAGTGCTCGGGGTGCTGGGTGCTCAGTACTCAGGGTGCTGGGTGCTCAGTGCTCGGGGTGCTGGGTGCTCAGTGCTCAGTACACAGGGTGCTGAGTGCTCAGTGCTCGGGGTGCTGGGTGCTCAGTGCTCAGTACTCAGGGTGCTCGGTGCTCAGTGCTCTGGGTGCTGGGTGCTCAGTGCTCAGTACTTAGGGTGCTGGGTGCTCAGTGCTCGGGGTGCTGGATGCTCAGTACTTAGGGTGCTGGGTGCTCAGTGCTCAGGGTGCCTCGTGCTCAGTACTCAGGGTGCTGGGTGCTCAGTGCTCAAGGTGCTGGGTGCTCAGTACTCAGGGTGCTGGGTCCTCAGTGCTCAGGGTGCTGGGTGCTCAGTGCTCGGGGTGCTCAGTACTCAGGGTTCTGTGTGTTCAGTGCTCAGGGTACTGGGTGCTCAGTACGCAGGGTGCTGGGTGCTCAGTACTCATAGTGCTCAGTGCTCAGTACTCGGGGTGCTGGGTGCTCAGTACTCAGGGTGCTTGGTGTTCAGTACTCAGGGTGCTGGTTGCTCAGTACTCAGGGTGCTGGGTGCTCAGTGCTCAGGGTGCTGAGTGCTCAGTACTCAGGGTGCTGGGTGCTCAGTACTCGGGGTGCTGGGTGCTCAGTGCTCAGGGTGCTGGGTGCTCAGTTCTCGGGGTGCTGGGTGCTCAGTGCTCGGGGTGCTCGGTGCTCAGTACTCGGGGTGCTGGGTGCTTAGTACTCAGGGTGCTGGGTGCTCAGTGCTCGGGGTGCTGGGTGCTCAGTGCTCGGGGTGCTCGGTGCTCAGTGCTCGGGGTGCTTGGTGCTCAGTACTCAGGGTGCTGGGTGCTCAGTACTCGTTGTGCTGGGTGCTCAGTGCTCAGGGTGCTGGGTGCTCAGTACTCAGGGTGCTCGGTACTCAGTACTCACGGTTCTCAGTGCTCAGTACTCAGCGTGCTGGGTGCTCAGTGCTCAGGGTGCTGGGTGCTCAGTACTCAGGGTGCTGGTTGCTCAGTGCTCAGGGTGCTCAGTGCTCAGTACTCAGGGTGCTCTGTGCTCAGTGCTCAGGGTGCTCAGTGCTCAGTACTCAGGGTGCTCAGTGCTCAGTGCTCAGGGTGCTTGGTGCTCAGTGCTCGGGGTGCTGGGTGCTCAGTGCTCAGGGTGCTGGGTGCTCAGTACTCAGGGTGCTTAGTGCTCAGGGTGCTGGGTGCTCAGTGCTCAGTACACAGGGTGCTGAGTGCTCAGTGCTCTGGGTGCTGGGTGCTCAGTGCTCAGTACTCAGGGTGCTGGCTGCTAAGTGCTCAGGGTGCTGGATGCTCAGTACTCAGGGTGCTGGGTGATCAGTGCTCAGGGTGCTGGGTGCTCAGTACTCAGGGTGCTGGGTGCTCAGTGCTCAGGGTGCTGGGTGCTCAGTACTCAGGGTGCTGGGTCCTCAGTGCTCAGGGTGCTGGGTGCTCAGTGCTCGGCGAGCTCAGTACTCAGGGTGCTGGCTGCTCAGTGCTCAGGGTGCTGGATGCTCAGTACTCAGGGTGCTGGGTGCTCAGTGCTCAGGGTGCTGGGTGCTCAGTACTCAGGGTGCTGGGTGCTCAGTGCTCAGGGTGCTGGGAGCTCAGTACTCAGTGTGCTCATTGCTCCGGGTCCTGGGTGCTCAGTACTCAGGGTGCTGGGTGCTCAATACTCAGGGTGCTCAGTGCTCAGTATTCAGGGTGCTCAGTGCTCAGTACTCAGGGTTCTCAGTGCTCAGGGTGCTGTGTGCTCAGTGCTCGGGTGCTGGGTGCTCAGTGCTCAGGGTGCTGGGTGCTCAGTGCTCAGGGTGCTGGGTGCTCAGTGCTCAGGGTGCTCGGTGCTCAGTGCTCAGGTTGCTGGGTGCTCAGTACTCAGGGTGCTTGGTGCTCTGTACTCAGGGTGCTCATTGCTCAGTACTCAGGGTGCTCAGTGCTCAGTACTCAGGATGCTCAGTGCTCAGGGTGCTGGGTGCTCAGTACTCAGGGTGCTGGGTGCTCAGTGCTCAGGGTGCTCGGTGCTCAGTACATTGGGTGCTCAGTACTCAGGGTGCTGGGTGCTCAGTACTCAGGGTGCTGGGTGCTCAGTGCTCAGGGTGCTCAGTGCTCAGTACATTGGGTGCTCAGTACTCAGGGTGCTGGGTGCTCAGTGCTCAGGGTGCTGGGTGCTCAGTGCTCAGGGTGCTGGGTGCTCAGTGCTCAGGGTGCTGGGTGCTCAGTACTCAGCGTGCTCGGTGCTCAGTACTCAGGGTGCTGGGTGCTCAGTGCTCGGGGTGCTGGGTGCTCAGTACTCAGGGTGCTGGGTGCTCAGTGCTCGGGGTGCTGGGTGCTCAGTGCTCGGGGTGCTCGGTGCTCAGTGCTCGGGGTGCTGGGTGCTCAGTACTCAGGGTGCTGGGTGCTCAGTACTCGGTGTGCTGGGTGCTCAATACTCAGGGTGTTCGGTGCTCAGTGCTCGGGGTGCTGGGTGCTCAGTGCTCAGTACACAGGGTGCTGAGTGCTCAGTGCTCGGGGTGCTGGGTGCTCAGTGCTCAGTACTCAGGGTGCTCGGTGCTCAGTGCTCGGGGTGCTGGGTACTCAGTGCTCAGTACACAGGGTGCTGTGTGCTCAGTGCTCGGGGTGCTGGGTGCTCAGTGCTCAGTACTCAGGGTGCTGGGTGCTCAGTGCTCGGGGTGTTGGATGCTCAGTAATTAGGGTGCTGGGTGCTCAGTGCTCAGGGTGCCTCGTGCTCAGTACTCAGGGTGCTGGGTGCTCAGTGCTCAGGGTGCTGGGTGCTCAGTACTCAGGGTGCTGGGTCCTCAGTGCTCAGGGTGCTGGGTGCTCAGTGCTCGGGGTGCTCAGTACTCAGGGTTCTGTGTGTTCAGTGCTCAGGGTACTGGGTGCTCAGTACTCAGGGTGCTGGGTGCTCAGTACTCATAGTGCTCAGTGCTCAGTACTCGGGGTGCTGGGTGCTCAGTACTCAGGGTGATCAGTGCTCAGTACTCGGGGTGCTGGGTGCTCAGTACTCGGGGTGCTGGGTGCTCAGTGCTCAGGGTGCTGAGTGCTCAGTACTCAGGGTGCTGGGTGCTCAGTGCTCGGGGTGCTCGGTGCTCAGTACTCGGGGTGCTGGGTGCTCAGTGCTCAGGGTGCTGGGTGCTCAGTGCTCAGGGTGCTGGGTGCTCAGTGCTCGGGGTGCTCGGTGCTCAGTACTCAGGGTGCTGGGTGCTCAGTACTCAGGGTGCTGGGTGCTCAGTGATCAGGGTGCTGGGTGCTCAGTACTCAGGGTGCTGGGTGCTCAGTACTCAGGGTGCTAAGAGCTCAGGGTGCTCAGTGCTCGGGGTGCTGAATGCTCAGTGCTCAGTGCACAGGGTGCTGGGTGCTCAGTCCTCGGGGTGCTGGGTGCTCAGTTCTCTGGGTGCTCAGTGCTCAGTACTCAGGGTGCTGTGTGCTCAGTACTCAGGGTGCTGGGTGCTCAGTACTCAGGGTGCTCAGTACTCAGGGTGCTGGGTGCTCAGTGCTCAGGGTGCTGGGTGCTCAGTGCTCGGGGTGCTGGGTGCTCAGTACTCAGGGTGCTGGGTGCTCAGTGCTCAGGGTGCTGGATGCTCAGTGCTCAGGGTGCTCGGTGCTTAGTACTCAGTGTGCTCGGTGCTCGGGGTGCTGGGTGCTCAGTGCTCGGGGTGCTGGGTACTCAGTGCTCGGGGTGCTGGGTGCTCGGGGTGCAGTGTGCTCAGTACTCAGGGTGCTGGGTGGTCAGTACTGAGGGTGCTCAGTACTCAGGGTGCTGGGTGCTCAGTGCTCAGGGTGCTGGGTGCTCAGTGCTCGGGGTGCTGGGTGCTCAGTACTCAGGGTGCTGGGTGCTCAGTGCTCAGGGTGCTGGATGCTCAGTGCTCAGGGTGCTCGGTGCTTAGTACTCAGTGTGCTCGGTGCTCGGGGTGCTGGGTGCTCAGTGCTCGGGGTGCTGGGTGCTCAGTGCTCGGGGTGCTGGGTGCTCAGTGCTCAGGGTGCTCAGTGCTCAGTACTCAGGGTGCTCAGTGCTCAGTGCTCAGGGTGCTCAGTGCTCAGTACTCAGGGTGCTCAGTGCTCAGTGCTCTGGGTGCTGGGTGCTCAGTGCTCAGGGTGCTGGGTGCTCAGTACTCAGGGTGCTGGTTGCTCAGTGCTCGGGGTGCTCGATGCTCAGTACACAGGTTGCTGGGTGCTCAGTGCTCGGGGTGCTGGGTGCTCAGTACTAAGGGTGCTGGGTGCTCAGGGCTCAGTACTCAGCGTGCTGGGTGCTCAGTGCTCAGAGTGTTGGGTGCTCAGTACTCAGGGTGCTGGGTGCTCAGTGCTCAGTGCTCAGGGTGCTCAGTGCTCAGGGTGCTGGGTGCTCAGGGTGCTGGGTGCTCAGTGCTCGGGGTGCTGGGTGCTCAGTGCTCAGGGTGCTGGGTGCTCAGTGCTTAGTGCTCAGGGTGCTGGGTGCTCAGTGCTCAGTGCTCAGGGTGCTGGGTGTTCAGTACTCACGGTGCTGGGTGCTCAGTACTCAGGGTGCTGGGTGCTCAGTGCTCAGGGTGCTGGGTGCTCAGTGCTCAGGGTGCTGGGTGCTCAGTACTCAGGGTGCTGGGTGCTCAGTACTCAGGGTGCTCGTTGCTCAGTGCTCAGGATGCTGGGTGCTCAGTGCGCGGGGTGCTGGGTGTTCAGTACTCAGGGTGCTGGGTGCTCAGTACTCAGGGTGCTGGGTGCTCAGTGCTCAGGGTGCTGAGTGCTCAGTACTCAGGGTGCTGGGTGCTCAGTGCTCGGGGTGCTGGGTGCTCAGTACTCAGGGTGCTGGGTGCTTAGTACTCAGGGTGCTGGGTGCTCAGTGCTCGGGGTGCTGGGTGCTCAGTGCTCGGGGTGCTCGGTGCTCAGTGCTCGGGGTTCTTGGTGCTCAGTAATCAGGGTGCTGGGTGCTCAGTACTCGTTGTGCTGGGTGCTCAGTGCTCAGGGTGCTGGGTGCTCAGTACTCAGGGTGCTCGGTACTCAGTACTCACGGTGCTCAGTGCTCAGTACTCAGCGTGCTGGGTGCTCAGTGCTCAGGGTGCTGGGTGCTCAGTACTCAGGGTGCTGGGTGCTCAGTGCTCAGGGTGCTCAGTGCTCAGTACTCAAGGTGCTCGGTGCTCAGTGCTCAGGGTGCTCAGTGCTCAGTACTCAGGGTGCTCAGTGCTCAGTGCTCAGGGTGCTGGGTGCTCAGTGCTCGGGGTGCTGGGTGCTCAGTGCTCAGGGTGCTGGGTGCTCAGTACTCAGGGTGCTCAGTGCTCAGGGCGCTGGGTGCTCAGTGCTCAGTACACAGGGTGCTGAGTGCTCAGTGCTCTGGGTGCTGGGTGCTCAGTGCTCAGTACTCAGGGTGCTGGCTGCTCAGTGCTCAGGGTGCTGGATGCTCAGTACTCAGGGTGTTGGGTGCTCAGTGCTCAGGGTGCTGGGTGCTCAGTACTCAGGGTGCTAGGTGCTCAGTGCTCAGGGTGCTGGGTGCTCAGTACTCAGGGTGCTGGGTCCTCAGTGCTCAGGGTGCTGGGTGCTCAGTGCTCGGGGAGCTCAGTACTCAGGGTGCTGTGTGTTCAGTGCTCAGGGTACTGGGTGCTCAGTACTCAGGGTGCTCGGTGCTTAGTACTCAGGGTGCTAGGTGCTCAGTACTCCGGGTGCTGGGTGCTCAGTGCTCGGGGTGCTCGGTGCTCAGTGCTCAGGGTGCTGGGTGCTCAGTACTCAGGGTGCTCATTGCTCCGGGTCCTGGGTGCCCAGTACACAGGGTGCTGGGTGCTCAATACTCAGGGTGCTCAGTGCTCAGTACTCAGGGTGCTCAGTGCTCAGTACTCAGGGTTCTCAGTGCTCAGGGTGCTGGGTGCTCAGTGCTCGGGGTGCTGGGTGCTCAGTGCTCAGGGTGCTGGGTGCTCAGTGCTCAGGGTGCTGGGTGCTCAGTGCTCAGGGTGCTGGGTGCTCAGTGCTCATGTTGCTGGGTGCTAAGTACTCAGGGTGCTGGGTGCTCAGTACTCAGGGTGCTCATTGCTCAGTACTCAGGGTGCTGGGTGCTCAGTACTCAGGGTGCTGGGTGCTCAGTGCTCAGGGTGCTCGGTGCTCAGTACATTGGGTGCTCAGTACTCAGGGTGCTGGGTGCTCAATACTCAGGGTGCTGGGTGCTCAGTGCTCAGGGTGCTCAGTGCTCAGTACATTGGGTGCTCAGTACTCAGGGTGCTGGGTGCTCAGTGCTCAGGGTGCTGGGTGCTCAGTGCTCAGGGTGCTGGGTGCTCAGTGCTCAGGGTGCTGGGTGCTCAGTACTCAGGGTGCTCGGTGCTCAGGACTCAGGATGCTGGGTGCTCAGTGCTCGGGGTGCTGGGTGCTCAGTACTCAGGGTGCTGGGTGCTCAGTGCTCGGGGTGCTGGGTGCTCAGTGCTCGGGGTGCTCGGTGCTCAGTGCTCGGGGTGCTGGGTGCTCAGTACTCAGGGTGCTGGGTGCTCAGTACTCGGTGTGCTGGGTGCTCAGTACTCAGGGTGCTCGGTGCTCAGTGCTCGGGGTGCTGGGTGCTCAGTGCTCAGTACTCAGGGTGCTCGGTGCTCAGTGCTCGGGGTGCTCGGTGCTCAGTGCTCAGTACTCCGGGTGCTGGGTGCTCAGTGCTCGGGGTGCTGGATGCTCAGTACTTAGGGTGCTGGGTGCTCAGTGCTCAGGGTGCCTCGTGCTCAGTACTCAGGGTGCTGGGTGCTCAGTGCTCAGGGTGCTGGGTGCTCAGTACTCATAGTGCTCAGTGCTCAGTACTCGGGGTGCTGGGTGCTCAGTACTCAGGGTGCTTGGTGTTCAGTACTCAGGGTGCTGGTTGCTCCGTACTCAGGGTGCTGGGTGCTCAGTGCTCAGGGTGCTGAGTGCTCAGTACTCAGTGTGCTGGGTGCTCAGTACTCGGGGTGCTGGGTGCTCAGTGCTCAGGGTGCTGAGTGCTCAGTTCTCGGGGTGCTGGGTGCTCAGTGCTCGGGGTGCTCGGTGCTCAGTACTCGGGGTGCTGGGTGCTTAGTACTCAGGGTGCTGGGTGCTCAGTGCTCGGGGTGCTGGGTGCTCAGTGCTCGGGGTGCTCGGTGCTCAGTGCTCGGGGTGCTTGGTGCTCAGTACTCAGGGTGCTGGGTGCTCAGTACTCGTTGTGCTGGGTGCTCAGTGCTCAGGGTGCTGGGTGCTCAGTACTCAGGGTGCTCGGTACTCAGTACTCACGGTTCTCAGTGCTCAGTACTCAGCGTGCTGGGTGCTCAGTGCTCAGGGTGCTGGGTGCTCAGTACTCAGGGTGCTGGGTGCTCAGTGCTCAGGGTGCTCAGTGCTCAGTACTCAGGGTGCTCTGTGCTCAGTGCTCAGGGTGCTCAGTGCTCAGTACTCAGGGTGCTCAGTGCTCAGTGCTCAGGGTGCTTGGTGCTCAGTGCTCGGGGTGCTGGGTGCTCAGTGCTCAGGGTGCTGGGTGCTCAGTACTCAGGGTGCTTAGTGCTCAGGGTGCTGGGTGCTCAGTGCTCAGTACACAGGGTGCTGAGTGCTCAGTGCTCTGGGTGCTGGGTGCTCAGTGCTCAGTACTCAGGGTGCTGGCTGCTCAGTGCTCAGGGTGCTGGATGCTCAGTACTCAGGGTGCTGGGTGATCAGTGCTCAGGGTGCTGGGTGCTCAGTACTCAGGGTGCTGGGTGCTCAGTGCTCAGGGTGCTGGGTGCTCAGTACTCAGGGTGCTGGGTCCTCAGTGCTCAGGGTGCTGGGTGCTCAGTGCTCGGCGAGCTCAGTACTCAGGGTGCTGGCTGCTCAGTGCTCAGGGTGCTTGATGCTCAGTACTCAGGGTGCTGGGTGCTCAGTGCTCAGGGTGCTGGGTGCTCAGTACTCAGGGTGCTGGGTGCTCAGTGCTCAGGGTGCTGGGAGCTCAGTACTCAGGGTGCTCATTGCTCCGGGTCCTGGGTGCTCAGTACTCAGGGTGCTGGGTGCTCAATACTCAGGGTGCTCAGTGCTCAGTATTCAGGGTGCTCAGTGCTCAGTACTCAGGGTTCTCAGTGCTCAGGGTGCTGGGTGCTCAGTGCTCGGGTGCTGGGTGCTCAGTGCTCAGGGTGCTGGGTGCTCAGTGCTCAGGGTGCTGGGTGCTCAGTGCTCAGGGTGCTCGGTGCTCAGTGCTCAGGTTGCTGGGTGCTCAGTACTCAGGGTGCTGGGTGCTCTGTACTCAGGGTGCTCATTGCTCAGTACTCAGGGTGCTCAGTGCTCAGTACTCAGGGTGCTCAGTGCTCAGGGTGCTGGGTGCTCAGTACTCAGGGTGCTGGGTGCTCAGTGCTCAGGGTGCTCGGTGCTCAGTACATTGGGTGCTCAGTACCCAGGGTGCTGGGTGCTCAGTACTCAGGGTGCTGGGTGCTCAGTGCTCAGGGTGCTCAGTGCTCAGTACATTGGGTGCTCAGTACTCAGGGTGCTGGGTGCTCAGTGCTCAGGGTGCTGGGTGCTCAGTGCTAAGGGTGCTGGGTGCTCAGTGCTCAGGGTGCTGGGTGCTCAGTACTCAGGGTGCTCGGTGCTCAGTACTCAGGGTGCTGGGTGCTCAGTGCTCGGGGTGCTGGGTGCTCAGTACTCAGGGTGCTGGGTGCTCAGTGCTTGGGGTGCTGGGTGCTCAGTGCTCGGGGTGCTCGGTGCTCAGTGCTCGGGGTGCTGGGTGCTCAGTACTCAGGGTGCTGGGTGCTCAGTACTCGGTGTGCTGTGTGCTCAATACTCAGGGTGCTCGGTGCTCAGTGCTCGGGGTGCTGGGTGCTCAGTGCTCAGTACACAGGGTGCTGAGTGCTCAGTGCTCGGGGTGCTGGGTGCTCAGTGCTCAGTACTCAGGGTGCTCGGTGCTCAGTGCTCGGGGTGCTGGGTACTCAGTGCTCAGTACACAGGGTGCTGTGTGCTCAGTGCTCGGGGTGCTGGGTGCTCAGTGCTCAGTACTCAGGGTGCTGGGTGCTCAGTGCTCGGGGTGCTGGATGCTCAGTACTTAGGGTGCTGGGTGCTCAGTCCTCAGGGTGCCTCGTGCTCAGTACTCAGGGTGCTGGGTGCTCAGTGCTCAGGGTGCTGGGTGCTCAGTACTCAGGGTGCTGGGTCCTCAGTGCTCAGGGTGCTGGGTGCTCAGTGCTCGGGGTGTTCAGTACTCAGGGTTCTGTGTGTTCAGTGCTCAGGGTACTGGGTGCTCAGTACTCAGGGTGCTGGGTGCTCAGTACTCATAGTGCTCAGTGCTCAGTACTCGGGGTGCTGGGTGCTCAGTACTCAGGGTGATCAGTGCTCAGTACTCGGGGTGCTGGGTGCTCAGTACTCGGGGTGCTGGGTGCTCAGTGCTCAGGGTGCTGAGTGCTCAGTACTCAGTGTGCTGGGTGCTCAGTGCTCGGGGTGCTCGGTGCTCAGTACTCAGGGTGCTGGGTGCTCAGTGCTCAGGGTGCTGGGTGCTCAGTGCTCAGGGTTCTGGGTGCTCAGTGCTCGGGGTGCTCGGTGCTCAGTACTCAGGGTGCTGGGTGCTCAGTACTCAGGGTGCTGGGTGCTCAGTGATCAGGGTGCTGGGTGCTCAGTACTCAGGGTGCTGGGTGCTCAGTACTCAGGGTGCTAAGAGCTCAGGATGCTCAGTGCTCGGGGTGCTGAATGCTCAGTGCTCAGTACTCAGGGTGCTGTGTGCTCAGTACTCAGGGTGCTGGGTGCTCAGTACTCAGGGAGCTCAGTGCTCGGGGTGCAGTGTGCTCAGTACTCAGGGTGCTGGGTGGTCAGTACTCAGGGTGCTCAGTACTCAGGGTGCTGGGTGCTCAGTGCTCAGGGTGCTGGGTGCTCAGTGCTCGGGGTGCTTTGTGCTCATTCTCGGTTTGCTGGGTGCTCAGTACTCAGGGTGCTGGTTGCTCAGTGCTCGGGGTGCTCGATGCTCAGTACACAGTGTGCTGGGTGCTCAGTGCTCGGGGTGCTGGGTGCTCAGTACTCAGTGTGCTGGGTGCTCAGGGCTCAGTACTCAGCGTGCTGGGTGCTCAGTGCTCAGAGTGTTGGGTGCACAGTACTCAGGGTGCTGGGTGCTCAGTGCTCAGGGTGCTCAGTGCTCAGGGTGCTGGGTGCTCAGTGCTCGGGGTGCTGGGTGCTCAGTGCTCAGGGTGCTGCGTGCTCAGTGCTCAGTGCTCAGGGTGCTGGGTGCTCAGTGCTCAGTGCTCAGGGTGCTGGGTGTTCAGTACTCAGGGTGCTGGGTGCTCAGTACTCAGGGTGCTGGGTGCTCAGTGCTCAGGGTGCTGGTTGCTCAGTGCTCAGGGTGCTGGGTGCTCAGTACTCAGGGTGCTCGGTGCTCAGTACTCAGGTTGCTCGGTGCTCAGTGCTCAGGGTGCTGGGTGCTCAGTGCTCGGGGTGCTGGGTGTTCAGTACTCAGGGTGCTGGGTGCTCAGTACTCGGGGTGCTGGGTGCTCAGTGCTCAGGGTGCTGGGTGCTCAGTGCTCAGGGTGCTGGGTGCTCAGTACTCAGGGTGCTCCGTGCTCAGTACTCAGGGTTCTCGGTGCTCAGTGCTCAGGGTGCTGGGTGAACAGTGCTCAGGGTGCTGGGTGCTCAGTACTCGGGGTGCTGGGTGCTCAGTACTCAGCGTGCTGGGTGCTCAGTGCTCAGGGTGCTGGTTGCTCAGTGCTCGGGGTGCTGTGTGCTCAGTACTCGCGGTGCTGGGTGCTCACTGCTCAGGGTGCTGGTTCTCAGTGCTCGGGGTACTGGGTACTCAGTGCTCAGTACACAGGGTGCTGGGTGCTCAGTGCTCGGGGTGCTGGGTGCTCAGTGCTCAGTACTAAGGGTGCTGAGTGCTCAGTGCTCGGGGTGCTGGGTGCTCAGTACTCAGGGTACTCGGTGCTCAGTACTCAGGGTGCTGGGTGATCAGTGCTCACGGTGCTCGGTGCTCAGTACTCAGGGTGCTGGGTCCTCAGTGCTCAGGGTGCTGAGTGCTCAGTACTCAGGGTGCTGGGTGCTCAGTACTCGGGGTGCTGGGTGCTCAGTAGTCAGGGAGCTGGGTGCTCAGTACTCATTGTGCTGGGTGCTCAGTACTCGGGTGCTGGGTGCTCAGTGCTCAGGGTGCTGGGTGCTCAGTGCTCAGGGTGCTGGGTGCTCAGTGCTCAGTACTCAGGGTGCTGAGTGCTCAGTGCTCGGGGTGCTGGGTGCTCAGTGCTCAGTACTCAGGGTGCTTGGTGCTCAGTGCTCGGGGTGCTGGGTGCTCAGTGCTCAGGGTGCTGGGTGCTCAGTGCTCAGGGTGCTGGGTGCTCAGTGCTCGGGGTGCTGGGTGCTCAGTACTCAGGGTGCTGGGTGCTCAGTACTCAGGGTGCTGGGTGCTCAGTGCTCGGGGTGCTGGGTGCTCAGTGCTCGGGGTGCTGGGTGCTCAGTGCTCGGGGTGCTCGGTGCTCAGTACTCAGGGTGCTGGGTGCTCAGTGCTCGGGGTGCTCAGTACTCAGGGTGCTGTGTGTTCAGTGCTCAGGGTGCTGGGTGCTCAGTACTCAGGGTGCTCGGTGCTTAGTACTCAGGGTGCTGGGTGCTCAGTACTCCGGGTGCTGGGTGCCCAGTGCACGGCGTGCTCGGTGCTCAGTGCTCAAGGTGCTGGGTGCTCAGTACTCAGGGTGATCATTGCTCAGAGTGCTGGGTGCTCAGTACTCAGGGTGCTGGGTGCTCAGTACTCAGGGTGCTCAGTGCTCAGTACTCAGGGTGCTCAGTGCTCAGTACTAAGGGTGCTCAGTGCTCAGGGTGCTGGGTGATCAGTGCTCGGGGTGCTCGGTGCCCAGTACTCAGGGTGCAGGGTGCTCAGTGCTCAGGGTGCTGGGTGCTCAGTGCTCAGGGTGCTGGGTGCTCAGTGCTCAGGGTGCTGGGTGCTCAGTACTCAGGGTGCTCGGTGCTCAGGGTGCTGGGTGCTCAGTGTTCGGGTTGCTCGGTGCTCAGTACTCGGGGTGCTCAGTGCTCAGTACTCAGGGTGCTGGGTGCTCAGTGCTCAGGGTGCTGGGTGCTCAGTACTCAGGGTGCTGCGTGCTCGGTGCTCAGTATGCTGGGTGCTCAGTACTCAGGGTGCTGGGTGCTCAGTACTCAGGGTCCTGGGTGCTCAGTACTCAGGGTGCTCGGTGCTCAGGACTCAGGGTGCTGGGTGCTCAGTGCTCAGGGTGCTGGGTGCTCAGTACTCAGGGTGCTGGGTGCTCAGTGCTCGGGGTGCTCGGTGCTCAGTACTCGGGGTGCTCAGTGCTCAGTGCTCAGGGTGCTGGGTGCTCAGTGCTCAGAGTGCTGGGTGCTCAGTACTCAGGGTGCTCGGTGCTCAGTACTCAGGGTGCTGGGTGCTCGGTGCTCAGGGTGCTCAGTGCTCAGTACTCAGCGTGCTGGGTGCTCAGTGGTCAGGGTGCTCGGTGTTCAGTACTCAGGGTGCTTAGTGCTCAGGGTGCTGGGTGCTCAGTACTCAGGGTGCAGGGTGCTCAGTTCTCAGTACTCAGGGTGCTCAGTGCTCAGGGTGCTGGGTGCTCAGTGCTCGGGGTGCTGGGTACTCAGTGCTCAGTACACAGGGTGCTGGGTGCTCAGTGCTCGGGGTGCTGGGTGCTCAGTGCTCAGTACTCAGGGAGCTGGGTGCTCAGTGCTCAGGGTGCTGGATGCTCAGTACTCAGGGTGCTGGGTGCTCAGTGCTCCGGGTGCTGGTTGCTCAGTACTCAGGGTGCTGGGTGCTCATTGCTCAGGGTACTGGGTGCTCAGTACTCAGGGTGCTCATTGCTCAGGGTGCTGGGTGCTCAGTACTCAGGGTGCTGGGTGCTCAGTACTCAGGGTGCTGGGTGCTCAGTACTCAGGGTGCTCAGTGCTCAGTACTCAGGGTGCTCAGGGCTCAGGGTGCTGGGTGCTCACTGCTCGGGGTGCTGGGTGCTCAGTGCTCAGGGTGCTGGGTGCTCAGTGCTCAGGGTGCTCGGTGCTCAGTTCTCAGGGTGCTGGGTGCTCAGTACTCAGGGTGCTGGGTGCTCAGTACTCAGGGTGCTCAGTGCTCAGTACTCAGGGTGCTCAGTGCTCAGTACTCAGGGTGCTCAGGGCTCAGGGTGCTGGGAGCTCAGTGCCCGGAGTGCTGGGTGCTCAGTCCTCAGTTTGCTGGGTGCTCAGTGATCAGGGTGCTCGATGCTCAGTGATCAGGGTGCTGGGTGCTCAGTACTCAGGGTGCTGGGTGCTCAGTGCTCGGGGTGCTGGGTGCTCAGTACTCAGGGTGCTGGGTGCTCAGTGCTCAGGGTGCTGGATGCTCAGTGCTCAGGGTGCTCGGTGCTTAGTACTCAGGGTGCTCGGTGCTCGGGGTGCTGGGTGCTCAGTGCTCGGGGTGCTTGGTGCTCAGTGCTCGGGGTGCTGGGTGCTCAGTGCTCGGGGTGCTGGGTGCTCAGTGCTCGGGGTGCTGGGTGCTCAGTGCTCGGGGTGCTGGGTGCTCAGTGCTCAGGGTGCTCAGTGCTCAGTACTCAGGGTGCTCAGTGCTCAGTGCTCAGGGTGCTCAGTGCTCAGTACTCAGGGTGCTCAGTGCTCAGTGCTCTGGGTGCTGGGTGCTCAGTGCTCAGGGTGCTGGGTGCTCAGTGCTCAGGGTGCTCGATGCTCAGTACACAGGTTGCTGGGTGCTCAGTGCTCGGGGTGCTGGGTGCTCAGTACTCAGGGTGCTGGGTGCTCAGGGCTCAGTACTCAGCGTGCTGGGTGCTCAGTGCTCAGAGTGTTGGGTGCTCAGTACTCAGGGTGTTGGGTGCTCAGTGCTCAGTGCTCAGGGTGCTCAGTGCTCAGGGTGCTGGGTGCTCAGGGTGCTGGGTGCTCAGTGCTCGGGGTGCTGGGTGCTCAGTGCTCAGGGTGCTGGGTGCTCAGTGCTTAGTGATCAGGGTGCTGGGTGCTCAGTGCTCAGTGCTCAGGGTGCTGGGTGTTCAGTACTCATGGTGCTGGGTGCTCAGTACTCAGGGTGCTGGGTGCTCAGTGCTCAGGGTGCTGGGTGCTCAGTGCTCAGGGTGCTGGGTGCTCAGTACTCAGGGTGCTGGGTGCTCAGTACTCAGGGTGCTCGTTGCTCAGTGCTCAGGGTGCTGGGTGCTCAGTGCGCGGGGTGCTGGATGCTCAGTACTCAGGGTGCTGGGTGCTTAGTACTCAGGGTGCTGGGTGCTCAGTACTCAGGGTGCTGGGTGCTTAGTACTCAGGGTGCTGGGTGCTCAGTGCTCGGGGTGTTGGGTGCTCAGTGCTCGGGGTGCTCGGTGCTCAGTGCTCGGGGTGCTTGGTGCTCAGTAATCAGGGTGCTGGGTGCTCAGTACTCGTTGTGCTGGGTGCTCAGTGCTCAGGGTGCTGGGTGCTCAGTACTCAGGGTGCTCGGTACTCAGTACTCACGGTGCTCAGTGCTCAGTACTTAGGGTGCTCAGGCTCAGTGCTCGGGGTGCTGGGTGCTCAGTGCTCGGGGTGCTGGGTGCTCAGTGCTCGGGGTGCTGGGTGCTCAGTGCTCAGGGTGCTGGGTGCTCAGTGCTTAGAGTGCTGGGTGCTCAGTACTCAGGGTGCTCGGTGCTCTGTACTCAGGGTGCTGGGTGCTCAGTGCTCAGGGTGCTCAGTGCTCAGTACTCAGCGTGCAGGGTGCTCTGTGGTCAGGGTGCTCGGTGCTCAGTACTCAGGGTGCTCAGTGCTCAGGGTGCTGGGTGCTCAGTACTCAGGGTGCAGGGTGCTCAGTGCTCAGTACTCAGGGTGCTCAGTGCTCAGGGTGCTGGGTGCTCAGTGCTCGGGGTGCTGGGTACTCAGTGCTCAGTACACAGGGTGCTGGGTGCGCAGTGCTCGGGGTGCTGGGTGCTCAGTGCTCAGTACTCAGAGAGCTGGGTGCTCAGTGCTCCGGGTGCTGGATGCTCAGTACTCAGGGTGCTGGGTACTCAGTGCTCAGGGTGCTGGTTGCTCAGTACTCAGGGTGCTGGGTGCTCAGTGCTCAGGGTGCTGGGTGCTCAGTACTCAGGGTGCTCATTGCTCAGGGTGCTGGGTGCTCAGTACTCAGGGTGCTGGGTGCTCAGTACTCAGGGTGCTGGGTGCTCAGTACTCAGGGTGCTCAGTGCTCAGTACTCAGGGTGCTCAGTGCTCAGTAATCAGGGTGCTCAGGGCTCAGGGTGCTGGGTGCTCACTGCTCGGGGTGCTGGGTGCTCAGTGCTCAGGGTGCTGGGTGCTCAGTGCTCAGGGTGCTCGGTGCTCAGTTCTCAGGGTGCTGGGTGCTCAGTACTCAGGGTGCTGGGTGCTCAGTACTCAGGGTGCTCAGTGCTCAGTACTCAGGGTGCTCAGAGCTCAGTACACAGGGTGCTCAGTGCTCAGGGTGCTGGGTGCTCAGTGCTCGGGGTGCTGGGTGCTCAGTCCTCAGGGTGCTGGGTGCTCAGTGCTCAGGGTGCTCGGTGCTCAGTGATCAGGGTGCTGGGTGCTCGGTACTCAGGGTGCTGGGTGCTCAGTGCTCAGGGTGCTGGGTGCTCAGTACTCAGGGTGCTGGGTGCTCAGTGCTCAGGGTGCTGGGTGCTCAGTGCTCAGGGTGCTCGGTGCTTAGTACTCAGGGTGCTCGGTGCTCGGGGTGCTGGGTGCTCAGTGCTCAGGGTGCTGGGTGCTCAGTGCTCAGGGTGCTGGGTGCTCAGTGCTCGGGGTGCTGGGTGCTCAGTGCTCGGGGTGCTGGGTGCTCAGTGCTCGGGGTGCTGGGTGCTCAGTACTCGGGGTGCTCGGTGCTCAGTGCTCAGGGTGCTTGGTGCTCAGTGCTCAGGGTGCTGGGTGCTCAGTACTCAGGGTGCTGTCTGCTCAGTACTCAGGGTGCTCGGTGCTCAGTACTCAGGGTTCTGCGTGCTCGGTGCTCAGTACGCTGGGTGCTCAGTACTCAGGGTGCTGGCTGCTCAGTAATCAGGGTGCTGGGTGCACAGTGCTCGGGGTGCTGGGTGCTCAGTACTCAGTGTGCTGGGTGGTCAGTACTCAGGGTGCTCAGTGCTTGGGGTGCTGGTGCTCAGTACTCAGGGTGCTCAGTGCTCGGGGTGCTGGGTGCTCAGTGCTCAGTACTCAGGGTGCTGGGTGCTCAGTGCTCAAGGTGCTGGGTGCTCAGTACTCAGGGTGCTGGGTCCTCAGTGCTCAGGGTGCTGAGTGCTCAGTACTCAGGGTGCTGGGTGCTCCGTCCTCGGGGTGCTGGGTGCTCAGTACTCAGGGTGCTGGGTGCTTAGTACTCAGGGTGCTGGGTGCTCAGTGCTCGGGGTGCTGGGTGCTCAGGGCTCGGGGTGCTCGGTGCTCAGTGCTCGGGGTGCTTGGTGCTCAGTAATCAGGGTGCTGGGTGCTCAGTACTCGTTGTGCTGGGTGCTCAGTGCTCAGGGTGCTGGGTGCTCAGTACTCAGGGTGCTCGGTACTCAGTACTCACGGTGCTCAGTGCTCAGTACTCAGGGTGCTCAGGCTCAGTGCTCGGGGTGCTGGGTGCTCAGTGCTCGGAGTGCTGGGTGCTCAGTGCTCGGGTTGCTGGGTGCTCAGTGCTCAGGGTGCTGGGTGCTCAGTGCTTAGAGTGCTGGGTGCTCAGTACTCAGGGTGCTCGGTACTCAGTACTCAGGGTGCTGGGTGCTCAGTGCTCAGGGTGCTCAGTGCTCAGTACTCAGCGTGCAGGGTGTTCAGTGGTCACGGTGCTCGGTGCTCAGTACTCAGTGTGCTCAGTGCTCAGGGTGCTGGGTGCTCAGTACTCAGGGTGCAAGGTGCTCAGTGCTCAGTACTCAGGGTGCTCAGTGCTCAGGGTGCTGGGTGCTCAGTGCTCGGGGTGCTGGGTACTCAGTGCTCAGTACACAGGGTGCTGGGTGCTCAGTGCTCGGGGTGCTGGGTGCTCAGTGCTCAGTACTCAGGGAGCTGGGTGCTCAGTGCTCTGGGTGCTGGATGCTCAGTACTCAGGGTGCTGGGTGCTCAGTGCTCAGGGTGCTCGGTGCTCAGTACTCAGGGTGCTGGGTGCTCAGTACTCAGGGTGCTGGGTGCTCAGTGCTCAGGGTGCTGGGTGCTCAGTACTCAGGGTGCTGGGTGCTCAGTGCTCAGGGTGCTGGGTGCTCAGTGCTCAGGGTGCTCGGTGCTTAGTACTCAGGGTGCTCGGTGCTCGGGGTGCTGGGTGCTCAGTGCTCAGGGTGCTGGGTGCTCAGTGCTCAGGGTGCTGGGTGCTCAGTGCTCAGGGTGCTGGGTGCTCAGTGCTCGGGGTGCTGGGTGCTCAGTGCTCGGGGTGCTGGGTGCTCAGCGCTCGGGGTGCTGGGTGCTCAGTACTCGGGGTGCTCGGTGCTCAGTACTCAGGGTGCTTGGTGCTCAGTGCTCAGGGTGCTGGGTGCTCAGTACTCAGGGTGCTGGCTGCTCAGTACTCAGGGTGCTCGGTGCTCAGTACTCAGGTTGCTGCATGCTCGGTGCTCAGTACGCTGGGTGCTCAGTACTCAGGGTGCTGGCTGCTCAGTAATCAGGGTGCTGGGTGCTCAGTGCTCGGGGTGCTGGGTGCTCAGTACTCAGTGTGCTGGGTGCTCAGTACTCAGGGTGCTCAGTGCTTGGGGTGCTGGTTGCTCAGTACTCAGGGTGCTCAGTGCTTGGGGTGTTGGGTGCTCAGTACTCAGGGTGCTGGGTGCTCAGTGCTCAGGGTGCTGGGTGCTCAGTGCTCGGGGTGCTGGGTGCTCAGTGCTCAGTACTCAGGGTGCTGGGTGCTCAGTGCTCAGGGTGCTGGGTGCTCAGTGCTCAGGGTGCTGGGTGCTCAGTGCTCTGGGTGCTGGGTACTCAGTGCTCAGGGAGCTGGGTACTCAGTGCTCGGGGTGCTGGGTGCTCAGTACTCAGTGTGCTGGGTGCTCAGTGCTCAGAGTGTTGGGTGCTCAGTACTCAGGGTGCTGGGTGCTCAGTGCTCAGTGCTCAGGGTGCTCAGTGCTCAGGGTGCTGGGTGCTCAGGGTGCTGGGAGCTCAGTGCTCGGGGTGCTGGGTGCTCAGTGCTCAGGGTGCTGGGTGCTCAGTGCTTAGTGCTCAGGGTGCTGGGTGCTCAGTGCTCAGTGCTCAGGGTGCTGGGTGTTCAGTACTCATGGTGCTGGGTGCTCAGTACTCAGGGTGCTGGGTGCTCAGTGCTCAGGGTGCTGGGTGCTCAGTGCTCAGGGTGCTGGGTGCTCAGTACTCAGGGTGCTGGGTACTCAGTACACAGGGTGCTCGTTGCTCAGTGCTCAGGGTGCTGGGTGCTCAGTGCGCGGGGTGCAGGGTGTTCAGTACTCAGGGTGCTGGGTGCTCAGTACTCAGGGTGCTGGGTGCTCAGTGCTCAGGGTGCTGAGTGCTCAGTACTCAGGGTGCTGGGTGCTCAGTGCTCGGGGTGCTGGGTGCTCAGTACTCAGGGTGCTGGGTGCTTAGTACTCAGGGTGCTGGGTGCTCAGTGCTCGGGGTGTTGGGTGCTCAGTGCTCGGGGTGCTCGGTGCTCAGTGCTCGGGGTGCTTGGTGCTCAGTAATCAGGGTGCTGGGTGCTCAGTACTCGTTGTGCTGGGTGCTCAGTGCTCAGGGTGCTGGGTGCTCAGTACTCAGGGTGCTCGGTACTCAGTACTCACGGTGCTCAGTGCTCAGTACTCAGGGTGCTCAGGCTCAGTGCTCGGGGTGCTGGGTGCTCAGTGCTCGGGGTGCTGGGTGCTCAGTGCTCGGGGTGCTCGGTGCTCAGTGCTCAGGGTGCTGGGTGCTCAGTGCTTAGAGTGCTGGGTGCTCAGTACTCAGGGTGCTCGGTGCTCAGTACTCAGGGTGCTGGGTGCTCAGTGCTCAGGGTGCTCAGTGCTCAGTACTCAGCGTGCAGGGTGCTCTGTGGTCAGGGTGCTCGGTGCTCAGTACTCAGGGTGCTCAGTGCTCAGGGTGCTGGGTGCTCAGTACTCAGGGTGCAGGGTGCTCAGTGCTCAGTACTCAGGGTGCTCAGTGCTCAGGGTGCTGGGTGCTCAGTGCTCGGGGTGCTGGGTACTCAGTGCTCAGTACACAGGGTGCTGGGTGCGCAGTGCTCGGGGTGCTGGGTGCTCAGTGCTCAGTACTCAGAGAGCTGGGTGCTCAGTGCTCCGGGTGCTGGATGCTCAGTACTCAGGGTGCTGGGTACTCAGTGCTCAGGGTGCTGGTTGCTCAATACTCAGGGTGCTGGGTGCTCAGTGCTCAGGGTGCTGGGTGCTCAGTACTCAGGGTGCTCATTGCTCAGGGTGCTGGGTGCTCAGTACTCAGGGTGCTGGGTGCTCAGTACTCAGGGTGCTGGGTGCTCAGTACTCAGGGTGCTCAGTGCTCAGTACTCAGGGTGCTCAGTGCTCAGTAATCAGGGTGCTCAGGGATCAGGGTGCTGGGTGCTAACTGCTCGGGGTGCTGGGTGCTCAGTGCTCAGGGTGCTGGGTGCTCAGTGCTCAGGGTGCTCGGTGCTCAGTTCTCAGGGTGCTGGGTGCTCAGTACTCAGGGTGCTGGGTGCTCAGTACTCAGGGTGCTCAGTGCTCAGTACTCAGGGTGCTCAGTGCTCAGTACACAGGGTGCTCAGTGCTCAGGGTGCTGGGTGCTCAGTGCTCGGGGTGCTGGGTGCTCAGTACTCAGGGTGCTGGGTGCTCAGTACTCAGGGTGCTCAGTGCTCAGTACTCAGGGTGCTCAGTGCTCAGTACACAGGGTGCTCAGTCCTCAGGGTGCTGGGTGCTCAGTGCTCAGGGTGCTCGGTGCTCAGTGATCAGGGTGCTGGGTGCTCGGTACTCAGGGTGCTGGGTGCTCAGTGCTCAGGGTGCTGGGTGCTCAGTACTCAGGGTGCTGGGTGCTCAGTGCTCAGGGTGCTGGGTGCTCAGTGCTCAGGGTGCTCGGTGCTTAGTACTCAGGGTGCTCGGTGCTCGGGGCGCTGGGTGCTCAGTGCTCAGGGTGCTGGGTGCTCAGTGCTCAGGGTGCTGGGTGCTCAGTGCTCGGGGTGCTGGGTGCTCAGTGCTCGGGGTGCTGGGTGCTCAGTGCTCGGGGTGCTGGGTGCTCAGTACTCGGGGTGCTCGGTGCTCAGTACTCAGGGTGCTTGGTGCTCAGTGCTCAGGGTGCTGGGTGCTCAGTACTCAGGGTGCTGGCTGCTGAGTACTCAGGGTGCTCGGTGCTCAGTACTCAGGGTGCTGCGTGCTCGGTGCTCAGTACGCTGGGTGCTCAGTACTCAGGGTGCTGGCTGCTCAGTAATCAGGGTGCTGGGTGCTCAGTGCTCGGGGTGCTGGGTGCTCAGTACTCAGTGTGCTGGGTGCTCAGTACTCAGGGTGCTCAGTGCTTGGGGTGCTGGTGCTCAGTACTCAGGGTGCTCAGTGCTTGGGGTGTTGGGTGCTCAGTACTCAGGGTGCTGGGTGCTCAGTGCTCAGGGTGCTGGGTGCTCAGTACTCAGGGTGCTGGGTGCTCAGTGCTCGGGGTGCTGGGTGCTCAGTGCTCAGGGTGCTGGGTGCTCAGTGCTCAGGGTGCTCGGTGCTCAGTTCTCAGGGTGCTGGGTGCTCAGTACTCAGGGTGCTGGGTGCTCAGTACTCAGGGTGCTCAGTGCTCAGTACTCAGGGTGCTCAGTGCTCAGTACACAGGGTGCTCAGTGCTCAGGGTGCTGGGTGCTCAGTGCTCGGGGTGCTGGGTGCTCAGTCCTCAGGGTGCTGGGTGCTCAGTGCTCAGGGTGCTCGGTGCTCAGTGATCAGGGTGTTGGGTGCTCGGTACTCAGGGTGCTGGGTGCTCAGTGCTCAGGGTGCTGGGTGCTCAGTACTCAGGGTGCTGGGTGCTCAGTGCTCAGGGTGCTGGGTGCTCAGTGCTCAGGGTGCTCGGTGCTTAGTACTCAGGGTGCTCGGTGCTCGGGGCGCTGGGTGCTCAGTGCTCAGGGTGCTGGGTGCTCAGTGCTCAGGGTGCTGGGTGCTCAGTGCTCGGGGTGCTGGGTGCTCAGTGCTCGGGGTGCTGGGTGCTCAGTGCTCGGGGTCCTGGGTGCTCAGTACTCGGGGTGCTCGGTGCTCAGTACTCAGGGTGCTTGGTGCTCAGTGCTCAGGGTGCTGGGTGCTCAGTACTCAGGGTGCTGGCTGCTCAGTACTCAGGGTGCTCGGTGCTCAGTACTCAGGGCGCTGCGTGCTCGGTGCTCAGTACGCTGGGTGCTCAGTACTCAGGGTGCTGGCTGCTCAGTAATCAGGGTGCTGGGTGCTCAGTGCTCGGGGTGCTGGGTGCTCAGTACTCAGTGTGCTGGGTGCTCAGTACTCAGGGTGCTCAGTGCTTGGGGTGCTGGTGCTCAGTACTCAGGGTGCTCAGTGCTTGGGGTGTTGGGTGCTCAGTACTCAGGGTGCTGGGTGCTCAGTGCTCAGGGTGCTGGGTGCTCAGTACTCAGGGTGCTGGGTGCTCAGTGCTCGGGGTGCTGGGTGCTCAGTGCTCAGTACTCAGGGTGCTGGGTGCTCAGTGCTCAAGGTGCTGGGTGCTCAGTACTCAGTACTCAGGGTGCTGGGTGCTCAGTGCTCAGGGTGCTGGGTGCTCAGTGCTCAGTGCTCGGGGTGCTGGGTGCTCAGTGCTCAGGGTGCTGAGTGCTCAGTACTCAGGGTGCTGGGTGCTCCGTGCTCGGGGTGCTGGGTGCTCAGTACTCAGGGTGCTGGGTGCTTAGTACTCAGGGTGCTGGGTGCTCAGTGCTCGGGGTGCTGGGTGCTCAGTGCTCGGGGTGCTCGGTGCTCAGTGCTCGGGGTGCTTGGTGCTCAGTACTCAGGGTGCTCGGTACTCAGTACTCACGGTGCTCAGTGCTCAGTACTCAGGGTGCTCAGGCTCAGTGCTCGGGGTGCTGGGTGCTCAGTGCTCGGAGTGCTGGGTGCTCAGTGCTCGGGGTGCTGGGTGCTCAGTGCTCAGGGTGCTGGGTGCTCAGTGCTTAGAGTGCTGGGTGCTCAGTACTCGGTGTGCTGGGTGCTCAGTACTCAGGGTGCTCGGTGCTCAGTGCTCGGGGTGCTGGGTGCTCAGTGCTCAGTACTCAGGGTGCTCGGTGCTCAGTGCTCGGGGTGCTCGGTGCTCAGTGCTCAGTACTCCGGGTGCTGGGTGCTCAGTGCTCGGGGTGCTGGATGCTCAGTACTTAGGGTGCTGGGTGCTCAGTGCTCAGGGTGCCTCGTGCTCAGTACTCAGGGTGCTGGGTGCTCAGTGCTCAGGGTGCTGGGTGCTCAGTACTCATAGTGCTCAGTGCTCAGTACTCGGGGTGCTGGGTGCTCAGTACTCAGGGTGCTTGGTGTTCAGTACTCAGGGTGCTGGTTGCTCCGTACTCAGGGTGCTGGGTGCTCAGTGCTCAGGGTGCTGAGTGCTCAGTACTCAGTGTGCTGGGTGCTCAGTACTCGGGGTGCTGGGTGCTCAGTGCTCAGGGTGCTGAGTGCTCAGTTCTCGGGGTGCTGGGTGCTCAGTGCTCGGGGTGCTCGGTGCTCAGTACTCGGGGTGCTGGGTGCTTAGTACTCAGGGTGCTGGGTGCTCAGTGCTCGGGGTGCTGGGTGCTCAGTGCTCGGGGTGCTCGGTGCTCAGTGCTCGGGGTGCTTGGTGCTCAGTACTCAGGGTGCTGGGTGCTCAGTACTCGTTGTGCTGGGTGCTCAGTGCTCAGGGTGCTGGGTGCTCAGTACTCAGGGTGCTCGGTACTCAGTACTCACGGTTCTCAGTGCTCAGTACTCAGCGTGCTGGGTGCTCAGTGCTCAGGGTGCTGGGTGCTCAGTACTCAGGGTGCTGGGTGCTCAGTGCTCAGGGTGCTCAGTGCTCAGTACTCAGGGTGCTCTGTGCTCAGTGCTCAGGGTGCTCAGTGCTCAGTACTCAGGGTGCTCAGTGCTCAGTGCTCAGGGTGCTTGGTGCTCAGTGCTCGGGGTGCTGGGTGCTCAGTGCTCAGGGTGCTGGGTGCTCAGTACTCAGGGTGCTTAGTGCTCAGGGTGCTGGGTGCTCAGTGCTCAGTACACAGGGTGCTGAGTGCTCAGTGCTCTGGGTGCTGGGTGCTCAGTGCTCAGTACTCAGGGTGCTGGCTGCTCAGTGCTCAGGGTGCTGGATGCTCAGTACTCAGGGTGCTGGGTGATCAGTGCTCAGGGTGCTGGGTGCTCAGTACTCAGGGTGCTGGGTGCTCAGTGCTCAGGGTGCTGGGTGCTCAGTACTCAGGGTGCTGGGTCCTCAGTGCTCAGGGTGCTGGGTGCTCAGTGCTCGGCGAGCTCAGTACTCAGGGTGCTGGCTGCTCAGTGCTCAGGGTGCTTGATGCTCAGTACTCAGGGTGCTGGGTGCTCAGTGCTCAGGGTGCTGGGTGCTCAGTACTCAGGGTGCTGGGTGCTCAGTGCTCAGGGTGCTGGGAGCTCAGTACTCAGGGTGCTCATTGCTCCGGGTCCTGGGTGCTCAGTACTCAGGGTGCTGGGTGCTCAATACTCAGGGTGCTCAGTGCTCAGTATTCAGGGTGCTCAGTGCTCAGTACTCAGGGTTCTCAGTGCTCAGGGTGCTGGGTGCTCAGTGCTCGGGTGCTGGGTGCTCAGTGCTCAGGGTGCTGGGTGCTCAGTGCTCAGGGTGCTGGGTGCTCAGTGCTCAGGGTGCTCGGTGCTCAGTGCTCAGGTTGCTGGGTGCTCAGTACTCAGGGTGCTGGGTGCTCTGTACTCAGGGTGCTCATTGCTCAGTACTCAGGGTGCTCAGTGCTCAGTACTCAGGGTGCTCAGTGCTCAGGGTGCTGGGTGCTCAGTACTCAGGGTGCTGGGTGCTCAGTGCTCAGGGTGCTCGGTGCTCAGTACATTGGGTGCTCAGTACCCAGGGTGCTGGGTGCTCAGTACTCAGGGTGCTGGGTGCTCAGTGCTCAGGGTGCTCAGTGCTCAGTACATTGGGTGCTCAGTACTCAGGGTGCTGGGTGCTCAGTGCTCAGGGTGCTGGGTGCTCAGTGCTAAGGGTGCTGGGTGCTCAGTGCTCAGGGTGCTGGGTGCTCAGTACTCAGGGTGCTCGGTGCTCAGTACTCAGGGTGCTGGGTGCTCAGTGCTCGGGGTGCTGGGTGCTCAGTACTCAGGGTGCTGGGTGCTCAGTGCTTGGGGTGCTGGGTGCTCAGTGCTCGGGGTGCTCGGTGCTCAGTGCTCGGGGTGCTGGGTGCTCAGTACTCAGGGTGCTGGGTGCTCAGTACTCGGTGTGCTGTGTGCTCAATACTCAGGGTGCTCGGTGCTCAGTGCTCGGGGTGCTGGGTGCTCAGTGCTCAGTACACAGGGTGCTGAGTGCTCAGTGCTCGGGGTGCTGGGTGCTCAGTGCTCAGTACTCAGGGTGCTCGGTGCTCAGTGCTCGGGGTGCTGGGTACTCAGTGCTCAGTACACAGGGTGCTGTGTGCTCAGTGCTCGGGGTGCTGGGTGCTCAGTGCTCAGTACTCAGGGTGCTGGGTGCTCAGTGCTCGGGGTGCTGGATGCTCAGTACTTAGGGTGCTGGGTGCTCAGTCCTCAGGGTGCCTCGTGCTCAGTACTCAGGGTGCTGGGTGCTCAGTGCTCAGGGTGCTGGGTGCTCAGTACTCAGGGTGCTGGGTCCTCAGTGCTCAGGGTGCTGGGTGCTCAGTGCTCGGGGTGTTCAGTACTCAGGGTTCTGTGTGTTCAGTGCTCAGGGTACTGGGTGCTCAGTACTCAGGGTGCTGGGTGCTCAGTACTCATAGTGCTCAGTGCTCAGTACTCGGGGTGCTGGGTGCTCAGTACTCAGGGTGATCAGTGCTCAGTACTCGGGGTGCTGGGTGCTCAGTACTCGGGGTGCTGGGTGCTCAGTGCTCAGGGTGCTGAGTGCTCAGTACTCAGTGTGCTGGGTGCTCAGTGCTCGGGGTGCTCGGTGCTCAGTACTCAGGGTGCTGGGTGCTCAGTGCTCAGGGTGCTGGGTGCTCAGTGCTCAGGGTTCTGGGTGCTCAGTGCTCGGGGTGCTCGGTGCTCAGTACTCAGGGTGCTGGGTGCTCAGTACTCAGGGTGCTGGGTGCTCAGTGATCAGGGTGCTGGGTGCTCAGTACTCAGGGTGCTGGGTGCTCAGTACTCAGGGTGCTAAGAGCTCAGGATGCTCAGTGCTCGGGGTGCTGAATGCTCAGTGCTCAGTACTCAGGGTGCTGTGTGCTCAGTACTCAGGGTGCTGGGTGCTCAGTACTCAGGGAGCTCAGTGCTCGGGGTGCAGTGTGCTCAGTACTCAGGGTGCTGGGTGGTCAGTACTCAGGGTGCTCAGTACTCAGGGTGCTGGGTGCTCAGTGCTCAGGGTGCTGGGTGCTCAGTGCTCGGGGTGCTTTGTGCTCATTCTCGGTTTGCTGGGTGCTCAGTACTCAGGGTGCTGGTTGCTCAGTGCTCGGGGTGCTCGATGCTCAGTACACAGTGTGCTGGGTGCTCAGTGCTCGGGGTGCTGGGTGCTCAGTACTCAGTGTGCTGGGTGCTCAGGGCTCAGTACTCAGCGTGCTGGGTGCTCAGTGCTCAGAGTGTTGGGTGCACAGTACTCAGGGTGCTGGGTGCTCAGTGCTCAGGGTGCTCAGTGCTCAGGGTGCTGGGTGCTCAGTGCTCGGGGTGCTGGGTGCTCAGTGCTCAGGGTGCTGCGTGCTCAGTGCTCAGTGCTCAGTGTGCTGGGTGCTCAGTGCTCAGTGCTCAGGGTGCTGGGTGTTCAGTACTCAGGGTGCTGGGTGCTCAGTACTCAGGGTGCTGGGTGCTCAGTGCTCAGGGTGCTGGTTGCTCAGTGCTCAGGGTGCTGGGTGCTCAGTACTCAGGGTGCTCGGTGCTCAGTACTCAGGTTGCTCGGTGCTCAGTGCTCAGGGTGCTGGGTGCTCAGTGCTCGGGGTGCTGGGTGTTCAGTACTCAGGGTGCTGGGTGCTCAGTACTCGGGGTGCTGGGTGCTCAGTGCTCAGGGTGCTGGGTGCTCAGTGCTCAGGGTGCTGGGTGCTCAGTACTCAGGGTGCTCCGTGCTCAGTACTCAGGGTTCTCGGTGCTCAGTGCTCAGGGTGCTGGGTGAACAGTGCTCAGGGTGCTGGGTGCTCAGTACTCGGGGTGCTGGGTGCTCAGTACTCAGCGTGCTGGGTGCTCAGTGCTCAGGGTGCTGGTTGCTCAGTGCTCGGGGTGCTGTGTGCTCAGTACTCGCGGTGCTGGGTGCTCACTGCTCAGGGTGCTGGTTCTCAGTGCTCGGGGTACTGGGTACTCAGTGCTCAGTACACAGGGTGCTGGGTGCTCAGTGCTCGGGGTGCTGGGTGCTCAGTGCTCAGTACTAAGGGTGCTGAGTGCTCAGTGCTCGGGGTGCTGGGTGCTCAGTACTCAGGGTACTCGGTGCTCAGTACTCAGGGTGCTGGGTGATCAGTGCTCACGGTGCTCGGTGCTCAGTACTCAGGGTGCTGGGTCCTCAGTGCTCAGGGTGCTGAGTGCTCAGTACTCAGGGTGCTGGGTGCTCAGTACTCGGGGTGCTGGGTGCTCAGTAGTCAGGGAGCTGGGTGCTCAGTACTCATTGTGCTGGGTGCTCAGTACTCGGGTGCTGGGTGCTCAGTGCTCAGGGTGCTGGGTGCTCAGTGCTCAGGGTGCTGGGTGCTCAGTGCTCAGTACTCAGGGTGCTGAGTGCTCAGTGCTCGGGGTGCTGGGTGCTCAGTGCTCAGTACTCAGGGTGCTTGGTGCTCAGTGCTCGGGGTGCTGGGTGCTCAGTGCTCAGGGTGCTGGGTGCTCAGTGCTCAGGGTGCTGGGTGCTCAGTGCTCGGGGTGCTGGGTGCTCAGTACTCAGGGTGCTGGGTGCTCAGTACTCAGGGTGCTGGGTGCTCAGTGCTCGGGGTGCTGGGTGCTCAGTGCTCGGGGTGCTGGGTGCTCAGTGCTCGGGGTGCTCGGTGCTCAGTACTCAGGGTGCTGGGTGCTCAGTGCTCGGGGTGCTCAGTACTCAGGGTGCTGTGTGTTCAGTGCTCAGGGTGCTGGGTGCTCAGTACTCAGGGTGCTCGGTGCTTAGTACTCAGGGTGCTGGGTGCTCAGTACTCCGGGTGCTGGGTGCCCAGTGCACGGCGTGCTCGGTGCTCAGTGCTCAAGGTGCTGGGTGCTCAGTACTCAGGGTGATCATTGCTCAGAGTGCTGGGTGCTCAGTACTCAGGGTGCTGGGTGCTCAGTACTCAGGGTGCTCAGTGCTCAGTACTCAGGGTGCTCAGTGCTCAGTACTAAGGGTGCTCAGTGCTCAGGGTGCTGGGTGATCAGTGCTCGGGGTGCTCGGTGCCCAGTACTCAGGGTGCAGGGTGCTCAGTGCTCAGGGTGCTGGGTGCTCAGTGCTCAGGGTGCTGGGTGCTCAGTGCTCAGGGTGCTGGGTGCTCAGTACTCAGGGTGCTCGGTGCTCAGGGTGCTGGGTGCTCAGTGTTCGGGTTGCTCGGTGCTCAGTACTCGGGGTGCTCAGTGCTCAGTACTCAGGGTGCTGGGTGCTCAGTGCTCAGGGTGCTGGGTGCTCAGTACTCAGGGTGCTGCGTGCTCGGTGCTCAGTATGCTGGGTGCTCAGTACTCAGGGTGCTGGGTGCTCAGTACTCAGGGTCCTGGGTGCTCAGTACTCAGGGTGCTCGGTGCTCAGGACTCAGGGTGCTGGGTGCTCAGTGCTCAGGGTGCTGGGTGCTCAGTACTCAGGGTGCTGGGTGCTCAGTGCTCGGGGTGCTCGGTGCTCAGTACTCGGGGTGCTCAGTGCTCAGTGCTCAGGGTGCTGGGTGCTCAGTGCTCAGAGTGCTGGGTGCTCAGTTCTCAGGGTGCTCGGTGCTCAGTACTCAGGGTGCTGGGTGCTCGGTGCTCAGGGTGCTCAGTGCTCAGTACTCAGCGTGCTGGGTGCTCAGTGGTCAGGGTGCTCGGTGTTCAGTACTCAGGGTGCTTAGTGCTCAGGGTGCTGGGTGCTCAGTACTCAGGGTGCAGGGTGCTCAGTTCTCAGTACTCAGGGTGCTCAGTGCTCAGGGTGCTGGGTGCTCAGTGCTCGGGGTGCTGGGTACTCAGTGCTCAGTACACAGGGTGCTGGGTGCTCAGTGCTCGGGGTGCTGGGTGCTCAGTGCTCAGTACTCAGGGAGCTGGGTGCTCAGTGCTCAGGGTGCTGGATGCTCAGTACTCAGGGTGCTGGGTGCTCAGTGCTCCGGGTGCTGGTTGCTCAGTACTCAGGGTGCTGGGTGCTCATTGCTCAGGGTACTGGGTGCTCAGTACTCAGGGTGCTCATTGCTCAGGGTGCTGGGTGCTCAGTACTCAGGGTGCTGGGTGATCAGTACTCAGGGTGCTGGGTGCTCAGTACTCAGGGTGCTCAGTGCTCAGTACTCAGGGTGCTCAGGGCTCAGGGTGCTGGGTGCTCACTGCTCGGGGTGCTGGGTGCTCAGTGCTCAGGGTGCTGGGTGCTCAGTGCTCAGGGTGCTCGGTGCTCAGTTCTCAGGGTGCTGGGTGCTCAGTACTCAGGGTGCTGGGTGCTCAGTACTCAGGGTGCTCAGTGCTCAGTACTCAGGGTGCTCAGTGCTCAGTACTCAGGGTGCTCAGGGCTCAGGGTGCTGGGAGCTCAGTGCCCGGAGTGCTGGGTGCTCAGTCCTCAGTTTGCTGGGTGCTCAGTGATCAGGGTGCTCGATGCTCAGTGATCAGGGTGCTGGGTGCTCAGTACTCAAGGTGCTGGGTGCTCAGTGCTCGGGGTGCTGGGTGCTCAGTACTCAGGGTGCTGGGTGCTCAGTGCTCAGGGTGCTGGATGCTCAGTGCTCAGGGTGCTCGGTGCTTAGTACTCAGGGTGCTCGGTGCTCGGGGTGCTGGGTGCTCAGTGCTCGGGGTGCTTGGTGCTCAGTGCTCGGGGTGCTGGGTGCTCAGTGCTCGGGGTGCTGGGTGCTCAGTGCTCGGGGTGCTGGGTGCTCAGTGCTCGGGGTGCTGGGTGCTCAGTGCTCAGGGTGCTCAGTGCTCAGTACTCAGGGTGCTCAGTGCTCAGTGCTCAGGGTGCTCAGTGCTCAGTACTCAGGGTGCTCAGTGCTCAGTGCTCTGGGTGCTGGGTGCTCAGTGCTCAGGGTGCTGGGTGCTCAGTGCTCAGGGTGCTCGATGCTCAGTACACAGGTTGCTGGGTGCTCAGTGCTCGGGGTGCTGGGTGCTCAGTACTCAGGGTGCTGGGTGCTCAGGGCTCAGTACTCAGCGTGCTGGGTGCTCAGTGCTCAGAGTGTTGGGTGCTCAGTACTCAGGGTGTTGGGTGCTCAGTGCTCAGTGCTCAGGGTGCTCAGTGCTCAGGGTGCTGGGTGCTCAGGGTGCTGGGTGCTCAGTGCTCGGGGTGCTGGGTGCTCAGTGCTCAGGGTGCTGGGTGCTCAGTGCTTAGTGATCAGGGTGCTGGGTGCTCAGTGCTCAGTGCTCAGGGTGCTGGGTGTTCAGTACTCATGGTGCTGGGTGCTCAGTACTCAGGGTGCTGGGTGCTCAGTGCTCAGGGTGCTGGGTGCTCAGTGCTCAGGGTGCTGGGTGCTCAGTACTCAGGGTGCTGGGTGCTCAGTACTCAGGGTGCTCGTTGCTCAGTGCTCAGGGTGCTGGGTGCTCAGTGCGCGGGGTGCTGGATGCTCAGTACTCAGGGTGCTGGGTGCTTAGTACTCAGGGTGCTGGGTGCTCAGTACTCAGGGTGCTGGGTGCTTAGTACTCAGGGTGCTGGGTGCTCAGTGCTCGGGGTGTTGGGTGCTCAGTGCTCGGGGTGCTCGGTGCTCAGTGCTCGGGGTGCTTGGTGCTCAGTAATCAGGGTGCTGGGTGCTCAGTACTCGTTGTGCTGGGTGCTCAGTGCTCAGGGTGCTGGGTGCTCAGTACTCAGGGTGCTCGGTACTCAGTACTCACGGTGCTCAGTGCTCAGTACTTAGGGTGCTCAGGCTCAGTGCTCGGGGTGCTGGGTGCTCAGTGCTCGGGGTGCTGGGTGCTCAGTGCTCGGGGTGCTGGGTGCTCAGTGCTCAGGGTGCTGGGTGCTCAGTGCTTAGAGTGCTGGGTGCTCAGTACTCAGGGTGCTCGGTGCTCTGTACTCAGGGTGCTGGGTGCTCAGTGCTCAGGGTGCTCAGTGCTCAGTACTCAGCGTGCAGGGTGCTCTGTGGTCAGGGTGCTCGGTGCTCAGTACTCAGGGTGCTCAGTGCTCAGGGTGCTGGGTGCTCAGTACTCAGGGTGCAGGGTGCTCAGTGCTCAGTACTCAGGGTGCTCAGTGCTCAGGGTGCTGGGTGCTCAGTGCTCGGGGTGCTGGGTACTCAGTGCTCAGTACACAGGGTGCTGGGTGCGCAGTGCTCGGGGTGCTGGGTGCTCAGTGCTCAGTACTCAGAGAGCTGGGTGCTCAGTGCTCCGGGTGCTGGATGCTCAGTACTCAGGGTGCTGGGTACTCAGTGCTCAGGGTGCTGGTTGCTCAGTACTCAGGGTGCTGGGTGCTCAGTGCTCAGGGTGCTGGGTGCTCAGTACTCAGGGTGCTCATTGCTCAGGGTGCTGGGTGCTCAGTACTCAGGGTGCTGGGTGCTCAGTACTCAGGGTGCTGGGTGCTCAGTACTCAGGGTGCTCAGTGCTCAGTACTCAGGGTGCTCAGTGCTCAGTAATCAGGGTGCTCAGGGCTCAGGGTGCTGGGTGCTCACTGCTCGGGGTGCTGGGTGCTCAGTGCTCAGGGTGCTGGGTGCTCAGTGCTCAGGGTGCTCGGTGCTCAGTTCTCAGGGTGCTGGGTGCTCAGTACTCAGGGTGCTGGGTGCTCAGTACTCAGGGTGCTCAGTGCTCAGTACTCAGGGTGCTCAGAGCTCAGTACACAGGGTGCTCAGTGCTCAGGGTGCTGGGTGCTCAGTGCTCGGGGTGCTGGGTGCTCAGTCCTCAGGGTGCTGGGTGCTCAGTGCTCAGGGTGCTCGGTGCTCAGTGATCAGGGTGCTGGGTGCTCGGTACTCAGGGTGCTGGGTGCTCAGTGCTCAGGGTGCTGGGTGCTCAGTACTCAGGGTGCTGGGTGCTCAGTGCTCAGGGTGCTGGGTGCTCAGTGCTCAGGGTGCTCGGTGCTTAGTACTCAGGGTGCTCGGTGCTCGGGGTGCTGGGTGCTCAGTGCTCAGGGTGCTGGGTGCTCAGTGCTCAGGGTGCTGGGTGCTCAGTGCTCGGGGTGCTGGGTGCTCAGTGCTCGGGGTGCTGGGTGCTCAGTGCTCGGGGTGCTGGGTGCTCAGTACTCGGGGTGCTCGGTGCTCAGTGCTCAGGGTGCTTGGTGCTCAGTGCTCAGGGTGCTGGGTGCTCAGTACTCAGGGTGCTGGCTGCTCAGTACTCAGGGTGCTCGGTGCTCAGTACTCAGGGTTCTGCGTGCTCGGTGCTCAGTACGCTGGGTGCTCAGTACTCAGGGTGCTGGCTGCTCAGTAATCAGGGTGCTGGGTGCACAGTGCTCGGGGTGCTGGGTGCTCAGTACTCAGTGTGCTGGGTGGTCAGTACTCAGGGTGCTCAGTGCTTGGGGTGCTGGTGCTCAGTACTCAGGGTGCTCAGTGCTCGGGGTGCTGGGTGCTCAGTGCTCAGTACTCAGGGTGCTGGGTGCTCAGTGCTCAAGGTGCTGGGTGCTCAGTACTCAGGGTGCTGGGTCCTCAGTGCTCAGGGTGCTGAGTGCTCAGTACTCAGGGTGCTGGGTGCTCCGTCCTCGGGGTGCTGGGTGCTCAGTACTCAGGGTGCTGGGTGCTTAGTACTCAGGGTGCTGGGTGCTCAGTGCTCGGGGTGCTGGGTGCTCAGTGCTCGGGGTGCTCGGTGCTCAGTGCTCGGGGTGCTTGGTGCTCAGTAATCAGGGTGCTGGGTGCTCAGTACTCGTTGTGCTGGGTGCTCAGTGCTCAGGGTGCTGGGTGCTCAGTACTCAGGGTGCTCGGTACTCAGTACTCACGGTGCTCAGTGCTCAGTACTCAGGGTGCTCAGGCTCAGTGCTCGGGGTGCTGGGTGCTCAGTGCTCGGAGTGCTGGGTGCTCAGTGCTCGGGTTGCTGGGTGCTCAGTGCTCAGGGTGCTGGGTGCTCAGTGCTTAGAGTGCTGGGTGCTCAGTACTCAGGGTGCTCGGTACTCAGTACTCAGGGTGCTGGGTGCTCAGTGCTCAGGGTGCTCAGTGCTCAGTACTCAGCGTGCAGGGTGTTCAGTGGTCACGGTGCTCGGTGCTCAGTACTCAGTGTGCTCAGTGCTCAGGGTGCTGGGTGCTCAGTACTCAGGGTGCAAGGTGCTCAGTGCTCAGTACTCAGGGTGCTCAGTGCTCAGGGTGCTGGGTGCTCAGTGCTCGGGGTGCTGGGTACTCAGTGCTCAGTACACAGGGTGCTGGGTGCTCAGTGCTCGGGGTGCTGGGTGCTCAGTGCTCAGTACTCAGGGAGCTGGGTGCTCAGTGCTCTGGGTGCCGGATGCTCAGTACTCAGGGTGCTGGGTGCTCAGTGCTCAGGGTGCTCGGTGCTCAGTACTCAGGGTGCTGGGTGCTCAGTACTCAGGGTGCTGGGTGCTCAGTGCTCAGGGTGCTGGGTGCTCAGTACTCAGGGTGCTGGGTGCTCAGTGCTCAGGGTGCTGGGTGCTCAGTGCTCAGGGTGCTCGGTGCTTAGTACTCAGGGTGCTCGGTGCTCGGGGTGCTGGGTGCTCAGTGCTCAGGGTGCTGGGTGCTCAGTGCTCAGGGTGCTGGGTGCTCAGTGCTCAGGGTGCTGGGTGCTCAGTGCTCGGGGTGCTGGGTGCTCAGTGCTCGGGGTGCTGGGTGCTCAGCGCTCGGGGTGCTGGGTGCTCAGTACTCGGGGTGCTCGGTGCTCAGTACTCAGGGTGCTTGGTGCTCAGTGCTCAGGGTGCTGGGTGCTCAGTACTCAGGGTGCTGGCTGCTCAGTACTCAGGGTGCTCGGTGCTCAGTACTCAGGTTGCTGCATGCTCGGTGCTCAGTACGCTGGGTGCTCAGTACTCAGGGTGCTGGCTGCTCAGTAATCAGGGTGCTGGGTGCTCAGTGCTCGGGGTGCTGGGTGCTCAGTACTCAGTGTGCTGGGTGCTCAGTACTCAGGGTGCTCAGTGCTTGGGGTGCTGGTTGCTCAGTACTCAGGGTGCTCAGTGCTTGGGGTGTTGGGTGCTCAGTACTCAGGGTGCTGGGTGCTCAGTGCTCAGGGTGCTGGGTGCTCAGTGCTCGGGGTGCTGGGTGCTCAGTGCTCAGTACTCAGGGTGCTGGGTGCTCAGTGCTCAGGGTGCTGGGTGCTCAGTGCTCAGGGTGCTGGGTGCTCAGTGCTCTGGGTGCTGGGTACTCAGTGCTCAGGGAGCTGGGTACTCAGTGCTCGGGGTGCTGGGTGCTCAGTACTCAGTGTGCTGGGTGCTCAGTGCTCAGAGTGTTGGGTGCTCAGTACTCAGGGTGCTGGGTGCTCAGTGCTCAGTGCTCAGGGTGCTCAGTGCTCAGGGTGCTGGGTGCTCAGGGTGCTGGGAGCTCAGTGCTCGGGGTGCTGGGTGCTCAGTGCTCAGGGTGCTGGGTGCTCAGTGCTTAGTGCTCAGGGTGCTGGGTGCTCAGTGCTCAGTGCTCAGGGTGCTGGGTGTTCAGTACTCATGGTGCTGGGTGCTCAGTACTCAGGGTGCTGGGTGCTCAGTGCTCAGGGTGCTGGGTGCTCAGTGCTCAGGGTGCTGGGTGCTCAGTACTCAGGGTGCTGGGTACTCAGTACACAGGGTGCTCGTTGCTCAGTGCTCAGGGTGCTGGGTGCTCAGTGCGCGGGGTGCAGGGTGTTCAGTACTCAGGGTGCTGGGTGCTCAGTACTCAGGGTGCTGGGTGCTCAGTGCTCAGGGTGCTGAGTGCTCAGTACTCAGGGTGCTGGGTGCTCAGTGCTCGGGGTGCTGGGTGCTCAGTACTCAGGGTGCTGGGTGCTTAGTACTCAGGGTGCTGGGTGCTCAGTGCTCGGGGTGTTGGGTGCTCAGTGCTCGGGGTGCTCGGTGCTCAGTGCTCGGGGTGCTTGGTGCTCAGTAATCAGGGTGCTGGGTGCTCAGTACTCGTTGTGCTGGGTGCTCAGTGCTCAGGGTGCTGGGTGCTCAGTACTCAGGGTGCTCGGTACTCAGTACTCACGGTGCTCAGTGCTCAGTACTCAGGGTGCTCAGGCTCAGTGCTCGGGGTGCTGGGTGCTCAGTGCTCGGGGTGCTGGGTGCTCAGTGCTCGGGGTGCTCGGTGCTCAGTGCTCAGGGTGCTGGGTGCTCAGTGCTTAGAGTGCTGGGTGCTCAGTACTCAGGGTGCTCGGTGCTCAGTACTCAGGGTGCTGGGTGCTCAGTGCTCAGGGTGCTCAGTGCTCAGTACTCAGCGTGCAGGGTGCTCTGTGGTCAGGGTGCTCGGTGCTCAGTACTCAGGGTGCTCAGTGCTCAGGGTGCTGGGTGCTCAGTACTCAGGGTGCAGGGTGCTCAGTGCTCAGTACTCAGGGTGCTCAGTGCTCAGGGTGCTGGGTGCTCAGTGCTCGGGGTGCTGGGTACTCAGTGCTCAGTACACAGGGTGCTGGGTGCGCAGTGCTCGGGGTGCTGGGTGCTCAGTGCTCAGTACTCAGAGAGCTGGGTGCTCAGTGCTCCGGGTGCTGGATGCTCAGTACTCAGGGTGCTGGGTACTCAGTGCTCAGGGTGCTGGTTGCTCAATACTCAGGGTGCTGGGTGCTCAGTGCTCAGGGTGCTGGGTGCTCAGTACTCAGGGTGCTCATTGCTCAGGGTGCTGGGTGCTCAGTACTCAGGGTGCTGGGTGCTCAGTACTCAGGGTGCTGGGTGCTCAGTACTCAGGGTGCTCAGTGCTCAGTACTCAGGGTGCTCAGTGCTCAGTAATCAGGGTGCTCAGGGATCAGGGTGCTGGGTGCTAACTGCTCGGGGTGCTGGGTGCTCAGTGCTCAGGGTGCTGGGTGCTCAGTGCTCAGGGTGCTCGGTGCTCAGTTCTCAGGGTGCTGGGTGCTCAGTACTCAGGGTGCTGGGTGCTCAGTACTCAGGGTGCTCAGTGCTCAGTACTCAGGGTGCTCAGTGCTCAGTACACAGGGTGCTCAGTGCTCAGGGTGCTGGGTGCTCAGTGCTCGGGGTGCTGGGTGCTCAGTACTCAGGGTGCTGGGTGCTCAGTACTCAGGGTGCTCAGTGCTCAGTACTCAGGGTGCTCAGTGCTCAGTACACAGGGTGCTCAGTCCTCAGGGTGCTGGGTGCTCAGTGCTCAGGGTGCTCGGTGCTCAGTGATCAGGGTGCTGGGTGCTCGGTACTCAGGGTGCTGGGTGCTCAGTGCTCAGGGTGCTGGGTGCTCAGTACTCAGGGTGCTGGGTGCTCAGTGCTCAGGGTGCTGGGTGCTCAGTGCTCAGGGTGCTCGGTGCTTAGTACTCAGGGTGCTCGGTGCTCGGGGCGCTGGGTGCTCAGTGCTCAGGGTGCTGGGTGCTCAGTGCTCAGGGTGCTGGGTGCTCAGTGCTCGGGGTGCTGGGTGCTCAGTGCTCGGGGTGCTGGGTGCTCAGTGCTCGGGGTGCTGGGTGCTCAGTACTCGGGGTGCTCGGTGCTCAGTACTCAGGGTGCTTGGTGCTCAGTGCTCAGGGTGCTGGGTGCTCAGTACTCAGGGTGCTGGCTGCTGAGTACTCAGGGTGCTCGGTGCTCAGTACTCAGGGTGCTGCGTGCTCGGTGCTCAGTACGCTGGGTGCTCAGTACTCAGGGTGCTGGCTGCTCAGTAATCAGGGTGCTGGGTGCTCAGTGCTCGGGGTGCTGGGTGCTCAGTACTCAGTGTGCTGGGTGCTCAGTACTCAGGGTGCTCAGTGCTTGGGGTGCTGGTGCTCAGTACTCAGGGTGCTCAGTGCTTGGGGTGTTGGGTGCTCAGTACTCAGGGTGCTGGGTGCTCAGTGCTCAGGGTGCTGGGTGCTCAGTACTCAGGGTGCTGGGTGCTCAGTGCTCGGGGTGCTGGGTGCTCAGTGCTCAGGGTGCTGGGTGCTCAGTGCTCAGGGTGCTCGGTGCTCAGTTCTCAGGGTGCTGGGTGCTCAGTACTCAGGGTGCTGGGTGCTCAGTACTCAGGGTGCTCAGTGCTCAGTACTCAGGGTGCTCAGTGCTCAGTACACAGGGTGCTCAGTGCTCAGGGTGCTGGGTGCTCAGTGCTCGGGGTGCTGGGTGCTCAGTCCTCAGGGTGCTGGGTGCTCAGTGCTCAGGGTGCTCGGTGCTCAGTGATCAGGGTGTTGGGTGCTCGGTACTCAGGGTGCTGGGTGCTCAGTGCTCAGGGTGCTGGGTGCTCAGTACTCAGGGTGCTGGGTGCTCAGTGCTCAGGGTGCTGGGTGCTCAGTGCTCAGGGTGCTCGGTGCTTAGTACTCAGGGTGCTCGGTGCTCGGGGCGCTGGGTGCTCAGTGCTCAGGGTGCTGGGTGCTCAGTGCTCAGGGTGCTGGGTGCTCAGTGCTCGGGGTGCTGGGTGCTCAGTGCTCGGGGTGCTGGGTGCTCAGTGCTCGGGGTCCTGGGTGCTCAGTACTCGGGGTGCTCGGTGCTCAGTACTCAGGGTGCTTGGTGCTCAGTGCTCAGGGTGCTGGGTGCTCAGTACTCAGGGTGCTGGCTGCTCAGTACTCAGGGTGCTCGGTGCTCAGTACTCAGGGCGCTGCGTGCTCGGTGCTCAGTACGCTGGGTGCTCAGTACTCAGGGTGCTGGCTGCTCAGTAATCAGGGTGCTGGGTGCTCAGTGCTCGGGGTGCTGGGTGCTCAGTACTCAGTGTGCTGGGTGCTCAGTACTCAGGGTGCTCAGTGCTTGGGGTGCTGGTGCTCAGTACTCAGGGTGCTCAGTGCTTGGGGTGTTGGGTGCTCAGTACTCAGGGTGCTGGGTGCTCAGTGCTCAGGGTGCTGGGTGCTCAGTACTCAGGGTGCTGGGTGCTCAGTGCTCGGGGTGCTGGGTGCTCAGTGCTCAGTACTCAGGGTGCTGGGTGCTCAGTGCTCAAGGTGCTGGGTGCTCAGTACTCAGTACTCAGGGTGCTGGGTGCTCAGTGCTCAGGGTGCTGGGTGCTCAGTGCTCAGTGCTCGGGGTGCTGGGTGCTCAGTGCTCAGGGTGCTGAGTGCTCAGTACTCAGGGTGCTGGGTGCTCCGTGCTCGGGGTGCTGGGTGCTCAGTACTCAGGGTGCTGGGTGCTTAGTACTCAGGGTGCTGGGTGCTCAGTGCTCGGGGTGCTTGGTGCTCAGTACTCAGGGTGCTCGGTACTCAGTACTCACGGTGCTCAGTGCTCAGTACTCAGGGTGCTCAGGCTCAGTGCTCGGGGTGCTGGGTGCTCAGTGCTCGGAGTGCTGGGTGCTCAGTGCTCGGGGTGCTGGGTGCTCAGTGCTCAGGGTGCTGGGTGCTCAGTGCTTAGAGTGCTGGGTGCTCAGTACTCAGGGTGCTCGGTACTCAGTACTCAGGGTGCTGGGTGCTCAGTGCTCAGGGTGCTCAGTGCTCAGTACTCAGCGTGCAGGGTGCTCAGTGGTCAGGGTGCTCGGTGCTCAGTACTCAGTGTGCTCAGTGCTCAGGGTGCTGGGTGCTCAGTACTCAGGGTGCAGGGTGCTCAGTACTCAGGGTGCTCAGTGCTCAGGGTGCTGGGTGCTCAGTGCTCGGGGTGCTGGGTACTCAGTGCTCAGTACACAGGGTGCTGGGTGCTCAGTGCTCGGGGTGCTGGGTGCTCAGTGCTCAGTACTCAGGGAGCTGGGTGCTCAGTGCTCTGGGTGCTGGATGCTCAGTACTCAGGGTGCTGGGTGCTCAGTGCTCAGGGTGCTCGGTGCTCAGTACTCAGGGTGCTGGGTGCTCAGTACTCAGGGTGCTGGGTGCTCAGTGCTCAGGGTGCTGGGTGCTCAGTACTCAGGGTGCTGGGTGCTCAGTGCTCAGGGTGCTGGGTGCTCAGTGCTCAGGGTGCTCGGTGCTTAGTACTCAGGGTGCTCGGTTCTCGGGGTGCTGGGTGCTCAGTGCTCAGGGTGCTGGGTGCTCAGTGCTCAGGGTGCTGGGTGCTCAGTGCTCAGGGTGCTGGGTGCTCAGTGCTCGGGGTGCTGGGTGCTCAGTGCTCGGGGTGGTGGGTGCTCAGTGCTCGGGGTGCTGGGTGCTCAGTACTCGGGGTGCTCAGTGCTCAGTACTCAGGGTGCTTGGTGCTCAGTGCTCAGGGTGCTGGTTGCTCAATACTCAGGGTGCTGGGTGCTCAGTGCTCAGGGTGCTGGGTGCTCAGTACTCAGGGTGCTCATTGCTCAGGGTGCTGGGTGCTCAGTACTCAGGGTGCTGGGTGCTCAGTACTCAGGGTGCTGGGTACTCAGTGCTCAGGGTGCTGGTTGCTCAATACTCAGGGTGCTGGGTGCTCAGTGCTCAGGGTGCTGGGTGCTCAGTACTCAGGGTGCTCATTGCTCAGGGTGCTGGGTGCTCAGTACTCAGGGTGCTGGGTGCTCAGTACTCAGGGTGCTGGGTGCTCAGTACTCAGGGTGCTCAGTGCTCAGTACTCAGGGTGCTGGGTGCTCAGTACTCAGGGTGCTCATTGCTCAGGGTGCTGGGTGCTCAGTACTCAGGGTGCTGGGTGCTCAGTACTCAGGGTGCTCAGTGCTCAGTACTCAGGGTGCTCAGTGCTCAGTAATCAGGGTGCTCAGGGATCAGGGTGCTGGGTGCTAACTGCTCGGGGTGCTGGGTGCTCAGTGCTCAGGGTGCTGGGTGCTCAGTGCTCAGGGTGCTCGGTGCTCAGTTCTCAGGGTGCTGGGTGCTCAGTACTCAGGGTGCTGGGTGCTCAGTACTCAGGGTGCTCAGTGCTCAGTACTCAGGGTGCTCAGTGCTCAGTACACAGGGTGCTCAGTGCTCAGGGTGCTGGGTGCTCAGTGCTCGGGGTGCTGGGTGCTCAGTACTCAGGGTGCTGGGTGCTCAGTACTCAGGGTGCTCAGTGCTCAGTACTCAGGGTGCTCAGTGCTCAGTACACAGGGTGCTCAGTCCTCAGGGTGCTGGGTGCTCAGTGCTCAGGGTGCTCGGTGCTCAGTGATCAGGGTGCTGGGTGCTCGGTACTCAGGGTGCTGGGTGCTCAGTGCTCAGGGTGCTGGGTGCTCAGTACTCAGGGTGCTGGGTGCTCAGTGCTCAGGGTGCTGGGTGCTCAGTGCTCAGGGTGCTCGGTGCTTAGTACTCAGGGTGCTCGGTGCTCGGGGCGCTGGGTGCTCAGTGCTCAGGGTGCTGGGTGCTCAGTGCTCAGGGTGCTGGGTGCTCAGTGCTCGGGGTGCTGGGTGCTCAGTGCTCGGGGTGCTGGGTGCTCAGTGCTCGGGGTGCTGGGTGCTCAGTACTCGGGGTGCTCGGTGCTCAGTACTCAGGGTGCTTGGTGCTCAGTGCTCAGGGTGCTGGGTGCTCAGTACTCAGGGTGCTGGCTGCTGAGTACTCAGGGTGCTCGGTGCTCAGTACTCAGGGTGCTGCGTGCTCGGTGCTCAGTACGCTGGGTGCTCAGTACTCAGGGTGCTGGCTGCTCAGTAATCAGGGTGCTGGGTGCTCAGTGCTCGGGGTGCTGGGTGCTCAGTACTCAGTGTGCTGGGTGCTCAGTACTCAGGGTGCTCAGTGCTTGGGGTGCTGGTGCTCAGTACTCAGGGTGCTCAGTGCGTGGGGTGTTGGGTGCTCAGTACTCAGGGTGCTGGGTGCTCAGTGCTCAGGGTGCTGGGTGCTCAGTACTCAGGGTGCTGGGTGCTCAGTGCTCGGGGTGCTGGGTGCTCAGTGCTCAGGGTGCTGGGTGCTCAGTGCTCAGGGTGCTCGGTGCTCAGTTCTCAGGGTGCTGGGTGCTCAGTACTCAGGGTGCTGGGTGCTCAGTACTCAGGGTGCTCAGTGCTCAGTACTCAGGGTGCTCAGTGCTCAGTACACAGGGTGCTCAGTGCTCAGGGTGCTGGGTGCTCAGTGCTCGGGGTGCTGGGTGCTCAGTCCTCAGGGTGCTGGGTGCTCAGTGCTCAGGGTGCTCGGTGCTCAGTGATCAGGGTGTTGGGTGCTCGGTACTCAGGGTGCTGGGTGCTCAGTGCTCAGGGTGCTGGGTGCTCAGTACTCAGGGTGCTGGGTGCTCAGTGCTCAGGGTGCTGGGTGCTCAGTGCTCAGGGTGCTCGGTGCTTAGTACTCAGGGTGCTCGGTGCTCGGGGCGCTGGGTGCTCAGTGCTCAGGGTGCTGGGTGCTCAGTGCTCAGGGTGCTGGGTGCTCAGTGCTCGGGGTGCTGGGTGCTCAGTGCTCGGGGTGCTGGGTGCTCAGTGCTCGGGGTCCTGGGTGCTCAGTACTCGGGGTGCTCGGTGCTCAGTACTCAGGGTGCTTGGTGCTCAGTGCTCAGGGTGCTGGGTGCTCAGTACTCAGGGTGCTGGCTGCTCAGTACTCAGGGTGCTCGGTGCTCAGTACTCAGGGCGCTGCGTGCTCGGTGCTCAGTACGCTGGGTGCTCAGTACTCAGGGTGCTGGCTGCTCAGTAATCAGGGTGCTGGGTGCTCAGTGCTCGGGGTGCTGGGTGCTCAGTACTCAGTGTGCTGGGTGCTCAGTACTCAGGGTGCACAGTGCTTGGGGTGCTGGTGCTCAGTACTCAGGGTGCTCAGTGCTTGGGGTGTTGGGTGCTCAGTACTCAGGGTGCTGGGTGCTCAGTGCTCAGGGTGCTGGGTGCTCAGTACTCAGGGTGCTGGGTGCTCAGTGCTCGGGGTGCTGGGTGCTCAGTGCTCAGTACTCAGGGTGCTGGGTGCTCAGTGCTCAAGGTGCTGGGTGCTCAGTACTCAGTACTCAGGGTGCTGGGTGCTCAGTGCTCAGGGTGCTGGGTGCTCAGTGCTCAGTGCTCGGGGTGCTGGGTGCTCAGTGCTCAGGGTGCTGAGTGCTCAGTACTCAGGGTGCTGGGTGCTCCGTGCTCGGGGTGCTGGGTGCTCAGTACTCAGGGTGCTGGGTGCTTAGTACTCAGGGTGCTGGGTGCTCAGTGCTCGGGGTGCTGGGTGCTCAGTGCTCGGGGTGCTCGGTGCTCAGTGCTCGGGGTGCTTGGTGCTCAGTACTCAGGGTGCTCGGTACTCAGTACTCACGGTGCTCAGTGCTCAGTACTCAGGGTGCTCAGGCTCAGTGCTCGGGGTGCTGGGTGCTCAGTGCTCGGAGTGCTGGGTGCTCAGTGCTCGGGGTGCTGGGTGCTCAGTGCTCAGGGTGCTGGGTGCTCAGTGCTTAGAGTGCTGGGTGCTCAGTACTCAGGGTGCTCGGTACTCAGTACTCAGGGTGCTGGGTGCTCAGTGCTCAGGGTGCTCAGTGCTCAGTACTCAGCGTGCAGGGTGCTCAGTGGTCAGGGTGCTCGGTGCTCAGTACTCAGTGTGCTCAGTGCTCAGGGTGCTGGGTGCTCAGTACTCAGGGTGCAGGGTGCTCAGTGCTCAGTACTCAGGGTGCTCAGTGCTCAGGGTGCTGGGTGCTCAGTGCTCGGGGTGCTGGGTACTCAGTGCTCAGTACACAGGGTGCTGGGTGCTCAGTGCTCGGGGTGCTGGGTGCTCAGTGCTCAGTACTCAGGGAGCTGGGTGCTCAGTGCTCTGGGTGCTGGATGCTCAGTACTCAGGGTGCTGGGTGCTCAGTGCTCAGGGTGCTCGGTGCTCAGTACTCAGGGTGCTGGGTGCTCAGTACTCAGGGTGCTGGGTGCTCAGTGCTCAGGGTGCTGGGTGCTCAGTACTCAGGGTGCTGGGTGCTCAGTGCTCAGGGTGCTGGGTGCTCAGTGCTCAGGGTGCTCGGTGCTTAGTACTCAGGGTGCTCGGTTCTCGGGGTGCTGGGTGCTCAGTGCTCAGGGTGCTGGGTGCTCAGTGCTCAGGGTGCTGGGTGCTCAGTGCTCAGGGTGCTGGGTGCTCAGTGCTCGGGGTGCTGGGTGCTCAGTGCTCGGGGTGCTGGGTGCTCAGTGCTCGGGGTGCTGGGTGCTCAGTACTCAGGGTGCTCAGTGCTCAGTACTCAGGGTGCTTGGTGCTCAGTGCTCAGGGTGCTGGGTGCTCAGTACTCAGGGTGCTGGCTGCTCAGTACTCAGGGTGCTCGGTGCTCAGTACTCAGGGTGCTGCGTGCTCGGTGCTCAGTACGCTGGGTGCTCAGTACTCAGGGTGCTGGCTGCTCAGTAATCAGGGTGCTGGGTGCTCAGTGCTCGGGGTGCTGGGTGCTCAGCTCTCAGTGTGCTGGGTGCTCAGTACTCAGGGTGCTCAGTGCTTGGGGTGCTGGTTGCTCAGTACACAGGGTACTCAGTGCTTGGGGTGTTGGGTGCTCAGTACTCAGGGTGCTGGGTGCTCAGTGCTCAGGGTGCTGGGTGCTCAGTACTCAGGGTGCTGGGTGCTCAGTGCTCAGGGTGCTGGGTGCTCAGTACTCAGTGTGCTGGGTGCTCAGTACTCAGGGTGCTCAGTGCTTGGGGTGCTGGTGCTCAGTACTCAGGGTGCTCAGTGCTTGGGGTGTTGGGTGCTCAGTACTCAGGGTGCTGGGTGCTCAGTGCTCAGGGTGCTGGGTGCTCAGTACTCAGGGTGCTGGGTGCTCAGTGCTCGGGGTGCTGGGTGCTCAGTGCTCAGGGTGCTGGGTGCTCAGTGCTCAGGGTGCTCGGTGCTCAGTTCTCAGGGTGCTGGGTGCTCAGTACTCAGGGTGCTGGGTGCTCAGTACTCAGGGTGCTCAGTGCTCAGTACTCAGGGTGCTCAGTGCTCAGTACACAGGGTGCTCAGTGCTCAGGGTGCTGGGTGCTCAGTGCTCGGGGTGCTGGGTGCTCAGTCCTCAGGGTGCTGGGTGCTCAGTGCTCAGGGTGCTCGGTGCTCAGTGATCAGGGTGTTGGGTGCTCGGTACTCAGGGTGCTGGGTGCTCAGTGCTCAGGGTGCTGGGTGCTCAGTACTCAGGGTGCTGGGTGCTCAGTGCTCAGGGTGCTGGGTGCTCAGTGCTCAGGGTGCTCGGTGCTTAGTACTCAGGGTGCTCGGTGCTCGGGGCGCTGGGTGCTCAGTGCTCAGGGTGCTGGGTGCTCAGTGCTCAGGGTGCTGGGTGCTCAGTGCTCGGGGTGCTGGGTGCTCAGTGCTCGGGGTGCTGGGTGCTCAGTGCTCGGGGTCCTGGGTGCTCAGTACTCGGGGTGCTCGGTGCTCAGTACTCAGGGTGCTTGGTGCTCAGTGCTCAGGGTGCTGGGTGCTCAGTACTCAGGGTGCTGGCTGCTCAGTACTCAGGGTGCTCGGTGCTCAGTACTCAGGGCGCTGCGTGCTCGGTGCTCAGTACGCTGGGTGCTCAGTACTCAGGGTGCTGGCTGCTCAGTAATCAGGGTGCTGGGTGCTCAGTGCTCGGGGTGCTGGGTGCTCAGTACTCAGTGTGCTGGGTGCTCAGTACTCAGGGTGCTCAGTGCTTGGGGTGCTGGTGCTCAGTACTCAGGGTGCTCAGTGCTTGGGGTGTTGGGTGCTCAGTACTCAGGGTGCTGGGTGCTCAGTGCTCAGGGTGCTGGGTGCTCAGTACTCAGGGTGCTGGGTGCTCAGTGCTCGGGGTGCTGGGTGCTCAGTGCTCAGTACTCAGGGTGCTGGGTGCTCAGTGCTCAAGGTGCTGGGTGCTCAGTACTCAGTACTCAGGGTGCTGGGTGCTCAGTGCTCAGGGTGCTGGGTGCTCAGTGCTCAGTGCTCGGGGTGCTGGGTGCTCAGTGCTCAGGGTGCTGAGTGCTCAGTACTCAGGGTGCTGGGTGCTCCGTGCTCGGGGTGCTGGGTGCTCAGTACTCAGGGTGCTGGGTGCTTAGTACTCAGGGTGCTGGGTGCTCAGTGCTCGGGGTGCTGGGTGCTCAGTGCTCGGGGTGCTCGGTGCTCAGTGCTCGGGGTGCTTGGTGCTCAGTACTCAGGGTGCTCGGTACTCAGTACTCACGGTGCTCAGTGCTCAGTACTCAGGGTGCTCAGGCTCAGTGCTCGGGGTGCTGGGTGCTCAGTGCTCGGAGTGCTGGGTGCTCAGTGCTCGGGGTGCTGGGTGCTCAGTGCTCAGGGTGCTGGGTGCTCAGTGCTTAGAGTGCTGGGTGCTCAGTACTCAGGGTGCTCGGTACTCAGTACTCAGGGTGCTGGGTGCTCAGTGCTCAGGGTGCTCAGTGCTCAGTACTCAGCGTGCAGGGTGCTCAGTGGTCAGGGTGCTCGGTGCTCAGTACTCAGTGTGCTCAGTGCTCAGGGTGCTGGGTGCTCAGTACTCAGGGTGCAGGGTGCTCAGTGCTCAGTACTCAGGGTGCTCAGTGCTCAGGGTGCTGGGTGCTCAGTGCTCGGGGTGCTGGGTACTCAGTGCTCAGTACACAGGGTGCTGGGTGCTCAGTGCTCGGGGTGCTGGGTGCTCAGTGCTCAGTACTCAGGGAGCTGGGTGCTCAGTGCTCTGGGTGCTGGATGCTCAGTACTCAGGGTGCTGGGTGCTCAGTGCTCAGGGTGCTCGGTGCTCAGTACTCAGGGTGCTGGGTGCTCAGTACTCAGGGTGCTGGGTGCTCAGTGCTCAGGGTGCTGGGTGCTCAGTACTCAGGGTGCTGGGTGCTCAGTGCTCAGGGTGCTGGGTGCTCAGTGCTCAGGGTGCTCGGTGCTTAGTACTCAGGGTGCTCGGTTCTCGGGGTGCTGGGTGCTCAGTGCTCAGGGTGCTGGGTGCTCAGTGCTCAGGGTGCTGGGTGCTCAGTGCTCAGGGTGCTGGGTGCTCAGTGCTCGGGGTGCTGGGTGCTCAGTGCTCGGGGTGCTGGGTGCTCAGTGCTCGGGGTGCTGGGTGCTCAGTACTCGGGGTGCTCAGTGCTCAGTACTCAGGGTGCTTGGTGCTCAGTGCTCAGGGTGCTGGTTGCTCAATACTCAGGGTGCTGGGTGCTCAGTGCTCAGGGTGCTGGGTGCTCAGTACTCAGGGTGCTCATTGCTCAGGGTGCTGGGTGCTCAGTACTCAGGGTGCTGGGTGCTCAGTACTCAGGGTGCTGGGTACTCAGTGCTCAGGGTGCTGGTTGCTCAATACTCAGGGTGCTGGGTGCTCAGTGCTCAGGGTGCTGGGTGCTCAGTACTCAGGGTGCTCATTGCTCAGGGTGCTGGGTGCTCAGTACTCAGGGTGCTGGGTGCTCAGTACTCAGGGTGCTGGGTGCTCAGTACTCAGGGTGCTCAGTGCTCAGTACTCAGGGTGCTGGGTGCTCAGTACTCAGGGTGCTCATTGCTCAGGGTGCTGGGTGCTCAGTACTCAGGGTGCTGGGTGCTCAGTACTCAGGGTGCTGGGTGCTCAGTACTCAGGGTGCTCAGTGCTCAGTACTCAGGGTGCTCAGTGCTCAGTAATCAGGGTGCTCAGGGATCAGGGTGCTGGGTGCTAACTGCTCGGGGTGCTGGGTGCTCAGTGCTCAGGGTGCTGGGTGCTCAGTGCTCAGGGTGCTCGGTGCTCAGTTCTCAGGGTGCTGGGTGCTCAGTACTCAGGGTGCTGGGTGCTCAGTACTCAGGGTGCTCAGTGCTCAGTACTCAGGGTGCTCAGTGCTCAGTACACAGGGTGCTCAGTGCTCAGGGTGCTGGGTGCTCAGTGCTCGGGGTGCTGGGTGCTCAGTACTCAGGGTGCTGGGTGCTCAGTACTCAGGGTGCTCAGTGCTCAGTACTCAGGGTGCTCAGTGCTCAGTACACAGGGTGCTCAGTCCTCAGGGTGCTGGGTGCTCAGTGCTCAGGGTGCTCGGTGCTCAGTGATCAGGGTGCTGGGTGCTCGGTACTCAGGGTGCTGGGTGCTCAGTGCTCAGGGTGCTGGGTGCTCAGTACTCAGGGTGCTGGGTGCTCAGTGCTCAGGGTGCTGGGTGCTCAGTGCTCAGGGTGCTCGGTGCTTAGTACTCAGGGTGCTCGGTGCTCGGGGCGCTGGGTGCTCAGTGCTCAGGGTGCTGGGTGCTCAGTGCTCAGGGTGCTGGGTGCTCAGTGCTCGGGGTGCTGGGTGCTCAGTGCTCGGGGTGCTGGGTGCTCAGTGCTCGGGGTGCTGGGTGCTCAGTACTCGGGGTGCTCGGTGCTCAGTACTCAGGGTGCTTGGTGCTCAGTGCTCAGGGTGCTGGGTGCTCAGTACTCAGGGTGCTGGCTGCTGAGTACTCAGGGTGCTCGGTGCTCAGTACTCAGGGTGCTGCGTGCTCGGTGCTCAGTACGCTGGGTGCTCAGTACTCAGGGTGCTGGCTGCTCAGTAATCAGGGTGCTGGGTGCTCAGTGCTCGGGGTGCTGGGTGCTCAGTACTCAGTGTGCTGGGTGCTCAGTACTCAGGGTGCTCAGTGCTTGGGGTGCTGGTGCTCAGTACTCAGGGTGCTCAGTGCTTGGGGTGTTGGGTGCTCAGTACTCAGGGTGCTGGGTGCTCAGTGCTCAGGGTGCTGGGTGCTCAGTACTCAGGGTGCTGGGTGCTCAGTGCTCGGGGTGCTGGGTGCTCAGTGCTCAGGGTGCTGGGTGCTCAGTGCTCAGGGTGCTCGGTGCTCAGTTCTCAGGGTGCTGGGTGCTCAGTACTCAGGGTGCTGGGTGCTCAGTACTCAGGGTGCTCAGTGCTCAGTACTCAGGGTGCTCAGTGCTCAGTACACAGGGTGCTCAGTGCTCAGGGTGCTGGGTGCTCAGTGCTCGGGGTGCTGGGTGCTCAGTCCTCAGGGTGCTGGGTGCTCAGTGCTCAGGGTGCTCGGTGCTCAGTGATCAGGGTGTTGGGTGCTCGGTACTCAGGGTGCTGGGTGCTCAGTGCTCAGGGTGCTGGGTGCTCAGTACTCAGGGTGCTGGGTGCTCAGTGCTCAGGGTGCTGGGTGCTCAGTGCTCAGGGTGCTCGGTGCTTAGTACTCAGGGTGCTCGGTGCTCGGGGCGCTGGGTGCTCAGTGCTCAGGGTGCTGGGTGCTCAGTGCTCAGGGTGCTGGGTGCTCAGTGCTCGGGGTGCTGGGTGCTCAGTGCTCGGGGTGCTGGGTGCTCAGTGCTCGGGGTCCTGGGTGCTCAGTACTCGGGGTGCTCGGTGCTCAGTACTCAGGGTGCTTGGTGCTCAGTGCTCAGGGTGCTGGGTGCTCAGTACTCAGGGTGCTGGCTGCTCAGTACTCAGGGTGCTCGGTGCTCAGTACTCAGGGCGCTGCGTGCTCGGTGCTCAGTACGCTGGGTGCTCAGTACTCAGGGTGCTGGCTGCTCAGTAATCAGGGTGCTGGGTGCTCAGTGCTCGGGGTGCTGGGTGCTCAGTACTCAGTGTGCTGGGTGCTCAGTACTCAGGGTGCTCAGTGCTTGGGGTGCTGGAGCTCAGTACTCAGGGTGCTCAGTGCTTGGGGTGTTGGGTGCTCAGTACTCAGGGTGCTGGGTGCTCAGTGCTCAGGGTGCTGGGTGCTCAGTACTCAGGGTGCTGGGTGCTCAGTGCTCGGGGTGCTGGGTGCTCAGTGCTCAGTACTCAGGGTGCTGGGTGCTCAGTGCTCAAGGTGCTGGGTGCTCAGTACTCAGTACTCAGGGTGCTGGGTGCTCAGTGCTCAGGGTGCTGGGTGCTCAGTGCTCAGTGCTCGGGGTGCTGGGTGCTCAGTGCTCAGGGTGCTGAGTGCTCAGTACTCAGGGTGCTGGGTGCTCCGTGCTCGGGGTGCTGGGTGCTCAGTACTCAGGGTGCTGGGTGCTTAGTACTCAGGGTGCTGGGTGCTCAGTGCTCGGGGTGCTGGGTGCTCAGTGCTCGGGGTGCTCGGTGCTCAGTGCTCGGGGTGCTTGGTGCTCAGTACTCAGGGTGCTCGGTACTCAGTACTCACGGTGCTCAGTGCTCAGTACTCAGGGTGCTCAGGCTCAGTGCTCGGGGTGCTGGGTGCTCAGTGCTCGGAGTGCTGGGTGCTCAGTGCTCGGGGTGCTGGGTGCTCAGTGCTCAGGGTGCTGGGTGCTCAGTGCTTAGAGTGCTGGGTGCTCAGTACTCAGGGTGCTCGGTACTCAGTACTCAGGGTGCTGGGTGCTCAGTGCTCAGGGTGCTCAGTGCTCAGTACTCAGCGTGCAGGGTGCTCAGTGGTCAGGGTGCTCGGTGCTCAGTACTCAGTGTGCTCAGTGCTCAGGGTGCTGGGTGCTCAGTACTCAGGGTGCAGGGTGCTCAGTGCTCAGTACTCAGGGTGCTCAGTGCTCAGGGTGCTGGGTGCTCAGTGCTCGGGGTGCTGGGTACTCAGTGCTCAGTACACAGGGTGCTGGGTGCTCAGTGCTCGGGGTGCTGGGTGCTCAGTGCTCAGTACTCAGGGAGCTGGGTGCTCAGTGCTCTGGGTGCTGGATGCTCAGTACTCAGGGTGCTGGGTGCTCAGTGCTCAGGGTGCTCGGTGCTCAGTACTCAGGGTGCTGGGTGCTCAGTACTCAGGGTGCTGGGTGCTCAGTGCTCAGGGTGCTGGGTGCTCAGTACTCAGGGTGCTGGGTGCTCAGTGCTCAGGGTGCTGGGTGCTCAGTGCTCAGGGTGCTCGGTGCTTAGTACTCAGGGTGCTCGGTTCTCGGGGTGCTGGGTGCTCAGTACTCAGGGTGCTGGGTGCTCAGTGCTCGGGGTGCTGGGTGCTCAGTACTCGGGGTGCTCAGTGCTCAGTACTCAGGGTGCTTGGTGCTCAGTGCTCAGGGTGCTGGGTGCTCAGTACTCAGGGTGCTGGCTGCTCAGTACTCAGGGTGCTCGGTGCTCAGTACTCAGGGTGCTGCGTGCTCGGTGCTCAGTACGCTGGGTGCTCAGTACTCAGGGTGCTGGCTGCTCAGTAATCAGGGTGCTGGGTGCTCAGTGCTCGGGGTGCTGGGTGCTCAGCTCTCAGTGTGCTGGGTGCTCAGTGCTCAGGGTGCTGGGTGCTCAGTGCTCGGGGTGCTGGGTGCTCAGTGCTCAGTACTCAGGGTGCTGGGTGCTCAGTGCTCAGGGTGCTGGGTGCTCAGTGCTCAGGGTGCTGGGTGCTCAGTGCTCAGGGTGCTGGGTACTCAGTGCTCAGGGTGCTGGGTACTCAGTGCTCGGGGTGCTGGGTGCTCAGTACTCAGGGTGCTGGGTGCTCAGTACTCAGGGTGCTCAGTGCTCAGTACTCATGGTGCTCAGTGCTCCGTACAAGGGTGCTCAGTGCTCAGGGTGCTGGGTGCTCAGTGCTCAGGGTGCTGGGTGCTCAGTCCTCAGGGTGCTGGGTGCTCAGTGCTCAGGGTGCTCGGTGCTCAGTGCTCAGGGTGCTGGGTGCTCAGTACTCAGGGTGCTGGGTTCTCAGTGCTCGGGTTGCTGGGTGCTCAGTACTCAGGGTGCTGGGTGCTCAGTGCTCAGGGTGCTGGGTGCTCAGTGCTCAGGGTGCTCGGTGCTTAGTACTCAGGGTGCTCGGTGCTCGCGGTGCTGGGTGCTCAGTGCTCGGGTTGCTGGGTGCTCAGTGCTCGGGGTGCTGGGTGCTCAGTGCTCGGGGTGCTGGGTGCTCAGTGCTCGGGGTGCTGGGTGCTCAGTACTCGGGGTGCTCGGTGCTCAGTACTCAGTGTGCTGGGTGCTCAGTGCTCAGGGTACTGGGTGCTCAGTACTCAGTGTGCTGGGTGCTCGCTGCTCAGTACGCTGGGTGCTCAGTACTCAGGGTGCTGGGTGCTCAGTGCTCGGGGTGCTCAGTACTCAGGGTGATGTGTGTTCAGTGCTCAGGGTACTGGGTGCTCAGTTCTCAGGGTGCTCGGTGCTCAGTACTCAGGGTGCTCAGTGCTCAGGGTGCTGGGTGCTCAGTACTCAGGGTGCCTGGTGCTCAGTGCTCAGTACTCAGGGTGCTCAGTGCTCAGGGTGCTGGGTGCTCAGTGCTCGGGGTGCTGGGTTCTCAGTGCTCAGTACACAGGATGCTGGGTGCTCAGTGCTCGGGGTGATGGGTGCTCAGTGCTCAGTACTCAGGGTGCTGGGTGCTCAGTGCTCGGGGTGCTGGATGCTCACTACTCAGGGTGCTGGGTGCTCAGTGCTCAGGGTGCTGGTTGCTCAGTACTCAGCGTGCTGGGTGCTCAGTGCTCAGGGTGCTGGGTGCTCAGTACTCAGGGTGCTCATTGCTCAGGGTGCTGGGTGCTCAGTACTCAGTGTGCTGGGTGCTCAGTACTCAGGGTGCTGGGTGCTCAGTACTCAGGGTGCTCAGTGCTCAGTACTCAGGGTGCTCAGTGCTCAGTACTCAGTGTGCTCAGGGCTCAGGGTGCTGGGTGCTCACTGCTCGGGGTGCTGGGTGCTCAGTGCTCAGGGTGCTGGATGCTCAGTGCTCAGGGTGCTCGGTGATCAGTACTCAGGGTGCTCAGTGCTCAGTACTCAGGGTGCTCAGTGCTCAGTACTCAGGGTGCTCAGTGCTCAGTGCTCAGGGTGCTGGGTGCTCAGTGCTCGGGGTGCTGGGTGCTCAGTCCTCAGGGTGCTGGGTGCTCAGTGCTCAGGGTGCTCGGTGCTCAGTGATCAGGGTGCTGGGTGCTCAGTACTCAGGGTGCTGGGTGCTCAGTGCTCGCTGTGCTGGGTGCTCAGTACTCAAGGTGCTGGGTGCTCAGTGCTCAGGGTGCTGGGTGCTCAGTGCTCAGGGTGCTCGGTGCTTAGTACTCAGGGTGCTCGGTGCTCGGGGTGCTGGGTGCTCAGTGCTCGGGGTGCTGGGTGCTCAGTGCTCGGGGTGCTGGGTGCTCAGTGCTCGGGGTGCTGGGTGCTCAGTGCTCAGGGTGCTGGGTGCTCAGTGCTCGGGGCGCTGGGTGCTCAGTGCTCAGTACTCAGGGTGCTGGGTGCTCAGTGCTCAGGGTGCTGGGTGCTCAGTACTCAGGGTGCTCGGTGCTCAGTACTCAGGGTGCTGGGTCCTCAGTGCTCAGGGTGCTGAGTGCTCAGTACTCAGGGTGCTGGGTGCTCAGTACTCGTTGTGCAGGGTGCTCAGTACTCAGGGAGCTGGGTGCTCAGTACTCATTGTGCTGGGTGCTCAGTACTCGGGTGCTGGGTGCTCAGTGCTCAGGGTGCTGGGTGCTCAGTGCTCGGGGTGCTGGGTGCTCAGTGCTCAGTACTCAGGGTGCTGGGTGCTCAGTGCTCGGGGTGCTGGGTGCTCAGTACTCAGTGTGCTGGGTGCTCAGTGCTCAGAGTGTTGGGTGCTCAGTACTCAGGGTGCTGGGTGCTCAGTGCTCAGTGCTCAGGGTGCTCAGTGCTCAGGGTGCTGGGTGCTCAGGGTGCTGGGTGCTCAGTGCACGGGGTGCTGGGTGCTCAGTGCTCAGGGTGCTGGGTGCTCAGTGCTTAGTGCTCAGGGTGCTGGGTGCTCAGTGCTCAGTGCTCAGGGTGCTGGGTGTTCAGTACTCATGGTGCTGGGTGCTCAGTACTCAGGGTGCTGGTTGCTCAGTGCTCAGGGTGCTGGGTGCTCAGTGCTCAGGGTGCTGGGTGCTCAGTACTCAGGGTGCTGGGTGCTCAGTACTCAGGGTGCTCGTTGCTCAGTGCTCAGGGTGCTGGGTGCTCAGTGCGCGGGGTGCTGGGTGCTCAGTGCTCAGGGTGCTGGGTGCTCAGTACTCAGGGTGCTCGGTACTCAGTACTCACGGTGCTCAGTGCTCAGTACTCAGGGTGCTCAGGCTCAGTGCTCGGGGTGCTGGGTGCTCAGTGCTCGGGGTGCTGGGTGCTCAGTGCTCGGGGTGCTCGGTGCTCAGTGCTCAGGGTGCTGGGTGCTCAGTGCTTAGAGTGCTGGGTGCTCAGTACTCAGGGTGCTCGGTGCTCAGTACTCAGGGTGCTGGGTGCTCAGTGCTCAGGGTGCTCAGTGCTCAGTACTCAGCGTGCAGGGTGCTCTGTGGTCAGGGTGCTCGGTGCTCAGTACTCAGGGTGCTCAGTGCTCAGGGTGCTGGGTGCTCAGTACTCAGGGTGCAGGGTGCTCAGTGCTCAGTACTCAGGGTGCTCAGTGCTCAGGGTGCTGGGTGCTCAGTGCTCGGGGTGCTGGGTACTCAGTGCTCAGTACACAGGGTGCTGGGTGCGCAGTGCTCGGCGTCCTGGGTGCTCAGTGCTCAGTACTCAGAGAGCTGGGTGCTCAGTGCTCCGGGTGCTGGATGCTCAGTACTCAGGGTGCTGGGTACTCAGTGCTCAGGGTGCTGGTTGCTCAATACTCAGGGTGCTGGGTGCTCAGTGCTCAGGGTGCTGGGTGCTCAGTACTCAGGGTGCTCATTGCTCAGGGTGCTGGGTGCTCAGTACTCAGGGTGCTGGGTGCTCAGTACTCAGGGTGCTGGGTGCTCAGTACTCAGGGTGCTCAGTGCTCAGTACTCAGGGTGCTCAGTGCTCAGTAATCAGGGTGCTCAGGGCTCAGGGTGCTGGTGCTAACTGCTCGGGGTGCTGGGTGCTCAGTGCTCAGGGTGCTGGGTGCTCAGTGCTCAGGGTGCTCGGTGCTCAGTTCTCAGGGTGCTGGGTGCTCAGTACTCAGGGTGCTGGGTGCTCAGTACTCAGGGTGCTCAGTGCTCAGTACTCAGGGTGCTCAGTGCTCAGTACACAGGGTGCCCAGTGCTCAGGGTGCTGGGTGCTCAGTGCTCGGGGTGCTGGGTGCTCAGTCCTCAGTGTGCTGGGTGCTCAGTGCTCAGGGTGCTCGGTGCTCAGTGATCAGGGTGCTGGGTGCTCGGTACTCAGGGTGCTGGGTGCTCAGTGCTCAGGGTGCTGGGTGCTCAGTACTCAGGGTGCTGGGTGCTCAGTGCTCAGGGTGCTGGGTGCTCAGTGCTCAGGGTGCTCGGTGCTTAGTACTCAGGGTGCTCGGTGCTCAGGGTGCTGGGTGCTCAGTGCTCAGGGTGCTGGGTGCTCAGTGCTCAGGGTGCTGGTTGCTCAGTGCTCGGGGTGCTGGGTGCTCAGTGCTCGGGGTGCTGGGTGCTCAGTGCTCGGGGTGCTGGGTGCTCAGTACTCGGGGTGCTCGGTGCTCAGTACTCAGGGTGCTTGGTGCTCAGTGCTCAGGGTGCTGGGTGCTCAGTACTCAGGGTGCTGGCTGCTCAGTACTCAGGGTGCTCGGTGCTCAGTACTCAGGGTGCTGCGTGCTCGGTGCTCAGTACGCTGGGTGCTCAGTACTCAGGGTGCTGGCTGCTCAGTAATCAGGGTGCTGGGTGCTCAGTGCTCGGGGTGCTGGGTGCTCAGTACTCAGTGTGCTGGGTGCTCAGTACTCAGGGTGCTCAGTGCTTGGGGTGCTGGTGCTCAGTACTCAGGGTGCTCAGTGCTTGGGGTGTTGGGTGCTCAGTACTCAGGGTGCTGGGTGCTCAGTGCTCAGGGTGCTGGGTGCTCAGTACTCAGGGTGCTGGGTGCTCAGTGCTCGGGGTGCTGGGTGCTCAGTGCTCAGTACTCAGGGTGCTGGGTGCTCAGTGCTCAAGGTGCTGGGTGCTCAGTAATCAGGGTGCTGGGTCCTCAGTGCTCAGGGTGCTGAGTGCTCAGTACTCAGGGTGCTGGGTGCTCCGTGCTCGGGGTGCTGGGTGCTCAGTACTCAGGGTGCTGGGTGCTTAGTACTCAGGGTGCTGGGTGCTCAGTGCTCGGGGTGCTGGGTGCTCAGTGCTCGGGGTGCTCGGTGCTCAGTGCTCGGGGTGCTTGGTGCTCAGTACTCAGGGTGCTCGGTACTCAGTACTCACGGTGCTCAGTGCTCAGTACTCAGGGTGCTCAGGCTCAGTGCTCGGGGTGCTGGGTGCTCAGTGCTCGGAGTGCTGGGTGCTCAGTGCTCGGGGTGCTGGGTGCTCAGTGCTCAGGGTGCTGGGTGCTCAGTGCTTAGAGTGCTGGGTGCTCAGTACTCAGGGTGCTCGGTACTCAGTACTCAGGGTGCTGGGTGCTCAGTGCTCAGGGTGCTCAGTGCTCAGTACTCAGCGTGCAGGGTGCTCAGTGGTCAGGGTGCTCGGTGCTCAGTACTCAGTGTGCTCAGTGCTCAGGGTGCTGGGTGCTCAGTACTCAGGGTGCAGGGTGCTCAGTGCTCAGTACTCAGGGTGCTCAGTGCTCAGGGTGCTGTGTGCTCAGTGCTCGGGGTGCTGGGTACTCAGTGCTCAGTACACAGGGTGCTGGGTGCTCAGTGCTCGGGGTGCTGGGTGCTCAGTGCTCAGTACTCAGGGAGCTGGGTGCTCAGTGCTCTGGGTGCTGGATGCTCAGTACTCAGGGTGCTGGGTGCTCAGTGCTCAGGGTGCTCGGTGCTCAGTACTCAGGGTGCTGGGTGCTCAGTACTCAGGGTGCTGGGTGCTCAGTGCTCAGGGTGCTGGGTGCTCAGTACTCAGGGTGCTGGGTGCTCAGTGCTCAGGGTGCTGGGTGCTCAGTGCTCAGGGTGCTCGGTGCTTAGTACTCAGGGTGCTCGGTTCTCGGGGTGCTGGGTGCTCAGTGCTCAGGGTGCTGGGTGCTCAGTGCTCAGGGTGCTGGGTGCTCAGTGCTCAGGGTGCTGGGTGCTCAGTGCTCGGGGTGCTGGGTACTCAGTGCTCGGGGTGCTGGGTGCTCAGTGCTCGGGGTGCTGGGTGCTCAGTACTTGGGGTGCTCGGTGCTCAGTACTCAGGGTGCTTGGTGCTCAGTGCTCAGGGTGCTGGGTGCTCAGTACTCAGGGTGCTGGCTGCTCAGTACTCAGGGTGCTCGGTGCTCAGTACTCAGGGTGCTGCGTGCTCGGTGCTCAGTACGCTGGGTGCTCAGTACTCAGGGTGCTGGCTGCTCAGTAATCAGGGTGCTGGGTGCTCAGTGCTCGGGGTGCTGGGTGCTCAGCTCTCAGTGTGCTGGGTGCTCAGTACTCAGGGTGCTCAGTGCTTGGGGTGCTGGTTGCTCAGTACACAGGGTGCTCAGTGCTTGGGGTGTTGGGTGCTCAGTACTCAGGGTGCTGGGTGCTCAGTGCTCAGGGTGCTGGGTGCTCAGTGCTCGGGGTGCTGGGTGCTCAGTGCTCAGTACTCAGGGTGCTGGGTGCTCAGTGCTCAGGGTGCTGGGTGCTCAGTGCTCAGGGTGCTGGGTGCTCAGTGCTCAGGGTGCTGGGTACTCAGTGCTCAGGGTGCTGGGTACTCAGTGCTCGGGGTGCTGGGTGCTCAGTACTCAGGGTGCTGGGTGCTCAGTACTCAGGGTGCTCAGTGCTCAGTACTCATGGTGCTCAGTGCTCCGTACAAGGGTGCTCAGTGCTCAGGGTGCTGGGTGCTCAGTGCTCAGGGTGCTGGGTGCTCAGTCCTCAGGGTGCTGGGTGCTCAGTGCTCAGGGTGCTCGGTGCTCAGTGCTCAGGGTGCTGGGTGCTCAGTACTCAGGGTGCTGGGTTCTCAGTGCTCGGGTTGCTGGGTGCTCAGTACTCAGGATGCTGGGTGCTCAGTGCTCAGGGTGCTGGGTGCTCAGTGCTCAGGGTGCTCGGTGCTTAGTACTCAGGGTGCTCGGTGCTCGCGGTGCTGGGTGCTCAGTGCTCGGGTTGCTGGGTGCTCAGTGCTCGGGGTGCTGGGTGCTCAGTGCTCGGGGTGCTGGGTGCTCAGTGCTCGGGGTGCTGGGTGCTCAGTACTCGGGGTGCTCGGTGCTCAGTACTCAGGGTGCTGGGTGCTCAGTGCTCAGGGTACTGGGTGCTCAGTACTCAGGGTGCTGGGTGCTCGCTGCTCAGTACGCTGGGTGCTCAGTACTCAGGGTGCTGGGTGCTCAGTGCTCGGGGTGCTCAGTACTCAGGGTGATGTGTGTTCAGTGCTCAGGGTACTGGGTGCTCAGTTCTCAGGGTGCTCGGTGCTCAGTACTCAGGGTGCTCAGTGCTCAGGGTGCTGGGTGCTCAGTACTCAGGGTGCCTGGTGCTCAGTGCTCAGTACTCAGGGTGCTCAGTGCTCAGGGTGCTGGGTGCTCAGTGCTCGGGGTGCTGGGTTCTCAGTGCTCAGTACACAGGGTGCTGGGTGCTCAGTGCTCGGGGTGATGGGTGCTCAGTGCTCAGTACTCAGGGTGCTGGTTGCTCAGTGCTCGGGGTGCTGGATGCTCAGTACTCAGGGTGCTGGGTGCTCAGTGCTCAGGGTGCTGGTTGCTCAGTACTCAGCGTGCTGGGTGCTCAGTGCTCAGGGTGCTGTGTGCTCAGTACTCAGGGTGCTCATTGCTCAGGGTGCTGGGTGCTCAGTACTCAGTGTGCTGGGTGCTCAGTACTCAGGGTGCTGGGTGCTCAGTACTCAGGGTGCTCAGTGCTCAGTACTCAGGGTGCTCAGTGCTCAGTACTCAGGGTGCTCAGGGCTCAGGGTGCTGGGTGCTCACTGCTCGGGGTGCTGGGTGCTCAGTGCTCAGGGTGCTGGATGCTCAGTGCTCAGGGTGCTCGGTGATCAGTACTCAGGGTGCTCAGTGCTCAGTACTCAGGGTGCTCAGTGCTCAGTACTCAGGGTGCTCAGTGCTCAGTGCTCAGGGTGCTGGGTGCTCAGTGCTCGGGGTGCTGGGTGCTCAGTCCTCAGGGTGCTGGGTGCTCAGTGCTCAGGGTGCTCGGTGCTCAGTGATCAGGGTGCTGGGTGCTCAGTACTCAGGGTGCTGGGTGCTCAGTGCTCGGGGTGCTGGGTGCTCAGTACTCAAGGTGCTGGGTGCTCAGTGCTCAGGGTGCTGGGTGCTCAGTACTCAGGGTGCTGGGTGCTCAGTGCTCAGGGTGCTGGGTGCTCAGTGCTCGGGGTGCTGGGTGCTCAGTGCTCAGGGTGCTGGGTGCTCAGAATTCAGGGTGCTCAGTGCTCGGGGTGCTGGATGCTCAGTACTCAGGGTGCTGGGTGCTCAGTGCACAGGGTGCTGGTTGCTCAGTACTCAGGGTGCTGGGTGCTCAGTGCTCAGGGTGCTGGGTGCTCAGTACTCAGGGTGCTCATTGCTCAGGGTGCTGGGTGCTCAGTACTCAGGGTGCTGGGTGCTCAGTACTCAGGGTGCTGGGTGCTCAGTACTCAGGGTGCTCAGTGCTCAGTACTCAGGGTGCTCAGTGCTCAGTACTCAGGGTGCTCAGGGCTCAGGGTGCTGGTTGCTCACTGCTCGGGGTGCTGGGTGCTCAGTGCTCGGGGAGCTCGGTGCTCAGTACTCTTGGTGCTGGGTGCTCAGTGCTCTGGGTGCTCGGTGCTCAGTACTCAGGGTTCTCAGTGCTCAGTGCTCAGGGTGCTGGATGCTCAGTACTCCTAGTGCTCAGTGCTCAGTACTCGGGGTGCTGGGTGCTCAGTACTCAGGGTGCTCATTGCTCAGTACTCGGGGTGCTGGGTGCTCAGTGCTCAGGGTGCTCAGTGCTCGGGGTGCTGGGTGCTCAGTTCTCGGGGTGCTCGGTGCTCAGTACTCGGGGTGCTGGGTGCTCAGTGCTCAGGGTGCTGGGTGCTCAGTGCTCGGGGTGCTGGGTGCTCAGTGCTCAGGGTGCTGGGTGCTCAGTGCTCGGGGTGCTCGGTGCTCAGTACTCAGGGTGCTGGGTGCTCAGTACTCAGGGTGCTAAGAGCTCAGGGTGCTCAGTGCTCGGGGTGCTGGGTGCTCAGTGCTCAGGGTGCTGGGTGCTCAGTGCTCGGGGTGCTGGGTGCTCAGTGCTCAGGGTGCTGGGTGCTCAGTGCTCGGGGTGCTGGGTGCTCAGTGCTCAGGGTGCTGGGTGCTCAGTGCTCGGGGTGCTCGGTGCTCAGTACTCGGGGTGCTGGGTGCTCAGTGCTCAGGGTGCTGGGTGCTCAGTGCTCGGGGTGCTGGGTGCTCAGTGCTCAGGGTGCTGGGTGCTCAGTACTCAGGGTGCTGGGTGCTCAGTGCTCAGTGTGCTGGGTGCTCAGTACTCAGGGTGCTGGGTGCTCAGTACTCAGGGTGCTAAGAGCTCAGTGTGCTCAGTGCTCGGGGTGCTGGATGCTCAGTGCTCAGTGCACAGGGTGCTGGATGCTCAGTCCTCGGGGTGCTGGGTGCTCAGTTCTCTGGGTGCTCAGTGCTCAGTACTCAGGGTGCTGTGGGCTCAGTACTCAGGGTGCTGGGTGCTCAGTATTCAGGGTGCTGGGTGGTCAGTACTCAGGGTGCTCAGTACTCAGGGTGCTGGGTGCTCAGAGCTCAGGGTGCTGGGTGCTCAGTGCTCGGGGTGATGGGTGATCATTCTCGGGGTGCTGGGTGCTCAGTACTCAGGGTGCTGGTTGCTCAGTGCTCGAGGTGCTCGGTGCTCAGTACACAGGGTGCTGGGTGCTCAGTGCTCGGGGTGCTGGGTGCTCAGTACTCAGGGTGCTGGGTGCTCAGTGCTCAGTACTCAGCGTGCTGCGTGCTCAGTGCTCAGAGTGTTGGGTGCTCGGTACTCAGGGTGCTGGGTGCTCAGTGCTCAGTGCTCAGGGTGCTCAGTGCTCAGGGTGCTGGGTGCTCAGGGTGCTGGGTGCTCAGTGCTCAGTGCTGAGGGTGCTCAGTGCTCCGGGTGCTGGGTGCTCAGTGCTCAGTTCTCAGGGTGCTGGGTGCTCAGTGCTCAGTGCTCAGGGTGCTGCGTGTTCAGTACTCAGGGTGCTGGCTGCTCAGTACTCAGGGTGCTGGGTGCTCAGTGCTCAGGGTGCTGGGTGCTCAGTGCTCAGGGTGCAGGGTGCTCAGTACTCAGGGTGCTGGGTGCTCAGTACTCAGGGTGCTCGGTGCTCAGTGCTCAGGGTGCTGGGTGCTCAGTGCTCGGGGTGCTGGGTGTTAAGTACTCAGGGTGCTGGGTGCTCAGTACTCAGGGTGCTGGGTGCTCAGTGCTCAGGGTGCTGGGTGCTCAGTGCTCAGGGTGCTGGGTGCTCAGTACTCCGGGTGCTGGGTGCTCAGTACTCAGGGTTCTCGGTGCTCAGTGCTCAGGGTGCTGGGTGCACAGTGCTCAGGGTTCTGGGTGCTCAGTACTCGGTGTGCTGGGTGCTCAGTACTCAGGGTGCTGGGTGCTCAGTGCTCAGGGTGCTGGGTGCTCAGTGCTCGGTGTGCTGGGTGCTCAGTACTCGGGGTGCTGGGTGCTCAGTGCTCAGGGTGCTAGGTCTCAGTGCTCGGGGTACTGGGTACTCAGTGCTCAGTACACAGGGTGCTGGGTGCTCAGTGCTCGGTGTGCTGGGTGCTCAGTGCTCAGTACTCAGGGTGCTGGGTGCTCAGTGCTCGGGGTGCTGGGTGCTCAGTACTCAGGGTACTCGGTGCTCAGTACTCACCGTGCTGGGTGATCAGTGCTCAGGGTGCTGGGTGCTCAGTACTCAGTGTGCTGGGTGCTCAGTACTCAGGGTGCTGGGTGCTCAGTACTCAGGGTGCTCGGTGCTCAGTACTCAGGGTGCTGGTTCCTCAGTGCTCAGGGTGCTGAGTGCTCAGTACTCAGGGTGCTGGGTGCTCAGTACTCGGGGTGCTGGGTGCTCAGTACTCAGGGAGCTGGGTGCTCAGTACTCATTGTGCTGGGTGCTCAGTACTCGGGTGCTGGGTGCTCAGTGCTCAGGGTGCTGGGTGCTCAGTGCTCGGGGTGCTGGGTGCTCAGTGCTCAGTACTCAGGGTGCTGGGTGCTCATTGCTCGGGGTGCTGGGTGCTCAGTGTTCAGTACTCAGGGTGCTTGGTGCTCAGTGCTCGGGGTGCTGGGTGCTCAGTGCTCAGGGTGCTGGGTGCTCAGTGCTCAGGGTGCTGGGTGCTCAGTGCTCGGGGTTCTGGGTGCTCAGTACTCAGGGTTCTGGGTGCTCAGTACTCAGGGTGCTGGGTGCTCAGTGCTCGGGGTGCTGGGTGCTCAGTGCTCGGGGTGCTGGGTGCTCAGTGCTCGGGGTGCTCGGTGCTCAGTACTCAGGGTGCTGGGTGCTCAGTGCTCGGGGTGCTCAGTACTCAGGGTGCTCAGTGCTCAGTACTCAGGGTGCTCAGTGCTCAGTACTCAGGGTGCTCAGGGCTCAGGGTGCTGGGTGCTCACTGCTCGGGGTGCTGGGTGCTCAGTGCTCGGGGAGCTCGGTGCTCAGTACTCAGGGTGCTGGGTGCTCAGTGCTCGGGGTGCTCGGTGCTCAGTACTCAGGGTTCTCAGTGCTCAGTGCTCAGGGTGCTGGATGCTCAGTACTCCTAGTGCTCAGTGCTCAGTACTCGGGGTGGTGGGTGCTCAGTACTCGGGGTGCTGGGTGCTCAGTGCTCAGGGTGCTCGGTGCTCAGTGCTCGGGGTGCTGGGTGCTCAGTGCTCAGGTTGCTGGGTGCTCAGTGCTCGGGGTGCTCGGTGCTCAGTACTCGGGGTGCTGGGTGCTCAGTTCCCAGGGTGCTCGGTGCTCAGTGCTCGGGGTGCTGGGTGCTCAGTGCTCAGGGTGCTGGGTGCTCAGTGCTCGGGGTGCTCGGTGCTCAGTAGTCAGGGTGCTGGGTGCTCAGTACTCAGGGTGCTGGGTGCTCAGTGCTCAGGGTGCTGGGTGCTCAGTACTCAGGGTGCTGGGTGCTCAGTACTCAGGGTGCTAAGAGCTCAGGGTGCTCAGTCCTCGGGGTGCTGGATGCACAGTGCTCAGTGCACAGGGTGCTGGGTGCTCAGTCCTCGGGGTGCTGGGTGCTCAGTTCTCTGGGTGCTCAGTGCTCAGTACTCAGGGTGCTGTGTGCTCAGTACTCAGGGTGCTGGGTTCTCAGTACTCAGGGAGCTCAGTACTCAGGGTGCTGGGTGCTCAGTGCTCAGGGTGCTGGGTGCTCAGCGCTCGGGGTGCTGGGTGCTCAGTACTCAGGGTGCTGTGTGCTCAGTGCTCAGTACTCAGCGTGCTGGGTGCTCAGTGCTCAGAGTGTTGGGTGCTCAGTACTCAGGGTGCTGGGTGCTCAGTGCTCAGTGCTCAGGGTGCTCAGTGCTCAGGGTGCTGGGTGCTCAGGGTGCTGGGTGCTCAGTGCTCGGGGTGCTGGGTGCTCAGTGCTCAGTGCTCAGGGTGCTGGGTGCTCATTGCTCAGTGCTCAGGGTGCTGGGTGCTCAGTACTCAGGGTGCTGGCTGCTCAGTACTCAGGGTGCTGGGTGCTCAGTGCTCAGGGTGATGGGTGCTCAGTGCTCAGGGTGCTGGGTGCTCAGTACTCCGGGTGCTGGGTGCTCAGTACTCAGGGTTCTCGGTGCTCAGTGCTCAGGGTGCTGGGTGCACAGTGCTCAGGGTGCTGGGTGCTCAGTACTCGGGGTGCTCGGTGCTCAGTACTCAGGGTGCTGGGTCCTCAGTGCTCAGGGAGCTGAGTGCTCAGTACTCAGGGTGCTGGGTGCTCAGTACTCGGGGTGCTGGGTGCTCAGTACTCAGGGAGCTGGGTGCTCAGTACTCATTGTGCTGGGTGCTCAGTACTCGGGTGCTGGGTGCTCAGTGCTCAGGGTGCTGGGTGCTCAGTGCTCGGGGTGCTGGGTGCTCAGTGCTCAGTACTCAGGGTGCTGGGTGCTCAGTGCTCGGGGTGCTGGGTGCTCAGTGCTCAGTACTCAGGGTGCTTGGTGCTCAGTGCTCGGGATGCTGGGTGCTCAGTGCTCAGGGTGCTGGGTGCTCAGTGCTCAGGGTGCTGGGTGCTCAGTGCTCGGGGTCCTGGGTGATCAGTACTCAATGTTCTGTGTGCTCAGTACTCAGGGTGCTGGGTGCTCAGTGCTCGTTCTGCTGGGTGCTCAGTGCTCGGGGTGCTGGGTGCTCAGTGCTCGGGGTGCTCGGTGCTCAGTACTCAGGGTGCTGGGTGCTCAGTGCTCGGGGTGCTCAGTACTCAGGGTGCTGTGTGTTCAGTGCTCAGGGTGCTGGGTCCTCACTACTCAGGGTGCTCGGTTCTTAGTACTCAGGGTGCTGGGTGCTCAGTACTCCGGTTGCTGGGTGCTCAGTGCTCGGGGTGCTCGGTGCTCAGTGCTCAAGGTGCTGGGTGCTCAGTACTCAGGGTGATCATTGCTCAGAGTGCTGGGTGCTCAGTACTCAGGGTGCTGGGTGCTCAGTACTCAGGGTGCTGGGTGCTCAGTACTCAGGGTGCTCGGTGCTCGGGGTGCTGGGTGCTCAGTGCTCGGGGTGCTCGGTGCTCAGTACTCAGGGTGCTGGGTACTCAGTGCTCAGGGTGCTGGGTGCTCAGTGCTCAGGGTGCTGGGTGCTCAGTGCTCAGGGTGCTGGGTGCTCAGTACTCAGGGTGCTCGGTGCTCGGGGTGCTGGGTGCTCAGTGCTCGGGGTGCTCGGTGCTCAGTACTCGGGGTGCTCAGTGCTCAGTACTCATGGTGCTGGGTGCTCAGTACTCAGGGAGCTCAGTGCTCGGGGAGCAGGGTGCTCAGTACTCAGGGTGCTGGGTGGTCAGTACTCAGGGTGCTTAATACTCAGGGTGCTGGGTGCTCAGTGCTCAGGGTGCTGCGTGCTCAGTGCTCGGGGTGCTGGGTGCTCAGTGCTCGGGGTGCTCGGTGCTCAGTACACAGGGTGCTGGGTGCTCAGTGCTCGGGGTGCTGGGTGCTCAGTACTCAGGGTGCTGTGTGCTCAGTGCTCAGTACTCAGCGTGCTGGGTGCTCAGTGCTCAGAGTGTTGGGTGCTCAGTACTCACGATGCTGGGTACTCAGTGCTCAGTGCTCAGGGTGCTCAGTGCTCAGGGTTCTGGGTGCTCAGGGTGCTGGGTGCTCAGTGCTCGGGGTGCAGTTTGCTCAGTGCTCAGGGTACTGGGTGCTCAGTGCTCAGTGCTCAGGGTGCTGGGTGCTCAGTGCTCAGTGCTCAGGGTGCTGGGTGTTCAGTACTCAGGGTGCTGGGTGCTCAGTACTCAGGGTGCTGGGTGCTCAGTGCTCAGGGTGCTCGGTGCTCAGTACTCAGCTTGCTCAGTGCTCAGTACTCAGCTTGCTCAGTGCTCAGTACCCAGCCTGCTGGGTGCTCAGTGCTCAGGGTGCTGGGTGCTCAGTACTCAGGGTGCTTCGTGCTTAGTACTCAGGGTACTTGGTCCTCAGCGCTCAGGGTGCTGGGTGCTCAGTACTCAGGGTGCATGGTGCTCAGTGCTCAGTACTCTGGGTGCTGGGTGCTCAGTGCTCGGGGTGCTGGGTGCTCAGTGCTCAGGGTGCTGGGTGCTCAGTACTCAGGGTGCTCAGGGTGCTGGGTGCTCAGTGCTCGGGGTGCTGGGTACTCAGTGCTCAGTACACAGGGTGCTGAGTGCTCAGTGCTCGGGGTGCTGGGTGCTCAGTGCTCAGTACTCAGGGTGCTGGGTGCTCAGTGCTCGGGGTGCTGGGTGCTCAGTACTCAGGGTGCTGGGTGCTCAGTGCTCAGGGTGCTGGGTGCTCAGTACTCAGGTTGCTGGGTCCTCCGTGCTCAGAGTGCTGGGTGCTCAGTGCTCGGGGTGCTCAGTACTCAGGGTGCTGTGTGTTCAGTGCTCAGGGTACTGGGTGCTCAGTACTCATGGTGTTCGGTGCTCAGTACTCATGGTGTTGGGTACTCAGTGCTCAGGGTGCTCATTCTCGGGGTGCTGGGTGCTCAGTACTCAGGGTGCTGGGTGCTCAGTGCGCGGGGTGCTGGGTGCTCAGTGCTCGGGGTGCTCGGTGCTCAGTACTCAGGGTGCTGGGTGCTCAGTACTCAGTGTGCTCAGTGCTCGGGGAGATCGGTGCTCAGTACTCAGGGTGCTGGGTGCTCAGTGCTCGGGGTGCTCGGTGCTCAGTACGCAGGGTTCTCAGTGCTCAGTGCTCAGGGTGATGTGTGCTCAGTACTCCTAGTGCTCAGTGCTTAGTACTCGGGGTGCTGGGTGCTCAGTACTCAGGGTGCTCAGTGCTCAGTACTCGGGGTTCTGGGTGCTCAGTGCTCAGGGTGCTCAGTGCTCAGTGCTCGGGGTGCTGGTTGCTCAGTTCTCGGGGTGCTCGGTGCTCAGTACTCGGGGTGCTGGGTGCTCAGTGCTCAGGTGCTGGGTGCTCACTGCTCGGGGTGCTGGGTGCTCAGTGCTCAGGGTGCTGGGTGCTCAGTGCTCGGGGTGTGCGGTGCTCAGTACTCAGGGTGCTGGGTGCTCAGTGCTCAGGGTGCTGGGTGCTCAGTACTCAGGGTGCTGGGTGCTCAGTACTCAGGGTGCTAAGAGCTCCGGGTGCTCAGTGCTCGGGGTGCTGGATGCTCAGTGCTCAGTGCACAGGGTGCTGGGTGCTCAGTCCTCGGGGTGCTGGGTGCTCAGTTCTCTGTGTGCTCAGTGCTCAGTACTCAGGGTGCTGTGAGCTCAGTACTTAGGGTGCCGGGTCCTCAGAACTCAGGGAGCTCAGTGCTCGGTGTGCAGGGTGCTCAGTACTCAGGGTGCTGGGTGGTCAGTACTCAGGGTGCTTAATACTCAGGGTGCTGGGTGCTCAGTGCTCAGGGTGCTGGGTGCTCAGTGCTCTGGTGCTCGGTGCTCAGTACACAGGGTGCTGGGTGCTCAGTGCTCGGGGTGCTGGGTGCTCAGTACTCAGGGTGCTGGGTGCTCAGTGCTCAGGGTGCTGGTTGCTCAGTGCTCAGAGTGTTGGGTGCTCAGTACTCAGGGTGCTGGGTCCTCAGTGCTCAGTGCTCAGGGTGCTCAGTGCTCAGGGTGCTGGGTGCTCAGGGTGCTGGGTGCTCAGTGCTCGGGGTGCTGGGTGCTCAGTGCTCAGTGTGCTGGGTGCTCAGTGCTCAGTGCTCAGGGTGCTGGGTGCTCAGTGCTCAGTACTCAGCTTGCTGGTTGCTCAGTGCTCAGAGTGTTGTGTGCTCAGTACTCAGGGTGCTGGGTGCTCAGTGCTCAGTGCTCAGGGTGCTCAGTGCTCAGGGTGCTGGGTGCTCAGGGTGCTGGGTGCTCAGTGCTCAGGGTGCTGGGTGCTCAGTGCTCAGGGTGCTGGGTGCTCAGTGCTCAGTGCTCAGGGTGCTGGGTGCTCAGTGCTCAGTGCTCAGGGTGCTGGGTGTTCAGTACTCAGGGTGCTGGGTGCTCAGTACTCAGGGTGCTGGGTGCTCAGTGCTCAGCGTGCTGGGTGCTCAGTGCTCAGGGTGCTGGGTGCTCAGTACTCAGGGTGCTGGGTGCTCAGTACCCAGGGTGGTCGGTGCTCAGTGCTCAGGGTGCTGGGTGCTCAGTGCTCGGGGTGCTGGGTGTTCAGTACTAAGGGTGCTGGGTGCTCATTACTCAGGGTTCTCGGTGCTCAGTGCTCAGGGTGCTGGGTGCACAGTGCTCAGGGTGCTGGGTGCTCAGTGCTCAGGGTGCTGGGTGCTCAGTGCTCAGGGTGCTGGGTGCTCAGTACTCAGGGTGCTGGGTGCTCATTACTCAGGGTTCTCGGTGCTCAGTGCTCAGGGTGCTGGGTGCACAGTGCTCAGGGTGCTGGGTGCTCAGTACTCGGGGTGCTGGGTGCTCAGTACTCAGGGTGCTGGGTGCTCAGTGCTCAGGGTGCTGGGTGCTCAGTGCTCGGGGTGCTGGGTGCTCAGTACTCGGGGTGCTGGGTGCTCAGTGCTCATTGTGCTAGGTCTCATTGCTCGGGGTACTGGGTACTCAGTGCTCAGTACACAGTGTGCTGGGTGCTCAGTGCTCGGGGCGCTGGGTGCTCAGTGCTCAGTACTCAGGGTGCTGGGTGCTCAGTGCTCGGGGTGCTGGGTGGTCAGTACTCAGGGTACTCGGTGCTCAGTACTCAGGGTGCTGGGTGATCAGTGCTCAGGGTGCTGGGTGCTCAGTACTCAGTGTGCTGGGTGCTCAGTACTCAGGGTGCTGGGTGCTCAGTACTCAGGGTGCTCGGTGCTCAGTACTCAGGGTGCTGGGTCCTCAGTGCTCAGGGTGCTGAGTGCTCAGTACTCAGGGTGCTGGGTGCTCAGTGCTCGGGGTGCTCAGTACTCAGGGTGCTGTGTGTTCAGTGCTCAGGGTGCTGGGTCCTCACTACTCAGGGTGCTCGGTTCTTAGTACTCAGGGTGCTGGGTGCTCAGTACTCCGGTTGCTGGGTGCTCAGTGCTCGGGGTGCTCGGTGCTCAGTGCTCAAGGTGCTGGGTGCTCAGTACTCAGGGTGATCATTGCTCAGAGTGCTGGGTGCTCAGTACTCAGGGTGCTGGGTGCTCAGTACTCAGGGTGCTGGGTGCTCAGTACTCAGGGTGCTCGGTGCTCGGGGTGCTGGGTGCTCAGTGCTCGGGGTGCTCGGTGCTCAGTACTCAGGGTGCTGGGTACTCAGTGCTCAGGGTGCTGGGTGCTCAGTGCTCAGGGTGCTGGGTGCTCAGTGCTCAGGGTGCTGGGTGCTCAGTACTCAGGGTGCTCGGTGCTCGGGGTGCTGGGTGCTCAGTGCTCGGGGTGCTCGGTGCTCAGTACTCGGGGTGCTCAGTGCTCAGTACTCATGGTGCTGGGTGCTCAGTACTCAGGGAGCTCAGTGCTCGGGGAGCAGGGTGCTCAGTACTCAGGGTGCTGGGTGGTCAGTACTCAGGGTGCTTAATACTCAGGGTGCTGGGTGCTCAGTGCTCAGGGTGCTGCGTGCTCAGTGCTCGGGGTGCTGGGTGCTCAGTGCTCGGGGTGCTCGGTGCTCAGTACACAGGGTGCTGGGTGCTCAGTGCTCGGGGTGCTGGGTGCTCAGTACTCAGGGTGTTGTGTGCTCAGTGCTCAGTACTCAGCGTGCTGGGTGCTCAGTGCTCAGAGTGTTGGGTGCTCAGTACTCACGATGCTGGGTACTCAGTGCTCAGTGCTCAGGGTGCTCAGTGCTCAGGGTTCTGGGTGCTCAGGGTGCTGGGTGCTCAGTGCTCGGGGTGCAGTTTGCTCAGTGCTCAGGGTACTGGGTGCTCAGTGCTCAGTGCTCAGGGTGCTGGGTGCTCAGTGCTCAGTGCTCAGGGTGCTGGGTGTTCAGTACTCAGGGTGCTGGGTGCTCAGTACTCAGGGTGCTGGGTGCTCAGTGCTCAGGGTGCTCGGTGCTCAGTACTCAGCTTGCTCAGTGCTCAGTACTCAGCTTGCTCAGTGCTCAGTACCCAGCCTGCTGGGTGCTCAGTGCTCAGGGTGCTGGGTGCTCAGTACTCAGGGTGCTTCGTGCTTAGTACTCAGGGTACTTGGTCCTCAGCGCTCAGGGTGCTGGGTGCTCAGTACTCAGGGTGCATGGTGCTCAGTGCTCAGTACTCTGGGTGCTGGGTGCTCAGTGCTCGGGGTGCTGGGTGCTCAGTGCTCAGGGTGCTGGGTGCTCAGTACTCAGGGTGCTCAGGGTGCTGGGTGCTCAGTGCTCGGGGTGCTGGGTACTCAGTGCTCAGTACACAGGGTGCTGAGTGCTCAGTGCTCGGGGTGCTGGGTGCTCAGTGCTCAGTACTCAGGGTGCTGGGTGCTCAGTGCTCGGGGTGCTGGGTGCTCAGTACTCAGGGTGCTGGGTGCTCAGTGCTCAGGGTGCTGGGTGCTCAGTACTCAGGTTGCTGGGTCCTCCGTGCTCAGAGTGCTGGGTGCTCAGTGCTCGGGGTGCTCAGTACTCAGGGTGCTGTGTGTTCAGTGCTCAGGGTACTGGGTGCTCAGTACTCATGGTGTTCGGTGCTCAGTACTCATGGTGTTGGGTACTCAGTGCTCAGGGTGCTCATTCTCGGGGTGCTGGGTGCTCAGTACTCAGGGTGCTGGGTGCTCAGTGCGCGGGGTGCTGGGTGCTCAGTGCTCGGGGTGCTCGGTGCTCAGTACTCAGGGTGCTGGGTGCTCAGTACTCAGTGTGCTCAGTGCTCGGGGAGATCGGTGCTCAGTACTCAGGGTGCTGGGTGCTCAGTGCTCGGGGTGCTCGGTGCTCAGTACGCAGGGTTCTCAGTGCTCAGTGCTCAGGGTGATGTGTGCTCAGTACTCCTAGTGCTCAGTGCTCAGTACTCGGGGTGCTGGGTGCTCAGTACTCAGGGTGCTCAGTGCTCAGTACTCGGGGTTCTGGGTGCTCAGTGCTCAGGGTGCTCAGTGCTCAGTGCTCGGGGTGCTGGTTGCTCAGTTCTCGGGGTGCTCGGTGCTCAGTACTCGGGGTGCTGGGTGCTCAGTGCTCAGGTGCTGGGTGCTCACTGCTCGGGGTGCTGGGTGCTCAGTGCTCAGGGTGCTGGGTGCTCAGTGCTCGGGGTGTGCGGTGCTCAGTACTCAGGGTGCTGGGTGCTCAGTGCTCAGGGTGCTGGGTGCTCAGTACTCAGGGTGCTGGGTGCTCAGTACTCAGGGTGCTAAGAGCTCCGGGTGCTCAGTGCTCGGGGTGCTGGATGCTCAGTGCTCAGTGCACAGGGTGCTGGGTGCTCAGTCCTCGGGGTGCTGGGTGCTCAGTTCTCTGTGTGCTCAGTGCTCAGTACTCAGGGTGCTGTGAGCTCAGTACTTAGGGTGCCGGGTCCTCAGAACTCAGGGAGCTCAGTGCTCGGTGTGCAGGGTGCTCAGTACTCAGGGTGCTGGGTGGTCAGTACTCAGGGTGCTTAATACTCAGGGTGCTGGGTGCTCAGTGCTCAGGGTGCTGGGTGCTCAGTGCTCTGGTGCTCGGTGCTCAGTACACAGGGTGCTGGGTGCTCAGTGCTCGGGGTGCTGGGTGCTCAGTACTCAGGGTGCTGGGTGCTCAGTGCTCAGGGTGCTGGTTGCTCAGTGCTCAGAGTGTTGGGTGCTCAGTACTCAGGGTGCTGGGTCCTCAGTGCTCAGTGCTCAGGGTGCTCAGTGCTCAGGGTGCTGGGTGCTCAGGGTGCTGGGTGCTCAGTGCTCGGGGTGCTGGGTGCTCAGTGCTCAGTGTGCTGGGTGCTCAGTGCTCAGTGCTCAGGGTGCTGGGTGCTCAGTGCTCAGTACTCAGCTTGCTGGTTGCTCAGTGCTCAGAGTGTTGTGTGCTCAGTACTCAGGGTGCTGGGTGCTCAGTGCTCAGTGCTCAGGGTGCTCAGTGCTCAGGGTGCTGGGTGCTCAGGGTGCTGGGTGCTCAGTGCTCAGGGTGCTGGGTGCTCAGTGCTCAGGGTGCTGGGTGTTCAGTGCTCAGTGCTCAGGGTGCTGGGTGCTCAGTGCTCAGTGCTCAGGGTGCTGGGTGTTCAGTACTCAGGGTGCTGGGTGCTCAGTACTCAGGGTGCTGGGTGCTCAGTGCTCAGCGTGCTGGGTGCTCAGTGCTCAGGGTGCTGGGTGCTCAGTACTCAGGGTGCTGGGTGCTCAGTACCCAGGGTGGTCGGTGCTCAGTGCTCAGGGTGCTGGGTGCTCAGTGCTCGGGGTGCTGGGTGTTCAGTACTAAGGGTGCTGGGTGCTCATTACTCAGGGTTCTCGGTGCTCAGTGCTCAGGGTGCTGGGTGCACAGTGCTCAGGGTGCTGGGTGCTCAGTGCTCAGGGTGCTGGGTGCTCAGTGCTCAGGGTGCTGGGTGCTCAGTACTCAGGGTGCTGGGTGCTCATTACTCAGGGTTCTCGGTGCTCAGTGCTCAGGGTGCTGGGTGCACAGTGCTCAGGGTGCTGGGTGCTCAGTACTCGGGGTGCTGGGTGCTCAGTACTCAGGGTGCTGGGTGCTCAGTGCTCAGGGTGCTGGGTGCTCAGTGCTCGGGGTGCTGGGTGCTCAGTACTCGGGGTGCTGGGTGCTCAGTGCTCATTGTGCTAGGTCTCATTGCTCGGGGTACTGGGTACTCAGTGCTCAGTACACAGTGTGCTGGGTGCTCAGTGCTCGGGGCGCTGGGTGCTCAGTGCTCAGTACTCAGGGTGCTGGGTGCTCAGTGCTCGGGGTGCTGGGTGGTCAGTACTCAGGGTACTCGGTGCTCAGTACTCAGGGTGCTGGGTGATCAGTGCTCAGGGTGCTGGGTGCTCAGTACTCAGTGTGCTGGGTGCTCAGTACTCAGGGTGCTGGGTGCTCAGTACTCAGGGTGCTCGGTGCTCAGTACTCAGGGTGCTGGGTCCTCAGTGCTCAGGGTGCTGAGTGCTCAGTACTCAGGGTGCTGGGTGCTCAGTACTCGGGGTGCAGGGTGCTCAGTACTCAGGGAGCTGGGTGCTCAGTACTCATTGTGCTGGGTGCTCAGTACTCGGGTGCTGGGTGCTCAGTGCTCAGGGTGCTGGGTGCTCAGTGCTCGGGGTGCTGGGTGCTCAGTGCTCAGTACTCAGGGTGCTGGGTGCTCAGTGCTCGGGGTGCTGGGTGCTCAGTGCTCAGTACTCAGGGTGCTTGGTGCTCAGTGCTCGGGGTGCTGGGTGCTCAGTGCTCAGTGTGCTGGGTGCTCAGTGCTCAGGGTGCTGGGTGCTCAGTGCTCGGGGTCCTGGGTGCTCAGTACTCAGGGTTCTGGGTGCTCAGTACTCAGGGTGCTGGGTGCTCAGTGCTCGGGGTGCTCGGTGCTCAGTGCTCGGGGTGCTCGGTGCTCAGTACTCAGGGTGCTGGGTGCTCAGTACTCAGTGTGCTCAGTGCTCGGGGAGATCGGTGCTCAGTACTCAGGGTGCTGGGTGCTCAGTGCTCGGGGTGCTCGGTGCTCAGTACGCAGGGTTCTCAGTACTCAGTGCTCAGGGTGCTGGGTGCTCAGTACTCCTAGTGCTCAGTGCTCAGTACTCGGGGTGCTGGGTGCTCAGTACTCAGGGTGCTCAGTGCTCAGTACTCGGGGTTCTGGGTGCTCAGTGCTCAGGGTGCTCAGTGCTCAGTGCTCGGGGTGCTGGTTGCTCAGTTCTCGGGGTGCTCGGTGCTCAGTACTCGGGGTGCTGGGTGCTCAGTGCTCAGGGTGCTGGGTGCTCACTGCTCGGGGTGCTGGGTGCTCAGTGCTCAGGGTGCTGGGTGCTCAGTGCTCGGGGTGTGCGGTGCTCAGTACTCAGGGTGCTGGGTGCTCAGTGCTCAGGGTGCTGGGTGCTCAGTACTCAGGGTGCTGGGTGCTCAGTACTCAGGGTGCTAAGAGCTCCGGGTGCTCAGTGCTCGGGGTGCTGGATGCTCAGTGCTCAGTGCACAGGGTGCTGGGTGCTCAGTCCTCGGGGTGCTGGGTGCTCAGTTCTCTGTGTGCTCAGTGCTCAGTACTCAGGGTGCTGTGAGCTCAGTACTCAGGGTGCCGGGTGCTCAGAACTCAGGGAGCTCAGTGCTCGGTGTGCAGGGTGCTCAGTACTCAGGGTGCTGGGTGGTCAGTACTCAGGGTGCTTAATACTCAGGGTGCTGGGTGCTCAGTGCTCAGGGTGCTGGGTGCTCAGTGCTCTGGTGCTCGGTGCTCAGTACACAGGGTGCTGGGTGCTCAGTGCTCGGGGTGCTGGGTGCTCAGTACTCAGGGTGCTGGGTGCTCAGTGCTCAGGGTGCTGGTTGCTCAGTGCTCAGAGTGTTGGGTGCTCAGTACTCAGGGTGCTGGGTCCTCAGTGCTCAGTGCTCAGGGTGCTCAGTGCTCAGGGTGCTGGGTGCTCAGGGTGCTGGGTGCTCAGTGCTCGGGGTGCTGGGTGCTCAGTGCTCAGTGTGCTGGGTGCTCAGTGCTCAGTGCTCAGGGTGCTGGGTGCTCAGTGCTCAGTACTCAGCTTGCTGGTTGCTCAGTGCTCAGAGTGTTGTGTGCTCAGTACTCAGGGTGCTGGGTGCTCAGTGCTCAGTGCTCAGGGTGCTCAGTGCTCAGGGTGCTGGGTGCTCAGGGTGCTGGGTGCTCAGTGCTCAGGGTGCTGGGTGCTCAGTGCTCAGGGTGCTGGGTGCTCAGTGCTCAGTGCTCAGGGTGCTGGGTGCTCAGTGCTCAGTGCTCAGGGTGCTGGGTGTTCAGTACTCAGGGTGCTGGGTGCTCAGTACTCAGGGTGCTGGGTGCTCAGTGCTCAGCGTGCTGGGTGCTCAGTGCTCAGGGTGCTGGGTGCTCAGTACTCAGGGTGCTGGGTGCTCAGTACTCAGGGTGGTCGGTGCTCAGTGCTCAGGGTGCTGGGTGCTCAGTGCTCGGGGTGCTGGGTGTTCAGTACTAAGGGTGCTGGGTGCTCATTACTCAGGGTTCTCGGTGCTCAGTGCTCAGGGTGCTGGGTGCACAGTGCTCAGGGTGCTGGGTGCTCAGTGCTCAGGGTGCTGGGTGCTCAGTGCTCAGGGTGCTGGGTGCTCAGTACTCAGGGTGCTGGGTGCTCATTACTCAGGGTTCTCGGTGCTCAGTGCTCAGGGTGCTGGGTGCACAGTGCTCAGGGTGCTGGGTGCTAAGTACTCGGGGTGCTGGGTGCTCAGTACTCAGGGTGCTGGGTGCTCAGTGCTCAGGGTGCTGGGTGCTCAGTGCTCGGGGTGCTGGGTGCTCAGTACTCGGGGTGCTGGGTGCTCAGTGCTCATTGTGCTAGGTCTCATTGCTCGGGGTACTGGGTACTCAGTGCTCAGTACACAGGGTGCTGGGTGCTCAGTGCTCGGGGCGCTGGGTGCTCAGTGCTCAGTACTCAGGGTGCTGGGTGCTCAGTGCTCGGGGTGCTGGGTGGTCAGTACTCAGGGTACTCGGTGCTCAGTACTCAGGGTGCTGGGTGATCAGTGCTCAGGGTGCTGGGTGCTCAGTACTCAGAGTGCTGGGTGCTCAGTACTCAGGGTGCTGGGTGCTCAGTACTCAGGGTGCTCGGTGCTCAGTACTCAGGGTGCTGGGTCCTCAGTGCTCAGGGTGCTGAGTGCTCAGTACTCAGGGTGCTGGGTGCTCAGTACTCGGGGTGCAGGGTGCTCAGTACTCAGGGAGCTGGGTGCTCAGTACTCATTGTGCTGGGTGCTCAGTACTCGGGTGCTGGGTGCTCAGTGCTCAGGGTGCTGGGTGCTCAGTGCTCGGGGTGCTGGGTGCTCAGTGCTCAGTACTCAGGGTGCTGGGTGCTCAGTGCTCGGGGTGCTGGGTGCTCAGTGCTCAGTACTCAGGGTGCTTGGTGCTCAGTGCTCGGGGTGCTGGGTGCTCAGTGCTCAGTGTGCTGGGTGCTCAGTGCTCAGGGTGCTGGGTGCTCAGTGCTCGGGGTCCTGGGTGCTCAGTACTCAGGGTTCTGGGTGCTCAGTACTCAGGGTGCTGGGTGCTCAGTGCTCGGGGTGCTCGGTGCTCAGTGCTCGGGGTGCTCGGTGCTCAGTACTCAGGGTGCTGGGTGCTCAGTACTCAGTGTGCTCAGTGCTCGGGGAGATCGGTGCTCAGTACTCAGGGTGCTGGGTGCTCAGTGCTCGGGGTGCTCGGTGCTCAGTACGCAGGGTTCTCAGTGCTCAGTGCTCAGGGTGCTGGGTGCTCAGTACTCCTAGTGCTCAGTGCTCAGTACTCGGGGTGCTGGGTGCTCAGTACTCAGGGTGCTCAGTGCTCAGTACTCGGGGTTCTGGGTGCTCAGTGCTCAGGGTGCTCAGTGCTCAGTGCTCGGGGTGCTGGTTGCTCAGTTCTCGGGGTGCTCGGTGCTCAGTACTCGGGGTGCTGGGTGCTCAGTGCTCAGGGTGCTGGGTGCTCACTGCTCGGGGTGCTGGGTGCTCAGTGCTAAGGGTGCTGGGTGCTCAGTGCTCGGGGTGTGCGGTGCTCAGTACTCAGGGTGCTGGGTGCTCAGTGCTCAGGGTGCTGGGTGCTCAGTACTCAGGGTGCTGGGTGCTCAGTACTCAGGGTGCTAAGAGCTCCGGGTGCTCAGTGCTCGGGGTGCTGGATGCTCAGTGCTCAGTGCACAGGGTGCTGGGTGCTCAGTCCTCGGGGTGCTGGGTGCTCAGTTCTCTGTGTGCTCAGTGCTCAGTACTCAGGGTGCTGTGAGCTCAGTACTCAGGGTGCCGGGTGCTCAGAACTCAGGGAGCTCAGTGCTCGGTGTGCAGGGTGCTCAGTACTCAGGGTGCTGGGTGGTCAGTACTCAGGGTGCTTAATACTCAGGGTGCTGGGTGCTCAGTGCTCAGGGTGCTGGGTGCTCAGTGCTCTGGTGCTCGGTGCTCAGTACACAGGGTGCTGGGTGCTCAGTGCTCGGGGTGCTGGGTGCTCAGTACTCAGGGTGCTGGGTGCTCAGTGCTCAGGGTGCTGGTTGCTCAGTGCTCAGAGTGTTGGGTGCTCAGTACTCAGGGTGCTGGGTCCTCAGTGCTCAGTGCTCAGGGTGCTCAGTGCTCAGGGTGCTGGGTGCTCAGGGTGCTGGGTGCTCAGTGCTCGGGGTGCTGGGTGCTCAGTGCTCAGTGTGCTGGGTGCTCAGTGCTCAGTGCTCAGGGTGCTGGGTGCTCAGTGCTCAGTACTCAGCTTGCTGGTTGCTCAGTGCTCAGAGTGTTGTGTGCTCAGTACTCAGGGTGCTGGGTGCTCAGTGCTCAGTGCTCAGGGTGCTCAGTGCTCAGGGTGCTGGGTGCTCAGGGTGCTGGGTGCTCAGTGCTCAGGGTGCTGGGTGCTCAGTGCTCAGGGTGCTGGGTGCTCAGTGCTCAGTGCTCAGGGTGCTGGGTGCTCAGTGCTCAGTGCTCAGGGTGCTGGGTGTTCAGTACTCAGGTTGCTGGGTGCTCAGTACTCAGGGTGCTGGGTGCTCAGTGCTCAGCGTGCTGGGTGCTCAGTGCTCAGGGTGCTGGGTGCTCAGTACTCAGGGTGCTGGGTGCTCAGTACTCAGGGTGGTCGGTGCTCAGTGCTCAGGGTGCTGGGTGCTCAGTGCTCGGGGTGCTGGGTGTTCAGTACTAAGGGTGCTGGGTGCTCATTACTCAGGGTTCTCGGTGCTCAGTGCTCAGGGTGCTGGGTGCACAGTGCTCAGGGTGCTGGGTGCTCAGTGCTCAGGGTGCTGGGTGCTCAGTGCTCAGGGTGCTGGGTGCTCAGTACTCAGGGTGCTGGGTGCTCATTACTCAGGGTTCTCGGTGCTCAGTGCTCAGGGTGCTGGGTGCACAGTGCTCAGGGTGCTGGGTGCTCAGTACTCGGGGTGCTGGGTGCTCAGTACTCAGGGTGCTGGGTGCTCAGGGCTCAGGGTGCTGGGTGCTCAGTGCTCGGGGTGCTGGGTGCTCAGTACTCGGGGTGCTGGGTGCTCAGTGCTCATTGTGCTAGGTCTCATTGCTCGGGGTACTGGGTACTCAGTGCTCAGTACACAGGGTGCTGGGTGCTCAGTGCTCGGGGCGCTGGGTGCTCAGTGCTCAGTACTCAGGGTGCTGGGTGCTCAGTGCTCGGGGTGCTGGGTGGTCAGTACTCAGGGTACTCGGTGCTCAGTACTCAGGGTGCTGGGTGATCAGTGCTCAGGGTGCTGGGTGCTCAGTACTCAGTGTGCTGGGTGCTCAGTACTCAGGGTGCTCGGTGCTCAGTACTCAGGGTGCTCGGTGCTCAGTACTCAGGGTGCTGGGTCCTCAGTGCTCAGGGTGCTGAGTGCTCAGTACTCAGGGTGCTGGGTGCTCAGTACTCGGGGTGCAGTGTGCTCAGTACTCAGGGAGCTGGGTGCTCAGTACTCATTGTGCTGGGTGCTCAGTACTCGGGTGCTGGGTGCTCAGTGCTCAGGGTGCTGGGTGCTCAGTGCTCGGGGTGCTGGGTGCTCAGTGCTCAGTACTCAGGGTGCTGGGTGCTCAGTGCTCGGGGTGCTGGGTGCTCAGTGCTCAGTACTCAGGGTGCTTGGTGCTCAGTGCTCGGGGTGCTGGGTGCTCAGTGCTCAGTGTGCTGGGTGCTCAGTGCTCAGGGTGCTGGGTGCTCAGTGCTCGGGGTCCTGGGTGCTCAGTACTCAGGGTTCTGGGTGCTCAGTACTCAGGGTGCTGGGTGCTCAGTGATCGGGGTGCTCGGTGCTCAGTGCTCGGGGTGCTGGGTGCTCAGTGCTCGGGGTGCTCGGTGCTCAGTACTCAGGGTGCTGGGTGCTCAGTGCTCGGCGTGCTCAGTACTCAGGGTACTGTGTGTTCAGTGCTCAGGGTGCTGGGTGCTCAGTACTCAGGGTGCTCGGTGCTTAGTACTCAGGGTGCTGGGTGCTCAGTACTCCGGGTGCTGTGTGCTCAGTGCTCGGGGTGCTCGGTGCTCAGTGCTCAAGGTGCTGGGTGCTCAGTACTCAGGGTGATCATTGCTCAGAGTGCTGGGTGCTCAGTACTCAGGGTGCTGGGTGCTCAGAATTCAGGGTGCTCTGTGCTCGGGGTGCTGGATGCTCAGTACTCAGGGTGCTGGGTGCTCAGTGCACAGGGTGCTGGTTGCTCAGTACTCAGGGTGCTGTGTGCTCAGTGCTCAGGGTGCTGGGTGCTCAGTACTCAGGGTGCTCATTGCTCAGGGTGCTGGGTGATCAGTACTCAGGGTGCTGGGTGCTCAGTACTCAGGGTGCTGGGTGCTCAGTACTCAGGGTGCTCAGTGCTCAGTACTCAGGGTGCTCAGTGCTCAGTACTCAGGGTGCTCAGGGCTCAGGGTGCTGGGTGCTCACTGCTCGGGGTGCTGGGTGCTCAGTGCTCGGGGAGCTCGGTGCTCAGTACTCTTGGTGCTGGGTGCTCAGTGCTCAGGGTGCTGGGTGCTCAGTGCTCAGGGTGCTGGGTGCTCAGTACTCAGGGTGCTGGGTGCTCATTACTCAGGGTTCTCGGTGCTCAGTGCTCAGGGTGCTGGGTGCACAGTGCTCAGGGTGCTGGGTGCTCAGTACTCGGGGTGCTGGGTGCTCAGTACTCAGGGTGCTGGGTGCTCAGTGCTCAAGGTGCTGGGTGCTCAGTGCTCGGGGTGCTGGGTGCTCAGTACTCGGGGTGCTGGGTGCTCAGTGCTCAGGGTGCTAGGTCTCATTGCTCGGGGTACTGGGTACTCAGTGCTCAGTACACAGGGTGCTGGGTACTCAGTGCTCGGGGCGCTGGGTGCTCAGTGCTCAGTACTCAGGGTGCTGGGTGCTCAGTGCTCGGGGTGCTGGGTGCTCAGTACTCAGGGTACTCGGTGCTCAGTACTCAGGGTGCTGGGTGATCAGTGCTCAGGGTGCTGGGTGCTCAGTACTCAGTGTGCTGGGTGCTCAGTACTCAGGGTGCTGGGTGCTCAGTACTCAGGGTGCTCGGTGCTCAGTACTCAGGGTGCTGGGTCCTCAGTGCTCAGGGTGCTGAGTGCTCAGTACTCAGGGTGCTGGGTGCTCAGTACTCGGGGTGCAGGGTGCTCAGTACTCAGGGAGCTGGGTGCTCAGTACTCATTGTGCTGGGTGCTCAGTACTCGGGTGCTGGGTGCTCAGTTCTCAGGGTGCTGGGTGCTCAGTGCTCGGGGTGCTGGGTGCTCAGTGCTCAGTACTCAGGGTGCTGGGTGCTCAGTGCTCGGGGTGCTGGGTGCTCAGTGCTCAGTACTCAGGGTGCTTGGTGCTCAGTGCTCGGGGTGCTGGGTGCTCAGTGCTCAGTGTGCTGGTTGCTCAGTGCTCAGGGTGCTGGGTGCTCAGTGCTCGGGGTCCTGGGTGCTCAGTACTCAGGGTTCTGGGTGCTCAGTACTCAGGGTGCTGGGTGCTCAGTGCTCGGGGTGCTCGGTGCTCAGTGCTCGGGGTGCTGGGTGCTCAGTGCTCGGGGTGCTCGGTGCTCAGTACTCAGGGTGCTGGGTGCTCAGTGCTCGGCGTGCTCAGTACTCAGGGTGCTGTGTGTTCAGTGCTCAGGGTGCTGGGTGCTCAGTACTCAGGGTGCTCGGTGCTTAGTACTCAGGGTGCTGGGTGCTCAGTACTCCGGGTGCTGTGTGCTCAGTGCTCGGGGTGCTCGGTGCTCAGTGCTCAAGGTGCTGGGTGCTCAGTACTCAGGGTGCTCATTGCTCAGGGTGCTGGGTGCTCAGTACTCAGGGTGCTGGGTGCTCAGTACTCAGGGTGCTGGGTGCTCAGTACTCAGGGTGCTCAGTGCTCAGTACTCAGGGTGCTCAGTGCTCAGTACTCAGGGTGCTCAGTGCTCAGGGTGCTGGGAGCTCAGTACTCAGGGTGCTGGGTGCTCAGAATTCAGGGTGCTCAGTGCTCGGGGTGCTGGATGCTCAGTACTCAGGGTGCTGGGTGCTCAGTGCACAGGGTGCTGGTTGCTCAGTACTCAGGGTGCTGGGTGCTCAGTGCTCAGGGTGCTGGGTGCTCAGTACTCAGGGTGCTCATTGCTCAGGGTGCTGGGTGCTCAGTACTCAGGGTGCTGGGTGCTCAGTACTCAGGGTGCTGGGTGCTCAGTACTCAGGGTGCTCAGTGCTCAGTACTCAGGGTGCTCAGTGCTCAGTACTCAGGGTGCTCAGGGCTCAGGGTGCTGGGTGCTCACTGCTCGGGGTGCTGGGTGCTCAGTGCTCGGGGAGCTCGGTGCTCAGTACTCTTGGTGCTGGGTGCTCAGTGCTCTGGGTGCTCGGTGCTCAGTACTCATGGTTCTCAGTGCTCAGTGCTCAGGGTGCTGGATGCTCAGTATTCCTAGTGCTCAGTGCTCAGTACTCGGGGTGCTGGGTGCTCAGTACTCAGGGTGCTCATTGCTCAGTACTCGGGGTGCTGGGTGCTCAGTGCTCAGGGTGCTCAGTGCTCGGGGTGCTGGGTGCTCAGTTCTCGGGGTGCTCGGTGCTCAGTACTCGGGGTGCTGGGTGCTCAGTGCTCAGGGTGCTGGGTGCTCCCTGCTCGGGGTGCTGGGTGCTCAGTGCTCAGGGTGCTGGGTGCTCAGTGCTCGGGGTGCTCGGTGCTCAGTACTCAGGGTGCTGGGTGCTCAGTACTCAGGGTGCTGGGTGCTCAGTGCTCAGGGTGCAGGGTGCTCAGTACTCAGGATGCTGGGTGCTCAGTACTCAGGGTGCTAAGAGCTCAGTGTGCTCAGGGCTCGGGGTGCTGGATGCTCAGTGCTCAGTGCACAGGGTGCTGGATGCTCAGTCCTCGGGGTGCTGGGTGCTCAGTTCTCTGGGTGCTCAGTGCTCAGTACTCAGGGTGCTGTGTGCTCAGTACTCAGGGTGCTGGGTGCTCAGTACTCAGGGTGCTGGGTGGTCAGTACTCAGGGTGCTCAGTACTCAGGGTGCTGGGTGCTCAGAGCTCAGGGTGCTGGGTGCTCAGTGCTCGGGGTGATGGGTGATCATTCTCGGGGTGCTGGGTGCTCAGTACTCAGGGTGCTGGTTGCTCAGTGCTCGAGGTGCTCGGTGCTCAGTACACAGGGTGCTGGGTGCTCAGTGCTCGGGGTGCTGGGTGCTCAGTACTCAGGGTGCTGGGTGCTAAGTGCTCAGTACTCAGCGTGCTGGGTGCTCAGTGCTCAGAGTGTTGGGTGCTCAGTACTCAGGGTGCTGGGTGCTCAGTGCTCAGTGCTCAGGGTGCTCAGTGCTCAGGGTGCTGGGTGCTCAGGGTGCTGGGTGCTCAGTGCTCAGTGCTCAGGGTGCTCAGTGCTCCGGGTGCTGGGTGCTCAGTGCTCAGTGCTCAGGGTGCTGGGTGCTCAGTGCTCAGTGCTCAGGGTGCTGGGTGTTCATTACTCAGGGTGCTGGCTGCTCAGTACTCAGGGTGCTGGGTGCTCAGTGCTCAGGGTGCTGGGTGCTCAGTGCTCAGGGTGCTGGGTGCTCAGTACTCAGGGTGCTGGGTGCTCAGGACTCAGGGTGGTCGGTGCTCAGTGCTCAGGGTGCTGGGTGCTCAGTGCTCGGGGTGCTGGGTGTTAAGTACTCAGGGTGCTGGGTGCTCAGTACTCAGGGTGCTGGGTGCTCAGTGCTCAGGGTGCTGGGTGCTCAGTGCTCAGGGTGCTGGGTGCTCAGTACTCCGGGTGCTGGGTGCTCAGTACTCAGGGTTCTCGGTGCTCAGTGCTCAGGGTGCTGGGTGCACAGTGCTCAGGGTGCTGGGTGCTCAGTACTCGGGGTGCTGGGTGCTCAGTACTCAGGGTGCTGGGTGCTCAGTGCTCCTGGTGCTGGGTGCTCAGTGCTCAGTACTCAGGGTGCTGGGTGCTCAGTGCTCGGGGTGCTGGGTGCTCAGTACTCAGGGTACTCAGTGCTCAGTACTCAGGGTGCTGGGTGATCAGTGCTCAGGGTGCTGGGTGCTCAGTACTCAGTGTGCTGGGTGCTCAGTACTCAGGGTGCTGGGTGCTCAGTACTCAGGGTGCTCGGTGCTCAGTACTCAGGGTGCTGGTTCCTCAGTGCTCAGGGTGCTGGGTGCTCAGTACTCAGTGTGCTGGGTGCTCAGTACTCGGGGTGCTGGGTGCTCAGTACTCAGGGTACTCGGTGCTCAGTACTCAGGGTGCTGGGTGATCAGTGCTCAGGGTGCTGGGTGCTCAGTACTCGGGGAGCTGGGTGCTCAGTACTCGGGTGCTGGGTGCTCAGTGCTCAGGGTTCTGGGTGCTCAGTGATCGGGGTGCTGGGTGCTCAGTGCTCAGTACTCAGGGTGCTGGGTGCTCAGTGCTCGGGGTGCTGGGTGCTCAGTGCTCAGTACTCAGGGTGCTTGGTGCTCAGTGCTCGGGGTGCTGGGTGCTCAGTGCTCAGGGTGCTGGGTGCTCAGTGCTCAGGGTGCTGGGTGCTCAGTGCTCGGGGTTCTGGGTGCTCAGTACTCAGGGTTCTGGGTGCTCAGTACTCAGGGTGCTGGGTGCTCAGTGCACGGGGTGCTGGATGCTCAGTGCTCGGGGTGCTGGGTGCTCAGTGCTCGGGGTGCTCGGTCCTCAGTACTCAGGGTGCTGGGTGCTCAGTGCTCGGGGTGCTCAGTACTCAGGGTGCTCAGTGCTCAGTACTCAGGGTGCTCAGTGCTCAGTACTCAGGGTGCTCAGGGCTCAGGGTGCTGGGTGCTCAGTGCTCGGGATGCTGGGTGCTCAGTGCTCGGGGTGCTGTGTGTTCAGTGCTCAGGGTGCTGTGTGATCAGTACTCAGGGTGCTCGGTGCTTAGTACTCAGGGTGCTGGGTGCTCAGTACTCCGGGTGCTGGGTGCTCAGTGCTCGGGGTGCTCGGTGCTCAGTGCTCAAGGTGCTGGGTGCTCAGTACTCAGGGTGATCATTGCTCAGAGTGCTGGGTGCTTAGTACTCAGGGTGTTGGGTGCTCAGTACTCAGGGTGCTCAGTGCTCAGGGTGCTGGATGCTCAGTACTCAGGGTGCTGGGTGCTCAGGGCTCAGGATGCTGGTTGCTCAGTACTCAGGGTGCTGGGTGCTCAGTGCTCAGGGTGCCGGGTTCTCAGTACTCAGGGTGCTCATTGCTCAGGGTGCTGGGTGCTCAGTACTCAGGGTGCTGGGTGCTCAGTACTCAGGGTGCTGGGTGCTCTGTACTCAGGGTGCTCAGTGCTCAGTACTCAGGGAGCTCAGTGCTCAGTACTCAGGGTGCTCAGGGCTCAGGGTGCTGGGTGCTCACTGCTCAGGGTGCTGGGTGCTCAGTGCTCGGGGAGCTCGGTGCTGAGTACTCAGGGTGCTGGGTGCTCAGTGCTCGTGGTGCTTGGTGCTCAGTACTCAGGGTTCTCAGTGCTCAGTGCTCAGGGTGCTGGGTGCTCAGTACTCCTAGTGCTCAGTGCTCAGTACTCGGGGTGCTGGGTGCTCAGTACTCAGGGTGCTCAGTGCTCAGTACTCAGGGTTCTCAGTGCTCAGTGCTCAGGGTGCTGGGTGCTCAGTACTCCTAGTGCTCAGTGCTCAGTGCGCGGGGTGCTGGGTGCTCAGTGCTCGGGGTGCTCGGTGCTCAGTACTCATGGTGTTGGGTACTCAGTGCTCAGGGTGCTCATTCTCGGGGTGCTGGGTGCTCAGTACTCAGGGTGCTTGGTGCTCAGTGCTCGGGGTGCTGGGTGCTCAGTGCTCAGGGTGCTGGGTGCTCAGTGCTCAGGGTGCTGGGTGCTCAGTGCTCGGGGTTCTGGGTGCTCAGTACTCAGGGTTCTGGGTGCTCAGTACTCAGGGTGCTGGGTGCTCAGTGCTCGGGGTGCTGGGTGCTCAGTGCTCGGGGTGCTGGGTGCTCAGTGCTCGGGGTGCTCGGTGCTCAGTACTCAGGGTGCTGGGTGCTCAGTGCTCGGGGTGCTCAGTACACAGGGTGCTCAGTGCTCAGTACTCAGGGTGCTCAGTGCTCAGTACTCAGGGTGCTCAGGGCTCAGGGTGCTGGGTGCTCACTGCTCGGGGTGCTGGGTGCTCAGTGCTCGGGGAGCTCGGTGCTCAGTACTCAGGGTGCTGGGTGCTCAGTGCTCGGGGTGCTCGGTGCTCAGTACTCAGGGTTCTCAGTGCTCAGTGCTCAGGGTGCTGGATGCTCAGTACTCCTAGTGCTCAGTGCTCAGTACTCGGGGTGCTGGGTGCTCAGTACTCGGGGTGCTGGGTGCTCAGTGCTCAGGGTGCTCGGTGCTCAGTGCTCGGGGTGCTGGGTGCTCAGTGCTCAGGTTGCTGGGTGCTCAGTGCTCGGGGTGCTCGGTGCTCAGTACTCGGGGTGCTGGGTGCTCAGTGCTCAGGGTGCTCGGTGCTCAGTGCTCGGGGTGCTGGGTGCTCAGTGCTCAGGGTGCTGGGTGCTCAGTGCTCGGGGTGCTCGGTGCTCAGTAGTCAGGGTGCTGGGTGCTCAGTACTCAGGGTGCTGGGTGCTCAGTGCTCAGGGTGCTGGGTGCTCAGTACTCAGGGTGCTGGGTGCTCAGTACTCAGGGTGCTAAGAGCTCAGGGTGCTCAGTCCTCGGGGTGCTGGATGCACAGTGCTCAGTGCACAGGGTGCTGGGTGCTCAGTCCTCGGGGTGCTGGGTGCTCAGTTCTCTGGGTGTTCAGTGCTCAGTACTCAGGGTGCTGTGTGCTCAGTACTCAGGGTGCTGGGTTCTCAGTACTCAGGGAGCTCAGTACTCAGGGTGCTGGGTGCTCAGTGCTCAGGGTGCTGGGTGCTCAGCGCTCGGGGTGCTGGGTGCTCAGTACTCAGGGTGCTGTGTGCTCAGTGCTCAGTACTCAGCGTGCTGGGTGCTCAGTGCTCAGAGTGTTGGGTGCTCAGTACTCAGGGTGCTGGGTGCTCAGTGCTCAGTGCTCAGGGTGCTCAGTGCTCAGGGTGCTGGGTGCTCAGGGTGCTGGGTGCTCAGTGCTCGGGGTGCTGGGTGCTCAGTGCTCAGGGTGCTGGGTGCTCAGTGCTCAGTGCTCAGGGTGCTGGGTGCTCAATGCTCAGGGTGCTGGGTGCTCAGTGCTCAGGGTGCTGGGTGCTCAGTACTCCGGGTGCTGGGTGCTCAGTACTCAGGGTTCTCGGTGCTCAGTGCTCAGGGTGCTGGGTGCACAGTGCTCAGGGTGCTGGGTGCTCAGTACTCGGGGTGCTCGGTCCTCAGTACTCAGGGTGCTGGGTCCTCAGTGCTCAGGGAGCTGAGTGCTCAGTACTCAGGGTGCTGGGTGCTCAGTACTCGGGGTGCTGGGTGCTCAGTACTCAGGGAGCTGGGTGCTCAGTACTCATAGTGCTGGGTGCTCAGTACTCGGGTGCTGGGTGCTCAGTGCTCAGGGTGCTGGGTGCTCAGTGCTCGGGGTGCTGGGTGCTCAGAGCTCAGTACTCAGGGTGCTGGGTGATCAGTGCTCGGGGTGCTGGGTGCTCAGTGCTCAGTACTCAGGGTGCTTGGTGCTCAGTGCTCGGGGTGCTGGGTGCTCAGTGCTCAGGGTGCTGGGTGCTCAGTGCTCAGGGTGCTGGGTGCTCAGTGCTCGGGGTCCTGGGTGATCAGTACTCAATGTTCTGTGTGCTCAGTACTCAGGGTGCTGGGTGCTCAGTGCTCGTTCTGCTGGGTGCTCAGTGCTCGGGGTGCTGGGTGCTCAGTGCTCGGGGTGCTCGGTGCTCAGTACTCAGGGTGCTGGGTGCTCAGTGCTCGGGGTGCTCAGTACTCAGGGTGCTGTGTGTTCAGTGCTCAGGGTGCTGGGTCCTCACTACTCAGGGTGCTCGGTGCTTAGTACTCAGGGTGCTATGTGCTCAGTACTCCGGTTGCTGGGTGCTCAGTGCTCGGGGTGCTCGGTGCTCAGTGCTCAAGGTGCTGGGTGCTCAGTACTCAGGGTGATCATTGCTCAGAGTGCTGGGTGCTCAGTACTCAGGGTGCTGGGTGCTCAGTACTCAGGGTGCTGGGTGCTCAGTACTCAGGGTGCTCGGTGCTCGGGGTGCTGGGTGCTCAGTGCTCGGGGTGCTCGGTGCTCAGTACTCAGGGTGCTGGGTACTCAGTGCTCAGGGTGCTGGGTGCTCAGTGCTCAGGGTGCTGGGTGCTCAGTGCTCAGGGTGCTGGGTGCTCAGTACTCAGGGTGCTCGGTGCTCGGGGTGCTGGGTGCTCAGTGCTCGGGGTGCTCGGTGCTCAGTACTCGGGGTGCTCAGTGCTCAGTACTCATGGTGCTGGGTGCTCAGTACTCAGGTAGCTCAGTGCTCGGGGAGCAGGGTGCTCAGTACTCAGGGTGCTGGGTGGTCAGTACTCAGGGTGCTTAATACTCAGGGTGCTGGGTGCTCAGTGCTCAGGGTGCTGCGTGCTCAGTGCTCGGGGTGCTGGGTGCTCAGTGCTCGGGGTGCTCGGTGCTCAGTACACAGGGTGCTGGGTGCTCAGTGCTCGGGGTGCTGGGTGCTCAGTACTCAGGGTGCTGTGTGCTCAGTGCTCAGTACTCAGCGTGCTGGGTGCTCAGTGCTCAGAGTGTTGGGTGCTCAGTACTCAGGATGCTGGGTACTCAGTGCTCAGTGCTCAGGGTGCTCAGTGCTCAGGGTTCTGGGTGCTCAGGGTGCTGGGTGCTCAGTGCTCTGGGTGCAGTTTGCTCAGTGCTCAGGGTACTGGGTGCTCAGTGCTCAGTGCTCAGGGTGCTGGGTGCTCAGTGCTCAGTGCTCAGGGTGCTGGGTGTTCAGTACTCAGGGTGCTGGGTGCTCAGTACTCAGGGTGCTGGGTGCTCAGGACTCAGGGTGGTCGGTGCTCAGTGCTCAGGGTGCTGGGTGCTCAGTGCTCGGGGTGCTGGGTGTTAAGTACTCAGGGTGCTGGGTGCTCAGTACTCAGGGTGCTGGGTGCTCAGTGCTCAGGGTGCTGGGTGCTCAGTGCTCAGGGTGCTGGGTGCTCAGTACTCCGGGTGCTGGGTGCTCAGTACTCAGGGTTCTCGGTGCTCAGTGCTCAGGGTGCTGGGTGCACAGTGCTCAGGGTGCTGGGTGCTCAGTACTCGGGGTGCTGGGTGCTCAGTACTCAGGGTGCTGGGTGCTCAGTGCTCCTGGTGCTGGGTGCTCAGTGCTCAGTACTCAGGGTGCTGGGTGCTCAGTGCTCGGGGTGCTGGGTGCTCAGTACTCAGGGTACTCAGTGCTCAGTACTCAGGGTGCTGGGTGATCAGTGCTCAGGGTGCTGGGTGCTCAGTACTCAGTGTGCTGGGTGCTCAGTACTCAGGGTGCTGGGTGCTCAGTACTCAGGGTGCTCGGTGCTCAGTACTCAGGGTGCTGGTTCCTCAGTGCTCAGGGTGCTGGGTGCTCAGTACTCAGTGTGCTGGGTGCTCAGTACTCGGGGTGCTGGGTGCTCAGTACTCAGGGTACTCGGTGCTCAGTACTCAGGGTGCTGGGTGATCAGTGCTCAGGGTGCTGGGTGCTCAGTACTCGGGGAGCTGGGTGCTCAGTACTCGGGTGCTGGGTGCTCAGTGCTCAGGGTTCTGGGTGCTCAGTGATCGGGGTGCTGGGTGCTCAGTGCTCAGTACTCAGGGTGCTGGGTGCTCAGTGCTCGGGGTGCTGGGTGCTCAGTGCTCAGTACTCAGGGTGCTTGGTGCTCAGTGCTCGGGGTGCTGGGTGCTCAGTGCTCAGGGTGCTGGGTGCTCAGTGCTCAGGGTGCTGGGTGCTCAGTGCTCGGGGTTCTGGGTGCTCAGTACTCAGGGTTCTGGGTGCTCAGTACTCAGGGTGCTCGGTGCTCAGTGCTCGGGGTGCTGGGTGCTCAGTGCTCAGGTTGCTGGGTGCTCAGTGCTCGGGGTGCTCGGTGCTCAGTACTCGGGGTGCTGGGTGCTCAGTGCTCAGGGTGCTCGGTGCTCAGTGCTCGGGGTGCTGGGTGCTCAGTGCTCAGGGTGCTGGGTGCTCAGTGCTCGGGGTGCTCGGTGCTCAGTAGTCAGGGTGCTGGGTGCTCAGTACTCAGGGTGCTGGGTGCTCAGTGCTCAGGGTGCTGGGTGCTCAGTACTCAGGGTGCTGGGTGCTCAGTACTCAGGGTGCTAAGAGCTCAGGGTGCTCAGTCCTCGGGGTGCTGGATGCACAGTGCTCAGTGCACAGGGTGCTGGGTGCTCAGTCCTCGGGGTGCTGGGTGCTCAGTTCTCTGGGTGTTCAGTGCTCAGTACTCAGGGTGCTGTGTGCTCAGTACTCAGCTTGCTGGGTTCTCAGTACTCAGGGAGCTCAGTACTCAGGGTGCTGGGTGCTCAGTGCTCAGGGTGCTGGGTGCTCAGCGCTCGGGGTGCTGGGTGCTCAGTACTCAGGGTGCTGTGTGCTCAGTGCTCAGTACTCAGCGTGCTGGGTGCTCAGTGCTCAGAGTGTTGGGTGCTCAGTACTCAGGGTGCTGGGTGCTCAGTGCTCAGTGCTCAGGGTGCTCAGTGCTCAGGGTGCTGGGTGCTCAGGGTGCTGGGTGCTCAGTGCTCGGGGTGCTGGGTGCTCAGTGCTCAGGGTGCTGGGTGCTCAGTGCTCAGTGCTCAGGGTGCTGGGTGCTCAATGCTCAGGGTGCTGGGTGCTCAGTGCTCAGGGTGCTGGGTGCTCAGTACTCCGGGTGCTGGGTGCTCAGTACTCAGGGTTCTCGGTGCTCAGTGCTCAGGGTGCTGGGTGCACAGTGCTCAGGGTGCTGGGTGCTCAGTACTCGGGGTGCTCGGTCCTCAGTACTCAGGGTGCTGGGTCCTCAGTGCTCAGGGAGCTGAGTGCTCAGTACTCAGGGTGCTGGGTGCTCAGTACTCGGGGTGCTGGGTGCTCAGTACTCAGGGAGCTGGGTGCTCAGTACTCATAGTGCTGGGTGCTCAGTACTCGGGTGCTGGGTGCTCAGTGCTCAGGGTGCTGGGTGCTCAGTGCTCGGGGTGCTGGGTGCTCAGAGCTCAGTACTCAGGGTGCTGGGTGATCAGTGCTCGGGGTGCTGGGTGCTCAGTGCTCAGTACTCAGGGTGCTTGGTGCTCAGTGCTCGGGGTGCTGGGTGCTCAGTGCTCAGGGTGCTGGGTGCTCAGTGCTCAGGGTGCTGGGTGCTCAGTGCTCGGGGTCCTGGGTGATCAGTACTCAATGTTCTGTGTGCTCAGTACTCAGGGTGCTGGGTGCTCAGTGCTCGTTCTGCTGGGTGCTCAGTGCTCGGGGTGCTGGGTGCTCAGTGCTCGGGGTGCTCGGTGCTCAGTACTCAGGGTGCTGGGTGCTCAGTGCTCGGGGTGCTCAGTACTCAGGGTGCTGTGTGTTCAGTGCTCAGGGTGCTGGGTCCTCACTACTCAGGGTGCTCGGTGCTTAGTACTCAGGGTGCTATGTGCTCAGTACTCCGGTTGCTGGGTGCTCAGTGCTCGGGGTGCTCGGTGCTCAGTGCTCAAGGTGCTGGGTGCTCAGTACTCAGGGTGATCATTGCTCAGAGTGCTGGGTGCTCAGTACTCAGGGTGCTGGGTGCTCAGTACTCAGGGTGCTGGGTGCTCAGTACTCAGGGTGCTCGGTGCTCGGGGTGCTGGGTGCTCAGTGCTCGGGGTGCTCGGTGCTCAGTACTCAGGGTGCTGGGTACTCAGTGCTCAGGGTGCTGGGTGCTCAGTGCTCAGGGTGCTGGGTGCTCAGTGCTCAGGGTGCTGGGTGCTCAGTACTCAGGGTGCTCGGTGCTCGGGGTGCTGGGTGCTCAGTGCTCGGGGTGCTCGGTGCTCAGTACTCGGGGTGCTCAGTGCTCAGTACTCATGGTGCTGGGTGCTCAGTACTCAGGTAGCTCAGTGCTCGGGGAGCAGGGTGCTCAGTACTCAGGGTGCTGGGTGGTCAGTACTCAGGGTGCTTAATACTCAGGGTGCTGGGTGCTCAGTGCTCAGGGTGCTGCGTGCTCAGTGCTCGGGGTGCTGGGTGCTCAGTGCTCGGGGTGCTCGGTGCTCAGTACACAGGGTGCTGGGTGCTCAGTGCTCGGGGTGCTGGGTGCTCAGTACTCAGGGTGCTGTGTGCTCAGTGCTCAGTACTCAGCGTGCTGGGTGCTCAGTGCTCAGAGTGTTGGGTGCTCAGTACTCAGGATGCTGGGTACTCAGTGCTCAGTGCTCAGGGTGCTCAGTGCTCAGGGTTCTGGGTGCTCAGGGTGCTGGGTGCTCAGTGCTCTGGGTGCAGTTTGCTCAGTGCTCAGGGTACTGGGTGCTCAGTGCTCAGTGCTCAGGGTGCTGGGTGCTCAGTGCTCAGTGCTCAGGGTGCTGGGTGTTCAGTACTCAGGGTGCTGGGTGCTCAGTACTCAGGGTGCTGGGTGCTCAGGACTCAGGGTGGTCGGTGCTCAGTGCTCAGGGTGCTGGGTGCTCAGTGCTCGGGGTGCTGGGTGTTAAGTACTCAGGGTGCTGGGTGCTCAGTACTCAGGGTGCTGGGTGCTCAGTGCTCAGGGTGCTGGGTGCTCAGTGCTCAGGGTGCTGCGTGCTCAGTACTCCGGGTGCTGGGTGCTCAGTACTCAGGGTTCTCGGTGCTCAGTGCTCAGGGTGCTGGGTGCACAGTGCTCAGGGTGCTGGGTGCTCAGTACTCGGGGTGCTGGGTGCTCAGTACTCAGGGTGCTGGGTGCTCAGTGCTCCTGGTGCTGGGTGCTCAGTGCTCAGTACTCAGGGTGCTGGGTGCTCAGTGCTCGGGGTGCTGGGTGCTCAGTACTCAGGGTACTCAGTGCTCAGTACTCAGGGTGCTGGGTGATCAGTGCTCAGGGTGCTGGGTGCTCAGTACTCAGTGTGCTGGGTGCTCAGTACTCAGGGTGCTGGGTGCTCAGTACTCAGGGTGCTCGGTGCTCAGTACTCAGGGTGCTGGTTCCTCAGTGCTCAGGGTGCTGGGTGCTCAGTACTCAGTGTGCTGGGTGCTCAGTACTCGGGGTGCTGGGTGCTCAGTACTCAGGGTACTCGGTGCTCAGTACTCAGGGTGCTGGGTGATCAGTGCTCAGGGTGCTGGGTGCTCAGTACTCGGGGAGCTGGGTGCTCAGTACTCGGGTGCTGGGTGCTCAGTGCTCAGGGTTCTGGGTGCTCAGTGATCGGGGTGCTGGGTGCTCAGTGCTCAGTACTCAGGGTGCTGGGTGCTCAGTGCTCGGGGTGCTGGGTGCTCAGTGCTCAGTACTCAGGGTGCTTGGTGCTCAGTGCTCGGGGTGCTGGGTGCTCAGTGCTCAGGGTGCTGGGTGCTCAGTGCTCAGGGTGCTGGGTGCTCAGTGCTCGGGGTTCTGGGTGCTCAGTACTCAGGGTTCTGGGTGCTCAGTACTCAGGGTGCTGGGTGCTCAGTGCTCGGGGTGCTGGATGCTCAGTGCTCGGGGTGCTGGGTGCTCAGTGCTCGGGGTGCTCGGTCCTCAGTACTCAGGGTGCTGGGTGCTCAGTGCTCGGGGTGCTCAGTACTCAGGGTGCTCAGTGCTCAGTACTCAGGGTGCTCAGTGCTCAGTACTCAGGGTGCTCAGGGCTCAGGGTGCTGGGTGCTCAGTGCTCGGGATGCTGGGTGCTCAGTGCTCGGGGTGCTGTGTGTTCAGTGCTCAGGGTGCTGTGTGATCAGTACTCAGGGTGCTCGGTGCTTAGTACTCAGGGTGCTGGGTGCTCAGTACTCCGGGTGCTGGGTGCTCAGTGCTCGGGGTGCTCGGTGCTCAGTGCTCAAGGTGCTGGGTGCTCAGTACTCAGGGTGATCATTGCTCAGAGTGCTGGGTGCTTAGTACTCAGGGTGTTGGGTGCTCAGTACTCAGGGTGCTCAGTGCTCAGGGTGCTGGATGCTCAGTACTCAGGGTGCTGGGTGCTCAGGGCTCAGGATGCTGGTTGCTCAGTACTCAGGGTGCTGGGTGCTCAGTGCTCAGGGTGCCGGGTTCTCAGTACTCAGGGTGCTCATTGCTCAGGGTGCTGGGTGCTCAGTACTCAGGGTGCTGGGTGCTCAGTACTCAGGGTGCTGGGTGCTCTGTACTCAGGGTGCTCAGTGCTCAGTACTCAGGGAGCTCAGTGCTCAGTACTCAGGGTGCTCAGGGCTCAGGGTGCTGGGTGCTCACTGCTCAGGGTGCTGGGTGCTCAGTGCTCGGGGAGCTCGGTGCTGAGTACTCAGGGTGCTGGGTGCTCAGTGCTCGTGGTGCTCGGTGCTCAGTACTCAGGGTTCTCAGTGCTCAGTGCTCAGGGTGCTGGGTGCTCAGTACTCCTAGTGCTCAGTGCTCAGTACTCGGGGTGCTGGGTGCTCAGTACTCAGGGTGCTCAGTGCTCAGTACTCAGGGTTCTCAGTGCTCAGTGCTCAGGGTGCTGGGTGCTCAGTACTCCTAGTGCTCAGTGCTCAGTGCGCGGGGTGCTGGGTGCTCAGTGCTCGGGGTGCTCGGTGCTCAGTACTCATGGTGTTGGGTACTCAGTGCTCAGGGTGCTCATTCTCGGGGTGCTGGGTGCTCAGTACTCAGGGTGCTTGGTGCTCAGTGCTCGGGGTGCTGGGTGCTCAGTGCTCAGGGTGCTGGGTGCTCAGTGCTCAGGGTGCTGGGTGCTCAGTGCTCGGGGTTCTGGGTGCTCAGTACTCAGGGTTCTGGGTGCTCAGTACTCAGGGTGCTGGGTGCTCAGTGCTCGGGGTGCTGGGTGCTCAGTGCTCGGGGTGCTGGGTGCTCAGTGCTCGGGGTGCTCGGTGCTCAGTTCTCAGGGTGCTGGGTGCTCAGTGCTCGGGGTGCTCAGTACACAGGGTGCTCAGTGCTCAGTACTCAGGGTGCTCAGTGCTCAGTACTCAGGGTGCTCAGGGCTCAGGGTGCTGGGTGCTCACTGCTCGGGGTGCTGGGTGCTCAGTGCTCGGGGAGCTCGGTGCTCAGTACTCAGGGTGCTGGGTGCTCAGTGCTCGGGGTGCTCGGTGCTCAGTACTCAGGGTTCTCAGTGCTCAGTGCTCAGGGTGCTGGATGCTCAGTACTCCTAGTGCTCAGTGCTCAGTACTCGGGGTGCTGGGTGCTCAGTACTCGGGGTGCTGGGTGCTCAGTGCTCAGGGTGCTCGGTGCTCAGTGCTCGGGGTGCTGGGTGCTCAGTGCTCAGGTTGCTGGGTGCTCAGTGCTCGGGGTGCTCGGTGCTCAGTACTCGGGGTGCTGGGTGCTCAGTGCTCAGGGTGCTCGGTGCTCAGTGCTCGGGGTGCTGGGTGCTCAGTGCTCAGGGTGCTGGGTGCTCAGTGCTCGGGGTGCTCGGTGCTCAGTAGTCAGGGTGCTGGGTGCTCAGTACTCAGGGTGCTGGGTGCTCAGTGCTCAGGGTGCTGGGTGCTCAGTACTCAGGGTGCTGGGTGCTCAGTACTAAGGGTGCTAAGAGCTCAGGGTGCTCAGTCCTCGGGGTGCTGGATGCACAGTGCTCAGTGCACAGGGTGCTGGGTGCTCAGTCCTCGGGGTGCTGGGTGCTCAGTTCTCTGGGTGTTCAGTGCTCAGTACTCAGGGTGCTGTGTGCTCAGTACTCAGGGTGCTGGGTTCTCAGTACTCAGGGAGCTCAGTACTCAGGGTGCTGGGTGCTCAGTGCTCAGGGTGCTGGGTGCTCAGCGCTCGGGGTGCTGGGTGCTCAGTACTCAGGGTGCTGTGTGCTCAGTGCTCAGTACTCAGCGTGCTGGGTGCTCAGTGCTCAGAGTGTTGGGTGCTCAGTACTCAGGGTGCTGGGTGCTCAGTGCTCAGTGCTCAGGGTGCTCAGTGCTCAGGGTGCTGGGTGCTCAGGGTGCTGGGTGCTCAGTGCTCGGGGTGCTGGGTGCTCAGTGCTCAGGGTGCTGGGTGCTCAGTGCTCAGTGCTCAGGGTGCTGGGTGCTCAATGCTCAGGGTGCTGGGTGCTCAGTGCTCAGGGTGCTGGGTGCTCAGTACTCCGGGTGCTGGGTGCTCAGTACTCAGGGTTCTCGGTGCTCAGTGCTCAGGGTGCTGGGTGCACAGTGCTCAGGGTGCTGGGTGCTCAGTACTCGGGGTGCTCGGTCCTCAGTACTCAGGGTGCTGGGTCCTCAGTGCTCAGGGAGCTGAGTGCTCAGTACTCAGGGTGCTGGGTGCTCAGTACTCGGGGTGCTGGGTGCTCAGTACTCAGGGAGCTGGGTGCTCAGTACTCATTGTGCTGGGTGCTCAGTACTCGGGTGCTGGGTGCTCAGTGCTCAGGGTGCTGGGTGCTCAGTGCTCGGGGTGCTGGGTGCTCAGTGCTCAGTACTCAGGGTGCTGGGTGATCAGTGCTCGGGGTGCTGGGTGCTCAGTGCTCAGTACTCAGGGTGCTTGGTGCTCAGTGCTCGGGGTGCTGGGTGCTCAGTGCTCAGGGTGCTGGGTGCTCAGTGCTCAGGGTGCTGGGTGCTCAGTGCTCGGGGTCCTGGGTGATCAGTACTCAATGTTCTGTGTGCTCAGTACTCAGGGTGCTGGGTGCTCAGTGCTCGTTCTGCTGGGTGCTCAGTGCTCGGGGTGCTGGGTGCTCAGTGCTCGGGGTGCTCGGTGCTCAGTACTCAGGGTGCTGGGTGCTCAGTGCTCGGGGTGCTCAGTACTCAGGGTGCTGTGTGTTCAGTGCTCAGGGTGCTGGGTCCTCACTACTCAGGGTGCTCGGTGCTTAGTACTCAGGGTGCTATGTGCTCAGTACTCCGGTTGCTGGGTGCTCAGTGCTCGGGGTGCTCGGTGCTCAGTGCTCAAGGTGCTGGGTGCTCAGTACTCAGGGTGATCATTGCTCAGAGTGCTGGGTGCTCAGTACTCAGGGTGCTGGGTGCTCAGTACTCAGGGTGCTGGGTGCTCAGTACTCAGGGTGCTCGGTGCTCGGGGTGCTGGGTGCTCAGTGCTCGGGGTGCTCGGTGCTCAGTACTCAGGGTGCTGGGTACTCAGTGCTCAGGGTGCTGGGTGCTCAGTGCTCAGGGTGCTGGGTGCTCAGTGCTCAGGGTGCTGGGTGCTCAGTACTCAGGGTGCTCGGTGCTCGGGGTGCTGGGTGCTCAGTGCTCGGGGTGCTCGGTGCTCAGTACTCGGGGTGCTCAGTGCTCAGTACTCATGGTGCTGGGTGCTCAGTACTCAGGTAGCTCAGTGCTCGGGGAGCAGGGTGCTCAGTACTCAGGGTGCTGGGTGGTCAGTACTCAGGGTGCTTAATACTCAGGGTGCTGGGTGCTCAGTGCTCAGGGTGCTGCGTGCTCAGTGCTCGGGGTGCTGGGTGCTCAGTGCTCGGGGTGCTCGGTGCTCAGTACACAGGGTGCTGGGTGCTCAGTGCTCGGGGTGCTGGGTGCTCAGTACTCAGGGTGCTGTGTGCTCAGTGCTCAGTACTCAGCGTGCTGGGTGCTCAGTGCTCAGAGTGTTGGGTGCTCAGTACTCAGTATGCTGGGTACTCAGTGCTCAGTGCTCAGGGTGCTCAGTGCTCAGGGTTCTGGGTGCTCAGGGTGCTGGGTGCTCAGTGCTCTGGGTGCAGTTTGCTCAGTGCTCAGGGTACTGGGTGCTCAGTGCTCAGTGCTCAGGGTGCTGGGTGCTCAGTGCTCAGTGCTCAGGGTGCTGGGTGTTCAGTACTCAGGGTGCTGGGTGCTCAGTACTCAGGGTGCTGGGTGCTCAGTGCTCAGGGTGCTCGGTGCTCAGTACTCAGCTTGCTCAGTGCTCAGTACTCAGCTTGCTCAGTGCTCAGTACTCAGCGTGCTGGGTGCTCAGTGCTCAGGGTGCTGGGTGCTCAGTACTCAGGGTGCTGCGTGCTTAGTACTCAGGGTACTTGGTCCTCAGCGCTCAGGGTGCTGGGTGCTCAGTACTCAGGGTGCAGGGTGCTCAGTGCTCAGTACTCTGGGTGCTGGGTGCTCAGTGCTCGGGGTGCTGGGTGCTCAGTGCTCAGGGTGCTGGGTGCTCAGTGCTCAGGGTGCTGGGTGCTCAGTACTCCGGGTGCTGGGTGCACAGTACTCAGGGTTCTCGGTGCTCAGTGCTCAGGGTGCTGGGTGCACAGTGCTCAGGGTGCTGGGTGCTCAGTACTCGGGGTGCTGGGTGCTCAGTACTCAGGGTGCTGGGTGCTCAGTGCTCAGGGTGCTGGGTGCTCAGTGCTCGGGGTGCTGGGTGCTCAGTACTCGGGGTGCTGGGTGCTCAGTGCTCAGGGTGCTAGGTCTCAGTGCTCGGGGTACTGGGTACTCAGTGCTCAGTACACAGGGTGCTGGGTGCTCAGTGCTCCTGGTGCTGGGTGCTCAGTGCTCAGTACTCAGGGTGCTGGGTGCTCAGTGCTCGGGGTGCTGGGTGCTCAGTACTCAGGGTACTCAGTGCTCAGTACTCAGGGTGCTGGGTGATCAGTGCTCAGGGTGCTGGGTGCTCAGTACTCAGTGTGCTGGGTGCTCAGTACTCAGGTTGCTGGGAGCTCAGTACTCAGGGTGCTCGGGGCTCAGTACTCAGGGTGCTGGTTCCTCAGTGCTCAGGGTGCTGGGTGCTCAGTACTCAGTGTGCTGGGTGCTCAGTACTCGGGGTGCTGGGTGCTCAGTACTCAGGGTACTCGGTGCTCAGTACTCAGGGTGCTGGGTGATCAGTGCTCAGGGTGCTGGGTGCTCAGTACTCGGGGAGCTGGGTGCTCAGTACTCGGGTGCTGGGTGCCCAGTGCTCAGGGTTCTGGGTGCTCAGTGATCGTGGTGCTGGGTGCTCAGTGCTCAGTACTCAGGGTGCTGGGTGCTCAGTGCTCGGGGTGCTGGGTGCTCAGTGCTCAGTACTCAGGGTGCTTGGTGCTCAGTGCTCGGGGTGCTGGGTGCTCAGTGCTCAGGGTGCTGGGTGCTCAGTGCTCAGGGTGCTGGGTGCTCAGTGCTCGGGGTTCTGGGTGCTCAGTACTCAGGGTTCTGGGTGCTCAGTACTCAGGGTGCTGGGTGCTCAGTGCTTGGGGTGCTGGGTGCTCAGTGCTCGGGGTGCTGGGTGCTCAGTGCTCGGGGTGCTCGGTCCTCAGTACTCAGGGTGCTGGGTGCTCAGTGCTCGGGGTGCTCAGTACTCAGGGTGCTCAGTGCTCAGTACTCAGGGTGCTCAGTGCTCAGTACTCAGGGTGCTCAGGGCTCAGGGTGCTGGGTGCTCAGTGCTCGGGATGCTGGGTGCTCAGTGCTCGGGGTGCTGTGTGTTCAGTGCTCAGGGTGCTGTGTGATCAGTACTCAGGGTGCTCGGTGCTTAGTACTCAGGGTGCTGGGTGCTCAGTACTCCGGGTGCTGGGTGCTCAGTGCTCGGGGTGCTCGGTGCTCAGTGCTCAAGGTGCTGGGTGCTCAGTACTCAGGGTGATCATTGCTCAGAGTGCTGGGTGCTTAGTACTCAGGGTGTTGGGTGCTCAGTACTCAGGGTGCTCAGTGCTCGGGGTGCTGGATGCTCAGTACTCAGTGTGCTGGGTGCTCAGGGCTCAGGATGCTGGTTGCTCAGTACTCAGGGTGCTGGGTGCTCAGTGCTCAGGGTGCTGGGTTCTCAGTACTCAGGGTGCTCATTGCTCAGGGTGCTGGGTGCTCAGTACTCAGGGTGCTGGGTGCTCAGTACTCAGGGTGCTGGGTGCTCTGTACTCAGGGTGCTCAGTGCTCAGTACTCAGGGAGCTCAGTGCTCAGTACTCAGGGTGCTCAGGGCTCAGGGTGCTGGGTGCTCACTGCTCAGGGTGCTGGGTGCTCAGTGCTCGGGGAGCTCGGTGCTGAGTACTCAGGGTGCTGGGTGCTCAGTGCTCGTGGTGCTCGGTGCTCAGTACTCAGGGTTCTCAGTGCTCAGTGCTCAGGGTGCTGGGTGCTCAGTACTCCTAGTGCTCAGTGCTCAGTACTCGGGGTGCTGGGTGCTCAGTACTCAGGGTGCTCAGTGCTCAGTACTCAGGGTTCTCAGTGCTCAGTGCTCAGGGTGCTGGGTGCTCAGTACTCCTAGTGCTCAGTGCTCAGTGCGCGGGGTGCTGGGTGCTCAGTGCTCGGGGTGCTCGGTGCTCAGTACTCATGGTGTTGGGTACTCAGTGCTCAGGGTGCTTGGTGCTCAGTGCTCGGGGTGCTGGGTGCTCAGTGCTCAGGGTGCTGGGTGCTCAGTGCTCAGGGTGCTGGGTGCTCAGTGCTCGGGGTTCTGGGTGCTCAGTACTCAGGGTTCTGGGTGCTCAGTACTCAGGGTGCTGGGTGCTCAGTGCTCGGGGTGCTGGGTGCTCAGTGCTCGGGGTGCTGGGTGCTCAGTGCTCGGGGTGCTCGGTGCTCAGTACTCAGGGTGCTGGGTGCTCAGTGCTCGGGGTGCTCAGTACTCAGGGTGCTCAGTGCTCAGTACTCAGGGTGCTCAGTGCTCAGTACTCAGGGTGCTCAGGGCTCAGGGTGCTGGGTGCTCACTGCTCGGGGTGCTGGGTGCTCAGTGCTCGGGGAGCTCGGTGCTCAGTACTCAGGGTGCTGGGTGCTCAGTGCTCGGGGTGCTCGGTGCTCAGTACTCAGGGTTCTCAGTGCTCAGTGCTCAGGGTGCTGGATGCTCAGTACTCCTAGTGCTCAGTGCTCAGTACTCGGGGTGCTGGGTGCTCAGTACTCGGGGTGCTGGGTGCTCAGTGCTCAGGGTGCTCGGTGCTCAGTGCTCGGGGTGCTGGGTGCTCAGTGCTCAGGTTGCTGGGTGCTCAGTGCTCGGGGTGCTCGGTGCTCAGTACTCGGGGTGCTGGGTGCTCAGTGCTCAGGGTGCTCGGTGCTCAGTGCTCGGGGTGCTGGGTGCTCAGTGCTCAGGGTGCTGGGTGCTCAGTGCTCGGGGTGCTCGGTGCTCAGTAGTCAGGGTGCTGGGTGCTCAGTACTCAGGGTGCTGGGTGCTCAGTGCTCAGGGTGCTGGGTGCTCAGTACTCAGGGTGCTGGGTGCTCAGTACTCAGGGTGCTAAGAGCTCAGGGTGCTCAGTCCTCGGGGTGCTGGATGCACAGTGCTCAGTGCACAGGGTGCTGGGTGCTCAGTCCTCGAGGTGCTGGGTGCTCAGTTCTCTGGGTGCTCAGTGCTCAGTACTCAGGGTTCTGTGTGCTCAGTACTCAGGGTGCTGGGTTCTCAGTACTCAGGGAGCTCAGTACTCAGGGTGCTGGGTGCTCAGTGCTCAGGGTGCTGGGTGCTCAGCGCTCGGGGTGCTGGGTGCTCAGTACTCAGGGTGCTGTGTGCTCAGTGCTCAGTACTCAGCGTGCTGGGTGCTCAGTGCTCAGAGTGTTGGGTGCTCAGTACTCAGGGTGCTGGGTGCTCAGTGCTCAGTGCTCAGGGTGCTCAATGCTCAGGGTGCTGGGTGCTCAGGGTGCTGGGTGCTCAGTGCTCGGGGTGCTGGGTGCTCAGTGCTCAGGGTGCTGGGTGCTCAGTGCTCAGTGCTCAGGGTGCTGGGTGCTCATTGCTCAGTGCTCAGGGTGCTGGGTGCTCAGTACTCAGGGTGCTGGCTGCTCAGTACTCAGGGTGCTGGGTGCTCAGTGCTCAGGGTGATGGGTGCTCAGTGCTCAGGGTGCTGGGTGCTCAGTACTCCGGGTGCTGGGTGCTCAGTACTCAGGGTTCTCGGTGCTCAGTGCTCAGGGTGCTGGGTGCACAGTGCTCAGGGTGCTGGGTGCTCAGTCCTCGGGGTGCTCGGTGCTCAGTACTCAGGGTGCTGGGTCCTCAGTGCTCAGGGAGCTGAGTGCTCAGTACTCAGGGTGCTGGGTGCTCAGTACTCGGGGTGCTGGGTGCTCAGTACTCAGGGAGCTGGGTGCTCAGTACTCATTGTGCTGGGTGCTCAGTACTCGGGTGCTGGGTGCTCAGTGCTCAGGGTGCTGGGTGCTCAGTGCTCGGGGTGCTGGGTGCTCAGTGCTCAGTACTCAGGGTGCTGGGTGCACAGTGCTCGGGGTGCTGGGTGCTCAGTGCTCAGTACTCAGGGTGCTTGGTGCTCAGTGCTCGGGGTGCTGGGTGCTCAGTGCTCAGGGTGCTGGGTGCTCAGTGCTCAGGGTGCTGGGTGCTCAGTGCTCGGGGTCCTGGGTGATCAGTACTCAATGTTCTGTGTGCTCAGTACTCAGGGTGCTGGGTGCTCAGTGCTCGTTCTGCTGGGTGCTCAGTGCTCGGGGTGCTGGGTGCTCAGTGCTCGGGGTGCTCGGTGCTCAGTACTCAGGGTGCTGGGTGCTCAGTGCTCGGGGTGCTCAGTACTCAGGGTGCTGTGTGTTCAGTGCTCAGGGTGCTGGGTCCTCACTACTCAGGGTGCTCGGTGCTTAGTACTCAGGGTGCTGGGTGCTCAGTACTCCGGTTGCTGGGTGCTCAGTGCTCGGGGTGCTCGGTGCTCAGTGCTCAAGGTGCTGGGTGCTCAGTACTCAGGGTGATCATTGCTCAGAGTGCTGGGTGCTCAGTACTCAGGGTGCTGGGTGCTCAGTACTCAGGGTGCTGGGTGCTCAGTACTCAGGGTGCTCGGTGCTCGGGGTGCTGGGTGCTCAGTGCTCGGGGTGCTCGGTGCTCAGTACTCAGGGTGCTGGGTACTCAGTGCTCAGGGTGCTGGGTGCTCAGTGCTCAGGGTGCTGGATGCTCAGTGCTCAGGGTGCTGGGTGCTCAGTACTCAGGGTGCTCGGTGCTCGGGGTGCTGGGTGCTCAGTGCTCGGGGTGCTCGGTGCTCAGTACTCGGGGTGCTCAGTGCTCAGTACTCATGGTGCTGGGTGCTCAGTACTCAGGGAGCTCAGTGCTCGGGGAGCAGGGTGCTCAGTACTCAGGGTGCTGGGTGGTCAGTACTCAGGGTGCTTAATATTCAGGGTGCTGGGTGCTCAGTGCTCAGGGTGCTGCGTGCTCAGTGCTCGGGGTGCTGGGTGCTCAGTGCTCGGGGTGCTCGGTGCTCAGTACACAGGGTGCTGGGTGCTCAGTGCTCGGGGTGCTGGGTGCTCAGTACTCAGGGTGCTGTGTGCTCAGTGCTCAGTACTCAGCGTGCTGGGTGCTCAGTGCTCAGAGTGTTGGGTGCTCAGTACTCAGGATGCTGGGTACTCAGTGCTCAGTGCTCAGGGTGCTCAGTGCTCAGGGTTCTGGGTGCTCAGGGTGCTGGGTGCTCAGTGCTCGGGGTGCAGTTTGCTCAGTGCTCAGGGTACTGGGTGCTCAGTGCTCAGTGCTCAGGGTGCTGGGTGCTCAGTGCTCAGTGCTCAGGGTGCTGGGTGTTCAGTACTCAGGGTGCTGGGTGCTCAGTACTCAGGGTGCTGGGTGCTCAGTGCTCAGGGTGCTCGGTGCTCAGTACTCAGCTTGCTCAGTGCTCAGTACTCAGCTTGCTCAGTGCTCAGTACTCAGCGTGCTGGGTGCTCAGTGCTCAGGGTGCTGGGTGCTCAGTACTCAGGGTGCTGCGTGCTTAGTACTCAGGGTACTTGGTCCTCAGCGCTCAGGGTGCTGGGTGCTCAGTACTCAGGGTGCAGGGTGCTCAGTGCTCAGTACTCTGGGTGCTGGGTGCTCAGTGCTCGGGGTGCTGGGTGCTCAGTGCTCAGGGTGCTGGGTGCTCAGTACTCAGGGTGCTCAGGGTGCTGGGTGCTCAGTGCTCGGGGTGCTGGGTACTCAGTGCTCAGTACCCAGGGTGCTGAGTGCTCAGTGCTCGGGGTGCTGGGTGCTCAGTGCTCAGTACTCAGGGTGCTGGGTGCTCAGTGCTCGGCGTGCTGGATGCTCAGTACTCAGGGTGCTGGGTGCTCAGTGCTCAGGGTGCTGGGTGCTCAGTACTCAGGGTGCTGGGTGCTCAGTGCTCAGGGTGCTGGGTGCTCAGTACTCAGGTTGCTGGGTCCTCCGTGCTCAGAGTGCTGGGTGCTCAGTGCTCGGGGTGCTCAGTACTCAGGGTGCTGTGTGTTCAGTGCTCAGGGTACTGGGTGCTCAGTACTCATGGTGCTCGGTGCTCAGTACTCATGGTGTTGGGTACTCAGTGCTCAGGGTGCTGGGTGCTCAGTGCTCAGGGTGCTGGGTGCTCAGTGCTCAGGGTGCTGGGTGCTCAGTACTCAGGGTGCTCGGTGCTCGGGGTGCTGGGTGCTCAGTGCTCGGGGTGCTCGGTGCTCAGTACTCGGGGTGCTCAGTGCTCAGTACTCATGGTGCTGGGTGCTCAGTACTCAGGGAGCTCAGTGCTCGGGGAGCAGGGTGCTCAGTACTCAGGGTGCTGGGTGGTCAGTACTCAGGGTGCTTAACACTCAGGGTGCTGGGTGCTCAGTGCTCAGGGTGCTGCGTGCTCAGTGCTCGGGGTGCTGGGTGCTCAGTGCTCGGGGTGCTCGGTGCTCAGTACACAGGGTGCTGGGTGCTCAGTGCTCGGGGTGCTGGGTGCTCAGTACTCAGGGTGCTGTGTGCTCAGTGCTCAGTACTCAGCGTGCTGGGTGCTCAGTGCTCAGAGTGTTGGGTGCTCAGTACTCAGGATGCTGGGTACTCAGTGCTCAGTGCTCAGGGTGCTCAGTGCTCAGGGTTCTGGGTGCTCAGGGTGCTGGGTGCTCAGTGCTCGGGGTGCAGTTTGCTCAGTGCTCAGGGTACTGGGTGCTCAGTGCTCAGTGCTCAGGGTGCTGGGTGCTCAGTGCTCAGTGCTCAGGGTGCTGGGTGTTCAGTACTCAGGGTGCTGGGTGCTCAGTACTCAGGGTGCTGGGTGCTCAGTGCTCAGGGTGCTCGGTGCTCAGTACTCAGCTTGCTCAGTGCTCAGTACTCAGCTTGCTCAGTGCTCAGTACTCAGCGTGCTGGGTGCTCAGTGCTCAGGGTGCTGGGTGCTCAGTACTCAGGGTGCTGCGTGCTTAGTACTCAGGGTACTTGGTCCTCAGCGCTCAGGGTGCTGGGTGCTCAGTACTCAGGGTGCAGGGTGCTCAGTGCTCAGTACTCTGGGTGCTGGGTGCTCAGTGCTCGGGGTGCTGGGTGCTCAGTGCTCAGGGTGCTGGGTGCTCAGTACTCAGGGTGCTCAGGGTGCTGGGTGCTCAGTGCTCGGGGTGCTGGGTACTCAGTGCTCAGTACACAGGGTGCTGAGTGCTCAGTGCTCGGGGTGCTGGGTGCTCAGTGCTCAGTACTCAGGGTGCTGGGTGCTCAGTGCTCGGGGTGCTGGATGCTCAGTACTCAGGGTGCTGGGTGCTCAGTGCTCAGGGTGCTGGGTGCTCAGTACTCAGGGTGCTGGGTGCTCAGTGCTCAGGGTGCTGGGTGCTCAGTACTCAGGTTGCTGGGTCCTCCGTGCTCAGAGTGCTGGGTGCTCAGTGCTCGGGGTGCTCAGTACTCAGGGTGCTGTGTGTTCAGTGCTCAGGGTACTGGGTGCTCAGTACTCATGGTGCTCGGTGCTCAGTACTCATGGTGTTGGGTACTCAGTGCTCAGGGTGCTCATTCTCGGGGTGCTGGGTGCTCAGTACTCAGGGTGCTGGGTGCTCAGTGCGCGGGGTGCTGGGTGCTCAGTGCTCGGGGTGCTCGGTGCTCAGTACTCAGGGTGCTGGGTGCTCAGTACTCAGTGTGCTCAGTGCTCGGGGAGATCGGTGCTCAGTACTCAGGGTGCTGGGTGCTCAGTGCTCGGGGTGCTCGGTGCTCAGTACGCAGGGTTCTCAGTGCTCAGTGCTCAGGGTGCTGGGTGCTCAGTACTCCTAGTGCTCAGTGCTCAGTACTCGGGGTGGTGGGTGCTCAGTACTCAGGGTGCTCAGTGCTCAGTACTCGGGGTTCTGGGTGCTCAGTGCTCAGGGTGCTCAGTGCTCAGTGCTCGGGGTGCTGGTTGCTCAGTTCTCGGGGTGCTCGTTGCTCAGTACTCGGGGTGCTTCGTGCTCAGTGCTCAGGGTGCTGGGTGCTCACTGCTCGGGGTGCTGGGTGCTCAGTGCTCAGGGTGCTGGGTGCTCAGTGCTCGGGGTGTGCGGTGCTCAGTACTCAGGGTGCTGGGTGCTCAGTGCTCAGGGTGCTGGGTGCTCAGTACTCAGGGTGCTGGGTGCTCAGTACTTAGGGTGCTAAGAGCTCCGGGTGCTCAGTGCTCGGGGTGCTGGATGCTCAGTGCTCAGTGCACAGGGTGCTGGGTGCTCAGTCCTCGGGGTGCTGGGTGCTCAGTTCTCTGTGTGCTCAGTGCTCAGTACTCAGGGTGCTGTGAGCTCAGTACTCAGGGTGCCGGGTGCTCAGAACTCAGGGAGCTCAGTGCTCGGTGTGCAGGGTGCTCAGTACTCAGGGTGCTGGGTGGTCAGTACTCAGGGTGCTTAATACTCAGGGTGCTGGGTGCTCAGTGCTCAGGGTGCTGGGTGCTCAGTGCTCTGGTGCTCGGTGCTCAGTACACAGGGTGCTGGGTGCTCAGTACTCAGGGTGCTGGGAGGTCAGTACTCAGGGTGCTTAATACTCAGGGTGCTGGGTGCTCAGTACTCAGGGTGCTGGGTGCTCAGTGCTCAGGGTGCTGGTTGCTCAGTGATCAGAGTGTTGGGTGCTCAGTACTCAGGGTGCTGGGTCCTCAGTGCTCAGTGCTCAGGGTGCTCAGTGCTCAGGGTGCTGGGTGCTCAGGGTGCTGGGTGCTCAGTGCTCGGGGTGCTGGGTGCTCAGTGCTCAGTGTGCTGGGTGCTCAGTGCTCAGTGCTCAGGGTGCTGGGTGCTCAGTGCTCAGTACTCAGCTTGCTGGTTGCTCAGTGCTCAGAGTGTTGTGTGCTCAGTACTCAGGGTGCTGGGTGCTCAGTGCTCAGTGCTCAGGGTGCTCAGTGCTCAGGGTGCTGGGTGCTCAGGGTGCTGGGTGCTCAGTGCTCAGGGTGCTGGGTGCTCAGTGCTCAGGGTGCTGGGTGCTCAGTGCTCAGTGCTCAGGGTGCTGGGTGCTCAGTGCTCAGTGCTCAGGGTGCTGGGTGTTCAGTACTCAGGGTGCTGGGTGCTCAGTACTCAGGGTGCTGGGTGCTCAGTGCTCAGCGTGCTGGGTGCTCAGTGCTCAGGGTGCTGGGTGCTCAGTACTCAGGGTGCTGGGTGCTCAGTACTCAGGGTGGTCGGTGCTCAGTGCTCAGGGTGCTGGGTGCTCAGTGCTCGGGGTGCTGGGTGTTCAGTACTAAGGGTGCTGGGTGCTCATTACTCAGGGTTCTCGGTGCTCAGTGCTCAGGGTGCTGGGTGCACAGTGCTCAGGGTGCTGGGTGCTCAGTGCTCAGGGTGCTGGGTGCTCAGTGCTCAGGGTGCTGGGTGCTCAGTACTCAGGGTGCTGGGTGCTCATTACTCAGGGTTCTCGGTGCTCAGTGCTCAGGGTGCTGGGTGCACAGTGCTCAGGGTGCTGGGTGCTCAGTACTCGGGGTGCTGGGTGCTCAGTACTCAGGGTGCTGGGTGCTCAGTGCTCAGGGTGCTGGGTGCTCAGTGCTCGGGGTGCTGGGTGCTCAGTACTCGGGGTGCTGGGTGCTCAGTGCTCATTGTGCTAGGTCTCATTGCTCGGGGTACTGGGTACTCAGTGCTCAGTACACAGGGTGCTGGGTGCTCAGTGCTCGGGGCGCTGGGTGCTCAGTGCTCAGTACTCAGGGTGCTGGGTGCTCAGTGCTCGGGGTGCTGGGTGGTCAGTACTCAGGGTACTCGGTGCTCAGTACTCAGGGTGCTGGGTGATCAGTGCTCAGGGTGCTGGGTGCTCAGTACTCAGTGTGCTGGGTGCTCAGTACTCAGGGTGCTGGGTGCTCAGTACTCAGGGTGCTCGGTGCTCAGTACTCAGGGTGCTGGGTCCTCAGTGCTCAGGGTGCTGAGTGCTCAGTACTCAGGGTGCTGGGTGCTCAGTACTCGGGGTGCAGGGTGCTGAGTACTCAGGGAGCTGGGTGCTCAGTACTCATTGTGCTGGGTGCTCAGTACTCGGGTGCTGGGTGCTCAGTGCTCAGGGTGCTGGGTGCTCAGTGCTCGGGGTGCTGGGTGCTCAGTGCTCAGTACTCAGGGTGCTGGGTGCTCAGTGCTCGGGGTGCTGGGTGCTCAGTGCTCAGTACTCAGGGTGCTTGGTGCTCAGTGCTCGGGGTGCTGGGTGCTCAGTGCTCAGTGTGCTGGGTGCTCAGTGCTCAGGGTGCTGGGTGCTCAGTGCTCGGGGTCCTGGGTGCTCAGTACTCAGGGTTCTGGGTGCTCAGTACTCAGGGTGCTGGGTGCTCAGTGCTCGGGGTGCTCGGTGCTCAGTGCTCGGGGTGCTGGGTGCTCAGTGCTCGGGGTGCTCGGTGCTCAGTACTCAGGGTGCTGGGTGCTCAGTGCTCGGCGTGCTCAGTACTCAGGGTGCTGTGTGTTCAGTGCTCAGGGTGCTGGGTGCTCAGTACTCAGGGTGCTCGGTGCTTAGTACTCAGGGTGCTGGGTGCTCAGTACTCCGGGTGCTGTGTGCTCAGTGCTCGGGGTGCTCGGTGCTCAGTGCTCAAGGTGCTGGGTGCTCAGTACTCAGGGTGATCATTGCTCAGAGTGCTGGGTGCTCAGTACTCAGGGTGCTGGGTGCTCAGAATTCAGGGTGCTCAGTGCTCGGGGTGCTGGATACTCAGTACTCAGGGTGCTGGGTGCTCAGTGCACAGGGTGCTGGTTGCTCAGTACTCAGGGTGCTGGGTGCTCAGTGCTCAGGGTGCTGGGTGCTCAGTACTCAGGGTGCTCATTGATCAGGGTGCTGGGTGATCAGTACTCAGGGTGCTGGGTGCTCAGTACTCAGGGTGCTGGGTGCTCAGTACTCAGGGTGCTCAGTGCTCAGTACTCAGGGTGCTCAGTGCTCAGTACTCAGGGTGCTCCGGGCTCAGGGTGCTGGGTGCTCACTGCTCGGGGTGCTGGGTGCTCAGTGCTCGGGGAGCTCGGTGCTCAGTACTCTTGGTGCTGGGTGCTCAGTGCTCAGGGTGCTGGGTGCTCAGTGCTCAGGGTGCTGGGTGCTCAGTACTCAGGGTGCTGGGTGCTCATTACTCAGGGTTCTCGGTGCTCAGTGCTCAGGGTGCTGGGTGCACAGTGCTCAGGGTGCTGGGTGCTCAGTACTCGGGGTGCTGGGTGCTCAGTACTCAGGGTGCTGGGTGCTCAGTGCTCAGGGTGCTGGGTGCTCAGTGCTCGGGGTGCTGGGTGCTCAGTACTCGGGGTGCTGGGTGCTCAGTGCTCAGGGTGCTAGGTCTCATTGCTCGGGGTACTGGGTACTCAGTGCTCAGTACACAGGGTGCTGGGTGCTCAGTGCTCGGGGCGCTGGGTGCTCAGTGCTCAGTACTCAGGGTGCTGGGTGCTCAGTGCTCGGGGTGCTGGGTGCTCAGTACTCAGGGTACTCGGTGCTCAGTACTCAGGGTGCTGGGTGATCAGTGCTCAGGGTTCTGGGTGCTCAGTACTCAGTGTGCTGGGTGCTCAGTACTCAGGGTGCTGGGTGCTCAGTACTCAGGGTGCTCGGTGCTCAGTACTCAGGGTGCTGGGTCCTCAGTGCTCAGGGTGCTGAGTGCTCAGTACTCAGGGTGCTGGGTGCTCAGTACTCGGGGTGCAGGGTGCTCAGTACTCAGGGAGCTGGGTGCTCAGTACTCATTGTGCTGGGTGCTCAGTACTCGGGTGCTGGGTGCTCAGTTCTCAGGGTGCTGGGTGCTCAGTGCTCGGGGTGCTGGGTGCTCAGTGCTCAGTACTCAGGGTGCTGGGTGCTCAGTGCTCGGGGTGCTGGGTGCTCAGTGCTCAGTACTCAGGGTGCTTGGTGCTCAGTGCTCGGGGTGCTGGGTGCTCAGTGCTCAGTGTGCTGGGTGCTCAGTGCTCAGGGTGCTGGGTGCTCAGTGCTCGGGGTCCTGGGTGCTCAGTACTCAGGGTTCTGGGTGCTCAGTACTCAGGGTGCTGGGTGCTCAGTGCTCGGGGTGCTCGGTGCTCAGTGCTCGGGGTGCTGGGTGCTCAGTGCTCGGGGTGCTCGGTGCTCAGTACTCAGTGTGCTGTGTGTTCAGTGCTCAGGGTGCTGGGTGCTCAGTACTCAGGGTGCTCGGTGCTTAGTACTCAGGGTGCTGGGTGCTCAGTACTCCGGGTGCTGTGTGCTCAGTGCTCGGGGTGCTCGGTGCTCAGTGCTCAAGGTGCTGGGTGCTCAGTACTCAGGGTGCTCATTGCTCAGGGTGCTGGGTGCTCAGTACTCAGGGTGCTGGGTGCTCAGTACTCAGGGTGCTGGGTGCTCAGTACTCAGGGTGCTCAGTGCTCAGTACTCAGGGTGCTCAGTGCTCAGTACTCAGGGTGCTCAGTGCTCAGGGTGCTGGGAGCTCAGTACTCAGGGTGCTGGGTGCTCAGAATTCAGGGTGCTCAGTGCTCGGGGTGCTGGATGCTCAGTACTCAGGGTGCTGGGTGCTCAGTGCACAGGGTGCTGGTTGCTCAGTACTCAGGGTGCTGGGTGCTCAGTGCTCAGGGAGCTGGGTGCTCAGTACTCAGGGTGCTCATTGCTCAGGGTGCTGGGTGCTCAGTACTCAGGGTGCTGGGTGCTCAGTACTCAGGGTGCTGGGTGCTCAGTACTCAGGGTGCTCAGTGCTCAGTACTCAGGGTGCTCAGTGCTCAGTACTCAGGGTGCTCAGGGCTCAGGGTGCTGGGTGCTCACTGCTCGGGGTGCTGGGTGCTCAGTGCTCGGGGAGCTCGGTGCTCAGTACTCTTGGTGCTGGGTGCTCAGTGCTCTGGGTGCTCGGTGCTCAGTACTCATGGTTCTCAGTGCTCAGTGCTCAGGGTGCTGGATGCTCAGTATTCCTAGTGCTCAGTGCTCAGTACTCGGGGTGCTGGGTGCTCAGTACTCAGGGTGCTCATTGCTCAGTACTCGGGGTGCTGGGTGCTCAGTGTTCAGGGTGCTCAGTGCTCGGGGTGCTGGGTGCTCAGTTCTCGGGGTGCTCGGTGCTCAGTACTCGGGGTGCTGGGTGCTCAGTGCTCAGGGTGCTGGGTGCTCACTGCTCGGGGTGCTGGGTGCTCAGTGCTCAGGGTGCTGGGTGCTCAGTGCTCGGGGTGCTCGGTGCTCAGTACTCAGGGTGCTGGGTGCTCAGTACTCAGGGTGCTGGGTGCTCAGTACTCAGGGTGCTCAGTGCTCAGTACTCAGGGTGCTCAGTGCTCAGTACTCAGGGTGCTCAGGGCTCAGGGTGCTGGGTGCTCACTGCTCGGGGTGCTGGGTGCTCAGTGCTCGGGGAGCTCGGTGCTCAGTACTCTTGGTGCTGGGTGCTCAGTGCTCTGGGTGCTCGGTGCTCAGTACTCATGGTTCTCAGTGCTCAGTGCTCAGGGTGCTGGATGCTCAGTATTCCTAGTGCTCAGTGCTCAGTACTCGGGGTGCTGGGTGCTCAGTACTCAGGGTGCTCATTGCTCAGTACTCGGGGTGCTGGGTGCTCAGTGTTCAGGGTGCTCAGTGCTCGGGGTGCTGGGTGCTCAGTTCTCGGGGTGCTCGGTGCTCAGTACTCGGGGTGCTGGGTGCTCAGTGCTCAGGGTGCTGGGTGCTCACTGCTCGGGGTGCTGGGTGCTCAGTGCTCAGGGTGCTGGGTGCTCAGTGCTCGGGGTGCTCGGTGCTCAGTACTCAGGGTGCTGGGTGCTCAGTACTCAGGGTGCTGGGTGCTCAGTGCTCAGGGTGCAGGGTGCTCAGTACTCAGGGTGCTGGGTGCTCAGTACTCAGGGTGCTAAGAGCTCAGTGTGCTCAGGGCTCGGGGTGCTGGATGCTCAGTGCTCAGTGCACAGGGTGCTGGATGCTCAGTCCTCGGGGTGCTGGGTGCTCAGTTCTCTGGGTGCTCAGTGCTCAGTACTCAGGGTGCTGTGTGCTCAGTACTCAGGGTGCTGGGTGCTCAGTACTCAGGGTGCTGGGTGGTCAGTACTCAGGGTGCTCAGTACTCAGGGTGCTGGGTGCTCAGAGCTCAGGGTGCTGGGTGCTCAGTGCTCGGGGTGATGGGTGATCATTCTCGGGGTGCTGGGTGCTCAGTACTCAGGGTGCTGGTTGCTCAGTGCTCGAGGTGCTCGGTGCTCAGTACACAGGGTGCTGGGTGCTCAGTGCTCGGGGTGCTGGGTGCTCAGTACTCAGGGTGCTGGGTGCTAAGTGCTCAGTACTCAGCGTGCTGGGTGCTCAGTGCTCAGAGTGTTGGGTGCTCAGTACTCAGGGTGCTGGGTGCTCAGTGCTCAGTGCTCAGGGTGCTCAGTGCTCAGGGTGCTGGGTGCTCAGGGTGCTGGGTGCTCAGTGCTCAGTGCTCAGGGTGCTCAGTGCTCCGGGTGCTGGGTGCTCAGTGCTCAGGGTGCTGGGTGCTCAGTGCTCAGTGCTCAGGGTGCTGGGTGTTCATTACTCAGGGTGCTGGCTGCTCAGTACTCAGGGTGCTGGGTGCTCAGTGCTCAGGGTGCTGGGTGCTCAGTGCTCAGGGTGCTGGGTGCTCAGTGCTCGGGGTGCTCGGTGCTCAGTACTCAGGGTGCTCAGTGCTCAGTACTCAGGGTGCTGGGTGCTCAGTGCTCAGGGTGCTGGGTGCTCAGTACTCAGGGTGCTGGGTGCTCGGTGCTCAGTACGCTGGGTGCTCGGTACTCAGGGTGCTGGGTGCTCAGTACTCAGGGTGCTCGGTGCTCAGTACTCAGAGTGCTGGGTGCTCAGTGCTCGGGGAGCTGGGTGCTCAGTACTCAGGGTGCTGGGTGCTCAGTGCTCGGGGTGCTCGGTGCTCATTGCTCCGGGTGCTGGGTGCTCAGTACTCAGGGTGCTGGGTGCTCAGTACTCGGTGTGCTGGGTGCTCAGTACTCAGGGTGCTCGGTGCTCAGTACTCAGGGTGCTCAGTGCTCAGTACGCAGGGTGCTCAGTGCTCAGTGCTCGGGGTGCTGGGTGCTCAGTGCTCGGGGAGCTGGGTGCTCAGTGCTCGGGGTGCTGGGTGCTCAGTGCTCCGGGTGCTGGGTGCTCAGTGCTCGGGGTGCTCGGTGCTCAGTACGCTGGGTGCTCAGTACTCAGGGTGCTGGGTGCTCAGTACTCAGGGTGCTGGGTGCTTAGTACTCAGGGTGCTGGGTGAGCAGTGCTCGGGGTGCTGGGTGCTCAGTGCTCAGTACTCAGGGTGCTGGGTGCTCAGTGCTCAAGGTGCTGGGTGCTCAGTGCTCAGGGTGCTGGGTGCTCAGTGCTCAGGGTGCTGGGTGCTCGGTGCTAAGGGTGCTGGGTGCTCAGTACTCAGGGTGCTGGGTGCTCTGTACTCAGGGTGCTGGGTGCTCAGTGCTCGGGGTGCTGGGTGCTCAGTGCTCGGGGTGCTGGGTGCTCAGTGCTCGGGGTGCTCGGTGCTCAGTACTCAGGGTGCTTGGTACTCAGTGCTCGAGGTGCTCAGTACTCAGGGTGCTGTGTGTTCAGTGCTCAGGGTGCTGGGTGCTCAGTACTCAGGGTGCTCGGTGCTTAGTACTCAGGGTGCTGGGTGCTCAGTACTCCGGATGCTGGGTGCTCAGTACTCAGGGTGCTCGGTGCTCAGTACTCAGGGTGCTCTGTGCACAGTACTCAGCGTGCTGGGTGCTCAGTGCTCAGGGTGCTCGGTGCTCAGTACTCAGGGTGCTCAGAGCTCAGTACTCAGCGTGCTGGGTGCTCAGTGCTCAGGGTGCTGGGTGCTCAGTACTCAGGGTGCTATGTGCTTAGTACTCAGGGTGCTCGGTCCTCAGTGCTCAGGGTGCTGGGTGCTAAGTACTCAGGGTGCTGGGTGCTCAGTGCTCAGGGTGCTCAGTGATCAGTACTCAGGGTGCTAGGTGCTCAGTGCTCAGGGTGCTCAGTGCTCAGTACTCAGGGTGCTCAGTGCTCAGTGCTCTGGGTGCTGGGTGCTCAGTGCTCGGGGTGCTGGGTGCTCAGTGCTCAGGGTGCTGGGTGCTCAGTACTCAGGGTGCTGGGTGCTCAGTGCTCGGGGTGCTGGTTACTCAGTGCTCAGTACACAGGGTGCTGGGTGCTCAGTGCTCGGGGTGCTGGGTGCTCAGTACTCGGGGTGCTGGGTGCTCAGTGCTCAGGGTGCTGGGTGCTCAGTGCTCAGGGTGCTGGGTGCTCAGTGCTCGGGGTGCTGGGTGCTCAGTACTCGGGGTGCTGGGTGCTCAGTGCTCATTGTGCTAGGTCTCATTGCTCGGGGTACTGGGTACTCAGTGCTCAGTACACAGGGTGCTGGGTGCTCAGTGCTCGGGGCGCTGGGTGCTCAGTGCTCAGTACTCAGGGTGCTGGGTGCTCAGTGCTCGGGGTGCTGGGTGGTCAGTACTCAGGGTACTCGGTGCTCAGTACTCAGGGTGCTGGGTGATCAGTGCTCAGGGTGCTGGGTGCTCAGTACTCAGTGTGCTGGGTGCTCAGTACTCAGGGTGCTGGGTGCTCAGTACTCAGGGTGCTCGGTGCTCAGTACTCAGGGTGCTGGGTCCTCAGTGCTCAGGGTGCTGAGTGCTCAGTACTCAGGGTGCTGGGTGCTCAGTACTCGGGGTGCAGGGTGCTCAGTACTCAGGGAGCTGGGTGCTCAGTACTCATTGTGCTGGGTGCTCAGTACTCGGGTGCTGGGTGCTCAGTGCTCAGGGTGCTGGGTGCTCAGTGCTCGGGGTGCTGGGTGCTCAGTGCTCAGTACTCAGGGTGCTGGGTGCTCAGTGCTCGGGGTGCTGGGTGCTCAGTGCTCAGTACTCAGGGTGCTTGGTGCTCAGTGCTCGGGGTGCTGGGTGCTCAGTGCTCAGTGTGCTGGGTGCTCAGTGCTCAGGGTGCTGGGTGCTCAGTGCTCGGGGTCCTGGGTGCTCAGTACTCAGGGTTCTGGGTGCTCAGTACTCAGGGTGCTGGGTGCTCAGTGCTCGGGGTGCTCGGTGCTCAGTGCTCGGGGTGCTGGGTGCTCAGTGCTCGGGGTGCTCGGTGCTCAGTACTCAGGGTGCTGGGTGCTCAGTGCTCGGCGTGCTCAGTACTCAGGGTGCTGTGTGTTCAGTGCTCAGGGTGCTGGGTGCTCAGTACTCAGGGTGCTCGGTGCTTAGTACTCAGGGTGCTGGGTGCTCAGTACTCCGGGTGCTGTGTGCTCAGTGCTCGGGGTGCTCGGTGCTCAGTGCTCAAGGTGCTGGGTGCTCAGTACTCAGGGTGATCATTGCTCAGAGTGCTGGGTGCTCAGTACTCAGGGTGCTGGGTGCTCAGAATTCAGGGTGCTCAGTGCTCGGGGTGCTGGATACTCAGTACTCAGGGTGCTGGGTGCTCAGTGCACAGGGTGCTGGTTGCTCAGTACTCAGGGTGCTGGGTGCTCAGTGCTCAGGGTGCTGGGTGCTCAGTACTCAGGGTGCTCATTGATCAGGGTGCTGGGTGATCAGTACTCAGGGTGCTGGGTGCTCAGTACTCAGGGTGCTGGGTGCTCAGTACTCAGGGTGCTCAGTGCTCAGTACTCAGGGTGCTCAGTGCTCAGTACTCAGGGTGCTCCGGGCTCAGGGTGCTGGGTGCTCACTGCTCGGGGTGCTGGGTGCTCAGTGCTCGGGGAGCTCGGTGCTCAGTACTCTTGGTGCTGGGTGCTCAGTGCTCAGGGTGCTGGGTGCTCAGTGCTCAGGGTGCTGGGTGCTCAGTACTCAGGGTGCTGGGTGCTCATTACTCAGGGTTCTCGGTGCTCAGTGCTCAGGGTGCTGGGTGCACAGTGCTCAGGGTGCTGGGTGCTCAGTACTCGGGGTGCTGGGTGCTCAGTACTCAGGGTGCTGGGTGCTCAGTGCTCAGGGTGCTGGGTGCTCAGTGCTCGGGGTGCTGGGTGCTCAGTACTCGGGGTGCTGGGTGCTCAGTGCTCAGGGTGCTAGGTCTCATTGCTCGGGGTACTGGGTACTCAGTGCTCAGTACACAGGGTGCTGGGTGCTCAGTGCTCGGGGCGCTGGGTGCTCAGTGCTCAGTACTCAGGGTGCTGGGTGCTCAGTGCTCGGGGTGCTGGGTGCTCAGTACTCAGGGTACTCGGTGCTCAGTACTCAGGGTGCTGGGTGATCAGTGCTCAGGGTTCTGGGTGCTCAGTACTCAGTGTGCTGGGTGCTCAGTACTCAGGGTGCTGGGTGCTCAGTACTCAGGGTGCTCGGTGCTCAGTACTCAGGGTGCTGGGTCCTCAGTGCTCAGGGTGCTGAGTGCTCAGTACTCAGGGTGCTGGGTGCTCAGTACTCGGGGTGCAGGGTGCTCAGTACTCAGGGAGCTGGGTGCTCAGTACTCATTGTGCTGGGTGCTCAGTACTCGGGTGCTGGGTGCTCAGTTCTCAGGGTGCTGGGTGCTCAGTGCTCGGGGTGCTGGGTGCTCAGTGCTCAGTACTCAGGGTGCTGGGTGCTCAGTGCTCGGGGTGCTGGGTGCTCAGTGCTCAGTACTCAGGGTGCTTGGTGCTCAGTGCTCGGGGTGCTGGGTGCTCAGTGCTCAGTGTGCTGGGTGCTCAGTGCTCAGGGTGCTGGGTGCTCAGTGCTCGGGGTCCTGGGTGCTCAGTACTCAGGGTACTGGGTGCTCAGTACTCAGGGTGCTGGGTGCTCAGTGCTCGGGGTGCTCGGTGCTCAGTGCTCGGGGTGCTGGGTGCTCAGTGCTCGGGGTGCTCGGTGCTCAGTACTCAGGGTGCTGTGTGTTCAGTGCTCAGGGTGCTGGGTGCTCAGTACTCAGGGTGCTCGGTGCTTAGTACTCAGGGTGCTGGGTGCTCAGTACTCCGGGTGCTGTGTGCTCAGTGCTCGGGGTGCTCGGTGCTCAGTGCTCAAGGTGCTGGGTGCTCAGTACTCAGGGTGCTCATTGCTCAGGGTGCTGGGTGCTCAGTACTCAGGGTGCTGGGTGCTCAGTACTCAGGGTGCTGGGTGCTCAGTACTCAGGGTGCTCAGTGCTCAGTACTCAGGGTGCTCAGTGCTCAGTACTCAGGGTGCTCAGTGCTCAGGGTGCTGGGAGCTCAGTACTCAGGGTGCTGGGTGCTCAGAATTCAGGGTGCTCAGTGCTCGGGGTGCTGGATGCTCAGTACTCAGGGTGCTGGGTGCTCAGTGCACAGGGTGCTGGTTGCTCAGTACTCAGGGTGCTGGGTGCTCAGTGCTCAGGGTGCTGGGTGCTCAGTACTCAGGGTGCTCATTGCTCAGGGTGCTGGGTGCTCAGTACTCAGGGTGCTGGGTGCTCAGTACTCAGGGTGCTGGGTGCTCAGTACTCAGGGTGCTCAGTGCTCAGTACTCAGGGTGCTCAGTGCTCAGTACTCAGGGTGCTCAGGGCTCAGGGTGCTGGGTGCTCACTGCTCGGGGTGCTGGGTGCTCAGTGCTCGGGGAGCTCGGTGCTCAGTACTCTTGGTGCTGGGTGCTCAGTGCTCTGGGTGCTCGGTGCTCAGTACTCATGGTTCTCAGTGCTCAGTGCTCAGGGTGCTGGATGCTCAGTATTCCTAGTGCTCAGTGCTCAGTACTCGGGGTGCTGGGTGCTCAGTACTCAGGGTGCTCATTGCTCAGTACTCGGGGTGCTGGGTGCTCAGTGTTCAGGGTGCTCAGTGCTCGGGGTGCTGGGTGCTCAGTTCTCGGGGTGCTCGGTGCTCAGTACTCGGGGTGCTGGGTGCTCAGTGCTCAGGGTGCTGGGTGCTCACTGCTCGGGGTGCTGGGTGCTCAGTGCTCAGGGTGCTGGGTGCTCAGTGCTCGGGGTGCTCGGTGCTCAGTACTCAGGGTGCTGGGTGCTCAGTACTCAGGGTGCTGGGTGCTCAGTGCTCAGGGTGCAGGGTGCTCAGTACTCAGGGTGCTGGGTGCTCAGTACTCAGGGTGCTAAGAGCTCAGTGTGCTCAGGGCTCGGGGTGCTGGATGCTCAGTGCTCAGTGCACAGGGTGCTGGATGCTCAGTCCTCGGGGTGCTGGGTGCTCAGTTCTCTGGGTGCTCAGTGCTCAGTACTCAGGGTGCTGTGTGCTCAGTACTCAGGGTGCTGGGTGCTCAGTACTCAGGGTGCTGGGTGGTCAGTACTCAGGGTGCTCAGTACTCAGGGTGCTGGGTGCTCAGAGCTCAGGGTGCTGGGTGCTCAGTGCTCGGGGTGATGGGTGATCATTCTCGGGGTGCTGGGTGCTCAGTACTCAGGGTGCTGGTTGCTCAGTGCTCGAGGTGCTCGGTGCTCAGTACACAGGGTGCTGGGTGCTCAGTGCTCGGGGTGCTGGGTGCTCAGTACTCAGGGTGCTGGGTGCTAAGTGCTCAGTACTCAGCGTGCTGGGTGCTCAGTGCTCAGAGTGTTGGGTGCTCAGTACTCAGGGTGCTGGGTGCTCAGTGCTCAGTGCTCAGGGTGCTCAGTGCTCAGGGTGCTGGGTGCTCAGGGTGCTGGGTGCTCAGTGCTCAGTGCTCAGGGTGCTCAGTGCTCCGGGTGCTGGGTGCTCAGTGCTCAGGGTGCTGGGTGCTCAGTGCTCAGTGCTCAGGGTGCTGGGTGTTCATTACTCAGGGTGCTGGCTGCTCAGTACTCAGGGTGCTGGGTGCTCAGTGCTCAGGGTGCTGGGTGCTCAGTGCTCAGGGTGCTGGGTGCTCAGTGCTCGGGGTGCTCGGTGCTCAGTACTCAGGGTGCTCAGTGCTCAGTACTCAGGGTGCTGGGTGCTCAGTGCTCAGGGTGCTGGGTGCTCAGTACTCAGGGTGCTGGGTGCTCGGTGCTCAGTACGCTGGGTGCTCGGTACTCAGGGTGCTGGGTGCTCAGTACTCAGGGTGCTCGGTGCTCAGTACTCAGAGTGCTGGGTGCTCAGTGCTCGGGGAGCTGGGTGCTCAGTACTCAGGGTGCTGGGTGCTCAGTGCTCGGGGTGCTCGGTGCTCATTGCTCCGGGTGCTGGGTGCTCAGTACTCAGGGTGCTGGGTGCTCAGTACTCGGTGTGCTGGGTGCTCAGTACTCAGGGTGCTCGGTGCTCAGTACTCAGGGTGCTCAGTGCTCAGTACGCAGGGTGCTCAGTGCTCAGTGCTCGGGGTGCTGGGTGCTCAGTGCTCGGGGAGCTGGGTGCTCAGTGCTCGGGGTGCTGGGTGCTCAGTGCTCCGGGTGCTGGGTGCTCAGTGCTCGGGGTGCTCGGTGCTCAGTACGCTGGGTGCTCAGTACTCAGGGTGCTGGGTGCTCAGTACTCAGGGTGCTGGGTGCTTAGTACTCAGGGTGCTGGGTGAGCAGTGCTCGGGGTGCTGGGTGCTCAGTGCTCAGTACTCAGGGTGCTGGGTGCTCAGTGCTCAAGGTGCTGGGTGCTCAGTGCTCAGGGTGCTGGGTGCTCAGTGTTCAGGGTGCTGGGTGCTCGGTGCTAAGGGTGCTGGGTGCTCAGTACTCAGGGTGCTGGGTGCTCTGTACTCAGGGTGCTGGGTGCTCAGTGCTCGGGGTGCTGGGTGCTCAGTGCTCGGGGTGCTGGGTGCTCAGTGCTCGGGGTGCTCGGTGCTCAGTACTCAGGGTGCTTGGTACTCAGTGCTCGAGGTGCTCAGTACTCAGGGTGCTGTGTGTTCAGTGCTCAGGGTGCTGGGTGCTCAGTACTCAGGGTGCTCGGTGCTTAGTACTCAGGGTGCTGGGTGCTCAGTACTCCGGATGCTGGGTGCTCAGTACTCAGGGTGCTCGGTGCTCAGTACTCAGGGTGCTCTGTGCACAGTACTCAGCGTGCTGGGTGCTCAGTGCTCAGGGTGCTCGGTGCTCAGTACTCAGGGTGCTCAGAGCTCAGTACTCAGCGTGCTGGGTGCTCAGTGCTCAGGGTGCTGGGTGCTCAGTACTCAGGGTGCTATGTGCTTAGTACTCAGGGTGCTCGGTCCTCAGTGCTCAGGGTGCTGGGTGCTAAGTACTCAGGGTGCTGGGTGCTCAGTGCTCAGGGTGCTCAGTGATCAGTACTCAGGGTGCTAGGTGCTCAGTGCTCAGGGTGCTCAGTGCTCAGTACTCAGGGTGCTCAGTGCTCAGTGCTCTGGGTGCTGGGTGCTCAGTGCTCGGGGTGCTGGGTGCTCAGTGCTCAGGGTGCTGGGTGCTCAGTACTCAGGGTGCTGGGTGCTCAGTGCTCGGGGTGCTGGTTACTCAGTGCTCAGTACACAGGGTGCTGGGTGCTCAGTGCTCGGGGTGCTGGTTACTCAGTGCTCAGTACAGAGAGTGCTGAGTGCTCAGTGCTCGGGGTGCTGGATGCTCAGTACTCAGGGTGCTGGGTGCTCAGTACTCAGGGTGCTCAGTGCTCAGGGTGCTGGGTGCTCAGTGCTCGGGGTGCTGGGTGCTCAGTGCTCAGTACTCAGAGTGCTGGCTGCTCAGTGCTCGGGGTGCTGGATGCTCAGTACTCAGGGTGCTGGGTGCTCAGTGCTCAGGGTACTGGGTGCTCAGCACTCAGGGTGCTGGGTGCTCAGTGCTCAGGGTGCTGGGTGCTCAGTTCTCAGGGTGCTGGGTGCTCAGTGCTCGGGGTGCTGGATGCTCAGTACTCAGCACCGAACACCCCGAGCACTGAGCACCCAGCACCCTGAGTACTTAGCACCCAGCACCCTGAGTACTGAGCACCCTGAGTACTGAGCACTGAGCACCGAGCACCCTGAGTACTGAGCACCCTGAGGACTGAGCACCCAGCAGCCTGAGCACTGAGCACCCAGCACCCTGAGTACTGAGCATTGATCACCATGAGCACTGAGCACCCAGCACCCCGAGCACTGAGCACCCAGCACCCTGAGTACTGAGCACCCAGCACCCCGAGCACTAAGCACCGAGCACCCTGAGTACTGAACACCCAGCACCCTGAACACTGAGCACTGAGCACCCAGCACCCTGAGCACTGAGCACTGAGCACCCAGCACCCTGAGTACTGAGCACCCAACACTCTGAGCACTGAGCACCCAGCACGCTGAGTACTGAGCACTGAGCACACAGCACCCTGAGTACTGAGCACCCAGCACCCCGAGCACTGAGCACCCAGCGCCCCGAGCACTGAGCACCCAGCACCCTGAGCACTGAGCACTGAGCACACTGAGCACTGAGCAACCAGCACCCCGAGTATTGAGCACTGAGCACCCTGAGTACTGAGCACCCAGCACCCCGAGTACTGAGCACTGAGCACCCTGAGTACTGAGCACCCAGCACCCTGAGCACTGAAAACCCTGAGTACTGAGCACCGAGCACCCTGAGTACTGAGCACCCAGCACCCTGAGAACTGAGCACGGAGCACCCCGAGGACTGAGCACCCTGCACCCTGAGCACTGAGCACCCTGCACCTTGAGTACTGAGCACCGAGCACCGCGAGCACTGAGCACCCAGCACCCTGAGTACTGAGCACCCAGCACCCTGAGCACTGAGCACCCAGCACCCTGAGTACTGAGCACCCAACACACAGAGTACTGAGCACCCAGCACCCTGAGAACTGAGCACCCAGCACCCTGAGTACTGAGCACCCAGCACCCTGAGTACTGAGCACCAAGCACCCTGAGCACTGAGCACTGAGCCCCCAGCAGCCTGAGCACTGAGCACTGAGCACACAGCACCCCGAGCCCTGAGCACCCAGCACCCCAAGGACTGAGCACCCAGCGCCTTGAGTACTGAGCACCGATCACCCTGAGCACTGAGCACCCAGCACCCCGAGAACTGAGCACCCAGCACCCTGAGTACTGAGCACCCAGCACCCTGAGCACTGAGCACCCAGCACCCTGAGTACTGAGCACACTGAGTACTGAGCAACGATCACCCTGAGCACTGAGCACCCAGCACCCTGAGTACTGAGCACCCAGCACCCTGAGCACTGAGCACCCAGCACCCTGAGCACTGAGCACCCAGCACCCTGAGTACTGAGCACCCAGCACCCTGAGTACTGAGTACCCAGCACCCTGAGCACTGAGCACCCAGCACCCTGAGTACTAAGCACCGATCACCCTGAGTACTGAGCACCCAGCACCCTGAATACTGAGCACCCAGCACCCTGAGCACTGTGCACCCATCACCCTGAGTACTGAGCACCCAGCACCCTGAGTACTGAGCACCCAGCACCCTGAGTACTGAGCACCCAGCACCCTGAGTACTAAGCACCCAGCACCCTGAGTACTGAGCACCGAGCACCCCGAGCACTGAGCAACCAGCACCCTGAGTACTGAGCACTGAGCACCTTGAGTACTGAGCACCGAACACCCTGAGTACTGAGCACCCAGCACCCTGAGGACTGAGCACCCAGCACCCTGAGCACTGAGCACCCAGCACCCTGAGTACTGAGCACCCAGCACCCTGAGTACTGAGTACCCAGCACACTGAGCACTGAGCACCCAGCACCCTGAGTAATGATCACCGAGCACCCCGAGCACTGAGCACCCAGCACCCTGAGTACTGAGCACCCAGCACCCTGTGTACTGAGCACCCAGCACCCTGAGTACTGAGCACCCAGCACCCTCAGCACTGAGCACAAAGCACGCTGTGTACTGAGCACTGAGCACACTGAGTACTGAGCACCGAGGACCCTGAGCACTGAGCACCCAGCACGCTTAGTACTGAGCACTGAGCACCCTGAGTACTGAGCACCGAGCACCCTGAGTACTGAGCACCCAGCACCATGAGCACTGAGCAGCCAGCACACTCAGCACTGAGCACCCAGCACCCCGAGCACTGAGCACCCAGCACCGTGAGCCCTGAGCACCCAGCACCCCGAGTACTGAGCACCCAGCACCCCGAGTACTGAGCACCGAGCACGCCGAGCACTGAGCACCCAGCACCCTGAGTACTGAGCACCCAGCACCCTGAGTACTGAGCACTGAGCACCCCGAGTACGGAGCACCCAGCACCCTGAGCACTGAGCGCACAGCACCCTGAGCACTGAGCAGACAGCACCCTGAGTACTGAGCACCCAGCACCCTGAGTACTGAGCACCCAGAACCCTGAGTACTGGGCACTCAGCACCCTGAGTACTGAGCACCGAGCACCGCGAGCACTGATCACCCTGAGGACTGAGCACCCAGCACCCCGAGCACTGAGCACCCAGCACCCTGAGTACTGAGCACCCAGCACCCCGAGTACTGAGCACCCAGCACCCTGAGTACTGAGCACCCAGCACCCTGAGTACTGAGCACCCAGCACCCTGAGTACTAAGCACCCAGCACCCTGAGTACTGAGCACCGAGCACCCCGAGCACTGAGCAACCAGCACCCTGAGTACTGAGCACTGAGCACCTTGAGTACTGAGCACCGAACACCCTGAGTACTGAGCACCCAGCACCCTGAGGACTGAGCACCCAGCACCCTGAGCACTGAGCACCCAGCACCCTGAGTACTGAGCACCCAGCACCCTGAGTACTGAGTACCCAGCACACTGAGCACTGAGCACCCAGCACCCTGAGTAATGATCACCGAGCACCCCGAGCACTGAGCACCCAGCACCCTGAGTACTGAGCACCCAGCACCCTGTGTACTGAGCACCCAGCACCCTGAGTACTGAGCACCCAGCACCCTCAGCACTGAGCACAAAGCACGCTGTGTACTGAGCACTGAGCACACTGAGTACTGAGCACCGAGGACCCTGAGCACTGAGCACCCAGCACGCTTAGTACTGAGCACTGAGCACCCTGAGTACTGAGCACCCAGCACCATGAGCACTGAGCAGCCAGCACACTCAGCACTGAGCACCCAGCACCCCGAGCACTGAGCACCCAGCACCCTGAGCCCTGAGCACCCAGCACCCCGAGTACTGAGCACCCAGCACCCCGAGTACTGAGCACCGAGCACGCCGAGCACTGAGCACCCAGCACCCTGAGTACTGAGCACCCAGCACCCTGAGTACTGAGCACTGAGCACCCCGAGTACGGAGCACCCAGCACCCTGAGCACTGAGCGCACAGCACCCTGAGCACTGAGCAGACAGCACCCTGAGTACTGAGCACCCAGCACCCTGAGTACTGAGCACCCAGAACCCTGAGTACTGGGCACTCAGCACCCTGAGTACTGAGCACCGAGCACCGCGAGCACTGATCACCCTGAGGACTGAGCACCCAGCACCCCGAGCACTGAGCACCCAGCACCCTGAGTACTGAGCACCCAGCACCCCGAGTACTGAGCACCCAGCACCCTGAGTACTGAGCACCCAGCACCCTGAGCACTGAGCACCCAGCACCCTGAGTACTGAGCACCCTGAGTACTGAGCACTGAGCACCGAGCACCCTGAGTACTGAGCACCCTGAGGACTGAGCACCCAGCACCCTGAGCACTGAGCACCCAGCACCCTGAGTACTGAGCATTGATCACCATGAGCACTGAGCACCCAGCACCCCGAGCACTGAGCACCCAGCACCCTGAGTACTGAGGACCCAGCACCCCGAGCACTAAGCACCGAGCACCCTGAGTACTGAACACCCAGCACCCTGAACACTGAGCACTGAGCACCCAGCACCCTGAGCACTGAGCACTGAGCACCCAGCACCCCGAGCACTGAGCACCCAGCACCCTGAGCACCGATCACCCTGAGCGATGAGCACCCTGAGCACTGAGCACTGAGCACCCAGCACCCTGAGTACTGAGCACCCAACACTCTGAGCACTGAGCACCCAGCACGCTGAGTACTGAGCACTGAGCACACAGCACCCTGAGTACTGAGCACCCAGCACCCCGAGCACTGAGCACCCAGCGCCCCGAGCACTGAGGACCCAGCACCCTGAGCACTGAGGAATGAGCACACTGAGCACTGAGCACCCAGCACCGTGAGTACTGAGCACCCAGCACCCCGAGCACTAAGCACCGAGCACCCTGAGTACTGAACACCCAGCACCCTGAACACTGAGCACTGAGCACCCAGCACCCTGAGCACTGAGCACTGAGCACCCAGCACCCCGAGCACTGAGCACCCAGCACCCTGAGCACCGATCACCCTGAGCGATGAGCACCCTGAGCACTGAGCACTGAGCACCCAGCACCCTGAGTACTGAGCACCCAACACTCTGAGCACTGAGCACCCAGCACGCTGAGAACTGAGCACTGAGCACACAGCACCCTGAGTACTGAGCACCCAGCACCCCGAGCACTGAGCACCCAGCGCCCCGAGCACTGAGCACCCAGCACCCTGAGCACTGAGCACTGAGCACACTGAGCACTGAGCAACCAGCACCCCGAGTACTGAGCACTGAGCACCCTGAGAACTGAGCACCCAGCACCCCGAGTACTGAGCACTGAGCACCCTGAGTACTGAGCACCCAGCACCCTGAGCACTGAAAACCCTGAGTACTGAGCACCGAGCACCCTGAGCACTGAAAACCCTGAGTACTGAGCACCGAGCACCCTGAGTACTGAGCACCCAGCACCCTGAGCACTGAGCACGGAGCACCCAGAGGACTGAGCACCCTGCACCCTGAGCACTGAGCACCCAGCACCCTGAGTACAGAGCACCCAGCACCCTGAGCACTGAGCACCCAGCACCCTGAATACTGAGCACCCAACACACAGAGTACTGAGCACCCAGCACCCTGAGAACTGAGCACCCAGCACCCTGAGTACTGAGCACCCAGCACCCTGAGTACTGAGCACCAAGCACCCTGAGCACTGAGCACTGAGCACCCAGCAGCCTGAGCACTGAGCACACAGCACCCCGAGCACTGAGCACCCAGCACCCCAAGGACTGAGCACCCAGCACCCTGAGTACTGAGCACCCTGAGTACTGAGCACCGATCACCCTGAGCACTGAGCACCCAGCACCCTGAGTACTGAGCACCCAGCACCCTGAGCACTGAGCACCCAGCACCCTGAGCACTGAGCACCCAGCACCCTGAGTACTGAGCACCCAGCACCCTGAGTACTGCGTACCCAGCACCCTGAGCACTGAGCACCCAGCACCCTGTGTACTAAGCACCGATCACCCTGAGTACTGAGCACCCAGCACCCTGAGTACTGAGCACCCAGCACCCTGAGTACTGAGCACCCAGCACCCTGAGCACTGTGCACCCATCACCCTGAGTACTGAGCACCCAGCACCCTGAGTACTGAGCACCCAGCACCCTGAGTACTGAGCACCCAGCACCCTGAGTACTAAGCACCCAGCACCCTGAGTACTGAGCACCGAGCACCCCGAGCACTGAGCAACCAGCACCCTGAGTACTGAGCACTGAGCACCCTGAGTACTGAGCACCGAACACCCTGAGTACTGAGCACCCAGCACCCTGAGGACTGAGCACCCAGCACCCTGAGCACTGAGCACCCAGCACCCTGAGTACTGAGCTCCCAGCACCCTGAGTACTGAGTACCCAGCACACTGAGCACTGAGCACCCAGCACCCTGAGTACTGAGCACCGAGCACCCCGAGCACTGAGCACCCAGCACCCTGAGTACTGAGCACCCAGCACCCTGAGTACTGAGCACCCAGCACCCTGAGTACTGAGCACCCAGCACCCTCAGCACTGAGCACAAAGCACGCTGTGTACTGAGCACTGAGCACCCTGAGTACTGAGCACCGAGGACCCTGAGCACTGAGCACCCAGCACGCTTAGTACTGAGCACTGAGCACCCTGAGTACTGAGCACCGAGCACGCCGAGCACTGAGCACCCAGCACCCTGAGTACTGAGCACTGAGCACCCCGAGTACTGAGCACCCAGCATCCCGAGCACTGAGCACCCAGCACCCTGAGTACTGAGAACAGATCACCCTGAGTACTGAGCACCCAGCACCCTGAGGACTGAGCCCCCAGCATCCTGAGTACTGAGCACCCAGCACCCCGAGCACTGAGCACCCAGCACCCCGAGAATGAGCACCCAGCACCCTGAGTACTGAGAACCGAGCACCCTGAGTACTGAGCCCCCAGCAACCTGAGTACTGAGCCCCCAGCACCCTGAGTACTGAGCACCCAGCACCCCGAGCACTGAGCACCCAGCACCCTGAGTACTGAGCACCCATCACCCTGAGTACTGAGCACTCAGAACCCTGAGTACTGAGCACCGAGCACCCCGAGCACTGAGCACCCAGCACCCTGAGCACGGAGCACCCCGAGGACTGAGCACCCAGCACCCTGAGCACTGAGCACCCAGCACCTTGAGTACTGAGCACCGAGCACCTCGAGCACTGAGCACCCAGCACCCTGAGTACTGAGCACGCAGCACCCTGAGCACTGAGCACCCAGCACCCTGAGCACTGAGCACCCAACACACAGAGTATTGAGCACCCAGCACCCTGAGCACTGAGCACCCAGCACCCTGAGTACTGATCACCCAGCACCCTGAGTACTGAACACCCAGCACCCTGAGCACTGAGCACTGAGTACCCTGAGCACTGAGTACTGAGCACTGAGCACCCTGAGCACTGAGCACCCAGCACACCGAGTACTGAACACCCATTACCCTGAGCACTGAGCACTGAGCACCCTGAGCACTGAGTACTGAGCACTGAGCACCCTGAGCACTGAGCACCCAGCACACCGAGTACTGAACACCCAGCACCCTGAGTACTGAACACCCAGCACCCTGAGCACTGAGTACTGACCACTGAGCACCCTGAGCACTGAGCACCCAGCACCCTGAGTACTGAGCACCCTGCACCCTGAGTACTGAACACCCAGCACCCTGAGCACTGAGCACTGAGCACCCAACACCCCGAGCACTGAGCACTGAGCACCCTGAGCACTGAGCACCCAGCACCCCGAGTACTGAGCACTGAGCACCCTGAGTACTGAGCACCAAGCACACCGAGTACTGAGCACTGAGCACCCTGAGTACTGAGCACCCAGCACCCTGAGCACTGAGCACCCAGCACCCTGAGTACTGAGCACTGAGAACCCTGAGTACTGAGCACCGAGCACCCCGAGCACTGAGCACCCAGCACCCTGAGTACTGAGCACCCAGCACCATGAGCACTGAGCACCCAGCACCCCGAGCACTGAGCACCCAGCACCCCGAGCACTGAGCACCCAGCACCCTGAGTACTGAGCACCCAGCACCCTGAGTACTGAGCACCCAGCACCCTGAGTACCGAGCACTCAGCACCCTGAGTACTGAGCACCGAGCACCCCGAGCACTGAGCACCCAGCACCTTGAGCACTGAGCACCCTGAGGACTGAGCACCCAGCACACTGAGCACTGAGCACCGATCACCCTGAGCACTGAGCACCCAGCACCCCGAGCACTGAGCAACCAGCACCCTGAGTACTGAGCACCCAGCACCCCGAGTACTGAGCACCCAGCACCCTGAGTACTGAGCACCCAGCACCCCGAGCACTGAGTGCCCAGCACCCTGAGTACTGAACACCCTGAGTACTGAGCACTGAGCACTGAGCACCCTGAGTACTACTGAGCACCCTGAGGACTGAGCACCCAGCACCCTGAGCACTGAGCACCCAGGACCCTGAGTACTGACCACTGATCACCCTGAGCACTGAGCACCTAGCACACCGAGCACTGAGCACCCAGCACCCTGAGTACTGAGCACCCAGCACCCTGAGCACTGTGCACCCAGCACCCTGAGTACTGCGCACCCAGCACCCTGAGTACTGAGCACCCAGCACCCTGGGCACTGAGCACCCAGCACCCTGAGTACTGAGCACCCAGCACCCTGAGTACTGAGCACCCAGCACCCTGAGCACTGAGCAACCAGCACCCTGAGCACTGAGCACCAAGCACCCTGAGTACTGAGCACCCAGTACCCTGAGTACTGAACACCCAGCACCCTGAGCACTGAGCACTGAGCACCCAGCACCCTCAGCACTGAGCACTGAGCACCCAGCACCCTGAGCACTGAGCACCCAGCACCCCGAGCACTGAGCACCCAGCACCCTGAGCACCCAGCACCCTGAGCACTGAGCACCCTGAGCACTGAGCACTGAGCACCCAGCACCCTGAGTACTGAGCACCCAACACTCTGAGCACTGAGCACCCAGCACGCTGAGTACTGAGCACTGAGCACAAAGCACCCTGAGTACTGAGCACCCAGAACTCCGAGCACTGAGCACCCAGCTCCCCGAGCACTGAGCACCCAGCACCCTGAGCACTGAGCACTGAGCACCCTGAGCACTGAGCACCCAGCACCCCGAGTGCTGAGCACTGAGCACCCTGAGTACTGAGCACCCAGCACCCCGAGTACTGAGCACTGAGCACCCTGAGAACTGAGCACCCAGCACCCTGAGCACAGAGCACTGAGAACCCTGAGTACTGAGCAACGAGCACCCTGAGTACTGAGCACCCAGCACCCTGAGCACTGAGCAGGGAGCACCCCGAGGACTGAGCACCCAGCACCCTGAGCACTGTGCACCCAGCACCTTGAGTACTGAGCACCGAGCACCCCGAACACTGAGCACCCAGCACCCTGAATACTGAGCACCCAGCACCCTGAGCACTGAGCACCCAGAACCCCGAGCACTGAGCACCCAGCACCCCGAGCACTGAGCACGCAGCACCCTGAGTACTGAGCACCCAGCAACCCGAGCACTGAGCACCCAGCACCCTGAGAATGAGCACCCAGCACCATGAGTACTGAGCACCCAGCACCCTGAGTACTGAGCACTAAGCACCCAGAGCACTGAGCACCCAGCACCCCGAGCACGGAGCACCCAGGACCCCGAGCACTGAGAACTGAGCACCCAGCACCCTGAGTACTGAGCACCGAGATCCCCGAGCACTGAGCACACTGAGTACTGAGCACCCAGCACCCCGAGCACTGAGCACCCAGCACCCTGAGCACTGAGCACCCAGCACCATGAGCACGGAGCACCCCGAGGACTGAGCACCCAGCACCCTGAGCACTGAGCACCCAGCACCTTGAGTACTGAGCACCGAGCACCTCGAGCACTAAGCACCCAGCACCCTGAGTACTGAGCAACCAGCACCCTGAGCACTGAGCACCCAGAACCCTGAGCACTGACCACCCAGCACCCTGAGCACGGAGCACCCAGCACCCTGAGTACTGAGCACCCAACACCCAGAGTACTGAGCACCCAGCACCCTGAGCACTGAGCACCCAGCACCCTGAGTACTGAGCACCAAGCACCCTGAGTACTGAACACCCAGCACCCTGAGCACTGAGCACTGAGCACCCTGAGCACTGAGTACTGAGCACTGAGCACCCTGAGCACTGAGCACCCAGCACCCCGAGTACTGAGCACCCAGCACCCTGAGTACTGAGCACAGAGCACTCTGAGCACTGAGCACCCAGCACCCTGAGTACTGAGCACCCAGCACCCTGAGCACTGAGCACCCAGCACCCTGAGTACTGAGCACCAAGCACCCTGAGTACTGAACACCCAGCACCCTGAGCACTGAGCACCCAGCACCCTGAGCACTGAGCACCCAACACACAGAGTATTGAGCACCCAGCACCCTGAGCACTGAGCACCCAGCACCCTGAGTACTGATCACCCAGCACCCTGAGTACTGAACACCCAGCACCCTGAGCACTGAGCACTGAGTACCCTGAGCACTGAGTACTGAGCACTGAGCACCCTGAGCACTGAGCACCCAGCACACCGAGTACTGAACACCCATTACCCTGAGCACTGAGCACTGAGCACCCTGAGCACTGAGTACTGAGCACTGAGCACCCTGAGCACTGAGCACCCAGCACACCGAGTACTGAACACCCAGCACCCTGAGTACTGAACACCCAGCACCCTGAGCACTGAGTACTGACCACTGAGCACCCTGAGTACTGAGCCCCCAGCAACCTGAGTACTGAGCCCCCAGCACCCTGAGTACTGAGCACCCAGCACCCCGAGCACTGAGCACCCAGCACCCTGAGTACTGAGCACCCATCACCCTGAGTACTGAGCACTCAGCACCCTGAGTACTGAGCACCGAGCACCCCGAGCACTGAGCACCCAGCACCCTGAGCACGGAGCACCCCGAGGACTGAGCACCCAGCACCCTGAGCACTGAGCACCCAGCACCTTGAGTACTGAGCACCGAGCACCTCGAGCACTGAGCACCCAGCACCCTGAGTACTGAGCACGCAGCACCCTGAGCACTGAGCACCCAGCACCCTGAGCACTGAGCACCCAACACACAGAGTATTGAGCACCCAGCACCCTGAGCACTGAGCACCCAGCACCCTGAGTACTGATCACCCAGCACCCTGAGTACTGAACACCCAGCACCCTGAGCACTGAGCACTGAGTACCCTGAGCACTGAGTACTGAGCACTGAGCACCCTGAGCACTGAGCACCCAGCACACCGAGTACTGAACACCCATTACCCTGAGCACTGAGCACTGAGCACCCTGAGCACTGAGTACTGAGCACTGAGCACCCTGAGCACTGAGCACCCAGCACACCGAGTACTGAACACCCAGCACCCTGAGTACTGAACACCCAGCACCCTGAGCACTGAGTACTGACCACTGAGCACCCTGAGCACTGAGCACCCAGCACCCTGAGTACTGAGCACCCTGCACCCTGAGTACTGAACACCCAGCACCCTGAGCACTGAGCACTGAGCACCCAACACCCCGAGCACTGAGCACTGAGCACCCTGAGCACTGAGCACCCAGCACCCCGAGTACTGAGCACTGAGCACCCTGAGTACTGAGCACCAAGCACACCGAGTACTGAGCACTGAGCACCCTGAGTACTGAGCACCCAGCACCCTGAGCACTGAGCACCCAGCACCCTGAGTACTGAGCACTGAGAACCCTGAGTACTGAGCACCGAGCACCCCGAGCACTGAGCACCCAGCACCCTGAGTACTGAGCACCCAGCACCATGAGCACTGAGCACCCAGCACCCCGAGCACTGAGCACCCAGCACCCCGAGCACTGAGCACCCAGCACCCTGAGTACTGAGCACCCAGCACCCTGAGTACTGAGCACCCAGCACCCTGAGTACCGAGCACTCAGCACCCTGAGTACTGAGCACCGAGCACCCCGAGCACTGAGCACCCAGCACCTTGAGCACTGAGCACCCTGAGGACTGAGCACCCAGCACACTGAGCACTGAGCACCGATCACCCTGAGCACTGAGCACCCAGCACCCCGAGCACTGAGCAACCAGCACCCTGAGTACTGAGCACCCAGCACCCCGAGTACTGAGCACCCAGCACCCTGAGTACTGAGCACCCAGCACCCCGAGCACTGAGTGCCCAGCACCCTGAGTACTGAACACCCTGAGTACTGAGCACTGAGCACTGAGCACCCTGAGTACTACTGAGCACCCTGAGGACTGAGCACCCAGCACCCTGAGCACTGAGCACCCAGGACCCTGAGTACTGACCACTGATCACCCTGAGCACTGAGCACCTAGCACACCGAGCACTGAGCACCCAGCACCCTGAGTACTGAGCACCCAGCACCCTGAGCACTGTGCACCCAGCACCCTGAGTACTGCGCACCCAGCACCCTGAGTACTGAGCACCCAGCACCCTGGGCACTGAGCACCCAGCACCCTGAGTACTGAGCACCCAGCACCCTGAGTACTGAGCACCCAGCACCCTGAGCACTGAGCAACCAGCACCCTGAGCACTGAGCACCAAGCACCCTGAGTACTGAGCACCCAGTACCCTGAGTACTGAACACCCAGCACCCTGAGCACTGAGCACTGAGCACCCAGCACCCTCAGCACTGAGCACTGAGCACCCAGCACCCTGAGCACTGAGCACCCAGCACCCCGAGCACTGAGCACCCAGCACCCTGAGCACCCAGCACCCTGAGCACTGAGCACCCTGAGCACTGAGCACTGAGCACCCAGCACCCTGAGTACTGAGCACCCAACACTCTGAGCACTGAGCACCCAGCACGCTGAGTACTGAGCACTGAGCACAAAGCACCCTGAGTACTGAGCACCCAGAACTCCGAGCACTGAGCACCCAGCTCCCCGAGCACTGAGCACCCAGCACCCTGAGCACTGAGCACTGAGCACCCTGAGCACTGAGCACCCAGCACCCCGAGTGCTGAGCACTGAGCACCCTGAGTACTGAGCACCCAGCACCCCGAGTACTGAGCACTGAGCACCCTGAGAACTGAGCACCCAGCACCCTGAGCACAGAGCACTGAGAACCCTGAGTACTGAGCAACGAGCACCCTGAGTACTGAGCACCCAGCACCCTGAGCACTGAGCAGGGAGCACCCCGAGGACTGAGCACCCAGCACCCTGAGCACTGTGCACCCAGCACCTTGAGTACTGAGCACCGAGCACCCCGAACACTGAGCACCCAGCACCCTGAATACTGAGCACCCAGCACCCTGAGCACTGAGCACCCAGAACCCCGAGCACTGAGCACCCAGCACCCCGAGCACTGAGCACGCAGCACCCTGAGTACTGAGCACCCAGCAACCCGAGCACTGAGCACCCAGCACCCTGAGAATGAGCACCCAGCACCATGAGTACTGAGCACCCAGCACCCTGAGTACTGAGCACTAAGCACCCAGAGCACTGAGCACCCAGCACCCCGAGCACGGAGCACCCAGGACCCCGAGCACTGAGAACTGAGCACCCAGCACCCTGAGTACTGAGCACCGAGATCCCCGAGCACTGAGCACACTGAGTACTGAGCACCCAGCACCCCGAGCACTGAGCACCCAGCACCCTGAGCACTGAGCACCCAGCACCATGAGCACGGAGCACCCCGAGGACTGAGCACCCAGCACCCTGAGCACTGAGCACCCAGCACCTTGAGTACTGAGCACCGAGCACCTCGAGCACTAAGCACCCAGCACCCTGAGTACTGAGCAACCAGCACCCTGAGCACTGAGCACCCAGAACCCTGAGCACTGACCACCCAGCACCCTGAGCACGGAGCACCCAGCACCCTGAGTACTGAGCACCCAACACCCAGAGTACTGAGCACCCAGCACCCTGAGCACTGAGCACCCAGCACCCTGAGTACTGAGCACCAAGCACCCTGAGTACTGAACACCCAGCACCCTGAGCACTGAGCACTGAGCACCCTGAGCACTGAGTACTGAGCACTGAGCACCCTGAGCACTGAGCACCCAGCACCCCGAGTACTGAGCACCCAGCACCCTGAGTACTGAGCACAGAGCACTCTGAGCACTGAGCACCCAGCACCCTGAGTACTGAGCACCCAGCACCCTGAGCACTGAGCACCCAGCACCCTGAGTACTGAGCACCAAGCACCCTGAGTACTGAACACCCAGCACCCTGAGCACTGAGCACCCAGCACCCTGAGCACTGAGCACCCAACACACAGAGTATTGAGCACCCAGCACCCTGAGCACTGAGCACCCAGCACCCTGAGTACTGATCACCCAGCACCCTGAGTACTGAACACCCAGCACCCTGAGCACTGAGCACTGAGTACCCTGAGCACTGAGTACTGAGCACTGAGCACCCTGAGCACTGAGCACCCAGCACACCGAGTACTGAACACCCATTACCCTGAGCACTGAGCACTGAGCACCCTGAGCACTGAGTACTGAGCACTGAGCACCCTGAGCACTGAGCACCCAGCACACCGAGTACTGAACACCCAGCACCCTGAGTACTGAACACCCAGCACCCTGAGCACTGAGTACTGACCACTGAGCACCCTGAGCACTGAGCACCCAGCACCCTGAGTACTGAGCACCCTGCACCCTGAGTACTGAACACCCAGCACCCTGAGCACTGAGCACTGAGCACCCAACACCCCGAGCACTGAGCACTGAGCACCCTGAGCACTGAGCACCCAGCACCCCGAGTACTGAGCACTGAGCACCCTGAGTACTGAGCACCAAGCACACCGAGTACTGAGCACTGAGCACCCTGAGTACTGAGCACCCAGCACCCTGAGCACTGAGCACCCAGCACCCTGAGTACTGAGCACTGAGAACCCTGAGTACTGAGCACCGAGCACCCCGAGCACTGAGCACCCAGTACCCTGAGTACTGAGCACCCAGCACCATGAGCACTGAGCACCCAGCACCCCGAGCACTGAGCACCCAGCACCCCGAGCACTGAGCACCCAGCACCCTGAGTACTGAGCACCCAGCACCCTGAGTACTGAGCACCCAGCACCCTGAGTACCGAGCACTCAGCACCCTGAGTACTGAGCACCGAGCACCCCGAGCACTGAGCACCCAGCACCTTGAGCACTGAGCACCCTGAGGACTGAGCACCCAGCACACTGAGCACTGAGCACCGATCACCCTGAGCACTGAGCACCCAGCACCCCGAGCACTGAGCAACCAGCACCCTGAGTACTGAGCACCCAGCACCCCGAGTACTGAGCACCCAGCACCCTGAGTACTGAGCACCCAGCACCCCGAGCACTGAGTGCCCAGCACCCTGAGTACTGAACACCCTGAGTACTGAGCACTGAGCACTGAGCACCCTGAGTACTACTGAGCACCCTGAGGACTGAGCACCCAGCACCCTGAGCACTGAGCACCCAGGACCCTGAGTACTGACCACTGATCACCCTGAGCACTGAGCACCTAGCACACCGAGCACTGAGCACCCAGCACCCTGAGTACTGAGCACCCAGCACCCTGAGCACTGTGCACCCAGCACCCTGAGTACTGCGCACCCAGCACCCTGAGTACTGAGCACCCAGCACCCTGGGCACTGAGCACCCAGCACCCTGAGTACTGAGCACCCAGCACCCTGAGTACTGAGCACCCAGCACCCTGAGCACTGAGCAACCAGCACCCTGAGCACTGAGCACCAAGCACCCTGAGTACTGAGCACCCAGTACCCTGAGTACTGAACACCCAGCACCCTGAGCACTGAGCACTGAGCACCCAGCACCCTCAGCACTGAGCACTGAGCACCCAGCACCCTGAGCACTGAGCACCCAGCACCCCGAGCACTGAGCACCCAGCACCCTGAGCACCCAGCACCCTGAGCACTGAGCACCCTGAGCACTGAGCACTGAGCACCCAGCACCCTGAGTACTGAGCACCCAACACTCTGAGCACTGAGCACCCAGCACGCTGAGTACTGAGCACTGAGCACAAAGCACCCTGAGTACTGAGCACCCAGAACTCCGAGCACTGAGCACCCAGCTCCCCGAGCACTGAGCACCCAGCACCCTGAGCACTGAGCACTGAGCACCCTGAGCACTGAGCACCCAGCACCCCGAGTGCTGAGCACTGAGCACCCTGAGTACTGAGCACCCAGCACCCCGAGTACTGAGCACTGAGCACCCTGAGAACTGAGCACCCAGCACCCTGAGCACAGAGCACTGAGAACCCTGAGTACTGAGCAACGAGCACCCTGAGTACTGAGCACCCAGCACCCTGAGCACTGAGCAGGGAGCACCCCGAGGACTGAGCACCCAGCACCCTGAGCACTGTGCACCCAGCACCTTGAGTACTGAGCACCGAGCACCCCGAACACTGAGCACCCAGCACCCTGAATACTGAGCACCCAGCACCCTGAGCACTGAGCACCCAGAACCCCGAGCACTGAGCACCCAGCACCCCGAGCACTGAGCACGCAGCACCCTGAGTACTGAGCACCCAGCAACCCGAGCACTGAGCACCCAGCACCCTGAGAATGAGCACCCAGCACCATGAGTACTGAGCACCCAGCACCCTGAGTACTGAGCACTAAGCACCCAGAGCACTGAGCACCCAGCACCCCGAGCACGGAGCACCCAGGACCCCGAGCACTGAGAACTGAGCACCCAGCACCCTGAATACTGAGCACCGAGATCCCCGAGCACTGAGCACACTGAGTACTGAGCACCCAGCACCCCGAGCACTGAGCACCCAGCACCCTGAGCACTGAGCACCCAGCACCATGAGCACGGAGCACCCCGAGGACAGAGCACCCAGCACCCTGAGCACTGAGCACCCAGCACCTTGAGTACTGAGCACCGAGCACCTCGAGCACTAAGCACCCAGCACCCTGAGTACTGAGCAACCAGCACCCTGAGCACTGAGCACCCAGAACCCTGAGCACTGACCACCCAGCACCCTGAGCACGGAGCACCCAGCACCCTGAGTACTGAGCACCCAACACCCAGAGTACTGAGCACCCAGCACCCTGAGCACTGAGCACCCAGCACCCTGAGTACTGAGCACCAAGCACCCTGAGTACTGAACACCCAGAACCCTGAGCACTGAGCACTGAGCACCCTGAGCACTGAGTACTGAGCACTGAGCACCCTGAGCACTGAGCACCCAGCACCCCGAGTACTGAGCACCCAGCACCCTGAGTACTGAGCACAGAGCACTCTGAGCACTGAGCACCCAGCACCCTGAGTACTGAGCACCCAGCACCCTGAGTACTGAGCAACCAGCACCCTGAGCACTGAGCACTGAGCACCCAGCACCCTGAGCACTGAGCACTGAGCACCCAGCACCACAGCCCTGAGCACCCAGCACCCCGAGCACTGAGCACCCAGCACCCTGAGCACTGAGCACGAAGCACCCTGAGTACTGAGCAACCAGCAACCTGAGTACTGAGCACCCAGCACCCTGAGTACTGAGCACTCAGCACCCTGAGTACTGAGCACCGAGCACACCGAGCAATGAGCACCCAGCACCCTGAGCACTGAGCACCCGGAGGACTGAGCACCCATCACCCTGACCACTGAGCACCGATCACCCTGAGCAGTGAGCACCCAGCACCCCGAGCACTGAGCACTCAGCACCCTGAGTACTGAGCACCCAGCACCCCGATTACTGAGCACCCAGCACCCTGAGTACTGAGCACCCAGGACCCCGAGCACTGAGCACCCAGCACCCTGAGTACGGAGCACCCTGATTACTGAGCACTGAGCACCGAGCATCCTGAGTACTGAGCACCCAGCACCCCGAGCACTGAGCACCCAGCACCCTGAGCACTGAGCACCCAGCACCCTGAGCACTGAGCACCCAGCACCCTGAGTACTGAGCACTCAGCACCCTGAGTACTGAGTACCCAGCACCGTGAGCTCTGAGCACCCAGCACCCTGAGTACTGAGCACCGAGCACCCTGAGTACTGAGCACCCAGCACCCTTAGTACTGAGCACCCAGCACCCTGAGCACTGAGCACCCAGCACCCTGAGTACTGAGCACCCAGCACCACCCTCAGCACTGAGCACCCAGCACCCCGAGCACTGAGCACCCAGCTCCCTGAACACTGAGCACCCAGCACCCCGAGTACTGAGCACCCTGCACCCCGAGTACTGAGCACCGAGCACCCCGAGCACTGAGCACCCAGCACCCTGAGTACTGAGCACCCAGCACCCTGAGTACTGAGCACTGAGCACCCCGAGTACTGAGCACCCAGCAACCCGAGCACTGAGCACCCAGCAACCTGAGTACTGAGAACAGATCACCCTGAGTACTGAGCACCCAGCACCCTGAGTACTGAGCCCCCAGCACCCTGAGTACTGAGCACCCAGCACCCCGAGCACTGAGCACCCAGCACCCCGAGAATGAGCACCCAGCACCCTGAGTACTGAGAACCGAGCACCCTGAGTACTGAGCACCCAGCACCCTGAGCACTGAGCACCCTTAGTACTGAGCACTGTGCACCCTGAGTACTGACCACTGAGCACCTTGAATAGTGAGCACCCAGCACCCTGAGTACTGAGCACCCAGCACCCCGAGCAGTGAGCACCCAGCACCCTGAGCACTGTGCACCATGAGTACTGACCACTGAGCACCTTGAATAGTGAGCACCCAGCACCCTGAGTACTGAGCCCCCAGCACCCTGAGTACTTAGCACCCAGCAACCCGAGCTCTGAGCACCCAGCACCCTGAGAATGAGCACCCAGCACCATGAGTATTGAGCACCCAGCACCCTGAGTACTGAGCACTAAGCACCCAGAGCACTGAGCACCCAGCACCCCGAGCACGGAGCACTGAGCACCCTGAGTACTGAGCACCCAGCACCACGAGTACTGAGCACCGAGCACCCTGAGTACTGAGCACCAAGCACCCCGAGTACTGAGCACTGAGCACCCTGAGTACTGAGCACCCAGCACCCTGAGCACTGAGCACCCAGCACCCTGAGTACTGAGTACTGAGACCCCTGAGTACTGAGCACCGAGCACCCTGAGTACTGAGCACCCAGCACCCTGATCACTGAGCACGGAGCACCCCGAGGACTGAGCACCCAGCACCCTGAGCACTGAGCACCCAGCACCTTGAGTACTGAGCACCGAGCACAACGAGCACTGAGCACCCAGCACCCTGAGTACTGAGCACCCAGCAACCTGAGCACTGAGCACCCAGCTCCCTGAGCACTGAGCACGCAGCACCCCGAGCACTGAGCACCCAGCACCCTGAGTACTGAGCACAGAGCACCCTGAGCACTGAGCACTGAGCACCCAGCACCCTGAGCACTGAGCACTGTGCACCCAGCACCACAGCCCTGAGCACCCAGCACCCCGAGCACTGAGCACCCAGCACCCTGAGCACTGAGCACCCAGCACCCTGAGTACTGAGCAACCAGCAACCTGAGTACTGAGCACCCAGCACCCTAAGTACTGAGCACTCAGCACCCTGAGTACTGAGCACCGAGCACACCGAGCAATGAGCACCCAGCACCCTGAGCACTGAGCACCCGGAGGACTGAGCACCCATCACCCTGACCACTGAGCACCGATCACCCTGAGCAGTGAGCACCCAGCACCCCGAGCACTGAGCACTCAGCACCCTGAGTACTGAGCACCCAGCACCCCGATTACTGAGCACCCAGCACCCTGAGTACTGAGCACCCAGGACCCCGAGCACTGAGCACCCAGCACCCTGAGTACGGAGCACCCTGATTACTGAGCACTGAGCACCGAGCATCCTGAGTACTGAGCACCCAGCACCCCGAGCACTGAGCACCCAGCACCCTGAGCACTGAGCACCCAGCACCCTGAGCACTGAGCACCCAGCACCCTGAGTACTGAGCACTCAGCACCCTGAGTACTGAGTACCCAGCACCGTGAGCTCTGAGCACCCAGCACCCTGAGTACTGAGCACCGAGCACCCTGAGTACTGAGCACCCAGCACCCTTAGTACTGAGCACCCAGCACCCTGAGCACTGAGCACCCAGCACCCTGAGTACTGAGCACCCAGCACCACCCTCAGCACTGAGCACCCAGCACCCCGAGCACTGAGCACCCAGCTCCCTGAACACTGAGCACCCAGCACCCCGAGTACTGAGCACCCTGCACCCCGAGTACTGAGCACCGAGCACCCCGAGCACTGAGCACCCAGCACCCTGAGTACTGTGCACCCAGCACCCTGAGTACTGAGCACTGAGCACCCCGAGTACTGAGCACCCAGCAACCCGAGCACTGAGCACCCAGCAACCTGAGTACTGAGAACAGATCACCCTGAGTACTGAGCACCCAGCACCCTGAGTACTGAGCCCCCAGCACCCTGAGTACTGAGCACCCAGCACCCCGAGCACTGAGCACCCAGCACCCCGAGAATGAGCACCCAGCACCCTGAGTACTGAGAACCGAGCACCCTGAGTACTGAGCACCCAGCACCCTGAGCACTGAGCACCCTTAGTACTGAGCACTGTGCACCCTGAGTACTGACCACTGAGCACCTTGAATAGTGAGCACCCAGCACCCTGAGTACTGAGCACCCAGCACCCCGAGCAGTGAGCACCCAGCACCCTGAGCACTGTGCACCATGAGTACTGACCACTGAGCACCTTGAATAGTGAGCACCCAGCACCCTGAGTACTGAGCCCCCAGCACCCTGAGTACTTAGCACCCAGCAACCCGAGCTCTGAGCACCCAGCACCCTGAGAATGAGCACCCAGCACCATGAGTATTGAGCACCCAGCACCCTGAGTACTGAGCACTAAGCACCCAGAGCACTGAGCACCCAGCACCCCGAGCACGGAGCACTGAGCACCCTGAGTACTGAGCACCCAGCACCACGAGTACTGAGCACCGAGCACCCTGAGTACTGAGCACCAAGCACCCCGAGTACTGAGCACTGAGCACCCTGAGTACTGAGCACCCAGCACCCTGAGCACTGAGCACCCAGCACCCTGAGTACTGAGTACTGAGACCCCTGAGTACTGAGCACCGAGCACCCTGAGTACTGAGCACCCAGCACCCTGATCACTGAGCACGGAGCACCCCGAGGACTGAGCACCCAGCACCCTGAGCACTGAGCACCCAGCACCTTGAGTACTGAGCACCGAGCACAACGAGCACTGAGCACCCAGCACCCTGAGTACTGAGCACCCAGCAACCTGAGCACTGAGCACCCAGCTCCCTGAGCACTGAGCACGCAGCACCCCGAGCACTGAGCACCCAGCACCCTGAGTACTGAGCACAGAGCACCCTGAGCACTGAGCACTGAGCACCCAGCACCCTGAGCACTGAGCACTGTGCACCCAGCACCACAGCCCTGAGCACCCAGCACCCCGAGCACTGAGCACCCAGCACCCTGAGCACTGAGCACCCAGCACCCTGAGTACTGAGCAACCAGCAACCTGAGTACTGAGCACCCAGCACCCTAAGTACTGAGCACTCAGCACCCTGAGTACTGAGCACCGAGCACACCGAGCAATGAGCACCCAGCACCCTGAGTACTGAGCACCCGGAGGACTGAGCACCCAGCACCCTGAGCACTGAGCACCGATCACCCTGAGCAGTGAGCACCCAGCACCCCGAGCACTGAGCACCCAGCACCCTGAGTACTGAGCACCCAGCACCCCGAGTACTGAGCACCCAGCACCCTGAGTACTGAGCACCCAGCTCCCCGAGCACTGAGCACCCAGCACCCTGAGTACTGAGCACCCTGATTACTGAGCACTGAGCACCGAGCATCCTGAGTACTGAGCACACAGCAGGCCGAGCACTGAGCACCCAGCACCCTGAGCACTGAGCACCCAGCACCCTGAGCACTGAACACCCAGCACCCTGAGTACTGAGCACCCAGCACCCTGAGTACTGAGTACCCAGCACCCTGAGCTCTGAGCACACAGCACCCTGAGTACTGAGCACCGAGCACCCTGAGTACTGAGCACCCAGCACCCTTAGTACTGAGCACCCAGCACCCTGAGCACTGAGCACCCAGCACCCTGAGTACTGAGCACCCAGCACCACCCTCAGCACTGAGCACCCAGCACCCCGAGCACTGAGCACCCAGCACCCTGAGCACTGAGCACCCTGATTACTGAGCACTGAGCACCGAGCATCCTGAGTACTGAGCACCCAGCACCCCGAGCACTGAGCACCCAGCACCCTGAGCACTGAGCACCCAGCACCCTGAGCACTGAGCACCCAGCACCCTGAGTACTGAGCACTCAGCACCCTGAGTACTGAGTACCCAGCACCCTGAGCTCTGAGCACCCAGCACCCTGAGTACTGAGCACCGAGCACCCTGAGTACTGAGCACCCAGCACCCTTAGTACTGAGCACCCAGCACCCTGAGCACTGAGCACCCAGCACCCTGAGTACTGAGCACCCAGCACCACCCTCAGCACTGAGCACCCAGCACCCCGAGCACTGAGCACCCAGCTCCCTGAACACTGAGCACCCAGCACCCCGAGTACTGAGCACCCTGCACCCCGAGTACTGAGCACCGAGCACCCCGAGCACTGAGCACCCAGCACCCAGAGTACTGAGAACCCAGCACCCTGAGTACTGAGCACTGAGCACCCTGAGTACTGAGCACCCAGCACCCCGAGCACTGAGCACCCAGCAACCTGAGTACTGAGAACAGATCACCCTGAGTACTGAGCACCCAGCACCCTGAGTACTGAGCCCCCAGCACCCTGAGTACTGAGCAGCCAGCACCCCGAGCACTGAGCACCCAGCACCCCGAGAATGAGCACCCAGCACCCTGAGTACTGAGAACCGAGCACCCTGAGTACTGAGCACCCAGCACCCTGAGTACTGAGCCCCCAGCACCCTGAGTACTGAGCACCCAGCAACCCGAGCACTGAGCACCCAGCACCCTGAGAATGAGCACCCAGCACCATGAGTACTGAGCACCCAGCACCCTGAGTACTGAGCACTAAGCACCCAGAGCACTGAGCACCCAGCACCCCGAGCACGGAGCACTGAGCACCCTGAGCACTGAGCACCCAGCACCACGAGTACTGAGCACCGAGCACCCTGAGTACTGAGCACCAAGCACCCCGTGTACTGAGCACTAAGCACCCTGAGTACTGAGCACCCAGCACCCTGAGCACTGAGCACCCAGCACCCTGAGTACTGAGAACTGAGACCCCTGAGTACTGAGCACCGAGCACCCTGAGTACTGAGCACCCAGCACCCTGATCACTGAGCACGGAGCACCCCGAGGACTGAGCACCCAGCACCCTGAGCACTGACCACCCAGCACCTTGAGTACTGAGCACCGAGCACAACGAGCACTGAGCACCCAGCACCCTGAGTACTGAGCACCCAGCACCCTGAGCACTGAGCACCCAGCTCCCTGAGCACTGAGCACGCAGCACCCCGAGCACTGAGCACCCAGCACCCTGAGTACTGAGCACAGAGCACCCTGAGCACTGAGCACTGAGCACCCAGCACCCTGAGCACTGAGCACTGAGCACCCAGCACCAAAGCCCTGAGCACCCAGCACCCCGAACACTGAGCACCCAGCACCCTGAGCACTGAGCACCCAGCACCCTGAGTACTGAGCAACCAGCAACCTGAGTACTGAGCACCCAGCACCCTGAGTACTGAGCGCTCAGCACCCTGAGTACTGAGCACCGAGCACACCGAGCAATGAGCACCCAGCACCCTGAGCACTGAGCATCCGGAGGACTGTGCACCCAGCGCCCTGAGCACTGAGCACCGATCACCCTGAGCACTGAGCACCCAGCACCCTGAGTACTGAGCACTCAGCACCCTGAGTACTGAGTACCCAGCACCCTGAGCTCTGAGCACCCAGCACCCTGAGTACTGAGCACCGAGCACCCTGAGTACTGAGCACCCAGCACCCTTAGTACTGAGCACCCAGCACCCTGAGCACTGAGCACCCAGCACCCTGAGTACTGAGCACCCAGCACCACCCTCAGCACTGAGCACCCAGCACCCCGAGCACTGAGCACCCAGCTCCCTGAACACTGAGCACCCAGCACCCCGAGTACTGAGCACCCTGCACCCCGAGTACTGAGCACCGAGCACCCCGAGCACTGAGCACCCAGCACCCAGAGTACTGAGAACCCAGCACCCTGAGTACTGAGCACTGAGCACCCTGAGTACTGAGCACCCAGCACCCCGAGCACTGAGCACCCAGCAACCTGAGTACTGAGAACAGATCACCCTGAGTACTGAGCACCCAGCACCCTGAGTACTGAGCCCCCAGCACCCTGAGTACTGAGCAGCCAGCACCCCGAGCACTGAGCACCCAGCACCCCGAGAATGAGCACCCAGCACCCTGAGTACTGAGAACCGAGCACCCTGAGTACTGAGCACCCAGCACCCTGAGTACTGAGCCCCCAGCACCCTGAGTACTGAGCACCCAGCAACCCGAGCACTGAGCACCCAGCACCCTGAGAATGAGCACCCAGCACCATGAGTACTGAGCACCCAGCACCCTGAGTACTGAGCACTAAGCACCCAGAGCACTGAGCACCCAGCACCCCGAGCACGGAGCACTGAGCACCCTGAGCACTGAGCACCCAGCACCACGAGTACTGAGCACCGAGCACCCTGAGTACTGAGCACCAAGCACCCCGTGTACTGAGCACTAAGCACCCTGAGTACTGAGCACCCAGCACCCTGAGCACTGAGCACCCAGCACCCTGAGTACTGAGAACTGAGACCCCTGAGTACTGAGCACCGAGCACCCTGAGTACTGAGCACCCAGCACCCTGATCACTGAGCACGGAGCACCCCGAGGACTGAGCACCCAGCACCCTGAGCACTGACCACCCAGCACCTTGAGTACTGAGCACCGAGCACAACGAGCACTGAGCACCCAGCACCCTGAGTACTGAGCACCCAGCACCCTGAGCACTGAGCACCCAGCTCCCTGAGCACTGAGCACGCAGCACCCCGAGCACTGAGCACCCAGCACCCTGAGTACTGAGCACAGAGCACCATGAGCACTGAGCACTGAGCACCCAGCACCCTGAGCACTGAGCACTGAGCACCCAGCACCAAAGCCCTGAGCACCCAGCACCCCGAACACTGAGCACCCAGCACCCTGAGCACTGAGCACCCAGCACCCTGAGTACTGAGCAACCAGCAACCTGAGTACTGAGCACCCAGCACCCTGAGTACTGAGCGCTCAGCACCCTGAGTACTGAGCACCGAGCACACCGAGCAATGAGCACCCAGCACCCTGAGCACTGAGCATCCGGAGGACTGTGCACCCAGCGCCCTGAGCACTGAGCACCGATCACCCTGAGCAGTGAGCACCCAGCACCCCGAGCACTGAGCACCCAGCACCCTGAGTACTGCGCACCCAGCACCCCGAGTACTGAGCACCCAGCACCCTGAGTACTGAGCACCCAGCACCCCGAGCACTGAGCACCCAGCACCCTGAGTACTGAGCACCCTGATTACTGAGCACTGAGCACCGAGCATCCTGAGTACTGAGCACCCAGCACGCCGAGCACTGAGCACCCAGCCCCTGAGCACTGAGCACCCAGAACCCTGAGCACTGAGCACCCAGCACCCTGAGTACTTAGCACCCAGCACCCTGAGTACTGAGTACCCAGCACCCTGAGCTCTGAGAACCCAGCACCCTGAGTACTGAGCACCGAGCACCCTGAGCACTGAGCACCCAGCACCCTGAGTACTGAGCACCCAGCACCACCCTCAGCACTGAGCACCCAGCACCCCGAGCACTGAGCACCTAGAACCCTGAGCACTGAGCACCCAGCACCCCGAGTACTGAGCACCCAGCACCCTGAGTACTGAGCACCCAGCACCACCCTCAGCACTGAGCACCCAGCACCCCGAGCACTGAGCACCTAGCACCCTGAGCACTGAGCACCCAGCACGCCGAGCACTGAGCACCGAGCACCCCGAGCACTGAGCACCCAGCACCCTGAGTACTGAGCACCCAGCACCCTGAGTACTGAGCACTGAGCACCCCGAGTACTGAGCACCCAGCTCCCCGAGCACTGAGCACCCAGCACCCCGAGAATGAGCACCCAGCACCCTGAGTACTGAGAACCGAGCACCCTGATACTGAGCACCCAGCACCCTGAGTACTGAGCCCCCAGCACCCTGAGTACTGAGCACCCAGCAACCCGAGCACTGAGCACCCAGCACCCTGAGTACTGAGCACCCAGCACCCTGAGTACTGAGCACTGAGCACCCCGAGAACTGAGCACCCAGCACCCTGAGAATGAGCACCCAGCACCATGAGTACTGAGCACCCAGCACCCTGAGTACTGAGCACTAAGCACCCAGAGCACTGAGCACCCAGCACCCCGAGCACGGAGCACCCAGGACCCCGAGCACTGAGAACTGAGCACCCAGCACCCTGAGTACTGAGCACCGAGATCCCCGAGCACTGAGCACACTGAGTACTGAGCACCCAGCACCCCGAGCACTGAGCACCCAGCACCCTGAGCACTGAGCACCCAGCACCATGAGCACGGAGCACCCCGAGGACTGAGCACCCAGCACGCTGAGCACTGAGCACCCAGCACCTTGAGTACTGAGCACCGAGCACCTCGAGCACTAAGCACCCAGCACCCTGAGTACTGAGCACCCAGCACCCTGAGCACTGAGCACCCAGAACCCGGAGCACTGAGCACCCAGCACCCTGAGCACGGACCACCCAGCACCCTGAGTACTGAGCACCCAACACCCAGAGTACTGAGCACCCAGCACCCTGAGTACTGAACACCCAGCACCCTGAGCACTGAGCACTGAGCACCCTGAGCACTGAGTACTGAGCACTGAGCACCCTGAGCACTGAGCACCCAGCACCCCGAGTACTGAGCACCCAGCACCCCGAGCACTGAGCACCCAGCACCCCGAGCACTGAGCACTGAGCACCCTGAGCACTGAGCACCCAGCAACCCGAGTACTGAGCACTGAGCACCCTGAGTACTGAGCACCAAGCACCCTGAGTACTGAGCACCCAGCACCCTGAGTACTGAGCAACCAGCACCCTGAGCACTGAGCACCCAGCACCCCGAGCACTGAGCACCCAGCACCCTGAGTACTGAGCACAGAGCACTCTGAGCACTGAGCACCCAGCACCCTGAGTACTGAGCACCCAGCACCCTGAGTACTGAGCAACCAGCACCCTGAGCACTGAGCACTGAGCACCCAGCACCCTGAGCACTGAGCACTGAGCACCCAGCACCACAGCCCTGAGCACCCAGCACCCCGAGCACTGAGCACCCAGCACCCTGAGCACTGAGCACCCAGCACCCTGAGTACTGAGCAACCAGCAACCTGAGTACTGAGCAACCTGCACCCTGAGTACTGAGCACTCAGCACCCTGAGTACTGAGCACCGAGCACACCGAGCAATGAGCACCCAGCACCCTGAGCACTGAGCACCCGGAGGACTGAGCACCCAGCACCCTGAGCACTGAGCACCGATCACCCTGAGCAGTAAGCACCCAGCACCCCGAGCACTGAGCACTCAGCACCCTGAGTACTGAGCACCAAGCACCCCGAGTACTGAGCACTCAGCACCCTGAGTACTGAGCACCCAGCACCACGAGCACTGAGCACCCAGCACCCTGAGTACTGAGCACCCTGATTACTGAGCACTGAGCACCGAGTATCCTGAGTACTGAGCACCCAGCACCCCGAGCACTGAACACCCAGCACCCTGAGCACTGAGCACCCAGCACCCTGAGCACTGAGCACCCAGCACCCTGAGTACTGAGCACTCACCACCCTGAGTACTGAGTACCCAGCACCCTGAGCTCTGAGCACCCAGCACCCTGAGTACTGAGCACCGAGCACCCTGAGTACTGAGCACCCAGCCCCCTTAGTACTGAGCACCCAGCACCCTGAGCACTGAGCACCCAGCACCCTGAGTATTGAGCACCCAGAACCACCCTCAGCACTGAGCACCCAGCACCCCGAGCACTGAGCACCCAGCTCCCTGAACACTGAGCACCCAGCACCCCGAGTACTGAGCACCATGCACCCCGAGTACTGAGCACCGAGCACCCCGAGCACTGAGCACCCAGCACCCTGAGTACTGAGCACCCAGCACCCTGAGTACTGAGCACTGAGCACCCCGAGTACTGAGCACCCAGCACTCCGAGCACTGAGCACCCAGCAACCTGAGTACTGAGAACAGATCACCCGGAGTACTGAGCACCCAGCACCCTGAGTACTGAGCCCTAAGCACTCAGAGCACTGAGCACCCAGCACCCCGAGCACGGAGCAACCAGGACCCCAAGCACTGAGAACTGAGCACCCAGCACCCTGGGTACTGAGCACCGAGCTCCCCGAGCACTGAGCACACTGAGTACTGAGCACCCAGCACCCCGAGCACTGAGCACCCAGCACCCTGAGCACTGAGCACCCAGCACCATGAGCACGGAGCACCCCGAGGACGGAGCACCCAGCACCCTGAGCACTGAGCACCCAGCACCTTGAGTACTGAGCACCGAGCACCTCGAGCACTAAGCACCCAGCACCCTGAGTACTGAGCACCCAGCACCCTGAGCACTGAGCACCCAGAACCCTGAGCACTGAGCACCCAGCACCCTGAGCACGGAGCACCCAGCACCCTGAGTACTGAGCACCCAACACCCAAAGTACTGAGCACCCAGCACCCTGAGAACTGAGTACCCAGCACCCTGAGCTCTGAGCACCCAGCACCCTGAGTACTGAGCACCGAGCACCCTGAGTACTGAGCACCCAGCACCCTTAGTACTGAGCACCCAGCACCCTGAGTACTGAGCACCGAGCACCCTGAGCACTGAGCACCCAGCACCCTGAGTACTGAGCACCCAGCACCACCCTCAGCACTGAGCACCCAGCACCCCGAGCACTGAGCACCCAGCTCCCTGAGCACTGAGCACCCAGCACCCCGAGTACTGAGCACCCTGCACCCCGAGTACTGAGCACCGAGCACCCCGAGCACTGAGCACCCAGCACCCTGAGTACTGAGCACCCAGCAGCCTGAGTACTGAGCACCCAGCACCCTGAGTACTGAACACCCAGCACCCTGAGCACTGAGCACCCTGAGCACTGAGTACTGAGCACTGAGCACCCTGAGCACTGAGCACCCAGCACCCCGAGTACTGAGCACCCAGCACCCCGAGCACTGAGCACCCAGCACCCCGAGCACTGAGCACTGAGCACCCTGAGCACTGAGGACCCAGCACCCCGAGTACTGAGCACTGAGCACCCTGAGTACTGAGCACCAAGCACCCTGAGTACTGAGCACCCAGCACCCTGAGTACTGAGCACCCAGCACCCTGAGCACTGAGCACCCAGCACCCCGAGCACTGAGCACCCAGCACCCTGAGTACTGAGCACAGAGCACTCTGAGCACTGAGCACCCAGCACCCTGAGTACTGAGCACCCAGCACCCTGAGTACAGAGCAACCAGCACCCTGAGCACTGAGCACTGAGCACCCAGCACCCTGAGCACTGAGCACTGAGCACCCAGCACCACAGCCCTGAGCACCCAGCACCCCGAGCACTGAGCACCCAGCACCCTGAGCACTGAGCACCCAGCACCCTGAGTACTGAGCAACCAGCAACCTGAGTACTGAGCACCCAGCACCCTGAGTACTGAGCACTCAGCACCCTGAGTACTGAGCACCGAGCACACCGAGCAATGAGCACCCAGCACCCTGAGCACTGAGCACCGATCACCCTGAGCAGTGAGCACCCAGCACCCCGAGCACTGAGCACTCAGAAACCTGAGTACTGAGCACCCAGCACCCCGAGTACTGAGCACCCAGCACCCTGAGTACTGAGCACCCAGCACCCCGAGCACTGAGCACCCAGCACCCTGAGTACTGAGCACCCTGATTACTGAGCACTGAGCACCGAGCATCCTGAGTACTGAGCACCCAGCACCCCGAGCACTGAGCACCCAGCACCCTGAGCACTGAGCACCCAGCACCCTGAGCACTGAGCACCCAGCACCCTGAGTACTGAGCACTCAGCACCCTGAGTACTGATTACCCAGCACCCTGAGCTCTGAGCACCCAGCACCCTGAGTACTGAGCACCGAGCACCCTGAGTACTGAGCACCCAGCACCCTGAGTACTGAGCACCTAGCACCCTGAGCACTGAGCACCCAGCTCCCTGAACACTGAGCACCCAGCACCCTGTGTACTGAGCACTCAGCACCCTGAGTACTGAGAACCGACCACCCTGAGTACTGAGCACCCAGCACCCTGAGTACTGAGCCCCCAGCACCCTGAGTACTGAGCACCCAGCAACCCGAGCACTGAGCACCCAGCACCCTGAGAATGAGCACCCAGCACCATGAGTACTGAGCACCCAGCACCCGGAGTACTGAGCACTAAGCACCCAGAGCACTGAGCACCCACCACCCCGAGCACGGAGCAACCAGGACCCCGAGCACTGAGAACTGAGCACGCAGCACCCTGAGTACTGAGCACCGAGCTCCCCGAGCACTGAGCACACTGAGTACTGAGCACCCAGCAACCCGAGCACTGAGCACCCAGCACCCTGAGCACTGAGCACCCAGCACCATGAGCACGGAGCACCCCGAGGACTGAGCACTGAGCACCCAGCACCCTGAGCATGGAGCACCCAGCACCCTGAGTACTGAGCACCCAACACCCAGAGTACTGAGCACCCAGCACCCTGAGCACTGAGCACTGAGCACCCTGAGCACTGAGTACTGAGCACTGAGCACTCTGAGCACTGAGCACCCAGCACCCCGAGTACTGAGCACCCAGCACCCCGAGCACTGAGCACCCAGCGCCCCGAGCACTGAGCACCCAGCACCCCGAGCACTGAGCACTGAGCACCCTGAGCACTGAGCACCCAGCACCCCGAGTACTGAGCACTGAGCACCCTGAGTACTGAGCACCAAGCACCCCGAGAACTGATCACTGAGCACCCTGAGTACTGAGCACCCAGCACCTTGAGCACTGAGCACCCAGCACCCTGAGTACTGAGCACTGAGAACCCTGAGTACTGAGCACCGAGCACCCTGAGTACTGAGCACCCAGCACCCTGATCACTGAGCACGGAGCACCCCGAGGACTGAGCACCGAGCACAACGAGCACTGAGCACCCAGCACCCTGAGTACTGAGAACCGAGCACCCTGAGTACTGAGCGCCGAGCACCTCGAGCACTAAGCACCCAGCACCCTGAGTACTGAGCACCCAGCACCCTGAGCACTGAGCACCCAGAACCCTGAGCACTGAGCGCCCAGCACCCTGAGCACGGAGCACCCAGCACCCTGAGTACTGAGCACCCAACACCCAGAGTACTGAGCACCCAGCACCCTGAGTACTGAGTTCCCAGCACCCTGAGCTCTGAGCACCCAGCACCCTGAGTACTGAGCACCGAGCACCCTGAGTACTGAGCACCCAGCACCCTGAGTACTGAGCACCCAGCACCCTTAGTACTGAGCACCCAGCACCAAAGCCCTGAGCACCCAGCACCCCGAACACTGAGCACCCAGCACCCTGAGCACTGAGCACCCAGCACCCTGAGTACTGAGCAACCAGCAACCTGAGTACTGAGCACCCAGCACCCTGAGTACTGAGCGCTCAGCACCCTGAGTACTGAGCACCGAGCACACCGAGCAATGAGCACCCAGCACCCTGAGCACTGAGCATCCGGAGGACTGTGCACCCAGCGCCCTGAGCACTGAGCACCGATCACCCTGAGCAGTGAGCACCCAGCACCCCGAGCACTGAGCACCCAGCACCCTGAGTACTGCGCACCCAGCACCCCGAGTACTGAGCACCCAGCACCCTGAGTACTGAGCACCCAGCACCCCGAGCACTGAGCACCCAGCACCCTGAGTACTGAGCACCCTGATTACTGAGCACTGAGCACCGAGCATCCTGAGTACTGAGCACCCAGCACGCCGAGCACTGAGCACCCAGCCCCTGAGCACTGAGCACCCAGAACCCTGAGCACTGAGCACCCAGCACCCTGAGTACTTAGCACCCAGCACCCTGAGTACTGAGTACCCAGCACCCTGAGCTCTGAGAACCCAGCACCCTGAGTACTGAGCACCGAGCACCCTGAGCACTGAGCACCCAGCACCCTGAGTACTGAGCACCCAGCACCACCCTCAGCACTGAGCACCCAGCACCCCGAGCACTGAGCACCTAGAACCCTGAGCACTGAGCACCCAGCACCCCGAGTACTGAGCACCCAGCACCCTGAGTACTGAGCACCCAGCACCACCCTCAGCACTGAGCACCCAGCACCCCGAGCACTGAGCACCTAGCACCCTGAGCACTGAGCACCCAGCACGCCGAGCACTGAGCACCGAGCACCCCGAGCACTGAGCACCCAGCACCCTGAGTACTGAGCACCCAGCACCCTGAGTACTGAGCACTGAGCACCCCGAGTACTGAGCACCCAGCTCCCCGAGCACTGAGCACCCAGCACCCCGAGAATGAGCACCCAGCACCCTGAGTACTGAGAACCGAGCACCCTGATACTGAGCACCCAGCACCCTGAGTACTGAGCCCCCAGCACCCTGAGTACTGAGCACCCAGCAACCCGAGCACTGAGCACCCAGCACCCTGAGTACTGAGCACCCAGCACCCTGAGTACTGAGCACTGAGCACCCCGAGTACTGAGCACCCAGCACCCTGAGAATGAGCACCCAGCACCATGAGTACTGAGCACCCAGCACCCTGAGTACTGAGCACTAAGCACCCAGAGCACTGAGCACCCAGCACCCCGAGCACGGAGCACCCAGGACCCCGAGCACTGAGAACTGAGCACCCAGCACCCTGAGTACTGAGCACCGAGATCCCCGAGCACTGAGCACACTGAGTACTGAGCACCCAGCACCCCGAGCACTGAGCACCCAGCACCCTGAGCACTGAGCACCCAGCACCATGAGCACGGAGCACCCCGAGGACTGAGCACCCAGCACGCTGAGCACTGAGCACCCAGCACCTTGAGTACTGAGCACCGAGCACCTCGAGCACTAAGCACCCAGCACCCTGAGTACTGAGCACCCAGCACCCTGAGCACTGAGCACCCAGAACCCGGAGCACTGAGCACCCAGCACCCTGAGCACGGACCACCCAGCACCCTGAGTACTGAGCACCCAACACCCAGAGTACTGAGCACCCAGCACCCTGAGTACTGAACACCCAGCACCCTGAGCACTGAGCACTGAGCACCCTGAGCACTGAGTACTGAGCACTGAGCACCCTGAGCACTGAGCACCCAGCACCCCGAGTACTGAGCACCCAGCACCCCGAGCACTGAGCACCCAGCACCCCGAGCACTGAGCACTGAGCACCCTGAGCACTGAGCACCCAGCAACCCGAGTACTGAGCACTGAGCACCCTGAGTACTGAGCACCAAGCACCCTGAGTACTGAGCACCCAGCACCGTGAGTACTGAGCAACCAGCACCCTGAGCACTGAGCACCCAGCACCCCGAGCACTGAGCACCCAGCACCCTGAGTACTGAGCACAGAGCACTCTGAGCACTGAGCACCCAGCACCCTGAGTACTGAGCACCCAGCACCCTGAGTACTGAGCAACCAGCACCCTGAGCACTGAGCACTGAGCACCCAGCACCCTGAGCACTGAGCACTGAGCACCCAGCACCACAGCCCTGAGCACCCAGCACCCCGAGCACTGAGCACCCAGCACCCTGAGCACTGAGCACCCAGCACCCTGAGTACTGAGCAACCAGCAACCTGAGTACTGAGCAACCTGCACCCTGAGTACTGAGCACTCAGCACCCTGAGTACTGAGCACCGAGCACACCGAGCAATGAGCACCCAGCACCCTGAGCACTGAGCACCCGGAGGACTGAGCACCCAGCACCCTGAGCACTGAGCACCGATCACCCTGAGCAGTAAGCACCCAGCACCCCGAGCACTGAGCACTCAGCACCCTGAGTACTGAGCACCAAGCACCCCGAGTACTGAGCACTCAGCACCCTGAGTACTGAGCACCCAGCACCACGAGCACTGAGCACCCAGCACCCTGAGTACTGAGCACCCTGATTACTGAGCACTGAGCACCGAGTATCCTGAGTACTGAGCACCCAGCACCCCGAGCACTGAACACCCAGCACCCTGAGCACTGAGCACCCAGCACCCTGAGCACTGAGCACCCAGCACCCTGAGTACTGAGCACTCACCACCCTGAGTACTGAGTACCCAGCACCCTGAGCTCTGAGCACCCAGCACCCTGAGTACTGAGCACCGAGCACCCTGAGTACTGAGCACCCAGCCCCCTTAGTACTGAGCACCCAGCACCCTGAGCACTGAGCACCCAGCACCCTGAGTATTGAGCACCCAGAACCACCCTCAGCACTGAGCACCCAGCACCCCGAGCACTGAGCACCCAGCTCCCGGAACACTGAGCACCCAGCACCCCGAGTACTGAGCACCCTGCACCCCGAGTACTGAGCACCGAGCACCCCGAGCACTGAGCACCCAGCACCCTGAGTACTGAGCACCCAGCACCCTGAGTACTGAGCACTGAGCACCCCGAGTACTGAGCACCCAGCACTCCGAGCACTGAGCACCCAGCAACCTGAGTACTGAGAACAGATCACCCGGAGTACTGAGCACCCAGCACCCTGAGTACTGAGCCCTAAGCACCCAGAGCACTGAGCACCCAGCACCCCGAGCACGGAGCAACCAGGACCCCAAGCACTGAGAACTGAGCACCCAGCACCCTGGGTACTGAGCACCGAGCTCCCCGAGCACTGAGCACACTGAGTACTGAGCACCCAGCACCCCGAGCACTGAGCACCCAGCACCCTGAGCACTGAGCACCCAGCACCATGAGCACGGAGCACCCCGAGGACGGAGCACCCAGCACCCTGAGCACTGAGCACCCAGCACCTTGAGTACTGAGCACCGAGCACCTCGAGCACTAAGCACCCAGCACCCTGAGTACTGAGCACCCAGCACCCTGAGCACTGAGCACCCAGAACCCTGAGCAATGAGCACCCAGCACCCTGAGCACGGAGCACCCAGCACCCTGAGTACTGAGCACCCAACACCCAAAGTACTGAGCACCCAGCACCCTGAGAACTGAGTACCCAGCACCCTGAGCTCTGAGCACCCAGCACCCTGAGTACTGAGCACCGAGCACCCTGAGTACTGAGCACCCAGCACCCTTAGTACTGAGCACCCAGCACCCTGAGTACTGAGCACCGAGCACCCTGAGCACTGAGCACCCAGCACCCTGAGTACTGAGCACCCAGCACCACCCTCAGCACTGAGCACCCAGCACCCCGAGCACTGAGCACCCAGCTCCCTGAGCACTGAGCACCCAGCACCCCGAGTACTGAGCACCCTGCACCCCGAGTACTGAGCACCGAGCACCCCGAGCACTGAGCACCCAGCACCCTGAGTACTGAGCACCCAGCAGCCTGAGTACTGAGCACCCAGCACCCTGAGTACTGAACACCCAGCACCCTGAGCACTGAGCACTGAGCACCCTGAGCACTGAGTACTGAGCACTGAGCACCCTGAGCACTGAGCACCCAGCACCCCGAGTACTGAGCACCCAGCACCCCGAGCACTGAGCACCCAGCACCCCGAGCACTGAGCACTGAGCACCCTGAGCACTGAGGACCCAGCACCCCGAGTACTGAGCACTGAGCACCCTGAGTACTGAGCACCAAGCACCCTGAGTACTGAGCACCCAGCACCCTGAGTACTGAGCACCCAGCACCCTGAGCACTGAGCACCCAGCACCCCGAGCACTGAGCACCCAGCACCCTGAGTACTGAGCACAGAGCACTCTGAGCACTGAGCACCCAGCACCCTGAGTACTGAGCACCCAGCACCCTGAGTACAGAGCAACCAGCACCCTGAGCACTGAGCACTGAGCACCCAGCACCCTGAGCACTGAGCACTGAGCACCCAGCACCACAGCCCTGAGCACCCAGCACCCCGAGCACTGAGCACCCAGCACCCTGAGCACTGAGCACCCAGCACCCTGAGTACTGAGCAACCAGCAACCTGAGTACTGAGCACCCAGCACCCTGAGTACTGAGCACTCAGCACCCAGTGTACTGAGCACCGAGCACACCGAGCAATGAGCAGACAGCACCCTGAGCACTGAGCACCGATCACCCTGAGCAGTGAGCACCCAGCACCCCGAGCACTGAGCACTCAGAAACCTGAGTACTGAGCACCCAGCACCCCGAGTACTGAGCACCCAGCACCCTGAGTACTGAGCACCCAGCACCCCGAGCACTGAGCACCCAGCACCCTGAGTACTGAGCACCCTGATTACTGAGCACTGAGCACCGAGCATCCTGAGTACTGAGCACCCAGCACCCCGAGCACTGAGCACCCAGCACCCTGAGCACTGAGCACCCAGCACCCTGAGCACTGAGCACCCAGCACCCTGAGTACTGAGCACTCAGCACCCTGAGTACTGATTACCCAGCACCCTGAGCTCTGAGCACCCAGCACCCTGAGTACTGAGCACCGAGCACCCTGAGTACTGAGCACCCAGCACCCTGAGTACTGAGCACCTAGCACCCTGAGCACTGAGCACCCAGCTCCCTGAACACTGAGCACCCAGCACCCTGAGTACTGAGCACTCAGCACCCTGAGTACTGAGAACCGACCACCCTGAGTACTGAGCACCCAGCACCCTGAGTACTGAGCCCCCAGCACCCTGAGTACTGAGCACCCAGCAACCCGAGCACTGAGCACCCAGCACCCTGAGAATGAGCACCCAGCACCATGAGTACTGAGCACCCAGCACCCGGAGTACTGAGCACTAAGCACCCAGAGCACTGAGCACCCACCACCCCGAGCACGGAGCAACCAGGACCCCGAGCACTGAGAACTGAGCACGCAGCACCCTGAGTACTGAGCACCGAGCTCCCCGAGCACTGAGCACACTGAGTACTGAGCACCCAGCAACCCGAGCACTGAGCACCCAGCACCCTGAGCACTGAGCACCCAGCACCATGAGCACGGAGCACCCCGAGGACTGAGCACTGAGCACCCAGCACCCTGAGCATGGAGCACCCAGCACCCTGAGTACTGAGCACCCAACACCCAGAGTACTGAGCACCCAGCACCCTGAGCACTGAGCACTGAGCACCCTGAGCACTGAGTACTGAGCACTGAGCACTCTGAGCACTGAGCACCCAGCACCCCGAGTACTGAGCACCCAGCACCCCGAGCACTGAGCACCCAGCGCCCCGAGCACTGAGCACCCAGCACCCCGAGCACTGAGCACTGAGCACCCTGAGCACTGAGCACCCAGCACCCCGAGTACTGAGCACTGAGCACCCTGAGTACTGAGCACCAAGCACCCCGAGAACTGATCACTGAGCACCCTGAGTACTGAGCACCCAGCACCTTGAGCACTGAGCACCCAGCACCCTGAGTACTGAGCACTGAGAACCCTGAGTACTGAGCACCGAGCACCCTGAGTACTGAGCACCCAGCACCCTGATCACTGAGCACGGAGCACCCCGAGGACTGAGCACCGAGCACAACGAGCACTGAGCACCCAGCACCCTGAGTACTGAGAACCGAGCACCCTGAGTACTGAGCGCCGAGCACCTCGAGCACTAAGCACCCAGCACCCTGAGTACTGAGCACCCAGCACCCTGAGCACTGAGCACCCAGAACCCTGAGCACTGAGCGCCCAGCACCCTGAGCACGGAGCACCCAGCATCCTGAGTACTGAGCACCCAACACCCAGAGTACTGAGCACCCAGCACCCTGAGTACTGAGTTCCCAGCACCCTGAGCTCTGAGCACCCAGCACCCTGAGTACTGAGCACCGAGCACCCTGAGTACTGAGCACCCAGCACCCTTAGTACTGAGCACCCAGCACCCTGAGCACTGAGCACCCAGCACCCTGAGTACTGAGCACCCAGCACCACCCTCAGCACTGAGCACCCAGCACCCCGAGCACTGAGCACCCAGCACCCTGAGCACTGAGCACCCAGCACCCTGAGCACTGAGCACCCAGCACCCTGAGTACTGAGCAACCAGCAACCTGAGTACTGAGCACCCAGCACCCTGAGTACTGAGCACTCAGCACACTGAATACTGAGCACCCAGCACCCTGAGCACTGAGCACCCAGCACCCCGAGTACTGAGCACCCTGCACACCGAGTACTGAGCACCGAGCACCCCGAGCACTGAGCACCCAGCACCCTGAGTACTGAGCACCCAGCACCCTGAGTACTGAGCACTGAGCACCCTGAGTACTGAGCACCCAGCACCCCAAGCACTGAGCACCCAGCACCCCGAGAATGAGCACCCAGCACCCTGAGTACTGAGAACCGAGCACCCTGAGTACTGAGCACCCAGCACCCTGAGTACTGAGCCCCCAGCACCCTGAGTACTGAGCACCCAGCAACCCGAGCACTGAGCACCCAGCACCCTGAGAATGAGCACCCAGCACCATGAGTACTGAGCACCCAGCACCCTGAGTACTGAGCACTAAGCACCCAGAGCACTGAGCACCCAGCACCCCGAGCACGGAGCACCCAGGACCCCGAGCACTGAGAACTGAGCACCCAGCACCCTGAGTACTGAGCACCGAGCTCCCCGAGGACTGAGCACACTGAGTACTGAGCACCCAGCACCCCGATCACTGAGCACCCAGCACCCTGAGCACTGAGCACCCAGCACCCTGAGCACTGAGCACCCAGCACCCTGAGTACTGAGCACCCAGCACGCTGAGTACTGAGCACCAAGCACCCCGAGCACGGAGCACCCAGGACCCCGAGCACTGAGAACTGAGCACCCAGCACCCTGAGTACTGAGCCCCGAGCTCCCCGAGCACTGAGCACACTGAGTACTGAGCACCCAGCACCCCGATCACTGAGCACCCAGCACCCTGAGCACTGAGCACCCAGCACCCTGAGCACTGAGCACCCAGCACCCTGAGTACTGAGCACTGAGCACCCAGCACCCCGAGCACTGAGCACCCAGCACCCTGTGTACTGAGCACTGAGCACCCTGAGTACTAAGCACCCAGCACCCTGAGTACTGAGCACCCAGGACCCTGAGCACTGAGCACTGAGCACCCTGAGTACTAAGCACCCAGCACCCTGAGTACTGAGCACCCAACACCCAGAGTACTGAGCACCCAGCACCCTGAGCACTGAGCACCCAGCACCCTGAGTACTGAGCACCCAGCACCCTGAGTACTGAACACCCAGCACCCTGAGCACTGAGCACTGAGCACCCTGAGCACTGAGTACTGAGCACTGAGCACCCTGAGCACTGAGCACCCAGCACCCCGAGTACTGAGCACCCAGCACCCCGAGCACTGAGCACCCAGCGCCCCGAGCACTGAGCACCCAGCACCCCGAGCACTGAGAACTGAGCACCCTGAGCACTGAGCACCAAGCACCCCGAGTACTGAGCACTGAGCACCCTGAGTACTGAGCAACAAGTACCCCGAGTACTGAGCACTGAGCACCCTGAGTACTGAGCACCCAGCACCCTGATAAATGAGCACCCAGCACCCTGAGTACTGAGCACTGAGAACCCTGAGTACTGAGCACCGAGCACCCTGAGTACTGAGCACTGAGCACCCAGCACCCTGAGCACTGACCACTGAGCACCCAGCACCACAGCCCTGAGCACCCCGAGTACTGAGCAACAAGCACACCGAGTACTGAGCACTGAGCACCCTGCGTACTGAGCACCCAGCACCCTGAGCACTGAGCACCCAGCACACTGAGCACTGAGCACGCAGCACCCCGAGCACTGAGCACCCAGCACCCTGAGTACTGAGCACAGAGCACCCTGAGCACTGAGCACCCAGCACCCTGAGTACTGAGCACCCAGCACCCTGAGTACTGAGCAACCAGCACCCTGAGCACTGAGCACTGAGCACCCAGCACCCTGAGCACTGACCACTGAGCACCCAGCACCACAACCCTGAGCACCCAGCACCCCGAGCACTGATCACCCAGCACCCTGAGTACTGAGCACCCAGCATCCTGAGCACCCAGCACCCTGAGTACTGAGCACCCAGCACCCTGAGTACTGAGCACCCAGCACCCTGAGTACTGAGCACTCAGCACCCTGAGTACTGAGCACCGAGCACCCCGAGCACTGAGCACCCAGCACCCTGAGCACTGTGCACCCGGAGGACTGAGCACCCAGCACCCTGAGCACTGAGCACCGATCACCCTGAGCACTGAGCACCCAGCACCCCGAGCATTGAGCACACAGCACCCTGAGTACTGAGCACCCAGCACCCCGAGAACTGAGCACCCAGCACCCTGAGTACTGAGCACCCAGCACCCCGAGCACTGAGCAACCAGCACCCTGAGTACTGAGCACCCTGAGTACTGAGCACTGAGCACCGAGCACCCTGAGTACTGAGCACCCTGTGGACTGAGCACCCAGCACCCTGAGCACTGAGCACCCAGCACCCTGAGTACTGAGCACCCAGCACCCTGAGCACTGAGCACCCAGGTCCCTGAGCACTGAGCACGCAGCACCCCAAGCACTGAGCACCCAGCACCCTGAGTACTGAGCACAGAGCACCCTGAGCACTGAGCACCCAGCACCCTGAGTACTGAGCACCCAGCACCCTGAGTACTGAGCAACCAGCACCCTGAGCACTGAGCACTGAGCACCGAGCACCCTGAGCACTGAGCACTGAGCACCCAGCACCACAGCCCTGAGCACCCAGCACACCGAGCACTGAGCACCCAGCACACTGAGCACTGAGCACCCAGCACCCTGAGTACTGAGCAACCAGCAACCTGAGTACTGAGCACCCAGCACCCTGAGTACTGAGCACCCTGCACACAGAGTACTGAGCACCGAGCACCCCGAGCACTGAGCACCCAGCACCCTGAGTACTGAGCACCCAGCACCCTGAGTACTGAGCACTGAGCACCCCGAGTACTGAGCACCCAGCACCCCGAGCACTGAGCACCCAGCAACCTGAGTACTGAGAACAGATCACCCTGAGTACTGAGCACCCAGCACCCCGAGCACTGAGCACCCAGCACCCCGAGAATGAGCACCCAGCACCCTGAGTACTGAGAACCGAGCACCCGGAGTACTGAGCACCCAGCACCCTGAGTACTGAGCCCCCAGCACCCTGAGTACTGAGCACCCAGCAACCCGAGCACTGAGCACCCAGCACCCTGAGAATGAGCACCCAGCACCCCGAGCACGGAGCACCCAGCACCCTGAGTACTGAGCACCCAACACCCAGAGTACTGAGCACCCAGCACCCTGAGCACTGAGCACCCAGCACCCTGAGTACTGAGCACCCAGCACCCTGAGTACTGAACACCCAGCACCCTGAGCACTGAGCACTGAGCACCCTGAGCACTGAGTACTGAGCACTGAGCACCCTGAGCACTGAGCACCCAGCACCCCGCGTACTGAGCACCCAGCACCCCGAGCACTGAGCACCGAGCGCCCCGAGCCATGAGCACCCAGCACCCCGAGCACTGAGAACTGAGCACCCTGAGCACTGAGCACCCAGCACCCCGAGTACTGAGCACTGAGCACCCTGAGTACTGAGCAACAAGCACCACGAGTACTGAGCACTGAGCACCCTGAGTACTGAGCACCGAGCACGCTGAGAACTGAGCACCCAGCACCCTGAGTACTGAGCACTGAGAACCCTGAGTACTGAGCACCGAGCACCCTGAGTACTGAGCACTGAGCACCCAGCACCCTGAGCACTGACCACTGAGCACCCAGCACCACAGCCCTGAGCACCCCGAGTACTGAGCAACAAGCACCCCGAGTACTGAGCACTGAGCACCCTGAGTACTGAGCACCCAGCACCCTGAGCACTGAGCACCCAGCACACTGAGCACTGAGCACGCAGCAACCGGAGCACTGAGCACCCAGCACCCTGAGTACTGAGCACAGAGCACCCTGAGCACTGAGCACCCAGCACCCTGAGTACTGAGCACCCAGCACCCTGAGTACTGAGCAACCAGCACCCTGAGCACTGAGCACTGAGCACCCAGCACCCTGAGCACTGACCACTGAGCACCCAGCACCACAGCCCTGAGCACCCAGCACCACGAGCACTGAGTACCCAGCACCCTGAGTACTGAGCACCCAGCACCCTGAGCACACAGCACCCTGAGTACTGAGCACCCAGCACCCTGAGTACTGAGCACCCAGCACCCTGAGTACTGAGCACTCAGCACCCTGAGTACTGAGCACCGAGCACCCCGAGCACTGAGCACCCAGCACCCTGAGCACTGAGCACCCGGAGGACTGAGCACCCAGCACCCTGAGCACTGAGCACCGATCACCCTGAGCACTGAGCACCCAGCACCCCGAGCACTGAGCACCCAGCACCCTGAGTACTGAGCACCCAGCACCCCAAGTACTGAGCACCCAGCACCCTGAGTACTGAGCACCCAGCACCCCGAGCACTGAGCAACCAGCACCCTGAGTACTGAGCACCCTGAGTACTGAGCACTGAGCACCGAGCACCCTGAGTACTGAGCACCCTGAGGACTGAGCACCCAGCACCCTGAGCACTGAGCACCCAGCACCCTGAGTACTGAGCACTGATCACCCTGAGCACTGATCACCCAGCACCCCGAGCACTGAGCACCCAGCACCCTGAGTACTGAGCACCTAGCACCCTGAGCACTGAGCACCGAGCACCCTGAGTACTGAACACCCAGCACCCTGAGCACTGAGCACTGAGCACACAGCACCCTGAGCACTGAGCACTGAGCACCCAGCACCCTGAGCACTGAGCACCCAGCACCCTGAGCACCCAGCACCCTGAGCACTGAGCACCCTGAGCACTGAGCACCCTGAGCACTGAGCACTGAGCACCCAGCACCCTGAGTACTGAGCACCCAACACTCTGAGCACTGAGCACCCAGCACGCTGAGTACTGAGCACTGAGCACACAGCACCCTGAGTACTGAGCACCCAGCACCCCGAGCACTGAGCTCCGAGCGCCCCGAGCACTGAGCACCCAGCACCCTGAGCACTGAGCACTGAGCACACTGAGCACTGAGCACCCAGCACCCCGAGTACTGAGCACTGAGCACCCTGAGTACTGAGCACCCAACACCCAGAGTACTGATCACCCAGCACCCTGAGAACTGAGCACCCAGCACCCTGAGTACTGAGCACCCAGCACCCTGAGTACTGAGCACCCAGCTGCCTGATCACTGAGCACTGAGCACCCAGCACCTTGAGCACTGAGCACTGACCACCCAGCACCCCGAGCACTGAGCACCCAGCACCCCGAGCACTGAGCACCCAGCGCCCTGAGCACTGAGCACATAGCACACTGAGCACTGAGCACCCAGCCCCCTGAGTACTGAGCACCCAGCACCATGAGTACTGAGCACCCAGTACCCTGAGTACTGAGCACTCAGCACCCTGAGTACTGAGCACCGAGCACCCCGAGCACTGAGCACCAAGCACCCTGAGCACTGAGCACCCTGAGGACTGAGCACCCAGCACCCTGAGCACTGAGCACCCAGCACCCTGAGTACTGAGCACCGATCACCCTGAGCACTGAGCACCCAGCACCCCGAGCACTGAGCACCCAGCACCCTGAGTACTGAGCACCCAGCACCCTGAGCACTGAGCACCCAGCACCCTGAGTACTGAGCACCCTGAGTAATGAGCACCGATCACCCTGAGCACTGAGCACCCAGCACCCTGAGTACTGAGCACCCAGCACCCTGAGCACTGAGCACCCAGCACCCTGAGCACTGAGCACCCAGCACCCTGAGTACTGAGCACCCAGCACCCTGAGCACGGAGCACCCAGGACCCCGAGCACTGAGTACTGAGCACCCAGCACCCTGAGTACTGAGCACCGAGCTCCCCGAGCACTGAGCACCCAGCACCCTGAGCACTGAGCACCCAGCACCCTGAGCACTGAGCACCCAGCACCCTGAGTACTGAGCACCCAGCACGCTGAGTACTGAGCACTCAGCACCCTGAGCACTGAGCACCCAGCACCCTGAGTACTGAGCACTGAGCACCCAGCACCCCGAGCACTGAGCACCCAGCACCCCGAGCACTGAGCATGGAGCACCCCGAGGACTGAGCACCCCGCACCCTGAGCACTCAGCATGGAGCACCCCGAGGACTGAGCACCCCGCACCCTGAGCACTGAGCACCCAGCACCTTGAGTACTGAGCACCGAGCACCCCGAGCACTGAGCACCCAGCACCCTGAGTACTGAGCACAGAGCACCCTGAGCACTGAGCACCCAGCACCCTGAGCACTGAGCACCCAGCACCCCGAGAACTGAGCACCCAGCAACCCGAGCACTGAGCACCCAGCACCCTGAGCACTGAGCACCCAGCACCCTGAGCACTGAGCACCCAGCCCCCTGAGTACTGAGCACCCAGCACCATGAGTACTGAGCACCCAGCACCCTGAGTACTGAGCACTCAGCACCCTGAGTACTGAGCACCGAGCACCCCGAGCACTGAGCTCCCTGGACCCTGAGCACTGAGCACCCTGAGGACTGAGCACCCAGCAACCTGAGCACTGAGCACCCAGCACCCTGAGTACTGAGCACCGATCACCCTGAGCACTGAGCACCCAGCACCCCGAGCACTGAGCACCCAGCACCCTGAGTACTGAGCACCCAGCACCCTGAGCACTGAGCACCCAGCACCCTGAGTACTGAGCACCCTGAGTACTGAGCAACGATCACCCTGAGCACTGAGCACCCAGCACCCTGAGTACTGAGCAGCCAGCACCCTGAGCACTGAGCACCCAGCACCCTGAGCACTGAGCACCCAGCACCCTGAGTTATGAGCACCCAGAACCCTGAGTACTGAGTACAAAGCACCCTGAGCACTGAGCACCCAGCACCCTGAGTACTGAGCACCGAGCACCCTGAGTACTTAGCACCCAGCACCCTGAGTACTGAGCACCCAGCACCCTGAGCACTGAGCACCCAGCACCCTGAGTACTGAGCACCCAGCACCCTGAGTACTGAGCACCCAGCACCCTGAGTACTGAGCACCCAGCACCCTGAACACTGAGCACCCAGCACCCTGAGTACTGAGCACCGAGCACCCCGAGCACTGAGCAACCAGCACCCTGAGTACTGAGCACCCAGCACCCTGAGCACTGAGCACCCAGCACCGTGAGTACTGAGCACCCAGAACACTGAGTACTGAGCCCCCAGCACCCTGAGTACTGAGCACCCAGCACCCCGAGCACTGAGCACCCAGCACCCCGAGAATGAGCACCCAGCACCCTGAGTACTGAGAACCGAGCACCCTGAGTACTGAGCACCCAGCACCCTGAGTACTGAGCCCCCAGCACCCTGAGTACTGAGCACCCAGCAACCCGAGCACTGAGCACCCAGCACCCTGAGAATGAGCACCCAGCACCATGAGTACTGAGCACCCAGCACCCTGAGTACTGAGCACTAAGCACCCAGAGCACTGAGCACCCAGCACCCCGAGCACTGAGCACCCAGCGCCCCGAGCACTGAGCACCCAGCACCACGAGCACTGAGAACTGAGCACCCTGAGCACTGAGCACCCAGCACCCCGAGTACTGAGCACTGAGCACCCTGAGTACTGAGCAACAAGCACCCCGAGTACTGAGCACTGAGCACCCTGAGTACTGAGCATCCAGCACACTGAGAACTGAGCACCCAGCACCCTGAGTACTGAGCACTGAGAACCCTGAGTAATGAGCACCGAGCACCCTGAGTACTGAGCACCCAGCACCCTGATCACTGAGCACGGAGCACCCCGAGGACTGAGCACCCAGCACCCTGAGCGCTGAGCACCCAGCACCTTGAGTACTGAGCACCGAGCACCCCGAGCACTGAGCACCCAGCACCCTGAGTACTGAGCACCCAGCACCCTGAGCACTGAGCACCCAGCACCCTGAGCACTGAGCACGCAGCACCCCGAGCACTGAGCACCCAGCACCCTGAGTACTGAGCACAGAGCACCCTGAGCACTGAGCACCCAGCACACTGAGTACTGAGCACCCAGCACCCTGAGTACTGAGCAACCAGCACCCTGAGCACTGAGCACTGAGCACCCAGCACCCTCAGCACTGAGCACTGAGCACCCAGCACCACAGCCCTGAGCACCCAGCACCCCGAGCACTGAGCACCCAGCACCCTGAGCACTGAGCACCCAGCACCCTGAGCACCCAGCACCCTGAGTACTGAGCACCCAGCCCCCTGAGTACTGAGCACCCAGCACCCTGAGTACTGAGCACTCAGCACCCTGAGTACTGAGCACCGAGCACCCCGAGCACTGAGCACACAGCACCCTGAGCACTGAGCACCCAGGGGACTGAGCACCCAGCACCCTGAGCACTGAGCACCGATCACCCTGAGCACTGAGCACCCACCACACCGAGCACTGAGCACCCAGCACCCTGAGTACTGAGCACCCAGCACCCCGAGTACTGAGCACCCAGCACCCTGAGTACTGAGCACCCAGCACCCCGAGCACTGAGCAACCAGCACCCTGAGTACTGAGCACCCTGAGTACTGAGCACTGAGCACCGAGCACCCTGAGTACTGAGCACCCTGATGACTGAGCACCCAGCACCCTGAGCACTGAGCACCCAGCACCCTGAGTACTGAGCACTGATCACCCTGAGCACTGAGCAACCAGCACCCCGAGCACTGAGCACCCAGCACCCTGAGTACTGAGCACCTAGCACCCTGAGCACTGAGCACCGAGCACCCTGAGTACTGAACACCCAGCAAACTGAGCCCTGAGCACTGAGCACCCAGCACACTGAGCACTGAGCACTGAGCACCCAGCACCCCGAGCACTGAGCACCCAGCACCCTGAGCACCCAGCACCCTGAGCACTGAGCACCCTGAGCACTGAGCACCCTGAGCACTGAACACTGAGCACCCAGCACCCTGAGAACTGAGCACCCAACACTCTCAGCACTGAGCACCCAGCACGCTGAGTACTGAGCACTGAGCACACAGCACCCTGAGTACTGAGCACCCAGCACCCCGAGCACTGAGCACCCAGCGCCCCGAGCACTGAGCACCCAGCACCCTGAGCACTGAGCACTGAGCACACTGAGCACTGAGCACCCAGCACCCCGAGTACTGAGCACTGAGCACCCAGCACCCTGAGCAATGAGCACCCTGAGTACTGAGCAACCAGCACCCTGAGCACTGAGCACCGAGCACCCCGAGCACTGAGCCCCCAGCACCCTGAGTACTGAGCACACAGCACCGTGAGCACTGAGCACCCAGCACCCCGAGCACTGAGCACCCAGCACCCTGAGCACTGAGCACCCTGAGTACTGAACACTGAGCACCCTGAGTACTGAGCACTGAGCACCCTGAGTACTGAGCACCCAGCACCCTGAGTACTGAGAACCCAGCACCCTGAGCAATGAGCACCCTGAGTACTGAGCACCCAGCACCCTGAGTACTAAGCACCGAGCACCCTGAGTACTGAGCACCCAGTACCCTGAGCACTGAACACACAGCACCCTGAGTACTGAGCACCCCGAGCACTGAGCACCCAGCACCCTGAGCACTGAGGACCCAGCACCCTGAGTACTGAGCACCCAGCACACTGAGCACTGAGCACCCAGCACCCTGAGTACTGAGCACCCAGCAACCTGCGCACTGAGCAACCAGCACCCTGAGTACTGAGCACTGAGCACCCAGCACCCCGAGCACTGAGCACTCAGCACCCTGTGTACTGAGCACTGAGTATCCAGCACCCTGAGTACTGAACACCCAGCATCCTGAGTACTGAGCACCCTGAGTACGGAGCACCCAGCAACCCGAGCACTGAGCACCCAGCACCCTGAGTACTGTGCAACCTGAGTACTGAGCACCCAGCACCCTGAGCACTGAGCACCCAGCACCCTGAGTACTGAGCACCGAGCACTCCGAGTACTGAGCACCCAGCACCCCGAGCACTGAGCACCCAGCACCCTGAGCACTGAGCACCCAGCACCCCAAGCACTGAGCACCCAGCACCCTGAGTACTGAGCACCCTGAGTACTGAGCACCCAGCATCCTGAGCACTGAGCACCCAGCACCCTGAGTACTGAGCACCGAGCACCCCGAGCACTGAGCACCCAGCACCCTGAGTACTGAGCACCCAGCAGCAAAAGTACTGAGCACCCAGCATCCTGAGCACTGAGCACCGAGCACCCCGAGCACTGAGCACCCAGCACCCTGAGTACTGAGCACCCAGCTAAAAGAGTACTGAGCAGCGAGCACCCTGAGCAATGAGCACCCAGCACCCTGAGTAATGAGCACCCAGCACCCCGAGTACTGAGCCCCCAGCACCGTGAGTACTGAGCACCCATCACCCTGAGTACTGAGCACCCAGCACCCTGAGTACTGAGCCCCCTGAGTACTGAGCACCGAGGACCCTGAGCACTGAGAACCCAGCACCCTGAGCACTGAGCACCCAGCACCCCGAGAATGAGCACCCAACACCCTGAGTACTGAGAACCGAGCACCCTGAGTACTGAGCACCCAGCACCCCGAGTACTGAGCACCCAGCACCCCGAGCACTGAGCACCCAGCACCACGAGAATGAGCACCCAGCACCACGAGAATGAGCACCCAGCACCCTGAGTACTGAGCACCCAGCAGCCTGAGTAATGAGCACCCAGCACCCAGAGCACTGAGCACCCTGAATACTGAGCACCCAGCACCCTGAGTACTGTGCACTAAGCACCCAGAGCGCTGAGCACCCAGGACCCCGAGCACTGAGTACTGAGCACCCAGCACCCTGAGTACTGAGCACCGAGCTCCCCGAGCACTGAGCACCCTGAGTACTGAGCACCCAGCACCCTGAGTACTGAGCACCCAGCACCCTGAGCACTGAGCACACAGCACCCTGAGTACTGAGCACCCAGCACCCCGAGCACTGAGCACACAGCACCCTGAGTACTGAGTACCCAGCACCCTGAGAACTGAGCAACCTGAGCACTGAGCACCCAGCACCCTGAGTACTGAGCACCCTGAGGACTGAGCACCGATCACCCTGAGCACTGAGCACCCAGCACCCTGAGTACTGAGCACCCAGCACCCTGAGCACTGAGCACCCAGCACCCTGAGTACTGAGCAGAGAGCACACTGATCACTGAGCACCCAGCACCCTGAGTACTGAGCACCCAGCACCCTGAGTACTGAGCACCGAGCACCCCGAGTACTGAGCACCCAGCACCCTGAGCACTCAGCACCCAGCACCCCGAGCACTGAGCACCCAGCACCCTGAGTACTGAGCTCCCAGCACCCCGAGCCCTGAGCACCCAGCACCCTGAGTACTGAGCACCCTGTGTACTGAGCACCGATCACCCTGAGCACTGAGCACCCAACACCCTGAGTACTGAGCACCCAACGTACTGGGCACCGAGCACACTGAGCACTGAGCACCCAGCACCCTGAGTACTGAGCACCGAGCACCCTGAGCACTGAGCACCCAGCACCCTGAGTACTGAGCACCGAGCACCCCGAGCACTGAGCACCCAGCGCCCCGAGCACTGAGCACCCAGCACCCTTAGCACTGAGGACCCAGCACCCCGAGCAATGAGCACCCAGCACCCTGAGTACTGAGCACCCAGCACCCTGAGTACTGAGCACTGAGCACCCCGAGTACTGAGCACCCACCACCCCGAGCACTGAGCACCGAGCACACCGAGCACTGAGCACCCAGCACCCCGAGCACTGAGCACCCAGCACCCTGAGCAATGAGCACCCAGGACCCCGAGCACAGAGCACCCAGCACCCCGAGCACTGAGCACCCAGCAACCCGAGCACTGAGCACCCAGCACCCCGAGCACTGAGCACCCAGCACCCTGAGTACTCAGCACCCAGCACCCTGAGCACTGAGCAACCAGCACCCTGAGTACTGAGCACCCTGCACCCCAAGCACTGAGCACCCTGAGAACTGAGCACCCAGCACCCCAAGCACCGAGCACCCTGAGTACTGAGCACCCAGCACCCTGAGTACTGAGCACCCAGTGTACTGAGCACCGAGCACCCAGCACCCTGAGTACTGAGCACCCAGCACCCTGATCACTGAGCACCCAGCACCCTGAGTACTGAGCACCGAGCACCCTGAGTACTGAGCACCCAGCACCCCGAGCACTGAGCACCCAGCACCCCGAGCACTGAGCACCCAGCACACCGAGCACTCAGCACCCAGCACCCCGAGCACTGAGCACCCAGCACACCGTGCACTGAGCACCCAGCACCCCGAGCACTGAGCACCCAGCACCCCGAGCACCGAGCACCATGAGTACTAAGAACCGAGCACCCTGAGCACTGAGCACCCAGCACCCTGAGCACTGAGCACCCAGCATCCTGAGTATTGAGCACCCAGCAACATGAGCACTGAGCACCGAGCACCCTGAGCACTGAGCACCCAGCACCCTGAGCACTGAGCACCCAGCACCCTGAGTACTGAGCACCCTGAGTACTGAGCACACAGCACCGTGAGCACTGAGCACCCAGCACCCCGAGCACTGAGCACCCAGCACCCTGAGCACTGAGCACCCTGAGGACTGAGCACTGAGCACCCTGAGTACTGAGCACTGAGCACCCTGAGTACTGAGCACCCAGCACCCTGAGTACTGAGCACCCATCACCCTGAGCAATGAGCACCCTGAGTACTGAGCACCCAGCACCCTGAGCACTGAGCACCGAGCACCCTGAGCACTGAGCACCCAGCACCCGGAGTACTGAGCACCCAGCACCCTGAGTACTAAGCACCGAGCACCCTGAGTACTGAGCACCCAGTACCCTGAGCACTGAACACACAGCACCCTGAGTACTGAGCACCCCGAGCACTGAGCACCCAGCACCCTGAGCACTGAGGACCCAGCACCCTGAGTACTGAGCACCCAGCACCCTGAGCACTGAGCACCCAGCACCCTGAGTACTGAGCACCCAGCACCCTGAGCACTGAGCACCCAGCACCCTGAGTACTGAGCACTGAGCACCCAGCACCCCGAGCACTGAGCACTCAGCACCCTGTGTACTGAGCACTGAGCACCCAGCACCCTGAGCACTGAGCACCCTGAGTACTGAGCACCCAGCACCCTGAGCACTGAGCACCCAGCTCCCTGAGCACTGAGCACCCAGCACCCAGAGCACTGAGCACCCTGAGTACTGAGCACTGAGCACCCTGAGCACTGAGCACCGAGCACCCTGAGTGCTGAGCACTGAGGACCCCGACCACTGAGCACCCAGCACCCTGAGTACTGAGTACCCAGCACCCTGAGTACTAAGCAACCTGAGCACTGAGCACCCAGCACCCTGAGCACTGAGCACCCAGCACCCTGAGTACTGAGCACCCAGCACCCCGAGCACTGAGCACCCAGCACCCTGAGTACTGAGCACCCAGCACCCCGAGCACTGAGCACACAGCACCCTGAGTACTGAGTACCCAGCACCCTGAGTACTGAGCAACCTGAGCACTGAGCACCCAGCACCCTGAGTACTGAGCACCCTGAGGACTGAGCACCAATCACCCTGAGCACTGAGCACCCAGCACCCTGAGTACTGAGCACCCAGCATCCTGAGCACTGAGCACCCAGCACGCTGAGTACTGAGCAGAGAGCACCCTGATCACTGAGCACCCAGCACCCTGAGTACTGAGCACCCAGCACCCTGAGTACTGAGCACCGAGCACCCCGAGTACTGAGCACCCAGCACCCTGAGCACTCAGCACCCAGCACCCCGAGCACTGAGCACCCAGCACCCTGAGTACTGAGCTCCCAGCACCCCGAGCCCTGAGCACCCAGCACCCTGAGTACTGAGCACCCTGAGTACTGAGCACCGATCACCCTGAGCACTGAGCACCCAACACCCTGATTACTGAGCACGCAACGTACTGAGCACCGAGCACACTGAGCACTGAGCACCCAGCACCCTGAGTACTGAGCACCGAGCACCCTGAGCACTGAGCACCCAGAACCCTGAGTACTGAGCACCGAGCACCCCGAGCACTGAGCACCCAGGGCCCCGAGCACTGAGCGCCCAGCACCCCGAGCACTGAGCACCCAGCACCCGTAACACTGAGGACCCAGCACCCCGAGCAATGAGCACCCAGCACCCTGAGTACTGAGCACCCAGCACCCTGAGTACTGAGCACTGAGCACCCCGAGCACTGAGCACCCAGCACCCTGAGCACTGAGCACCCAGCACCCCGAGCACTGAGCACCCAGCAACCCGAGCACTGAGCACCCAGCAACCCGAGCACTGAGCACCCAGCACACCGAGCACTGAGCACCCAGCACCCTGAGTACTGAGCACCCAGCACCCTGAGTACTCAGCACCCAGCACCCTGAGAACTGAGCAACCAGCACCCTGAGTACTGAGCACCCTGCACCCCAAGCACTGAGCACCCTGAGAACTGAGCACCCAGCACCCCAAGCACCGAGCACCCTGAGTACTGAGCACCCAGCACCCTGAGTACTAAGCACCCAGTGTACTGAGCACCGAGCACCCAGCACCCTGAGTACTGAGCACCCAGCACCCTGAGCACTGAGCACCCAGCACCCTGAGTACTGAGCACCGAGCACCCTGAGTACTGAGCACCCAGCACCCCGAGCACTGAGCACCCAGCACCCCGAGCACTGAGCACCCAGCACACCGAGCACTCAGCACCCAGCACCCCGTGCACTGAGCACCCAGCACACCGAGCACTGAGCACCCAGCACCCCGAGCACCGAGCACCATGAGTACTAAGAACCGAGCACCCTGAGCACTGAGCACCCAGCACCCTGAGCACTGAGCACCCAGCACCCTGAGTACTGAGCCCCTAGCACCCCGTGCACTGAGCACCCAGCACCCTGAGTACTGAGCACCCAGCACCCTGAGCACTGAGCACCGAGCACCCTGAGCACTGAGCACACAGCACCCTGAGGACTGAGTACCCAGCACCCCGAGCACTGAGCACCCAGCACCCTGAGCACTGAGCACCCTGAGTACTGAGCACTGAGCACCCTGAGTACTGAGCACCCAGCACCCTGAGTATTGAGCACCCAGCAACCTGAGCACTGAGCACCGAGCACCCTGAGCACTGAGCACACAGCACCCTGAGCACTGAGCAGCCAGCACCCTGAGCACTGAGCACCCAGCACCCTGAGTACTGAGCACCCTGAGTACTGAGCACAGAGCACCGTGAGCACTGAGCACCCAGCACCCCGAGCACTGAGCACCCAGCACCCTGAGCACTGAGCACCCTGAGTACTGAGCACTGAGCACCCTGAGTACTGAGCACCCACCACCCTGAGTACTGAGAACCCAGCACCCTGAGCAATGAGCACCCTGAGTACTGAGCACCCAGCACCCTGAGTACTAAGCACCGAGCACCCTGAGTACTGAGCACCCAGTACCCTGAGCACTGAACACACAGCACACTGAGTACTGAGCACCCCGAGCACTGAGCACCCAGCACCCTGAGCACTGAGGACCCAGCACCCTGAGTACTGAGCACCCAGCACACTGAGCACTGAGCACCCAGCACCCTGAGTACTGAGCACCCAGCACCCTGCGCACTGAGCACCCAGCACCCTGAGTACTGAGCACTGAGCACCCAACACCCCGAGCACTGAGCACTCAGCATCCTGTGTACTGAGCACTGAGTACCCAGCACCCTGAGTACTGAGCACACAGCATCCTGAGTACTGAGCACCCTGAGTACTGAGCACCCAGCATCCCGAGCACTGAGCACCCAGCACCCTGAGTACTGTGCAAACTGAGTACTGAGCACCCAGCACCCTGAGCACTGAGCACCCAGCACACTGAGTACTGAGCACCGAGCACTCCGAGTACTGAGCACCCAGCACCCCGAGCACTGAGCACCCAGCACCCTGAGCACTGAGCAACCAGCACCCCAAGCACTGAGCACCCAGCACCCTGAGTACTGAGTACTGAGCACCCTGAGTACTGAGCACCCAGCATCCTGAGCACTGAGCACCCAGCACCCTGAGTACTGAGCACCGAGCACCCCGAGCACTGAGCACCCAGCACCCTGAGTACTGAGCACCCAGCAGCAAAAGTACTGAGCACCGAGCATCCTGAGCACTGAGCACCGAGCACCCCGAGCACTGAGCACCCAGCACCCTGAGTACTGAGCACCCAGCTAAAAGAGTACTGAGCAGCGAGCACCCTGAGCACTGAGCACCCAGCACCCTGAGTAATGAGCACCCAGCACCCCGAGTACTGAGCACCCAGCACCGTGAGTACTGAGCACCCAGCACCCTGAGTACTGAGCACCCAGCACCCTGAGCACTGAGCACAAAGCACGCTGAGTACTGAGCACCCTGAGTACTGAGCACCGAGAACCCTGAGCACTGAGAACCCAGCACCCTGAGCACTGAGCACCCAGCACCCCAAGAATGAGCACCCAGCACCCTGAGTACTGAGAACCGAGCACCCTGAGTACTGAGCACCCAGCACGCTGAGCACTGAACACCCAGCACCCCGAGTACTGAGCACCCAGCACCCCGAGCACTGAGCACCCAGCACCATGAGAATGAGCACCCAGCACCACGAGAATGAGCACCCAGCACCCTGAGTACTGAGCACCCAGCACCCTGAGTAATGAGCACCCAGCATACAGAGCACTGAGCACCCTGAATACTGAGCAAGTAGCACCCTGAGTACTGTGCACTAAGCACCCAGAGCGCTGAGCACCCAGGACCCCGAGCACTGAGTACTGAGCACCCAGCACCCTGAGTACTGAGCACCGAGCTCCCCGAGCACTGAGCACCCTGAGTACTGAGCACCCAGCACCCTGAGTACTGAGCACCCAGCACCCTGAGCACTGAGCACCCAGCACCCTGAGTACTGAGCACCCAGCACCCCGAGCACTGAGCACACAGCACCCTGAGTACTGAGTACCCAGCACCCTGAGTACTGAGCAACCTGAGCACTGAGCACCCAGCACCCTGAGTACTGAGCACCCTGAGGACTGAGCACCGATCACCCTGAGCACTGAGCACCCAGCACCCTGAATACTGAGCACCCAGCACCCTGAGCACTGAGCACCCAGCACCCTGAGTACTGAGCAGAGAGCACCCTGATCACTGAGCACCCAGCACCCTGAGTACTGAGCACCCAGCACCCTGAGTACTGAGCACCGAGCACCCCGAGTACTGAGCACCCAGCACCCTGAGCACTCAGCACCCAGCACCCCAAGCACTGAGCACCCAGCACCCTGAGTACTGAGCTCCCAGCACCCCGAGCCCTGAGCACCCAGCACCCTGAGTACTGAGCACCCTGTGTACTGAGCACCGATCACCCTGAGCACTGAGCACACAACACCCTGAGTACTGAGCACCCAACGTACTGAGCACCGAGCACACTGAGCACTGAGCACCCAGCACCCTGAGTACTGAGCACCGAGCACCCTGAGCACTGAGCACCCAGCACCCTGAGTACTGAGCACCGAGCACCCCGAGCACTGAGCACCCAGCGCCCCGAGCACTGAGCACCCAGCACCCGTAGCACTGAGGACCCAGCACCCCGAGCAATGAGCACCCAGCACCCTGAGTACTGAGCACCCAGCACCCTGAGTACTGAGCACTGAGCACCCCGAGTACTGAGCACCCACCACCCCGAGCACTGAGCACCGAGCACACCGAGCACTGAGCACCCAGCACCCCGAGCACTGAGCACCCAGCACCCTGAGCACTGAGCACCCAGCACCCCGAGCACTGAGCACCCAGCACCCCGAGCACTGAGCACCCAGCAACCCGAGCACTGAGCACCCAGCACCCCGAGCACTGAGCACCCAGCACCCTGAGTACTGAGCACCCAGCACCCTGAGTACTCAGCACCCAGCCCCCTGAGCACTGAGCAACCAGCACCCTGAGTACTGAGCACCCTGCACCCCAAGCACTGAGCACCCTGAGAACTGAGCACCCAGCACCCCAAGCACCGAGCACCCTGAGTACTGAGCACCCAGCACCCTGAGTACTGAGCACCCAGTGTACTGAGCACCGAGCACCCAGCACCCTGAGTAGTGAGCACCCAGCACCCTGAGCACTGAGCACCCAGCACCCTGAGTACTGAGCACCGAGCACCCTGAGTACTGAGCACCCAGCACCCCGAGCACTGAGCACCCAGCACCCCGAGCACTGAGCACCCAGCACACCGAGCACTCAGCACCCAGCAACCCGAGCACTGAGCACCCAGCACACCGAGCACTGAGCACCCAGCACCCCGAGCACCGAGCACCATGAGTACTAAGAACCGAGCACCCTGAGCACTGAGCACCCAGCACCCTGAGCACTGAGCACCCAGCACCCTGATTACTGAGCCCCCAGCACCCCGAGCACTGAGCACCCAGCATCCTGAGTACTGAGCACCCAGCACCCTGAGCACTGAGCACCGAGCACCCTGAGCACTGAGCACCCAGCACCCTGAGCACTGAGCACCCTGAGTACTGAGCACTGAGCACCCTGAGTACTGAGCACCCAGCACCCTGAGTATTGAGCACCCAGCAACCTGAGCACTGAGCACCGAGCACCCTGAGCACTGAGCACCCAGCACCCTGAGCACTGAGCACCCAGCACCCTGAGTACTGAGCACCCTGAGTACTGAGCACACAGCACCGTGAGCACTGAGCACCCAGCACCCCGAGCACTGAGCACCCAGCACCCTGAGCACTGAGCACCCTGAGGACTGAGCACTGAGCACCCTGAGTACTGAGCACTGAGCACCCTGAGTACTGAGCACCCAGCACCCTGAGTACTGAGCACCCATCACCCTGAGCAATGAGCACCCTGAGTACTGAGCACCCAGCACCCTGAGCACTGAGCACCGAGCACCCCGAGCACTGAGCACCCAGCACCCGGAGTACTGAGCACCCAGCACCCTGAGTACTAAGCACCGAGCACCCTGAGTACTGAGCACCCAGTACCCTGAGCACTGAACACACAGCACCCTGAGTACTGAGCACCCCGAGCACTGAGCACCCAGCACCCTGAGCACTGAGGACCCAGCACCCTGAGTACTGAGCACCCAGCACCCTGAGCACTGAGCACCCAGCACCCTGAGTACTGAGCACCCAGCACCCTGAGCACTGAGCACCCAGCACCCTGAGTACTGAGCACTGAGCACCCAGCACCCCGAGCACTGAGCACTCAGCACCCTGTGTACTGAGCACTGAGTACCCAGCACCCCGAGCACTGAGCACCCAGCACCCTGAGCACTGAGCACCCTGAGTACTGAGCACCCAGCACCCTAAGCACTGAGCACCCAGCACCCTGAGCACTGAGCACCCAGCACCCAGAGCACTGAGCACCCTGAGTACTGAGCACTGAGCACCCTGAGCACTGAGCACCGAGCACCCTGAGTGCTGAGCACTGAGCACCCCGACCACTGAGCACCCAGCACCCTGAGTACTGAGCACCCAGCACCCTGAGCACTGAGGACCGAGCACCCTGAGTACTAAGCACCCAGCACCCTGAGTACTGAGCACCCAGCACCCTGATCACTGAGCACCCAGCACGCTGAGTACTGAGCACTGAGCAGTCTGAGTACTGAGCACCGAGCACCCTGAGCACTGAGCACCCAGCACGCTGAGTACTGAGCACTGAGCACCCTGAGTACTGAGCACCGAGCACCCCGAGCACTAAGCACACAGCACCCTGAGCACTGAGCACCCAGCACCCTGAGTACTGAGCACCCAGCAACCTGAGTACTGAGCACCCAGCACCCTGAGCACGGAGCACCCAGCACCCTGAGTACTTAGCACCCAGCACCCTGAGTACTGAGCACTGAGCACCCCGAGTACTGAGCAACCAGCACCCCGAGCACTGAGCACACTGCACCCTGAGCACTGAGCACCCAGCACCCCAAGCACTGAGCACCCAGCACCCTGAGTACTGAGTACTGAGCACCCTGAGTACTGAGCACCCAGCACCGTGAGTACTGAGCACTCATTACCCTGAGTACTGAGCACCCAGCACCCTGAGCACTGAGCACAAAGCACGCTGAGTACTGAGCACCCTGAGTACTGAGCACCGAGGACCCTGAGCACTGAGCACCCAGCACCCCGAGCACTGAGTACCCAGCACCCCGAGAATGAGCACCCAGCACCCTGAGTACTGAGCACCCAGCACCCTGAGTACTGAGCACCCAGCACCCCGAGCACTGAGCACCCTGAATACTGAGCACCCAGCTCCCTGATTACTGTGCACGCTGAGTACTGATCACCGATCACCCTGAGCACTGAGCACCCAGCACCCTGAGTACTGAGCACCCAACGTACTGAGCACCGAGCACACCGTGTACTGAGCACCCAGCACCCTGAGTACTGAGCACCCAGCACCCTGAGCACTGAGCACCCAGCACCCCGAGCACTGAGCACTCAGCACCCTGAGCACTGAGCACACAGAACCCTGAGTACTGAGCACCGAGCACCGCGAGCACTGAGCACCCAGCACCCTGAGCACTGAGCACCCAGCACCCCGAGCACTGAGCACCCAGCACTCGGAGCACTGAGCACCCAGCACCCCGAGCAATGAGCACCCAGCACCCTGAGTACTGAGCACCCACCACCCCGAGTACTGAGCACCCAGCAACCTGAGCACCGAGCACCCAGCACCCCGAGCACTGAGCACCCAGCACCCTGAGCACTGAGCACCCTGCACCCTGAGTACTGAGCACTGAGCACCCCGAGTACTGAGTACCCAGCACCCCGAGCACTGAGCACCGGGCACCCCGAGCACTGAGCACCCAGCACCCCGAGCACTGAGCACCCAGCACCCTGAGCACTGAGCACCTAGCACCCCGAGCACTGAGCACTCAGCACCCCGAGCACTGAGCACCCAGCATCCCGAGCACTGAGCACCCAGCACACTGAGTACTGAGCACCCAGCACCCTGAGTACTCAGCACCCAGCACCCTGAGCACTGAGCATCCAGCACCCTGAGTACTGAGCACCCAGCATCCCAAGCACTGAGCACCCTGAGTACTGAGCACCCAGCACCCCAAGCACTGAGCACCCTGAGTACTGAGCACCCAGTACCCTGATTAATGAGCACCCAGCACCCCGAGCACTGAGCACCCAGCACCCTGAGTACTGAGCACCCAGCACCCTGAGTACTGAGCACCCAGCACCCTGAGTACTGAGCACCCAGCACCCTGAGTTCTGAGCACCCAGCACCCTGAGTACTGAGCACCCTGAGTACAGAGCACCCAGCACCCCGAGCACTGAGCACCCAGCACCCTGAGTACTGAGCACCCTGAGTGCTGAGCACCCAGCACCCTGAGTACTGAGCACCCAGCACCCTGAGCACTGAGCACCCAGCACCCTGAGTACTGAGCACCCAGCACCCTGAGTACTTAGCACCCAGCACCTGAGCACTGAGCACCCAGCACCCTGAGTACTGAGCACCGAGCACCCTGAGTACTGAGCACCCAGCACCCTGAGTACTGAGCACCCAGCACCCTGAGTACTGAGCACCGAGCACCCCGAGTACTGAGCACCCAGCACCCTGAGCACTGAGCACCCAGCACCCCGAGCACTGAGGACCCAGCACCCTGAGTACTGAGCACTGAGCACCCCGAGCACTGAGCACCAAGCACCCTGAGCACTGAGCACCCAGCACCCTGAGCACTGAGCACCCAGCACCCTGAGTACTGAGCACTCAGCACCCTGAGCACTGAGCACCCACCACCCTGAGTACTGAGCACCCAGCACCCTGAGTACTGAGCACCCAGCACCCTGAGTACTGAGCACCCAGCACACTGAGTACTGAGCACCCAGCACCCTGAGTACTGAGCACCAAGCACCCTGAGTACTGAGCACCCAGCACACTGAGTACTGAGCACCCAGCACCCTGAGTACTGAGCACCCAGCACCCTGAGCACTGAGCACAAAGCACGCTGAGTACTGAGCACCCTGAGTACTGAGCACCGAGGATCCTGAGCACTGAGAACCCAGCACCCTGAGCACTGAGCACCCAGCACCCCGAGAATGAGCACCCAGCACCCTGAGTACTGAGAAACGAGCACCCTGAGTACTGAGCACCCAGCACGCTGAGCACTGAGCACCCAGCACCACGAGTACTGAGCACCCAGCACCCCGAGCACTGAGCACCCAGCACCACGAGAATGAGCACCCAGCACCCTGAGTACTGAGCACCCAGCATCCTGAGTAATGAGCACCCATCACCCCGAGCACTGAGCACCCTGAATACTGAGCACCCAGCACCCTGAGTACTGTGCACTAAGCACCCAGAGCGCTGAGCACCCAGGACCCCGAGCACTGAGTACTGAGCACCCTGCACCCTGAGTACTGAGCACCGAGCTCCCCGAGCACTGAGCACCCTGAGTACTGAGCACCGAGCACCCTGAGTACTGAGCACCCAGCACCCTGAGCACTGAGCACCCAGCACCCTGAGTACTGAGCACCCAGCACCCCGAGCACTGAGCACACAGCACCCTGAGTACTGAGTACTCAGCACCCTGAGTACTGAGTACTCAGCACCCTGAGTACTGAGCAACCTGAGCACTGAGCACCCAGCACCCTGAGTACTGAGCACCCTGAGGACTGAGCACCGATCACCCTGAGCACTGAGCACCCAGCACCCTGAGTACTGAGCACCCAGCACCCTGTGCACTGAGCCCCCAGCACCCTGAGTACTGAGCAGAGAGCACCCTGATCACTGAGCACCCAGCACCCTGAGTAGTGAGCACCCAGCAGCCTGAGTACTGAGCACCGAGCACCCCGAGTACTGAGCACCCAGCACCCTGAGCACTCAGCACCCAGCACCCCGAGCACTGAGCACCCAGCGCTCTGAGTACTGAGCACCCTGAGGACTGAGCACCGATCACCCTGAGCACTGAGCACCCAACACCCTGAGTACTGAGCACCCAACGTACTGAGCACCGAGCACACTGAGCACTGAGCACCCAGCACCCTGAGTACTGAGCACCGAGCACCCTGAGCACTGAGCACCCAGCACCCTGAGTACTGAGCACCGAGCACCCCGAGCACTGAGCACCCAGCGCCCCGAGCACTGAGCACCCAGCACCCCGAGCACTGAGCACCCTGCACCCGTAGCACTGAGGACCCAGCACCCCGAGTAATGAGCACCCAGCACCCTGAGTACTGAGCACCCAGCACCCTGAGTACTGAGCACTGAGCACCCCGAGTACTGAGCACCCACCACCCCGAGCACTAAGCACCAAGCACACCGAGCACTGAGCACACAGCACCCCGAGCAATGAGCATCCAGCACCCTGAGCGCTGAGCACCCAGCACCCCGAGCACTGAGCACCCAGCACCCCGAGCACTGTGCACCCAGCAACCCGAGCACTGAGCAACCAGCACCCCGAGCACTGAGCACCCAGCACCCTGAGTACTGAGCACCCAGCACCCTGAGTACTCAGCACCCAGCACCCTGAGCACTGAGCAACCAGCACCCTGAGTACTGAGCAGCCTGCACCCCAAGCACTGAGCACCCTGAGAACTGAGCACCCAGCACCCCAAGCATCGAGCACCCTGAGTACTGAGCACCCAGCACCCTGAGTACTGAGCACCCAGTGTACTGAGCACCGAGCACCCAGCACCCTGAGTACTGAGCACCCAGCACCCTGAGCACTGAGCACCCAGCACCCTGAGTACTGAGCACCGAGCACCCTGAGTACTGAGCACCCAGCACCCTGAGCACTGAGCACCGAGCACCCTGAGACCTGAGCACCCAGCACCCTGAGGACTGAGTACCCAGCACCCCGAGCACTGAGCACCCAGCACCCTGACCACTGAGCACCCTGAGTACTGAGCACTGAGCACCCTTAGTACTGAGCACCCAGCACCCTGAGTATTGAGCACCCAGCAACCTGAGCACTGAGCACCGAGCACCCTGAGCACTGAGCACCCAGCACCCTGAGCACTGAGCACCCAGCACCCTGAGCACTGAGCACCCACCACCCTGAGTACTGAGCACCCTGAGTACTGAGCACACAGCACCGTGAGCACTGAGCACCCAGCACCCCGAGCACTGAGCACCCAGCACCCTGAGCACTGAGCACCCTGAGTACTGAGCACTGAGCACCCTGAGTACTGAGCACTGAGCACCCTGAGTACTGAGCACCCAGCACCCTGAGCAATGAGCACCCTGAGTACTGAGCACCCAGCACCCTGAGCACTGAGCACCGAGCACCCCGAGCACTGAGCACCCAGCACCCTCAGTACTGAGCACCCAGCACCCTGAGTACTAAGCACCGAGCACCCTGAGTACTGAGCACCCAGTACCCTGAGCACTGAACACACAGCACCCTGAGTACTGAGCACCCCGAGCACTGAGCACCCAGCACCCTGAGCACTGAGGACCCAGCACCCTGAGTACTGAGCACCCAGCACCCTGAGCACTGAGCACCCAGCACCCTGAGTACTGAGCACCCAGCACCCTGAGCACTGAGCACCCAGCACCCTGAGTACTGAGCACTGAGCACCCAGCACCCCGAGCACTGAGCACTCAGCACCCTGTGTACTGAGCACTGAGTACCCAGCACCCCGAGCACTGAGCACCCAGCACCCTGAGCACTGAGCACCCTGAGTACTGAGCACCCAGCACCCTGAGCACTGAGCACCCAGCACCCTGAGCACTGAGCACCCAGCACCCAGAGCACTGAGCACCCTGAGTACTGAGCACTGAGCACCCTGAGCACTGAGCACCGAGCACCCTGAGTGCTGAGCACTGAGCACCCTGACCACTGAGCACCCAGCACCCTGAGTACTGAGCACCAAGCACCCTGAGCACTGAGGACCGAGCACCCTGAGTACTAAGCACCCAGCACCCTGTGTACTGAGCACCCAGCACCCTGAGCACTGAGCACCCAGCACGATGAGTACTGAGCACTGAGCACCCAGCACGCTGAGTACTGAGCACTGAGCACCCTGAGCACTGAGGACCGAGCACCCTGAGTACTAAGCACCCAGCACCCTGAGTACTGAGCACCCAGCACCCTGAGCACTGAGCACCCAGCACGATGAGTACTGAGCACTGAGCACCCAGCACGCTGAGTACTGAGCACTGAGCACCCTGAGTACTGAGCACCGAGGACACCGAGCACTGAGCACCCAGCACCCTGAGTACTGAGCACCGAGCACCCTGAGCACTGAGCACACAGAACGCTGAGTACTGAGCACCGAGCACCCCGAGCACTGAGCACCCAGCACCCTGAGCACTGAGCACCCAGCACCCCGAGCACTGAGCACCCAGCACCCGGAGCACTGAGCACCCAGCACCCCGAGCAATGAGCACCCAGCACCCTGAGTACTGAGCACCCACCACCCCGAGTACTGAGCACCCAGCAACCTGAGCACCGAGCACCCAGCACCCCGAGCACTGAGCACCCAGCACCCTGTGCACTGAGCACCCAGCACCCTGAGTACTGAGCACTGAGCACCCCGAGTACTGAGTACCCAGCACCCCGAGCACTGAGCACCGAGCACCCCGAGCTCTGAGCACCCAGCACCCCGAGCACTGAGCACCCTGAGTACTGAGCACCCAGCACCCTGAGTACTGAGCACCCAGCACCCTGAGCACTGAGCACCCAGCACCCTGAGTACTGAGCACCCAGCACCCCGAGCACTGAGCACACAGCACCCTGAGTACTGAGTACCCAGCACCCTGAGTACTGAGCAACCTGAGCACTGAGCACCCAGCACCCTGAGTACTGAGCACCCTGAGGACTGAGCACCGATCACCCTGAGCACTGAGCACCCAGCACCCTGAGTACTGAGCACCCAGCACCCTGAGCACTGAGCACCCAGCACCCTGAGTACTGAGCAGAGAGCACCCTGATCACTGAGCACCCAGCACCCTGAGTAGTGAGCACCCAGCACCCTGAGTACTGAGCACCGAGCACCCCGAGTACTGAGCACCCAGCACCCTGAGCACTCAGCACCCAGCACCCCGAGCACTGAGCACCCAGCACCCTGAGTACTGAGCTCCCAGCACCCCGAGCCCTGAGCACCCAGCACCCTGAGTACTGAGCACCCAGCACCCTGAGTACTGAGCACCGAGCACCCTGAGTACTGAGCACCCAGCACCCTGAGCACTGAGCACCGAACACCCTGAGCACTGAGCACCCAGCACCCTGAGGACTGAGTACCCAGCACGCCGAGCACTGAGCACCTAGCACCCTGAGTACTGAGCACCCTGAGTACTGAGCACACAGCACCGTGAGCACTGAGCACCCAGCAATCCGAGCACTGTGCACCCAGCACCCTGAGCACTGAGCACCCTGAGTACTGAGCACTGAGCACCCTGAGTACTGAGCACTGAGCACCCTGAGTACTGAGCACCCAGCACCCTGAGTACTGAGCACACAGCACCCTGAGCAATGAGCACCCTGAGTACTGAGCACCCAGCACCCTGAGCACTGAGCACCGAGCACCCCGAGCACTGAGCACCCAGCACCCGGAGTACTGAGCACCCAGCACCCTGAGTACTAAGCACCGAGCACCCTGAGTACTGAGCACCCAGTACCCTGAGCACTGAACACACAGCACCCTGAGTACTGAGCACCCCGAGCACTGAGCACCCAGCACCCTGAGCACTGAGGACCCAGCACCCTGAGTACTGAGCCCCCAGCACCCTGAGCACTGAGCACCCAGCACCCTGAGTACTGAGCACCCAGCACCCTGAGCACTGAGCACCCAGCACCCTGAGTACTGAGCACTGAGCACCCAGCACCCCGAACACTGAGCACTCAGCACCCTGTGTACTGAGCACTGAGTACCCAGCACCCCGAGCACTGAGCACCCAGCACCCTGAGCACTGAGCACAATGAGTACTGAGCACCCAGCACCCTGAGCACTGAGCACCCAGCACCCTGAGCACTGAGCACCCAGCACCCAGAGCACTGAGCACCCTGAGTACTGAGCACTGAGCACCCTGAGCACTGAGCACCGAGCACCCTGAGTGCTGAGCACTGAGCACCCTGACCACTGAGCACCCAGCACCCTGAGTACTGAGCACCCAGCACCCTGAGCACTGAGGACCGAGCACCCTGAGTACTAAGCACCCAGCACCCTGAGTACTGAGCACCCAGCACCCTGAGCAATGAGCACAAAGCACGCTGAGTACTGAGCACTGAGCACCCAGCACGCTGAGTACTGAGCACTGAGCACCCTGAGTAATGAGCACCGAGTACCCCGAGCACTAAGCACCCAGCACCCTGAGCACTGAGCACCCAGCACCCTGAGTACTGAGCACCCAGCAACCTGAGTACTGAGCACAAAGCACCCTGAGCACTGAGCACCCAGCACCCTGAGTACTGAGCACCCAGCACCCTGAGTACTGAGCACCGAGCACCCCGAGTACTGAGCACCCAGCACCCGGAGCACTGAGCACCCAGCACCCTGAGCACTGAGCACCCAGCACCCCAATTACTGAGCACCCAGCACCCTGAGTACTGAGTACTGAGCACCCTGAGTACTGAGCACCCAGCACCGTGAGTACTGAGCACTCAGCAACCTGAGTACTGAGCACCCAGCACCCTGAGCACTGAGCACAAAGCACGCTGAGTACTGAGCACCCTGAGTACTGAGCACCGAGGACCCTGAGCACTGAGCACCCAGCACCCCGAGCACTGAGCACCCAGCACCCCGAGAATGAGCACCCAGCACCCTGAATACTGAGAACCGAGCACCCTGAGTACTGAGCACCCAGCATGCTGAGCACTGAGCACCCAGCACCCCGAGTCCTGAGCACCCAGCACCCCGAGCACTGAGCACCCAGCACCCCGAGAATGAGCACCCAGCACCCTGAGTACTGAGCACCCAGCACCCTGAGTACTGAGCACCCAGCACCCCGAGCACTGAGCACCCTGAATACTTAGCACCCAGCTCCCTGATTACTGTGCACGCTGAGTACTGATCACCGATCACCCTGAGCACTGAGCACCCAGCACCCTGAGTACTGAGCACCCAACGTACTGAGCACCGAGCACACCGAGCACTGAGCACCCAGCACCCTGAGTACTGAGCACCGAGCACCCTGAGCACTGAGCACACAAAACCCTGAGTACCGAGTACCGAGCACCCCGAGCACTGAGCACCCAGCACACTGAGCACTGAGCACCCAGCACCCCGAGCACTGAGCACCCAGCACCCCCAGCACTGAGCACCCAGCACACCGAGCACTCAGCACCCAGCACCCCGAGCACAGAGCACCCAGCACAGCGAGCACTGAGCACCCAGCACCCCGAGCACCGAGCACCATGAGTACTAAGAACCGAGCACCCTGAGCACTGAGCACCCAGCACCCTGAGCACTGAGCACCCAGCACCCTGATTACTGAGCCCCCAGCACCCCGAGCACTGAGCACCATGAGTACTAAGAACCGAGCACCCTGAGCACTGAGCACCCAGCACCCTGAGCACTGAGCACCCAGCACCCTGATTACTGAGCCCCCAGCACCCCGAGCACCGAGCACCATGAGTACTAAGAACCGAGCACCCTGAGAACTGAGCACCCAGCACCCTGAGCACTGAGCACCCTCAGTACTGAGCACTGAGCACCCTGAGTACTGAGCACCCAGCACCCTGAGTATTGAGCACACAGCAACCTGAGCACTGAGCACCGAGCACCCTGAGCACTGAGCACCCAGCACCCTGAGCACTGAGCACCCAGCACCCTGAGTACTGAGCACCCTGAGTACTGAGCACACAGCACCGTGAGCACTGAGCACCCAGCACCCCGAGCACTGAGCACCCAGCACCCTGAGCACAGAGCACCCTGAGTACTGAGCACTGAGCACCCTGAGTACTGAGCACTGAGCACCCTGAGTACTGAGCACCCAGCACCCTGAGTACTGAACACCCAGCACCCTGAGCAATGAGCACCCTGAGTACTGAGCACCCAGCACCCTGAGCACTGAGCACCGAGCACCCCGAGCACTGAGCACCCAGCACCCGGAGTACTGAGCACCCACCACCCTGAGTACTAAGCACCGAGCACCCTGAGTACTGAGCACCCAGTACCCTGAGCACTGAACACACATCACCCTGAGTACTGAGCACCCCGAGCACTGAGCACCCAGCACCCTGAGCACTGAGGACCCAGCACCCTGAGTACTGAGCACCCAGCACCCTGAGCACTGAGCACCCAGCACCCTGAGTACTGAGCACCCAGCACCCTGAGCAATAAGCACCCAGCACCCTGAGTACTGAGCACTGAGCACCCAGCACCCCGAACACTGAGCACTCAGCACCCTGTGTACTGAGCACTGAGTACCCAGCACCCCGAGCACTGAGCACCCAGCACCCTGAGCACTGAGGACCCAGCACCCTGAGTACTGAGCACCCAGCACCCTGAGCACTGAGCACCCAGCACCCTGAGTACTGAGCACCCAGCACCCTGAGCACTGAGCACCCAGCACCCTGAGTACTGAGCACTGAGCACCCAGCACCCCGAGCACTGAGCACTCAGCACCCTGTGTACTGAGCACTGAGTACCCAGCACCCCGAGTACTGAGCACCCAGCACCCTGAGCACTGAGCACCCTGAGTACTGAGCACCCAGCACCCTGAGCACTGAGCACCCAGCACCCTGAGCACTGAGCACCCAGCACCCAGAGCACTGAGCACCCTGAGTACTGAGCACTGAGCACCCTGAGCACTGAGCACCGAGCACCCTGAGTGCTGAGCACTGAGCACCCCGACCACTGAGCACCCAGCACCCTGAGTACTGAGCACCCAGCATCCTGATCACTGAGCACCCAGCACGCTGAGTACTGAGCACTGAGCAGTCTGAGTACTGAGCACCGAGCACCCTGAGCACTGAGCACCCAGCACGCTGAGTACTGAGCACTGAGCACGCTGAGTACTGAGCACCCAGCACCCTGAGCACTGAGCACCCAGCACCCTGAGTACTGAGCACTGAGCACCCCGAGTACTGAGTACCCAGCACCCCGAGCACTGAGCACCGGGCACCCCGAGCACTGAGCACCCAGCACCCCGAGCACTGAGCACCCAGCACCCTGAGCACTGAGCACCCAGCACCCCGAGCACTGAGCACTCAGCACCCCGAGCACTGAGCACCCAGCATCCCGAGCACTGAGCACCCAGCACACTGAGTACTGAGCACCCAGCACCCTGAGTACTCAGCACCCAGCACCCTGAGCACTGAGCATCCAGCACCCTGAGTACTGAGCACCCAGCATCCCAAGCACTGAGCACCCTGAGTACTGAGCACCCAGCACCCCAAGCACTGAGCTCCCTGAGTACTGAGCACCCAGTACCCTGATTAATGAGCACCCAGCACCCCGAGCACTGAGCACCCAGCACCCTGAGTACTGAGCACCCAGCACCCTGAGTACTGAGCACCCAGCACCCTGAGTACTGAGCACCCAGCACCCTGAGTTCTGAGCACCCAGCACCCTGAGTACTGAGCACCCTGAGTACAGAGCACCCAGCACCCCGAGCACTGAGCACCCAGCACCCTGAGTACTGAGCACCCTGAGTGCTGAGCACCCAGCACCCTGAGCACTAAGGACCCAGCACCCTGAGTACTGAGCACCCAGCACCCTGAGTACTTAGCACCCAGCACCTGAGCACTGAGCACCCAGCACCCTGAGTACTGAGCACCGAGCACCCTGAGTACTGAGCACCCAGCACCCTGAGTACTGAGCACCCAGCACCCTGAGTACTGAGCACCGAGCACCCCGAGTACTGAGCACCCAGAACCCTGAGCACTGAGCACCCAGCACCCCGAGCACTGAGGACCCAGCACCCTGAGTACTGAGCACCGAGCACCCCGAGCACTGAGCACCCAGCACCCTGAGCACTGAGCACCCAGCACCCTGAGTACTGAGCACTCAGCACCCTAAGCACTGAGCACCCACCACACTGAGTACTGAGCACCCAGCACCCTGAGTACTGAGCACCCAGCACCCTGAGTACTGAGCACCCAGCACCCTGAGCACTGAGCACAAAGCACGCTGAGTACTGAGCACCCTGAGTACTGAGCACCGAGGACCCTGAGCACTGAGAACCCAGCACCCTGAGCACTGAGCACCCAGAACCCCGAGAATGAGCACCCAGCACCCTGAGTACTGAGAAACGAGCACCCTGAGTACTGAGCACCCAGCACGCTGAGCACTGAGCACCCAGCACCCCGAGTACTGAGCACCCAGCACCCCGAGCACTGAGCACCCAGCACCACGAGAATGAGCACCCAGCACCCTGAGTACTGAGCACCCAGCATCCTGAGTAATGAGCACCCAGCACCCCGAGCACTGAGCACCCTGAATACTGAGCACCCAGCACCCTGAGTACTGTGCACTAAGAACCCAGAGCGCTGAGCACCCAGGACCCCGAGCACTGAGTACTGAGCACCCAGCACCCTGAGTACTGAGCACCGAGCTCCCCGAGCACTGAGCACCCTGAGTACTGAGCACCGAGCACCCTGAGTACTGAGCACCCAGCACCTTGAGCACTGAGCACCCAGCACCCTGAGTACTGAGCACCCAGCACCCCGAGCACTGAGCACACAGCACCCTGAGTACTGAGTACTCAGCACCCTGAGTACTGAGCAACCTGAGCACTGAGCACCCAGCACCCTGAGTACTGAGCACCCTGAGGACTGAGCACCGATCACCCTGAGCACTGAGCACCCAGCACCCTGAGTACTGAGCACCCAGCACCCTGAGCACTGAGCACCCAGCACCCTGAGTACTGAGCAGAGAGCACCCTGATCACTGAGCACCCAGCACCCTGAGTAGTGAGCACCCAGCACCCTGAGTACTGAGCACCGAGCACCCCGAGTACTGAGCACCCAGCACCCTGAGCACTCAGCACCCAGCACCCCGAGCACTGAGCACCCAGCGCCCTGAGCACTGAGCACCCTGAGGACTGAGCACCGATCACCCTGAGCACTGAGCACCCAACACCCTGAGTACTGAGCACCCAACGTACTGAGCACCGAGCACACTGAGCACTGAGCACCCAGCACCCTGAGTACTGAGCACCGAGCACCCTGAGCACTGAGCACCCAGCACCCTGAGTACTGAGCACCGAGCACCCCGAGCACTGAGCACCCAGCGCCCCGAGCACTGAGCACCCAGCACCCCGAGCACTGAGCACCCTGCACCCGTAGCACTGAGGACCCAGCACCCCGAGCACTGAGCACCCAGCACCCTGAGTACTGAGCACCCAGCACCCTGAGTACTCAGCACCCAGCACCCTGAGCACTGAGCAACCAGCACCCTGAGTACTGAGCAGCCTGCACCCCAAGCACTGAGCACCCTGAGAACTGAGCACCCAGCACCCCAAGCATCGAGCACCCTGAGTACTGAGCACCCAGCACCCTGAGTACTGAGCACCCAGTGTACTGAGCACCGAGCACCCAGCACCCTGAGACCTGAGCACCCAGCACCCTGAGGACTGAGTACCCAGCACCCCGAGCACTGAGCACCCAGCACCATGAGCACTGAGCACCCTGAGTACTGAGCACTGAGCACCCTGAGTACTGAGCACCCAGCACCCTGAGTATTGAGCACCCAGCAACCTGAGCACTGAGCACCGAGCACCCTGAGCACTGAGCACCCAGCACCCTGAGCACTGAGCACCCAGCACCCTGAGCACTGAGCACCCAGCACCCTGAGTACTGAGCACCCTGAGTACTGAGCACACAGCACCGTGAGCACTGAGCACCCAGCACCCCGAGCACTGAGCACCCAGCACCCTGAGCACTGAGCACCCTGAGTACTGAGCACTGAGCACCCTGAGTACTGAGCACTGAGCACCCTGAGTACTGAGCACCCAGCACCCTGAGTACTGAGCACCCAGCACCCTGAGCAATGAGCACCCTGAGCACTGAGCACCGAGCACCCCGAGCACTGAGCACCCAGCACCCGGAGTACTGAGCACCCAGCACCCTGAGTACTAAGCACCGAGCACCCTGAGTACTGAGCACCCAGTACCCTGAGCACTGAACACACAGCACCCTGAGTACTGAGCACCCCGAGCACTGAGCACCCAGCACCCTGAGCACTGAGGACCCAGCACCCTGAGTACTGAGCACCCAGCACCCTGAGCACTGAGCACCCAGCACCCTGAGTACTGAGCACCCAGCACCCTGAGCACTGAGCACCCAGCACCCTGAGTACTGAGCACTGAGCACCCAGCACCCCGAGCACTGAGCACCCAGCACCCTGAGCACTGAGCACCCTGAGTACTGAGCACCCAGCACCCTGAGCACTGAGCACCCAGCACCCTGAGTACTGAGCACCCAGCACCCTGAGCACTGAGCACTCAGCACCCTGTGTACTGAGCACTGAGTACCCAGCACCCCGAGCACTGAGCACCCAGCACCCTGAGCACTGAGCACCCTGAGTACTGAGCACCCAGCACCCTGAGCACTGAGCACCCAGCACCCTGAGCACTGAGCACCCAGCACCCAGAGCACTGAGCACCCTGAGTACTGAGCACTGAGCACCCTGAGCACTGAGCACCGAGCACCCTGAGTGCTGAGCACTGAGCACCCTGACCACTGAGCACCCAGCACCCTGAGTACTGAGCACCCAGCACCCTGAGCACTGAGGACCGAGCACCCTGAGTACTAAGCACCCAGCACCCTGTGTACTGAGCACCCAGCACCCTGAGCACTGAGCACCCAGCACGATGAGTACTGAGCACTGAGCACCCAGCACGCTGAGTACTGAGCACTGAGCACCCTGAGCACTGAGGACCGAGCACCCTGAGTACTAAGCACCCAGCACCCTGAGTACTGAGCACCCAGCACCCTGAGCACTGAGCACCCAGCACGATGAGTACTGAGCACTGAGCACCCAGCACGCTGAGTACTGAGCACTGAGCACCCTGAGTACTGAGCACCGAGGACACCGAGCACTGAGCACCCAGCACCCTGAGTACTGAGCACCGAGCACCCTGAGCACTGAGCACACAGAACCCTGAGTACTGAGCACCGAGCACCCCGAGCACTGAGCACCCAGCACCCTGAGCACTGAGCACCCAGCACCCCAAGCACTGAGCACCCAGCACCCGGAGCACTGAGCACCCAGCACCCCGAGCAATGAGCACCCAGCACCCTGAGTACTGAGCACCCACCACCCCGAGTACTGAGCACCCAGCAACCTGAGCACCGAGCACCCAGCACCCCGAGCACTGAGCACCCAGCACCCTGTGCACTGAGCACCCAGCACCCTGAGTACTGAGCACTGAGCACCCCGAGTACTGAGTACCCAGCACCCCGAGCACTGAGCACCGAGCACCCCGAGCACTGAGCACCCAGCACCCCGAGCACTGAGCACCCTGAGTACTGAGCACCCAGCACCCTGAGTACTGAGCATCCAGCACCCTGAGCACTGAGCACCCAGCACCCTGAGTACTGAGCACCCAGCACCCCGAGCACTGAGCACACAGCACCCTGAGTACTGAGTACCCAGCACCCTGAGTACTGAGCAACCTGAGCACTGAGCACCCAGCACCCTGAGTACTGAGCACCCTGAGGACTGAGCACCGATCACCCTGAGCACTGAGCACCCAGCACCCTGAGTACTGAGCGCCCAGCACCCTGAGCACTGAGCACCCAGCACCCTGAGTACTGAGCAGAGAGCACCCTGATCACTGAGCACCCAGCACCCTGAGTAGTGAGCACCCAGCACCCTGAGTACTGAGCACCGAGCACCCCGAGTACTGAGCACCCAGCACCCTGAGCACTCAGCACCCAGCACCCCGAGCACTGAGCACCCAGCACCCTGAGTACTGAGCTCCCAGCACCCCGAGCCCTGAGCACCCAGCACCCTGAGTACTGAGCACCGTGAGTACTGAGCACCGATCTCCCTGAGCACTGAGCACCCAACACCCTGAGTACTGAGCACCCAACGTACTGAGCACCGAGCACACTGAGCACTGAGCACCCAGCACCCTGAGTACTGAGCACCGAGCACCCTGAGCACTGAGCACCCAGCACCCTGAGTACTGAGCACCGAGCACCCCGAGCACTGAGCACCCAGCGCCCCGATCACTGAGCACCCAGCACCCCGAGCACTGAGCACCCAGCACCCGTAGCACTGAGGACCCAGCACCCCGAGCAATGAGCACCCAGCACCCTGAGTACTGAGTACCCAGCACCCTGAGTACTGAGCACTGAGCACCCCGAGTACTGAGCACCCACCACCCCGAGCACTGAGCACCGAGCACACCGCGCACTGAGCATACAGCACCCGAGAAATGAGCACCCAGCACCCTGAGCACTGAGCACCCAGCACCCCGAGCACTGAGCACCCAGCACCCCGAGCACTGAGCACCCAGCAACCCGAGCACTGAGCACCCAGCACCCCGAGCACTGAGCACCCAGCACCCTGAGTACTGAGCACACAGCACCCTGAGTACTCAGCACCCAGCACCCTGAGCACTGAGCAACCAGCACCCTGAGTACTGAGCACCCTGCACCCCAAGCACTGAGCACCCTGAGAACTGAGCACCCAGCACCCCAAGCACCGAGCACCCTGAGTACTGAGCACCCAGCACCCTGAGTACTGGGCACCCAGTGTACTGAGCACCGAGCACCCAGCACCCTGAGTACTGAGCACCCAGCACCCAGAGCACTGAGCACCCAGCACCCTGAGTACTGAGCACCGAGCACCCTGAGTACTGAGCACCCAGCACCCTGAGCACTGAGCACCGAGCACCCTGAGCACTGAGCACCCAGCACCCTGAGGACTGAGTACCCAGCACCCCGAGCACTGAGCACCCAGCACCCTGAGTACTGAGCACCCTGAGTACTGAGCACACAGCACCGTGAGCACTGAGCACCCAGCAATCCGAGCACTGAGCACCCAGCACCCTGAGCACAGAGCACCCTGAGTACTGAGCACTGAGCACCCTGAGTACTGAGCACTGAGCACCCTGAGTACTGAGCACCCAGCACCCTGAGTACTGAACACCCAGCACCCTGAGCAATGAGCACCCTGAGTACTGAGCACCCAGCACCCTGAGCACTGAGCACCGAGCACCCCGAGCACTGAGCACCCAGCACCCGGAGTATTGAGCACCCACCACCCTGAGTACTAAGCACCGAGCACCCTGAGTACTGAGCACCCAGTACCCTGAGCACTGAACACACATCACCCTGAGTACTGAGCACCCCGAGCACTGAGCACCCAGCACCCTGAGCACTGAGGACCCAGCACCCTGAGTACTGAGCACCCAGCACCCTGAGCACTGAGCACCCAGCACCCTGAGTACTGAGCACCCAGCACCCTGAGCAATAAGCACCCAGCACCCTGAGTACTGAGCACTGAGCACCCAGCACCCCGAACACTGAGCACTCAGCACCCTGTGTACTGAGCACTGAGTACCCAGCACCCCGAGCACTGAGCACCCAGCACCCTGAGCACTGAGCACAATGAGTACTGAGCACCCAGCACCCTGAGCACTGAGCACCCAGCACCCTGAGCACTGAGCACCCAGCACCCAGAGCACTGAGCACCCTGAGTACTGAGCACTGAGCACCCTGAGCACTGAGCACCGAGCACCCTGAGTGCTGAGCACTGAGCACCCTGACCACTGAGCACCCAGCACCCTGAGTACTGAGCACCCAGCACCCTGAGCACTGAGGACCGAGCACCCTGAGTACTAAGCACCCAGCACCCTGAGTACTGAGCACCCAGCACCCTGAGCAATGAGCACCCAGCACGCTGAGTACTGAGCACTGAGCACCCAGCACGCTGAGTACTGAGCACTGAGCACCCTGAGTAATGAGCACCGAGCACCCCGAGCACTAAGCACCCAGCACCCTGAGCACTGAGCACCCAGCACCCTGAGTACTGAGCACCAAGCAACCTGAGTACTGAGCACACAGCACCCTGAGCACTGAGCACCCAGCACCCTGAGTACTGAGCACCCAGCACCCTGAGTACTGAGCACCGAGCACCCCGAGTACTGAGCACCCAGCACCCGGAGCACTGAGCACACAGCACCCTGAGCACTGAGCACCCAGCACCCCAATTACTGAGCACCCAGCACCCTGAGTACTGAGTACTGAGCACCCTGAGTACTGAGCACCCAGCACCATGAGTACTGAGCACTCAGCAACCTGAGTACTGAGCACCCAGCACCCTGAGCACTGAGCACAAAGCACGCTGTGTATTGAGCACCCTGAGTACTGAGCACCGAGGACCCTGAGCACTGAGCACCCAGCACCCCGAGAATGAGCACCCAGCACCCTGAATACTGAGAACCGAGCACCCTGAGTACTGAGCACCCAGCATGCTGAGCACTGAGTACCCAGCACCCCGAGTCCTGAGCACCCAGCACCCCGAGCACTGAGCACCCAGCACCCCGAGAATGAGCACCCAGCACCCTGAGTACTGAGCACCCAGCACCCTGAGTACTGAGCACCCAGCACCCCGAGCACTGAGCACCCTGAATACTTAGCACCCAGCTCCCTTATTACTGTGCACGCTGAGTACTGATCACCGATCACCCTGAGCACTGAGCACCCAGCACCCTGAGTACTGAGCACCCAACGTACTGAGCACCGAGCACACCGAGCACTGAGCACCCAGCACCCTGAGTACTGAGCACCCAACGTACTGAGCACCCAGCACCCCGAGCACTGAGCACCCAGCACACCGAGCACTGAGCACCCAGCACCCCGAGCACCGAGCACCATGAGTACTAAGAACCGAGCACCCTGAGCACTGAGCACCCAGCACCCTGAGTACTGAGCACCCAACGTACTGAGCACCGAGCACACCGAGCACTGAGCACCCAGCACCCTGAGTACTGAGCACCCAACGTACTGAGCACCCAGCACCCCGAGCACTGAGCACCCAGCACACCGAGCACTGAGCACCCAGCACCCCGAGCACCGAGCACCATGAGTACTAAGAACCGAGCACCCCGACCACTGAGCACCCAGCACCCTGAGTACTGAGCACCCAGCACCCTGAGTACTGAGCACCCAGCATCCTGATCACTGAGCACCCAGCACGCTGAGTACTGAGCACTGAGCAGTCTGAGTACTGAGCACCGAGCACCCTGAGCACTGAGCACCCAGCACGCTGAGTACTGAGCACTGAGCACGCTGAGTACTGAGCACCCAGCACCCTGAGCACTGAGCACCGAGCACCCTGAGCACTGAGCACCCAGCACGCTGAGTACTGAGCACTGAGCACGCTGAGTACTGAGTACCCAGCACCCCGAGCACTGAGCACCGGGCACCCCGAGCACTGAGCACCCAGCACCCCGAGCACTGAGCACCCAGCACCCTGAGCACTGAGCACCCAGCACCCCGAGCACTGAGCACTCAGCACCCCGAGCACTGAGCACCCAGCATCCCGAGCACTGAGCACCCAGCACACTGAGTACTGAGCACCCAGCACCCTGAGTACTCAGCACCCAGCACCCTGAGCACTGAGCATCCAGCACCCTGAGTACTGAGCACCCAGCATCCCAAGCACTGAGCACCCTGAGTACTGAGCACCCAGCACCCCAAGCACTGAGCTCCCTGAGTACTGAGCACCCAGTACCCTGATTAATGAGCACCCAGCACCCCGAGCACTGAGCACCCAGCACCCTGAGTACTGAGCACCCAGCACCCTGAGTACTGAGCACCCAGCACCCTGAGTACTGAGCACCCAGCACCCTGAGTTCTGAGCACCCAGCACCCTGAGTACTGAGCACCCTGAGTACAGAGCACCCAGCACCCCGAGCACTGAGCACCCAGCACCCTGAGTACTGAGCACCCTGAGTGCTGAGCACCCAGCACCCTGAGCACTAAGGACCCAGCACCCTGAGTACTGAGCACCCAGCACCCTGAGTACTTAGCACCCAGCACCTGAGCACTGAGCACCCAGCACCCTGAGTACTGAGCACCGAGCACCCTGAGTACTGAGCACCCAGCACCCTGAGTACTGAGCACCCAGCACCCTGAGTACTGAGCACCGAGCACCCCGAGTACTGAGCACCCAGAACCCTGAGCACTGAGCACCCAGCACCCCGAGCACTGAGGACCCAGCACCCTGAGTACTGAGCACCGAGCACCCCGAGCACTGAGCACCCAGCACCCTGAGCACTGAGCACCCAGCACCCTGAGTACTGAGCACTCAGCACCCTAAGCACTGAGCACCCACCACACTGAGTACTGAGCACCCAGCACCCTGAGTACTGAGCACCCAGCACCCTGAGTACTGAGCACCCAGCACCCTGAGCACTGAGCACAAAGCACGCTGAGTACTGAGCACCCTGAGTACTGAGCACCGAGGACCCTGAGCACTGAGAACCCAGCACCCTGAGCACTGAGCACCCAGAACCCCGAGAATGAGCACCCAGCACCCTGAGTACTGAGAAACGAGCACCCTGAGTACTGAGCACCCAGCACGCTGAGCACTGAGCACCCAGCACCCCGAGTACTGAGCACCCAGCACCCCGAGCACTGAGCACCCAGCACCACGAGAATGAGCACCCATCACCCTGAGTACTGAGCACCCAGCATCCTGAGTAATGAGCACCCAGCACCCCGAGCACTGAGCACCCTGAATACTGAGCACCCAGCACCCTGAGTACTGTGCACTAAGCACCCAGAGCGCTGAACACCCAGGACCCCGAGCACTGAGTACTGAGCACCCAGCACCCTGAGTACTGAGCACCGAGCTCCCCGAGCACTGAGCACCCTGAGTACTGAGCACCGAGCACCCTGAGTACTGAGCACCCAGCACCCTGAGCACTGAGCACCCAGCACCCTGAGTACTGAGCACCCAGCACCCCGAGCACTGAGCACACAGCACCCTGAGTACTGAGTACTCAGCACCCTGAGTACTGAGCAACCTGAGCACTGAGCACCCAGCACCCTGAGTACTGAGCACCCTGAGGACTGAGCACCGATCACCCTGAGCACTGAGCACCCAGCACCCTGAGTACTGAGCACCCAGCACCCTGAGCACTGAGCACCCAGCACCCTGAGTATTGAGCAGAGAGCACCCTGATCACTGAGCACCCAGCACCCTGAGTAGTGAGCACCCAGCACCCTGAGTACTGAGCACCGAGCACCCCGAGTACTGAGCACCCAGCACCCTGAGCACTCAGCACCCAGCACCCCGAGCACTGAGCACCCAGCGCCCTGAGCACTGAGCACCCTGAGGACTGAGCACCGATCACCCTGAGCACTGAGCACCCAACACCCTGAGTACTGAGCACCCAACGTACTGAGCACCGAGCACACTGAGCACTGAGCACCCAGCACCCTGAGTACTGAGCACCGAGCACCCTGAGCACTGAGCACCCAGCACCCTGAGTACTGAGCACCGAGCACCCCGAGCACTGAGCACCCAGCGCCCCGAGCACTGAGCACCCAGCACCCCGAGCACTGAGCACCCTGCACCCGTAGCACTGAGGACCCAGCACCCCGAGCACTGAGCACCCAGCACCCTGAGTACTGAGCACCCAGCACCCTGAGTACTCAGCACCCAGCACCCTGAGCACTGAGCAACCAGCACCCTGAGTACTGAGCAGCCTGCACCCCAAGCACTGAGCACCCTGAGAACTGAGCACCCAGCACCCCAAGCATCGAGCACCCTGAGTACTGAGCACCCAGCACCCTGAGTACTGAGCACCCAGTGTACTGAGCACCGAGCACCCAGCACCCTGAGACCTGAGCACCCAGCACCCTGAGGACTGAGTACCCAGCACCCCGAGCACTGAGCACCCAGCACCATGAGCACTGAGCACCCTGAGTACTGAGCACTGAGCACCCTGAGTACTGAGCACCCAGCACCCTGAGTATTGAGCACCCAGCAACCTGAGCACTGAGCACCGAGCACCCTGAGCACTGAGCACCCAGCACCCTGAGCACTGAGCACCCAGCACCCTGAGCACTGAGCACCCAGCACCCTGAGTACTGAGCACCCTGAGTACTGAGCACACAGCACCGTGAGCACTGAGCACCCAGCACCCCGAGCACTGAGCACCCAGCACCCTGAGCACTGAGCACCCTGAGTACTGAGCACTGAGCACCCTGAGTACTGAGCACTGAGCACCCTGAGTACTGAGCACCCAGCAACCTGAGTACTGAGCACCCAGCACCCTGAGCAATGAGCACCCTGAGTACTGAGCACCAAGCACCCTGAGCACTGAGCACCGAGCACCCCGAACACTGAGCACCCAGCACCCGGAGTACTGAGCACCCAGCACCCTGAGTACTAAGCACCGAGCACCCTGAGTACTGAGCACCCAGTACCCTGAGCACTGAACACACAGCACCCTGAGTACTGAGCACCCCGAGCACTGAGCACCCAGCACCCTGAGCACTGAGGACCCAGCACCCTGAGTACTGAGCACCCAGCACCCTGAGCACTGAGCACCCAGCACCCTGAGTACTGAGCACCCAGCACCCTGAGCACTGAGCACCCAGCACCCTGAGTACTGAGCACTGAGCACCCAGCACCCCGAGCACTGAGCACCCAGCACCCTGAGCACTGAGCACCCTGAGTACTGAGCACCCAGCACCCTGAGCACTGAGCACCCAGCACCCTGAGTACTGAGCACCCAGCACCCTGAGCACTGAGCACTCAGCACCCTGTGTACTGAGCACTGAGTACCCAGCACCCCGAGCACTGAGCACCCAGCACCCTGAGCACTGAGCACCCTGAGTACTGAGCACCCAGCACCCTGAGCACTGAGCACCCAGCACCCTGAGCACTGAGCACCCAGCACCCAGAGCACTGAGCACCCTGAGTACTGAGCACTGAGCACCCTGAGCACTGAGCACCGAGCACCCTGAGTGCTGAGCACTGAGCACCCTGACCACTGAGCACCCAGCACCCTGAGTACTGAGCACCCAGCACCCTGAGCACTGAGGACCGAGCACCCTGAGTACTAAGCACCCAGCACCCTGTGTACTGAGCACCCAGCACCCTGAGCACTGAGCACCCAGCACGATGAGTACTGAGCACTGAGCACCCAGCACGCTGAGTACTGAGCACTGAGCACCCTGAGCACTGAGGACCGAGCACCCTGAGTACTAAGCACCCAGCACCCTGAGTACTGAGCACCCAGCACCCTGAGCACTGAGCACCCAGCACGATGAGTACTGAGCACTGAGCACCCAGCACGCTGAGTACTGAGCACTGAGCACCCTGAGTACTGAGCACCGAGGACACCGAGCACTGAGCACCCAGCACCCTGAGTACTGAGCACCGAGCACCCTGAGCACTGAGCACACAGAACCCTGAGTACTGAGCACCGAGCACCCCGAGCACTGAGCACCCAGCACCCTGAGCACTGAGCACCCAGCACCCCAAGCACTGAGCACCCAGCACCCGGAGCACTGAGCACCCAGCACCCCGAGCAATGAGCACCCAGCACCCTGAGTACTGAGCACCCACCACCCCGAGTACTGAGCACCCAGCAACCTGAGCACCGAGCACCCAGCACCCCGAGCACTGAGCACCCAGCACCCTGTGCACTGAGCACCCAGCACCCTGAGTACTGAGCACTGAGCACCCCGAGTACTGAGTACCCAGCACCCCGAGCACTGAGCACCGAGCACCCCGAGCACTGAGCACCCAGCACCCCGAGCACTGAGCACCCTGAGTACTGAGCACCCAGCACCCTGAGTACTGAGCACCCAGCACCCTGAGCACTGAGCACCCAGCACCCTGAGTACTGAGCACCCAGCACCCCGAGCACTGAGCACACAGCACCCTGAGTACTGAGTACCCAGCACCCTGAGTACTGAGCAACCTGAGCACTGAGCACCCAGCACCCTGAGTACTGAGCACCCTGAGGACTGAGCACCGATCACCCTGAGCACTGAGCACCCAGCACCCTGAGTACTGAGCGCCCAGCACCCTGAGCACTGAGCACCCAGCACCCTGAGTACTGAGCAGAGAGCACCCTGATCACTGAGCACCCAGCACCCTGAGTAGTGAGCACCCAGCACCCTGAGTACTGAGCACCGAGCACCCCGAGTACTGAGCACCCAGCACCCTGAGCACTCAGCACCCAGCACCCCGAGCACTGAGCACCCAGCACCCTGAGTACTGAGCTCCCAGCACCCCGAGCCCTGAGCACCCAGCACCCTGAGTACTGAGCACCGTGAGTACTGAGCACCGATCTCCCTGAGCACTGAGCACCCAACACCCTGAGTACTGAGCACCCAACGTACTGAGCACCGAGCACACTGAGCACTGAGCACCCAGCACCCTGAGTACTGAGCACCGAGCACCCTGAGCACTGAGCACCCAGCACCCTGAGTACTGAGCACCGAGCACCCCGAGCACTGAGCACCCAGCGCCCCGCGCACTGAGCACCCAGCACCCCGAGCACTGAGCACCCAGCACCCGTAGCACTGAGGACCCAGCACCCCGAGCAATGAGCACCCAGCACCCTGAGTACTGAGTACCCAGCACCCTGAGTACTGAGCACTGAGCACCCCGAGTACTGAGCACCCACCACCCCGAGCACTGAGCACCGAGCACACCGCGCACTGAGCATACAGCACCCGAGAAATGAGCACCCAGCACCCTGAGCACTGAGCACCCAGCACCCCGAGCACTGAGCACCCAGCACCCCGAGCACTGAGCACCCAGCAACCCGAGCACTGAGCACCCAGCACCCCGAGCACTGAGCACCCAGCACCCTGAGTACTGAGCACCCAGCACCCTGAGTACTCAGCACCCAGCACCCTGAGCACAGAGCAACCAGCACCCTGAGTACTGAGCACCCTGCACCCCAAGCACTGAGCACCCTGAGAACTGAGCACCCAGCACCCCAAGCACCGAGCACCCTGAGTACTGAGCACCCAGCACCCTGAGTACTGGGCACCCAGTGTACTGAGCACCGAGCACCCAGCACCCTGAGTACTGAGCACCCAGCACCCAGAGAACTGAGCACCCAGCACCCTGAGTACTGAGCACCGAGCACCCTGAGTACTGAGCACCCAGCACCCTGAGCACTGAGCACCGAGCACCCTGAGCACTGAGCACCCAGCACCCTGAGGACTGAGTACCCAGCACCCCGAGCACTGAGCACCCAGCACCCTGAGTACTGAGCACCCTGAGTACTGAGCACACAGCACCGTGAGCACTGAGCACCCAGCAATCCGAGCACTGAGCACCCAGCACCCTGAGCACAGAGCACCCTGAGTACTGAGCACTGAGCACCCTGAGTACTGAGCACTGAGCACCCTGAGTACTGAGCACCCAGCACCCTGAGTACTGAACACCCAGCACCCTGAGCAATGAGCACCCTGAGTACTGAGCACCCAGCACCCTGAGCACTGAGCACCGAGCACCCCGAGCACTGAGCACCCAGCACCCGGAGTACTGAGCACCCACCACCCTGAGTACTAAGCACCGAGCACCCTGAGTACTGAGCACCCAGTACCCTGAGCACTGAACACACATCACCCTGAGTACTGAGCACCCCGAGCACTGAGCACCCAGCACCCTGAGCACTGAGGACCCAGCACCCTGAGTACTGAGCACCCAGCACCCTGAGCACTGAGCACCCAGCACCCTGAGTACTGAGCACCCAGCACCCTGAGCAATAAGCACCCAGCACCCTGAGTACTGAGCACTGAGCACCCAGCACCCCGAACACTGAGCACTCAGCACCCTGTGTACTGAGCACTGAGTACCCAGCACCCCGAGCACTGAGCACCCAGCACCCTGAGCACTGAGCACAATGAGTACTGAGCACCCAGCACCCTGAGCACTGAGCACCCAGCACCCTGAGCACTGAGCACCCAGCACCCAGAGCACTGAGCACCCTGAGTACTGAGCACTGAGCACCCTGAGCACTGAGCACCGAGCACCCTGAGTGCTGAGCACTGAGCACCCTGACCACTGAGCACCCAGCACCCTGAGTACTGAGCACCCAGCACCCTGAGCACTGAGGACCGAGCACCCTGAGTACTAAGCACCCAGCACCCTGAGTACTGAGCACCCAGCACCCTGAGCAATGAGCACCCAGCACGCTGAGTACTGAGCACTGAGCACCCAGCACGCTGAGTACTGAGCACCGAGCACCCCGAGCACTAAGCACCCAGCACCCTGAGCACTGAGCACCCAGCACCCTGAGTACTGAGCACCAAGCAACCTGAGTACTGAGCACACAGCACCCTGAGCACTGAGCACCCAGCACCCTGAGTACTGAGCACCCAGCACCCTGAGTACTGAGCACCGAGCACCCCGAGTACTGAGCACCCAGCACCCGGAGCACTGAGCACCCAGCACCCTGAGCACTGAGCACCCAGCACCCCAATTACTGAGCACCCAGCACCCTGAGTACTGAGTACTGAGCACCCTGAGTACTGAGCACCCAGCACCATGAGTACTGAGCACTCAGCAACCTGAGTACTGAGCACCCAGCACCCTGAGCACTGAGCACAAAGCACGCTGTGTATTGAGCACCCTGAGTACTGAGCACCGAGGACCCTGAGCACTGAGCACCCAGCACCCCGAGAATGAGCACCCAGCACCCTGAATACTGAGAACCGAGCACCCTGAGTACTGAGCACCCAGCATGCTGAGCACTGAGCACCCAGCACCCCGAGTCCTGAGCACCCAGCACCCCGAGCACTGAGCACCCAGCACCCCGAGAATGAGCACCCAGCACCCTGAGTACTGAGCACCCAGCACCCTGAGTACTGAGCACCCAGCACCCCGAGCACTGAGCACCCTGAATACTTAGCACCCAGCTCCCTTATTACTGTGCACGCTGAGTACTGATCACCGATCACCCTGAGCACTGAGCACCCAGCACCCTGAGTACTGAGCACCCAACGTACTGAGCACCGAGCACACCGAGCACTGAGCACCCAGCACCCTGAGTACTGAGCACCCAACGTACTGAGCACCCAGCACCCCGAGCACTGAGCACCCAGCACACCGAGCACTGAGCACCCAGCACCCCGAGCACCGAGCACCATGAGTACTAAGAACCGAGCACCCTGAGCACTGAGCACCCAGCACCCTGAGAACTGAGCACCCAGCACCCTGATTACTGAGCCCCCAGCACCCCGAGCAATGAGCACCATGAGTACTAAGAACCGAGCACCCTGAGCACTGAGCACCCAGCACCCTGAGCACTGAGCACCCAGCACCCTGATTACTGAGCCCCCAGCACCCCGAGCACCGAGCACCATGAGTACTAAGAACCGAGCACCCTGAGCACTGAGCACCCAGCACCCTGAGCACTGAGCACCCAGCACCCCGAGCACTGAGCACCCAGCACCCCGAGCACTGAGCACCCTGAATACTGAGCACCCAGCTCCCTGATTACTGTGCACGCTGAGTACTGATCACCGATCACCCTGAGCACTGAGCACCCAGCACCCTGAGTACTGAGCACCCAACGTACTGAGCACCGAGCACACCGTGTACTGAGCACCCATCACCCTGAGTACTGAGCACCGAGCACCCTGAGCACTGAGCACACAGAACCCTGAGTACTGAGCACCGAGCACACCGAGCACTGAGCACCCAGCACCCTGAGCACTGAGCACCCAGCACCCCGAGCACTGAGCACCCAGCACCCGGAGCACTGAGCACCCAGCACCCCGAGCAATGAGCACCCAGCCCCCTGAGTACTGAGCACCCACCACCCCGAGTACTGAGCACCCAGCACCCCGAGTACTGAGCACCCAGCACCCTGAGCACTGAGCACCGAGCACCCTGAGTACTGAGCACCCAGCACCCTGAGTACTGAGCACCCAGCACCCTGAGTACTGAGCACCGAGCACCCCGAGTACTGAGCACCCAGCACCCTGAGCACTGAGCACAGAGCACCCCGAGCACTGAGGACCCAGCACACTGAGTACTGAGCACCGAGCACCCCGAGCACTGAGCACCAAGCACCCTGAGCACTGAGCACCCAGCACCCCGAGAATGAGCACCCAGCACCCTGAGTACTGAGAAACGAGCACCCTGAGTACTGAGCACCCAGCACGCTGAGCACTGAGCACCCAGCACCCCGAGCACTGAGCACCCAGCACCCCGAGCACTGAGCACCCAGCAACCCGAGCACTGAGCACCCAGCACCCCGAGCACTGAGCACCCAGCACCCTGAGTACTGAGCACCCAGCACCCTGAGTACTCAGCACCCAGCACCCTGAGCACTGAGCAACCAGCACCCTGAGTACTGAGCACCCTGCACCCCAAGCACTGAGCACCCTGAGAACTGAGCACCCAGCACCCCAAGCACCGAGCACCCTGAGTACTGAGCACCCAGCACCCTGAGTACTGGGCACCCAGTGTACTGAGCACCGAGCACCCAGCACCCTGAGTACTGAGCACCCAGCACCCAGAGCACTGAGCACCCAGCACCCTGAGTACTGAGCACCGAGCACCCTGAGTACTGAGCACCCAGCACCCTGAGCACTGAGCACCGAGCACCCTGAGCACTGAGCACCCAGCACCCTGAGGACTGAGTACCCAGCACCCCGAGCACTGAGCACCCAGCACCCTGAGTACTGAGCACCCTGAGTACTGAGCACACAGCACCGTGAGCACTGAGCACCCAGCAATCCGAGCACTGAGCACCCAGCACCCTGAGCACTGAGCACCCTGAGTACTGAGCACTGAGCACCCTGAGTACTGAGCACTGAGCACCCTGAGTACTGAGCACCCAGCACCCTGTGTACTGAGCACCCAGCACCCTGAGCAATGAGCACCCTGAGTACTGAGCACCCAGCACCCTGAGCACTGAGCACCGAGCACCCCGAGCACTGAGCACCCAGCACCCGGAGTACTGAGCACCCAGCACCCTGAGTACTAAGCACCGAGCACCCTGAGTACTGAGCACCCAGTACCCTGAGCACTGAACACACATCACCCTGAGTACTGAGCACCCCGAGCACTGAGCACCCAGCACCCTGAGCACTGAGGACCCAGCACCCTGAGTACTGAGCACCCAGCACCCTGAGCACTGAGCACCCAGCACCCTGAGTACTGAGCACCCAGCACCCTGAGCACTGACCACCCAGCACCCTGAGTACTGAGCACTGAGCACCCAGCACCCCGAACACTGAGCACTCAGCACCCTGTGTACTGAGCACTGAGTACCCAGCACCCCGAGCACTGAGCACCCAGCACCCTGAGCACTGAGCACAATGAGTACTGAGCACCCAGCACCCTGAGCACTGAGCACCCAGCACCCTGAGCACTGAGCACCCAGCACCCAGAGCACTGAGCACCCTGAGTACTGAGCACTGAGCACCCTGAGCACTGAGCACCGAGCACCCTGAGTGCTGAGCACTGAGCACCCTGACCACTGAGCACCCAGCACCCTGAGTACTGAGCACCCAGCACCCTGAGCACTGAGGACCGAGCACCCTGAGTACTAAGCACCCAGCACCCTGAGTACTGAGCACCCAGCACCCTGAGCAATGAGCACCCAGCACGCTGAGTACTGAGCACTGAGCACCCAGCACGCTGAGTACTGAGCACTGAGCACCCTGAGTAATGAGCACCGAGCACCCCGAGCACTAAGCACCCAGCACCCTGAGCACTGAGCACCCAGCACCCTGAGTACTGAGCACCAAGCAACCTGAGTACTGAGCACAGAGCACCCTGAGCACTGAGCACCCAGCACCCTGAGTACTGAGCACCCAGCACCCTGAGTACTGAGCACCGAGCACCCCGAGTACTGAGCACCCAGCACCCGGAGCACTGAGCACCCAGCACCCCAATTACTGAGCACCCAGCACCCTGAGTACTGAGTACTGAGCACCCTGAGTACTGAGCACCCAGCACCGTGAGTACTGAGCACTCAGCAACCTGAGTACTGAGCACCCAGCACCCTGAGCACTGAGCACAAAGCACGCTGTGTATTGAGCACCCTGAGTACTGAGCACCGAGGACCCTGAGCACTGAGCACCCAGCACCCCGAGAATGAGCTCCCAGCACCCTGAATACTGAGAACCGAGCACCCTGAGTAGTGAGCACCCAGCATGCTGAGCACTGAGCACCCAGCACCCCGAGTCCTGAGCACCCAGCACCCCGAGCACTGAGCACCCAGCACCCCGAGAATGAGCACCCAGCACCCTGAGTACTGAGCACCCAGCACCCTGAGTACTGAGCACCCAGCACCCCGAGCACTGAGCACCCTGAATACTTAGCACCCAGCTCCCTTATTACTGTGCACGCTGAGTACTGATCACCGATCACCCTGAGCACTGAGCACCCAGCACCCTGAGTACTGAGCACCCAACGTACTGAGCACCGAGCACACCGAGCACTGAGCACCCAGCACCCTGAGTACTGAGCACCCAACGTACTGAGCACCCAGCACCCCGAGCACTGAGCACCCAGCACACCGAGCACTGAGCACCCAGCACCCCGAGCACCGAGCACCATGAGTACTAAGAACCGAGCACCCTGAGCACTGAGCACCCAGCACCCTGAGCACTGAGCACCCAGCACCCTGATTACTGAGCACCCAGCACCCCGAGCACTGAGCACCATGAGTACTAAGAACCGAGCACCCTGAGCACTGAGCACCCAGCACCCTGAGCACTGAGCACCCAGCACCCTGATTACTGAGCCCCCAGCACCCCGAGCACCGAGCACCATGAGTACTAAGAACCGAGCACCCTGAGCACTGAGCACCCAGCACCCTGAGCACTGAGCACCCAGCATCCTGAGTACTGAGCACCCAGCACCCTGAGCACTGAGCACCGAGCACCCTGAGAACTGAGCACCCAGCACCCTGAGCACTGAGCACCCTGAGTACTGAGCACTGAGCACCCTGAGTACTGAGCACCCAGCACCCTGAGTATTGAGCACCCAGCAACCTGAGCACTGAGCACCGAGCACCCTGAGCACTGAGCACCCAGCACCCTGAGCACTGAGCACCCAGCACCCTGAGTACTGAGCACCCTGAGTACTGAGCACACAGCACCGTGAGCACTGAGCACCCAGCACCCCGAGCACTGAGCACCCAGCACCCTGAGCACTGAGCACCCTGAGGACTGAGCACTGAGCACCCTGAGTACTGAGCACTGAGCACCCTGAGTACTGAGCACCCAGCACCCTGAGTACTGAGCACCCATCACCCTGAGCAATGAGCACCCTGAGTACTGAGCACCCAGCACCCTGAGCACTGAGCACCGAGCACCCCGAGCACTGAGCACCCAGCACCCGGAGTACTGAGCACCCAGCACCCTGAGTACTAAGCACCGAGCACCCTGAGTACTGAGCACCCAGTACCCTGAGCACTGAACACACAGCACCCTGAGTACTGAGCACCCCGAGCACTGAGCACCCAGCACCCTGAGCACTGAGGACCCAGCACCCTGAGTACTGAGCACCCAGCACCCTGAGCACTGAGCACCCAGCACCCTGAGTACTGAGCACCCAGCACCCTGAGCACTGAGCACCCAGCACCCTGAGTACTGAGCACTGAGCACCCAGCACCCCGAGCACTGAGCACTCAGCACCCTGTGTACTGAGCACTGAGTACCCAGCACCCCGAGCACTGAGCACCCAGCACCCTGAGCACTGAGCACCCTGAGTACTGAGCACCGAGCACCCCGAGCACTAAGCACACAGCACCCTGAGCACTGAGCACCCAGCACCCTGAGTACTGAGCACCCAGCAACCTGAGTACTGAGCACACAGCACCCTGAGCACGGAGCACCCAGCACCCTGAGTACTGAGCACACAGCACCCTGAGTACTGAGCACTGAGCACCCCGAGTACTGAGCAACCAGCACCCCGAGCACTGAGCACCCAGCACCCTGAGCACTGAGCACCCAGCACCCCAAGCACTGAGCACCCAGCACCCTGAGTACTGAGTACTGAGCACCCTGAGTACTGAGCACCCAGCACCGTGAGTACTGAGCACTCAGTACCCTGAGTACTGAGCACCCAGCACCCTGAGCACTGAGCACAAAGCACGCTGAGTACTGAGCACCCTGAGTACTGAGCACCGAGGACCCTGAGCACTGAGCACCCAGCACCCCGAGCACTGAGTACCCAGCACCCCGAGAATGAGCACCCAGCACCCTGAGTACTGAGCACCCAGCACCCTGAGTACTGAGCACCCAGCACCCCGAGCACTGAGCACCCTGAATACTGAGCACCCAGCTCCCTGATTACTGTGCACGCTGAGTACTGATCACCGATCACCCTGAGCACTGAGCACCCAGCACCCTGAGTACTGAGCACCCAACGTACTGAGCACCGAGCACACCGTGTACTGAGCACCCATCACCCTGAGTACTGAGCACCGAGCACCCTGAGCACTGAGCACACAGAACCCTGAGTACTGAGCACCGAGCACCCCGAGCACTGAGCACCCAGCACCCTGAGCACTGAGCACCCAGCACCCCGAGCACTGAGCACCCAGCACCCGGAGCACTGAGCACCCAGCACCCCGAGCAATGAGCACCCAGCCCCCTGAGTACTGAGCACCCACCACCCCGAGTACTGAGCACCCAGCAACCTGAGCACCGAGCACCCAGCACCCCGAGCACTGAGCACCCAGCACCCTGAGCACTGAGCACCCAGCACCCTGAGTACTGAGCACTGAGCACCCCGAGTACTGAGTACCCAGCACCCCGAGCACTGAGCACCGGGCACCCCGAGCACTGAGCACCCAGCACCCCGAGCACTGAGCACCCAGCACCCTGAGCACTGAGCACCCAGCACCCCGAGCACTGAGCACTCAGCACAACGAGCACTGAGCACCCAGCATCCCGAGCACTGAGCACCCAGCACACTGAGTACTGAGCACCCAGCACCCTGAGTACTCAGCACCCAGCACCCTGAGCACTGAGCATCCAGCACCCTGAGTACTGAGCACCCAGCATCCCAAGCACTGAGCACCCTGAGTACTGAGCACACAGCACCCCAAGCACTGAGCACCCTGAGTACTGAGCACCCAGTACCCTGATTAATGAGCACCCAGCACCCCGAGCACTGAGCACCCAGCACCCTGAGTACTGAGCACCCAGCACCCTGAGTACTGAGCACCCAGCACCCTGAGTACTGAGCACCCAGCACCCTGAGTTCTGAGCACCCAGCACCCTGAGTACTGAGCACCCTGAGTACAGAGCACCCAGTACCCCGAGCACTGAGCACCCAGCACTCTGAGTACTGAGCACCCTGAGTGCTGAGCACCCAGCACCCTGAGTACTGAGCACCCAGCACCCTGAGCACTGAGCACCCAGCACCCTGAGTACTGAGCACCCAGCACCCTGAGTACTTAGCACCCAGCACCTGAGCACTGAGCACCCAGCTCCCTGAGTACTGAGCACCGAGCACCCTGAGTACTGAGCACCCAGCACCCTGAGTACTGAGCACCCAGCACCCTGAGTACTGAGCACCGAGCACCCCGAGTACTGAGCAAACAGCACCCTGAGCACTGAGCACAGACCACTCCGAGCACTGAGGACCCAGCACACTGAGTACTGAGCACCGAGCACCCCGAGCACTGAGCACCAAGCACCCTGAGCACTGAGCACCCAGCACCCCGAGAATGAGCACCCAGCACCCTGAGTACTGAGAAACGAGCACCCTGAGTACTGAGCACCCAGCACGCTGAGCACTGAGCACCCAGCACCCCGAGTACTGAGCACCCAGCACCCCGAGCACTGAGCACCCAGCACCACGAGAATAAGCACCCAGCACCCTGAGTACTGAGCACCCAGCATCCTGAGTAATGAGCACCCAGCACCCCGAGCACTGAGCACCCTGAATACTGAGCACCCAGCACCCTGAGTACTGTGCACTAAGCACCCAGAGCGCTGAGCACCCAGGACCCCGAGCACTGAGTACTGAGCACCCAGCACCCTGAGTACTGAGCACCGAGCTCCCCGAGCACTGAGCACCCTGAGTACTGAGCACCGAGCACCCTGAGTACTGAGCACCCAGCACCCTGAGCACTGAGCACCCAGCACCCTGAGTACTGAGCACCCAGCACCCCGAGCACTGAGCACACAGCACCCTGAGTACTGAGTACTCAGCACCCTGAGTACTGAGCAGAGAGCACCCTGATCACTGAGCACACAGCACCCTGAGTACTGAGCACCGAGCTCCCCGAGCACTGAGCACCCTGAGTACTGAGCACCGAGCACCCTGAGTACTGAGCACCCAGCACCCTGAGCACTGAGCACCCAGCACCCTGAGTACTGAGCACCCAGCACCCCGAGCACTGAGCACACAGCACCCTGAGTACTGAGCACCGAGCACCCTGAGTACTGAGCACCCAGCACCCCGAGCACTGAGCACACAGCACCCTGAGTACTGAGTACTCAGCACCCTGAGTACTGAGCAACCTGAGCACTGAGCACCCAGCACCCTGAGTACTGAGCACCCTGAGGACTGAGCACCGATCACCCTGAGCACTGAGCACCCAGCACCCTGAGTACTGAGCACCCAGCACCCTGAGCACTGAGCACCCAGCACCCTGAGTACTGAGCAGAGAGCACCCTGATCACTGAGCACCCAGCACCCTGAGTAGTGAGCACCCAGCACCCTGAGTACTGATCACCGAGCACCCCGAGTACTGAGCACCCAGCACCCTGAGCACTCAGCACCCAGCACCCCGAGCACTGAGCACCCAGCGCCCTGAGCACTGAGCACCCTGAGGACTGAGCACCGATCACCCTGAGCACTGAGCACCCAACACCCTGAGTACTGAGCACCCAACGTACTGAGCACCGAGCACACTGAGCACTGAGCACCCAGCACCCTGAGTACTGAGCACCGAGCACTCTGAGCACTGAGCACCCAGCACCCTGAGTACTGAGCACCGAGCACCCCGAGCACTGAGCACCCAGCGCCCCGAGCACTGAGCACCCAGCACCCCGAGCACTGAGCACCCTGCACCCGTAGCACTGAGGACCCTGCAACCCGAGTAATGAGCACCCAGCACCCTGAGTACTGAGCACCCAGCACCCTGAGTACTGAGCACTGAGCACCCCGAGTACTGAGCACCCACCACCCCGAGCACTATGCACCAAGCACACCGAGCACTGAGCACACAGCACCCCGAGCAATGAGCATCCAGCACCCTGAGCGCTGAGCACCCAGCACCCCGAGCACTGAGCACCCAGCACCCCGAGCACTGTGCACCCAGCAACCCGAGCACTGAGCACCCAGCACCGCGAGCACTGAGCACCCAGCACCCTGAGTACTGAGCAGCCAGCACCCTGAGTACTCAGCACCCAGCACCCTGAGCACTGAGCAACCAGCACCCTGAGTACTGAGCAGCCTGCACCCCAAGCACTGAGCACCCTGAGAACTGAGCACCCAGCACCCCAAGCATCGAGCACCCTGAGTACTGAGCACCCAGCATCCTGAGTACTGAGCACCCAGTGTACTGAGCACCGAGCACCCAGCACCCTGAGTACTGAGCACCCAGCACCCTGAGCACTGAGCACCCAGCACCCTGAGTACTGAGCACCGAGCACCCTGAGTACTGAGCACCCAGCACCCTGAGCACTGAGCACAGAGCACCCTGAGACCTGAGCACCCAGCACCCTGAGGACTGAGTACCCAGCGCCCCGAGCACTGAGCACCCAGCACCCTGAGCACTGAGCACCCTGAGTACTGAGCACTGAGCACCCTGAGTACTGAGCACCCAGCACCCTGAGTATTGAGCACCCAGCAACCTGAGCACTGAGCACCGAGCACCCTGAGCACTGAGCACCCAGCACCCTGAGCACTGAGCACCCAGCACGCTGAGCACTGAGCACCCAGCACCCTGAGTACTGAGCACCCTGAGTACTGAGCACACAGCACAGTGAGCACTGAGCACCCAGCACCCCGAGCACTGAGCACCCAGCACCCTGAGCACTGAGCACCCTGAGTACTGAGCACTGAGCACCCTGAGTACTGAGCACTGAGCACCCTGAGTACTGAGCACCCAGCACCCTGAGTACTGAGCACCCAGCACCCTGAGCAATGAGCACCCTGAGTACTGAGCACCCAGCACCCTGAGCACTGAGCACCGAGCACCCCGAGCACTGAGCACCCAGCACCCGGAGTACTGAGCACCCAGCACCCTGAGTACTAAGCACCGAGCACCCTGAGTACTGAGCACCCAGTACCCTGAGCACTGAACACACAGCACCCTGAGTACTGAGCACCCCGAGCACTGAGCACCCAGCACCCTGAGCACTGAGGACCCAGCACCCTGAGTACTGAGCACCCAGCACCCTGAGCACTGAGCACCCAGCACCCTGAGTACTGAGCACCCAGCACCCTGAGCACCCAGCACCCTGAGTACTGAGCACTGAGCACCCAGCACCCCGAGCACTGAGCACTCAGCACCCTGTGTACTGAGCACTGAGTACCCAGCACCCCGAGCACTGAGCACCCAGCACCCTGAGCACTGAGCACCCTGAGTACTGAGCACCCAGCACCCTGAGCACTGAGCACCCAGCACCCTGAGCACTGAGCACCCAGCACCCAGAGCACTGAGCACCCTGAGTACTGAGCACTGAGCACCCTGAGCACTGAGCACCGAGCACCCTGATTGCTGAGCACTGAGCACCCTGACCACTGAGCACCCAGCACCCTGAGTACTGAGCACCCAGCACCCTGAGCACTGAGGACCGAGCACCCTGAGTACTAAGCACCCAGCACCCTGAGTACTGAGCACCCAGCACCCTGAGCACTGAGCACCCAGCACGATGAGTACTGAGCACTGAGCACCCAGCACGCTGAGTACTGAGCACTGAGCACCCTGAGCACTGAGGACCGAGCACCCTGAGTACTAAGCACCCAGCACCCTGAGTACTGAGCACCCAGCACCCTGAGCACTGAGCACCCAGCACGATGAGTACTGAGCACTGAGCACCCAGCACGCTGAGTACTGAGCACTGAGCACCCTGAGTACTGAGCACCGAGGACACCGAGCACTGAGCACCCAGCACCCTGAGTACTGAGCACCGAGCACCCTGAGCACTGAGCACACAGAACCCTGAGTACTGAGCACCGAGCACCCCGAGCACTGAGCACCCAGCACCCTGAGCACTGAGCACCCAGCACCCCGAGCACTGAGCACCCTGCACCCGGAGCACTGAGCACCCAGCACCCCGAGCAATGAGCACCCAGCACCCTGAGTACTGAGCACCCACCACCCCGAGTACTGAGCACCCAGCAACCTGAGCACCGAGCACCCAGCACCCCGAGCACTGAGCACCCAGCACCCTGTGCACTGAGCACCCAGCACCCTGAGTACTGAGCACTGAGCACCCCGAGTACTGAGTACCCAGCACCCCAAGCACTGAGCACCGAGCACCCCGAGCACTGAGCACCCAGCACCCCGAGCACTGAGCACCCAGAGTACTGAGCAACCAGCACCCTGAGTACTGAGCACCCAGCACCCTGAGTACTGAGCACCCAGCACCCTGAGTACTGATCACCCAGCACCCCGAGCACTGAGCACACAGCACCCTGAGTACTGAGTACCCAGCACCCTGAGTACTGAGCAACCTGAGCACTGAGCACCCAGCACCCTGAGTACTGAGCACCCTGAGGACTGAGCACCGATCACCCTGAGCACTGAGCACCCAGCACCCTGAGTACTGAGCACACAGCACCCTGAGCACTGAGCACCCAGCACCCTGAGTACTGAGCAGAGAGCACCCTGATCACTGAGCACCCAGCACCCTGAGTAGTGAGCACCCAGCACCCTGAGTACTGAGCACCGAGCACCCCGAGTACTGAGCACCCAGCACCCTGAGCACTCAGCACCCAGCACCCCGAGCACTGAGCACCCAGCACCCTGAGTACTGAGCTCCCAGCACCCCGAGCCCTGAGCACCCAGCACCCTGAGTACTGAGCACCGTGAGTACTGAGCACCGATCTCCCTGAGCACTGAGCACCCAACACCTTGAGTACTGAGCACCCAACGTACTGAGCACCGAGCACACTGAGCACTGAGCACCCAGCACCCTGAGTACTGAGCACCGAGCACCCTGAGCACTGAGCACCCAGCACCCTGAGTACTGAGCACCGAGCACCCCGAGCACTGAGCACCCAGTGCCCCGAGCACTGAGCACCCAGCACCCCGAGCACTGAGCACCCAGCACCCGTAGCACTGAGGACCCAGCACCCCGAGCAATTAGCACCCAGCACCCTGAGTACTGAGCACCCAGCACCCTGAGTACTGAGCACTGAGCACCCCGAGTACTGAGCACCCACCACCCCGAGCACTGAGCACCGAGCACACCGAGCACTGAGCACACAGCACCCCGAGCAATGAGCACCCAGCACCCTGAGCACTGAGCACCCAGCACCCCGAGCACTGAGCACCCAGCACCCTGAGCACTGAGCACCCAGCAACCCGAGCACTGAGCACCCAGCACCCCGAGCACTGAGCACCCAGCACCCTGAGTACTGAGCACCGAGCACCCTGAGTACTGAGCACTGAGCACCCAGCACCCTGAGTACTCAGCACCCAGCACCCTGAGCACTGAGCACCCTGAGTACTGAGCACCCAGCACCCTGAGCACTGAGCAACGAGCACCCTGAGCACTGAGCACCCAGCACCCTGAGCACTGAGCACCCAGCACCCCGAGCAGTGAGCACCCAGCACCCTGAGCACTGATCACTGAGCACCCTGAGTACTGAGCACACAGCACCCTGAGTACTGAGCACCCAGCACCCTGAGCAATGAGCACCCTTTGTACTGAGCACCCAGCACCCTGAGCACTGAGCACCGAGCACCCCGAGTTCTGAGCACCCAGCACCCGGAGTACTGAGCACCCAGCACCCTGAGTACTAAGCACCAAGCACCCTGAGTACTGAGCACCCAGTACCCTGAGCACTGAACACACAGCACCCTGAGTACTGAGCACCCCGAGCACTGAGCACCCAGCACCCTGAGCTCTGAGGACCCAGCACCCTGAGTACTGAGCACCCAGCACCCTGAGCACTGAGCACCCAGCACCCTGAGTACTGAGCACCCAGCACCCTGAGCGCTGAGCACCCAGCACCCTGAGTAATGAGCATCCAGCACCCCGAGCACTGAGCACCCAGCAACCTGAGTACTGAGCACTGAGCACCCAGCACCCCGAGCACTGAGCACCCAGCACCCTGTTTACTGAGCACAGAGTACCCAGCACCCCGAGCACTGAGCACCCAGCAACCTGAGAACTGAGCATCCTTAGTACTGAGCACCCAGCACCCTGAGCACTGAGCACCCAGCACCCCGAGCACTGAGCACCCAGCACCCAGAGCACTGAGCACTGAGCACCCTGAGTACTGAGCGCTGAGCACCCTGAGCACTGAGCACCGAGCACCCTGAGTACTGAGCACTGAGCACCCTGAGTACTGAGCACTGAGCACCCTGAGTACTGAGCACCGAGCACCCTGAGCACTGAGCACCCAGCACGCGGAGTACTGAGCACTGAGCACCCTGAGCACTGAGAACCCAGCACCCTGAGTACTGAGCACCAAGCACCCTGAGTACTGAGCACCCAGCACTCTGAGCACTGAGCACCCAGCACACCGAGCACTGAGCACCCAGCACCCCGAGCACTGAGCACCCAGCACCCCGAGCAATGAGCACCCAGCTCCCCGAGCACTGAGCCTGAGCACCCTGAGTACTGAGCACTGAGCACCCTGAGTACTGAGCACCGAGCACCCTGAGTACTGAGCACCCAGCACCCCGAGCACTGAGCACCGAGCACCCTGAGTACTGAGCACCCAGCACCCTGAGCACTGAACACACAGCACCCTGAGTACTGAGCACCCTGAGCACTGAGCACCCAGCACACTGAGTACTGAGCACCCAGCACCCCGAGCACTGAGTACCCAGCACCCTGAGCACTGAGCACCCAGCACCCTGAGCACTGAGCACCCAGCACCCTGAGCACTGAGCACCCAGCACCCCGAGCACCGAGCACCCTGAGTACTAAGCACCGAGCACCCTGAGCACTGAGCACCCAGCACCCTGAGCACTGAGCACCCAGCACCCTGAGTACTGAGCACCCAGCACCCCGAGCACTGAGCACCCAGCACCCTGAGTACTGAGCACCCAGCACCCTGAGCACTGAGCACCGAGCAACCTGAGCTCTGAGCACCCAGCACCCTGAGGACTGAGCACCCAGCACCCCGAGCACTGAGCACCCTGAGTACTGAGCATTGAGCACACTGAGTACTGAGCACTGAGCACACTGAGTACTGAGCACCCAGCACCCTGAGTACTGAGCACCCAGCATCCCGAGCACTGAGTACCAAGCACCCTGAGCACTGAGTACCCAGCACCCTGAGCACTGAGCACCCAGCATCCTGAGCATTGAGCACCCAGCACCCTGAGCACTGAGCACCCAGCACACTGAGTACTGAGCACTGAGCACCCAGCACCCCGAGCACTGAGCACCCAGCACCCTGAGTACTGAGCACTGAGCACCCAGCACCCCGAGCACTGAGCACCCAGCACCCTGAGCACTGAGCACCCAGCACCCGAGTACTGATCACCCAGCACCCTGAGTACTGAGCACCCAGCACCCTGAGTATTGAGCACCCAGCACCCTGAGCACTGAGCACCCAGCACCCTGAGCACTGAGCACCCTGCACCCTGAGCACTGAGCACCCAGCACCCCGAGCACTGCGCACCCAGCACGCTGAGTACTGAGCACCCAGCACCCTGAGCACTGAGCACCCAGCACCCTGAACACTGAGCACCCAGCACCCTGAGCACTGAGCACCCAGCACCCTGAGTAGTGAGCACCCAACGTACTGAGCACCGAGCAACCCGAGCACTGAGCACCCAGCACCCTGAGTACTGAGCACCGAGCACCCCGAGCACTGAGCACCCAGCACCCTGGGTACTGACCTCCGAGCACCCCGAGCACTGAGCACCCAGCACCCCGAGCACTGAGCACCCAGCACCCTGAGTACTGAGCACCCAGCACCCCGATCACTGAGCAGCCAGCACCCCGAGCACTGAGCACCCAGCACCCCGAGCACTGAGCACCCAGCACCCTGAGTACTGAGCACCCAGCACCCTGAGTACTGAGCACCCAGCACCCTGAGCACTGAGCACCCAGCACACTGAGTACTGAGCACCCAACACCCCAAGCACTGAGGACCCAGCACCCTGAGTACTGAGCACTGAGCACCCAGCACCCCGAGCACTGAGCACCCAGCACCCTGAGTACTGAGCACTGAGCACCCAGCACCCTGAGGACTGAGCACCCAGCACCCCGGGCACTGAGCACCCAGCACCTTGAGCACTGAGCACCCTGAGTACTGAGCACCCAGCACCCTGAGCACTGAGCACCGAGAACCCTGAGCACTGAGCACCCAGCACCCTGATCTCTGAGCACCCAGCACCCCGAGCAGTGAGCACCCAGCACCCTGAGCACTGAGCACCCTGAGTACTGAGCACACAGCACCCTGAATACTGAGCACCCAGCACCCTGAGCAATGAGCACCCTGAGTACTGAGCACCCAGCCCCGTGAGCACTGAGCACCGAGCACCCCGAGTTTTGAGCACCCAGCACCCAGAGTACTGAGCACCCAGCACCCTGAGTACTAAGCACCAAGCACCCTGAGTACTGAGCACCCAGTACCCTGAGCACTGAACACACAGCACCCTGAGTACTGAGCACACCGAGCACTGAGCACCCAGCACCCTGAGCACTGAGGACCCAGCACCCTGAGTACTGAGCACCCAGCACCCTGAGCACTGAGCACCCAGCACCCTGAGTACTGAGCACCCAGCACATTGAGCACTGAGCACCCAGCACCCTGAGTACTGAGCATCCAGCACCCCGAGCACTGAGCACCCAGCACCCTGAGTACTGAGCATTTAGCACCCCGAGCCCTGAGCACACAGCACCCCGAGCACTGAGCACCCAGCACCCTGTTTACTGAGCACTGAGTACCCAGCACCCCGAGCACTGAGCACACAGCAACCTGAGCACTGAGCATCCTTAGTACTGAGCACCCAGCACCCTGAGCACTGAGCACCCAGCACCCCGAGCACTGAGCACCCAGCACCCAGAGCACTGAGCACTGAGCACCCTGAGTACTGAGCACTGAGCACCCTGAGCACTGAGCACCGAGCACCCTGAGTACTGAGCACTGAGCACCCTGAGTACTGAGCACTGAGCACCCTGAGTACTGAGCACCGAGCACCCTGAGCACTGAGCACCCAGCACGCCGAGTACTGAGCACTGAGCACCCTGAGGACTGAGCACCCAGCACCCTGAGTACTGAGCACCAAGCACCCTGAGTACTGAGCACCCAGCACTCTGAGCACTGAGCACCCAGCACACCGAGCACTGAGCACCCAGCACCCCGAGCACTGAGCACCCAGCACCCCGAGCACTGAGCACCCAGCACCCCGAGCACTGAGCCTGAGCACCCTGAGTACTGAGCACTGAGCACCCTGAGTACTGAGCACCGAGCACCCTGAGTACTGAGCACCCAGCACCCCGAGCACTGAGCACCCAGCACCCCGAGCACTGAACCTGAGCACCCTGAGTACTGAGCACTGAGCACCCTGAGCACTGAACACACAGCACCCTGAGTACTGAGCACCCTGAGCACTGAGCACCCAGCACCCTGAGTACTGAGCAGCGAGCACCACGAGCACTGAGCACCCAGCAAAACGAGCACTGAGCACCCAGCACCCTGAGTACTGAGCACCCAGCACCCTTAGTACTGAGCACCCAGCACCCCGAGCACCGAGCACCCAGAGTACTAAGCACCGAGCACCCTGAGCACTGAGCACCGAGCACCCTGAGTACTGAGCACCCAGCACCCCGAGCACTGAGCACCCAGCACCCCGAGCACTGAACCTGAGCACCCTGAGTACTGAGCACTGAGCACCCTGAGCACTGAACACACAGCACCCTGAGTACTGAGCACCCTGAGCACTGAGCACCCAGCACCCTGAGCACTGAGCACCCAGCACCCTGAGCACTGAGCACCCAGCACCCTGAGCACTGAGCACCCAGCACCCCGAGCACCGAGCACCCAGAGTACTAAGCACCAAGCACCCTGAGCACTGAGCACCCAGCACCCTGAGCACTGAGCTCCCAGCACCCTGAGTACTGAGCACCCAGCACCCCGAGCACTGAGCACCCAGCACCCTGAGTACTGAGCACCCAGCACCCTGAGCACTGAGCACCGAGCAACCTGAGCACTGAGCACCCAGCACCCTGAGGACTGAGCACCCAGCACCCCGAGCACTGAGCACCCTGAGTACTGAGCATTGAGCACCCTGAGTACTGAGCACTGAGCACCCTGAGTACTGAGCACCCAGCACCCTGAGTACTGAGCACCCAGCATCCTGAGCACTGAGTACCCAGCACCCTGAGCACTGAGTACCCAGCACCCTGAGCACTGAGCACCCAGCATCCTGAGCATTGTTCACCCAGCACCCTGAGCACTGAGCACCCAGCACACTGAGTACTGAGCACTGAGCACCCAGCACCCCGAGCACTGACCACCCAGCTCCCTGAGTACTGAGCACTGAGCACCCAGCACCCCGAGCACTGAGCACCCAGCACCCTGAGCACTGAGCACCCAGCACCCGAGTACTGATCACCCAGCACCCTGAGTACTGAGCACCCAGCACCCTGAGTATTGAGCACCCAGCACCCCGAGTACTGAGCACCCAGCACCCTGAGCACTGAGCACCCAGCACCCTGAACACTGAGCACCCAGCACCCTGAGCACTGAGCACCCAGCACCCTGAGTAGTGAGCACCCAACGTACTGAGCACCGAGCACCCCGAGCACTGAGCACCCAGCACCCTGAGTACTGAGCACCGAGCACCCCGAGCACTGAGCACAGCACCCTGAGTACTGACCTCTGAGCACCCCGAGCACTGAGCACCCAGCACCCTGAGCACTGAGCACCCAGCACCCTGAGTACTGAGCACCCAGCACCCCGAGCACTGAGCAGCCAGCACCCCGAGCACTGAGCACCCAGCACCCCGAGCACTGAGCACCCAGCACCCTGAGTACTGAGCACCCAGCACCCTGAGTACTGAGCACCCAGCACCCTGAGCACTGAGCACCCAGCACACTGAGTACTGAGCACCCAACACCCCAAGCACTGAGCACCCTGAGTACTGAGCACCCAGCACCCCAAGCACTGAGGACCCAGCACCCTGAGTACTGAGCACTGAGCACCCAGCACCCCGAGCACTGAGCACCCAGCACCCTGAGTACTGAGCACTGAGCACCCAGCACCCTGAGGACTGAGCACCCAGCACCCCGGGCACTGAGCACCCAACACCCTGAGCACTGAGCACCCTGAGTACTGAGCACCCAGCACCCTGAGCACTGAGCACCGAGAACCCTGAGCACTGAGCACCCAGCACCCTGATCACTGAGCACCCAGCACCCCGAGCAGTGAGCACCCAGCACCCTGAGCACTGAGCACTGAGCACCCTGAGTACTGAGCACACAGCACCCTGAGTACTGAGCACCCAGCACCCTGAGCAATGAGCACCCTGAGTACTGAGCACCCAGCACCCTGATCACTGAGCACCCAGCACCCCGAGTTCTGAGCACCCAGCACCCTGAGGACTGAGCACCCAGCACCCCGAGCACTGAGCACCCTGAGTACTGAGCATTGAGCACCCTGAGTACTGAGCACTGAGCACCCTGAGTACTGAGCACCCAGCACCCTGAGTACTGAGCACCCAGCACCCTGAGCAATGAGCACCCTGAGTACTGAGCACCCAGCACCCTGAGCACTGAGCACCGAGCACCCCGAGCACTGAGCACCCAGCACCCTTAGTACTGAGCACCCAGCACCCTGAGTACTAAGCACCGAGCACCCTGAGTACTGAGCACCCAGTACCCTGAGCACTGAACACACAGCACCCTGAGTACTGAGCACCCCGAGCACTGAGCACCCAGCACCCTGAGCACTGAGGACCCAGCACCCTGAGCACTGAGCACCCAGCACCCCGAGCACTGAGCACTCAGCACCCTGTGTACTGAGCACTGAGTACCCAGCACCCCGAGCACTGAGCACCCAGCACCCTGAGCACTGAGCACCCTGAGTACTGAGCACCCAGCACCCTGAGCACTGAGCACCCAGCACCCTGAGCACTGAGCACCCAGCACCCAGAGCACTGAGCACCCTGAGTACTGAGCACTGAGCACCCTGAGCACTGAGGACCGAGCACCCTGAGTGCTGAGCACTGAGCACCCTGACCACTGAGCACCCAGCACCCTGAGTACTGAGCACCCAGCACCCTGAGCACTGAGGACCGAGCACCCTGAGTACTAAGCACCCAGCACCCTGAGTACTGAGCACCCAGCACCCTGAGCACTGAGCACCCAGCACGATGAGTACTGAGCACTGAGCACCCAGCACGCTGAGTACTGAGCACTGAGCACCCTGAGCACTGAGGACCGAGCACCCTGAGTACTAAGCACCCAGCACCCTGAGTACTGTGCACCCAGCACACTGAGCACTGAGCACCCAGCACGATGAGTACTGAGCACTGAGCACCCAGCACGCTGAGTACTGAGCACTGAGCACCCTGAGTACTGAGCACCGAGGACACCGAGCACTGAGCACCCAGCACCCTGAGTACTGAGCACCGAGCACCCTGAGCACTGAGCACACAGAACCCTGAGTACTGAGCACCGAGCACCCCGAGCACTGAGCACCCAGCACCCTGAGCACTGAGCACCCAGCACCCCGAGCACTGAGCACCCAGCACCCGGAGCACTGAGCACCCAGCACCCCGAGCAATGAGCACCCAGCACCCTGAGTACTGAGCACCCACCACCCCGAGTACTGAGCACCCAGCAACCTGAGCACCGAGCACCCAGCACCCCGAGCACTGAGCACCCAGCACCCTGTGCACTGAGCACCCAGCACCCTGAGTACTGAGAACTGAGCACCCCGAGTACTGAGTACCCAGCACCCCAAGCACTGAGCACCGAGCACCCCGAGCACTGAGCACCCAGCACCCCGAGCACTGAGCACCCAGAGTACTGAGCACCCAGCACCCTGAGTACTGAGCACCCAGCACCCCGAGCACTGAGCACACAGCACCCTGAGTACTGAGTACCCAGCACCCTGAGTACTGAGCACCCTGAGGACTGAGCACCGATCACCCTGAGCACTGAGCACCCAGCACCCTGAGTACTGAGCACCCAGCACCCTGAGCACTGAGCACCCAGCACCCTGAGTACTGAGCAGAGAGCACCCTGATCACTGAGCACCCAGCACCCCGAGCAGTGAGCACCCAGCACCCTGAGCACTGAGCACCCTGAGTACTGAGCACACAGCACCCTGAATACTGAGCACCCAGCACCCTGAGCAATGAGCACCCTGAGTACTGAGCACCCAGCCCCGTGAGCACTGAGCACCGAGCACCCCGAGTTTTGAGCACCCAGCACCCAGAGTACTGAGCACCCAGCACCCTGAGTACTAAGCACCAAGCACCCTGAGTACTGAGCACCCAGTACCCTGAGCACTGAACACACAGCACCCTGAGTACTGAGCACACCGAGCACTGAGCACCCAGCACCCTGAGCACTGAGGACCCAGCACCCTGAGTACTGAGCACCCAGCACCCTGAGCACTGAGCACCCAGCACCCTGAGTACTGAGCACCCAGCACATTGAGCACTGAGCACCCAGCACCCTGAGTACTGAGCATCCAGCACCCCGAGCACTGAGCACCCAGCACCCTGAGTACTGAGCATTTAGCACCCCGAGCCCTGAGCACACAGCACCCCGAGCACTGAGCACCCAGCACCCTGTTTACTGAGCACTGAGTACCCAGCACCCCGAGCACTGAGCACACAGCAACCTGAGCACTGAGCATCCTTAGTACTGAGCACCCAGCACCCTGAGCACTGAGCACCCAGCACCCCGAGCACTGAGCACCCAGCACCCAGAGCACTGAGCACTGAGCACCCTGAGTACTGAGCACTGAGCACCCTGAGCACTGAGCACCGAGCACCCTGAGTACTGAGCACTGAGCACCCTGAGTACTGAGCACTGAGCACCCTGAGTACTGAGCACCGAGCACCCTGAGCACTGAGCACCCAGCACGCCGAGTACTGAGCACTGAGCACCCTGAGGACTGAGCACCCAGCACCCTGAGTACTGAGCACCAAGCACCCTGAGTACTGAGCACCCAGCACTCTGAGCACTGAGCACCCAGCACACCGAGCACTGAGCACCCAGCACCCCGAGCACTGAGCACCCAGCACCCCGAGCACTGAGCACCCAGCACCCCGAGCACTGAGCCTGAGCACCCTGAGTACTGAGCACTGAGCACCCTGAGTACTGAGCACCGAGCACCCTGAGTACTGAGCACCCAGCACCCCGAGCACTGAGCACCCAGCACCCCGAGCACTGAACCTGAGCACCCTGAGTACTGAGCACTGAGCACCCTGAGCACTGAACACACAGCACCCTGAGTACTGAGCACCCTGAGCACTGAGCACCCAGCACCCTGAGTACTGAGCAGCGAGCACCACGAGCACTGAGCACCCAGCAAAACGAGCACTGAGCACCCAGCACCCTGAGTACTGAGCACCCAGCACCCTTAGTACTGAGCACCCAGCACCCCGAGCACCGAGCACCCAGAGTACTAAGCACCGAGCACCCTGAGCACTGAGCACCGAGCACCCTGAGTACTGAGCACCCAGCACCCCGAGCACTGAGCACCCAGCACCCCGAGCACTGAACCTGAGCACCCTGAGTACTGAGCACTGAGCACCCTGAGCACTGAACACACAGCACCCTGAGTACTGAGCACCCTGAGCACTGAGCACCCAGCACCCTGAGCACTGAGCACCCAGCACCCTGAGCACTGAGCACCCAGCACCCTGAGCACTGAGCACCCAGCACCCCGAGCACCGAGCACCCAGAGTACTAAGCACCAAGCACCCTGAGCACTGAGCACCCAGCACCCTGAGCACTGAGCTCCCAGCACCCTGAGTACTGAGCACCCAGCACCCCGAGCACTGAGCACCCAGCACCCTGAGTACTGAGCACCCAGCACCCTGAGCACTGAGCACCGAGCAACCTGAGCACTGAGCACCCAGCACCCTGAGGACTGAGCACCCAGCACCCCGAGCACTGAGCACCCTGAGTACTGAGCATTGAGCACCCTGAGTACTGAGCACTGAGCACCCTGAGTACTGAGCACCCAGCACCCTGAGTACTGAGCACCCAGCATCCTGAGCACTGAGTACCCAGCACCCTGAGCACTGAGTACCCAGCACCCTGAGCACTGAGCACCCAGCATCCTGAGCATTGTTCACCCAGCACCCTGAGCACTGAGCACCCAGCACACTGAGTACTGAGCACTGAGCACCCAGCACCCCGAGCACTGACCACCCAGCTCCCTGAGTACTGAGCACTGAGCACCCAGCACCCCGAGCACTGAGCACCCAGCACCCTGAGCACTGAGCACCCAGCACCCGAGTACTGATCACCCAGCACCCTGAGTACTGAGCACCCAGCACCCTGAGTATTGAGCACCCAGCACCCCGAGTACTGAGCACCCAGCACCCTGAGCACTGAGCACCCAGCACCCTGAACACTGAGCACCCAGCACCCTGAGCACTGAGCACCCAGCACCCTGAGTAGTGAGCACCCAACGTACTGAGCACCGAGCACCCCGAGCACTGAGCACCCAGCACCCTGAGTACTGAGCACCGAGCACCCCGAGCACTGAGCACACAGCACCCTGAGTACTGACCTCTGAGCACCCCGAGCACTGAGCACCCAGCACCCTGAGCACTGAGCACCCAGCACCCTGAGTACTGAGCACCCAGCACCCCGAGCACTGAGCAGCCAGCACCCCGAGCACTGAGCACCCAGCACCCCGAGCACTGAGCACCCAGCACCCTGAGTACTGAGCACCCAGCACCCTGAGTACTGAGCACCCAGCACCCTGAGCACTGAGCACCCAGCACACTGAGTACTGAGCACCCAACACCCCAAGCACTGAGCACCCTGAGTACTGAGCACCCAGCACCCCAAGCACTGAGGACCCAGCACCCTGAGTACTGAGCACTGAGCACCCAGCACCCCGAGCACTGAGCACCCAGCACCCTGAGTACTGAGCACTGAGCACCCAGCACCCTGAGGACTGAGCACCCAGCACCCCGGGCACTGAGCACCCAACACCCTGAGCACTGAGCACCCTGATTACTGAGCACCCAGCACCCTGAGCACTGAGCACCGAGAACCCTGAGCACTGAGCACCCAGCACCCTGATCACTGAGCACCCAGCACCCCGAGCAGTGAGCACCCAGCACCCTGAGCACTGAGCACTGAGCACCCTGAGTACTGAGCACACAGCACCCTGAGTACTGAGCACCCAGCACCCTGAGCAATGAGCACCCTGAGTACTGAGCACCCAGCACCCTGATCACTGAGCACCCAGCACCCCGAGTTCTGAGCACCCAGCACCCTGAGGACTGAGCACCCAGCACCCCGAGCACTGAGCACCCTGAGTACTGAGCATTGAGCACCCTGAGTACTGAGCACTGAGCACCCTGAGTACTGAGCACCCAGCACCCTGAGTACTGAGCACCCAGCACCCTGAGCAATGAGCACCCTGAGTACTGAGCACCCAGCACCCTGAGCACTGAGCACCGAGCACCCCGAGCACTGAGCACCCAGCACCCTTAGTACTGAGCACCCAGCACCCTGAGTACTAAGCACCGAGCACCCTGAGTACTGAGCACCCAGTACCCTGAGCACTGAACACACAGCACCCTGAGTACTGAGCACCCCGAGCACTGAGCACCCAGCACCCTGAGCACTGAGGACCCAGCACCCTGAGCACTGAGCACCCAGCACCCCGAGCACTGAGCACTCAGCACCCTGTGTACTGAGCACTGAGTACCCAGCACCCCGAGCACTGAGCACCCAGCACCCTGAGCACTGAGCACCCTGAGTACTGAGCACCCAGCACCCTGAGCACTGAGCACCCAGCACCCTGAGCACTGAGCACCCAGCACCCAGAGCACTGAGCACCCTGAGTACTGAGCACTGAGCACCCTGAGCACTGAGGACCGAGCACCCTGAGTGCTGAGCACTGAGCACCCTGACCACTGAGCACCCAGCACCCTGAGTACTGAGCACCCAGCACCCTGAGCACTGAGGACCGAGCACCCTGAGTACTAAGCACCCAGCACCCTGAGTACTGAGCACCCAGCACCCTGAGCACTGAGCACCCAGCACGATGAGTACTGAGCACTGAGCACCCAGCACGCTGAGTACTGAGCACTGAGCACCCTGAGCACTGAGGACCGAGCACCCTGAGTACTAAGCACCCAGCACCCTGAGTACTGAGCACCCAGCACCCTGAGCACTGAGCACCCAGCACGATGAGTACTGAGCACTGAGCACCCAGCACGATGAGTACTGAGCACTGAGCACCCAGCACGCTGAGTACTGAGCACTGAGCACCCTGAGTACTGAGCACCGAGGACACCGAGCACTGAGCACCCAGCACCCTGAGTACTGAGCACCGAGCACCCTGAGCACTGAGCACACAGAACCCTGAGTACTGAGCACCGAGCACCCCGAGCACTGAGCACCCAGCACCCTGAGCACTGAGCACCCAGCACCCCGAGCACTGAGCACCCAGCACCCGGAGCACTGAGCACCCAGCACCCCGAGCAATGAGCACCCAGCACCCTGAGTACTGAGCACCCACCACCCCGAGTACTGAGCACCCAGCAACCTGAGCACCGAGCACCCAGCACCCCGAGCACTGAGCACCCAGCACCCTGTGCACTGAGCACCCAGCACCCTGAGTACTGAGAACTGAGCACCCCGAGTACTGAGTACCCAGCACCCCAAGCACTGAGCACCGAGCACCCCGAGCACTGAGCACCCAGCACCCCGAGCACTGAGCACCCAGAGTACTGAGCACCCAGCACCCTGAGTACTGAGCACCCAGCACCCCGAGCACTGAGCACACAGCACCCTGAGTACTGAGTACCCAGCACCCTGAGTACTGAGCACCCTGAGGACTGAGCACCGATCACCCTGAGCACTGAGCACCCAGCACCCTGAGTACTGAGCACCCAGCACCCTGAGCACTGAGCACCCAGCACCCTGAGTACTGAGCAGAGAGCACCCTGATCACTGAGCACCCAGCACCCTGAGTAGTGAGCACCCAGCACCCTGAGTACTGAGCACCGAGCACCCCGAGTACTGAGCACCCAGCACCCTGAGCACTCAGCACCCAGCTCCCCGAGCACTGAGCACCCAGCACCCTGAGTACTGAGCTCCCAGCACCCCGAGCCCTGAGCACCCAGCACCCTGAGTACTGAGCACCGTGAGTACTGAGCACCGATCTCCCTGAGCACTGAGCACCCAACACCTTGAGTACTGAGCACCCAACGTACTGAGCACCGAGCACACTGAGCACTGAGCACCCAGCACCCTGAGTACTGAGCACCGAGCACCCTGAGCACTGAGCACCCAGCACCCTGAGTACTGAGCACCGAGCACCCCGAGCACTGAGCACCCAGCGCCCCGAGCACTGAGCACCCAGCACCCCGAGCACTGAGCACCCAGCACCCGTAGCACTGAGGACCCAGCACCCCGAGCAATGAGCACCCAGCACCCTGAGTACTGAGCACCCAGCACCCTGAGTACTGAGCACTGAGCACCCCGAGTACTGAGCACCCACCACCCCGAGCACTGAGCACCGAGCACACCGAGCACTGAGCACACAGCACCCCGAGCAATGAGCACCCAGCACCCTGAGCACTGAGCACCCAGCACCCCGAGCACTGAGCACCCAGCACCCCGAGCACTGAGCACCCAGCAACCCGAGCACTGAGCACCCAGCACCCCGAGCACTGAGCACCCAGCACCCTGAGTACTGAGCACCGAGCACCCTGAGTACTGAGCACTGAGCACCCAGCACCCTGAGTACTCAGCACCCAGCACCCTGATCACTGAGCACCCTGAGTACTGAGCACCCAGCACCCTGAGTACTGAGCACTGAGCACCCAGCACCCTGAGTACTCAGCACGCAGCACCCTGATCACTGAGCACCCTGAGTACTGAGCACCCAGCACCCTGAGCACTGAGCAACGAGCACCCTGAGCACTGAGCACCCAGCACCCTGAGCACTGAGCACCCAGCACCCCGAGCAGTGAGCACCCAGCACCCTGAGCACTGAGCACTGAGCACCCTGAGTACTGAGCACACAGCACCCTGAGTACTGAGCACCCAGCACCCTGAGCAATGAGCACCCTGTGTACTGAGCACCCAGCACCCTGAGCACTGAGCACCGAGCACCCCGAGTTCTGAGCACCCAGCACCCGGAGTACTGAGCACCCAGCACCCTGAGTACTAAGCACCAAGCACCCTGAGTACTGAGCACCCAGTACCCTGAGCACTGAACACACAGCACCCTGAGTACTGAGCACCCCGAGCACTGAGCACCCAGCACCCTGAGCACTGAGGACCCAGCACCCTGAGTACTGAGCACCCAGCACCCTGAGCACTGAGCACCCAGCACCCTGAGTACTGAGCACCCAGCACCCTGAGCACTGAGCACCCAGCACCCTGAGTAATGAGCATCCAGCACCCCGAGCACTGAGCACCCAGCAACCTGAGTACTGAGCACTGAGCACCCAGCACCCCGAGCACTGAGCACCCAGCACCCTGTTTACTGAGCACTGAGTACCCAGCACCCCGAGCACTGAGCACCCAGCAACCTGAGAACTGAGCATCCTTAGTACTGAGCACCCAGCACCCTGAGCACTGAGCACCCAGCACCCCGAGCACTGAGCACCCAGCACCCAGAGCACTGAGCACTGAGCACCCTGAGTACTGAGCGCTGAGCACCCTGAGCACTGAGCACCGAGCACCCTGAGTACTGAGCACTGAGCACCCTGAGTACTGAGCACTGAGCACCCTGAGTACTGAGCACCGAGCACCCTGAGCACTGAGCACCCAGCACGCGGAGTACTGAGCACTGAGCACCCTGAGCACTGAGAACCCAGCACCCTGAGTACTGAGCACCAAGCACCCTGAGTACTGAGCACCCAGCACTCTGAGCACTGAGCACCCAGCACACCGAGCACTGAGCACCCAGCACCCCGAGCACTGAGCACCCAGCACCCCGAGCAATGAGCACCCAGCTCCCCGAGCACTGAGCCTGAGCACCCTGAGTACTGAGCACTGAGCACTCTGAGTACTGAGCACCGAGCACCCTGAGTACTGAGCACCCAGCACCCCGAGCACTGAGCACCGAGCACCCTGAGTACTGAGCACCCAGCACCCTGAGCACTGAACACACAGCACCCTGAGTACTGAGCACCCTGAGCACTGAGCACCCAGCACCCTGAGTACTGAGCAGCGAGCACCACGAGCACTGAGCACCCAGCACCACGAGCACTGAGCACCCAGCACCCTGAGTACTGAGCACCCAGCACACTGAGTACTGAGCACCCAGCAACCCGAGCACTGAGTACCCAGCACCCTGAGCACTGAGCACCCAGAACCCTGAGCACTGAGCACCCAGCACCCTGAGCACTGAGCACCCAGCACCCCGAGCACCGAGCACCCTGAGTACTAAGCATCGAGCACCCTGAGCACTGAGCACCCAGCACCCTGAGCACTGAGCACCCAGCACCCTGAGTACTGAGCACCCAGCACCCCGAGCACTGAGCACCCAGCACCCTGAGTACTGATCACCCAGCACCCTGAGCACTGAGCACCGAGCAACCTGAGCTCTGAGCACCCAGCACCCTGAGGACTGAGCACCCAGCACCCCGAGCACTGAGCACCCTGAGTACTGAGCATTGAGCACCCTGAGTACTGAGCACTGAGCACCCTGAGTACTGAGCACCCAGCACCCTGAGTACTGAGCACCCAGCATCCCGAGCACTGAGTACCAAGCACCCTGAGCACTGAGTACCCAGCACCCTGAGCACTGAGCACCCAGCATCCTGAGCATTGAGCACCCAGCACCCTGAGCACTGAGCACCCAGCACACTGAGTACTGAGCACTGAGCACCCAGCACCCCGAGCACTGAGCACCCAGCACCCTGAGTACTGAGCACTGAGCACCCAGCACCCCGAGCACTGAGCACCCAGCACCCTGAGCACTGAGCACCCAGCACCCGAGTACTGATCACCCAGCACCCTGAGTACTGAGCACCCAGCACCCTGAGTATTGAGCACCCAGCACCCCGAGTACTGAGCACCCAGCACCCTGAGCACTGAGCACCCTGCACCCTGAGCACTGAGCACCCAGCACCCCGAGCACTGCGCACCCAGCACCCTGAGTACTGAGCACCCAGCACCCTGAGCACTGAGCACCCAGCACCCTGAACACTGAGCACCCAGCACCCTGAGCACTGAGCACCCAGCACCCTGAGTAGTGAGCACCCAACGTACTGAGCACCGAGCAACCCGAGCACTGAGCACCCAGCACCCTGAGTACTGAGCACCGAGCACCCCGAGCACTGAGCACCCAGCACCCTGGGTACTGACCTCCGAGCACCCCGAGCACTGAGCACCCAGCACCCCGAGCACTGAGCACCCAGCACCCTGAGTACTGAGCACCCAGCACCCCGATCACTGAGCAGCCAGCACCCCGAGCACTGAGCACCCAGCACCCCGAGCACTGAGCACCCAGCACCCTGAGTACTGAGCACCCAGCACCCTGAGTACTGAGCACCCAGCACCCTGAGCACTGAGCACCCAGCACACTGAGTACTGAGCACCCAACACCCCAAGCACTGAGGACCCAGCACCCTGAGTACTGAGCACTGAGCACCCAGCACCCCGAGCACTGAGCACCCAGCACCCTGAGTACTGAGCACTGAGCACCCAGCACCCTGAGGACTGAGCACCCAGCACCCCGGGCACTGAGCACCCAGCACCTTGAGCACTGAGCACCCTGAGTACTGAGCACCCAGCACCCTGAGCACTGAGCACCGAGAACCCTGAGCACTGAGCACCCAGCACCCTGATCTCTGAGCACCCAGCACCCCGAGCAGTGAGCACCCAGCACCCTGAGCACTGAGCACTGAGCACCCTGAGTACTGAGCACACAGCACCCTGAGTACTGAGCACCCAGCACCCTGAGCAATGAGCACCCTGAGTACTGAGCACCCAGCCCCGTGAGCACTGAGCACCGAGCACCCCGAGTTTTGAGCACCCAGCACCCAGAGTACTGAGTACCCAGCACCCTGAGTACTAAGCACCAAGCACCCTGAGTACTGAGCACCCAGTACCCTGAGCACTGAACACACAGCACCCTGAGTACTGAGCACAGGGAGCACTGAGCACCCAGCACCCTGAGCACTGAGGACCCAGCACCCTGAGTACTGAGCACCCAGCACCCTGAGCACTGAGCACCCAGCACCCTGAGTACTGAGCACCCAGCACATTGAGCACTGAGCACCCAGCACCCTGAGTACTGAGCATCCAGCACCCCGAGCACTGAGCACCCAGCACCCTGAGTACTGAGCATTTAGCACCCCGAGCCCTGAGCACACAGCACCCCGAGCACTGAGCACCCAGCACCCTGTTTACTGAGCACTGAGTACCCAGCACCCCGAGCACTGAGCACACAGCAACCTGAGCACTGAGCATCCTTAGTACTGAGCACCCAGCACCCTGAGCACTGAGCACCAAGCACCCCGAGCACTGAGCACCCAGCACCCTGAGTACTGAGCACCCAGCACCCCGATCACTGAGCAGCCAGCACCCCGAGCACTGAGCACCCAGCACCCCGAGCACTGAGCACCCAGGACCCTGAGTACTGAGCACCCAGCACCCTGAGTACTGAGCACCCAGCACCCTGAGCACTGAGCACCCAGCACACTGAGTACTGAGCACCCAACACCCCAAGCACTGAGGACCCAGCACCCTGAGTACTGAGCACTGAGCACCCAGCACCCCGAGCACTGAGCACCCAGCACCCTGAGTACTGAGCACTGAGCACCCAGCACCCTGAGGACTGAGCACCCAGCACCCCGGGCACTGAGCACCCAGCACCTTGAGCACTGAGCACCCTGAGTACTGAGCACCCAGCACCCTGAGCACTGAGCACCGAGAACCCTGAGCACTGAGCACCCAGCACCCTGATCTCTGAGCACCCAGCACCCCGAGCAGTGAGCACCCAGCACCCTGAGCACTGAGCACCCTGAGTACTGAGCACACAGCACCCTGAATACTGAGCACCCAGCACCCTGAGCAATGAGCACCCTGAGTACTGAGCACCCAGCCCCGTGAGCACTGAGCACCGAGCACCCCGAGTTTTGAGCACCCAGCACCCAGAGTACTGAGCACCCAGCACCCTGAGTACTAAGCACCAAGCACCCTGAGTACTGAGCACCCAGTACCCTGAGCACTGAACACACAGCACCCTGAGTACTGAGCACACCGAGCACTGAGCACCCAGCACCCTGAGCACTGAGGACCCAGCACCCTGAGTACTGAGCACCCAGCACCCTGAGCACTGAGCACCCAGCACCCTGAGTACTGAGCACCCAGCACATTGAGCACTGAGCACCCAGCACCCTGAGTACTGAGCATCCAGCACCCCGAGCACTGAGCACCCAGCACCCTGAGTACTGAGCATTTAGCACCCCGAGCCCTGAGCACACAGCACCCCGAGCACTGAGCACCCAGCACCCTGTTTACTGAGCACTGAGTACCCAGCACCCCGAGCACTGAGCACACAGCAACCTGAGCACTGAGCATCCTTAGTACTGAGCACCCAGCACCCTGAGCACTGAGCACCCAGCACCCCGAGCACTGAGCACCCAGCACCCAGAGCACTGAGCACTGAGCACCCTGAGTACTGAGCACTGAGCACCCTGAGCACTGAGCACCGAGCACCCTGAGTACTGAGCACTGAGCACCCTGAGTACTGAGCACTGAGCACCCTGAGTACTGAGCACCGAGCACCCTGAGCACTGAGCACCCAGCACGCCGAGTACTGAGCACTGAGCACCCTGAGCACTGAGCACCCAGCACCCTGAGTACTGAGCACCAAGCACCCTGAGTACTGAGCACCCAGCACTCTGAGCACTGAGCACCCAGCACACCGAGCACTGAGCACCCAGCACCCCGAGCACTGAGCACCCAGCACCCCGAGCACTGAGCACCCAGCACCCCGAGCACTGAGCCTGAGCACCCTGAGTACTGAGCACTGAGCACCCTGAGTACTGAGCACCGAGCACCCTGAGTACTGAGCACCCAGCACCCCGAGCACTGAGCACCCAGCACCCCGAGCACTGAACCTGAGCACCCTGAGTACTGAGCACTGAGCACCCTGAGCACTGAACACACAGCACCCTGAGTACTGAGCACCCTGAGCACTGAGCACCCAGCACCCTGAGTACTGAGCAGCGAGCACCACGAGCACTGAGCACCCAGCAAAACGAGCACTGAGCACCCAGCACCCTGAGTACTGAGCACCCAGCACCCTTAGTACTGAGCACCCAGCACCCCGAGCACCGAGCACCCAGAGTACTAAGCACCGAGCACCCTGAGCACTGAGCACCGAGCACCCTGAGTACTGAGCACCCAGCACCCCGAGCACTGAGCACCCAGCACCCCGAGCACTGAACCTGAGCACCCTGAGTACTGAGCACTGAGCACCCTGAGCACTGAACACACAGCACCCTGAGTACTGAGCACCCTGAGCACTGAGCACCCAGCACCCTGAGCACTGAGCACCCAGCACCCTGAGCACTGAGCACCCAGCACCCTGAGCACTGAGCACCCAGCACCCCGAGCACCGAGCACCCAGAGTACTAAGCACCAAGCACCCTGAGCACTGAGCACCCAGCACCCTGAGCACTGAGCTCCCAGCACCCTGAGTACTGAGCACCCAGCACCCCGAGCACTGAGCACCCAGCACCCTGAGTACTGAGCACCCAGCACCCTGAGCACTGAGCACCGAGCAACCTGAGCACTGAGCACCCAGCACCCTGAGGACTGAGCACCCAGCACCCCGAGCACTGAGCACCCTGAGTACTGAGCATTGAGCACCCTGAGTACTGAGCACTGAGCACCCTGAGTACTGAGCACCCAGCACCCTGAGTACTGAGCACCCAGCATCCTGAGCACTGAGTACCCAGCACCCTGAGCACTGAGTACCCAGCACCCTGAGCACTGAGCACCCAGCATCCTGAGCATTGTTCACCCAGCACCCTGAGCACTGAGCACCCAGCACACTGAGTACTGAGCACTGAGCACCCAGCACCCCGAGCACTGACCACCCAGCTCCCTGAGTACTGAGCACTGAGCACCCAGCACCCCGAGCACTGAGCACCCAGCACCCTGAGCACTGAGCACCCAGCACCCGAGTACTGATCACCCAGCACCCTGAGTACTGAGCACCCAGCACCCTGAGTATTGAGCACCCAGCACCCCGAGTACTGAGCACCCAGCACCCTGAGCACTGAGCACCCAGCACCCTGAACACTGAGCACCCAGCACCCTGAGCACTGAGCACCCAGCACCCTGAGTAGTGAGCACCCAACGTACTGAGCACCGAGCACCCCGAGCACTGAGCACCCAGCACCCTGAGTACTGAGCACCGAGCACCCCGAGCACTGAGCACACAGCACCCTGAGTACTGACCTCTGAGCACCCCGAGCACTGAGCACCCAGCACCCTGAGCACTGAGCACCCAGCACCCTGAGTACTGAGCACCCAGCACCCCGAGCACTGAGCAGCCAGCACCCCGAGCACTGAGCACCCAGCACCCCGAGCACTGAGCACCCAGCACCCTGAGTACTGAGCACCCAGCACCCTGAGTACTGAGCACCCAGCACCCTGAGCACTGAGCACCCAGCACACTGAGTACTGAGCACCCAACACCCCAAGCACTGAGCACCCTGAGTACTGAGCACCCAGCACCCCAAGCACTGAGGACCCAGCACCCTGAGTACTGAGCACTGAGCACCCAGCACCCCGAGCACTGAGCACCCAGCACCCTGAGTACTGAGCACTGAGCACCCAGCACCCTGAGGACTGAGCACCCAGCACCCCGGGCACTGAGCACCCAACACCCTGAGCACTGAGCACCCTGAGTACTGAGCACCCAGCACCCTGAGCACTGAGCACCGAGAACCCTGAGCACTGAGCACCCAGCACCCTGATCACTGAGCACCCAGCACCCCGAGCAGTGAGCACCCAGCACCCTGAGCACTGAGCACTGAGCACCCTGAGTACTGAGCACACAGCACCCTGAGTACTGAGCACCCAGCACCCTGAGCAATGAGCACCCTGAGTACTGAGCACCCAGCACCCTGATCACTGAGCACCCAGCACCCCGAGTTCTGAGCACCCAGCACCCTGAGGACTGAGCACCCAGCACCCCGAGCACTGAGCACCCTGAGTACTGAGCATTGAGCACCCTGAGTACTGAGCACTGAGCACCCTGAGTACTGAGCACCCAGCACCCTGAGTACTGAGCACCCAGCACCCTGAGCAATGAGCACCCTGAGTACTGAGCACCCAGCACCCTGAGCACTGAGCACCGAGCACCCCGAGCACTGAGCACCCAGCACCCTTAGTACTGAGCACCCAGCACCCTGAGTACTATGCACCGAGCACCCTGAGTACTGAGCACCCAGTACCCTGAGCACTGAACACACAGCACCCTGAGTACTGAGCACCCCGAGCACTGAGCACCCAGCACCCTGAGCACTGAGGACCCAGCACCCTGAGCACTGAGCACCCAGCACCCCGAGCACTGAGCACTCAGCACCCTGTGTACTGAGCACTGAGTACCCAGCACCCCGAGCACTGAGCACCCAGCACCCTGAGCACTGAGCACCCTGAGTACTGAGCACCCAGCACCCTGAGCACTGAGCACCCAGCACCCTGAGCACTGAGCACCCAGCACCCAGAGCACTGAGCACCCTGAGTACTGAGCACTGAGCACCCTGAGCACTGAGGACCGAGCACCCTGAGTGCTGAGCACTGAGCACCCTGACCACTGAGCACCCAGCACCCTGAGTACTGAGCACCCAGCACCCTGAGCACTGAGGACCGAGCACCCTGAGTACTAAGCACCCAGCACCCTGAGTACTGAGCACCCAGCACCCTGAGCACTGAGCACCCAGCACGATGATTACTGAGCACTGAGCACCCAGCACGCTGAGTACTGAGCACTGAGCACCCTGAGCACTGAGGACCGAGCACCCTGAGTACTAAGCACCCAGCACCCTGAGTACTGTGCACCCAGCACACTGAGCACTGAGCACCCAGCACGATGAGTACTGAGCACTGAGCACCCAGCACGCTGAGTACTGAGCACTGAGCACCCTGAGTACTGAGCACCGAGGACACCGAGCACTGAGCACCCAGCACCCTGAGTACTGAGCACCGAGCACCCTGAGCACTGAGCACACAGAACCCTGAGTACTGAGCACCGAGCACCCCGAGCACTGAGCACCAAGCACCCTGAGCACTGAGCACCCAGCACCCCGAGCACTGAGCACCCAGCACCCGGAGCACTGAGCACCCAGCACCCCGAGCAATGAGCACCCAGCACCCTGAGTACTGAGCACCCACCACCCCGAGTACTGAGCACCCAGCAACCTGAGCACCGAGCACCCAGCACCCCGAGCACTGAGCACCCAGCACCCTGTGCACTGAGCACCCAGCACCCTGAGTACTGAGAACTGAGCACCCCGAGTACTGAGTACCCAGCACCCCAAGCACTGAGCACCGAGCACCCCGAGCACTGAGCACCCAGCACCCCGAGCACTGAGCACCCAGAGTACTGAGCACCCAGCACCCTGAATACTGAGCACCCAGCACCCCGAGCACTGAGCACACAGCACCCTGAGTACTGAGTACCCAGCACCCTGAGTACTGAGCACCCTGAGGACTGAGCACCGATCACCCTGAGCACTGAGCACCCAGCACCCTGAGTACTGAGCACCCAGCACCCTGAGCACTGAGCACCCAGCACCCCGAGTACTGAGCAGAGAGCACCCTGATCACTGAGCACCCAGCACCCTGAGTAGTGAGCACCCAGCACCCTGAGTACTGAGCACCGAGCACCCCGAGTACTGAGCACCCAGCACCCTGAGCACTCAGCACCCAGCTCCCCGAGCACTGAGCACCCAGCACCCTGAGTACTGAGCTCCCAGCACCCCGAGCCCTGAGCACCCAGCACCCTGAGTACTGAGCACCGTGAGTACTGAGCACCGATCTCCCTGAGCACTGAGCACCCAACACCTTGAGTACTGAGCACCCAACGTACTGAGCACCGAGCACACTGAGCACTGAGCACCCAGCACCCTGAGTACTGAGCACCGAGCACCCTGAGCACTGAGCACCCAGCACCCTGAGTACTGAGCACCGAGCACCCCGAGCACTGAGCACCCAGCGCCCCGAGCACTGAGCACCCAGCACCCCGAGCACTGAGCACCCAGCACCCGTAGCACTGAGGACCCAGCACCCCGAGCAATGAGCACCCAGCACCCTGAGTACTGAGCACCCAGCACCCTGAGTACTGAGCACTGAGCACCCCGAGTACTGAGCACCCACCACCCCGAGCACTGAGCACCGAGCACACCGAGCACTGAGCACACAGCACCCCGAGCAATGAGCACCCAGCACCCTGAGCACTGAGCACCCAGCACCCCGAGCACTGAGCACCCAGCACCCCGAGCACTGAGCACCCAGCAACCCGAGCACTGAGCACCCAGCACCCCGAGCACTGAGCACCCAGCACCCTGAGTACTGAGCACCGAGCACCCTGAGTACTGAGCACTGAGCACCCAGCACCCTGAGTACTCAGCACCCAGCACCCTGATCACTGAGCACCCTGAGTACTGAGCACCCAGCACCCTGAGTACTGAGCACTGAGCACCCAGCACCCTGAGTACTCAGCACCCAGCACCCTGATCACTGAGCACCCTGAGTACTGAGCACCCAGCACCCTGAGCACTGAGCAACGAGCACCCTGAGCACTGAGCACCCAGCACCCTGAGCACTGAGCACCCAGCACCCCGAGCAGTGAGCACCCAGCACCCTAAGCACTGAGCACTGAGCACCCTGAGTACTGAGCACACAGCACCCTGAGTACTGAGCACCCAGCACCCTGAGCAATGAGCACCCTGTGTACTGAGCACCCAGCACCCTGAGCACTGAGCACCGAGCACCCCGAGTTCTGAGCACCCAGCACCCGGAGTACTGAGCACCCAGCACCCTGAGTACTAAGCACCAAGCACCCTGAGTACTGAGCACCCAGTACCCTGAGCACTGAACACACAGCACCCTGAGTACTGAGCACCCCGAGCACTGAGCACCCAGCACCCTGAGCACTGAGGACCCAGCACCCTGAGTACTGAGCACCCAGCACCCTGAGCACTGAGCACCCAGCACCCTGAGTAATGAGCATCCAGCACCCCGAGCACTGAGCACCCAGCAACCTGAGTACTGAGCACTGAGCACCCAGCACCCCGAGCACTGAGCACCCAGCACCCTGTTTACTGAGCACTGAGTACCCAGCACCCCGAGCACTGAGCACCCAGCAACCTGAGAACTGAGCATCCTTAGTACTGAGCACCCAGCACCCTGAGCACTGAGCACCCAGCACCCCGAGCACTGAGCACCCAGCACCCAGAGCACTGAGCACTGAGCACCCTGAGTACTGAGCGCTGAGCACCCTGAGCACTGAGCACCGAGCACCCTGAGTACTGAGCACTGAGCACCCTGAGTACTGAGCACTGAGCACCCTGAGTACTGAGCACCGAGCACCCTGAGCACTGAGCACCCAGCACGCGGAGTACTGAGCACTGAGCACCCTGAGCACTGAGAACCCAGCACCCTGAGTACTGAGCACCAAGCACCCTGAGTACTGAGCACCCAGCACTCTGAGCACTGAGCACCCAGCACACCGAGCACTGAGCACCCAGCACCCCGAGCACTGAGCACCCAGCACCCCGAGCAATGAGCACCCAGCTCCCCGAGCACTGAGCCTGAGCACCCTGAGTACTGAGCACTGAGCACTCTGAGTACTGAGCACCGAGCACCCTGAGTACTGAGCACCCAGCACCCCGAGCACTGAGCACCGAGCACCCTGAGTACTGAGCACCCAGCACCCTGAGCACTGAACACACAGCACCCTGAGTACTGAGCACCCTGAGCACTGAGCACCCAGCACCCTGAGTACTGAGCAGCGAGCACCACGAGCACTGAGCACCCAGCACCACGAGCACTGAGCACCCAGCACCCTGAGTACTGAGCACCCAGCACACTGAGTACTGAGCACCCAGCAACCCGAGCACTGAGTACCCAGCACCCTGAGCACTGAGCACCCAGAACCCTGAGCACTGAGCACCCAGCACCCTGAGCACTGAGCACCCAGCACCCCGAGCACCGAGCACCCTGAGTACTAAGCATCGAGCACCCTGAGCACTGAGCACCCAGCACCCTGAGCACTGAGCACCCAGCACCCTGAGTACTGAGCACCCAGCACCCCGAGCACTGAGCACCCAGCACCCTGAGTACTGATCACCCAGCACCCTGAGCACTGAGCACCGAGCAACCTGAGCTCTGAGCACCCAGCACCCTGAGGACTGAGCACCCAGCACCCCGAGCACTGAGCACCCTGAGTACTGAGCATTGAGCACCCTGAGTACTGAGCACTGAGCACCCTGAGTACTGAGCACCCAGCACCCTGAGTACTGAGCACCCAGCATCCCGAGCACTGAGTACCAAGCACCCTGAGCACTGAGTACCCAGCACCCTGAGCACTGAGCACCCAGCATCCTGAGCATTGAGCACCCAGCACCCTGAGCACTGAGCACCCAGCACACTGAGTACTGAGCACTGAGCACCCAGCACCCCGAGCACTGAGCACCCAGCACCCTGAGTACTGAGCACTGAGCACCCAGCACCCCGAGCACTGAGCACCCAGCACCCTGAGCACTGAGCACCCAGCACCCGAGTACTGATCACCCAGCACCCTGAGTACTGAGCACCCAGCACCCTGAGTATTGAGCACCCAGCACCCCGAGTACTGAGCACCCAGCACCCTGAGCACTGAGCACCCTGCACCCTGAGCACTGAGCACCCAGCACCCCGAGCACTGCGCACCCAGCACCCTGAGTACTGAGCACCCAGCACCCTGAGCACTGAGCACCCAGCACCCTGAACACTGAGCACCCAGCACCCTGAGCACTGAGCACCCAGCACCCTGAGTAGTGAGCACCCAACGTACTGAGCACCGAGCAACCCGAGCACTGAGCACCCAGCACCCTGAGTACTGAGCACCGAGCACCCCGAGCACTGAGCACCCAGCACCCTGGGTACTGACCTCCGAGCACCCCGAGCACTGAGCACCCAGCACCCCGAGCACTGAGCACCCAGCACCCTGAGTACTGAGCACCCAGCACCCCGATCACTGAGCAGCCAGCACCCCGAGCACTGAGCACCCAGCACCCCGAGCACTGAGCACCCAGCACCCTGAGTACTGAGCACCCAGCACCCTGAGTACTGAGCACCCAGCACCCTGAGCACTGAGCACCCAGCACACTGAGTACTGAGCACCCAACACCCCAAGCACTGAGGACCCAGCACCCTGAGTACTGAGCACTGAGCACCCAGCACCCCGAGCACTGAGCACCCAGCACCCTGAGTACTGAGCACTGAGCACCCAGCACCCTGAGGACTGAGCACCCAGCACCCCGGGCACTGAGCACCCAGCACCTTGAGCACTGAGCACCCTGAGTACTGAGCACCCAGCACCCTGAGCACTGAGCACCGAGAACCCTGAGCACTGAGCACCCAGCACCCTGATCTCTGAGCACCCAGCACCCCGAGCAGTGAGCACCCAGCACCCTGAGCACTGAGCACTGAGCACCCTGAGTACTGAGCACACAGCACCCTGAGTACTGAGCACCCAGCACCCTGAGCAATGAGCACCCTGAGTACTGAGCACCCAGCCCCGTGAGCACTGAGCACCGAGCACCCCGAGTTTTGAGCACCCAGCACCCAGAGTACTGAGTACCCAGCACCCTGAGTACTAAGCACCAAGCACCCTGAGTACTGAGCACCCAGTACCCTGAGCACTGAACACACAGCACCCTGAGTACTGAGCACAGGGAGCACTGAGCACCCAGCACCCTGAGCACTGAGGACCCAGCACCCTGAGTACTGAGCACCCAGCACCCTGAGCACTGAGCACCCAGCACCCTGAGTACTGAGCACCCAGCACATTGAGCACTGAGCACCCAGCACCCTGAGTACTGAGCATCCAGCACCCCGAGCACTGAGCACCCAGCACCCTGAGTACTGAGCATTTAGCACCCCGAGCCCTGAGCACACAGCACCCCGAGCACTGAGCACCCAGCACCCTGTTTACTGAGCACTGAGTACCCAGCACCCCGAGCACTGAGCACACAGCAACCTGAGCACTGAGCATCCTTAGTACTGAGCACCCAGCACCCTGAGCACTGAGCACCAAGCACCCCGAGCACTGAGCACCCAGCACTCAGAGCACTGAGCACTGAGCACCCTGAGTACTGAGCACTGAGCACCCTGAGCACTGAGCACCGAGCACCCTGAGTACTGAGCACTGAGCACCCTGAGTACTGAGCACTGAGCACCCTGAGTACTGAGCACCGAGCACCCTGAGCACTGAGCACCCAGCACGCCGAGTACTGAGCACTGAGCACCCTGAGCACTGAGCACCCAGCACCCTGAGTACTGAGCACCAAGCACCCTGAGTACTGAGCACCCAGCACTCTGAGCACTGAGCACCCAGCACACCGAGCACTGAGCACCCAGCACCCCGAGCACTGAGCACCCAGCACCCCGAGCACTGAGCACCCAGCACCCCGAGCACTGAGCCTGAGCACCCTGAGTACTGAGCACTGAGCACCCTGAGTACTGAGCACCGAGCACCCTGAGTACTGAGCACCCAGCACCCCGAGCACTGAGCACCCAGCACCCCGAGCACTGAGCCTGAGCACCCTGAGTACTGAGCACTGAGCACCCTGAGCACTGAACACACAGCACCCTGAGTACTGAGCACCCTGAGCACTGAGCACCCAGCACCCTGAGTACTGAGCAGCGAGCACCACGAGCACTGAGCACCCAGCACCACGAGCACTGAGCACCCAGCACCCTGAGTACTGAGCACCCAGCACCCTTAGTACTGAGCACCCAGCACCCCGAGCACTGAGTACCCAGCACCCTGAGCACTGAGCACCCAGCACCCTGAGCACTGAGCACCCAGCACCCTGAGCGCTGAGCACCCAGCACCCCGAGCACCGAGCACCCAGAGTACTAAGCACCGAGCACCCTGAGCACTGAGCACCCAGCACCCTGAGCACTGAGCTCCCAGCACCCTGAGTACTGAGCACCCAGCACCCCGAGCACTGAGCACCCAGCACCCTGAGTACTGAGCACCCAGCACCCTGAGCACTGAGCACCGAGCAACCTGAGCACTGAGCACCCAGCACCCTGAGGACTGAGCACCCAGCACCCCGAGCACTGAGCACCCTGAGTACTGAGCATTGAGCACCCTGAGTACTGAGCACTGAGCACCCTGAGTACTGAGCACCCAGTACCCTGAGTACTGAGCACCCAGCATCCTGAGCACTGAGTACCCAGCACCCTGAGCACTGAGTACCCAGCACCCTGAGCACTGAGCACCCAGCATCCTGAGCATTGAGCACCCAGCACCCTGAGCACTGAGCACCCAGCACACTGAGTACTGAGCACTGAGCACCCAGCACCCCGAGCACTGACCACCCAGCTCCCTGAGTACTGAGCACTGAGCACCCAGCACCCCGAGCACTGAGCACCCAGCACCCTGAGCACTGAGCACCCAGCACCCGAGTACTGATCACCCAGCACCCTGAGTACTGAGCACCCAGCACCCTGAGTATTGAGCACCCAGCACCCCGAGTACTGAGCACCGAGCACCCCGAGCACTGAGCACCCAGCACCCTGAGTACTGAGCACCGAGCACCCCGAGCACTGAGCACCCAGCACCCTGAGTACTGACCTCCGAGCACCCCGAGCACTGAGCACCCAGCACCCTGAGCACTGAGCACCAAGCACCCTGAGTACTGAGCACCCAGCACCCCGAGCACTGAGCAGCCAGCACCCCGAGCACTGAGCACCCAGCACCCCGAGCACTGAGCACCCAGCACCCTGAGTTCTGAGCACCCAGCACCCTGAGTACTGAGCACCCAGCACCCTGAGCACTGAGCACCCAGCACACTGAGTACTGAGCACCCAACACCCCAAGCACTGAGCACCCTGAGTACTGAGCACCCAGCACCCCAAGCACTGAGGACCCAGCACCCTGAGTACTGAGCACTGAGCACCCAGCACCCCGAGCACTGAGCACCCAGCACCCTGAGTACTGAGCACTGAGCACCCAGCACCCTGAGGACTGAGCACGCAGCACCCCGGGCACTGAGCACCCAACACCCTGAGCACTGAGCACCCTGAGTACTGAGCACCCAGCACCCCGAGCACTGAGCACCCAGCACCCCGAGCACTGAGCCTGAGCACCCTGAGTACTGAGCACTGAGCACCCTGAGTACTGAGCACCGAGCACCCTGAGTACTGAGCACCCAGCACCCCGAGCACTGAGCACCCAGCACCCCGAGCACTGAGCCTGAGCACCCTGAGTACTGAGCACTGAGCACCCTGAGCACTGAACACACAGCACCCTGAGTACTGAGCACCCTGAGCACTGAGCACCCAGCACCCTGAGTACTGAGCAGCGAGCACCACGAGCACTGAGCACCCAGCACCACGAGCACTGAGCACCCAGCACCCTGAGTACTGAGCACCCAGCACCCTTAGTACTGAGCACCCAGCACCCCGAGCACTGAGTACCCAGCACCCTGAGCACTGAGCACCCAGCACCCTGAGCACTGAGCACCCAGCACCCTGAGCACTGAGCACCCAGCACCCCGAGCACCGAGCACCCAGAGTACTAAGCACCGAGCACCCTGAGCACTGAGCACCCAGCACCCTGAGCACTGAGCTCCCAGCACCCTGAGTACTGAGCACCCAGCACCCCGAGCACTGAGCACCCAGCACCCTGAGTACTGAGCACCCAGCACCCTGAGCACTGAGCACCGAGCAACCTGAGCACTGAGCACCCAGCACCCTGAGGACTGAGCACCCAGCACCCCGAGCACTGAGCACCCTGAGTACTGAGCATTGAGCACCCTGAGTACTGAGCACTGAGCACCCTGAGTACTGAGCACCCAGTACCCTGAGTACTGAGCACCCAGCATCCTAAGCACTGAGTACCCAGCACCCTGAGCACTGAGTACCCAGCACCCTGAGCACTGAGCACCCAGCATCCTGAGCATTGAGCACCCAGCACCCTGAGCACTGAGCACCCAGCACACTGAGTACTGAGCACTGAGCACCCAGCACCCCGAGCACTGACCACCCAGCTCCCTGAGTACTGAGCACTGAGCACCCAGCACCCCGAGCACTGAGCACCCAGCACCCTGAGCACTGAGCACCCAGCACCCGAGTACTGATCACCCAGCACCCTGAGTACTGAGCACCCAGCACCCTGAGTATTGAGCACCCAGCACCCCGAGTACTGAGCACCGAGCACCCCGAGCACTGAGCACCCAGCACCCTGAGTACTGAGCACCGAGCACCCCGAGCACTGAGCACCCAGCACCCTGAGTACTGACCTCCGAGCACCCCGAGCACTGAGCACCCAGCACCCTGAGCACTGAGCACCAAGCACCCTGAGTACTGAGCACCCAGCACCCCGAGCACTGAGCAGCCAGCACCCCGAGCACTGAGCACCCAGCACCCCGAGCACTGAGCACCCAGCACCCTGAGTACTGAGCACCCAGCACCCTGAGTACTGAGCACCCAGCACCCTGAGCACTGAGCACCCAGCACACTGAGTACTGAGCACCCAACACCCCAAGCACTGAGCACCCTGAGTACTGAGCACCCAGCACCCCAAGCACTGAGGACCCAGCACCCTGAGTACTGAGCACTGAGCACCCAGCACCCCGAGCACTGAGCACCCATCACCCTGAGTACTGAGCACTGAGCACCCAGCACCCTGAGGACTGAGCACGCAGCACCCCGGGCACTGAGCACCCAACACCCTGAGCACTGAGCACCCTGAGTACTGAGCACCCAGCACCCTGAGCACTGAGCACCGAGAACCCTGAGCACTGAGCACCCAGCACCCTGATCACTGAGCACCCAGCACCCCGAGCAGTGAGCACCCAGCACCCTGAGCACTGAGCACTGAGCACCCTGAGTACTGAGCACACAGCACCCTGAGTACTGAGCACCCAGCACCCTGAGCAATGAGCACCCTGAGTACTGAGCACCCAGCACCGTGAGCACTGAGCACCGAGCACCCCGAGTTCTGAGCACCCAGCACCCAGAGTACTGAGCACCCAGCACCCTGAGTACTAAGCACCAAGCACCCTGAGTACTGAGCACCCAGTACCCTGAGCACTGAACACACAGCACCCTGAGTACTGAGCACACCGAGCACTGAGCACCCAGCACCCTGAGCACTGAGGACCCAGCACCCTGAGTACTGAGCACCCAGCACCCTGAGCACTGAGCACCCAGCACCCTGAGTACTGAGCACCCAGCACCCTGAGCACTGAGCACCCAGCACCCTGAGTACTGAGCATCCAGCACCCCGAGCACTGAGCACCCAGCACCATGAGTACTGAGCACTGAGCACCCAGCACCCCGAGCACTGAGCACCCAGCACCCTGTTTACTGAGCACTGAATACCCAGCACCCCGAGCACTGAGCACCCAGCACTCTGAGCACTGAGCATCCTGAGTACTGAGCACCCAGCACCCTGAGCACTGAGCACCCATCACCCCGAGCACTGAGCACCCAGCACACAGAGCACTGAGCACTGAGCACCCTGAGTACTGAGCACTGAGCACCCTGAGCACTGAGCACCGAGCACCCTGAGTACGGAGCACTGAGAACCCTGAGCACTGAGCACCCTGCACCCTGAGTACTGAGCACCCAGCACCCTGAGCACTGAGGACCGAGCACCTTGAGTACTAAGCACCCAGCACCCTGAGTACTGAGCACCGTGCACCCTGAGCACTGAGCACCCAGCACGCTGAGTACTGAGCACTGAGCACCCTGAGCACTGAGCACCCAGCACCCTGAGTACTGAGCACCGAGCACCCTGAGTACTGAGCAGCGAGCACCACGAGCACTGAGCACCCAGCACCACGAGCACTGAGCACCCAGCACCCTGAGTACTGAGCACCCAGCACCCTTAGTACTGAGCACCCAGCACCCCGAGCACTGAGTACCCAGCACCCTGAGCACTGAGCACCCAGCACCCTGAGCACTGAGCACCCAGCACCCTGAGCACTGAGCACCCAGCACCCCGAGCACCGAGCACCCAGAGTACTAAGCACCGAGCACCCTGAGCACTGAGCACCCAGCACCCTGAGCACTGAGCTCCCAGCACCCTGAGTACTGAGCACCCAGCACCCCGAGCACTGAGCACCCAGCACCCTGAGTACTGAGCACCCAGCACCCTGAGCACTGAGCACCGAGCAACCTGAGCACTGAGCACCCAGCACCCTGAGGACTGAGCACCCAGCACCCCGAGCACTGAGCACCCTGAGTACTGAGCATTGAGCACCCTGAGTACTGAGCACTGAGCACCCTGAGTACTGAGCACCCAGTACCCTGAGTACTGAGCACCCAGCATCCTAAGCACTGAGTACCCAGCACCCTGAGCACTGAGTACCCAGCACCCTGAGCACTGAGCACCCAGCATCCTGAGCATTGAGCACCCAGCACCCTGAGCACTGAGCACCCAGCACACTGAGTACTGAGCACTGAGCACCCAGCACCCCGAGCACTGACCACCCAGCTCCCTGAGTACTGAGCACTGAGCACCCAGCACCCCGAGCACTGAGCACCCAGCACCCTGAGCACTGAGCACCCAGCACCCGAGTACTGATCACCCAGCACCCTGAGTACTGAGCACCCAGCACCCTGAGTATTGAGCACCCAGCACCCCGAGTACTGAGCACCGAGCATCCCGAGCACTGAGCACCCAGCACCCTGAGTACTGAGCACCGAGCACCCCGAGCACTGAGCACCCAGCACCCTGAGAACTGACCTCCGAGCACCCCGAGCACTGAGCACCCAGCACCCTGAGCACTGAGCACCAAGCACCCTGAGTACTGAGCACCCAGCACCCCGAGCACTGAGCAGCCAGCACCCCGAGCACTGAGCACCCAGCACCCCGAGCACTGAGCACCCAGCACCCTGAGTACTGAGCACCCAGCACCCTGAGTACTGAGCACCCAGCACCCTGAGCACTGAGCACCCAGCACACTGAGTACTGAGCACCCAACACCCCAAGCACTGAGCACCCTGAGTACTGAGCACCCAGCACCCCAAGCACTGAGGACCCAGCACCCTGAGTACTGAGCACTGAGCACCCAGCACCCCGAGCACTGAGCACCCAGCACCCTGAGTACTGAGCACTGAGCACCCAGCACCCTGAGGACTGAGCACGCAGCACCCCGGGCACTGAGCACCCAACACCCTGAGAACTGAGCACCCTGAGTACTGAGCACCCAGCACCCTGAGCACTGAGCACCGAGAACCCTGAGCACTGAGCACCCAGCACCCTGATCACTGAGCACCCAGCACCCCGAGCAGTGAGCACCCAGCACCCTGAGCACTGAGCACTGAGCACCCTGAGTACTGAGCACACAGCACCCTGAGTACTGAGCACCCAGCACCCTGAGCAATGAGCACCCTGAGTACTGAGCACCCAGCACCGTGAGCACTGAGCACCGAGCACCCCGAGTTCTGAGCACCCAGCACCCAGAGTACTGAGCACCCAGCACCCTGAGTACTAAGCACCAAGCACCCTGAGTACTGAGCACCCAGTACCCTGAGCACTGAACACACAGCACCCTGAGTACTGAGCACACCGAGCACTGAGCACCCAGCACCCTGAGCACTGAGGACCCAGCACCCTGAGTACTGAGCACCCAGCACCCTGAGCACTGAGCACCCAGCACCCTGAGTACTGAGCACCCAGCACCCTGAGCACTGAGCACCCAGCACCCTGAGTACTGAGCATCCAGCACCCCGAGCACTGAGCACCCAGCACCATGAGTACTGAGCACTGAGCACCCAGCACCCCGAGCACTGAGCACCCAGCACCCTGTTTACTGAGCACTGAATACCCAGCACCCCGAGCACTGAGCACCCAGCACTCTGAGCACTGAGCATCCTGAGTACTGAGCACCCAGCACCCTGAGCACTGAGCACCCATCACCCCGAGCACTGAGCACCCAGCACACAGAGCACTGAGCACTGAGCACCCTGAGTACTGAGCACTGAGCACCCTGAGCACTGAGCACCGAGCACCCTGAGTACGGAGCACTGAGAACCCTGAGCACTGAGCACCCTGCACCCTGAGTACTGAGCACCCAGCACCCTGAGCACTGAGGACCGAGCACCTTGAGTACTAAGCACCCAGCACCCTGAGTACTGAGCACCGTGCACCCTGAGCACTGAGCACCCAGCACGCTGAGTACTGAGCACTGAGCACCCTGAGCACTGAGCACCCAGCACCCTGAGTACTGAGCACCGAGCACCCTGAGTACTGAGCACCCAGCACCCTGAGCACTGAGCACCCAGCACACCGAGCAGTGAGCACCCAGCACCCCGAGCACTGAGCACCCAGCACCCCGAGCACTGAGCACCCAGCACCCCGAGCACTGAGGCTGAGCACCCTGAGTACTGAGCACTGAGCACCCTGAGTACTGAGCACCGAGCACCCTGAGTACTGAGCACCCAGCACCCCGAGCACTGAGCACTGAGCACCCTGAGTACTGAGCACCCAGCACCCTGAGCACTGAACACACTGCACCCTGAGTACTGAGCACCCCGAGCACTGAGCACCCAGCACCCTGAGTACTGAGCAGCGAGCACCACGAGCACTGAGCTCCCAGCACCACGAGCACTGAGCACCCAGCACCCTGAGTACTGAGCACCCAGCACCCTGAGTACTGAGCACCCAGCACCCCGAGCACTGAGTACCCACACCCTGAGCACTGAGCACCCAGCACCCTGAGCACTGAGCACCCAGCACCCTGAGCACTGAGCACCCAGCACCCCGAGCACTGAGCACTGAGCACCCAGCACCCCGAGCACTGAGCACCCAGCACCCTGAGTACTGAGCACCCAGCACCCCGAGCACTGAGTACCCAGCACCCTGAGCACTGAGCACCCAGCACCCTGAGCACTGAGCACCCAGCACCCTGAGCACTGAGCACCCAGCACCCTGAGTACTGAGCACTGAGCACCCAGCACCCTGAGCACTGAGCACGCAGCACCCTGAGTACTGAGCACTGAACACCCAGCACCCCGAGCACTGAGCACCCAGCACCCTGAGCACTGAGAACCCAGCACCCGAGTACTGAGCACCCAGCACCCTGAGTACTGAGCACCCAGCACCCTGAGCACTGAGCACCCAGCACCCTGAGTACTGAGCACCCAGCACCCTGAGCACTGAGCACCGAGCACCCTGAGCACTGAGCACCCAGCACCCTGAGGACTGAGCACCCAGCACCCCGAGCACTGAGCACCCAGCACCCTGAGCACTGAGCACCCTGAGCACTGAGCAATGAGCACCCTGAGTACTGAGCACCCAGCACCCTGAGTACTGAGCACCCAGCAACCTGAGCACTGAGCACCGAGCACCCTGAGCACTGAGCACCCAGCACCCCGAGCACTGAGCACCCAGCACCCTGAGCACTGAGCACCCTGAGTACTGAGCACTGAGCACCCTGAGTACTGAGCACTGAGCACCCTGAGTACTGAGCACCCAGCACCCTGAGTACTGAGCACCCAGCACCCTGAGCAATGAGCACCCTGAGTTCTGAGCACCCAGCACCCTGAGCACTGAGCACCGAGCACCCCGAGCACTGAGCACCCAGCACCCGGAGAACTGAGCACCCAGCACCCTGAGTACTAAGCACCGAGCACCCTGAGTACTGAGCACCCAGTACCCTGAGCACTGAACACACAGCACCCTGAGTACTGAGCACCCCGATCACTGAGCACCCAGCACCCTGAGCACTGAACACACAGCACCCTGAGTACTGAGCACCCCGAGCACTGAGCACCCAGCACCCTGAGTACTGAGCAGCGAGCACCACGAGCACTGAGCTCCCAGCACCACGAGCACTGAGCACCCAGCACCCTGAGTACTGAGCACCCAGCACCCTGAGTACTGAGCACCCAGCACCCCGAGCACTGAGTACCCAGCACGCTGAGCACTGAGCACCCAGCACCCTGAGCACTGAGCACCCAGCACCCTGAGCACTGAGCACCCAGCACCCCGAGCACTGAGCACTGAGCACCCAGCACCCCGAGCACTGAGCACCCAGCACCCTGAGTACTGAGCACCCAGCACCCTGAGCACTGAGCACCCAGCACCCTGAGCACTGAGCACCCAGCACCCTGAGCACTGAGCACACAGCACCCTGAGTACTGAGCACTGAGCACCCAGAACCCTGAGCACTGAGCACCCAGCACCCTGAGTACTGAGCACTGAACACCCAGCACCCCGAGCACTGAGCACCCAGCACCCTGAGCACTGAGAACCCAGCACCCGAGTACTGAGCACCCAGCACCCTGAGTACTGAGCACCCAGCACCCTGAGCACTGAGCACCCAGCACCCTGAGTACTGAGCACCCAGCACCCTGAGCACTGAGCACCGAGCACCCTGAGCACTGAGCACCCAGCACCCTGAGGACTGAGCACCCAGCACCCCGAGCACTGAGCACACAGCACCCTGAGCACTGAGCACCCTGAGTACTGAGCAATGAGCACCCTGAGTACTGAGCACCCAGCACCCTGAGTACTGAGCACCCAGCAACCTGAGCACTGAGCACCGAGCACCCTGAGCACTGAGCACCCAGCACCCTGAGCACTGACCACCCAGCACCCTGAGCACTGAGCACCCAGCACCCTGAGTACTGAGCACCCTGAGTACTGAGCACACAGCACCCTGAGCACTGAGCACCCAGCACCCCGAGCACTGAGCACCCAGCACCCTGAGCACTGAGCACCCTGAGTACTGAGCACTGAGCACCCTGAGTACTGAGCACTGAGCACCCTGAGTACTGAGCACCCAGCACCCTGAGTACTGAGCACCCAGCACCCTGAGCAATGAGCACCCTGAGTTCTGAGCACCCAGCACCCTGAGCACTGAGCACCGAGCACCCCGAGCACTGAGCACCCAGCACCCGGAGAACTGAGCACCCAGCACCCTGAGTACTAAGCACCGAGCACCCTGAGTACTGAGCACCCAGTACCCTGAGCACTGAACACACAGCACCCTGAGTACTGAGCACCCCGATCACTGAGCACCCAGCACCCTGAGCACTGAGGACCCAGCACCCTGAGTACTGAGCACCCAGCACCCTGAGCACTGAGCACCCAGCACCCTGAGCACTGAGCACCCAGCACCCCGAGCACTGAGCACCCAGCACCCCGAAAACTGAGCACCCAGCACCCTGAGCACTGAGCACCCAACACCCTGAGCACTGAGCAGCCAGCACCCCGAGCACTGAGCACCCAGCACCCCGAGCACTGAGCACCGAGCACCCCGAGCACTGAGCACCCAGCACCCTGAGTACTGAGCACCCAACACCCTGAGCACTGAGCACCCAGCACCCTGAGTACTGAGGACCCAACACCCCAAGCACTGAGCACCCTGAGTACTGAGCACCCAGCACCCCAATCACTGAGCAGCCTGAGTACCGAGCACCCAGCACCCTGAGTAATGAGCACCCAGCACCCCGAGCACTGAGCACCCAGCACCCTGAGTACTGAGCACCGAGCTCCCTGAGTACTGAGCAGCCAGCACCCTGAGTACTGAGCACCCAGCGTACTGAGCACCGAGAACCCAGCACCCTGAGGACTGAGCACCCAGCACCCTGAGCACTGAGCACCCAGCACCCTGAGTACTGAGCACCGAGCACCCCGAGAACTGAGCACCCAGAACCCCGAGCACTGAGCACCCAGCACCCCGAGCACTGAGCACGCAGCACCCCGAGCACTGAGCACCCAGCACCCCTAGCACTGAACACCCAGCACCCCGAGCACTGAGCACCCAGCTCCCTGAGTACTGAGCACCCAGCACCCCGAGTACTGAGCACCCAGCAATGTGAGCACCGAGCAGCAAGCACCCCGAGCACTGAGCACCCAGCACCCTGAGCACTGAGCACCCAGCACCCTGAGTCCTGAGCACTGAGCACCCCGAGTACTGAGCACCCAGCACCCCGAGCACTGAGCAGCGAGCACCCCGAGCACTGAGCACCCAGCACCCCGAGCACTGAGCACCCAGCACCCGAACACTGAGCACCCAGCACCCTGAGCACTGAGCACCCAACACCCTGAGCACTGAGCAGCCAGCACCCCGAGCACTGAGCACCCAGCACCCCGAGCACTGAGAACCCAGCACCCTGAGTACTGAGCACCCAGCACCCTGAGTACTGAGCACCCAGCACCCTGAGCACTGAGCACCCAACACCCTGAGCACTGAGCAGCCAGCACCCCGAGCACTGAGCACCCAGCACCCCGAGCACTGAGAACCCAGCACCCTGAGTACTGAGCACCCAGCACCCTGAGTACTGAGCACCCAGCACCCTGAGCACTGAGCACCCAACACCCTGAGCACTGAGCAGCGAGCACCCCGAGCACTGAGCACCAAGCACCCCGAGCACTGAGCACCCAGCACCCGAACACTGAGCACCCAGCACCCTGAGCACTGAGCACCCAACACCCTGAGCACTGAGCACCCAGCACCCCGAGCACTGAGCACCCAGCACCCTGAGCACTGAGAACCCAGCACCCTGAGTACTGAGCACCCAGCACCCTGAGTACTGAGCACCCAGCACCCTGAGCACTGAGCACCCAGCACCCTGAGTACTGAGCACCGAGCACCCCGAGAACTGAGCACCCAGAACCCCGAGCACTGAGCACCCAGCACCCCGAGCACTGAGCACGCAGCACCCCGAGCACTGAGCACCCAGCACCCTGAGGACTGAGCACCCAGCACCCTGAGCACTGAGCACCCAGCACCCTGAGTACTGAGCACCGAGCACCCCGAGAACTGAGCACCCAGAACCCCGAGCACTGAGCACCCAGCACCCCGAGCACTGAGCACGCAGCACCCCGAGCACTGAGCACCCAGCACCCCGAGCACTGAACACCCAGCACCCCGAGCACTGAGCACCCAGCTCCCTGAGTACTGAGCACCCAGCACCCCGAGTACTGAGCACCCAGCAATGTGAGCACCGAGCAGCAAGCACCCCGAGCACTGAGCACCCAGCACCCTGAGCACTGAGCACCCAGCACCCTGAGTCCTGAGCACTGAGCACCCCGAGTACTGAGCACCCAGCACCCCGAGCACTGAGCAGCGAGCACCCCGAGCACTGAGCACCCAGCACCCCGAGCACTGAGCACCCAGCACCCGAACACTGAGCACCCAGCACCCTGAGCACTGAGCACCCAACACCCTGAGCACTGAGCAGCCAGCACCCCGAGCACTGAGCACCCAGCACCCCGAGCACTGAGCACCCAGCACCCCGAGCACTGAGCACCCAGCACCCTGAGTACTGAGCACCCAACACCCCAAGCACTGAGCACCCTGAGTACTGAGCACCCAGCACCCTGAGTAATGAGCACCCAGCACCCCGAGCACTGAGCACCCAGCACCCTGAGTACTGAGCACCGAGCACCCTGAGTACTGAGCACCGAGCACCCCGAGCACTGAGCACCCAGCACACTGAGTACTGAGCTCTGAGCACCCCGAGCACTGAGCACCCAGCACCCCGAGCACTGAGCACCCAGCACCCTGAGTACTGAGCACCCAGCACCCCGAGCACTGAGCAGCCAGCACCCCGAGCACTGAGCACCCAGCACCCCGAGCACTGAGCACCCAGCACCCCGAGCACTGAGCACCCAGCACCCCGAGCACCGAGCACCCTGAGTACTAAGCACCGAGCACTCTGAGCACTGAGCACCCAGCACCCTTGCACTGAGCACCCAGCACCCTGAGTACTGAGCACCCAGCACCCCGAGCACTGAGCACCCAGCACCATGAGTACTGAGCACCCAGCACCCCGAGCACTGAGCACCCAGCACCCCGAGCACTGAGCACCCAGCACCCCGAGCACCGAGCACCCTGAGTACTAAGCACCGAGCACTCTGAGCACTGAGCACCCAGCACCCTTGCACTGAGCACCCAGCACCCTGAGTACTGAGCACCCAGCACCCCGAGCACTGAGCACCCAGCACCATGAGTACTGAGCACCCAGCACCCTGAGCACTGAGCACCGAGCAACCTGAGCACAGAGCACCCAGCAGCCTGAGGACTGAGCACCCAGCACCCCGAGCACTGAGCACCCTGAGTACTGAGCACTGAGCACCCTGAGTACTGAGCACTGAGCACCCTGAGTACTGAGTACCCAGCACCCTGAGTACTGAGCACCCAGCATCCCGAGCACTGAGTACCCAGCACCCTGAGCACTGAGTACCCAGCACCCTGAGCACTGAGCACCCAGCATCCTGAGCATTGAGCACCCAGCACCCTGAGCACTGAGCACCCACCACACTGAGTACTGAGCACTGAGCACCCAGCACCCCGAGCACTGAGCACCCAGCACCCGAACACTGAGCACCCAGCACCCTGAGCACTGAGCACCCAACACCCTGAGCACTGAGCAACCAGCACCCCGAGCACTGAGCACCCAGCACCCCGAGCACTGAGCACCCAGCACCCCGAGCACTGAGCACCCAGCACCCTGAGTACTGAGCACCCAGCACCCTGAGTACTGAGCACCCAACACCCTGAGCACTTAGCACCCAGCACCCTGAGTACTGAGCACCCAACACCCCAAGCACTGAGCACCCTGAGTACTGAGCACCCAGCACCGCAAGCACTGAGCACCCTGAGTACTGAGCACCCAGCACCCTGAGTAATGAGCACCCAGCACCCCGAGCACTGAGCACCCAGCACCCTGAGTACTGAGCACCGAGCACCCTGAGTACTGAGCAGCCAGCACCCTGAGTACTGAGCACCCAGCGTACTGAGCACCGAGCACCCAGCACCCTGAGTACTGAGCACCCAGCACCCTGAGCACTGAGCACCCAGCACCCTGAGTACTGAGCACCGAGCACCCCGAGCACTGAGAACCCAGAACCCCGAGCACTGAGCACCCAGCACCCCGAGCACTGAGCACCCAGCACCCCGAGCACTGAGCACCCAGCACCCCGAGCACTGAGCACCCTGAGTACTAAGCACCGAGCACCCTGAGCACTGAGTACCCAGCACCCTGAGCACTGAGCACCCAGCACCCTGAGTACTGAGCACCCAGCACCCCGAGCACTGAGCACCCAGCACCATGAGTACTGAGCACCCAGCACCCTGAGCACTGAGCACCGAGCAACCTGAGCACAGAGCACCCAGCACCCTGAGGACTGAGCACCCAGCACCCCGAGCACTGAGCACCCTGAGTACTGAGCACTGAGCACCCTGAGTACTGAGCACTGAGCACCCTGAGTACTGAGCACCCAGCACCCTGAGTACTGAGCACCCAGCATCCTGAGCACTGAGTACCCAGCACCCTGAGCACTGAGTACCCAGCACCCTGAGCAATGAGCACCCAGCATCCTGAGCATTGAGCACCCAGCACCCTGAGCACTGAGCACCCACCACACTGAGTACTGAGCACTGAGCACCCAGCACCCCGAGCACTGAGCACCCAGCACCCTGAGTACTGAGCACTGAGCACCCAGCACCCCGAGCACTGAGCACCCAGCACCCTGAGCACTGAGCACCCAGCACACGAGTACTGATCACCCAGCACCCTGAGTACTGAGCACCCAGCACCCTGAGCATTGAGCACCCAGCACCCCGAGTACTGAGCACCCAGCACCCTGAGCACTGAGCACCCTGCACCTTGAGCACTGAGCACCCAGCACCCTGAGCACTGCGCACCCAGCACCCTGAGTACTGAGCACCCAGCACCCTGAGCACTGAGCACCTAGCACCCTGAACACTGAGCACCCAGCACCCTGAGCACTGAGCACCCAGCACCCTGAGTAGTGAGCACCCAACGTACTGAGCACCGAGCACCCCGAGCACTGAGCACCCAGCACCCTGAGTACTGAGCACCGAGCACCCCGAGCACTGAGCACCCAGCACACTGAGTACTGAGCTCTGAGCACCCCGAGCACTGAGCACCCAGCACCCCGAGCACTGAGCACCCAGCACCCTGAGTACTGAGCACCCAGCACCCCGAGCACTGAGCAGCCAGCACCCCGAGCACTGAGCACCCAGCACCCCGAGCACTGAGCACCCAGCACCCTGAGTACTGAGCACACAGCAACCTGAGTACTGAGCACCCAACACCCTGAGCACTGAGCACCCAGCACCCTGAGTACTGAGCACCCAACACCCCAAGCACTGAGCACCCTGAGTACTAAGCACCCAGCACCCCAAGCACTGAGGACCCAGCACCCTGAGTACTGAGCACTGAGCACCCAGCACCCCGAGCACTGAGCACCCTGCACCCTGAGTACTGAGCACTGAGCACCCAGCACCCTGAGGACTGAGCACCCAGCACCCCGGGCACTGAGCACCCAGCACCCTGAGCACTGAGCACCCTGAGTACTGAGCACTGAGCACACTGAGTACTGAGCACACAGCACCCCGAGCACTGAGCACCCAGCACCCTGAACACTGAGCACCCTGAGTACTGAGCACTGAGCACCCTGAGTACTGAGCAATGAGCACCCTGAGTACTGAGCACCGAGCACCCCGAGTTCTGAGCACCCAGCACCCAGAGTACTGAGCACCCAGCACCCTGAGTACTAAGCACCAAGAACCCTGAGTACTGAGCACCCAGTACCCTGAGCACTGAACACACAGCACCCTGAGTACTGAGCACACCGAGCACTGAGCACCCAGCACCCTGAGAACTGAGGACCCCGCACCCTGAGTACTGAGCACCCAGCACCCTGAGCACTGAGCACCCAGCACCCTGAGTACTGAGAACCCAGCACCCTGAGCACTGAGCACCCAGCACCCTGAGTACTGAGCATCCAGCACCCCGAGCACTGAGCACCCAGCACCCTGAGTACTGAGCACTGAACACCCAGCACCCCGAGCACTGAGCACCCAACACCCTGTTTACTGAGCACTGAGTACCCAGCACCCCGAGCCCTGAGCACCCAGCACCCTGAGCACTGAGCATCCTGAGTACTGAGCACCCAGCACCCTGAGCACTGAGCACCCAGCACCCCGAGCACTGAGCACCCAGCACCCAGAGCACGGAGCACTGAGCACCCTGAGTACTGAGCACTGAGCACCCTGAGCACTGAGCACCGAGCACCCTGAGTACTGAGCACCCTGAGCACTGAGCACCCTGTACCCTGAGTACTGAGCACCCAGCACCCTGAGCACTGAGGACCGAGCACCCTGAGCACTGAGCACCCAGCATGCTGAGTACTGAGCACTGATCACCCTGAGTACTGAGCACCCAGCACCCTGAGCACTGAGGACCGAGCACCTTGAGTACTGAGCACTGAGCACCCTGAGTACTGAGCACCGAGCACCCTGAGTACTGAGCACCCAGCACTCTGAGCACTGAGCACCCAGCACACCGAGCACTGAGCACCCAGCACCCCGAGCACTGAGCACCCAGCACCCTGAGCACTGAGCCTGAGCACCCTGAGTACTGAGCACTGAGCACCCTGAGTACTGAGCACCGAGCACTCTGAGTACTGAGCACCCAGCACCCTGAGCACTGAACACACAGCACCCTGAGTACTGAGCACCCCGAACACTGAGCACCCAGCACCCTGAGTACTGAGCAGCGAGCACCACGAGCACTGAGCACCCAGCACCCCGAGCACTGAGCACCCAGCACCCTGAGTACTGAGCACCCAGCACCCTGAGTACTGAGCACCCAGCACCCCGAGCACTGAGTACCCAGCACCCTGAGCACTGCGCACCCAGCACCCTGAGCACTGAGCACCCAGCACCCTGAGCACTGAGCACCCAGCACCCTGAGTAATGAGCACTGAGCACCCAGCACCCCGAGCACTGAGCACCCAGCACCCTGAGTACTGAGCACTGAACACCCAGCACCCCGAGCACTGAGCACCCAGCACCCTGAGCACTGAGAACCCAGCACCCGAGTACTGAGCACACAGCACCCTGAGTACTGAGCACCCAGCACCCGAGCACTGAGCACCCAGCACCCTGAGTACTGAGCACCCAGCACCCTGAGCACTGAACACCGAGCACCCTGAGCACTGTGCACCCAGCACCCTGAGGACTGAGCACACAGCACCCCGAGCACTGAGCACCCAGCAACCTGAGCACTGAGCACCCTGAGTACTGAGCACTGAGCACCCTGAGCACTGAGCAATGAGCACCCTGAGCACTGAGCACCCAGCACCCTGAGGACTGAGCACCCAGCACCCCGAGCACTGAGCACACAGCACCCTGAGCACTGAGCACCCAGCACCCTGAGCACTGAGCACCCAGCACCCTGAGCACTGAGCACCCAGCACCCTGAGTACTGAGCACCCTGAGTACTGAGCACCCAGCACCCTGAGCACTGAGCACCCAGCACCCCGAGCACTGAGCACCCAGCACCCTGAGCACTGAGCACCCTGAATACTGAGCACTGAGCACCCTGAGTACTGATCACTGAGCACCATGAGTACTGAGCACCCAGCACCCTGAGTACTGAGGACCCAACACCCCAAGCACTGAGCACCCTGAGTACTGAGCACCCAGCACCCCAATCACTGAGCAGCCTGAGTACCGAGCACCCAGCACCCTGAGTAATGAGCACCCAGCACCCCGAGCACTGAGCACCCAGCACCCTGAGTACTGAGCACCGAGCTCCCTGAGTACTGAGCAGCCAGCACCCTGAGTACTGAGCACCCAGCGTACTGAGCACCGAGAACCCAGCACCCTGAGGACTGAGCACCCAGCACCCTGAGCACTGAGCACCCAGCACAATGAGTACTGAGCACCGAGCACCCCGAGAACTGAGCACCCAGAACCCCGAGCACTGAGCACCCAGCACCCCGAGCACTGAGCACGCAGCACCCCGAGCACTGAGCACCCAGCACCCTGAGTACTGTGCATCCAGCACCCCGAGCACTGAGCACCCAGCTCCCTGAGTACTGAGCACCCAGCACCCCGAGTACTGAGCACCCAGCAATGTGAGCACCGAGCAGCAAGCACCCCGAGCACTGAGCACCCAGCACCCTGAGCACTGAGCACCCAGCACCCTGAGTCCTGAGCACTGAGCACCCCGAGTACTGAGCACCCAGCACCCCGAGCACTGAGCAGCGAGCACCCCGAGCACTGAGCACCCAGCACCCCGAGCACTGAGCACCCAGCACCCGAACACTGAGCACCCAGCACCCTGAGCACTGAGCACCCAACACCCTGAGCACTGAGCAGCCAGCACCCCGAGCACTGAGCACCCAGCACCCCGAGCACTGAGAACCCAGCACCCTGAGTACTGAGCACCCAGCACCCTGAGTACTGAGCACCCAGCACCCTGAGCACTGAGCACCCAACACCCTGAGCACTGAGCAGCCAGCACCCCGAGCACTGAGCACCCAGCACCCCGAGCACTGAGAACCCAGCACCCTGAGTACTGAGCACCCAGCACCCTGAGTACTCAGCACCCAGCACCCTGAGCACTGAGCACCCAACACCCTGAGCACTGAGCAGCGAGCACCCCGAGCACTGAGCACCAAGCACCCCGAGCACTGAGCACCCAGCACCCGAACACTGAGCACCCAGCACCCTGAGCACTGAGCACCCAACACCCTGAGCACTGAGCAGCCAGCACCCCGAGCACTGAGCACCCAGCACCCTGAGCACTGAGAACCCAGCACCCTGAGTACTGAGCACCCAGCACCCTGAGTACTGAGCACCCAGCACCCTGAGCACTGAGCACCCAGCACCCTGAGTACTGAGCACCGAGCACCCCGAGAACTGAGCACCCAGAACCCCGAGCACTGAGCACCCAGCACCCCGAGCACTGAGCACGCAGCACCCCGAGCACTGAGCACCCAGCACCCTGAGGACTGAGCACCCAGCACCCTGAGCACTGAGCACCCAGCACCCTGAGTACTGAGCACCGAGCACCCCGAGAACTGAGCACCCAGAACCCCGAGCACTGAGCACCCAGCACCCCGAGCACTGAGCACGCAGCACCCCGAGCACTGAGCACCCAGCACCCCGAGCACTGAACACCCAGCACCCCGAGCACTGAGCACCCAGCTCCCTGAGTACTGAGCACCCAGCACCCCGAGTACTGAGCACCCAGCAATGTGAGCACCGAGCAGCAAGCACCCCGAGCACTGAGCACCCAGCACCCTGAGCACTGAGCACCCAGCACCCTGAGTCCTGAGCACTGAGCACCCCGAGTACTGAGCACCCAGCACCCCGAGCACTGAGCAGCGAGCACCCCGAGCACTGAGCACCCAGCACCCCGAGCACTGAGCACCCAGCACCCGAACACTGAGCACCCAGCACCCTGAGCACTGAGCACCCAACACCCTGAGCACTGAGCAGCCAGCACCCCGAGCACTGAGCACCCAGCACCCCGAGCACTGAGCACCCAGCACCCCGAGCACTGAGCACCCAGCACCCTGAGTACTGAGCACCCAACACCCCAAGCACTGAGCACCCTGAGTACTGAGCACCCAGCACCCTGAGTAATGAGCACCCAGCACCCCGAGCACTGAGCACCCAGCACCCTGAGTACTGAGCACCGAGCACCCTGAGTACTGAGCACCGAGCACCCCGAGCACTGAGCACCCAGCACACTGAGTACTGAGCTCTGAGCACCCCGAGCACTGAGCACCCAGCACCCCGAGCACTGAGCACCCAGCACCCTGAGTACTGAGCACCCAGCACCCCGAGCACTGAGCAGCCAGCACCCCGAGCACTGAGCACCCAGCACCCCGAGCACTGAGCACCCAGCACCCCGAGCACTGAGCACCCAGCACCCCGAGCACCGAGCACCCTGAGTACTAAGCACCGAGCACTCTGAGCACTGAGCACCCAGCACCCTTGCACTGAGCACCCAGCACCCTGAGTACTGAGCACCCAGCACCCCGAGCACTGAGCACCCAGCACCATGAGTACTGAGCACCCAGCACCCCGAGCACTGAGCACCCAGCACCCCGAGCACTGAGCACCCAGCACCCCGAGCACCGAGCACCCTGAGTACTAAGCACCGAGCACTCTGAGCACTGAGCACCCAGCACCCTTGCACTGAGCACCCAGCACCCTGAGTACTGAGCACCCAGCACCCCGAGCACTGAGCACCCAGCACCATGAGTACTGAGCACCCAGCGCCCTGAGCACTGAGCACCGAGCAACCTGAGCACAGAGCACCCAGCAGCCTGAGGACTGAGCACCCAGCACCCCGAGCACTGAGCACCCTGAGTACTGAGCACTGAGCACCCTGAGTACTGAGCACTGAGCACCCTGAGTACTGAGCACCCAGCACCCTGAGTACTGAGCACCCAGCATCCCGAGCACTGAGTACCCAGCACCCTGAGCACTGAGTACCCAGCACCCTGAGCACTGAGCACCCAGCATCCTGAGCATTGAGCACCCAGCACCCTGAGCACTGAGCACCCACCACACTGAGTACTGAGCACTGAGCACCCAGCACCCCGAGCACTGAGCACCCAGCACCCGAACACTGAGCACCCAGCACCCTGAGCACTGAGCACCCAACACCCTGAGCACTGAGCAACCAGCACCCCGAGCACTGAGCACCCAGCACCCCGAGCACTGAGCACCCAGCACCCCGAGCACTGAGCACCCAGCACCCTGAGTACTGAGCACCCAGCACCCTGAGTACTGAGCACCCAACACCCTGAGCACTTAGCACCCAGCACCCTGAGTACTGAGCACCCAACACCCCAAGCACTGAGCACCCTGAGTACTGAGCACCCAGCACCGCAAGCACTGAGCACCCTGAGTACTGAGCACCCAGCACCCTGAGTAATGAGCACCCAGCACCCCGAGCACTGAGCACCCAGCACCCTGAGTACTGAGCACCGAGCACCCTGAGTACTGAGCAGCCAGCACCCTGAGTACTGAGCACCCAGCGTACTGAGCACCGAGCACCCAGCACCCTGAGTACTGAGCACCCAGCACCCTGAGCACTGAGCACCCAGCACCCTGAGTACTGAGCACCGAGCACCCCGAGCACTGAGAACCCAGAACCCCGAGCACTGAGCACCCAGCACCCCGAGCACTGAGCACCCAGCACCCCGAGCACTGAGCACCCAGCACCCCGAGCACTGAGCACCCTGAGTACTAAGCACCGAGCACCCTGAGCACTGAGCACCCAGCACCCTGAGCACTGAGCACCCAGCACCCTGAGTACTGAGCACCCAGCACCCCGAGCACTGAGCACCCAGCACCATGAGTACTGAGCACCCAGCACCCTGAGCACTGAGCACCGAGCAACCTGAGCACAGAGCACCCAGCACCCTGAGGACTGAGCACCCAGCACCCCGAGCACTGAGCACCCTGAGTACTGAGCACTGAGCACCCTGAGTACTGAGCACTGAGCACCCTGAGTACTGAGCACCCAGCACCCTGAGTACTGAGCACCCAGCATCCTGAGCACTGAGTACCCAGCACCCTGAGCACTGAGTACCCAGCACCCTGAGCAATGAGCACCCAGCATCCTGAGCATTGAGCACCCAGCACCCTGAGCACTGATCACCCACCACACTGAGTACTGAGCACTGAGCACCCAGCACCCCGAGCACTGAGCACCCAGCACCCTGAGTACTGAGCACTGAGCACCCAGCACCCCGAGCACTGAGCACCCAGCACCCTGAGCACTGAGCACCCAGCACACGAGTACTGATCACCCAGCACCCTGAGTACTGAGCACCCAGCACCCTGAGCATTGAGCACCCAGCACCCCGAGTACTGAGCACCCAGCACCCTGAGCACTGAGCACCCTGCACCTTGAGCACTGAGCACCCAGCACCCTGAGCACTGCGCACCCAGCACCCTGAGTACTGAGCACCCAGCACCCTGAGCACTGAGCACCTAGCACCCTGAACACTGAGCACCCAGCACCCTGAGCACTGAGCACCCAGCACCCTGAGTAGTGAGCACCCAACGTACTGAGCACCGAGCACCCCGAGCACTGAGCACCCAGCACCCTGAGTACTGAGCACCGAGCACCCCGAGCACTGAGCACCCAGCACACTGAGTACTGAGCTCTGAGCACCCCGAGCACTGAGCACCCAGCACCCCGAGCACTGAGCACCCAGCACCCTGAGTACTGAGCACCCAGCACCCCGAGCACTGAGCAGCCAGCACCCCGAGCACTGAGCACCCAGCACCCCGAGCACTGAGCACCCAGCACCCTGAGTACTGAGCACACAGCAACCTGAGTACTGAGCACCCAACACCCTGAGCACTGAGCACCCAGCACCCTGAGTACTGAGCACCCAACACCCCAAGCACTGAGCACCCTGAGTACTAAGCACCCAGCACCCCAAGCACTGAGGACCCAGCACCCTGAGTACTGAGCACTGAGCACCCAGCACCCCGAGCACTGAGCACCCTGCACCCTGAGTACTGAGCACTGAGCACCCAGCACCCTGAGGACTGAGCACCCAGCACCCCGGGCACTGAGCACCCAGCACCCTGAGCACTGAGCACCCTGAGTACTGAGCACTGAGCACCCTGAGTACTGAGCACACAGCACCCCGAGCACTGAGCACCCAGCACCCTGAACACTGAGCACCCTGAGTACTGAGCACTGAGCACCCTGAGTACTGAGCAATGAGCACCCTGAGTACTGAGCACCGAGCACCCCGAGTTCTGAGCACCCAGCACCCAGAGTACTGAGCACCCAGCACCCTGAGTACTAAGCACCAAGAACCCTGAGTACTGAGCACCCAGTACCCTGAGCACTGAACACACAGCACCCTGAGTACTGAGCACACCGAGCACTGAGCACCCAGCACCCTGAGAACTGAGGACCCCGCACCCTGAGTACTGAGCACCCAGCACCCTGAGCACTGAGCACCCAGCACCCTGAGTACTGAGAACCCAGCACCCTGAGCACTGAGCACCCAGCACCCTGAGTACTGAGCATCCAGCACCCCGAGCACTGAGCACCCAGCACCCTGAGTACTGAGCACTGAACACCCAGCACCCCGAGCACTGAGCACCCAACACCCTGTTTACTGAGCACTGAGTACCCAGCACCCCGAGCCCTGAGCACCCAGCACCCTGAGCACTGAGCATCCTGAGTACTGAGCACCCAGCACCCTGAGCACTGAGCACCCAGCACCCCGAGCACTGAGCACCCAGCACCCAGAGCACGGAGCACTGAGCACCCTGAGTACTGAGCACTGAGCACCCTGAGCACTGAGCACCGAGCACCCTGAGTACTGAGCACCCTGAGCACTGAGCACCCTGTACCCTGAGTACTGAGCACCCAGCACACTGAGCACTGAGGACCGAGCACCCTGAGCACTGAGCACCCAGCATGCTGAGTACTGAGCACTGATCACCCTGAGTACTGAGCACCCAGCACCCTGAGCACTGAGGACCGAGCACCTTGAGTACTGAGCACTGAGCACCCTGAGTACTGAGCACCGAGCACCCTGAGTACTGAGCACCCAGCACTCTGAGCACTGAGCACCCAGCACACCGAGCACTGAGCACCCAGCACCCCGAGCACTGAGCACCCAGCACCCTGAGCACTGAGCCTGAGCACCCTGAGTACTGAGCACTGAGCACCCTGAGTACTGAGCACCGAGCACTCTGAGTACTGAGCACCCAGCACCCTGAGCACTGAACACACAGCACCCTGAGTACTGAGCACCCCGAACACTGAGCACCCAGCACCCTGAGTACTGAGCAGCGAGCACCACGAGCACTGAGCACCCAGCACCCCGAGCACTGAGCACCCAGCACCCTGAGTACTGAGCACCCAGCACCCTGAGTACTGAGCACCCAGCACCCCGAGCACTGAGTACCCAGCACCCTGAGCACTGCGCACCCAGCACCCTGAGCACTGAGCACCCAGCACCCTGAGCACTGAGCACCCAGCACCCTGAGTAATGAGCACTGAGCACCCAGCACCCCGAGCACTGAGCACCCAGCACCCTGAGTACTGAGCACTGAACACCCAGCACCCCGAGCACTGAGCACCCAGCACCCTGAGCACTGAGAACCCAGCACCCGAGTACTGAGCACACAGCACCCTGAGTACTGAGCACCCAGCACCCGAGCACTGAGCACCCAACACCCTGAGTACTGAGCACCCAGCACCCTGAGCACTGAACACCGAGCACCCTGAGCACTGTGCACCCAGCACCCTGAGGACTGAGCACACAGCACCCCGAGCACTGAGCACCCAGCAACCTGAGCACTGAGCACCCTGAGTACTGAGCACTGAGCACCCTGAGTACTGAGCAATGAGCACCCTGAGTACTGAGCTCCCAGCACCCTGAGTACTGAGCACCCAGCAACCTGAGCACTGAGCACCGAGCACCCTGAGCACTGAGCACCCAGCACCCTGAGCACTGAGCACCCAGCACCCTGAGCACTGAGCACCCAGCACCCTGAGTACTGAGCACCCTGAGTACTGAGCACCCAGCACCCTGAGCACTGAGCACCCAGCACCCCGAGCACTGAGCACCCAGCACCCTGAGCACTGAGCACCCTGAATACTGAGCACTGAGCACCCTGAGTACTGATCACTGAGCACCATGAGTACTGAGCACCCAGCACCCTGAGTACTGAGCACCCAGCACCCTGAGCAATGAGCACCCTGAGTTCTGAGCACCCAGCACCCTGAGCACTGAGCACCGAGCACCCCGAGCACTGAGCACCCAGCACCCGGAGTACTGAGCACCCAGCACCCTGAGTACTGAGCACCCAGCACCCTGAGCACTGAGCACCCAGCACCCTGAGTACTGAGCACCCAGCACCCTGAGCACTGAGCACCCAGCACCCTGAGCACTGAACACACAGCACCCGGAGTACTGAGCACCCCGAGCACTGAGCACCCAGCACACTGAGCACTGAGGACCCAGCACCCTGAGTACTGAGCACCCAGCACCCTGAGCACTGAGCACCCAGCACCCTGAGTACTGAGCACCCAGCACCCTGAGCACTGAGCACCCAGCACCCTGAGTACTGTGCATCCAGCACCCCGAGCACTGAGCACCCAGCTCCCTGAGTACTGAGCACCCAGCACCCCGAGTACTGAGCACCCAGCAATGTGAGCACCGAGCAGCAAGCACCCCGAGCACTGAGCACCCAGCACCCTGAGCACTGAGCACCCAGCACCCTGAGTCCTGAGCACTGAGCACCCGAGTACTGAGCACCCAGCACCCCGAGCACTGAGCAGCGAGCACCCCGAGCACTGAGCACCCAGCACCCCGAGCACTGAGCACCCAGCACCCGAACACTGAGCACCCAGCACCCTGAGCACTGAGCACCCAACACCCTGAGCACTGAGCAGCCAGCACCCCGAGCACTGAGCACCCAGCACCCCGAGCACTGAGATCCCAGCACCCTGAGTACTGAGCACCCAGCACCCTGAGTACTGAGCACCCAGCACCCTGAGCACTGAGCACCCAACACCCTGAGCACTGAGCAGCCAGCACCCCGAGCACTGAGCACCCAGCACCCCGAGCACTGAGAACCCAGCACCCTGAGTACTGAGCACCCAGCACCCTGAGTACTGAGCACCCAGCACCCTGAGCACTGTGCACCCAACACCCTGAGCACTGAGCAGCGAGCACCCCGAGCACTGAGCACCAAGCACCCCGAGCACTGAGCACCCAGCACCCGAACACTGAGCACCCAGCACCCTGAGCACTGAGCACCCAACACCCTGAGCACTGAGCAGCCAGCACCCCGAGCACTGAGCACCCAGCACCCTGAGCACTGAGAACCCAGCACCCTGAGTACTGAGCACCCAGCACCCTGAGTACTGAGCACCCAGCACCCTGAGCACTGAGCACCCAGCACCCTGAGTACTGAGCACCGAGCACCCCGAGAACTGAGCACCCAGAACCCCGAGCACTGAGCACCCAGCACCCCGAGCACTGAGCACGCAGCACCCCGAGCACTGAGCACCCAGCACCCTGAGGACTGAGCACCCAGCACCCTGAGCACTGAGCACCCAGCACCCTGAGTACTGAGCACCGAGCACCCCGAGAACTGAGCACCCAGAACCCCGAGCACTGAGCACCCAGCACCCCGAGCACTGAGCACGCAGCACCCCGAGCACTGAGCACCCAGCACCCCGAGCACTGAACACCCAGCACCCCGAGCACTGAGCACCCAGCTCCCTGAGTACTGAGCACCCAGCACCCCGAGTACTGAGCACCCAGCAATGTGAGCACCGAGCAGCAAGCACCCCGAGCACTGAGCACCCAGCACCCTGAGCACTGAGCACCCAGCACCCTGAGTCCTGAGCACTGAGCACCCCGAGTACTGAGCACCCAGCACCCCGAGCACTGAGCAGCGAGCACCCCGAGCACTGAGCACCCAGCACCCCGAGCACTGAGCACCAAGCACCCGAACACTGAGCACCCAGCACCCTGAGCACTGAGCACCCAACACCCTGAGCACTGAGCAGCCAGCACCCCGAGCACTGAGCACCCAGCACCCCGAGCACTGAGCACCCAGCACCCCGAGCACTGAGCACCCAGCACCCTGAGTACTGAGCACCCAACACCCCAAGCACTGAGCACCCTGAGTACTGAGCACCCAGCACCCTGAGTAATGAGCACCCAGCACCCCGAGCACTGAGCACCCAGCACCCTGAGTACTGAGCACCGAGCACCCTGAGTACTGAGCACCGAGCACCCCGAGCACTGAGCACCCAGCACACTGAGTACTGAGCTCTGAGCACCCCGAGCACTGAGCACCCAGCACCCCGAGCACTGAGCACCCAGCACCCTGAGTACTGAGCACCCAGCACCCCGAGCACTGAGCAGCCAGCACCCCGAGCACTGAGCACCCAGCACCCCGAGCACTGAGCACCCAGCACCCCGAGCACTGAGCACCCAGCACCCCGAGCACCGAGCACCCTGAGTACTAAGCACCGAGCACTCTGAGCACTGAGCACCCAGCACCCTTGCACTGAGCACCCAGCACCCTGAGTACTGAGCACCCAGCACCCCGAGCACTGAGCACCCAGCACCATGAGTACTGAGCACCCAGCACCCCGAGCACTGAGCACCCAGCACCCCGAGCACTGAGCACCCAGCACCCCGAGCACCGAGCACCCTGAGTACTAAGCACCGAGCACTCTGAGCACTGAGCACCCAGCACCCTTGCACTGAGCACCCAGCACCCTGAGTACTGAGCACCCAGCACCCCGAGCACTGAGCACCCAGCACCATGAGTACTGAGCACCCAGCACCCTGAGCACTGAGCACCGAGCAACCTGAGCACAGAGCACCCAGCAGCCTGAGGACTGAGCACCCAGCACCCCGAGCACTGAGCACCCTGAGTACTGAGCACTGAGCACCCTGAGTACTGAGCACTGAGCACCCTGAGTACTGAGCACCCAGCACCCTGAGTACTGAGCACCCAGCATCCCGAGCACTGAGTACCCAGCACCCTGAGCACTGAGTACCCAGCACCCTGAGCACTGAGCACCCAGCATCCTGAGCATTGAGCACCCAGCACCCTGAGCACTGAGCACCCACCACACTGAGTACTGAGCACTGAGCACCCAGCACCCCGAGCACTGAGCACCCAGCACCCGAACACTGAGCACCCAGCACCCTGAGCACTGAGCACCCAACACCCTGAGCACTGAGCAGCCAGCACCCCGAGCACTGAGCACCCAGCACCCCGAGCACTGAGCACCCAGCACCCCGAGCACTGAGCACCCAGCACCCTGAGTACTGAGCACCCAGCACCCTGAGTACTGAGCACCCAACACCCTGAGCACTTAGCACCCAGCACCCTGAGTACTGAGCACCCAACACCCCAAGCACTGAGCACCCTGAGTACTGAGCACCCAGCACCGCAAGCACTGAGCACCCTGAGTACTGAGCACCCAGCACCCTGAGTAATGAGCACCCAGCACCCCGAGCACTGAGCACCCAGCACCCTGAGTACTGAGCACCGAGCACCCTGAGTACTGAGCAGCCAGCACCCTGAGTACTGAGCACCCAGCGTACTGAGCACCGAGCACCCAGCACCCTGAGTACTGAGCACCCAGCACCCTGAGCACTGAGCACCCAGCACCCTGAGTACTGAGCACCGAGCACCCCGAGCACTGAGAACCCAGAACCCCGAGCACTGAGCACCCAGCACCCCGAGCACTGAGCACCCAGCACCCCGAGCACTGAGCACCCAGCACCCCGAGCACTGAGCACCCTGAGTACTAAGCACCGAGCACCCTGAGCACTGAGCACCCAGCACCCTGAGCACTGAGCACCCAGCACCCTGAGTACTGAGCACCCAGCACCCCGAGCACTGAGCACCCAGCACCATGAGTACTGAGCACCCAGCACCCTGAGCACTGAGCACCGAGCAACCTGAGCACAGAGCACCCAGCACCCTGAGGACTGAGCACCCAGCACCCCGAGCACTGAGCACCCTGAGTACTGAGCACTGAGCACCCTGAGTACTGAGCACTGAGCACCCTGAGTACTGAGCACCCAGCACCCTGAGTACTGAGCACCCAGCATCCTGAGCACTGAGTACCCAGCACCCTGAGCACTGAGTACCCAGCACCCTGAGCAATGAGCACCCAGCATCCTGAGCATTGAGCACCCAGCACCCTGAGCACTGAGCACCCACCACACTGAGTACTGAGCACTGAGCACCCAGCACCCCGAGCACTGAGCACCCAGCACCCTGAGTACTGAGCACTGAGCACCCAGCACCCCGAGCACTGAGCACCCAGCACCCTGAGCACTGAGCACCCAGCACACGAGTACTGATCACCCAGCACCCTGAGTACTGAGCACCCAGCACCCTGAGCATTGAGCACCCAGCACCCCGAGTACTGAGCACCCAGCACCCTGAGCACTGAGCACCCTGCACCTTGAGCACTGAGCACCCAGCACCCTGTGCACTGCGCACCCAGCACCCTGAGTACTGAGCACCCAGCACCCTGAGCACTGAGCACCTAGCACCCTGAACACTGAGCACCCAGCACCCTGAGCACTGAGCACCCAGCACCCTGAGTAGTGAGCACCCAACGTACTGAGCACCGAGCACCCCGAGCACTGAGCACCCAGCACCCTGAGTACTGAGCACCGAGCACCCCGAGCACTGAGCACCCAGCACACTGAGTACTGAGCTCTGAGCACCCCGAGCACTGAGCACCCAGCACCCCGAGCACTGAGCACCCAGCACCCTGAGTACTGAGCACCCAGCACCCCGAGCACTGAGCAGCCAGCACCCCGAGCACTGAGCACCCAGCACCCCGAGCACTGAGCACCCAGCACCCTGAGTACTGAGCACACAGCACCCTGAGTACTGAGCACCCAACACCCTGAGCACTGAGCACCCAGCACCCTGAGTACTGAGCACCCAACACCCCAAGCACTGAGCACCCTGAGTACTAAGCACCCAGCACCCCAAGCACTGAGGACCCAGCACCCTGAGTACTGAGCACTGAGCACCCAGCACCCCGAGCACTGAGCACCCAGCACCCTGAGTACTGAGCACTGAGCACCCAGCACCCTGAGGACTGAGCACCCAGCACCCCGGGCACTGAGCACCCAGCACCCTGAGCACTGAGCACCCTGAGTACTGAGCACTGAGCACCCTGAGTACTGAGCACACAGCACCCCGAGCACTGAGCACCCAGCACCCTGAACACTGAGCACCCTGAGTACTGAGCACTGAGCACCCTGAGTACTGAGCAATGAGCACCCTGAGTACTGAGCACCGAGCACCCCGAGTTCTGAGCACCCAGCACCCAGAGTACTGAGCACCCAGCACCCTGAGTACTAAGCACCAAGAACCCTGAGTACTGAGCACCCAGTACCCTGAGCACTGAACACACAGCACCCTGAGTACTGAGCACACCGAGCACTGAGCACCCAGCACCCTGAGAACTGAGGACCCCGCACCCTGAGTACTGAGCACCCAGCACCCTGAGCACTGAGCACCCAGCACCCTGAGTACTGAGAACCCAGCACCCTGAGCACTGAGCACCCAGCACCCTGAGTACTGAGCATCCAGCACCCCGAGCACTGAGCACCCAGCACCCTGAGTACTGAGCACTGAACACCCAGCACCCCGAGCACTGAGCACCCAACACCCTGTTTACTGAGCACTGAGTACCCAGCACCCCGAGCCCTGAGCACCCAGCACCCTGAGCACTGAGCATCCTGAGTACTGAGCACCCAGCACCCTGAGCACTGAGCACCCAGCACCCCGAGCACTGAGCACCCAGCACCCAGAGCACGGAGCACTGAGCACCCTGAGTACTGAGCACTGAGCACCCTGAGCACTGAGCACCGAGCACCCTGAGTACTGAGCACCCTGAGCACTGAGCACCCTGTACCCTGAGTACTGAGCACCCAGCACCCTGAGCACTGAGGACCGAGCACCCTGAGCACTGAGCACCCAGCATGCTGAGTACTGAGCACTGATCACCCTGAGTACTGAGCACCCAGCACCCTGAGCACTGAGGACCGAGCACCTTGAGTACTGAGCACTGAGCACCCTGAGTACTGAGCACCGAGCACCCTGAGTACTGAGCACCCAGCACTCTGAGCACTGAACACCCAGCACACCGAGCACTGAGCACCCAGCACCCCGAGCACTGAGCACCCAGCACCCTGAGCACTGAGCCTGAGCACCCTGAGTACTGAGCACTGAGCACCCTGAGTACTGAGCACCGAGCACTCTGAGTACTGAGCACCCAGCACCCTGAGCACTGAACACACAGCACCCTGAGTACTGAGCACCCCGAACACTGAGCACCCAGCACCCTGAGTACTGAGCAGCGAGCACCACGAGCACTGAGCACCCAGCACCCCGAGCACTGAGCACCCAGCACCCTGAGTACTGAGCACCCAGCACCCTGAGTACTGAGCACCCAGCACCCCGAGCACTGAGTACCCAGCACCCTGAGCACTGCGCACCCAGCACCCTGAGCACTGAGCACCCAGCACCCTGAGCACTGAGCACCCAGCACCCTGAGTAATGAGCACTGAGCACCCAGCACCCCGAGCACTGAGCACCCAGCACCCTGAGTACTGAGCACTGAACACCCAGCACCCCGAGCACTGAGCACCCAGCACCCTGAGCACTGAGAACCCAGCACCCGAGTACTGAGCACACAGCACCCTGAGTACTGAGCACCCAGCACCCGAGCACTGAGCACCCAGCACCCTGAGTACTGAGCACCCAGCACCCTGAGCACTGAACACCGAGCACCCTGAGCACTGTGCACCCAGCACCCTGAGGACTGAGCACACAGCACCCCGAGCACTGAGCACCCAGCAACCTGAGCACTGAGCACCCTGAGTACTGAGCACTGAGCACCCTGAGTACTGAGCAATGAGCACCCTGAGTACTGAGCTCCCAGCACCCTGAGTACTGAGCACCCAGCAACCTGAGCACTGAGCACCGAGCACCCTGAGCACTGAGCACCCAGCACCCTGAGCACTGAGCACCCAGCACCCTGAGCACTGAGCACCCAGCACCCTGAGTACTGAGCACCCTGAGTACTGAGCACCCAGCACCCTGAGCACTGAGCACCCAGCACCCCGAGCACTGAGCACCCAGCACCCTGAGCACTGAGCACCCTGAATACTGAGCACTGAGCACCCTGAGTACTGATCACTGAGCACCATGAGTACTGAGCACCCAGCACCCTGAGTACTGAGCACCCAGCACCCTGAGCAATGAGCACCCTGAGTTCTGAGCACCCAGCACCCTGAGCACTGAGCACCGAGCACCCCGAGCACTGAGCACCCAGCACCCGGAGTACTGAGCACCCAGCACCCTGAGTACTGAGCACCCAGCACCCTGAGCACTGAGCACCCAGCACCCTGAGTACTGAGCACCCAGCACCCTGAGCACTGAGCACCCAGCACCCTGAGCACTGAACACACAGCACCCGGAGTACTGAGCACCCCGAGCACTGAGCACCCAGCACACTGAGCACTGAGGACCCAGCACCCTGAGTACTCAGCACCCAGCACCCTGAGCACTGAGCACCCAGCACCCTGAGTACTGAGCACCCAGCACCCTGAGCACTGAGCACCCAGCACCCTGAGTACTTTGCATCCAGCACCCCGAGCACTGAGCACCCAACGCCATGAGTACTGAGCACTGAGCACCCAGCACCCCGAGCACTGAGCACTCAGCACCCTGTGTACTGAGCACTGAGTACCCAGCACGCCGAGCACTGAGCACACAGCACCCTGAGCACTGAGCACCCAGCACCCTGAGTACTGAGCTCCGAGCACCCCGAGCACTGAGCACCCAGCGCCACGAGCACTGAGCACCCAGCGCCCCGAGCACTGAGCACCCAGAACCCCGAGCACTGAGCACCCAGCACCCCGAGCACTGAGCACCCAGCACCCTGAGCAATAAGCACCCAGCTCCCTGAGTACTGAGCACCCAGCACCCCGAGTACTGAGCACCCAGCAATGTGAGCACCGAGCAGCAAGCACCCCGAGCACTGAGCTCCCGCACCCTGAGCACTGAGCACCCAGCACCCTGAGTACTGAGCACTGAACACCCCGAGTACTGAGCACCCAGCACCCCGAGCACTGAGCAGCGAGCACCCCGAGCACTGAGCACCCAGCACCCTGAGCACTGAGCACCCAGCACCCCGAACACTTAGCACCCAGCACCCTGAGCACTGAGCACCCAACACCCTGAGCACTGAGCAGCCAGCACCCCGAGCACTGAGCACCCAGCTCCCCGAGCACTGAGCACCCAACACCCTGAGTACTGAACACCCAGCACCCTGAGTACTGCGCACCCAGCACCCTGAGCACTGAGCACCCAGCACCGTGAGTACTGAGCACCCAACCCCCCAAGCACTGAGCACCCTGAGTACTGAGCACCCAGCACCCCAAACACTGAGTACCCTGAGTACTGAGCACCCAGCACCCTGAGTAATGAGCACCCAGCACCCCGAGCACTGAGCACCCAGCACCCTGAGTACTGAGCAGCCAGCATCCTGAGTACTGAGCACCAAGCATACTGAGCACCGAGCACCCAGCACCCTGAGTACTGAGCACCCAGCACCCTGAGCACTGAGCACCCAGCACCCTGAGTACTGAGCACCGAGCACCCCGAGTACTGAGCACCCAGAACCCCGAGCACTGAGCACCCAGCACCCCGAGCACTGAGCACCCAGCACCCCGAGCACTGAGCACCCAGCACCCCGAGCACTGAGCACCCAGCACCCCTAGCACTGAGCACCCAGCACCCCGAGCACCGAGCACCCTGAGTACAAAGCACCGAGCACCCTGAGCACTGAGCACGCAGCACCCTGAGCACTGAGCACCCAGCACCCTGAGTACTGAGCACCCAGCACCCCGAGCACTGAGCACAAAGCACCCTGAGTACTGAGCACCCAGCACCCTGAGCACTGAGCACCGAGCAACCTGAGCACTGAGCACCCAGCACCCTGAGGACTGAGCAACCAGCACCCCGAGCACTGAGCACCCTGAGTACTGAGCACTGAGCACCCTGAGTACTGAGCACTGAGCACCCTGAGTACTGAGCACCCAGCACCCTGAGTACTGAGCACCCAGCATCCCGAGCACTGAGTACCCAGCACCCTGAGCACTGAGTACCCAGCACCCTGAGCACTGAGCACCCAGCATCCTGAGCATTGAGCACCCAGCACCCTGAGCACTGAGCACCCAGCACACTGAGTACTGAGCACTGAGCACCCAGCACCCCGAGCACTGAGCACCCAGCACCCTGAGTACTGAGCACTGAGCACCCAGCACCCCGAGCACTGAGCACCCAGCACCCTGAGCACTGAGCACCCAGCACCCGAGTACTGATCACCCAGCACCCTGAGTACTGAGCACCAAGCACCCTGAGTATTGATCACCCAGAACCCCGAGTACTGAGCACCCAGCACCCTGAGCACGGAGCACCCTGCACCCTGAGCACTGAGCACCCAGCACCCTGAGCACTGCGCACCCAGCACCCTGAGTACTGAGCACCCAGCACCCTGAGCACTGAGCACCCAGCACACTGAACACTGAGCACCCAGCACCCTGAGCACTGAGCACCCAGCACCCTGTGTAGTGAGCACCCAACGTACTGAGCTCCGAGCACCCCGAGCACTGAGCACCCAGCACCCTGAGTACTGAGCACCGAGCACCCCGAGCACTGAGCACCCAGCACCCTGAGTACTGAGCTCCGAGCACCCCGAGCACTGAGCACCCAGCGCCCGGAGCTCTGAGCACCCAAAACCCAGAGCACTGAGCACCCAGCACCCCGAGCACTGAGCACCCAGCACCCTGAGTACTGAGCACCCAGCACCCTGAGTACTGAGCACCCAGCACCCTGAGCACTGAGCACCCAGCACCCTGAGTACTGAGCACCCAACACCCCAAGCACTGAGAACCCTGAGTACTGAGCAACCAGCACCCCAAGCACTGAGGACCCAGCAACCTGAGTACTGAGCACTGGGCACCCAGCACCCCGAGCACTGAGCACCCAGCACCCTGAGTACTGAGCACTGAGCACCCAGCACCCTGAGGACTGAGCACTCAGCACCCCGGGCACTGAGCACCCAGCACCCTGAGGACTCTGCACCCTGAGTACTGAGCACCCAGCACCCTGAGCACTGAGCACCGAGCACACTGAGCACTGAGCACCCAGCACCCTGAGTACTGAGCACCCAGCACCCTGAGCACTGAGCACCCAGAACCCCGAGCACTGAGCACCCAGCACCCCGAGCACTGAGCACGCAGCACCCCGAGCACTGAGCACCCAGCACCCTGAGGACTGAGCACCCAGCACCCTGAGCACTGAGCACCCAGCACCCTGAGTACTGAGCACCGAGCACCCCGAGAACTGAGCACCCAGAACCCCGAGCACTGAGCACCCAGCACCCCGAGCACTGAGCACGCAGCACCCCGAGCACTGAGCACCCAGCACCCCGAGCACTGAACACCCAGCACCCCGAGCACTGAGCACCCAGCTCCCTGAGTACTGAGCACCCAGCACCCCGAGTACTGAGCACCCAGCAATGTGAGCACCGAGCAGCAAGCACCCCGAGCACTGAGCACCCAGCACCCTGAGCACTGAGCACCCAGCACCCTGAGTCCTGAGCACTGAGCACCCCGAGTACTGAGCACCCAGCACCCCGAGCACTGAGCAGCGAGCACCCCGAGCACTGAGCACCCAGCACCCCGAGCACTGAGCACCAAGCACCCGAACACTGAGCACCCAGCACCCTGAGCACTGAGCACCCAACACCCTGAGCACTGAGCAGCCAGCACCCCGAGCACTGAGCACCCAGCACCCCGAGCACTGAGCACCCAGCACCCCGAGCACTGAGCACCCAGCACCCTGAGTACTGAGCACCCAACACCCCAAGCACTGAGCACCCTGAGTACTGAGCACCCAGCACCCTGAGTAATGAGCACCCAGCACCCCGAGCACTGAGCACCCAGCACCCTGAGTACTGAGCACCGAGCACCCTGAGTACTGAGCACCGAGCACCCCGAGCACTGAGCACCCAGCACACTGAGTACTGAGCTCTGAGCACCCCGAGCACTGAGCACCCAGCACCCCGAGCACTGAGCACCCAGCACCCTGAGTACTGAGCACCCAGCAACCCGAGCACTGAGCAGCCAGCACCCCGAGCACTGAGCACCCAGCACCCCGAGCACTGAGCACCCAGCACCCCGAGCACTGAGCACCCAGCACCCCGAGCACCGAGCACCCTGAGTACTAAGCACCGAGCACTCTGAGCACTGAGCACCCAGCACCCTTGCACTGAGCACCCAGCACCCTGAGTACTGAGCACCCAGCACCCCGAGCACTGAGCACCCAGCACCATGAGTACTGAGCACCCAGCACCCCGAGCACTGAGCACCCAGCACCCCGAGCACTGAGCACCCAGCACCCCGAGCACCGAGCACCCTGAGTACTAAGCACCGAGCACTCTGAGCACTGAGCACCCAGCACCCTTGCACTGAGCACCCAGCACCCTGAGTACTGAGCACCCAGCACCCCGAGCACTGAGCACCCAGCACCATGAGTACTGAGCACCCAGCACCCTGAGCACTGAGCACCGAGCAACCTGAGCACAGAGCACCCAGCAGCCTGAGGACTGAGCACCCAGCACCCCGAGCACTGAGCACCCTGAGTACTGAGCACTGAGCACCCTGAGTACTGAGCACTGAGCACCCTGAGTACTGAGCACCCAGCACCCTGAGTACTGAGCACCCAGCATCCCGAGCACTGAGTACCCAGCACCCTGAGCACTGAGTACCCAGCACCCTGAGCACTGAGCACCCAGCATCCTGAGCATTGAGCACCCAGCACCCTGAGCACTGAGCACCCACCACACTGAGTACTGAGCACTGAGCACCCAGCACCCCGAGCACTGAGCACCCAGCACCCGAACACTGAGCACCCAGCACCCTGAGCACTGAGCACCCAACACCCTGAGCACTGAGCAGCCAGCACCCCGAGCACTGAGCACCCAGCACCCCGAGCACTGAGCACCCAGCACCCCGAGCACTGAGCACCCAGCACCCTGAGTACTGAGCACCCAGCACCCTGAGTACTGAGCACCCAACACCCTGAGCACTTAGCACCCAGCACCCTGAGTACTGAGCACCCAACACCCCAAGCACTGAGCACCCTGAGTACTGAGCACCCAGCACCGCAAGCACTGAGCACCCTGAGTACTGAGCACCCAGCACCCTGAGTAATGAGCACCCAGCACCCCGAGCACTGAGCACCCAGCACCCTGAGTACTGAGCACCGAGCACCCTGAGTACTGAGCAGCCAGCACCCTGAGTACTGAGCACCCAGCGTACTGAGCACCGAGCACCCAGCACCCTGAGTACTGAGCACCCAGCACCCTGAGCACTGAGCACCCAGCACCCTGAGTACTGAGCACCGAGCACCCCGAGCACTGAGAACCCAGAACCCCGAGCACTGAGCACCCAGCACCCCGAGCACTGAGCACCCAGCACCCCGAGCACTGAGCACCCAGCACCCCGAGCACTGAGCACCCTGAGTACTAAGCACCGAGCACCCTGAGCACTGAGCACCCAGCACCCTGAGCACTGAGCACCCAGCACCCTGAGTACTGAGCACCCAGCACCCCGAGCACTGAGCACCCAGCACCATGAGTACTGAGCACCCAGCACCCTGAGCACTGAGCACCGAGCAACCTGAGCACAGAGCACCCAGCACCCTGAGGACTGAGCACCCAGCACCCCGAGCACTGAGCACCCTGAGTACTGAGCACTGAGCACCCTGAGTACTGAGCACTGAGCACCCTGAGTACTGAGCACCCAGCACCCTGAGTACTGAGCACCCAGCATCCTGAGCACTGAGTACCCAGCACCCTGAGCACTGAGTACCCAGCACCCTGAGCAATGAGCACCCAGCATCCTGAGCATTGAGCACCCAGCACCCTGAGCACTGAGCACCCACCACACTGAGTACTGAGCACTGAGCACCCAGCACCCCGAGCACTGAGCACCCAGCACCCTGAGTACTGAGCACTGAGCACCCAGCACCCCGAGCACTGAGCACCCAGCACCCTGAGCACTGAGCACCCAGCACACGAGTACTGATCACCCAGCACCCTGAGTACTGAGCACCCAGCACCCTGAGCATTGAGCACCCAGCACCCCGAGTACTGAGCACCCAGCACCCTGAGCACTGAGCACCCTGCACCTTGAGCACTGAGCACCCAGCACCCTGTGCACTGCGCACCCAGCACCCTGAGTACTGAGCACCCAGCACCCTGAGCACTGAGCACCTAGCACCCTGAACACTGAGCACCCAGCACCCTGAGCACTGAGCACCCAGCACCCTGAGTAGTGAGCACCCAACGTACTGAGCACCGAGCACCCCGAGCACTGAGCACCCAGCACCCTGAGTACTGAGCACCGAGCACCCCGAGCACTGAGCACCCAGCACACTGAGTACTGAGCTCTGAGCACCCCGAGCACTGAGCACCCAGCACCCCGAGCACTGAGCACCCAGCACCCTGAGTACTGAGCACCCAGCACCCCGAGCACTGAGCAGCCAGCACCCCGAGCACTGAGCACCCAGCACCCCGAGCACTGAGCACCCAGCACCCTGAGTACTGAGCACACAGCACCCTGAGTACTGAGCACCCAACACCCTGAGCACTGAGCACCCAGCACCCTGAGTACTGAGCACCCAACACCCCAAGCACTGAGCACCCTGAGTACTAAGCACCCAGCACCCCAAGCACTGAGGACCCAGCACCCTGAGTACTGAGCACTGAGCACCCAGCACCCCGAGCACTGAGCACCCAGCACCCTGAGTACTGAGCACTGAGCACCCAGCACCCTGAGGACTGAGCACCCAGCACCCCGGGCACTGAGCACCCAGCACCCTGAGCACTGAGCACCCTGAGTACTGAGCACTGAGCACCCTGAGTACTGAGCACACAGCACCCCGAGCACTGAGCACCCAGCACCCTGAACACTGAGCACCCTGAGTACTGAGCACTGAGCACCCTGAGTACTGAGCAATGAGCACCCTGAGTACTGAGCACCGAGCACCCCGAGTTCTGAGCACCCAGCACCCAGAGTACTGAGCACCCAGCACCCTGAGTACTAAGCACCAAGAACCCTGAGTACTGAGCACCCAGTACCCTGAGCACTGAACACACAGCACCCTGAGTACTGAGCACACCGAGCACTGAGCACCCAGCACCCTGAGAACTGAGGACCCCGCACCCTGAGTACTGAGCACCCAGCACCCTGAGCACTGAGCACCCAGCACCCTGAGTACTGAGAACCCAGCACCCTGAGCACTGAGCACCCAGCACCCTGAGTACTGAGCATCCAGCACCCCGAGCACTGAGCACCCAGCACCCTGAGTACTGAGCACTGAACACCCAGCACCCCGAGCACTGAGCACCCAACACCCTGTTTACTGAGCACTGAGTACCCAGCACCCCGAGCCCTGAGCACCCAGCACCCTGAGCACTGAGCATCCTGAGTACTGAGCACCCAGCACCCTGAGCACTGAGCACCCAGCACCCCGAGCACTGAGCACCCAGCACCCAGAGCACGGAGCACTGAGCACCCTGAGTACTGAGCACTGAGCACCCTGAGCACTGAGCACCGAGCACCCTGAGTACTGAGCACCCTGAGCACTGAGCACCCTGTACCCTGAGTACTGAGCACCCAGCACCCTGAGCACTGAGGACCGAGCACCCTGAGCACTGAGCACCCAGCATGCTGAGTACTGAGCACTGATCACCCTGAGTACTGAGCACCCAGCACCCTGAGCACTGAGGACCGAGCACCTTGAGTACTGAGCACTGAGCACCCTGAGTACTGAGCACCGAGCACCCTGAGTACTGAGCACCCAGCACTCTGAGCACTGAACACCCAGCACACCGAGCACTGAGCACCCAGCACCCCGAGCACTGAGCACCCAGCACCCTGAGCACTGAGCCTGAGCACCCTGAGTACTGAGCACTGAGCACCCTGAGTACTGAGCACCGAGCACTCTGAGTACTGAGCACCCAGCACCCTGAGCACTGAACACACAGCACCCTGAGTACTGAGCACCCCGAACACTGAGCACCCAGCACCCTGAGTACTGAGCAGCGAGCACCACGAGCACTGAGCACCCAGCACCCCGAGCACTGAGCACCCAGCACCCTGAGTACTGAGCACCCAGCACCCTGAGTACTGAGCACCCAGCACCCCGAGCACTGAGTACCCAGCACCCTGAGCACTGCGCACCCAGCACCCTGAGCACTGAGCACCCAGCACCCTGAGCACTGAGCACCCAGCACCCTGAGTAATGAGCACTGAGCACCCAGCACCCCGAGCACTGAGCACCCAGCACCCTGAGTACTGAGCACTGAACACCCAGCACCCCGAGCACTGAGCACCCAGCACCCTGAGCACTGAGAACCCAGCACCCGAGTACTGAGCACACAGCACCCTGAGTACTGAGCACCCAGCACCCGAGCACTGAGCACCCAGCACCCTGAGTACTGAGCACCCAGCACCCTGAGCACTGAACACCGAGCACCCTGAGCACTGTGCACCCAGCACCCTGAGGACTGAGCACACAGCACCCCGAGCACTGAGCACCCAGCAACCTGAGCACTGAGCACCCTGAGTACTGAGCACTGAGCACCCTGAGTACTGAGCAATGAGCACCCTGAGTACTGAGCTCCCAGCACCGTGAGTACTGAGCACCCAGCAACCTGAGCACTGAGCACCGAGCACCCTGAGCACTGAGCACCCAGCACCCTGAGCACTGAGCACCCAGCACCCTGAGCACTGAGCACCCAGCACCCTGAGTACTGAGCACCCTGAGTACTGAGCACCCAGCACCCTGAGCACTGAGCACCCAGCACCCCGAGCACTGAGCACCCAGCACCCTGAGCACTGAGCACCCTGAATACTGAGCACTGAGCACCCTGAGTACTGATCACTGAGCACCATGAGTACTGAGCACCCAGCACCCTGAGTACTGAGCACCCAGCACCCTGAGCAATGAGCACCCTGAGTTCTGAGCACCCAGCACCCTGAGCACTGAGCACCGAGCACCCCGAGCACTGAGCACCCAGCACCCGGAGTACTGAGCACCCAGCACCCTGAGTACTGAGCACCCAGCACCCTGAGCACTGAGCACCCAGCACCCTGAGTACTGAGCACCCAGCACCCTGAGCACTGAGCACCCAGCACCCTGAGCACTGAACACACAGCACCCGGAGTACTGAGCACCCCGAGCACTGAGCACCCAGCACACTGAGCACTGAGGACCCAGCACCCTGAGTACTCAGCACCCAGCACCCTGAGCACTGAGCACCCAGCACCCTGAGTACTGAGCACCCAGCACCCTGAGCACTGAGCACCCAGCACCCTGAGTACTTTGCATCCAGCACCCCGAGCACTGAGCACCCAACGCCATGAGTACTGAGCACTGAGCACCCAGCACCCCGAGCACTGAGCACTCAGCACCCTGTGTACTGAGCACTGAGTACCCAGCACGCCGAGCACTGAGCACACAGCACCCTGAGCACTGAGCACCCAGCACCCTGAGTACTGAGCTCCGAGCACCCCGAGCACTGAGCACCCAGCGCCACGAGCACTGAGCACCCAGCGCCCCGAGCACTGAGCACCCAGAACCCCGAGCACTGAGCACCCAGCACCCCGAGCACTGAGCACCCAGCACCCTGAGCAATAAGCACCCAGCTCCCTGAGTACTGAGCACCCAGCACCCCGAGTACTGAGCACCCAGCAATGTGAGCACCGAGCAGCAAGCACCCCGAGCACTGAGCTCCCGCACCCTGAGCACTGAGCACCCAGCACCCTGAGTACTGAGCACTGAACACCCCGAGTACTGAGCACCCAGCACCCCGAGCACTGAGCAGCGAGCACCCCGAGCACTGAGCACCCAGCACCCTGAGCACTGAGCACCCAGCACAGCGAACACTTAGCACCCAGCACCCTGAGCACTGAGCACCCAACACCCTGAGCACTGAGCAGCCAGCACCCCGAGCACTGAGCACCCAGCACCCCGAGCACTGAGCACCCAACACCCTGAGTACTGAACACCCAGCACCCTGAGTACTGCGCACCCAGCACCCTGAGCACTGAGCACCCAGCACCGTGAGTACTGAGCACCCAACCCCCCAAGCACTGAGCACCCTGAGTACTGAGCACCCAGCACCCCAAACACTGAGTACCCTGAGTACTGAGCACCCAGCACCCTGAGTAATGAGCACCCAGCACCCCGAGCACTGAGCACCCAGCACCCTGAGTACTGAGCAGCCAGCATCCTGAGTACTGAGCACCAAGCATACTGAGCACCGAGCACCCAGCACCCTGAGTACTGAGCACCCAGCACCCTGAGCACTGAGCACCCAGCACCCTGAGTACTGAGCACCGAGCACCCCGAGTACTGAGCACCCAGAACCCCGAGCACTGAGCACCCAGCACCCCGAGCACTGAGCACCCAGCACCCCGAGCACTGAGCACCCAGCACCCCGAGCACTGAGCACCCAGCACCCCTAGCACTGAGCACCCAGCACCCCGAGCACCGAGCACCCTGAGTACAAAGCACCGAGCACCCTGAGCACTGAGCACGCAGCACCCTGAGCACTGAGCACCCAGCACCCTGAGTACTGAGCACCCAGCACCCCGAGCACTGAGCACAAAGCACCCTGAGTACTGAGCACCCAGCACCCTGAGCACTGAGCACCGAGCAACCTGAGCACTGAGCACCCAGCACCCTGAGGACTGAGCAACCAGCACCCCGAGCACTGAGCACCCTGAGTACTGAGCACTGAGCACCCTGAGTACTGAGCACTGAGCACCCTGAGTACTGAGCACCCAGCACCCTGAGTACTGAGCACCCAGCATCCCGAGCACTGAGTACCCAGCACCCTGAGCACTGAGTACCCAGCACCCTGAGCACTGAGCACCCAGCATCCTGAGCATTGAGCACCCAGCACCCTGAGCACTGAGCACCCAGCACACTGAGTACTGAGCACTGAGCACCCAGCACCCCGAGCACTGAGCACCCAGCACCCTGAGTACTGAGCACTGAGCACCCAGCACCCCGAGCACTGAGCACCCAGCACCCTGAGCACTGAGCACCCAGCACCCGAGTACTGATCACCCAGCACCCTGAGTACTGAGCACCAAGCACCCTGAGTATTGATCACCCAGAACCCCGAGTACTGAGCACCCAGCACCCTGAGCACGGAGCACCCTGCACCCTGAGCACTGAGCACCCAGCACCCTGAGCACTGCGCACCCAGCACCCTGAGTACTGAGCACCCAGCACCCTGAGCACTGAGCACCCAGCACACTGAACACTGAGCACCCAGCACCCTGAGCACTGAGCACCCAGCACCCTGTGTAGTGAGCACCCAACGTACTGAGCTCCGAGCACCCCGAGCACTGAGCACCCAGCACCCTGAGTACTGAGCACCGAGCACCCCGAGCACTGAGCACCCAGCACCCTGAGTACTGAGCTCCGAGCACCCCGAGCACTGAGCACCCAGCGCCCGGAGCTCTGAGCACCCAAAACCCAGAGCACTGAGCACCCAGCACCCCGAGCACTGAGCACCCAGCACCCTGAGTACTGAGCACCCAGCACCCTGAGTACTGAGCACCCAGCACCCTGAGCACTGAGCACCCAGCACCCTGAGTACTGAGCACCCAACACCCCAAGCACTGAGAACCCTGAGTACTGAGCAACCAGCACCCCAAGCACTGAGGACCCAGCAACCTGAGTACTGAGCACTGGGCACCCAGCACCCCGAGCACTGAGCACCCAGCACCCTGAGTACTGAGCACTGAGCACCCAGCACCCTGAGGACTGAGCACTCAGCACCCCGGGCACTGAGCACCCAGCACCCTGAGGACTCTGCACCCTGAGTACTGAGCACCCAGCACCCTGAGCACTGAGCACCGAGCACACTGAGCACTGAGCACCCAGCACCCTGAGCACTGAGCACCCAGCACCCCGAGTAGTGAGCACCCAGCACCCTGAGCACTGAGCACCCTGAGTACTGAGCACACAGCACCCTGAGTACTGAGCACCCAGCACCCTGAGCAATGAGCACCCGGTGTACTGAGCACCCAGCACCCTCGAGCACTGAGCACCGAGCACCCCGAGTTCTGAGCACCCAGCACCCGTAGTACTGAGCACCCAGCACCCTGAGTACTAAGCACCAAGCACCCTGAGTACTGAGCACCCAGTACCCTGAGCACTGAACACACAGCACCCTGAGTACTGAGCACCCCGAGCACTGAGCACCCAGCACCCTGAGCACTGAGGACCCAGCACCCTGAGTACTGAGCACCCAGCACCCTGAGCACTGAGCACCCAGCACCCTGAGTACTGAGCACCCAGCACCCTGAGCACTGAGCACCCAGCACCCTGAGTACTGAGCATTCAGCACACCGAGCACTGAGCACCCAGCACCCTGAGTACTGAGCACTGAGCACCCAGCACCCCGAGCACTGAGCACCCAGCACCCTGTTTACTGAGCACTGAGTACCCAGCGCCCCGAGCACTGAGCACCCAGCACCCAGAGCACTGAGCATCCTGAGTACTGAGCACCCAGCACCCTGAGCACTGAGCACCCAGCACCCCGAGCACTGAGCATCCTGAGTACTGAGCACCCAGCACCCAGAGCACTGAGCACTGAGCACACTGAGTACTGGGCACTGAGCACCCTGGGCACTGAGCACCCAGCACCCTGAGCACTGAGTACCCAGGACAGTGAGCACTGAGCACCCTGCACCCTGAGCACTGAGCACCCAGCACCCCGAGCACTGAGCACCCAGCACCCTGAGTACTGAGCACCCAGCACCCTGAGCACTGAGCACCCAGCACCATGAGCACTGAGCACAAAGCACCCTGAGCACTGAGCACCCAGCACCCTGAGTAGTGAGCAGCCAACGTACTGAGCACCGAGCACCCCGAGCACTGAGCACCCAGCACCCTGAGTACTGAGCACCGAGCACCCTGAGCACTGAGCACCCAGCACCCTGAGTACTGAGCTCCGAGCACCCCAAGCACTGAGCACCCAGCGCCCCGAGCACTGAGCACCCAGAACCCCGAGCACTGAGCACCCAGCACCCCGAGCACTGAGCAGCCAGCACCCCGAGTACTGAGCACCCAGCACCCCGAGCACTAAGCACCCAGCACCCTGAGTACTGAGCACCCAGCACCCTGAGTACTGAGCACCCAGCACCCTGATCACTGAGCACCCAGCACCCTGAGCACTGAGCACCCAGCACCCTGAGTACTGAGCAGCCAGCACCCTGAGTACTGAGCACCCAGCGTACTGAGCACCGAGCACCCACCATCCTGAGTACTGAGCACCCAGAACCCTGAGCACTGAGCACCCAGCACCCTGAGTACTGAGCACCGAGCACCCCGAGCACTGAGCACCCAGCACCCCGAGCACTGAGCACCCAGCACCCCGAGCACTGAGCACCCAGCACCCCGAGCGCTGAGCACCCAGCCCCCCGAGCACTGAGCACCCAGCACCCCGAGCACTGAGCACACAGAACCCCGAGCACCGAGCACCCAGCACCCTGAGCACTGAGCACCGAGCACCCTGAGCACTGAGCACCCATCACCCTGAGGACTGAGCACCCAGCACCCCGGGCACTGAGCACCCAGCACCCTGAGAACTGAGCACCCTGAGTACTGAGCACCCAGCACCCTGAGCACTGAGCACCGAGCACCCTGAGCACTGAGCACCCAGCACCCTGAGCACTGAGCACACAGCGCCCCGAGCAGTGAGCACCCAGCTCTCTGAGCACTGAGCACTGAGCACCCTGAGTACTGAGCACACAGCACCCTGAGTACTGAGCACCCAGCACCCTGAGTACTGAGCACCCAGCACCCTGAGCAATGAGCACACTGAGTACTGAGCACCCAGCACCCTGAGCACTGAACACCGAGCACCCCGAGTTCTGAGCACCCAGCACCTGGAGTACTGAGCACCCAGCACCCTGAGCACTGAGCACCGAGCACCCTGAGCACTGAGCACCCATCACCCTGAGGACTGAGCACCCAGCACCCCGGGCACTGAGGACCCAGCACCCTGAGAACTGAGCACCCTTAGTACTGAGCACCCAGCACCCTGAGCACTGAGCACCGAGCACCCTGAGCACTGAGCACCCAGCACCCTGAGCACTGAGCACACAGCACCCTGAGTACTGAGCACCCAGCACCCTGAGTACTGAGCACCCAGCACCCTGAGCAATGAGCACACTGAGTACTGAGCACCCAGCACCCTGAGCACTGGACACCGTGCACCCCGAGTTCTGAGCACCCAGCACCTGGAGTACTGAGCACCCAGCACCCTGAGCACTGAGCACCGAGCACCCTGAGCACTGAGCACCCATCACCCTGAGGACTGAGCACCCAGCACCCCGGGCACTGAGCAGCCAGCACCCTGAGAACTGAGCACCCTGAGTACTGATCACCCAGCACCCTGAGCACTGAGCACCGAGCACCCTGAGCACTGAGCACAAAGCACCCTGAGCACTGAGCACACAGCGCCCCGAGCAGTGAGCACCCAGCACCCTGAGCACTGAGCACTGAGCACCCTGAGTACTGAGCACACAGCACCCTGAGTACTGAGCACCCAGCACCCTGAGTACTGAGCACCCAGCACCCTGAGCAATGAGCACACTGAGTACTGAGCACCCAGCACCCTGAGCACTGAACACCGAGCACCCCGAGTTCTGAGCACCCAGCACCTGGAGTACTGAGCACCCACCACCCTGAGTACTAAGCACCAAGCACCCTGAGTACTGAGCACCCAGTACCCTGAGCACTGAACACACAGCAACCTGAGTACAGAGCCCCCCGAGCACTGAGCACCCAGCACCCTGAGCACTGAGGACCCAGCACCCTGAGTACTGAGCACCCAGCACCCTGAGCACTGAGCACCCAGCACCCTGAGTACTGAGCACCCAGCACCCTGAACACTGAGCACCCAGCACCCTGAGTACGGAGCATCCAGCACCCCGAGCACTGAGCACCCAGCACCCTGTGTACTGAGCACTGAGCACCCAGCACCCTGAGAACTGAGCACCCAGCACCCTGTTTACTGAGCACTGAGTACCCAGCACCCCGAGCACTGAGCATCCAGCACCCTGAGCACTGAGCACCCTGAGTACTGAGCACCCAGCACCCTGAGCACTGAGCACCCAGCAAACCGAGCACTGAGCACCCAGCACCCAGGGCACTGAGCACTGAGCACCCTGAGTACTGAGCACTGAGCACCCTGAGCACTGAGCACCGAGCACCCTGAGTACTGAGCACTGAGCACCCTGAGCACTGAGCACCCTGCACCCTGAGTACTGAGCACCCAGCACCCTGAGCACTGAGGACCGAGCACCCTGAGTACTAAGCACCCAGCACCCTGAGTACTGACCACCCAGCACCCTGAGCACTGAGCACCCAGCACGCTGAGTACTGAGCACCCAGCACCCTGAGTACTGAGCACCCAGCACCCTGAGCACTGAGCACCCAGCACGATGAGTACTGAGCACCGAGCACCCTGAGTACTGAGCACCCAGCACCCCGAGCACTGAGCACCGAGCACCCTGAGTACTGAGCACCCAGCACCCTGAGCACTGAGCACCCAGCACGATGAGTACTGAGCACCGAGCACCCTGAGTACTGAGCACCCAGCACCCTGAGTACTGAGCACCCAGAGTACTGAGCACCGAGCACCCAGCGTACTGAGCACCGAGCACCCCGAGCACTGAGCACACAGCACCCTGAGTACTGAGCACCCAGCACCCTGAGCACTGAGCACACAGCACCCTGAGTACTGAGCACCGAGCAACCTGAGTACTGAGCACCCAGCACCCGGAGAACTGAGCACCCTTAGTACTGAGCACTGAGCAACCTGAGTACTGAGCACCCAGCACCCTGAGTAAGGAGCATCCAGCACCCTGAACAATGATCACCCTGAGTACTGAGCACCCAGCACCTTGAGAACTGAGCACCGAGCACCCCGAGCACTGAGCACCCAGCACCCTGAGTACTGAGCACTGAGTACCCAGTACCCCGAGCACTGAGCACCCAGCACCCTGTGTACTGAGCACTGAGTACCCAGTACCCCGAGCACTGAGACCCAGCACCCCGAGTACTGAGCACCCAGCACAACGAGCACTGAGCACCCAGCACACTGAGCACTGAGCACCCAGCACCCTGAGTACTGAGCACCCAGCACCCCGAATACTGAGCACCCAGCACCCCGAGCACTGTGCACCCAGCACCCTGAGCACTGAGCAACGAGCACCCTGAGTACTGAGCACCCAGCACCCTGAGTACTGAGCACCCAGCACCCTGAGCACTGAGCACCCAGCAGTCTGAGCACTGAGCACCCAGCACCCTGAGTACTGAGCACCCAGCACCCTGAGTACTGAACACACTGCACCCCGAGCACTGAGTACCCAGCACCCTGAGCACTGAGCACCGAGCACCCTGAGCACTGAGCTCCCAGCACCCTGAGCACTGAGCACCCAGCACCCTGAGTACTGAGCACCCAGCACCCTGAGTACTGAACACCCAGCACCCTGAGCACTGAGCACTGAGCACCCAGCACCCTGAGCACTGAGCACTGAGCACCCAGCACCCTGAGCACTGAGCACCCAGCACCCCGAGCACTGAGCTCCCAGCACCCTGAGCATCCAGCACCCTGAGCACTGAGCACCCTGAGCACTGAGCACTGAGCACCCAGCACCCTGAGTACTGAGCACCCAACACTCTGAGCACTGAGCACCCAGCACACTGAGTACTGAGCACTGAGCACCCAGCACCCTGAGTACTGAGCACCCAGTACCCCGAGCACTGAGCACCCAGCACCCTGTGTACTGAGCACCGAGCACACCGAGCACTGAGCACCCAGCACCCTGAGTACTGAGCACCCAGCACCTTGAGAATGAGCACCCATCACCCCGAGCACTGAGCAACCAGCACCCTGAGCACTGAGCACCCAGCACCCTGAGTACTGAGCACCCAGCACCCCGAGCACTGAGCACCCAGCACCCTGAGTACTGAGCACCCTGAGTACTGAGTACCCAGCACCCTGAGTACTGAGCACCCTGCACCTCGAGCACTGAGCTCCCTGAGTACTGAGCACCCAGCACCCTGAGTACTGAGCACCCATCAGTCTGAGTACTGAGCACTGAACACCCAGAGAACTGAGCACTGAGCACCCTGAGTACTGAGCACTGAGCACCCTGTGCACTGAGCAACCTGAGCACTGAGCACCGAGCACCCTGAGTACTGAGCACTGAGCACCCTGAGCACTGAGCACCCTGCACCCTGAGTACTGAGCACCCAGCACCCTGAGCACTGAGCACCCAGCACCCTGAGCACTGAGCACCCAGCACCCTGAACAATGATCACCCTGAGTACTGAGCACCCAGCACGTTGAGAACTGAGCACCGAGCACCCCGAGCACTGACCACCCAGCACCCGGAGTACTGAGCACCCAGCACCCTGAGTACTATGCACCGAGCACCCTGAGTACTGAGCACCCAGCACCCTGAGCACTGAACACACAGCACCCTGAGTACTGAGCACCCCGAGCACTGAGCACCCAGCACCCTGAGTACTGAGCACCGAGCACCCCGAGCACTGAGCACCCAGCACCCCGAGCACTGAGCACCCAGCACCCCGAGCACTGAACACCCAGCACCCTGAGTACTGAGCACCCAGCACTCTGAGTACTGAGCACACAGCACCCCGAGCACTGAGCAGCCAGCACCCTGAGCACTGAGCACCCAGCACCCTGAGCACTGAGCACCCAGCACCCCAAGCACTGAGCACCCAGCACCCTGAGTACTGAGCACTGAGCACCCAGCACCCCGAGCACTGAGCACCCAGCACCCTGAGAACTGAGCACCCAGCACCCGAGTACTGAGCACCCAGCACCCTGAGTACTGAGCACCCAGCTCCCTGAGTACTGAGCACACAGCACCCCGAGTACTGAGCACCCAGCACCCTGAGTACTGAGCACCCAGCACCCTGAGTACTGAGCACCCAGCACACTGAGTACTGAGCACAAAGCACCCTGAGCACTGATCACCCAGCACCCTAAGTACTGAGCACCGAGTACCCTGAGTACTGAGCAACCAGCACCCCGAGCACTGAACACCCAGCACCCTGATTACTGTGCACTGAGCACCCAGCACCCCGAGCACTGAGCACCCAGCACCCTGTGTACTGAGCACTGAGTACCCAGTACCCCGAGCACTGAGATCCAGCACCCTGAGCACTGAGCACCCAGCACCCCGAGTACTGAGCACCCAGCACAACGAGCACTGAGCACCCAGCACACTGAGCACTGAGCACCCAGCACCCTGAGTACTGAGCACCCAGCACCCCGAGTACTGAGCACCCAGCACACCGAGTACTGTGCACCCAGCAACCTGAGCACTGAGCACCGAGCACCCTGAGTACTGAGCACCCAGCACCCTGAGTACTGAGCACCCAGCACCCTGAGCACTGAGCACCCAGCACCCTGAGCACTGAGGACCCAGCACCCTGAATACTGAGCACCCAGCACCCTGAGTACTGAACACCCAGCACCCCGAGCACTGAGCACCCAGCACCCTGAGCACTGAGCACCGAGCACCCTGAGTACTGAGCACCCAGCACCCTGAGCACTGAGCACCCAGCACCCTGAGCACTGAGCACCCAGCACCCTGAGCACTGAGCACCCAGCACCCTGAGTACTGAGCACCCAGCACCCTGAGTACTGAACACCCAGCACCCTGAGCACTGAGCACTGAGCACCCAGCACCCTGAGCACTGAGCACTGAGCACCCAGCACCCTGAGCACTGAGCACCCAGCACCCCGAGCACTGAGCACCCAGCACCCTGAGCATCCAGCACCCTGAGCACTGAGCACCCTGAGCACTGAGCACTGAGCACCCAGCACCCTGAGTACTGAGCAACCAACACTCTGAGCACTGAGCACCCAGCACACTGAGTACTGAGTAGTGAGCACCCAGCACCCTGACTACTGAGCACCCAGTACCCTGAGTACTGAGCACCGAGCACACCAAGCACTGAGCACCCAGCACCCCGATCACTGAGCACCCAGCACCCAGAGCACTGAGCACCCAGCACCCTGAGTACTGAGCACCGAGCACCCCGAGCACTGAGCACCCAGCACCCCGAGCACTGAGCACCCAGCACCCCGAGCACTGAACACCCAGGACCCTGAGTACTGAGCACCCAGCACTCTGAGTACTGAGCACATAGCACACCGAGCACTGAGCACCCAGCACCCTGAGCACTGAGGACCCAGCACCCTGAGTACTGAGCACTGAGCACCCAGCACCCCGAGCACTGAGCACCCAGCACCCTGAGTACTGAGCACCGAGCACTCTGAGTACTGAGCACCCAGCACCCCGAGCACTGAGCACCCAGCACCCTGAGTACTGAGCACCCTGCACCCCGAGCACTGAGCTCCCTGAGTACTGAGCACCCAGGACCCTGAGTACGGAGCACCCAGCACCCTGAGTACTGAGCACTGAGCACCCAGAGAACTGAGCACCCAGCACGCCGAGGACTGAGCACCCTGCACCCTGTGTACTAAGCACTGAGCATCCAGCACCCTGAGCATTGAGCACCCTGAGCTCTTAGCACCCTGAGTACTGAGCACCCAGCACCCTGAGTACTGAGCACACAGCACCCTGAGCACTGAGCACCCAGCACCCTGAGTACTGAGCACCGAGCACCCCGAGCACTGAGCACCCAGCACCCTGAGCACTGAGCAAGCAGCACCCCGAGCACTGAGCACCCAGCACCCTGAGCACTGAGCACCCAGCACCCCGAGTACTGAGCACCGAGCACCCCGAGAATTGAGCACCCAGCACCAAGAGCACTGAGCACTGAGCACACTGAGTACTGAGCACACAGCACCCTGAGCAATGAGCACCCTGAGTACTGAGCACCCAGCACCCCGAGCAGTGAGCACCCAGCACCCTGAGCACTGAGCACTGAGCACCCTGAGTACTGAGCACACAGCACCCTGAGTACTGAGTACCCAGCACCCTGAGTACTGAGCACCCAGCACCCTGAGCAATGAGCACCCTGAGTACTGAGCACCCAGCACCCTGAGCACTGAGCACCGAGCACCCCGAGTTCTGAGCAACCAGCACCCGGAGTACTGAGCACCCAGCACCCTGAGTATTAAGCACCAAGCACCCTGAGTACTGAGCACCCAGTACCCTGAGCACTGAACAGACAGCACCCTGAGTACTGAGCACCCAGAGCACTGAGCACCCAGCACCCTGAGCACTGAGGACCCAGCACCCTGAGTACTGAGCACCCAGCACCCTGAGCACTGAGTACCCAGCACCCTGAGTACTGAGCACACAGCACCCTGAGCACTGAGCACCCAGCACCCTGAGTACTGAGCATCCAGCACATCGAGCACTGAGAACCCAGCACCCTGAGTACTGAGCACTGAACACCCAGCACCCCGAGCACTGAGCACCCAGCACCCTGTTTACTGAGCTCTGAGTACCCAGCACCCCGAGCACTGAGCACGCAGCACCCTGAGCACTGAGCACCCTGAGTACTGAGCACCCAGCACCCCGAGTACTGAGCACCCAGCACCCCGAGCACTGTGCACCCAGCACCCTGAGCACTGAGCACCGAGCACCATGAGTACTGAGCCCCCAGCACCCTGAGTACTGAGCCCCCAGCACCCTGAGCACTGAGCACCCAGCACCCTGAGCACTGAGCACCCAGCACCCTGAGTACTGAGCACCAGGCACCCTGAGTACTGAGCATCCAGCACCCCGAGCACTGAGCACCCAGCACCCTGAGTACTGAGCACTGAGCACACAGCACCCCGAGCACTGAGCACCCAGCACCCTGTTTACTGAGCTCTGAGTACCCAGCACCCCGAGCACTGAGCACGCAGCACCCTGAGCACTGAGCACCCTGAGTACTGAGCACCCAGCACCCTGAGCACTGAGCACCCAGCACCCCGAGCACTGAGCAACCAGCACGCAGAGCACTGAGCACTGAGCACCCTGAGTACTGAGCACGGAGCACCCTGAGCACTGAGCACCCAGCACGCTGAGTACTGAGCACTGAGCACCCTGAGTACTGAGCACCCAGCTCACTGAGTACTGAGCACCCAGTAGCCCGAGTACTAAGCACCCAGCACCCTGAGTACTGAGCACCCAGCACCCTGAGCACTGAGCACCCAGCACCCTAAGTACTGAGCACCGAGTACCCGGAGTACTGAGCACCCAGCACCCCGAGCACTGAACACCCAGCACCCTGTTTATTGAGCACTGAGCACCCAGCACCCTGAGCACTGAGCACCCAGCACCCTGTGTACTGAGCACTGAGTACCCAGTACCCCGAGCACTGAGACCCAGCACCCTGAGCACTGAGCACCCAGCCCCCCCAGTACTGAGCACCCAGCACCCCGAGCACTGAGCACCCAGCACCCTGAGCACTGAGCACCCAGCACCCTGAGTACTGAGCACCCAGCAACCCGAGTACTGAGCACCCAGCACCCCGAGCACTGTGCACCCAGCACCCTGAGCACTGAGCACCGAGCACCATGAGTACTGAGCACCCAGCACCCTGAGTACTGAGCACCCAGCACCCTGAGCACTGAGCACCCAGCACCCTGAGCACTGAGCACCCAGCACCCTGAGTACTGAGCACCCAGCACCCTGAGTCCTGAACACCCAGCACCCCGAGCACTGAGCACCCAGCACCCTGAGCACTGACCACCGAGCACCCTGAGTACTGAGCACCCAGCACCCTGATCACTGAGCACCCAGCACCCTGAGCACTGAGCACCCAGCACCCTGAGCACTGAGCACCCAGCACCCTGAGTACTGAGCACCCAGCACCCTGAGTACTGAACACCCAGCACCCTGAGCACTGAGCACTGAGCACCCAGCACCCTGAGCACTGAGCACCCAGCACCCCGAAAACTGAGCACCCAGCACCCTGATCATCCAGCACCCTGAGCACTGAGCACCCTGAGCACTGAGCACTGAGCACCCAGCAACCTGAGTACTGAGCACCCAACACTCTGAGCACTGAGCACCCAGCACACTGAGTACTGAGCCCTGAGCACCCAGCACCCTGAGTACTGAGCACCCAGCATCACGAGCACTGAGCACTCAGCACCCTGTGTACTGAGCACCGAGCACCCCGAGCAGTGAGCACCCAGCACCCTGAGTACTGAGCACCCAGCACCCCGAGAATGAGCACCGAGCACCCCGAGCACTGAGCACCCAGCACCCTGAGCACTGAGCACCCAGCACCCTGAGTACTGAGCACCCAGCACCCCGAGCACTGAGCACCCAGCACCCTGAGTACTGAGCACCCTGAGTACTGAGCACCCAGCACCCTGAGTACTGAGCTCCCTGCACCCCGAGCACTGAGCTCCCTGAATACTGAGCACCCAGCACCCTGAGTACTGAGCACCCAGCACCCTGAGTACTGAGCACTGAGCACCCAGAGAACTGAGCACCCAGCACCCCGAGGATTGAGCACCCTGCACCCTGTGGACTGAGCACTGAGCATCCAGCACCCCGAGCATTGAGCACCCTGAGCTCTTAGCACCCTGAGTACTGAGCTCCCAGCACATTGAGTACTGAGCACCCAGCACCCTGAGCACTGAGCACCCAGCACCCTGAGTACTGAGCACCGAGCACGGCGATCACTGAGCACCCAGCACCCTGAGCACTGAGCACCCAGCACCCCGAGCACTGAGCACCCAGCACCCTGAGCACTGAGCACCCAGCACCTCGAGTACTGAGCACCGAGCACCCCGAGAACTGAGCACCCAGCACCCCGAGCACTGAGCACTGAGAACCCTGAGCACTGAGCACCCAGCACCCTGAGGACTGAGCACCCAGCACCCCGGGCACTGAGCACCCAGCACCCTGACCACTGAGCACCCTGAGTACTGAGCAACCAGCACCCTGAGCACTGAGCACCGAGCACCCTGAGCACTATGCACCCAGCACCCTGAGCACTGAGCACCCAGCACCCCGAGCAGTGAGCACCCAGCACCCTGAGCACTGAGCACTGAGCACCCTCAGTACTGAGCACACAGCACCCTGAGTACTGAGCACCCAGCACCCTAAGTACTGAGCACCCAGCACCCTGAGCAATGAGCACCCTGAGTACTGAGCACCCAGCACCCTGAGCACTGAGCACCGAGCACCCCGAGTTCTGAGCACCCAGCACCCGGAGTACTGAGCACCCAGCACCCTGAGTACTAAGCACCAAGCACCCTGAGTACTGAGCACCCAGTACCCTGAGCACTGAACACACAGCACCCTGAGTACTGAGCACCCCGAGCACTGAGCACCCAGCACCCTGAGCACTGAGGACCCAGCACCCTGAGTACTGAGCACCCAGCACCCTGAGCACTGAGCACCCAGCACCCTGAGTACTGAGCACCCAGCACCCTGAGCACTGAGCACCCAGCACCCTGAGTCCTGAGTATCCAGCACACCGAGCACTGAGCACCCAGCACCCTGAGTACTGAGCACTGAGCACCCATCACCCCGAGCACTGAGAACCCAGCACCCTGTTTACTGAGCACTGAGTACCCAGCACGCCAAGCACTGAGCACCCAGCACCCTGAGCACTGAGCACCCTGAGTACTGAGCACCCAGCACCCTGAGCACTGAGCACCTAGCACCCCGAGCACTGAGCACCCAGCCCCCAGAGCACTGAGCACTGAGCACCCTGAGTACTGAGCACGGAGCACCCTGAGCACTGAGCACCCAGCACGCTGAGTACTGAGCACTGAGCACCCTGAACACTGAGCACCCAGCACCCTGAGTACTGAGCCCCGAGCACCCTGAGTACTGAGCACCCAGCACTCTGAGCACTGAGCACCCAGCACCCCGAGCACTGAGCACCCAGCACCCCGAGCACTGTGCACCCAGCACCCTGAGCACTGAGCACCCAGCACCCTGAGTACTGAGCACCCAGCACTCTGAGTACTGAGCACCCAGCACCCCGAGCACTGAGCACCCAGCACCCTGAGCACTGAGGACCCAGCACCCTGAGTACTGAGCACTGAGCACCCAGCACCCCGAGCACTGAGCACCCAGCACCCTGAGTACTGAGCACCGAGCACTCTGAGTACTGAGCACCCAGCACCCCGAGCACTGAGCACCCAGCACCCTGAGTACTGAGCACCCTGCACCCCGAGCACTGAGCTCCCTGAGTACTGAGCACCCAGGACCCTGAGTACGGAGCACCCAGCACCCTGAGTACTGAGCACTGAGCACCCAGAGAACTGAGCACCCAGCACGCCGAGGACTGAGCACCCTGCACCCTGTGTACTAAGCACTGAGCATCCAGCACCCTGAGCATTGAGCACCCTGAGCTCTTAGCACCCTGAGTACTGAGCACCCAGCACCCTGAGTACTGAGCACACAGCACCCTGAGCACTGAGCACCCAGCACCCTGAGTACTGAGCACCGAGCACCCCGAGCACTGAGCACCCAGCACCCTGAGCACTGAGCAAGCAGCACCCCGAGCACTGAGCACCCAGCACCCTGAGCACTGAGCACCCAGCACCCCGAGTACTGAGCACCGAGCACCCCGAGAATTGAGCACCCAGCACCAAGAGCACTGAGCACTGAGCACACTGAGTACTGAGCACACAGCACCCTGAGCAATGAGCACCCTGAGTACTGAGCACCCAGCACCCCGAGCAGTGAGCACCCAGCACCCTGAGCACTGAGCACTGAGCACCCTGAGTACTGAGCACACAGCACCCTGAGTACTGAGTACCCAGCACCCTGAGTACTGAGCACCCAGCACCCTGAGCAATGAGCACCCTGAGTACTGAGCACCCAGCACCCTGAGCACTGAGCACCGAGCACCCCGAGTTCTGAGCAACCAGCACCCGGAGTACTGAGCACCCAGCACCCTGAGTACTAAGCACCAAGCACCCTGAGTACTGAGCACCCAGTACCCTGAGCACTGAACAGACAGCACCCTGAGTACTGAGCACCCAGAGCACTGAGCACCCAGCACCCTGAGCACTGAGGACCCAGCACCCTGAGTACTGAGCACCCAGCACCCTGAGCACTGAGTACCCAGCACCCTGAGTACTGAGCACATAGCACCCTGAGCACTGAGCACCCAGCACCCTGAGTACTGAGCATCCAGCACCCCGAGCACTGAGCACCCAGCACCCTGAGTACTGAGCTCTGAGCACCCAGCACCCCGAGCACTGAGCACCCAGCACCCTGTTTACTGAGCTCTGAGTACCCAGCACCCCGAGCACTGAGCACGCAGCACCCTGAGCACTGAGCACCCTGAGTACTGAGCACCCAGCACCCCGAGTACTGAGCACCCAGCACCCCGAGCACTGTGCACCCAGCACCCTGAGCACTGAGCACCGAGCACCATGAGCACTGAGCACCCAGCACCCTGAGCACTGAGCACCCAGCACCCTGAGCACTGAGCACCCAGCACCCTGAGTACTGAACACCCAGCACCCTGAGCACTGAGCACTGAGCACCCAGCACCCTGAGCACTGAGCACCCAGCACCCCGAAAACTGAGCACCCAGCACCCTGATCATCCAGCACCCTGAGCACTGAGCACCCTGAGCACTGAGCACTGAGCACCCAGCAACCTGAGTACTGAGCACCCAACACTCTGAGCACTGAGCACCCAGCACACTGAGTACTGAGCCCTGAGCACCCAGCACCCTGAGTACTGAGCACCCAGCATCACGAGCACTGAGCACTCAGCACCCTGTGTACTGAGCACCGAGCACCCCGAGCAGTGAGCACCCAGCACCCTGAGTACTGAGCACCCAGCACCCCGAGAATGAGCACCGAGCACCCCGAGCACTGAGCACCCAGCACCCTGAGCACTGAGCACCCAGCACCCTGAGTACTGAGCACCCAGCACCCCGAGCACTGAGCACCCAGCACCCTGAGTACTGAGCACCCTGAGTACTGAGCACCCAGCACCCTGAGTACTGAGCTCCCTGCACCCCGAGCACTGAGCTCCCTGAATACTGAGCACCCAGCACCCTGAGTACTGAGCACCCAGCACCCTGAGTACTGAGCACTGAGCACCCAGAGAACTGAGCACCCAGCACCCCGAGGATTGAGCACCCTGCACCCTGTGGACTGAGCACTGACCATCCAGCACCCCGAGCATTGAGCACCCTGAGCTCTTAGCACCCTGAGTACTGAGCTCCCAGCACATTGAGTACTGAGCACCCAGCACCCTGAGCACTGAGCACCCAGCACCCTGAGTACTGAGCACCGAGCACGGCGATCACTGAGCACCCAGCACCCTGAGCACTGAGCACCCAGCACCCCGAGCACTGAGCACCCAGCACCCTGAGCACTGAGCACCCAGCACCTCGAGTACTGAGCACCGAGCACCCCGAGAACTGAGCACCCAGCACCCCGAGCACTGAGCACTGAGAACCCTGAGCACTGAGCACCCAGCACCCTGAGGACTGAGCACCCAGCACCCCGGGCACTGAGCACCCAGCACCCTGACCACTGAGCACCCTGAGTACTGAGCAACCAGCACCCTGAGCACTGAGCACCGAGCACCCTGAGCACTATGCACCCAGCACCCTGAGCACTGAGCACCCAGCACCCCGAGCAGTGAGCACCCAGCACCCTGAGCACTGAGCACTGAGCACCCTCAGTACTGAGCACACAGCACCCTGAGTACTGAGCACCCAGCACCCTAAGTACTGAGCACCCAGCACCCTGAGCAATGAGCACCCTGAGTACTGAGCACCCAGCACCCTGAGCACTGAGCACCGAGCACCCCGAGTTCTGAGCACCCAGCACCCGGAGTACTGAGCACCCAGCACCCTGAGTACTAAGCACCAAGCACCCTGAGTACTGAGCACCCAGTACCCTGAGCACTGAACACACAGCACCCTGAGTACTGAGCACCCCGAGCACTGAGCACCCAGCACCCTGAGCACTGAGGACCCAGCACCCTGAGTACTGAGCACCCAGCACCCTGAGCACTGAGCACCCAGCACCCTGAGTACTGAGCACCCAGCACCCTGAGCACTGAGCACCCAGCACCCTGAGTCCTGAGTATCCAGCACACCGAGCACTGAGCACCCAGCACCCTGAGTACTGAGCACTGAGCACCCATCACCCCGAGCACTGAGAACCCAGCACCCTGTTTACTGAGCACTGAGTACCCAGCACGCCGAGCACTGAGCACCCAGCACCCTGAGCACTGAGCACCCTGAGTACTGAGCACCCAGCACCCTGAGCACTGAGCACCTAGCACCCCGAGCACTGAGCACCCAGCCCCCAGAGCACTGAGCACTGAGCACCCTGAGTACTGAGCACGGAGCACCCTGAGCACTGAGCACCCAGCACGCTGAGTACTGAGCACTGAGCACCCTGAACACTGAGCACCCAGCACCCTGAGTACTGAGCCCCGAGCACCCTGAGTACTGAGCACCCAGCACTCTGAGCACTGAGCACCCAGCACCCCGAGCACTGAGCACCCAGCACCCCGAGCACTGTGCACCCAGCACCCTGAGCACTGAGCACCCAGCACCCTGAGTACTGAGCACCCAGCACCCCGAGTACTGAGCACCCAGCACCCCGAGCACTGTGCACCCAGCACCCTGAGCACTGAGCACCGAGCACCATGAGTACTGAGCACCCAGCACCCTGAGTACTGAGCACCCAGCACCCTGAGTACGGAGCACCCAGCACCCTGAGCACTGAGCACCCAGCACCCTGAGTACTGAGCACCCAGCACCCTGAGTCCTGAACACCCAGCACCCCGAGCACTGAGCACCCAGCACCCTGAGCACTGAGCACCGAGCACCCTGAGTACTGAGCACCCAGCACCCTGAGCACTGAGCACCCAGCACCCTGAGCACTGAGCACCCAGCACCCTGAGCACTGAGCACCCAGCACCCTGAGTACTGAGCACCCAGCACCCTGAGTACTGAACACCCAGCACCCTTAGCACTGAGCACTGAGCACCCAGCACCCTGAGCACTGAGCACCCAGCACCCCGAGCACTGAGCACCCAGCACCCTGAGCATCCAGCACCCTGAGCACTGAGCACCCTGAGCACTGAGCACTGAGCACCCAGCACCCTGAGTACTGAGCACCCAACACTCTGAGCACTGAGTACCCAGCACACTGAGTACTGAGCCCTGAGCACCCAGCACCCTGAGTACTGAGCACCCAGCACCCCGAGCACTGAGCACCCAGCACCCTGTGTACTGAGCACCGAGCACCCCGAGCACTGAGCACCCAGCACCCTGAGTACTGAGCACCCAGCACCCCGAGAATGAGCACCGAGCACCCCGAGCACTGAGCAACCAGCACCCTGAGCACAGAGCACCCAGCACCCTGAGTACTGAGCACCCAGCACCCCGAGCACTGAGCACCCAGCACCCTGAGTACTGAGCACCCTGAGTACTGAGCACCCAGCACCCTGAGTACTGAGCACCCTGCACCCCGAGCACTGAGCTCCCTGAATACTGAGCACCCAGCACCCTGAGTACTGAGCACCCAGCACCCTGAGTACTGAGCACTGAGCACCCAGAGAACTGAGCACACAGCACCCCGAGGACTGAGCACCCTGCACCCTGTGCACTGAGAACTGAGCATCCAGCACCCCGAGCATTGAGCACCCTGAGCTCTTAGCACCCTGAGTACTGAGCACCCAGCACCCTGAGTACTGAGCACCCAGCACCCTGAGCACTGAGCACCCAGCACCCTGAGTACTGAGCACCGAGCACGGCGATCACTGAGCACCCAGCACCCTGAGCACTGAGCACCCAGCACCCCGAGCACTGAGCACCCAGCACCCTGAGCACTGAGCACCCAGCACCTCGAGTACTGAGCACCGAGCACCCCGAGAACTGAGCACACAGCACCCCGAGCACTGAGCACTGAGAACCCTGAGCACTGAGCACCCAGCACCCTGAGGACTGAGCACCCAGCACCCCGGGCACTGAGCACCCAGCACCCTGAGCACTGAGCACCCTGAGTACTGAGCACCCAGCACCCTGAGCACAGAGCACCGAGCACCCTGAGCACTGAGCACCCAGCACCCTGAGCACTGAGAACCCAGCACCCCGAGCAGTGAGCACCCAGCACCCTGAGCACTGAGCACTGAGCACCCTCAGTACTGAGCACACAGCACCCTGAGTACTGAGCACCCAGCACCCTGAGTACTGAGCACCCAGCACCCTGAGCAATGAGCACCCTGAGTACTGAGCACCCAGCACCCTGAGCACTGAGCACCGAGCACCCCGAGTTCTGAGCACCCAGCACCCGGAGTACTGAGCACCCAGCACCCTGAGTACTAAGCACCAAGCACCCTGAGTACTGAGCACCCAGTACCCTGAGCACTGAACACAGAGCACCCTGAGTACTGAGCACCCCGAGCACTGAGCACCCAGCACCCTGAGCACTGAGGCACCAGCACCTTGAGTACTGAGCACCCAGCACCCTGAGCACTGAGCACCCAGCACCCTGAGTACTGAGCACCGAGCACCCTGAGCACTGAGCACCCAGCACCCTGAGTACTGAGTATCCAGCACCCCGAGCACTGAGCACCCAGCACCCTGAGTACTGAGTATCCAGCACACCGAGCACTGAGCACCCAGCACCCTGAGTACTGAGCACTGAGCACCCATCACCCCGAGCACTGAGAACCCAGCACCCTGTTTACTGAGCACTGAGTACCCAGCACGCCGAGCACTGAGCACCCAGCACCCTGAGCACTGAGCACCCTGAGTACTGAGCACCCAGCACCCTGAGCACTGAGCACCTAGCACCCCGAGCACTGAGCACCCAGCCCCCAGAGCACTGAGCACTGAGCACCCTGAGTACTGAGCACGGAGCACCCTGAGCACTGAGCACCCAGCACGCTGAGTACTGAGCACTGAGCACCCTGAACACTGAGCACCCAGCACCCTGAGTACTGAGCCCCGAGCACCCTGAGTACTGAGCACCCAGCACTCTGAGCACTGAGCACCCAGCACCCCGAGCACTGAGCACCCAGCACCCCGAGCACTGTGCACCCAGCACCCTGAGCACTGAGCACCCAGCACCCTGAGTACTGAGCACCCAGCACCCCGAGTACTGAGCACCCAGCACCCCGAGCACTGTGCACCCAGCACCCTGAGCACTGAGCACCGAGCACCATGAGTACTGAGCACCCAGCACCCTGAGTACTGAGCACCCAGCACCCTGAGTACTGAGCACCCAGCACCCTGAGCACTGAGCACCCAGCACCCTGAGTACTGAGCACCCAGCACCCTGAGTCCTGAACACCCAGCACCCCGAGCACTGAGCACCCAGCACCCTGAGCACTGAGCACCGAGCACCCTGAGTACTGAGCACCCAGCACCCTGAGCACTGAGCACCCAGCACCCTGAGCACTGAGCACCCAGCACCCTGAGCACTGAGCACCCAGCACCCTGAGTACTGAGCACCCAGCACCCTGAGTACTGAACACCCAGCACCCTGAGCACTGAGCACTGAGCACCCAGCACCCTGAGCACTGAGCACCCAGCACCCCGAGCACTGAGCACCCAGCACCCTGAGCATCCAGCACCCTGAGCACTGAGCACCCTGAGCACTGAGCACTGAGCACCCAGCACCCTGAGTACTGAGCACCCAACACTCTGAGCACTGAGTACCCAGCACACTGAGTACTGAGCCCTGAGCACCCAGCACCCTGAGTACTGAGCACCCAGCACCCCGAGCACTGAGCACCCAGCACCCTGTGTACTGAGCACCGAGCACCCCGAGCACTGAGCACCCAGCACCCTGAGTACTGAGCACCCAGCACCCCGAGAATGAGCACCGAGCACCCCGAGCACTGAGCACCCAGCACCCTGAGCACAGAGCACCCAGCACCCTGAGTACTGAGCACCCAGCACCCCGAGCACTGAGCACCCAGCACCCTGAGTACTGAGCACCCTGAGTACTGAGCACCCAGCACCCTGAGTACTGAGCACCCTGCACCCCGAGCACTGAGCCCCCTGAATACTGAGCACCCAGCACCCTGAGTACTGAGCACCCAGCACCCTGAGTACTGAGCACTGAGCACCCAGAGAACTGAGCACACAGCACCCCGAGGACTGAGCACCCTGCACCCTGTGCACTGAGAACTGAGCATCCAACACCCCGAGCATTGAGCACCCTGAGCTCTTAGCACCCTGAGTACTGAGCACCCAGCACCCTGAGTACTGAGCACCCAGCACCCTGAGCACTGAGCACCCAGCACCCTGAGTACTGAGCACCGAGCACGGCGATCACTGAGCACCCAGCACCCTGAGCACTGAGCACCCAGCACCCCGAGCACTGAGCACCCAGCACCCTGAGCACTGAGCACCCGGCACCTCGAGTACTGAGCACCGAGCACCCCGAGAACTGAGCACCCAGCACCCCGAGCACTGAGCACTGAGAACCCTGAGCACTGAGCACCCAGCACCCTGAGGACTGAGCACCCAGCACCCCGGGCACTGAGCACCCAGCACCCTGAGCACTGAGCACCCTGAGTACTGAGCACCCAGCACCCTGAGCACAGAGCACCGAGCACCCTGAGCACTGAGCACCCAGCACCCTGAGCACTGAGAACCCAGCACCCCGAGCAGTGAGCACCCAGCACCCTGAGCACTGAGCACTGAGCACCCTCAGTACTGAGCACACAGCACCCTGAGTACTGAGCACCCAGCACCCTGAGTACTGAGCACCCAGCACCCTGAGCAATGAGCACCCTGAGTACTGAGCACCCAGCACCCTGAGCACTGAGCACCGAGCACCCCGAGTTCTGAGCACCCAGCACCCGGAGTACTGAGCACCCAGCACCCTGAGTACTAAGCACCAAGCACCCTGAGTACTGAGCACCCAGTACCCTGAGCACTGAACACAGAGCACCCTGAGTACTGAGCACCCCGAGCACTGAGCACCCAGCACCCTGAGCACTGAGGCACCAGCACCTTGAGTACTGAGCACCCAGCACCCTGAGCACTGAGCACCCAGCACCCTGAGTACTGAGCAGCGAGCACCCTGAGCACTGAGCACCCAGCACCCTGAGTACTGAGTATCCAGCACCCCGAGCACTGAGCACACAGCACCCTGAGTACTGAGCACTGAGCACCCATCACCCCGAGCACTGAGAACCCAGCACCCTGTTTACTGAGCACTGAGTACCCAGCACGCCGAGCACTGAGCACCCAGCACCCTGAGCACTGAGCACCCTGAGTACTGAGCACCCAGCACCCTGAGCACTGAGCACCCAGCACCCCGAGCACTGAGCACCCAGCCCCCAGAGCACTGAGCACTGAGCACCCTGAGTACTGAGCACGGAGCACCCTGAGCACTGAGCACCAATCACGCTGAGTACTGAGCACTGAGCACCCTGAGCACTGAGCACCCAGCACCCTGAGTACTGAGCACCGAGCACCCTGAGTACTGAGCACCCAGCACTCTGAGCACTGAGCACCCAGCACCCCGAGCACTGAGCACCCAGCACCCCGGGCACTGAGCACCCAGCACCCCGAGCACTGAGCACCCAGCACCCCGAGCACTGAGCCTGAGCACCCTGAGTACTGAGCACCGAGCACCCTGAGTACTGAGCACCGAGCACCCTGAGTACTGAGCACCCAGCACCCCGAGCACTGAGCACCGAGCACCCTGAGTACTGAGCACCCAGCACCCTGAGCACTGAGCACCCAGCACAACGAGTACTGAGCACCCAGCACCCTGATTACTGAGCACCCAGCACCCTGAGCACTGAGCACCCAGCACCCTGAGCACTGAGCACCCAGCACCCTGAGCACTGAGCACCCAGCACCCTGAGTACTGAGCACCCAGCACCCTGAGTACTGAACACCCAGCACCCTGAGCACTGAGCACTGAGCACCCAGCACCCTGAGCACTGAGCACCCAGCACCCCGAAAACTGAGCACCCAGCACCCTGATCATCCAGCACCCTGAGCACTGAGCACCCTGAGCACTGAGCACTGAGCACCCAGCAACCTGAGTACTGAGCACCCAACACTCTGAGCACTGAGCACCCAGCACACTGAGTACTGAGCCCTGAGCACCCAGCACCCTGAGTACTGAGCACCCAGCACCCCGAGCACTGAGCACTCAGCACCCTGTGTACTGAGCACCGAGCACCCCGAGCAGTGAGCACCCAGCACCCTGAGTACTGAGCACCCAGCACCCCGAGAATGAGCACCGAGCACCCCGAGCACTGAGCACCCAGCACCCTGAGCACTGAGCACCCAGCACCCTGAGTACTGAGCACCCAGCACCCCGAGCACTGAGCACCCAGCACCCTGAGTACTGAGCACCCTGAGTACTGAGCACCCAGCACCCTGAGTACTGAGCTCCCTGCACCCCGAGCACTGAGCTCCCTGAATACTGAGCACCCAGCACCCTGAGTACTGAGCACCCAGCACCCTGAGTACTGAGCACTGAGCACCCAGAGAACTGAGCACCCAGCACCCCGAGGATTGAGCACCCTGCACCCTGTGCACTGAGCACTGAGCATCCAGCACCCCGAGCATTGAGCACCCTGAGCTCTTAGCACCCTGAGTACTGAGCTCCCAGCACATTGAGTACTGAGCACCCAGCACCCTGAGCACTGAGCACCCAGCACCCTGAGTACTGAGCACCGAGCACGGTGATCACTGAGCACCCAGCACCCTGAGCCCTGAGCACCCAGCACCCCGAGCACTGAGCACCCAGCACCCTGAGCACTGAGCACCCAGCACCTCGAGTACTGAGCACCGAGCACCCTGAGAACTGAGCACCCAGCACCCCGAGCACTGAGCACTGAGAACCCTGAGCACTGAGCACCCAGCACCCTGAGGACTGAGCACCCAGCACCCCGGGCACTGAGCACCCAGCACCCTGACCACTGAGCACCCTGAGTACTGAGCAACCAGCACCCTGAGCACTGAGCACCGAGCACCCTGAGCACTATGCACCCAGCACCCTGAGCACTGAGCACCCAGCACCCCGAGCACTGAGCACCCAGCACCCTGAGCACTGAGCACTGAGCACCCTCAGTACTGAGCACACAGCACCCTGAGTACTGAGCACCCAGCACCCTAAGTACTGAGCACCCAGCACCCTGAGCAATGAGCACCCTGAGTACTGAGCACCCAGCACCCTGAGCACTGAGCACCGAGCACCCCGAGTTCTGAGCACCCAGCACCCGGAGTACTGAGCACCCAGCACCCTGAGTACTAAGCACCAAGCACCCTGAGTACTGAGCACCCAGTACCCTGAGCACTGAACACACAGCACCCTGAGTACTGAGCACCCCGAGCACTGAGCACCCAGCACCCTGAGCACTGAGGACCCAGCACCCTGAGTACTGAGCACCCAGCACCCTGAGCACTGAGCACCCAGCACCCTGAGTACTGAGCACCCAGCACCCTGAGCACTGAGCACCCAGCACCCTGAGTCCTGAGTATCCAGCACACCGAGCACTGAGCACCCAGCACCCTGAGTACTGAGCACTGAGCACCCATCACCCCGAGCACTGAGAACCCAGCACCCTGTTTACTGAGCACTGAGTACCCAGCACGCCGAGCACTGAGCACCCAGCACCCCGAGCACTGAGCACCCTGAGTACTGAGCATCCAGCACCCCGAGCATTGAGCACCCTGAGCTCTTAGCACCCTGAGTACTGAGCTCCCAGCACATTGAGTACTGAGCACCCAGCACCCTGAGTACTGAGCCCCGAGCACCCAGAGTACTGAGCACCCAGCCCTCTGAGCACTGAGCACCCAGCACCCCGAGCACTGAGCACCCAGCACCCCGAGCACTGTGCACCCAGCACCCTGAGCACTGAGCACCCAGCACCCTGAGTACTGAGCACCCAGCACCCCGAGTACTGAGCACCCAGCACCCCGAGCACTGTGCACCCAGCACCCTGAGCACTGAGCACCGAGCACCATGAGTACTGAGCACCCAGCACCCTGAGTACTGAGCACCCAGCACCCTGAGCACTGAGCACCCAGCACCCTGAGCACTGAGCACCCAGCACCCTGAGTACTGAGCACCCAGCACCCTGAGTCCTGAACACCCAGCACCCCGAGCACTGAGCACCCAGCACCCTGAGCACTGAGCACCGAGCACCCTGAGTACTGAGCACCCAGCACCCTGAGCACTGAGCACCCAGCACCCTGAGCACTGAGCACCCAGCACCCTGAGCACTGAGCACCCAGCACCCTGAGTACTGAGCACCCAGCACCCTGAGTACTGAACACCCAGCACCCTGAGCACTGAGCACTGAGCACCCAGCACCCTGAGCACTGAGCACCCAGCACCCCGAGCACTGAGCACCCAGCACCCTGAGCATCCAGCACCCTGAGCACTTAGCACCCTGAGCACTGAGCACTGAGCACCCAGCACCCTGAGTACTGAGCACCCAACACTCTGAGCACTGAGTACCCAGCACCCTGAGTACTGAGCACCCAGCACCCCGAGAATGAGCACCGAGCACCCCGAGCACTGAGCACCCAGCACCCTGAGCACTGAGCACCCAGCACCCTGAGTACTGAGCACCCAGCACCCCGAGCACTGAGCACCCAGCACCCTGAGTACTGAGCACCCTGAGTACTGAGCACCCAGCACCCTGAGTACTGAGCTCCCTGCACCCCGAGCACTGAGCTCCCTGAATACTGAGCACCCAGCACCCTGAGTACTGAGCACCCAGCACCCTGAGTACTGAGCACTGAGCACCCAGAGAACTGAGCACCCAGCACCCCGAGGATTGAGCACCCTGCACCTTGTGCACTGAGCACTGACCATCCAGCACCCCGAGCATTGAGCACCCTGAGCTCTTAGCACCCTGAGTACTGAGCTCCCAGCACATTGAGTACTGAGCACCCAGCACCCTGAGCACTGAGCACCCAGCACCCTGAGTACTGAGCACCGAGCACGGCGATCACTGAGCACCCAGCACCCTGAGCACTGAGCACCCAGCACCCCGAGCACTGAGCACCCAGCACCCTGAGCACTGAGCACCCAGCACCTCGAGTACTGAGCACCGAGCACCCCGAGAACTGAGCACCCAGCACCCCGAGCACTGAGCACTGAGAACCCTGAGCACTGAGCACCCAGCACCCTGAGGACTGAGCACCCAGCACCCCGGGCACTGAGCACCCAGCACCCTGACCACTGAGCACCCTGAGTACTGAGCAACCAGCACCCTGAGCACTGAGCACCGAGCACCCTGAGCACTATGCACCCAGCACCCTGAGCACTGAGCACCCAGCACCCCGAGCAGTGAGCACCCAGCACCCTGAGCACTGAGCACTGAGCACCCTCAGTACTGAGCACACAGCACCCTGAGTACTGAGCACCCAGCACCCTAAGTACTGAGCACCCAGCACCCTGAGCAATGAGCACCCTGAGTACTGAGCACCCAGCACCCTGAGCACTGAGCACCGAGCACCCCGAGTTCTGAGCACCCAGCACCCGGAGTACTGAGCACCCAGCACCCTGAGTACTAAGCACCAAGCACCCTGAGTACTGAGCACCCAGTACCCTGAGCACTGAACACACAGCACCCTGAGTACTGAGCACCCCGAGCACTGAGCACCCAGCACCCTGAGCACTGATGACCCAGCACCCTGAGTACTGAGCACCCAGCACCCTGAGCACTGAGCACCCAGCACCCTGAGTACTGAGCACCCAGCACCCTGAGCACTGAGCACCCAGCACCCTGAGTCCTGAGTATCCAGCACACCGAGCACTGAGCACCCAGCACCCTGAGTACTGAGCACTGAGCACCCATCACCCCGAGCACTGAGAACCCAGCACCCTGTTTACTGAGCACTGAGTACCCAGCACGCCGAGCACTGAGCACCCAGCACCCTGAGCACTGAGCACCCTGAGTACTGAGCACCCAGCACCCTGAGCACTGAGCACCTAGCACCCCGAGCACTGAGCACCCAGCCCCCAGAGCACTGAGCACTGAGCACCCTGAGTACTGAGCACGGAGCACCCTGAGCACTGAGCACCCAGCACGCTGAGTACTGAGCACTGAGCACCCTGAACACTGAGCACCCAGCACCCTGAGTACTGAGCCCCGAGCACCCTGAGTACTGAGCACCCAGCACTCTGAGCACTGAGCACCCAGCACCCCGAGCACTGAGCACCCAGCACCCCGAGCACTGTGCACCCAGCACCCTGAGCACTGAGCACCCAGCACCCTGAGTACTGAGCACCCAGCACCCCGAGTACTGAGCACCCAGCACCCCGAGCACTGTGCACCCAGCACCCTGAGCACTGAGCACCGAGCACCATGAGTACTGAGCACCCAGCACCCTGAGTACTGAGCACCCAGCACCCTGAGCACTGAGCACCCAGCACCCTGAGCACTGAGCACCCAGCACCCTGAGTACTGAGCACCCAGCACCCTGAGTCCTGAACACCCAGCACCCCGAGCACTGAGCACCCAGCACCCTGAGCACTGAGCACCGAGCACCCTGAGTACTGAGCACCCAGCACCCTGAGCACTGAGCACCCAGCACCCTGAGCACTGAGCACCCAGCACCCTGAGCACTGAGCACCCAGCACCCTGAGTACTGAGCACCCAGCACCCTGAGTACTGAACACCCAGCACCCTGAGCACTGAGCACCCAGCACCCTGAGCACTGAGCACCCAGCACCCCGAGCACTGAGCACCCAGCACCCTGAGCATCCAGCACCCTGAGCACTGAGCACCCTGAGCACTGAGCACTGAGCACCCAGCACCCTGAGTACTGAGCACCCAACACTCTGAGCACTGAGTACCCAGCACACTGAGTACTGAGCCCTGAGCACCCAGCACCCTGAGTACTGAGCACCCAGCACCCCGAGCACTGAGCACCCAGCACCCTGTGTACTGAGCACCGAGCACCCCGAGCACTGAGCACCCAGCACCCTGAGTACTGAGCACCCAGCACCCCGAGAATGAGCACCGAGCACCCCGAGCACTGAGCACCCAGCACCCTGAGCACAGAGCACCCAGCACCCTGAGTACTGAGCACCCAGCACCCCGAGCACTGAGCACCCAGCACCCTGAGTACTGAGCACCCTGAGTACTGAGCACCCAGCACCCTGAGTACTGAGCACCCTGCACCCCGAGCACTGAGCTCCCTGAATACTGAGCACCCAGCACCCTGAGTACTGAGCACCCAGCACCCTGAGTACTGAGCATTGAGCACCCAGAGAACTGAGCACACAGCACCCCGAGGACTGAGCACCCTGCACCCTGTGCACTGAGAACTGAGCATCCAGCACCCCGAGCATTGAGCACCCTGAGCTCTTAGCACCCTGAGTACTGAGCACCCAGCACCCTGAGTACTGAGCACCCAGCACCCTGAGCACTGAGCACCCAGCACCCTGAGTACTGAGCACCGAGCACGGCGATCACTGAGCACCCAGCACCCTGAGCACTGAGCACCCAGCACCCCGAGCACTGAGCACCCAGCACCCTGAGCACTGAGCACCCAGCACCTCGAGTACTGAGCACCGAGCACCCCGAGAACTGAGCACCCAGCACCCCGAGCACTGAGCACTGAGAACCCTGAGCACTGAGCACCCAGCACCCTGAGGACTGAGCACCCAGCACCCCGGGCACTGAGCGCCCAGCACCCTGAGCACTGAGCACCCTGAGTACTGAGCACCCAGCACCCTGAGCACAGAGCACCGAGCACCCTGAGCACTGAGCACCCAGCACCCTGAGCACTGAGAACCCAGCACCCCGAGCAGTGAGCACCCAGCACCCTGAGCACTGAGCACCCTCAGTACTGAGCACACAGCACCCTGAGTACTGAACACCCAGCACCCTGAGTACTGAGCACCCAGCACCCTGAGCAATGAGCACCCTGAGTACTGAGCACCCAGCACCCTGAGCACTGAGCACCGAGTACCCCGAGTTCTGAGCACCCAGCACCCGGAGTACTGAGCACCCAGCACCCTGAGTACTAAGCACCAAGCACCCTGAGTACTGAGCACCCAGTACCCTGAGCACTGAACACACAGCACCCTGAGTACTGAGCACCCCGAGCACTGAGCACCCAGCACCCTGAGCACTGAGGCACCAGCACCTTGAGTACTGAGCACCCAGCACCCTGAGCACTGAGCACCCAGCACCCTGAGTACTGAGCACCGAGCACCCTGAGCACTGAGCACCCAGCACCCTGAGTACTGAGTATCCAGCACCCCGAGCACTGAGAACCCAGCACCCTGTTTACTGAGCACTGAGTACCCAGCACGCGGAGCACTGAGCACCCAGCACCCTGAGCACTGAGCACCCTGAGTACTGAGCACCCAGCACCCTGAGCACTGAGCACCCAGCACCCCGAGCACTGAGCACCCAGCCCCCAGAGCACTGAGCACTGAGCACCCTGAGCACTGAGCACCAATCACGCTTAGTACTGAGCACTGAGCACCCTGAGCACTGAGCACCCAGCACCCTGAGTACTGAGCACCGAGCACCCTGAGTACTGAGCACCCAGCACTCTGAGCACTGAGCACCCAGCACCCCGAGCACTGAGCACCCAGCACCCCGAGCACTGAGCACCCAGCACCCCGAGCACTGAGCACCCAGCACCCCGAGCACTGAGCCTGAGCACCCTGAGTACTGAGCACCGAGCACCCTGAGTACTGAGCACCGAGCACCCTGAGTACTGAGCACCCAGCACCCCGAGCACTGAGCACCGAGCACCCTGAGTACTGAGCACCCAGCACCCTGAGCACTGAGCACCCAGCACAACGAGTACTGAGCACCCAGCACCCTGATTACTGAGCACCCAGCACCCCGAGCACTGAGCACCGAGCACCCCGAGCACTGAGCACCCAGCACCCTGAGTACTGAGCACTGAGCACCCAGCACCCCGAGCACTGAGCACCCAGCACCCTGTGTACTAAGCACCCAGCACCCTGAGTACTGAGCACCCAGCACCCTGAGTACTGAGCACCCAGCACCCTGAGTACTGAGCACCCAGCACCCTGAGTACTGAGCACTGAGCACCCAGCACCCCGAGCACTGAGCACCCAGCACCCAGAGCACTGAGCACTGAGCCCCCTGAGTACTGAGCACGGAGCACCCTGAGCACTGAGCACCCAGCACGCTGAGTACTGAGCACTGAGCACCCTGAGCACTGAGCACCCAGCACCCTGAGTACTGAGCACCCAGCACCCTGAGTACTGAGCACCCAGCACTCTGAGCACTGAGCACCCAGCACCCCGAGCACTGAGCACCCAGCACCCCGAGCACTGAGCACCCAGCACCCCGAGCACTGAGCACCCAGCACCCCGAGCAGTGAGCACCCAGCACCCTGGGTACTGAGCACCGAGAACGGCGATCACTGAGCACACAGCACCCTGAGCACTTAGCACCCAGCACCCCGAGCACTGACCACCCAGCACCCTGAGCACTGAGCACCCAGCACCCCGAGTACTGAGCACCGAGCACCCCGAGAACTGAGCACCCAGCACCCCGAGCACTGAGCACTGAGCACCCTGAGCACTGAGCACCCAGCAACCTGAGGACTGAGCACCCAGCACCCCGGGCACTGAGCACCCAGCACCCTGAGCACTGAGCACCCTGAGTACTGAGCACCCAGCACCCTGAGCACTGAGCACCTAGCACCCCGAGCACTGAGCACCCAGCCCCCAGAGCACTGAGCACTGAGCACCCTGAGTACTGAGCACGGAGCACCCTGAGCACTGAGCACCCAGCACGCTGAGTACTGAGCACTGAGCACCCTGAACACTGAGCACCCAGCACCCTGAGTACTGAGCCCCGAGCACCCTGAGTACTGAGCACCCAGCACTCTGAGCACTGAGCACCCAGCACCCCGAGCACTGAGCACCCAGCACCCCGAGCACTGTGCACCCAGCACCCTGAGCACTGAGCACCCAGCACCCTGAGTACTGAGCACCCAGCACCCCGAGTACTGAGCACCCAGCACCCCGAGCACTGTGCACCCAGCACCCTGAGCACTGAGCACCGAGCACCATGAGTACTGAGCACCCAGCACCCTGAGTACTGAGCACCCAGCACCCTGAGCACTGAGCACCCAGCACCCTGAGCACTGAGCACCCAGGACCCTGAGTACTGAGCACCCAGCACCCTGAGTCCTGAACACCCAGCACCCCGAGCACTGAGCACCCAGCACCCTGAGCACTGAGCACCGAGCACCCTGAGTACTGAGCACCCAGCACCCTGAGCACTGAGCACCCAGCACCCTGAGCACTGAGCACCCAGCACCCTGAGCACTGAGCACCCAGCACCCTGAGTACTGAGCACCCAGCACCCTGAGTACTGAACACCCAGCACCCTGAGCACTGAGCACTGAGCACCCAGCACCCTGAGCACTGAGCACCCAGCACCCCGAGCACTGAGCACCCAGCACCCTGAGCATCCAGCACCCTGAGCACTGAGCACCCTGAGCACTGAGCACTGAGCACCCAGCACCCTGAGTACTGAGCACCCAACACTCTGAGCACTGAGTACCCAGCACACTGAGTACTGAGCCCTGAGCACCCAGCACCCTGAGTACTGAGCACCCAGCACCCCGAGCACTGAGCACCCAGCACCCTGTGTACTGAGCACCGAGCACCCCGAGCACTGAGCACCCAGCACCCTGAGTACTGAGCACCCAGCACCCCGAGAATGAGCACCGAGCACCCCGAGCACTGAGCACCCAGCACCCTGAGCACAGAGCACCCAGCACCCTGAGTACTGAGCACCCAGCACCCCGAGCACTGAGCACCCAGCACCCTGAGTACTGAGCACCCTGAGTACTGAGCACCCAGCACCCTGAGTACTGAGCACCCTGCACCCCGAGCACTGAGCTCCCTGAATACTGAGCACCCAGCACCCTGAGTACTGAGCACCCAGCACCCTGAGTACTGAGCACTGAGCACCCAGAGAACTGAGCACACAGCACCCCGAGGACTGAGCACCCTGCACCCTGTGCACTGAGAACTGAGCATCCAGCACCCCGAGCATTGAGCACCCTGAGCTCTTAGCACCCTGAGTACTGAGCACCCAGCACCCTGAGCACAGAGCACCGAGCACCCTGAGCACTGAGCACCCAGCACCCTGAGCACTGAGAACCCAGCACCCCGAGCAGTGAGCACCCAGCACCCTGAGCACTGAGCACTGAGCACCCTCAGTACTGAGCACACAGCACCCTGAGTACTGAGCACCCAGCACCCTGAGTACTGAGCACCCAGCACCCTGAGCAATGAGCACCCTGAGTACTGAGCACCCAGCACCCTGAGCACTGAGCACCGAGCACCCCGAGTTCTGAGCACCCAGCACCCGGAGTACTGAGCACCCAGCACCCTGAGTACTAAGCACCAAGCACCCTGAGTACTGAGCACCCAGTACCCTGAGCACTGAACACACAGCACCCTGAGTACTGAGCACCCCGAGCACTGAGCACCCAGCACCCTGAGCACTGAGGACCCAGCACCTTGAGTACTGAGCACCCAGCACCCTGAGCACTGAGCACCCAGCACCCTGAGTACTGAGCACCGAGCACCCTGAGCACTGAGCACCCAGCACCCTGAGTACTGAGTATCCAGCACCCCGAGCACTGAGCACCCAGCACCCTGAGTACTGAGCACTGAGCACCCATCACCCCGAGCACTGAGAACCCAGCACCCTGTTTACTGAGCACTGAGTACCCAGCACGCCGAGCACTGAGCACCCAGCACCCTGAGCACTGAGCACCGTGAGTACTGAGCACCCAGCACCCTGAGCACTGAGCACCCAGCACCCCGAGCACTGAGCACCCAGCCCCCAGAGCACTGAGCACTGAGCACCCTGAGTACTGAGCACGGAGCACCCTGAGCACTGAGCACCAATCACGCTGAGTACTGAGCACTGAGCACCCTGAGCACTGAGCACCCAGCACCCTGAGTACTGAGCACCGAGCACCCTGAGTACTGAGCACCCAGCACTCTGAGCACTGAGCACCCAGCACCCCGAGCACTGAGCACCCAGCACCCCGAGCACTGAGCACCCAGCACCCCGAGCACTGAGCACCCAGCACCCCGAGCACTGAGCCTGAGCACCCTGAGTACTGAGCACCGAGCACCCTGAGTACTGAGCACCGAGCACCCTGAGTACTGAGCACCCAGCACCCCGAGCACTGAGCACCGAGCACCCTGAGTACTGAGCACCCAGCACCCTGAGCACTGAGCACCCAGCACAACGAGTACTGAGCACCCAGCACCCTGATTACTGAGCACCCAGCACCCCGAGCACTGAGCACCGAGCACCCCGAGCACTGAGCACCCAGCACCCTGAGTACTGAGCACTGAGCACCCAGCACCCCGAGCACTGAGCACCCAGCACCCTGTGTACTAAGCACCCTGCACCCTGAGTACTGAGCACCCAGCACCCTGAGTACTGAGCACCCAGCACCCTGAGTACTGAGCACCCAGCACCCTGAGTACTGAGCACTGAGCACCCAGCACCCCGAGCACTGAGCACCCAGCACCCAGAGCACTGAGCACTGAGCCCCCTGAGTACTGAGCACGGAGCACCCTGAGCACTGAGCACCCAGCACGCTGAGTACTGAGCACTGAGCACCCTGAGCACTGAGCACCCAGCACCCTGAGTACTGAGCACCGAGCACCCTGAGTACTGAGCACCCAGCACTCTGAGCACTGAGCACCCAGCACCCCGAGCACTGAGCACCCAGCACCCCGAGCACAGAGCACCCAGCACCCCGAGCACTGAGCACCCAGCACCCCGAGCACTGAGCACCCAGCACCCTGGGTACTGAGCACCGAGCACGGCGATCACTGAGCACCCAGCACCCTGAGCACTTAGCACCCAGCACCCCGAGCACTGAGCACCCAGCACCCTGAGCACTGAGCACCCAGCACCCCGAGTACTGAGCACCGAGCACCCCGAGAACTGAGCACCCAGCACCCCGAGCACTGAGCACTGAGCACCCTGAGCACTGAGCACGCAGCAACCTGAGGACTGAGCACCCAGCACCCCGGGCACTGAGCACCCAGCACCCTGAGCACTGAGCACCCTGAGTACTGAGCACCCAGCACCCTGAGCACTGAGCACCGGGCACCCTGAGCAGTGAGCACCCAGCACCCTGAGCACTGAGCACCCAGCACCCCGAGCAGTGAGCACCCAGCACCCTGAGCACTGAGCACTGAGCACCCTGAGTACTGAGCACACAGCACCCTGAGTACTGAGCACCCAGTACCCTGAGTACTGAGCACCCAGCACCCTGAGCAATGAGCACCCTGAGTACTGAGCACCCAGCACCCTGAGCACTGAGCACCGAGCATCCCGAGTTCTGAGCACCCAGCACCCGGAGTACTGAGCACCCAGCACCCTGAGTACTAAGCACCAAGCACCCTGAGTACTGAGCACCCCGAGCACTGATCACCCAGCACCCTGAGCACTGAGGACCCAGCACCCTGAGTACTGAGCACCCAGCACCCTGAGCACTGAGCACCCAGCACCCTGAGTACTGAGCACCCAGCACCCTGAGCACTGAGCACCCAGCACCCTGAGTACTGAGTATCCAGCACCCCGAGCACTGAGCACCCAGCACCCTGAGTACTGAGCACTGAGCACCCATCACCCCGAGCACTGAGAACCCAGCACCCTGTTTACTGAGCACTGAGTACCCAGCACGCCGAGCACTGAGCACCCAGCACCCTGAGCACTGAGCACCCTGAGTACTGAGCACCCAGCACCCTGAGCACTGAGCACCCAGCACCCCGAGCACTGAGCACCCAGCCCCCAGAGCACTGAGCACTGAGCACCCTGAGTACTGAGCACGGAGCACCCTGAGCACTGCGCACCCAGCATGCTGAGTACTGAGCACTGAGCACCCTGAGCACTGAGCACCCAGCACCCTGAGTACTGAGCACCGAGCACCCTGAGTACTGAGCACCCAGCACTCTGAGCACTGAGCACCCAGCACCCCGAGCACTGAGCACCCAGCAGCCCGAGCACTGAGCACCCAGCACCCCGAGCACTGAGCACCCAGCACCCCGAGCACTGAGCTTGAGCACCCTGAGTACTGAGCACTGAGCACCCTGAGTACTGAGCACGGAGCACCCTGAGTACTGAGCACCCAGCACCCCGAGCACTGAGCACCGAGCACCCTGAGAACTGAGCACCCAGCACCCTGAGTACTGAGCACCCAGCACAACGAGTACTGAGCACTGAGCACCCAGCACCCCGAGTACTGAGCACCCAGCACCCTGAGCACTGAGCACCCAGCACCCGAGTACTGAGCACCCAGCACCCTGAGTACTGAGCACCCAGCTCCCTGAGTACTGAGCACCCAGCACCCCGAGTACTGAGCACCCAGCACCCTGAGTACTGAGCACCCAGCACCCTGAGCACTGAGCACCCAGCACCCTGAGCACTGAGGACCCAGCACCCTGAGCACTGAGCACCCAGCACCCTGAGTACTGAGCACCGAGCACCCTGAGTACTGAGCACCCAGCACCCTGAGTACTGAGCACCCAGCACACTGAGTACTGAGCACCCAGCACCCTGAGCACTGATCACCCAGCACCCTGAGTACTGAGCACCGAGTACCCTGAGTACTGAGCACCCAGCACCCCGAGCACTGAACACCCAGCACCCTGACTACAGAGCACTGAGCACCCAGCACCCCGAGCACTGAGCACCCAGCACCCTGTGTACTGAGCACTGAGTACCCAGTACCCCGAGCACTGAGTCCCAGCTCCCGGAGCACTGAGCACCCAGCACCCCGAATACTGAGCACCCAGCACACCGAGCACTGAGCACCCAGCACCCTGAGCACTGAGCACCCAGCACCCTGAGTACTGAGCACCCAGCACCCCGAGTACTGAGCACCCAGAACCCCGAGCACTGTGCACCCAGCACCCTAAGCACTGAGCACCGAGCACCCTGAGTACTGAGCACCCAGCACCCTGAGTACTGAGCACCCAGCACCCTGAGCACTGAGCACCCAGCACCCTGAGCACTGAGCACCCAGCACCCTGCGTACTGAGCACCCAGCACCCTGAGTACTGAACACCCAGCACCCCGAGCACTGAGCACCCAGCACCCTGAGCACTGAGCACCGAGCACCCTGAGTACTGAGCACCCAGCACCCTGAGTACTGAGCACCCAGCACCCTGAGCACTGAGCACCCAGCACCCTGAGCACTGAGCACCCAGCACCCTGAGTACTGAGCACCCAGCACACTGAGTACTGAACACCCAGCACCCTGAGCACTGAGCACTGAGCACCCAGCACCCTGAGCACTGAGCACTGAGCACCCAGCACCCTGAGCACTGAGCACCCAGCACCCCGAGCACTGAGCACCCATCACCCTGAGCATCCAGCACCCTGAGCAATGAGCACCATGAGCACTGAGCACTGAGCACCCAGCACCCTGAGTACTGAGCACCCAACACTCTGATCACTGAGCACCCAGCACGCTGAGTACTGAGCACTGAGCACCCAGCACTCTGAGTACTGAGCACCCAGCACCCCGAGCACTGAGCACCCAGCACCCTGAGCACTGAGCACCCAGCACCCTGAGCACTGAGCACCCAGCACCCTGAGTACTGAGCACCCAGCACCCCAAGCACTGAGCACCCAGCACCCTGAGTACTGAGCACCGAGCACCCTGAGCACTGAGCACCAAGCACCCCAAGCACTGAGCACCCAGCACCCTGAGTACTGAGCACCGAGCACCCCGAGCACTGAGCACCCAGCACCCTGAGTACTGAGCACCGAGCACCCCGAGCACTGAGCACCCAGCACCCTGAGTACTGAGCACCCAGCACCCCGAGCACTTAGCACCCAGCACCCTGAGTACTGAGCACCCAGCACCCTGATTACTGAGCACCCAGCACCCTGATGACTGAGCACCGAGCACCCTGAGCACTGAGCAAACAGCACCCTGAGTACTGAGCACCGAGCACCCTGAGCACTGAGCACCCAGCACCCTTTGTACTGAGCACCGAGCACCCCGAGCACTGAGCACTGAGCACCCTGAGTACTGAGCACCCAGCACCCCGAGCACTGAGCACACAGCACCCTGAGTACTGAGCACCCAGCAACCCGAGCACTGAGCACCGAGCACCCTGAGTACTGAGCACCCAGCACCCTGAGTACTGAGCACCCAGCACCCTGAGTACTGAGCACCCAGCACCCTGAGTACTGAGCACCCAGCGTACTGAGCACCGAGCACCCCAAGCACTGAGCACCCAGCACCCTGAGTACTGAGCACCCAGCACCCTGAGAACTGAGCACCCAGCACCCTGAGTACTGAGCACCGAGCACCCTGAGTACTGAGCACCCAGCACCCTGAGTACTGAGCACCCAGCACCCTGAGTACTGAGCACCCAGCATACTGAGCACCGAGCACCCAGCACCCTGAGTACTGAGCACCCAGCACCCTGAGCACTGAGCACCCAGCACCCTGAGTACTGAGCACTGAGCACCCCGAGTACTGAGCACCGAGCTCCCCGAGCACTGAGCACCCAGCACCCCGAGCACCGAGCACCCTGAGTACTGAGCACCCAGCACCCTGAGCACTGAGCACCCAGGACCCTGAGCACTGAGCACCCAGCACCCTGAGCACTGAGCACCCAGCACCCTGAGTACTGAGCACCGAGCACCCCGAGCACTGAGCACCCAGCACCCTGAGCACTGAGCACCCTTAGTACTGAGCACTGAGCACCCTGAGTACTGAGCACTGAGCACCCTGAGTACTGAGCACCCAGCACCCTGAGTACGGAGCACCCAGCACCCTGAGCAATGATCACCCTGAGTACTGAGCACCCAGCACCTTGACAACTGAGCACCGAGCACCCCGAGCACTGAGCACCCAGCACCCGGAGTACTGAGCACCCAGCACCCTGAGTACTAAGCACCGAGCACCCTGAGTACTGAGCACCCAGCACCCTGAGCACTGAGCACACAGCACCCTGAGTACTGAGCACCGAGCACCCCGAGAACTGAGCACCCAGCACCCCGAGCACTGAGCACCCAGCACCCCGAGCACTGAGCACCCAGCACCCTGAGTACTGAGCACCCAGCACTCTGAGTAATGAGCACCCAGCACTCCGAGCACTGAGCACCCAGCACCCTGAGCACTGAGCACCCAGCACCCTGAGCACTGAGCACCCAGCACCCCAAGCACTGAGCACCCAGCACACTGAGTACTGAGCACTGAGCACCCAGCACCCCGAGCACTGAGCACCCAGCACCCTGAGCACTGAGCCCCCAGCACCCGAGTACTGAGCACCCAGCACCCTGAGTACTGAGCACCCAGCTCCCTGAGTACAGAGCACCCAGCACCCCGAGTAATGAGCACCCAGCACCCTGATTATTGAGCACCCAGCACCCTGAGCACTGAGCACCCAGCACCCCGAGCACTGAGGACCCAGCACCCTGAATACTGAGCACCCAGCACCCCGAGCACTGAGCACCCAGCAACCCGAGCACTGTGCACCCAGCACCCCGAGAATGAGCACACAGCACCCTGAGTACTGAGCACCGAGCACCCTGAGCACTGAGCACCCAGCACCCTGAGTACTGAGCACCCAGCACCCTGAGTACTGAGCACCCAGCACCCTGATGACTGAGCACCGAGCACCCTGAGCACTGAGCAAACAGCACCCTGAGTACTGAGCACCGAGCACCCTGAGCACTGAGCACCCAGCACCCTTTGTACTGAGCACCGAGAACCCCGAGCACTGAGCACTGAGCACCCTGAGTACTGAGCACCCAGCACCCCGAGCACTGAGCACACAGCACCCTGAGTACTGAGCACCCAGCACCCCGAGCACTGAGCACCGAGCACCCTGAGTACTGAGCACCCAGCACCCTGAGTACTGAGCACCCAGCACCCTGAGTACTGAGCACCCAGCACCCTGAGTACTGAGCACCCAGCGTACTGAGCACCGAGCACCCCGAGCACTGAGCACCCAGCACCCTGAGTACTGAGCACCCAGCACCCTGAGCACTGAGCACCCAGCACCCCGAGCACTGAGCACCCAGCACCCTGAGCACTGAGCACCCAGCACCTCGAGTACTGAGCACCGAGCACCCCGAGGACTGAGCACCCTGCACCCTGTGCACTGAGAACTGAGCATCCAGCACCCCGAGCATTGAGAACCCTGAGCTCTTAGCACCCTGAGTACTGAGCACCCAGCACCCTGAGTACTGAGCACCCAGCACCCTGAGCACTGAGCACCCAGCACCCTGAGTACTGAGCACCGAGCACGGCGATCACTGAGCACCCAGAACCCTGAGCACTGAGCACCCAGCACCCCGAGCACTGAGCACCCAGCACCCTGAGCACTGAGCACCCAGCATCTCGAGTACTGAGCACCGAGCACCCCGAGAACTGAGCACCCAGCACCCCGAGCACTGAGCACTGAGAACCCTGAGCACTGAGCACCCAGCACCCTGAGGACTGAGCACCCAGCACCCCGGGCACTGAGCACCCAGCACCCTGAGCACTGAGCACCCTGAGTACTGAGCACCCAGCACCCTGAGCACAGAGCACCGAGCACCCTGAGCACTGAGCACCCAGCACCCTGAGCACTGAGAACCCAGCACCCCGAGCAGTGAGCACCCAGCACCCTGAGCACTGAGCACTGAGCACCCTCAGTACTGAGCACACAGCACCCTGAGTACTGAGCACCCAGCACCCTGAGTACTGAGCACCCAGCACCCTGAGCAATGAGCACCCTGAGTACTGAGCACCCAGCACCCTGAGCACTGAGCACCGAGCACCCCGAGTTCTGAGCACCCAGCACCCGGAGTACTGAGCACCCAGCACCCTGAGTACTAAGCACCAAGCACCCTGAGTACTGAGCACCCAGTACCCTGAGCACTGAACACACAGCACCCTGAGTACTGAGCACCCCGAGCACTGAGCACCCAGCACCCTGAGCACTGAGGACATAGCACCTTGAGTACTGAGCACCCAGCACCCTGAGCACTGAGCACCCAGCACCCTGAGTACTGAGCACCGAGCACCCTGAGCACTGAGCACCCAGCACCCTGAGTACTGAGTATCCAGCACCCCGAGCACTGAGCACCCAGCACCCTGAGTACTGAGCACTGAGCACCCATCACCCCGAGCACTGAGAACCCAGCACCCTGTTTACTGAGCACTGAGTACCCAGCACGCCGAGCACTGAGCACCCAGCACCCTGAGCACTGAGCACCCTGAGTACTGAGCACCCAGCACCCTGAGCACTCAGCACCCAGCACCCCGAGCACTGAGCACCCAGCCCCCAGAGCACTGAGCACTGAGCACCCTGAGTACTGAGCACGGAGCACCCTGAGCACTGAGCACCAATCACGCTGAGTACTGAGCACTGAGCACCCTGAGCACTGAGCACCCAGCACCCTGAGTACTGAGCACCGAGCACCCTGAGTACTGAGCACCCAGCACTCTGAGCACTGAGCACCCAGCACCCCGAGCACTGAGCACCCAGCACCCCGAGCACTGAGCACCCAGCACCCCGAGCACTGAGCACCCAGCACCCCGAGCACTGAGCCTGAGCACCCTGAGTACTGAGCACCGAGCACCCTGAGTACTGAGCACCGAGCACCCTGAGTACTGAGCACCCAGCACCCCGAGCACTGAGCACCGAGCACCCTGAGTACTGAGCACCCAGCACCCTGAGCACTGAGCACCCAGCACAACGAGTACTGAGCACCCAGCACCCTGATTACTGAGCACCCAGCAACCCGAGCACTGAGCACCGAGCACCCCGAGCACTGAGCACCCAGCACCCTGAGTACTGAGCACTGAGCACCCAGCACCCCGAGCACTGAGCACCCAGCACCCTGTGTACTAAGCACCCAGCACCCTGAGTACTGAGCACCCAGCACCCTGAGTACTGAGCACCCAGCACCCTGAGTACTGAGCACCCAGCACCCTGAGTACTGAGCACTGAGCACCCAGCACCCCGAGCACTGAGCACCCAGCACCCAGAGCACTGAGCACTGAGCCCCCTGAGTACTGAGCACGGAGCACCCTGAGCACTGAGCACCCAGCACGCTGAGTACTGAGCACTGAGCACCCTGAGCACTGAGCACCCAGCACCCTGAGTACTGAGCACCGAGCACCCTGAGTACTGAGCACCCAGCACTCTGAGCACTGAGCACCCAGCACCCCGAGCACTGAGCACCCAGCACTCTGAGCACTGAGCACCCAGCACCCCGAGCACTGAGCACCCAGCACCCCGAGCACTGAGCACCCAGCACCCCGAGCACTGAGCACCCAGCACCCCGAGCACTGAGCACCCAGCACCCTGGGTACTGAGCACCGACCACGGCGATCACTGAGCACCCAGCACCCTGAGCACTTAGCACCCAGCAACCCGAGCACTGAGCACCCAGCACCCTGAGCACTGAGCACCCAGCACCCCGAGTACTGAGCACCGAGCACCCCGAGAATTGATCACCCAGCACCCTGAGTACTGAGCACCGAGCACCCCGAGCACTGAGCACCCAGCACCCTGAGTACTGAGCACCGAGCACCCCGAGCACTGAGCACCCAGCACCCTGAGTACTGAGCACCCAGCACCCCGAGCACTTAGCACCCAGCACCCTGAGTACTGAGCACCCAGCACCCTGATTACTGAGCACGCAGCACCCTGATGACTGAGCACCGAGCACCCTGAGCACTGAGCAAACAGCACCCTGAGTACTGAGCACCGAGCACCCTGAGCACTGAGCACCCAGCACCCTTTGTACTGAGCACCGAGCACCCCGAGCACTGAGCACTGAGCACCCTGAGTACTGAGCACCCAGCACCCCGAGCACTGAGCACACAGCACCCTGAGTACTGAGCACCCAGCAACCCGAGCACTGAGCACCGAGCACCCTGAGTACTGAGCACCCAGCACCCTGAGTACTGAGCACCCAGCACCCTGAGTACTGAGCACCCAGCACCCTGAGTACTGAGCACCCAGCGTACTGAGCACCGAGCACCCCAAGCACTGAGCACCCAGCACCCTGAGTACTGAGCACCCAGCACCCTGAGAACTGAGCACCCAGCACCCTGAGTACTGAGCACCGAGCACCCTGAGTACTGAGCACCCAGCACCCTGAGTACTGAGCACCCAGCACCCTGAGTACTGAGCACCCAGCATACTGAGCACCGAGCACCCAGCACCCTGAGTACTGAGCACCCAGCACCCTGAGCACTGAGCACCCAGCACCCTGAGTACTGAGCACTGAGCACCCCGAGTACTGAGCACCGAGCTCCCCGAGCACTGAGCACCCAGCACCCCGAGCACCGAGCACCCTGAGTACTGAGCACCCAGCACCCTGAGCACTGAGCACCCAGGACCCTGAGCACTGAGCACCCAGCACCCTGAGCACTGAGCACCCAGCACCCTGAGTACTGAGCACCGAGCACCCCGAGCACTGAGCACCCAGCACCCTGAGCACTGAGCACCCTTAGTACTGAGCACTGAGCACCCTGAGTACTGAGCACTGAGCACCCTGAGTACTGAGCACCCAGCACCCTGAGTACGGAGCACCCAGCACCCTGAGCAATGATCACCCTGAGTACTGAGCACCCAGCACCTTGACAACTGAGCACCGAGCACCCCGAGCACTGAGCACCCAGCACCCGGAGTACTGAGCACCCAGCACCCTGAGTACTAAGCACCGAGCACCCTGAGTACTGAGCACCCAGCACCCTGAGCACTGAGCACACAGCACCCTGAGTACTGAGCACCGAGCACCCCGAGAACTGAGCACCCAGCACCCCGAGCACTGAGCACCCAGCACCCCGAGCACTGAGCACCCAGCACCCTGAGTACTGAGCACCCAGCACTCTGAGTAATGAGCACCCAGCACTCCGAGCACTGAGCACCCAGCACCCTGAGCACTGAGCACCCAGCACCCTGAGCACTGAGCACCCAGCACCCCAAGCACTGAGCACCCAGCACACTGAGTACTGAGCACTGAGCACCCAGCACCCCGAGCACTGAGCACCCAGCACCCTGAGCACTGAGCCCCCAGCACCCGAGTACTGAGCACCCAGCACCCTGAGTACTGAGCACCCAGCTCCCTGAGTACAGAGCACCCAGCACCCCGAGTAATGAGCACCCAGCACCCTGATTATTGAGCACCCAGCACCCTGAGCACTGAGCACCCAGCACCCCGAGCACTGAGGACCCAGCACCCTGAATACTGAGCACCCAGCACCCCGAGCACTGAGCACCCAGCAACCCGAGCACTGTGCACCCAGCACCCCGAGAATGAGCACACAGCACCCTGAGTACTGAGCACCGAGCACCCTGAGCACTGAGCACCCAGCACCCTGAGTACTGAGCACCCAGCACCCTGAGTACGGAGCACCCAGCACCCTGATGACTGAGCACCGAGCACCCTGAGCACTGAGCAAACAGCACCCTGAGTACTGAGCACCGAGCACCCTGAGCACTGAGCACCCAGCACCCTTTGTACTGAGCACCGAGAACCCCGAGCACTGAGCACTGAGCACCCTGAGTACTGAGCACCCAGCACCCCGAGCACTGAGCACACAGCACCCTGAGTACTGAGCACCCAGCACCCCGAGCACTGAGCACCGAGCACCCTGAGTACTGAGCACCCAGCACCCTGAGTACTGAGCACCCAGCACCCTGAGTACTGAGCACCCAGCACCCTGAGTACTGAGCACCCAGCGTACTGAGCACCGAGCACCCCGAGCACTGAGCACCCAGCACCCTGAGTACTGAGCACCCAGCACCCTGAGCACTGAGCACCCAGCACCCCGAGCACTGAGCACCCAGCACCCTGAGCACTGAGCACCCAGCACCTCGAGTACTGAGCACCGAGCACCCCGAGGACTGAGCACCCTGCACCCTGTGCACTGAGAACTGAGCATCCAGCACCCCGAGCATTGAGAACCCTGAGCTCTTAGCACCCTGAGTACTGAGCACCCAGCACCCTGAGTACTGAGCACCCAGCACCCTGAGCACTGAGCACCCAGCACCCTGAGTACTGAGCACCGAGCACGGCGATCACTGAGCACCCAGAACCCTGAGCACTGAGCACCCAGCACCCCGAGCACTGAGCACCCAGCACCCTGAGCACTGAGCACCCAGCATCTCGAGTACTGAGCACCGAGCACCCCGAGAACTGAGCACCCAGCACCCCGAGCACTGAGCACTGAGAACCCTGAGCACTGAGCACCCAGCACCCTGAGGACTGAGCACCCAGCACCCCGGGCACTGAGCACCCAGCACCCTGAGCACTGAGCACCCTGAGTACTGAGCACCCAGCACCCTGAGCACAGAGCACCGAGCACCCTGAGCACTGAGCACCCAGCACCCTGAGCACTGAGAACCCAGCACCCCGAGCAGTGAGCACCCAGCACCCTGAGCACTGAGCACTGAGCACCCTCAGTACTGAGCACACAGCACCCTGAGTACTGAGCACCCAGCACCCTGAGTACTGAGCACCCAGCACCCTGAGCAATGAGCACCCTGAGTACTGAGCACAGAGCACCCTGAGCACTGAGCACCGAGCACCCCGAGTTCTGAGCACCCAGCACCCGGAGTACTGAGCACCCAGCACCCTGAGTACTAAGCACCAAGCACCCTGAGTACTGAGCACCCAGTACCCTGAGCACTGAACACACAGCACCCTGAGTACTGAGCACCCCGAGCACTGAGCACCCAGCACCCTGAGCACTGAGGACATAGCACCTTGAGTACTGAGCACCCAGCACCCTGAGCACTGAGCACCCAGCACCCTGAGTACTGAGCACCGAGCACCCTGAGCACTGAGCACCCAGCACCCTGAGTACTGAGTATCCAGCACCCCGAGCACTGAGCACCCAGCACCCTGAGTACTGAGCACTGAGCACCCATCACCCCGAGCACTGAGAACCCAGCACCCTGTTTACTGAGCACTGAGTACCCAGCACGCCGAGCACTGAGCACCCAGCACCCTGAGCACTGAGCACCCTGAGTACTGAGCACCCAGCACCCTGAGCACTCAGCACCCAGCACCCCGAGCACTGAGCACCCAGCCCCCAGAGCACTGAGCACTGAGCACCCTGAGTACTGAGCACGGAGCACCCTGAGCACTGAGCACCAATCACGCTGAGTACTGAGCACTGAGCACCCTGAGCACTGAGCACCCAGCACCCTGAGTACTGAGCACCGAGCACCCTGAGTACTGAGCACCCAGCACTCTGAGCACTGAGCACCCAGCACCCCGAGCACTGAGCACCCAGCACCCCGAGCACTGAGCACCCAGCACCCCGAGCACTGAGCACCCAGCACCCCGAGCACTGAGCCTGAGCACCCTGAGTACTGAGCACCGAGCACCCTGAGTACTGAGCACCGAGCACCCTGAGTACTGAGCACCCAGCACCCCGAGCACTGAGCACCGAGCACCCTGAGTACTGAGCACCCAGCACCCTGAGCACTGAGCACCCAGCACAACGAGTACTGAGCACCCAGCACCCTGATTACTGAGCACCCAGCACCCCGAGCACTGAGCACCGAGCACCCCGAGCACTGAGCACCCAGCACCCTGAGTACTGAGCACTGAGCACCCAGCACCCCGAGCACTGAGCACCCAGCACCCTGTGTACTAAGCACCCAGCACCCTGAGTACTGAGCACCCAGCACCCTGAGTACTGAGCACCCAGCACCCTGAGTACTGAGCACCCAGCACCCTGAGTACTGAGCACTGAGCACCCAGCACCCCGAGCACTGAGCACCCAGCACCCAGAGCACTGAGCACTGAGCCCCCTGAGTACTGAGCACGGAGCACCCTGAGCACTGAGCACCCAGCACGCTGAGTACTGAGCACTGAGCACCCTGAGCACTGAGCACCCAGCACCCTGAGTACTGAGCACCGAGCACCCTGAGTACTGAGCACCCAGCACTCTGAGCACTGAGCACCCAGCACCCCGAGCACTGAGCACCCAGCACTCTGAGCACTGAGCACCCAGCACCCCGAGCACTGAGCACCCAGCACCCCGAGCACTGAGCACCCAGCACCCCGAGCACTGAGCACCCAGCACCCCGAGCACTGAGCACCCAGCACCCTGGGTACTGAGCACCGACCACGGCGATCACTGAGCACCCAGCACCCTGAGCACTTAGCACCCAGCAACCCGAGCACTGAGCACCCAGCACCCTGAGCACTGAGCACCCAGCACCCCGAGTACTGAGCACCGAGCACCCCGAGAATTGATCACCCAGCACCCCGAGCACTGAGCACTGAGCACCCTGAGCACTGAGCACCCAGCAACCTGAGGACTGAGCACCCAGCACCCCGTGCACTGAGCACCCAGCACCCTGAGCACTGAGCACCCTGAGTACTGAGCACCCAGCACCCTGAGCACTGAGCACCGAGCACCCTGAGCACTGAGCACCCAGCACCCTGAGCACTGAGCACCCAGCACCCCGAGCAGTGAGCACCCAGCACCCTGAGCACTGAGCACTGAGCACCCTGAGTACTGAGCACACAGCACCCTGAGTACTGAGCACCCAGCACCCTGAGTACTGAGCACCCAGCACCCTGAGCAATGAGCACCCTGAGTACTGAGCACCCAGCACCCTGAGCACTGAGCACCGAGCACCCCGAGTTCTGAGCACCCAGCACCCGGAGTACTGAGCACCCAGCACCCTGAGTACTAAGCACCAAGCACCCTGAGTACTGAGCACCCCGAGCACTGAGCACCCAGCACCCTGAGCACTGAGGACCCAGCACCCTGAGTACTGAGCACCCAGCACCCTGAGCACTGAGCACCAAGCACCCTGAGTACTGAGCACCCAGCACCCTGAGCACTGAGCACCCAGCACCCTGAGTACTGAGTATCCAGCACCCCGAGCACTGAGCACCCAGCACCCTGAGTACTGAGCACTGAGCACCCATCACCCCGAGCACTGAGAACCCAGCACCCTGTTTACTGAGCACTGAGTACCCAGCACGCCGAGCACTGAGCACCCAGCACCCTGAGCACTGAGCACCCTGAGTACTGAGCACCCAGCACCCTGAGCACTGAGCACCCAGCACCCCGAGCACTGAGCACCCAGCCCCCAGAGCACTGAGCACTGAGCACCCTGAGTACTGAGCACGGAGCACCCTGAGCACTGCGCACCCAGCATGCTGAGTACTGAGCACTGAGCACCCTGAGCACTGAGCACCCAGCACCCTGAGTACTGAGCACCGAGCACCCTGAGTACTGAGCACCCAGCACTCTGAGCACTGAGCACCCAGCACCCCGAGCACTGAGCACCCAGCAGCCCGAGCACTGAGCACCCAGCACCCCGAGCACTGAGCACCCAGCACCCCGAGCACTGAGCTTGAGCACCCTGAGTACTGAGCACTGAGCACCCTGAGTACTGAGCACGGAGCACCCTGAGTACTGAGCACCCAGCACCCCGAGCACTGAGCACCGAGCACCCTGAGAACTGAGCACCCAGCACCCTGAGCACTGAGCACCCAGCACAACGAGTACTGAGCACTGAGCACCCAGCACCCCGAGTACTGAGCACCCAGCACCCTGAGCACTGAGCACCCAGCACCCGAGTACTGAGCACCCAGCACCCTGAGTACTGAGCACCCAGCTCCCTGAGTACTGAGCACCCAGCACCCCGAGTACTGAGCACCCAGCACCCTGAGTACTGAGCACCCAGCACCCTGAGCACTGAGCACCCAGCACCCTGAGCACTGAGGACCCAGCACCCTGAGCACTGAGCACGCAGCACCCTGAGTACTGAGCACCGAGCACCCTGAGTACTGAGCACCCAGCACCCTGAGTACTGAGCACCCAGCACACTGAGTACTGAGCACCCAGCACCCTGAGCACTGATCACCCAGCACCCTGAGTACTGAGCACCGAGTACCCTGAGTACTGAGCACCCAGCACCCCGAGCACTGAACACCCAGCACCCTGACTACAGAGCACTGAGCACCCAGCACCCCGAGCACTGAGCACCCAGCACCCTGTGTACTGAGCACTGAGTACCCAGTACCCCGAGCACTGAGACCCAGCTCCCGGAGCACTGAGCACCCAGCACCCCGAATACTGAGCACCCAGCACCCCGAGCACTGAGCACCCAGCACCCTGAGCACTGAGCACCCAGCACCCTGAGTACTGAGCACCCAGCACCCCGAGTACTGAGCACCCAGAACCCCGAGCACTGTGCACCCAGCACCCTAAGCACTGAGCACCGAGCACCCTGAGTACTGAGCACCCAGCACCCTGAGTACTGAGCACCCAGCACCCTGAGCACTGAGCACCCAGCACCCTGAGCACTGAGCACCCAGCACCCTGCGTACTGAGCACCCAGCACCCTGAGTACTGAACACCCAGCACCCCGAGCACTGAGCACCCAGCACCCTGAGCACTGAGCACCGAGCACCCAGAGTACTGAGCACCCAGCACCCTGAGTACTGAGCACCCAGCACCCTGAGCACTGAGCACCCAGCACCCTGAGCACTGAGCACCCAGCACCCTGAGTACTGAGCACCCAGCACACTGAGTACTGAACAACCAGCACCCTGAGCACTGAGCACTGAGCACCCAGCACCCTGAGCACTGAGCACTGAGCACCCAGCACCCTGAGCACTGAGCACCCAGCACCCCGAGCACTGAGCACCCATCACCCTGAGCATCCAGCACCCTGAGCAATGAGCACCATGAGCACTGAGCACTGAGCACCCAGCACCCTGAGTACTGAGCACCCAACACTCTGATCACTGAGCACCCAGCACGCTGAGTACTGAGCACTGAGCACCCAGCACTCTGAGTACTGAGCACCCAGCACCCCGAGCACTGAGCACCCAGCACCCTGAGCACTGAGCACCCAGCACTCTGAGTACTGAGCACCCAACACTCTGATCACTGAGCACCCAGCACCCCGAGCACTGAGAACCCAGCACCCTGTTTACTGAGCACTGAGTACCCAGCACGCCGAGCACTGAGCACCCAGCACCCTGAGCACTGAGCACCCTGAGTACTGAGCACCCAGCACCCTGAGCACTGAGCACACAGCACCCCGAGCACTGAGCCCCCAGCCCCCAGAGCACTGAGCACTGAGCACCCTGAGTACTGAGCACGGAGCACCCTGAGCACTGAGCACCAATCACGCTGAGTACTGAGCACTGAGCACCCTGAGCACTGAGCACCCAGCACCCTGAGTACTGAGCACCGAGCACCCTGAGTACTGAGCACCCAGCACTCTGAGCACTGAGCACCCAGCACCCCGAGCACTGAGCACCCAGCACCCCGAGCACTGAGCACCCAGCACCCCGAGCACTGAGCACCCAGCTCCCCGAGCACTGAGCCTGAGCACCCTGAGTACTGAGCACCGAGCACCCTGAGTACTGAGCACCGAGCACCCTGAGTACTGAGCACCCAGCATCCCGAGCACTGAGCACCGAGCACCCTGAGTACTGAGCACCCAGCACCCTGAGCACTGAGCACCCAGCACAACGAGTACTGAGCACCCAGCACCCTGATTACTGAGCACCCAGCACCCCGAGCACTGAGCACCGAGCACCCCGAGCACTGAGCACCCAGCACCCTGAGTACTGAGCACTGAGCACCCAGCACCCCGAGCACTGAGCACCCAGCACCCTGTGTACTAAGCACCCAGCACCCTGAGTACTGAGCACCCAGCACCCTGAGTACTGAGCACCCAGCACCCTGAGTACTGAGCACCCAGCACCCTGAGTACTGAGCACTGAGCACCCAGCACCCCGAGCACTGAGCACCCAGCACCCAGAGCACTGAGCACTGAGCCCCCTGAGTACTGAGCACGGAGCACCCTGAGCACTGAGCACCCAGCACCCTGAGTACTGAGCACTGAGCACCCTGAGCACTGAGCACCCAGCACCCTGAGTACTGAGCACCGAGCACCCTGAGTACTGAGCACCCAGCACTCTGAGCACTGAGCACCCAGCACCCCGAGCACTGAGCACCCAGCACCCCGAGCACTGAGCACCAAGCACCCCGAGCACTGAGCACCCAGCACCCCGAGCACTGAGCACCCAGCACCCTGGGTACTGAGCACCGAGCACGGCGATCACTGAGCACCCAGCACCCTGAGCACTTAGCACCCAGCACCCCGAGCACTGAGCACCCAGCACCCTGAGCACTGAGCACCCAGCACCCCGAGTACTGAGCACCGAGCACCCCGAGAACTGAGCACCCAGCACCCCGAGCACTGAGCACTGAGCACCCTGAGCACTGAGCACCCAGCAACCTGAGGACTGAGCACCCAGCACCCCGGGCACTGAGCACACAGCACCCTGAGCACTGAGCACCCTGAGTACTGAGCACCCAGCACCCTGAGCACTGAGCACCGAGCACCCTGAGCACTGAGCACCCAGCACCCTGAGCACTGAGCACCCAGCACCCCGAGCAGTGAGCTCCCAGCACCCTGAGCACTGAGCACCCTGAGTACTGAGCACACAGCACCCTGAGTACTGAGCACCCAGCACCCTGAGTACTGAGCACCCAGCACCCTGAGCAATGAGCACCCTGAGTACTGAGCACCCAGCACCCTGAGCACTGAGCACCGAGCACCCCGAGTTCTGAGCACCCAGCACCCGGAGTACTGAGCACCCAGCACCCTGAGTACTAAGCACCAAGCACCCTGAGTACTGAGCACCCCGAGCACTGAGCACCCAGCACCCTGAGCACTGAGGACCCAGCACCCTGAGTACTGAGCACCCAGCACCCTGAGCACTGAGCACCCAGCACCCTGAGTACTGAGCACCCAGCACCCTGAGCACTGAGCACCCAGCACCCTGAGTACTGAGTATCCAGCACCCCGAGCACTGAGCACCCAGCACCCTGAGTACTGAGCACTGAGCACCCATCACCCCGAGCACTGAGAACCCAGCACCCTGTTTACTGAGCACTGAGTACCCAGCACGCCGAGCACTGAGCACCCAGCACCCTGAGCACTGAGCACCCTGAGTACTGAGCACCCAGCACCCTGAGCACTGAGCACCCAGCACCCCGAGCACTGAGCACCCAGCCCCCAGAGCACTGAGCACTGAGCACCCTGAGTACTGAGCACGGAGCACCCTGAGCACTGCGCACCCAGCATGCTGAGTACTGAGCACTGAGCACCCTGAGCACTGAGCACCCAGCACCCTGAGTACTGAGCACCGAGCACCCTGAGTACTGAGCACCCAGCACTCTGAGCACTGAGCACCCAGCACCCCGAGCACTGAGCACCCAGCAGCCCGAGCACTGAGCACCCAGCACCCCGAGCACTGAGCACCCAGCACCCCGAGCACTGAGCTTGAGCACCCTGAGTACTGAGCACTGAGCACCCTGAGTACTGAGCACGGAGCACCCTGAGTACTGAGCACCCAGCACCCCGAGCACTGAGCACCGAGCACCCTGAGAACTGAGCACCCAGCACCCTGAGCACTGAGCACCCAGCACAACGAGTACTGAGCACTGAGCACCCAGCACACCGAGTACTGAGCACCCAGCACCCTGAGCACTGAGCACCCAGCACCCGAGTACTGAGCACCCAGCACCCTGAGTACTGAGCACCCAGCTCCCTGAGTACTGAGCACCCAGCACCCCGAGTACTGAGCACCCAGCACCCTGAGTACTGAGCACCCAGCACCCTGAGCACTGAGCACCCAGCACCCTGAGCACTGAGGACCCAGCACCCTGAGCACTGAGCACCCAGCACCCTGAGTACTGAGCACCGAGCACCCTGAGTACTGAGCACCCAGCACCCTGAGTACTGAGCACCCAGCACACTGAGTACTGAGCACCCAGCACACTGAGTACTGAACAACCAGCACCCTGAGCACTGAGCACTGAGCACCCAGCACCCTGAGCACTGAGCACTGAGCACCCAGCACCCTGAGCACTGAGCACCCAGCACCCCGAGCACTGAGCACCCATCACCCTGAGCATCCAGCACCCTGAGCAATGAGCACCATGAGCACTGAGCACTGAGCACCCAGCACCCTGAGTACTGAGCACCCAACACTCTGATCACTGAGCACCCAGCACGCTGAGTACTGAGCACTGAGCACCCAGCACTCTGAGTACTGAGCACCCAGCACCCCGAGCACTGAGCACCCAGCACCCTGAGCACTGAGCACCCAGCACTCTGAGTACTGAGCACCCAACACTCTGATCACTGAGCACCCAGCACCCCGAGCACTGAGAACCCAGCACCCTGTTTACTGAGCACTGAGTACCCAGCACGCCGAGCACTGAGCACCCAGCACCCTGAGCACTGAGCACCCTGAGTACTGAGCACCCAGCACCCTGAGCACTGAGCACACAGCACCCCGAGCACTGAGCCCCCAGCCCCCAGAGCACTGAGCACTGAGCACCCTGAGTACTGAGCACGGAGCACCCTGAGCACTGAGCACCAATCACGCTGAGTACTGAGCACTGAGCACCCTGAGCACTGAGCACCCAGCACCCTGAGTACTGAGCACCGAGCACCCTGAGTACTGAGCACCCAGCACTCTGAGCACTGAGCACCCAGCACCCCGAGCACTGAGCACCCAGCACCCCGAGCACTGAGCACCCAGCACCCCGAGCACTGAGCACCCAGCTCCCCGAGCACTGAGCCTGAGCACCCTGAGTACTGAGCACCGAGCACCCTGAGTACTGAGCACCGAGCACCCTGAGTACTGAGCACCCAGCACCCCGAGCACTGAGCACCGAGCACCCTGAGTACTGAGCACCCAGCACCCTGAGCACTGAGCACCCAGCACAACGAGTACTGAGCACCCAGCACCCTGATTACTGAGCACCCAGCACCCCGAGCACTGAGCACCGAGCACCCCGAGCACTGAGCACCCAGCACCCTGAGTACTGAGCACTGAGCACCCAGCACCCCGAGCACTGAGCACCCAGCACCCTGTGTACTAAGCACCCAGCACCCTGAGTACTGAGCACCCAGCACCCTGAGTACTGAGCACCCAGCACCCTGAGTACTGAGCACCCAGCACCCTGAGTACTGAGCACTGAGCACCCAGCACCCCGAGCACTGAGCACCCAGCACCCAGAGCACTGAGCACTGAGCCCCCTGAGTACTGAGCACGGAGCACCCTGAGCACTGAGCACCCAGCACCCTGAGTACTGAGCATTGAGCACCCTGAGCACTGAGCACCCAGCACCCTGAGTACTGAGCACCGAGCACCCTGAGTACTGAGCACCCAGCACTCTGAGCACTGAGCACCCAGCACCCCGAGCACTGAGCACCCAGCACCCCGAGCACTGAGCACCAAGCACCCCGAGCACTGAGCACCCAGCACCCCGAGCACTGAGCACCCAGCACCCTGGGTACTGAGCACCGAGCACGGCGATCACTGAGCACCCAGCACCCTGAGCACTTAGCACCCAGCACCCCGAGCACTGAGCACCCAGCACCCTGAGCACTGAGCACCCAGCACCCCGAGTACTGAGCACCGAGCACCCCGAGAACTGAGCACCCAGCACCCCGAGCACTGAGCACTGAGCACCCTGAGCACTGAGCACCCAGCAACCTGAGGACTGAGCACCCAGCACCCCGGGCACTGAGCACACAGCACCCTGAGCACTGAGCACCCTGAGTACTGAGCACCCAACACCCTGAGCACTGAGCACCGAGCACCCTGAGCACTGAGCACCCAGCACCCTGAGCACTGAGCACCCAGCACCCCGAGCAGTGAGCTCCCAGCACCCTGAGCACTGAGCACTGAGCACCCTGAGTACTGAGCACACAGCACCCTGAGTACTGAGCACCCAGCACCCTGAGTACTGAGCACCCAGCACCCTGAGCAATGAGCACCCTGAGTACTGAGCACCCAGCACCCTGAGCACTGAGCACCGAGCACCCCGAGTTCTGAGCACCCAGCACCCGGAGTACTGAGCACCCAGCACCCTGAGTACTAAGCACCAAGCACCCTGAGTACTGAGCACCCCGAGCACTGAGCACCCAGCACCCTGAGCACTGAGGACCCAGCACCCTGAGTACTGAGCACCCAGCACCCTGAGCACTGAGCACCCAGCACCCTGAGTACTGAGCACCCAGCACCCTGAGCACTGAGCACCCAGCACCCTGAGTACTGAGTATCCAGCACCCCGAGCACTGAGCACCCAGCACCCTGAGTACTGAGCACTGAGCACCCATCACCCCGAGCACTGAGAACCCAGCACCCTGTTTACTGAGCACTGAGAACCCAGCACGCCGAGCACTGAGCACCCAGCACCCTGAGCACTGAGCACCCTGAGTACTGAGCACCCAGCACCCTGAGCACTGAGCACCCAGCACCCCGAGCACTGAGCACCCAGCCCCCAGAGCACTGAGCACTGAGCACCCTGAGTACTGAGCACGGAGCACCCTGAGCACTGCGCACCCAGCATGCTGAGTACTGAGCACTGAGCACCCTGAGCACTGAGCACCCAGCACCCTGAGTACTGAGCACCGAGCACCCTGAGTACTGAGCACCCAGCACTCTGAGCACTGAGCACCCAGCACCCCGAGCACTGAGCACCCAGCAGCCCGAGCACTGAGCACCCAGCACCCCGAGCACTGAGCACCCAGCACCCCGAGCACTGAGCTTGAGCACCCTGAGTACTGAGCACTGAGCACCCTGAGTACTGAGCACGGAGCACCCTGAGTACTGAGCACCCAGCACCCCGAGCACTGAGCACCGAGCACCCTGAGAACTGAGCACCCAGCACCCTGAGCACTGAGCACCCAGCACAACGAGTACTGAGCACTGAGCACCCAGCACCCCGAGTACTGAGCACCCAGCACCCTGAGCACTGAGCACCCAGCACCCGAGTACTGAGCACCCAGCACCCTGAGTACTGAGCACCCAGCTCCCTGAGTACTGAGCACCCAGCACCCCGAGTACTGAGCACCCAGCACCCTGAGTACTGAGCACCCAGCACCCTGAGCACTGAGCACCCAGCACCCTGAGCACTGAGGACCCAGCACCCTGAGCACTGAGCACCCAGCACCCTGAGTACTGAGCACCGAGCACCCTGAGTACTGAGCACCCAGCACCCTGAGTACTGAGCACCCAGCACACTGAGTACTGAGCACCCAGCACCCTGAGCACTGATCACCCAGCACCCTGAGTACTGAGCACCGAGTACCCTGAGTACTGAGCACCCAGCACCCCGAGCACTGAACACCCAGCACCCTGACTACAGAGCACTGAGCACCCAGCACCCCGAGCACTGAGCACCCAGCACCCTGTGTACTGAGCACTGAGTACCCAGTACCCCGAGCACTGAGACCCAGCTCCCGGAGCACTGAGCACCCAGCACCCCGAATACTGAGCACCCAGCACCCCGAGCACTGAGCACCCAGCACCCTGAGCACTGAGCACCCAGCACCCTGAGTACTGAGCACCCAGCACCCCGAGTACTGAGCACCCAGAACCCCGAGCACTGTGCACCCAGCACCCTAAGCACTGAGCACCGAGCACCCTGAGTACTGAGCACCCAGCACCCTGAGTACTGAGCACCCAGCACCCTGAGCACTGAGCACCCAGCACCCTGAGCACTGAGCACCCAGCACCCTGCGTACTGAACACCCAGCACCCTGAGCACTGAGCACCCAGCACCCTGAGCACTGAGCACTGAGCACCCAGCACCCTGAGCACTGAGCACCCAGCACCCCGAGCACTGAGCACCCATCACCCTGAGCATCCAGCACCCTGAGCAATGAGCACCATGAGCACTGAGCACCCAGCACCCTGAGTACTGAGCACCCAACACTCTGATCACTGAGCACCCAGCACGCTGAGTACTGAGCACTGAGCACCCAGCACTCTGAGTACTGAGCACCCAGCACCCCGAGCACTGAGCACCCAGCACCCTGAGCACTGAGCACCCAGCACCCTGAGCACTGAGCACCCAGCACCCTGAGTACTGAGCACCCAGCACCCCAAGCACTGAGCACCCAGCACCCTGAGTACTGAGCACCGAGCACCCTGAGCACTGAGCACCAAGCACCCCAAGCACTGAGCACCCAGCACCCTGAGTACTGAGCACCGAGCACCCCGAGCACTGAGCACCCAGCACCCTGAGTACTGAGCACCGAGCACCCCGAGCACTGAGCACCCAGCACCCTGAGTACTGAGCACCCAGCACCCGAGCACTTAGCACCCAGCACCCTGAGTACTGAGCACCCAGCACCCTGAGTACTGAGCACCCAGCACCCTGATGACTGAGCACCGAGCACCCTGAGCACTGAGCAAACAGCACCCTGAGTACTGAGCACCGAGCACCCTGAGCACTGAGCACCCAGCACCCTTTGTACTGAGCACCGAGCACCCCGAGCACTGAGCACTGAGCACCCTGAGTACTGAGCACCCAGCACCCCGAGCACTGAGCACACAGCACCCTGAGTACTGAGCACCCAGCACCCCGAGCACTGAGCACCGAGCACCCTGAGTACTGAGCACCCAGCACCCTGAGTACTGAGCACCCAGCACCTTGAGTACTGAGCACCCAGCACCCTGAGTACTGAGCACCCAGCGTACTGAGCACCGAGCACCCCAAGCACTGAGCACCCAGCACCCTGAGTACTGAGCACCCAGCACCCTGAGAACTGAGCACCTAGCACCCTGAGTACTGAGCACCGAGCACCCTGAGTACTGAGCACCCAGCACCCTGAGTACTGAGCACCCAGCACCCTGAGTACTGAGCACCCAGCATACTGAGCACCGAGCACCCAGCACCCTGAGTACTGAGCACCCAGCACCCTGAGCACTGAGCACCCAGCACCCTGAGTACTGAGCACTGAGCACCCCGAGTACTGAGCACCGAGCTCCCCGAGCACTGAGCACCCAGCACCCCGAGCACCGAGCACCCTGAGTACTGAGCACCCAGCACCCTGAGCACTGAGCACCCAGGACCCTGAGCACTGAGCACCCAGCACCCTGAGCACTGAGCACCCAGCACCCTGAGTACTGAGCACCGAGCACCCCGAGCACTGAGCACCCAGCACCCTGAGCACTGAGCACCCTTAGTACTGAGCACTGAGCACCCTGAGTACTGAGCACTGAGCACCCTGAGTACTGAGCACCCAGCACCCTGAGTACGGAGCACCCAGCACCCTGAGCAATGATCACCCTGAGTACTGAGCACCCAGCACCTTGCCAACTGAGCACCGAGCACCCCGAGCACTGAACACCCAACACCCGGAGTACTGAGCACCCAGCACCCTGAGTACTAAGCACCGAGCACCCTGAGTACTGAGCACCCAGCACCCTGAGCACTGAGCACACAGCACCCTGAGTACTGAGCACCGAGCACCCCGAGAACTGAGCACCCAGCACCCCGAGCACTGAGCACCCAGCACCCCGAGCACTGAGCACCCAGCACCCTGAGTACTGAGCACCCAGCACTCTGAGTAATGAGCACCCAGCACTCCGAGCACTGAGCACCCAGCACCCTGAGCACTGAGCACCCAGCACCCTGAGCACTGAGCACCCAGCACCCCAAGCACTGAGCACCCAGCACACTGAGTACTGAGCACTGAGCACCCAGCACCCCGAGCACTGAGCACCCAGCACCCTGAGCACTGAGCCCCCAGCACCCGAGTACTGAGCACCCAGCACCCTGAGTACTGAGCACCCAGCTCCCTGAGTACAGAGCACCCAGCACCCCGAGTAATGAGCACCCAGCACCCTGATTACTGAGCACCCAGCACCCTGAGCACTGAGCACCCAGCACCCCGAGCACTGAGGACCCAGCACCCTGAATACTGAGCACCCAGCACCCCGAGCACTGAGCATCCAGCACCCCGAGCACTGTGCACCCAGCACCCCGAGAATGAGCACACAGCACCCTGAGTACTGAGCACCGAGCACCCTGAGCACTGAGCACCCAGCACCCTGAGTACTGAGCACCCAGCACCCTGAGTACTGAGCACCCAGCACCCTGATGACTGAGCACCGAGCACCCTGAGCACTGAGCAAACAGCACCCTGAGTACTGAGCACCGAGCACCCTGAGCACTGAGCACCCAGCACCCTTTGTACTGAGCACCGAGAACCCCGAGCACTGAGCACTGAGCACCCTGAGTACTGAGCACCCAGCACCCTGAGTACTGAGCACCCAGCACCCTGAGTACTGAGCACCCAGCACCCCGAGCACTGAGCACCGAGCACCCTGAGTACTGAGCACCCAGCACCCTGAGTACTGAGCACCCAGCACCCTGAGTACTGAGCACCCAGCACCCTGAGTACTGAGCACCCAGCGTACTGAGCACCGAGCACCCCGAGCACTGAGCACCCAGCACAATGAGTACTGAGCACCCAGCACCCTGAGCACTGAGCACCTAGCACCCTGAGTACTGAGCACCGAGCACCCTGAGTACTGAGCACCCAGCACCCTGAGTAATGAGCACCCAGCACCCTGAGTACTGAGCACCCAGCATACTGAGCTCCGAGCACCCAGCACCCTGAGTACTGAGCACCCAGCACCCTGAGCACTGAGAACCCAGCACCCTGAGTACTGAGCACTGAGCACCCCGAGTACTGAGCACCGAGCTCCCCGAGCACTGAGCACCCAGCACCCCGAGCACCGAGCACCCTGAGTACTGAGCACCCAGCACCCTGAGCACTGAGCACCCAGGACCCTGAGCACTGAGCACCCAGCACCCTGAGCACTGAGCACCCAGCACCCTGTGTACTGAGCACCCAGCACCCTGAGTACTGAGCACTGAGCACCCCGAGTACTGAGCACCGAGCTCCCCGAGCACTGAGCACCCAGCACCCCGAGCACCGAGCACCCTGAGTACTGAGCACCCAGCACCCTGAGCACTGAGCACCCAGGACCCTGAGCACTGAGCACCCAGCACCCTGAGCACTGAGCACCCAGCACCCTGAGTACTGAGCACCGAGCACCCCGAGCACTGAGCACCCAGCACCCTGAGCACTGAGCACCCTTAGTACTGAGCACTGAGCACCCTGAGTACTGAGCACTGAGCACCCTGAGTACTGAGCACCCAGCACCCTGAGTACTGAGCACCCAGCACCTTGACAACTGAGCACCGAGCACCCCGAGCACTGAGCACCCAGCACCCGGAGTACTGAGCACCCAGCACCCTGAGTACTAAGCACCGAGCACCCTGAGTACTGAGCACCCAGCACCCTGAGCACTGAGCACACAGCACCCTGAGTACTGAGCACCGAGCACCCCGAGAACTGAGCACCCAGCACCCCGAGCACTGAGCACCCAGCACCCCGAGCACTGAGCACCCAGCACCCTGAGTACTGAGCACCCAGCACTCTGAGTAAAGAGCACCCAGCACTCCGAGAACTGAGCACCCAGCACCCTGAGCACTGAGCACCCAGCACCCTGAGCACTGAGCACCCAGCACCCCAAGCACTGAGCACCCAGCACACTGAGTACTGAGCACTGAGCACCCAGCACCCCGAGCACTGAGCACCCAGCACCCTGAGTACTGAGCACTGAGCACCCAGCACCCTGAGCACTGAGCACCCAGCACCCTGAGCACTGAGCACCCAGCACCCGAGTACTGAGCACCCAGCACCCTGAGCACTGAGCACTGAGCACCCTGAGTACTGAGCACGGAGCACCCTGAGCACTGCGCACCCAGCATGCTGAGTACTGAGCACTGAGCACCCTGAGCACTGAGCACCCAGCACCCTGAGTACTGAGCACCGAGCACCCTGAGTACTGAGCACCCAGCACTCTGAGCACTGAGCACCCAGCACCCCGAGCACTGAGCACCCAGCAGCCCGAGCACTGAGCACCCAGCACCCCGAGCACTGAGCACCCAGCACCCCGAGCACTGAGCTTGAGCACCCTGAGTACTGAGCACTGAGCACCCTGAGTACTGGGCACGGAGCACCCTGAGTACTGAGCACCCAGCACCCCGAGCACTGAGCACCGAGCACCCTGAGAACTGAGCACCCAGCACCCTGAGCACTGAGCACCCAGCACAACGAGTACTGAGCACTGAGCACCCAGCACCCCGAGTACTGAGCACCCAGCACCCTGAGCACTGAGCACCCAGCACCCGAGTACTGAGCACCCAGCACCCTGAGTACTGAGCACCCAGCTCCCTGAGTACTGAGCACCCAGCACCCCGAGTACTGAGCACCCAGCACCCTGAGTACTGAGCACCCAGCACCCTGAGCACTGAGCACCCAGCACCCTGAGCACTGAGGACCCAGCACCCTGAGCACTGAGCACCCAGCACCCTGAGTACTGAGCACCGAGCACCCTGAGTACTGAGCACCCAGCACCCTGAGTACTGAGCACCCAGCACACTGAGTACTGAGCACCCAGCACCCTGAGCACTGATCACCCAGCACCCTGAGTACTGAGCACCGAGTACCCTGAGTACTGAGCACCCAGCACCCCGAGCACTGAACACCCAGCACCCTGACTACAGAGCACTGAGCACCCAGCACCCCGAGCACTGAGCACCCAGCACCCTGTGTACTGAGCACTGAGTACCCAGTACCCCGAGCACTGAGACCCAGCTCCTGGAGCACTGAGCACCCAGCACCCCGAATACTGAGCACCCAGCACCCCGAGCACTGAGCACCCAGCACCCTGAGCACTGAGCACCCAGCACCCTGAGTACTGAGCACCCAGCACCCCGAGTACTGAGCACCCAGAACCCCGAGCACTGTGCACCCAGCACCCTAAGCACTGAGCACCGAGCACCCTGAGTACTGAGCACCCAGCACCCTGAGTACTGAGCACCCAGCACCCTGAGCACTGAGCACCCAGCACCCTGAGCACTGAGCACCCAGCACCCTGCGTACTGAACACCCAGCACCCTGAGCACTGAGCACCCAGCACCCTGAGCACTGAGCACTGAGCACCCAGCACCCTGAGCACTGAGCACCCAGCACCCCGAGCACTGAGCACCCATCACCCTGAGCATCCAGCACCCTGAGCAATGAGCACCATGAGCACTGAGCACTGAGCACCCAGCACCCTGAGTACTGAGCACCCAACACTCTGATCACTGAGCACCCAGCACGCTGAGTACTGAGCACTGAGCACCCAGCACTCTGAGTACTGAGCACCCAGCACCCCGAGCACTGAGCACCCAGCACCCTGAGCACTGAGCACCCAGCACCCTGAGCACTGAGCACCCAGCACCCTGAGTACTGAGCACCCAGCACCCCAAGCACTGAGCACCCAGCACCCTGAGTACTGAGCACCGAGCACCCTGAGCACTGAGCACCAAGCACCCCAAGCACTGAGCACCCAGCACCCTGAGTACTGAGCACCGAGCACCCCGAGCACTGAGCACCCAGCACCCTGAGTACTGAGCACCGAGCACCCCGAGCACTGAGCACCCAGCACCCTGAGTACTGAGCACCCAGCACCCCGAGCACTTAGCACCCAGCACCCTGAGTACTGAGCACCCAGCACCCTGAGTACTGAGCACCCAGCACCCTGATGACTGAGCACCGAGCACCCTGAGCACTGAGCAAACAGCACCCTGAGTACTGAGCACCGAGCACCCTGAGCACTGAGCACCCAGCACCCTTTGTACTGAGCACCGAGCACCCCGAGCACTGAGCACTGAGCACCCTGAGTACTGAGCACCCAGCACCCCGAGCACTGAGCACACAGCACCCTGAGTACTGAGCACCCAGCACCCCGAGCACTGAGCACCGAGCACCCTGAGTACTGAGCACCCAGCACCCTGAGTACTGAGCACCCAGCACCTTGAGTACTGAGCACCCAGCACCCTGAGTACTGAGCACCCAGCGTACTGAGCACCGAGCACCCCAAGCACTGAGCACCCATCACCCTGAGTACTGAGCACCCAGCACCCTGAGAACTGAGCACCTAGCACCCTGAGTACTGAGCACCGAGCACCCTGAGTACTGAGCACCCAGCACCCTGAGTACTGAGCACCCAGCACCCTGAGTACTGAGCACCCAGCATACTGAGCACCGAGCACCCAGCACCCTGAGTACTGAGCACCCAGCACCCTGAGCACTGAGCACCCAGCACCCTGAGTACTGAGCACTGAGCACCCCGAGTACTGAGCACCGAGCTCCCCGAGCACTGAGCACCCAGCACCCCGAGCACCGAGCACCCTGAGTACTGAGCACCCAGCACCCTGAGCACTGAGCACCCAGGACCCTGAGCACTGAGCACCCAGCACCCTGAGCACTGAGCACCCAGCACCCTGAGTACTGAGCACCGAGCACCCCGAGCACTGAGCACCCAGCACCCTGAGCACTGAGCACCCTTAGTACTGAGCACTGAGCACCCTGAGTACTGAGCACTGAGCACCCTGAGTACTGAGCACCCAGCACCCTGAGTACGGAGCACCCAGCACCCTGAGCAATGATCACCCTGAGTACTGAGCACCCAGCACCTTGACAACTGAGCACCGAGCACCCCGAGCACTGAGCACCCAGCACCCGGAGTACTGAGCACCCAGCACCCTGAGTACTAAGCACCGAGCACCCTGAGTACTGAGCACCCAGCACCCTGAGCACTGACCACACAGCACCCTGAGTACTGAGCACCGAGCACCCCGAGAACTGAGCACCCAGCACCCCGAGCACTGAGCACCCAGCACCCCGAGCACTGAGCACCCAGCACCCTGAGTAATGAGCACCCAGCACTCTGAGTAATGAGCACCCAGCACTCCGAGCACTGAGCACCCAGCACCCTGAGCACTGAGCACCCAGCACCCTGAGCACTGAGCACCCAGCACCCCAAGCACTGAGCACCCAGCACACTGAGTACTGAGCACTGAGCACCCAGCACCCCGAGCACTGAGCACCCAGCACCCTGAGCACTGAGCCCCCAGCACCCGAGTACTGAGCACCCAGCACCCTGAGTACTGAGCACCCAGCTCCCTGAGTACAGAGCACCCAGCACCCCGAGTAATGAGCACCCAGCACCCTGATTACTGAGCACCCAGCACCCTGAGCACTGAGCACCCAGCACCCCGAGCACTGAGGACCCAGCACCCTGAATACTGAGCACCCAGCACCCCGAGCACTGAGCACCCAGCACCCCGAGCACTGTGCACCCAGCACCCCGAGAATGAGCACACAGCACCCTGAGTACTGAGCACCGAGCACCCTGAGCACTGAGCACCCAGCACCCTGAGTACTGAGCACCCAGCACCCTGAGTACTGAGCACCCAGCACCCTGATGACTGAGCACCGAGCACCCTGAGCACTGAGCAAACAGCACCCTGAGTACTGAGCACCGAGCACCCTGAGCACTGAGCACCCAGCACCCTTTGTACTGAGCACCGAGAACCCCGAGCACTGAGCACTGAGCACCCTGAGTACTGAGCACCCAGCACCCCGAGCACTGAGCACACAGCACCCTGAGTACTGAGCACCCAGCACCCCGAGCACTGAGCACCGAGCACCCTGAGTACTGAGCACCCAGCACCCTGAGTACTGAGCACCCAGCACCCTGAGTACTGAGCACCCAGCACCCTGAGTACTGAGCACCCAGCGTACTGAGCACCGAGCACCCCGAGCACTGAGCACCCAGCACCCTGAGTACTGAGCACCCAGCACCCTGAGCACTGAGCACCTAGCACCCTGAGTACTGAGCACCGAGCACCCTGAGTACTGAGCACCCAGCACCCTGAGTAATGAGCACCCAGCACCCTGAGTACTGAGCACCCAGCATACTGAGCTCCGAGCACCCAGCACCCTGAGTACTGAGCACCCAGCACCCTGAGCACTGAGAACCCAGCACCCTGAGTACTGAGCACTGAGCACCCCGAGTACTGAGCACCGAGCTCCCCGAGCACTGAGCACCCAGCACCCCGAGCACCGAGCACCCTGAGTACTGAGCACCCAGCACCCTGAGCACTGAGCACCCAGGACCCTGAGCACTGAGCACCCAGCACCCTGAGCACTGAGCACCCAGCACCCTGTGTACTGAGCACCCAGCACCCTGAGTACAGAGCACTGAGCACCCCGAGTACTGAGCACCGAGCTCCCCGAGCACTGAGCACCCAGCACCCCGAGCACCGAGCACCCTGAGTACTGAGCACCCAGCACCCTGAGCACTGAGCACCCAGGACCCTGAGCACTGAGCACCCAGCACCCTGAGCACTGAGCACCCAGCACCCTGAGTACTGAGCACCGAGCACCCCGAGCACTGAGCACCCAGCACCCTGAGCACTGAGCACCCTTAGTACTGAGCACTGAGCACCCTGAGTACTGAGCACTGAGCACCCTGAGTACTGAGCACCCAGCACCCTGAGTACTGAGCACCCAGCACCTTGACAACTGAGCACCGAGCACCCCGAGCACTGAGCACCCAGCACCCGGAGTACTGAGCAGCCAGCACCCTGAGTACTAAGCACCGAGCACCCTGAGTACTGAGCAACCAGCACCCTGAGCACTGAGCACACAGCACCCTGAGTACTGAGCACCGAGCACCCCGAGAACTGAGCACCCAGCACCCCGAGCACTGCGCACCCAGCACCCCGAGCACTGAGCACCCAGCACCCTGAGTACTGAGCACCCAGCACTCTGAGTAAAGAGCACCCAGCACTCCGAGCACTGAGCACCCAGCACCCTGAGCACTGAGCACCCAGCACCCTGAGCACTGAGCACCCAGCACCCCAAGCACTGAGCACCCAGCACACTGAGTACTGAGCACTGAGCACCCAGCACCCCGAGCACTGAGCACCCAGCACCCTGAGTACTGAGCACTGAGCACCCAGCACCCTGAGCACTGAGCACCCAGCACCCTGAGCACTGAGCACCCAGCACCCGAGTACTGAGCACCCAGCACCCTGAGTACTGAGCACCCAGCTCCCTTAGTACTGAGCACCCAGCACCCCGAGTACTGAGCACCCAGCACCCTGAGTACTGAGCACCCAGCACCCTGAGCACTGAGCACCCAGCACATCGAGCACTGAGGACCCAGCGCCCTGAGCACTGAGCACCCAGCACCCTGAGTACTGAGCACCGAGCACCCTGAGTACTGAGCACCCAGCACCCTGAGTACTGAGCACCCAGCACACTGAGTACTGAGCACCCAGCACCCTGAGCACTGATCACCCAGCACCCTGAGTACTGAGCACCGAGTACCCTGAGTACTGAGCACCCAGCACCCCGAGCACTGAACACCCAGCACCCTGAGTACAGAGCACTGAGCACCCAGCACCCCGAGTACTGAGCACCCAGCACCCTGTGTACTGAGCACTGAGTACCCAGTATCCCGAGCACTGAGACCCAGCACCAGGAGCACTGAGCACCCAGCACCCCGAGTACTGAGCACATAGCACCCCGAGCACTGAGCACCCAGCACCCTGAGCACTGAGCACCCAGCACCCTGAGTACTGAGCACCCAGCACCCCGAGTACTGAGCACCCAGCACCCCGAGCACTGTGCACCCAGCACCCTAAGCACTGAGCACCGATCACCCTGAGTACTGAGCACCCAGCACCCTGAGCACTGAGCACCCAGCACCCTGAGTACTGAGCACCCAGCACCCTGAGTACTGAACACCCAGCACCCCGAGCACTGAGCACCCAGCAACCTGAGCACTGAGCACCGAGCACCCTGAGTACTGAGCACCCAGCACCCTGAGTACTGAGCACCCAGCACCCTGAGCACTGAGCACCCAGCACCCTGAGCACTGAGCACCCAGCACCCTGAGTACTGAGCACCCAGCACACTGAGTACTGAACACCCAGCACCCTGAGCACTGAGCACTGAGCACCCAGCACCCTGAGCACTGAGCACTGAGCACCCAGCACCCTGAGCACTGAGCACCCAGCACCCCGAGCACTGAGCACCCATCACCCTGAGCATCCAGCACCCTGAGCAATGAGCACCCTGAGCACTGAGCACTGAGCACCCAGCACCCTGTGTACGGAGCACCCAACACTCTGAGCACTGAGCACCCAGCACGCTGAGTACTGAGCACTGAGCACCCAGCACCCTGAGTACTGAGCACCCAGCACCCCGAGCACTGAGCACCCAGCACCCTGAGCACTGAGCACCCAGCACCCTGAGCACTGAGCACCCAGCACCCTGAGTACTGAGCACCCAGCACCCCAAGCACTGAGCACCCTGCACCCTGAGTACTGAGCACCGAGCACCCTGAGCACTGAGCACCAAGCACCCCGAGCACTGAGCACCCAGCACCCTGAGTACTGAGCACCGAGCACCCCGAGCACTGAGCACCCAGCACCCTGAGTACTGAGCACCGAGCACCCCGAGCACTGAGCACCCAGCACCCTGAGTACTGAGCACCCAGCACCCCGAGCACTTAGCACCCAGCACCCTGAGTACTGAGCACCCAGCACCCTGAGCACTGAGCACCCAGCACCCCGAGCACTGAGCACCCAGCATTCTGAGTACTGAGAACCGAGCACCCCGAGCACTGAGCACCCAGCACCCTGAGCACTGAGCACCCAGCACATCGAGCACTGAGGACCCAGCGCCCTGAGCACTGAGCACCCAGCACCCTGAGTACTGAGCACCGAGCACCCTGAGTACTGAGCACCCAGCACCCTGAGTACTGAGCACCCAGCACACTGAGTACTGAGCACCCAGCACCCTGAGCACTGATCACCCAGCACCCTGAGTACTGAGCACCGAGTACCCTGAGTACTGAGCACCCAGCACCCCGAGCACTGAACACCCAGCACCCTGAGTACAGAGCACTGAGCACCCAGCACCCCGAGTACTGAGCACCCAGCACCCTGTGTACTGAGCACTGAGTACCCAGTATCCCGAGCACTGAGACCCAGCACCAGGAGCACTGAGCACCCAGCACCCCGAGTACTGAGCACATAGCACCCCGAGCACTGAGCACCCAGCACCCTGAGCACTGAGCACCCAGCACCCTGAGTACTGAGCACCCAGCACCCCGAGTACTGAGCACCCAGCACCCCGAGCACTGTGCACCCAGCACCCTAAGCACTGAGCACCGATCACCCTGAGTACTGAGCACCCAGCACCCTGAGCACTGAGCACCCAGCACCCTGAGTACTGAGCACCCAGCACCCTGAGTACTGAACACCCAGCACCCCGAGCACTGAGCACCCAGCAACCTGAGCACTGAGCACCGAGCACCCTGAGTACTGAGCACCCAGCACCCTGAGTACTGAGCACCCAGCACCCTGAGCACTGAGCACCCAGCACCCTGAGCACTGAGCACCCAGCACCCTGAGTACTGAGCACCCAGCACACTGAGTACTGAACACCCAGCACCCTGAGCACTGAGCACTGAGCACCCAGCACCCTGAGCACTGAGCACTGAGCACCCAGCACCCTGAGCACTGAGCACCCAGCACCCCGAGCACTGAGCACCCATCACCCTGAGCATCCAGCACCCTGAGCAATGAGCACCCTGAGCACTGAGCACTGAGCACCCAGCACCCTGTGTACGGAGCACCCAACACTCTGAGCACTGAGCACCCAGCACGCTGAGTACTGAGCACTGAGCACCCAGCACCCTGAGTACTGAGCACCCAGCACCCCGAGCACTGAGCACCCAGCACCCTGAGCACTGAGCACCCAGCACCCTGAGCACTGAGCACCCAGCACCCTGAGTACTGAGCACCCAGCACCCCAAGCACTGAGCACCCTGCACCCTGAGTACTGAGCACCGAGCACCCTGAGCACTGAGCACCAAGCACCCCGAGCACTGAGCACCCAGCACCCTGAGTACTGAGCACCGAGCACCCCGAGCACTGAGCACCCAGCACCCTGAGTACTGAGCACCGAGCACCCCGAGCACTGAGCACCCAGCACCCTGAGTACTGAGCACCCAGCACCCCGAGCACTTAGCACCCAGCACCCTGAGTACTGAGCACCCAGCACCCTGAGCACTGAGCACCCAGCACCCCGAGCACTGAGCACCCAGCATTCTGAGTACTGAGAACCGAGCACCCCGAGCACTGAGCACCCAGCACCCTGAGCACTGAGCACCCTGAGTACTGAGCACCCAGCACCCTGAGTACTGAGCACCCAGCACCCCGAGCACTGAGCATGGAGCACCCCGAGTACTGAGCACCCAGCACCCTGAGCACTGAGCACCGAGCACCCCGAGCACTGAGCACCCAGCACCATGAATACTGAGCACCCAGCACCCCGAGCACTGAGCACCCAGCACCCCGAGAATGAGCACACAGCACCCTGAGTACTGAGCACCGAGCACCCTGAGCACTGAGCACCCAGCACCATGAGTACTGAGCACCCAGCACCCTGAGTACTGAGCACCCAGCACCCTGAGTACTGAGCACCGAGCACCCTGAGCACTGAGCAAACAGCACCCTGAGTACTGAGCACCGAGCACCCTGAGCACTGAGCACCCAGCACCCTTTGTACTGAGTACCGAGCACCCCGAGCACTGAGCACTGAGCACCCTGAGTACTGAGCACCCAGCATCCCGAGCACTGAGCACCCAGCACCCTGAGTACTGAGCACCCAGCACCCTGAGCACTGAGCACCCTGCACCCCGAGCACTGAGCTCCCTGAGTACTGAGCGCCATGCACCCTGAGTACTGAGCACCCAGCACCCTGAGGACTGAGCACTGAGCACCCAGAGAACTGAGCACCCAGCACCCCGAGGACTGAGCACCCAGCACCCTGAGCACTGAGCACTGAGCACCCAGCACCCTGTGCACTGAGCACTGAGCAACCAGCACACTGAGCACTGAGCACCCAGCACCCTGAGCACTGAGCACCCTGAGTACTGAGCACCCAGCACCCTGAGTACTGAGCACCGAGCACCCCGAGCACTGAGCACCCAGCGCCCTGAGCACTGAGCACCCAGCACCCCGAGCACTGAGCACCCAGCACCCTGAGCACTGAGCACCCAGCACCCCTAGTACTGAGCACCGAGCACCCCGAGAACTGAGCACCCAGCACCCCGAGCACTGAGCACTGAGCACCCTGAGCACTGAGCACCCAGCACCCCGAGTACTGAGCACTGAGCACCCTGAGTACTGAGCACCCAGCACCCTGAGCACTGAGCACCCAGCACCTTGAGTACTGGGCACCGACCACCCCGAGCACTGAGCACTCAGCACCCTGAGTACTGAGCACAAAGCTCCCCGAGCACTGAGCACCCTGAGTACTGAGCACCCAGCACCCTGAGTACTGAGCACCCAGCACCCTGAGCACTGAGCACCCAGCACCCTGAGTACTGAGCACCCAGCACCCCGAGCACTGAGCACCCAGCACCCCGAGCACTGAGCACCCAGCACCCTGAGTACTGAGCACCCAGCACCCCGAGATTGAGCACCCAGCACCATGAGTACTGAGCACCGAGCACCCTGAGCACTGAGCACCCAGCACCCTGAGTACTGAGCACCAAGCACCCTGAGTACTGAGCACCCAGCACCCTGAGTACTGAGCACCCAGCAACCTGAGCACCCAGCACCCTGAGTACTGAGCACCCAGCACTCCGAGCACTGAGCACCCAGCACCCCGAGCACTGAGCACCCAGCAACCCGAGCACTGAGCACTGAGCACCCTGAGCACTGAGCACCCAGCACCCCGAGTACTGAGCACTGAGCACCCTGAGTACTGAGCACCCAGCACCCTGAGCACTGAGCACCCAGCACCCTGAGTACTGAGCACCGAGCACCCTGAGTACTGAGCACCCAGCACCCTGAGCACTGAGCACCCAGCACCCTGAGTACTGAGCACCCAGCACCCTGAGCACTGAGCACCCAGCACACTGAGTACTGAACACCCAGCACCCTGAGCACTGAGCACTGAGCACCCAGCACCCTGAGCACTGAGCACCCAGCACCCCGAGCACTGAGCACCCATCACCCTGAGCATCCAGCACCCTGAGCAATGAGCACCCTGAGCACTGAGCACTGAGCACCCAGCACCCTGAGCACTGAGCACCCAGCACCCTGAGTACTGAGCACCGAGCACCCCGAGCACTGAGCACCCAGCACCCTGAGCACTGAGCACCCTTAGTACTGAGCACTGAGCACCCTGAGTACTGAGCACTGAGCACCCTGAGTACTGAGCACCCAGCACCCTGAGTACGGAGCACCCAGCACCCTGAGCAATGATCACCCTGAGTACTGAGCACCCAGCACCTTGACAACTGAGCACCGAGCACCCCGAGCACTGAGCACCCAGCACCCGGAGTACTGAGCACCCAGCACCCTGAGTACTAAGCACCGAGCACCCTGAGTACTGAGCACCCAGCACCCTGAGCACTGACCACACAGCACCCTGAGTACTGAGCACCGAGCACCCCGAGAACTGAGCACCCAGCACCCCGAGCACTGAGCACCCAGCACCCCGAGCACTGAGCACCCAGCACCCTGAGTACTGAGCACCCAGCACTCTGAGTAATGAGCACCCAGCACTCCGAGCACTGAGCACCCAGCACCCTGAGCACTGAGCACCCAGCACCCTGAGCACTGAGCACCCAGCACCCCAAGCACTGAGCACCCAGCACACTGAGTACTGAGCACTGAGCACCCAGCACCCCGAGCACTGAGCACCCAGCACCCTGAGCACTGAGCCCCCAGCACCCGAGTACTGAGCACCCAGCACCCTGAGTACTGAGCACCCAGCTCCCTGAGTACAGAGCACCCAGCACCCCGAGTAATGAGCACCCAGCACCCTGATTACTGAGCACCCAGCACCCTGAGCACTGAGCACCCAGCACCCCGAGCACTGAGGACCCAGCACCCTGAATACTGAGCACCCAGCACCCCGAGCACTGAGCACCCAGCACCCCGAGCACTGTGCACCCAGCACCCCGAGAATGAGCACACAGCACCCTGAGTACTGAGCACCGAGCACCCTGAGCACTGAGCACCCAGCACCCTGAGTACTGAGCACCCAGCACCCTGAGTACTGAGCACCCAGCACCCTGATGACTGAGCACCAAGCACCCTGAGCACTGAGCAAACAGCACCCTGAGTACTGAGCACCGAGCACCCTGAGCACTGAGCACCCAGCACCCTTTGTACTGAGCACCGAGAACCCCGAGCACTGAGCACTGAGCACCCTGAGTACTGAGCACCCAGCACCCCGAGCACTGAGCACACAGCACCCTGAGTACTGAGCACCCAGCACCCCGAGCACTGAGCACCGAGCACCCTGAGTACTGAGCACCCAGCACCCTGAGTACTGAGCACCCAGCACCCTGAGTACTGAGCACCCAGCACCCTGAGTACTGAGCACCCAGCGTACTGAGCACCGAGCACCCCGAGCACTGAGCACCCAGCACCCTGAGTATTGAGCACCCAGCACCCTGAGCACTGAGCACCTAGCACCCTGAGTACTGAGCACCGAGCACCCTGAGTACTGAGCACCCAGCACCCTGAGTAATGAGCACCCAGCACCCTGAGTACTGAGCACCCAGCATACTGAGCTCCGAGCACCCAGCACCCTGAGTACTGAGCACCCAGCACCCTGAGCACTGAGAACCCAGCACCCTGAGTACTGAGCACTGAGCACCCCGAGTACTGAGCACCGAGCTCCCCGAGCACTGAGCACCCAGCACCCCGAGCACCGAGCACCCTGAGTACTGAGCACCCAGCACCCTGAGCACTGAGCACCCAGGACCCTGAGCACTGAGCACCCAGCACCCTGAGCACTGAGCACCCAGCACCCTGTGTACTGAGCACCCAGCACCCTGAGTACTGAGCACTGAGCACCCCGAGTACTGAGCACCGAGCTCCCCGAGCACTGAGCACCCAGCACCCCGAGCACCGAGCACCCTGAGTACTGAGCACCCAGCACCCTGAGCACTGAGCACCCAGGACCCTGAGCACTGAGCACCCAGCACCCTGAGCACTGAGCACCCAGCACCCTGAGTACTGAGCACCGAGCACCCCGAGCACTGAGCACCCAGCACCCTGAGCACTGAGCACCCTTAGTACTGAGCACTGAGCACCCTGAGTACTGAGCACTGAGCACCCTGAGTACTTGTCACCCAGCACCCTGAGTACTGAGCACCCAGCACCTTGACAACTGAGCACCGAGCACCCCGAGCACTGAGCACCCAGCACCCGGAGTACTGAGCAGCCAGCACCCTGAGTACTAAGCACCGAGCACCCTGAGTACTGAGCAACCAGCACCCTGAGCACTGAGCACACAGCACCCTGAGTACTGAGCACCGAGCACCCCGAGAACTGAGCACCCAGCACCCCGAGCACTGCGCACCCAGCACCCCGAGCACTGAGCACCCAGCACCCTGAGTACTGAGCACCCAGCACTCTGAGTAAAGAGCACCCAGCACTCCGAGCACTGAGCACCCAGCACCCTGAGCACTGAGCACCCAGCACCCTGAGCACTGAGCACCCAGCACCCCAAGCACTGAGCACCCAGCACACTGAGTACTGAGCACTGAGCACCCAGCACCCCGAGCACTGAGCACCCAGCACCCTGAGTACTGAGCACTGAGCACCCAGCACCCTGAGCACTGAGCACCCAGCACCCTGAGCACTGAGCACCCAGCACCCGAGTACTGAGCACCCAGCACCCTGAGTACTGAGCACCCAGCTCCCTTAGTACTGAGCACCCAGCACCCCGAGTACTGAGCACCCAGCACCCTGAGTACTGAGCACCCAGCACCCTGAGCACTGAGCACCCAGCACATCGAGCACTGAGGACCCAGCACCCTGAGCACTGAGCACCCAGCACCCTGAGTACTGAGCACCGAGCACCCTGAGTACTGAGCACCCAGCACCCTGAGTACTGAGCACCCAGCACACTGAGTACTGAGCACCCAGCACCCTGAGCACTGATCACCCAGCACCCTGAGTACTGAGCACCGAGTACCCTGAGTACTGAGCACCCAGCACCCCGAGCACTGAACACCCAGCACCCTGAGTACAGAGCACTGAGCACCCAGCACCCCGAGTACTGAGCACCCAGCACCCTGTGTACTGAGCACTGAGTACCCAGTATCCCGAGCACTGAGACCCAGCACCAGGAGCACTGAGCACCCAGCACCCCGAGTACTGAGCACATAGCACCCCGAGCACTGAGCACCCAGCACCCTGAGCACTGAGCACCCAGCACCCTGAGTACTGAGCACCCAGCACCCCGAGTACTGAGCACCCAGCACCCCGAGCACTGTGCACCCAGCACCCTAAGCACTGAGCACCGATCACCCTGAGTACTGAGCACCCAGCACCCTGAGCACTGAGCACCCAGCACCCTGAGTATTGAGCACCCAGCACCCTGAGTACTGAACACCCAGCACCCCGAGCACTGAGCACCCAGCAACCTGAGCACTGAGCACCGAGCACCCTGAGTACTGAGCACCCAGCACCCTGAGTACTGAGCACCCAGCACCCTGAGCACTGAGCACCCAGCACCCTGAGCACTGAGCACCCAGCACCCTGAGTACTGAGCACCCAGCACACTGAGTACTGAACACCCAGCACCCTGAGCACTGAGCACTGAGCACCCAGCACCCTGAGCACTGAGCACTGAGCACCCAGCACCCTGAGCACTGAGCACCCAGCACCCCGAGCACTGAGCACCCATCACCCTGAGCATCCAGCACCCTGAGCAATGAGCACCCTGAGCACTGAGCACTGAGCACCCAGCACCCTGTGTACGGAGCACCCAACACTCTGAGCACTGAGCACCCAGCACGCTGAGTACTGAGCACTGAGCACCCAGCACCCTGAGTACTGAGCACCCAGCACCCCGAGCACTGAGCACCCAGCACCCTGAGCACTGAGCACCCAGCACCCTGAGCACTGAGCACCCAGCACCCTGAGTACTGAGCACCCAGCACCCCAAGCACTGAGCACCCTGCACCCTGAGTACTGAGCACCGAGCACCCTGAGCACTGAGCACCAAGCACCCCGAGCACTGAGCACCCAGCACCCTGAGTACTGAGCACCGAGCACCCCGAGCACTGAGCACCCAGCACCCTGAGTACTGAGCACCGAGCACCCCGAGCACTGAGCACCCAGCACCCTGAGTACTGAGCACCCAGCACCCCGAGCACTTAGCACCCAGCACCCTGAGTACTGAGCACCCAGCACCCTGAGCACTGAGCACCCAGCACCCCGAGCACTGAGCACCCAGCATTCTGAGTACTGAGAACCGAGCACCCCGAGCACTGAGCACCCAGCACCCTGAGCACTGAGCACCCTGAGTACTGAGCACCCAGCACCCTGAGTACTGAGCACCCAGCACCCCGAGCACTGAGCATGGAGCACCCCGAGTACTGAGCACCCAGCACCCTGAGCACTGAGCACCGAGCACCCCGAGCACTGAGCACCCAGCACCATGAATACTGAGCAACCAGCACCCCGAGCACTGAGCACCCAGCACCCCGAGAATGAGCACACAGCACCCTGAGTACTGAGCACCGAGCACCCTGAGCACTGAGCACCCAGCACCATGAGTACTGAGCACCCAGCACCCTGAGTACTGAGCACCCAGCACCCTGAGTACTGAGCACCGAGCACCCTGAGCACTGAGCAAACAGCACCCTGAGTACTGAGCACCGAGCACCCTGAGCACTGAGCACCCAGCACCCTTTGTACTGAGTACCGAGCACCCCGAGCACTGAGCACTGAGCACCCTGAGTACTGAGCACCCAGCATCCCGAGCACTGAGCACCCAGCACCCTGAGTACTGAGCACCCAGCACCCTGAGCACTGAGCACCCTGCACCCCGAGCACTGAGCTCCCTGAGTACTGAGCGCCATGCACCCTGAGTACTGAGCACCCAGCACCCTGAGGACTGAGCACTGAGCACCCAGAGAACTGAGCACCCAGCACCCCGAGGACTGAGCACCCAGCACCCTGAGCACTGAGCACTGAGCACCCAGCACCCTGTGCACTGAGCACTGAGCAACCAGCACACTGAGCACTGAGCACCCAGCACCCTGAGCACTGAGCACCCTGAGTACTGAGCACCCAGCACCCTGAGTACTGAGCACCGAGCACCCCGAGCACTGAGCACCCAGCGCCCTGAGCACTGAGCACCCAGCACCCCGAGCACTGAGCACCCAGCACCCTGAGCACTGAGCACCCAGCACCCCTAGTACTGAGCACCGAGCACCCCGAGAACTGAGCACCCAGCACCCCGAGCACTGAGCACTGAGCACCCTGAGCACTGAGCACCCAGCACCCCGAGTACTGAGCACTGAGCACCCTGAGTACTGAGCACCCAGCACCCTGAGCACTGAGCACCCAGCACCTTGAGTACTGGGCACCGACCACCCCGAGCACTGAGCACTCAGCACCCTGAGTACTGAGCACAAAGCTCCCCGAGCACTGAGCACCCTGAGTACTGAGCACCCAGCACCCTGAGTACTGAGCACCCAGCACCCTGAGCACTGAGCACCCAGCACCCTGAGTACTGAGCACCCAGCACCCCGAGCACTGAGCACCCAGCACCCCGAGCACTGAGCACCCAGCACCCTGAGTACTGAGCACCCAGCACCCCGAGATTGAGCACCCAGCACCATGAGTACTGAGCACCGAGCACCCTGAGCACTGAGCACCCAGCACCCTGAGTACTGAGCACCAAGCACCCTGAGTACTGAGCACCCAGCACCCTGAGTACTGAGCACCCAGCAACCTGAGCACCCAGCACCCTGAGTACTGAGCACCCAGCACTCCGAGCACTGAGCACCCAGCACCCCGAGCACTGAGCACCCAGCAACCCGAGCACTGAGCACTGAGCACCCTGAGCACTGAGCACCCAGCACCCCGAGTACTGAGCACTGAGCACCCTGAGTACTGAGCACCCAGCACCCTGAGCACTGAGCACCCAGCACCCTGAGTACTGAGCACCGAGCACCCTGAGTACTGAGCACCCAGCACCCTGAGCACTGAGCACCCAGCACCCTGAGTACTGAGCACCCAGCACCCTGAGCACTGAGCACCCAGCACACTGAGTACTGAACACCCAGCACCCTGAGCACTGAGCACTGAGCACCCAGCACCCTGAGCACTGAGCACCCAGCACCCCGAGCACTGAGCACCCATCACCCTGAGCATCCAGCACCCTGAGCAATGAGCACCCTGAGCACTGAGCACTGAACACCCAGCACCCTGAGTACTGAGCACCCAACACTCTGAGCACTGAGCACCCAGCACGCTGAGTACTGAGCACTGAGCACCCAGCACCCTGAGTACTGAGCACCCAGCACCCCGAGCACTGAGCACCCAGCACCCTGAGCACTGAGCACCCAGCACCCTGAGCACTGAGCACCCAGCACCCCAACCACTGAGCACCCAGCACCCCAACCACTGAGCACCCAGCACCCTGAGTACTGAGCACCGAGCACCCTGAGCACTGAGCACCAAGCACCCCGAGCACTGAGCACCCAGCACCCTGAGTACTGAGCACCGAGCACCCCGAGCACTGAGCACCCAGCACCCTGAGTACTGAGCACCGAGCACCCCGAGCACTGAGCACCCAGCACCCTGAGTACTGAGCACCCAGCACCCCGAGCACTTAGCACCCAGCACCCTGAGTACTGAGCACCCAGCACCCTGAGCACTGAGCACCCAGCACCCCGAGCACTGAGCACCCAGCACTCTGAGTACTGAGAACCGAGCACCCCGAGCACTGAGCACCCAGCACCCTGAGCACTGAGCACCCTGAGTACTGAGCACCCAGCACCCTGAGTACTGAGCACCCAGCACCTCGAGCACTGAGCACGGAGCACCCCGAGTACTGAGCACCCAGCACCCTGAGCACTGAGCACCGAGCACCCCGAGCACTGAGCATCCAGCACCCTGAATACTGAGCACCCAGCACCCCGAGAACTGAGCACCCAGCACCCCGAGCACTGTGCACCCAGCACCCCGAGAATGAGCACACAGTACCCTGAGTAATGAGCACCGAGCACCCTGAGCACTGAGCACCCAGCACCCTGAGTACTGAGCACCCAGCACCCTGAGTACTGAGCACCCAGCACCCTGAGTACTGAGCACCCAGCACCCTGAGTACTGAGCACCCGGCACCCTGAGTACTGAGCACCGAGCACCCTGAGCACTGAGCAAACAGCACCCTGAGTACTGAGCACCGAGCACCCTGAGCACTGAGCACCCAGCACCCTTTGTACTGAGCACCGAGCACCCCGAGCACTGAGCACTGAGCTCCCTGAGTACTGAGCACCATGTACCCTGTGTACTGAGCACCCAGCACCCTGAGGACTGAGCACTGAGCACCCAGAGAACTGAGCACCCAGCACCCCGAGGACTGAGCACCCAGCACCCTGAGCACTGAGCACAGAGCACCCAGCACCCTGTGCACTGAGCACTGAGCAACCAGCACACTGAGTACTGAGCACCCAGCACCCTGAGCACTGAGCACCCTGAGTACTGAGCACCCAGCACCCTGAGTACTGAGCACCCAGCACCCTGAGCACTGAGCACCCAGCACCCTGAGTACTGAGCACCCAGCACCCTGAGTACTGAGCACCCAGCACCATGAGTACTGAGCACCCAGCACCCTGAGTACTGAGCAAAGAGCACCCCGAGCACTGAGCAACCAGCACCCTGAGCACTGAGCACCCAGCACCCCGAGCACTGAGCACCCAGCACCCTGAGCACTGAGCACCCAGCACCCCGAGTACTGAACACCGAGCACCCCGAGAACTGAGCACCCAGCACCCCGAGCACTGAGCACCCAGCACCCTGAGTACTGAGCACCCAGCACCCCGAGCACTGAGCACGGAGCACCCCGAGTACTGAGCACCCAGCACCCTGAGCACTGAGCGCCCAGCACCCCGAGCACTGAGCACCCAGCACCCCGAGCACTGTGCACCCAGCACCCCGAGAATGAGCACACAGTACCCTGAGTACTGAGCACCGAGCACCCTGAGCACTGAGCACCCAGCACCCTGAGTACTGAGCACCCAGCACCCTGAGTACTGAGCACCCAGCACCCTGAGTACTGAGCACCCAGCACCCTGAGTACTGAGCACCCAGCACCCTGAGTACTGAGCACCGAGCACCCTGAGCACTGAGCAAACAGCACCCTGAGTACTGAGCACCGAGCACCCTGAGCACTGAGCACCCAGCACCCTTTGTACTGAGCACCGAGCACCCCGAGCACTGAGCACTGAGCTCCCTGAGTACTGAGCACCATGTACCCTGAGTACTGAACAGCCAGCACCCTGAGGACTGAGCACTGAGCACCCAGAGAACTGAGCACCCAGCACCCCGAGGACTGAGAACCCAGCACCCTGAGCACTGAGCACAGAGCACCCAGCACCCTGTGCACTGAGCACTGAGCAACCAGCACACTGAGCACTGAGCACCCAGCACCCTGAGCACTGAGCACCCTGAGTACTGAGCACCCAGCACCCTGAGTACTGAGCACCCAGCACCCTGAGCACTGAGCACCCAGCACCCTGAGTACTGAGCACCCTGCACCCTGAGTACTGAGCACCCAGCACCATGAGTACTGAGCACCCAGCACCCTGAGTACTGAGCAAAGAGCACCCCGAGCACTGAGCACCCAGCACCCTGAGCACTGAGCACCCAGCACCCCGAGCACTGAGCACCCAGCACCCTGAGCACTGAGCACCCAGCACCCCGAGTACTGAACACCGAGCACCCCGAGAACTGAGCACCCAGCACCCCGAGCACTGAGCACTGAGCACCCTGAGCACTGAGCACCCAGCACCCCGAGTACTGAGCACTGAGCACCCTGAGTACTGAGCACCCAGCACCCTGAGCACTGAGCACCCAGAACCTTGAGTACTGAGCACCGAGGACCCCGAGCACTGAGCACCCAGCACCCTGAGTACTGAGCACAAAGCTCCCCGAGCACTGAGCACCCTGAGTACTGAGCACCCAGCACACTGAGTACTGAGCACCCAGCACCCTGAGCACTGAGCACCCAGCACCCTGAGTACTAAGCACCCAGCACCCCGAGCACTGAGCACCCAGCACCCCGAGCACTGAGCACCCAGCACCCTGAGTACTGAGCACACAGCACCCCGAGAATGAGCACCCAGCACCATGAGTACTGAGCACCGAGCACCCTGAGCACTGAGCACCCAGCACCCTGAGTACTGAGCATCAAGCACCCTGAGTACTGAGCACCCAGCACCCTGAGTACTGAGCACCAAGCACCCTGAGTACTGAGCACCCAGCACCCTGAGTACTGAGCACCCAGCACCCTGAGTACTGAGCACCGAGCACCCTGAGCACTGAGCAAACAGCACCCTGAGTACTGAGCACCGAGCACCCTGAGCACTGAGCACCCAGCACCCTGAACACTGAGCACCGAGCACCCCGAGCACTGAGCACTGAGCACCCTGAGTACTGAGCACCCAGCACCCCGAGCACTGAGCACCCAGCACCCTGAGTACTGAGCACCCTGCACCCCGAGCACTGAGCTCCCTGAGTACTGAGCACCATGCAGCCTGAGTACTGAGCACCCAGAACCCTGAGGACTGAGCACTGAGCACCCAGAGAACTGAGCACCCAGCACCCCGAGGACTGAGCACCCAGCACCCTGAGCACTGAGCACTGAGCACCCAGCACCCTGTGCACTGAGCACTGAGCAACCAGCACACTGAGCACTGAGCACCCAGCACCCTGAGCACTGAGCACCCTGAGTACTGAGCACCCAGCACCCTGAGTACTGAGCACCCAGCACCCTGAGCACTGAGCACCCAGCACCCTGAGTACTGAGCACCCAGCACCCTGAGTACTGAGCACCCAGCACCATGATTACTGAGCACCCAGCACCCTGAGTACTGAGCACCGAGCACCCCGAGCCCTGAGCACCCAGCACCCTGAGCACTGAGCACCCAGCACATCGAGCACTGAGCACCCAGCACCCTGAGCACTGAGCACCCAGCACCCCGAGTACTGAGCACCGAGCACCCCGAGAACTGAGCACCCAGCACCCCGAGCACTGAGCACTGAGCACCTTGAGCACTGAGCACCCAGCACCCCGAGTACTGAGCACTGAGCACCCTGAGTACTGAGCACCCAGCACCCTGAGCACTGAGCACCCAGCACATTGAGTACTGAGCACCGAGCACCCCGAGCACTGAGCACCCAGCACCCTGAGTACTGAGCACAAAGCTCCCCGAGCACTGAGCACCCCGAGCACTGAGCACCCAGCACCCTGAGCACTGAGCACCCAGCACCCTGAGTACTAAGCACCCAGCACCCCGAGCACTGAGCACCCAGCACCCCGAGCACTGAGCACCCAGCACCCCGAGCACTGAGCACCCAGCACCCCGAGAATGAGCACCCAGCACCATGAGTACTGAGCACCGAGCACCCTGAGCACTGAGCACCCAGCTCCCTGAGTACTGAGCACCCAGCACCCTGAGCACGCAGCACCCTGAGTACTGAGCACCCAGCACTCCGAGCACTGAGCACCCAGCACCCCGAGCACTGAGCACCCAGCAACCCGAGCACTGAGCACTGAGCACCCTGAGCACTGAGCACCCAGCACCCCGAGTACTGAGCACTGAGCACCCTGAGTACTGAGCACCCAGCACCCTGAGCACTGAGCACCCAGCACTCGGAGCACTGAGCACCCAGCACCCTGAGTACTGAGCACCCAGCACCCTGAGTACTGTGCACCCAGCACCCCGAACACTGAGCACCCAGCGCCCTGAGCACTGAGCACCCAGCACCCTGAGCACTGAGCACCCAGCACCCCGAGCACTGAGCACCCAGCACCCTGAGTACTGAGCACTGAGCACCCAGCACCCCGAGCACTGTGCACCCAGCACCCTGAGCACTGAGCACCCAGCACCTGAGTACTGAGCACCCAGCACCCTGAGTACTGAGCACCCAGCTCCCTGAGTACTGAGCACCCAGCACCCCGAGTACTGAGCACCCAGCACCCTGAGTACTGAGCACCCAGCACCCTGAGCACTGAGCACCCAGCACCCTGAGCACTGAGGACCCAGCAGCCTGAGCACTGAGCACCCAGCACCCTGAGTACTGAGCACCGAGCACCCTGAGTACTGAGCACCCAGCACCCTGAGTACTGAGCACCCAGCACACTGAGTACTGAGCACACAGCACCCTGAGCACTGATCACCCAGCACCCTGAGTACTGAGCACCGAGTACCCTGAGTACTGAGCACCCAGCACCCCGAGCACTGAGCACCCAGCACCCTGAGTACTGAGCACTGAGCACCCAGCACCCCGAGTACTGAGCACCCAGCACCCTGTGTGCTGAGCACTGAGTACCCAGTACCCCGAGCACTGAGCACCCAGCACCCTGAGCACTGAGCACCCAGCACCCCGAGTACTGAGCACCCAGCACCCCGAGCACTGAGCACCCAGCACCCTGAGTACTGAGCACCCAGCACCCCGAGCACTGAGCACCCAGCACCCTGAGTACTGAGCACCCACCACCCCGAGCACTGAGCACCCAGCACCCTGAGCACTGAGCACCCAGCACCCCGAGTACTGAGCACCCAGCACCCCGAGCACTGAGCACCCAGCACCCTGAGTACTGAGCACCCACCACCCTGAGTACTGAGCACCCAGCACCCTGAGTACTGAGCACCCAGCACCCTGAACACTGAGCACCCAGCACCCTGAGCACTGAGCACCCAGCACCCTGAGTACTGAGCACCCAGCACCCTGAGTACTATACACCCCGCACCCCGAGCAGTGAGCACCCAGCACCCTGAGCACTGAGCACCGAGCACCCTGAGTACTGAGCACCCAGCACCCTGAGTACTGAGCACCCAGCACCCTGAGCACTGAGCACCCAGCACCCTGAACACTGAGCACCCAGCACCCTGAGAACTGAGCACCCAGCACCCTGAGTACTGAACACCCAGCACCCTGAGCACTGAGCACTGAGCACCCAGCACCCTGAGTACTGAGCAGCCAACACTCTGAGCACTGAGCACCCAGCACGCTGAGTACTGAGCACTGAGCACCCAGCACCCTGAGTACTGAGCACCCAGCACCCCGAGCACTGAGCACCCAGCACCCTGTGTACTGAGCACCGAGCACCCCGAGCACTGAGCACCCAACACGCTGAGTACTGAGCACCCAGCACCCCGAGAATGAGCACCCAGCACCTCGAGCACTGAGCACCCTGCACCCTGAGCACTGAGCACCCAGCACCCTGAGTACTGAGCACCCAGCACCCCGAGCACTGAGCACCCAGCACCCTGAGTACTGAGCACCCTGAGTACTGAGCACCCAGAACCCTGAGTACTGAGCACCCTGCATCCGAGCACTGAGCTCCCTGAGTACTGAGCACCCAGCACCATGAGTACTGAGCACCCAGCACCCTGAGTACTGAGCACTGAGCACCCAGAGAACTGAGCACCCAGCACCCCGAGGACTGAGCACCCAGCACCCTGTGCACTGAGCACTGAGCATCCAGCACCCCGAGCACTGAGCACCCTGAGCACTGAGCACCCAGCACCCCGAGTACTGAGCACTGAGCACCTTGAGCACTGAGCACCCAGCACCCTGAGCACTGAGCACCAAGCACCCCGAGTACTGAGCACCGAGAACCCCGAGCACTGAGCACCCTTAGTACTGAGCACTGAGCACCCTGAGTACTGAGCACTGAGCACCCTGAGTACTGAGCACTGAGCACCCTGAGTACTGAGCACCCAGCACCCTGAGTACTGAGCACCCAGAACCCTGAGCAATGATCACCCTGAGTACTGAGCACCCAGCACCTTGAGCACTGAGCACCGAGCACCCCGAGCACTGAGCACCCAGCACCCGGAGTACTGAGCACCCAGCACCCTGAGTACTAAGCACCGAGCACCATGAGTACTGAGCACCCAGCACCCTGAGCACTGAACACACAGCACCCTGAGTACTGGGCACCCCGAACACTGAGCGCCCAGCACCCTGAGTACTGAGCACCGAGCACCTCGAGCACTGAGCACCCAGCACCCCGAGCACTGAGCACCCAGCTCCCCGAGCACTGAGCACCCAGCACCCTGAGTACTGAGCACACAGCACCCTGAGTACTGAGCACCCAGCACCCCGAGCACTGAGCACCCAGCACCCTGAGCACTGAGCACCCAGCACCCTGCGCACTGAGCACCCAGCACCCCGAGCACTGAGCACCCAGCACCCTGAGTACTGAGCAATGAGCACCCAGCACCCCGAGCACTGAGCACCCAGCACCCTGAGTACTGAGCACTGAGCACCCAGCACCCCGAGCACTGTGCACCCAGCACCCTGAGCACTGAGCATACAGCACCCGAGTACTGAGCACCCAGCACCCTGAGTACTGACCACCCAGCTCCCTGAGTACTGAGCACCCAGCACCCCGAGTACTGAGCACCCAGCACCCCGAACACTGAGCACCCAGCACCCTGAGTACTGAGCACCGAGCACCTCGAGCACTGAGCACCCAGCACCCCGAGCACTGAGCACCCAGCACCCCGAGCACTGAGCACCCAGCACCCTGAGTACTGAGCACCCAGCACCCTGAGTACTGAGCACCGAGTACCCTGAGTACTGAGCACCCAGCACCCCGAGCACTGAGCACCCAGCACCCTGAGTACTGAGCACTGAGCACCCAGCACCCCGAGCACTGAGCACCCAGCACCCTGTGTACTGAGCACTGAGTACCCAGTACCCCGAGCACTGAGACCCAGCACCCTGAGCACTGAGCACCCAGCACCCCGAGCACTGAGCACCCAGCACCCTGAGTACTGAGCACCCAGCACCCTGAGTACTGAGCACCCAGCACCCTGAGTACTGAGCACCCAGCACCCTGAGCACTGAGCACCCGGCACCCTGAGCACTGAGCACCCAGCACCCTGAGCACTGAGCACCCAGCACCCTGAGTACTGAGCACCCAGCACCCTGAGTACTATACACCCAGCACCCCGAGCAGTGAGCACCCAGCACCCTGAGCACTGAGCACCCAGCACCCTGAGTACTGAACACTGAGCACCCAGCACCCCGAGCACTGAGCACCCAGCACCCTGAGTACTGAGCACTGAGCACCAAGCACCCCGAGTACTGAGCACCGAGCACCCCGAGAACTGAGCACCCAGCACCCTGAGCACTGAGCACTGAGCACCCTGAGCACTGAGCACCCAGCACCCGGAGTACTGAGCACTGAGCACCTTGAGCACTGAGCACCCAGCACCCTGAGCAATGAGCACCAAGCACCCCGAGTACTGAGCATCGAGAACCCCGAGCACTGAGCACCCAGCACCCCGAGCATCGAGCACCCTGAGTACTCAGCAACCAGCACACTGAGCACTGAGCACCCAGCACCCTGAGCACTGAGCACCCAGCACCCTGAGCACTGAGCACCCAGCACCCTGAGTACTGAGCACCGAGCACACCGAGCACTGAGCACCCAGCACCCTGAGCACTGAGCACCCTTAGTACTGAGCACTGAGCACCCTGAGTACTGAGCACTGAGCACCCTGAGTACTGAGCACCCAGCACCCTGAGTACTGAGCACCCAGAACCCTGAGCAATGATCACCCTGAGTACTGAGCACCCAGCACATTGAGCACTGAGCACCGAGCACCCCGAGCACTGAGCACAAAGCACCCCGAGCACTGAGCACCCAGCACCCTGAGTACTGAGCACACAGCACCCTGAGTACTGAGCACCCAGCACCCCGAGCACTGAGCACCCAGCACCCTGAGCACTGAGCACCCAGCACCCTGCGCACTGAGCACCCAGCACCCCGAGCACTGAGCACCCAGCACCCTGAGTACTGAGCACTGAGCACCCAGCACCCCGAGCACTGAGCACGCAGCACCCTGTGTACTGAGCACTGAGTACCCAGTACCCCGAGCACTGAGACCCAGCACCCTGAGCACTGAGCACCCAGCACCCCGAGCACTGAGCACCCAGCACCCTGAGTACTGAGCACCCAGCACCCTGAGTACTGAGCACCCAGCACCCTGAGTACTGAGCACCCAGCACCCTGAGCACTGAGCACCCGGCACCCTGAGCACTGAGCACCCAGCACCCTGAGCACTGAGCACCCAGCACCCTGAGTACTGAGCACCCAGCACCCTGAGTACTATACACCCAGCACCCCGAGCAGTGAGCACCCAGCACCCTGAGCACTGAGCACCCAGCACCCTGAGTACTGAACACTGAGCACCCAGCACCCCGAGCACTGAGCACCCAGCACCCTGAGTACTGAGCACTGAGCACCAAGCACCCCGAGTACTGAGCACCGAGCACCCCGAGAACTGAGCACCCAGCACCCTGAGCACTGAGCACTGAGCACCCTGAGCACTGAGCACCCAGCACCCCGAGTACTGAGCACTGAGCACCTTGAGCACTGAGCACCCAGCACCCTGAGCAATGAGCACCAAGCACCCCGAGTACTGAGCATCGATAACCCCGAGCACTGAGCACCCAGCACCCTGAGCACTGAGCACCCTTAGTACTGAGCACTGAGCACCCTGAGTACTGAGCACTGAGCACCCTGAGTACTGAGCACCCAGCACCCTGAGTACTGAGCACCCAGAACCCTGAGCAATGATCACCCTGAGTACTGAGCACCCAGCACATTGAGCACTGAGCACCGAGCACCCCGAGCACTGAGCACCCAGCACCCCGAGCACTGAGCACCCAGCACCCTGAGTACTGAGCACACAGCACCCTGAGTACTGAGCACCCAGCACCCCGAGCACTGAGCACCCAGCACCCTGAGCACTGAGCACCCAGCACCCTGCGCACTGAGCACCCAGCACCCCGAGCACTGAGCACCCAGCACCCTGAGTACTGAGCACTGAGCACCCAGCACCCCGAGCACTGAGCACCCAGCACCCTGAGTACTGAGCACTGAGCACCCAGCACCCCAAGCACTGTGCACCCAGCACACTGAGCACTGAGCACCCAGCACCCGAGTACTGAGCACCTAGCACCCTGAGTACTGAGCACCCAGCTCCCTGAGTACTGAGCACCCAGAACCCCGAGCACTGAGCACCCAGCACCCTGTGTACTGAGCACCGAGCACCCCGAGCACTGAGCACCCAACACGCTGAGTACTGAGCACCCAGCACCCCGAGAATGAGCACCCAGCACCTCGAGCACTGAGCACCCTGCACCCTGAGCACTGAACACCCAGCACCCTGAGTACTGAGCACCCAGCACCCCGAGCACTGAGCACCCAGCACCCTGAGTACTGAGCACCCTGAGTACTGAGCACCCAGAACCCTGAGTACTGAGCACCCTGCATCCGAGCACTGAGCTCCCTGAGTACTGAGCACCCAGCACCATGAGTACTGAGCACCCAGCACCCTGAGTACTGAGCACTGAGCACCCAGAGAACTGAGCACCCAGCATCCCGAGGACTGAGCACCCAGCACCCTGTGCACTGAGCACTGAGCATCCAGCACCCCGAGCACTGATCACCCTGAGCACTGAGCACCCAGCACCCCGAGTACTGAGAACTGAGCACCTTGAGCACTGAGCACCCAGCACCCTGAGCACTGAGCACCAAGCACCCCGAGCACTGAGCACCCTGAGCACTGAGCACCCAGCACCCCGAGTACTGAGCACCGAGAACCCCGAGCACTGAGCACCCTTAGTACTGAGCACTGAGCACCCTGAGTACTGAGCACTGAGCACCCTGAGTACTGAGCACTGAGCACCCTGAGTACTGAGCACCCAGCACCCTGAGTACTGAGCACCCAGAACCCTGAGCAATGATCACCCTGAGTACTGAGCACCCAGCACCTTGAGCACTGAGCACCGAGCACCCCGAGCACTGAGCACCCAGCACCCGGAGTACTGAGCACCCCGCACCCTGAGTACTAAGCACCGAGCACCATGAGTACTGAGCACCCAGCACCCTGAGCACTGAACACACAGCACCCTGAGTACTGGGCACCCCGAACACTGAGCGCCCAGCACCCTGAGTACTAAGCACCGAGCACCTCGAGCACTGAGCACCCAGCACCCCGAGCACTGAGCACCCAGCACCCCGAGCACTGAGCACCCAGCACCCTGAGTACTGAGCACACAGCACCCTGAGTACTGAGCACCCAGCACCCCGAGCACTGAGCACCCAGCACCCTGAGCACTGAGCACCCAGCACCCTGCGCACTGAGCACCCAGCACCCCGAGCACTGAGCACCCAGCACCCTGAGTACTGAGCACTGAGCACCCAGCACCCCGAGCACTGAGCACCCAGCACCCTGAGTACAGAGCACTGAGCACCCAGCACCCCGAGCACTGTGCACCCAGCACCCTGAGCACTGAGCACCCAGCACCCGAGTACTGAGCACCCAGCACCCTGAGTACTGACCACCCAGCTCCCTGAGTACTGAGCACCCAGCACCCCGAGTACTGAGCACCCAGCACCCCGAACACTGAGCACCCAGCACCCCGAGCACTGAGCACCCAGCACCCTGAGTACTGAGCACCCAGCACCCTGAGTACTGAGCACCGAGTACCCTGAGTACTGAGCACCCAGCACCCCGAGCACTGAGCACCCAGCACCCTGAGTACTGAGCACTGAGCACCCAGCACCCCGAGCACTGAGCACCCAGCACCCTGTGTACTGAGCACTGAGTACCCAGTACCCCGAGCACTGAGACCCAGCACCCTGAGCACTGAGAACCCAGCACCCCGAGCACTGAGCACCCAGCACCCTGAGTACTGAGCACCCAGCACCCTGAGTACTGAGCACCCAGCACCCTGAGTACTGAGCACCCAGCACCCTGAGCACTGAGCACCCGGCACCCTGAGCACTGAGCACCCAGCACCCTGAGCACTGAGCACCCAGCACCCTGAGTACTGAGCACCCAGCACCCTGAGTACTATACACCCAGCACCCCGAGCAGTGAACACCCAGCACCCTGAGCACTGAGCACCCAGCACCCTGAGTACTGAACACAGAGCACCCAGCACCCCGAGCACTGAGCACCCAGCACCCTGAGTACTGAGCACTGAGCACCAAGCACCCCGAGTACTGAGCACCGAGCACCCCGAGAACTGAGCACCCAGCACCCTGAGCACTGAGCACTGAGCATCCTGAGCACTGAGCACCCAGCACCCCGAGTACTGAGCACTGAGCACCTTGAGCACTGAGCACCCAGCACCCTGAGCAATGAGCACCAAGCACCCCGAGTACTGAGCAACGAGAACCCCGAGCACTGAGCACCCAGCACCCCGAGCATCGAGCACCCTGAGTACTGAGCAACCAGCACACTGAGCACTGAGCACCCAGCACCCTGAGCACTGAGCACCCAGCACCCTGAGCACTGAGCACCCTTAGTACTGAGCACTGAGCACCCTGAGTACTGAGCACTGAGCACCCTGAGTACTGAGCACCCAGCACCCTGAGTACTGAGCACCCAGAACCCTGAGCAATGATCACCCTGAGTACTGAGCACCCAGCACATTGAGCACTGAGCACCGAGCACCCCGAGCACTGAGCACCCAGCACCCCGAGCACTGAGCATCCAGCACCCTGAGTACTGAGCACACAGCACACTGAGTACTGAGCACCCAACACCCCGAGCACTGAGCACCCAGCACCCTGAGCACTGAGCACCCAGCACCCTGCGCACTGAGCACCCAGCACCCAGAGCACTGAGCACCCAGCACCCTGAGTACTGAGCACTGAGCACCCAGCACCCCGAGCACTGAGCACCCAGCACCCTGAGTACTGAGCACTGAGCACCCAGCACCCCAAGCACTGTGCACCCAGCACACTGAGCACTGAGCACCCAGCACCCGAGTACTGAGCACCTAGCACCCTGAGTACTGAGCACCCAGCTCCCTGAGTACTGAGCACCCAGAACCCCGAGTACTGAGCACCCAGCACCCCGAACACTGAGCACCCAGCACCCTGAGTACTGAGCACCGAGCAGCTCGAGCACTGAGCACCCAGCACCCCGAGCACTGAGCACCCAGCACCCCGAGCACTGAGCACCCAGCACCCTGAGTACTGAGCACCCAGCACCCTGAGTACTGAGCACCGAGTACCCTGAGTACTGAGCACCCAGCACCCCGAGCACTGAGCACCCAGCACCCTGAGTTCTGAGCACTGAGCACCCAGCACCCCGAGCACTGAGCACCCAGCACCCTGTGTACTGAGCACTGAGTACCCAGTACCCCGAGCACTGAGACCCAGCACCCTGAGCACTGAGCACCCAGCACACCGAGCACTGAGCACCCAGCACCCTGAGTACTGAGCACCCAGCACCCTGAGTACTGAGCACCCAGCACCCTGAGTACTGAGCACCCAGCACCCTGAGCACTGAGCACCCGGCACCCTGAGCACTGAGCACCCAGCACCCTGAGCACTGAGCACCTAGCACCCTGAGTACTTAGCACCCAGCACCCTGAGTACTATACACCCAGCACCCCGAGCAGTGAGCACCCAGCACCCTGAGCACTGAGCACCCAGCACCCTGAGTACTGAGCACTGAGCACCCAGCACCCCGAGCACTGAGCACCCAACACCCTGAGTACTGAGCACTGAGCACCAAGCACCCCGAGTACTGAGCACCGAGCACCCCGAGAACTGAGCACCCAGCACCCTGAGCACTGAGCACTGAGCACCCTGAGCACTGAGCACCCAGCACCCCGAGTACTGAGCACTGAGCACCTTGAGCACTGAGCACCCAGCACCCTGAGCACTGAGCACCAAGCACCCCGAGTACTGAGCACCGAGAACCCCGAGCACTGAGCACCCAGCACCCTGAGCACTGAGCACCCAGGACCCTGAGTACTGAGCACCCAGCACCATGAGTACTGAACACCCAGCACCCTGAGCACTGAGCACTGAGCACCCAGCACCCTGAGCACTGAGCACTGAGCACCCAGCACCCCGAGCACTGAGCACCCAGCACCCTGAGCACCCAGCACCCTGAGCACTGAGCACCCTGAGTACTGACCAATGAGCACCCAGCACCCTGAGTACTGAGCACCCAACACTCTGAGCACTTAGCACCCAGCACGCTGAGTACTGAGCACTGAGCACCCAGCACCCTGAGTACTGAGCACCCATCACCCTGAGTACTGAGCACCCAGCACCCTGAGCACTGAGCACCCAGCACCCCGAGCACTGAGCACCCAGCACCCTGAGTACTGAGCACTGAGCACCCAGCACCCCGAGCACTGAGCACTCAGTACCCTGTGTACTGAGCACTGAGTACCCAGTACCCCGTGCACTGAGACCCAGCACCCTGAGCACTGAGCACCCAGCACCCCGAGTACTGAGCACCCAGCAGCCCGAGCACTGAGCACCCAGCACCCCGAGCACTGAGCACCCAGCACCCTGAGTACTGAGCACCCAGCACCCCGAGCACTGAGCACCCAGCACCCTGAGCACTGAGCAACGAGAACCCCGAGCACTGTGCACCCAGCACCCTGAGAACTGAGCACCCAGCACCCTGAGTACTGAGCACACAGCATCCTGAGCACTGAGTACTGAGCAGCCCAAGCACTGAGCACCCAGCACCCTGAGCACTGAGCACCCAGCACCCCTTGCACTGAGCACCCAGCACCCAGAGTACTGAGCACGCAGCACCCTGAGTACTGAGCACCCAGCACCCCGAGCACTGAGCACCCAGCACCCTGAGCACTGAGCACCCAGGACCCTGAGTACTGAGCACCCAGCACCCCGAGCACTGAGCACCCAGCACCCTGAGAACTGAGCACCGAGCACCCCGAGCACTGACACCAAGCACCCCGAGCACTGAGAACCCAGCACCCTGAGTACTGAGCACCGAGCACCCCGAGCACTGAGCACCCAGCACCCTGAGTACTGAGCACGGAGCACCCCGAGCACTGAGCACCCAGCACCCTGAGTACTGAGCACGGAGCACCCTGAGTACTGAGCACCCTGCACCCCGAGCACTGAGCACCCAGCACCCTGAGCACTGAGCACCCAGGACCCTGAGTACTGAGCACCCAGCACCCCGAGCACTGAGCACCCAGCACCCTGAGAACTGAGCACCGAGCACCCCGAGCACTGAGCACCAAGCACCCCGAGCACTGAGAACCCAGCACCCTGAGAACTGAGCACCGAGCACCCCGAGCACTGAGCACCAAGCACCCCGAGCACTGAGCACCCAGCACCCTGTGTACTGAGCACCGAGCACCCCGAGCACTGAGCACCCAGCACCCTGAGTACTGAGCACGGAGCACCCTGAGTACTGTGCACCCAGCACCCCGAGCACTTAGCACCCAGCACACTGAGTACTGAGCACCCAGCACCCTGAGCACTGAGCATCCAGCACCCCGAGCACTGAGCACCCAGCACTCTGAGTACTGAGAACCGAGCACCCCGAGCACTGAGCACCCAGCACCTTGAGCACTGAGCACCCTGAGTACTGAGCACCCAGCACCCTGAGCACTGAGCACCCAGCACCCCGAGTACTGAGCACCGAGCACCCCGAGAACTGAGCACCCAGCACCCCGAGCACTGAGCACTGTGCACCCTGAGCACTGAGCACCCAGCACCCCGAGTACTGAGCACTGAGCACCCTAAGTACTGAGCACCCAGCACCCCGAGTACTGAGCACTGAGCACCATGAGTACTGAGCACCCAGCACCCTGAGCACTGAGCACTGAGGACCCTGAGTACTGAGCACCGAGCACCCCGAGCACTGAGCACCCAGCACACTGAGTACTGAGCACCGAGCTCCCCGAGCACTGAGCACCCAGCACCCGGAGTACTGAGCACGCAGCACCCTGAGTACTGAGCACCCAGCTCCCCTTACACGGAGCACCCATCACCCGGAGTACTGAGCACGCAGCACCCTGAGTACTGAGCACCCAGCAGCCCGAGCACTGAGCACCCAGCACCCTGAGTACTGAGCACCGAGCACCCCGAGCACTGAGCACCAAGCACCCCGAGCACTGAGAACCCAGCACCCTGAGTACTGAGCACGGAGCACCCCGAGCACTGAGCACCCAGCACCCTGAGTACTGAGCACCGAGCACCCCGAGCACTGAGCACCCAGCACCCTGAGTACTGAGCACAGAGCACCCTGAGTACTGTGCACCCAGCACCCCGAGCACTTAGCACCCAGCACCCTGAGTACTGAGCACCCAGCACCCTGAGCACTGAGCATCCAGCACCCCGAGCACTGAGCACCCAGCACTCTGAGTACTGAGAACCGAGCACCCCGAGCACTGAGCACCCAGCACCTTGAGCACTGAGCACCCTGAGTACTGAGCACCCAGCACCCTGAGCACTGAGCACCCAGCACCCCGAGTACTGAGCACCGAGCACCCCGAGAACTGAGCACCCAGCACCCCGAGCACTGAGCACTGTGCACCCTGAGCACTGAGCACCCAGCACCCCGAGTACTGAGCACTGAGCACACTAAGTACTGAGCACCCAGCACCCCGAGTACTGAGCACTGAGCACCATGAGTACTGAGCACCCAGCACCCTGAGCACTGAGCACTGAGGACCCTGAGTACTGAGCACCGAGCACCCCGTGCACTGAGCACCCAGCACCCTGAGTACTGAGCACCGAGCTCCCCGAGCACTGAGCACCCTGAGTACTGAGCACCCAGCACCCTTAGTACTGAGCACCGAGCACCCCGAGAATGAGCACCCTGAGCACTGAGCACCCAGCACCCTGAGTACTGAGCACCCAGCACCCTAAGCACTGACCACCCAGCACCCTGAACATTGAGCACCCAGCACCCTGAGTACTGAGCACCCAGCACCCTGAGTACTGAACACCCAGCACCCTTAGCACTGAGCACTGAGCACCCAGCACCCTGAGCACTGAGCACTGAGCACCCAGCCCCCTGAGCACTGAGTACCCAGCACCCCGAGCACTGAGTACCCAGCACCCTGAGCACCCAGCACCCTGAGCACTGAGCACCCTGAGCACTGAGCACTGAGCACCCAGCACCCTGAGTACTGAGAAGCCAACACTCTGAGCAAAGAGCACCCAGCACGCTGAGTACTGAGCACTGAGCACCCAGCACCCTGAGTACTGAGCACCCAGCACCCCGAGCACTGAGCACCCAGCACCCTGTGTACTGAGCACCGAGCACCCCGAGCACTGAGCACCCAACACGCTGAGTACTGAGCACCCAGCACCCCGAGAATGAGCACCCAGCACCTCGAGCACTGAGAACCCTGCACCCTGAGCACTGAGCACCCAGCACCCTGAGTACTGAGCACCCAGCACCCTGAGCACTGAGCACCCGGCACCCTGAGCACTGAGCACCCAGCACCCTGAGCACTGAGCACCCAGCACCCTGAGTACTGAGCACCCAGCACCCTGAGTACTATACACCCAGCACCCCGAGCAGTGAGCACCCAGCACCCTGAGCACTGAGCACCCAGCACCCTGAGTACTGAACACTGAGCACCCAGCACCCCGAGCACTGAGCACCCAGCACCCTGAGTACTGAGCACTGAGCACCAAGCACCCCGAGTACTGAGCACCGAGCACCCCGAGAACTGAGCACCCAGCACCCTGAGCACTGAGCACTGAGCACCCTGAGCACTGAGCACCCAGCACCCCGAGTACTGAGCACTGAGCACCTTGAGCACTGAGCACCCAGCACCCTGAGCAATGAGCACCAAGCACCCCGAGTACTGAGCATCGATAACCCCGAGCACTGAGCACCCAGCACCCCGAGCATCGAGCACCCTGAGTACTGAGCAACCAGCACACTGAGCACTGAGCACCCAGCACCCTGAGCACTGAGCACCCAGCACCCTGAGCACTGAGCACCCAGCACCCTGAGTACTGAGCACCGAGCACACCGAGCACTGAGCACCCAGCACCCTGAGCACTGAGCACCCTTAGTACTGAGCACTGAGCACCCTGAGTACTGAGCACTGAGCACCCTGAGTACTGAGCACCCAGCACCCTGAGTACTGAGCACCCAGAACCCTGAGCAATGATCACCCTGAGTACTGAGCACCCAGCACATTGAGCACTGAGCACCGAGCACCCCGAGCACTGAGCACCCAGCACCCCGAGCACTGAGCACCCAGCACCCTGAGTACTGAGCACACAGCACCCTGAGTACTGAGCACCCAGCACCCCGAGCACTGAGCACCCAGCACCCTGAGCACTGAGCACCCAGCACCCTGCGCACTGAGCACCCAGCACCCCGAGCACTGAGCACCCAGCACCCTGAGTACTGAGCACTGAGCACCCAGCACCCCGAGCACTGAGCACCCAGCACCCTGAGTACTGAGCACTGAGCACCCAGCACCCCAAGCACTGTGCACCCAGCACACTGAGCACTGAGCACCCAGCACCCGAGTACTGAGCACCTAGCACCCTGAGTACTGAGCACCCAGCTCCCTGAGTACTGAGCACCCAGAACCCCGAGCACTGAGCACCCAGCACCCTGTGTACTGAGCACCCAGCACCCCGAGCACTGAGCACTGTGCACCCTGAGCACTGAGCACCCAGCACCCCGAGTACTGAGCACTGAGCACCCTAAGTACTGAGCACCCAGCACCCCGAGTACTGAGCACTGAGCACCATGAGTACTGAGCACCCAGCACCCTGAGCACTGAGCACTGAGGACCCTGAGTACTGAGCACCGAGCACCCCGAGCACTGAGCACCCAGCACACTGAGTACTGAGCACCGAGCTCCCCGAGCACTGAGCACCCAGCACCCGGAGTACTGAGCACGCAGCACCCTGAGTACTGAGCACCCAGCTCCCCTTACACGGAGCACCCATCACCCGGAGTACTGAGCACGCAGCACCCTGAGTACTGAGCACCCAGCAGCCCGAGCACTGAGCACCCAGCACCCTGAGTACTGAGCACCGAGCACCCCGAGCACTGAGCACCAAGCACCCCGAGCACTGAGAACCCAGCACCCTGAGTACTGAGCACGGAGCACCCCGAGCACTGAGCACCCAGCACCCTGAGTACTGAGCACCGAGCACCCCGAGCACTGAGCACCCAGCACCCTGAGTACTGAGCACAGAGCACCCTGAGTACTGTGCACCCAGCACCCCGAGCACTTAGCACCCAGCACCCTGAGTACTGAGCACCCAGCACCCTGAGCACTGAGCATCCAGCACCCCGAGCACTGAGCACCCAGCACTCTGAGTACTGAGAACCGAGCACCCCGAGCACTGAGCACCCAGCACCTTGAGCACTGAGCACCCTGAGTACTGAGCACCCAGCACCCTGAGCACTGAGCACCCAGCACCCCGAGTACTGAGCACCGAGCACCCCGAGAACTGAGCACCCAGCACCCCGAGCACTGAGCACTGTGCACCCTGAGCACTGAGCACCCAGCACCCCGAGTACTGAGCACTGAGCACACTAAGTACTGAGCACCCAGCACCCCGAGTACTGAGCACTGAGCACCATGAGTACTGAGCACCCAGCACCCTGAGCACTGAGCACTGAGGACCCTGAGTACTGAGCACCGAGCACCCCGAGCACTGAGCACCCAGCACCCTGAGTACTGAGCACCGAGCTCCCCGAGCACTGAGCACCCTGAGTACTGAGCACCCAGCACCCTTAGTACTGAGCACCCAGCACCCCGAGAATGAGCACCCTGAGCATTGAGCACCCAGCACCCTGAGTACTGAGCACCCAGCACCCTAAGCACTGACCACCCAGCACCCTGAACATTGAGCACCCAGCACCCTGAGTACTGAGCACCCAGCACCCTGAGTACTGAACACCCAGCACCCTTAGCACTGAGCACTGAGCACCCAGCACCCTGAGCACTGAGCACTGAGCACCCAGCCCCCTGAGCACTGAGTACCCAGCACCCCGAGCACTGAGTACCCAGCACCCTGAGCACCCAGCACCCTGAGCACTGAGCACCCTGAGCACTGAGCACTGAGCACCCAGCACCCTGAGTACTGAGCAGCCAACACTCTGAGCAAAGAGCACCCAGCACGCTGAGTACTGAGCACTGAGCACCCAGCACCCTGAGTACTGAGCACCCAGCACCCCGAGCACTGAGCACCCAGCACCCTGTGTACTGAGCACCGAGCACCCCGAGCACTGAGCACCCAACACGCTGAGTACTGAGCACCCAGCACCCCGAGAATGAGCACCCAGCACCTCGAGCACTGAGAACCCTGCACCCTGAGCACTGAGCACCCAGCACCCTGAGTACTGAGCACCCAGCACCCTGAGCACTGAGCACCCGGCACCCTGAGCACTGAGCACCCAGCACCCTGAGCACTGAGCACCCAGCACCCTGAGTACTGAGCACCCAGCACCCTGAGTACTATACACCCAGCACCCCGAGCAGTGAGCACCCAGCACCCTGAGCACTGAGCACCCAGCACCCTGAGTACTGAACACTGAGCACCCAGCACCCCGAGCACTGAGCACCCAGCACCCTGAGTACTGAGCACTGAGCACCAAGCACCCCGAGTACTGAGCACCGAGCACCCCGAGAACTGAGCACCCAGCACCCTGAGCACTGAGCACTGAGCACCCTGAGCACTGAGCACCCAGCACCCCGAGTACTGAGCACTGAGCACCTAGAGCACTGAGCACCCAGCACCCTGAGCAATGAGCACCAAGCACCCCGAGTACTGAGCATCGATAACCCCGAGCACTGAGCACCCAGCACCCCGAGCATCGAGCACCCTGAGTACTGAGCAACCAGCACACTGAGCACTGAGCACCCAGCACCCTGAGCACTGAGCACCCAGCACCCTGAGCACTGAGCACCCAGCACCCTGAGTACTGAGCACCGAGCACACCGAGCACTGAGCACCCAGCACCCTGAGCACTGAGCACCCTTAGTACTGAGCACTGAGCACCCTGAGTACTGAGCACTGAGCACCCTGAGTACTGAGCACCCAGCACCCTGAGTACTGAGCACCCAGAACCCTGAGCAATGATCACCCTGAGTACTGAGCACCCAGCACATTGAGCACTGAGCACCGAGCACCCCGAGCACTGAGCACCCAGCACCCCGAGCACTGAGCACCCAGCACCCTGAGTACTGAGCACACAGCACCCTGAGTACTGAGCACCCAGCACCCCGAGCACTGAGCACCCAGCACCCTGAGCACTGAGCACCCAGCACCCTGCGCACTGAGCACCCAGCACCCCGAGCACTGAGCACCCAGCACCCTGAGTACTGAGCACTGAGCACCCAGCACCCCGAGCACTGAGCACCCAGCACCCTGAGTACTGAGCACTGAGCACCCAGCACCCCAAGCACTGTGCACCCAGCACACTGAGCACTGAGCACCCAGCACCCGAGTACTGAGCACCTAGCACCCTGAGTACTGAGCACCCAGCTCCCTGAGTACTGAGCACCCAGAACCCCGAGCACTGAGCACCCAGCACCCTGTGTACTGAGCACCGAGCACCCCGAGCACTGAGCACCCAACACGCTGAGTACTGAGCACCCAGCACCCCGAGAATGAGCACCCAGCACCTCGAGCACTGAGCACCCTGCACCCTGAGCACTGAACACCCAGCACCCTGAGTACTGAGCACCCAGCACCCCGAGCACTGAGCACCCAGCACCCTGAGTACTGAGCACCCTGAGTACTGAGCACCCAGAACCCTGAGTACTGAGCACCCTGCATCCGAGCACTGAGCTCCCTGAGTACTGAGCACCCAGCACCATGAGTACTGAGCACCCAGCACCCTGAGTACTGAGCACTGAGCACCCAGAGAACTGAGCACCCAGCACCCCGAGGACTGAGCACCCAGCACCCTGTGCACTGAGCACTGAGCATCCAGCACCCCGAGCACTGATCACCCTGAGCACTGAGCACCCAGCACCCCGAGTACTGAGAACTGAGCACCTTGAGCACTGAGCACCCAGCACCCTGAGCACTGAGCACCAAGCACCCCGAGCACTGAGCACCCTGAGCACTGAGCACCCAGCACCCCGAGTACTGAGCACCGAGAACCCCGAGCACTGAGCACCCTTAGTACTGAGCACTGAGCACCCTGAGTACTGAGCACTGAGCACCCTGAGTACTGAGCACTGAGCACCCTGAGTACTGAGCACCCAGCACCCTGAGTACTGAGCACCCAGAACCCTGAGCAATGATCACCCTGAGTACTGAGCACCCAGCACCTTGAGCACTGAGCACCGAGCACCCCGAGCACTGAGCACCCAGCACCCGGAGTACTGAGCACCCCGCACCCTGAGTACTAAGCACCGAGCACCATGAGTACTGAGCACCCAGCACCCTGAGCACTGAACACACAGCACCCTGAGTACTGGGCACCCCGAACACTGAGCGCCCAGCACCCTGAGTACTAAGCACCGAGCACCTCGAGCACTGAGCACCCAGCACCCCGAGCACTGAGCACCCAGCACCCCGAGCACTGAGCACCCAGCACCCTGAGTACTGAGCACACAGCACCCTGAGTACTGAGCACCCAGCACCCCGAGCACTGAGCACCCAGCACCCTGAGCACTGAGCACCCAGCACCCTGCGCACTGAGCACCCAGCACCCCGAGCACTGAGCACCCAGCACCCTGAGTACTGAGCACTGAGCACCCAGCACCCCGAGCACTGAGCACCCAGCACCCTGAGTACAGAGCACTGAGCACCCAGCACCCCGAGCACTGTGCACCCAGCACCCTGAGCACTGAGCACCCAGCACCCGAGTACTGAGCACCCAGCACCCTGAGTACTGACCACCCAGCTCCCTGAGTACTGAGCACCCAGCACCCCGAGTACTGAGCACCCAGCACCCCGAACACTGAGCACCCAGCACCCCGAGCACTGAGCACCCAGCACCCTGAGTACTGAGCACCCAGCACCCTGAGTACTGAGCACCGAGTACCCTGAGTACTGAGCACCCAGCACCCCGAGCACTGAGCACCCAGCACCCTGAGTACTGAGCACTGAGCACCCAGCACCCCGAGCACTGAGCACCCAGCACCCTGTGTACTGAGCACTGAGTACCCAGTACCCCGAGCACTGAGACCCAGCACCCTGAGCACTGAGAACCCAGCACCCCGAGCACTGAGCACCCAGCACCCTGAGTACTGAGCACCCAGCACCCTGAGTACTGAGCACCCAGCACCCTGAGTACTGAGCACCCAGCACCCTGAGCACTGAGCACCCGGCACCCTGAGCACTGAGCACCCAGCACCATGAGCACTGAGCACCCAGCACCCTGAGTACTGAGCACCCAGCACCCTGAGTACTATACACCCAGCACCCCGAGCAGTGAACACCCAGCACCCTGAGCACTGAGCACCCAGCACCCTGAGTACTGAACACAGAGCACCCAGCACCCCGAGCACTGAGCACCCAGCACCCTGAGTACTGAGCACTGAGCACCAAGCACCCCGAGTACTGAGCACCGAGCACCCCGAGAACTGAGCACCCAGCACCCTGAGCACTGAGCACTGAGCATCCTGAGCACTGAGCACCCAGCACCCCGAGTACTGAGCACTGAGCACCTTGAGCACTGAGCACCCAGCACCCTGAGCAATGAGCACCAAGCACCCCGAGTACTGAGCAACGAGAACCCCGAGCACTGAGCACCCAGCACCCCGAGCATCGAGCACCCTGAGTACTGAGCAACCAGCACACTGAGCACTGAGCACCCAGCACCCTGAGCACTGAGCACCCAGCACCCTGAGCACTGAGCACCCTTAGTACTGAGCACTGAGCACCCTGAGTACTGAGCACTGAGCACCCTGAGTACTGAGCACCCAGCACCCTGAGTACTGAGCACCCAGAACCCTGAGCAATGATCACCCTGAGTACTGAGCACCCAGCACATTGAGCACTGAGCACCGAGCACCCCGAGCACTGAGCACCCAGCACCCCGAGCACTGAGCATCCAGCACCCTGAGTACTGAGCACACAGCACACTGAGTACTGAGCACCCAACACCCCGAGCACTGAGCACCCAGCACCCTGAGCACTGAGCACCCAGCACCCTGCGCACTGAGCACCCAGCACCCCGAGCACTGAGCACCCAGCACCCTGAGTACTGAGCACTGAGCACCCAGCACCCCGAGCACTGAGCACCCAGCACCCTGAGTACTGAGCACTGAGCACCCAGCACCCCAAGCACTGTGCACCCAGCACACTGAGCACTGAGCACCCAGCACCCGAGTACTGAGCACCTAGCACCCTGAGTACTGAGCACCCAGCTCCCTGAGTACTGAGCACCCAGAACCCCGAGTACTGAGCACCCAGCACCCCGAACACTGAGCACCCAGCACCCTGAGTACTGAGCACCGAGCACCTCGAGCACTGAGCACCCAGCACCCCGAGCACTGAGCACCCAGCACCCCGAGCACTGAGCACCCAGCACCCTGAGTACTGAGCACCCAGCACCCTGAGTACTGAGCACCGAGTACCCTGAGTACTGAGCACCCAGCACCCCGAGCACTGAGCACCCAGCACCCTGAGTTCTGAGCACTGAGCACCCAGCACCCCGAGCACTGAGCACCCAGCACCCTGTGTACTGAGCACTGAGTACCCAGTACCCCGAGCACTGAGACCCAGCACCCTGAGCACTGAGCACCCAGCACACCGAGCACTGAGCACCCAGCACCCTGAGTACTGAGCACCCAGCACCCTGAGTACTGAGCACCCAGCACCCTGAGTACTGAGCACCCAGCACCCTGAGCACTGAGCACCCGGCACCCTGAGCACTGAGCACCCAGCACCCTGAGCACTGAGCACCTAGCACCCTGAGTACTTAGCACCCAGCACCCTGAGTACTATACACCCAGCACCCCGAGCAGTGAGCACCCAGCACCCTGAGCACTGAGCACCCAGCACCCTGAGTACTGAGCACTGAGCACCCAGCACCCCGAGCACTGAGCACCCAACACCCTGAGTACTGAGCACTGAGCACCAAGCACCCCGAGTACTGAGCACCGAGCACCCCGAGAACTGAGCACCCAGCACCCTGAGCACTGAGCACTGAGCACCCTGAGCACTGAGCACCCAGCACCCCGAGTACTGAGCACTGAGCACCTTGAGCACTGAGCACCCAGCACCCTGAGCACTGAGCACAAAGCACCCCGAGTACTGAGCACCGAGAACCCCGAGCACTGAGCACCCAGCACCCTGAGCACTGAGCACCCAGGACCCTGAGTACTGAGCACCCAGCACCATGAGTACTGAACACCCAGCACCCTGAGCACTGAGCACTGAGCACCCAGCACCCTGAGCACTGAGCACTGAGCACCCAGCACCCCGAGCACTGAGCACCCAGCACCCTGAGCACCCAGCACCCTGAGCACTGAGCACCCTGAGTACTGACCAATGAGCACCCAGCACCCTGAGTACTGAGCACCCAACACTCTGAGCACTTAGCACCCAGCACGCTGAGTACTGAGCACTGAGCACCCAGCACCCTGAGTACTGAGCACCCATCACCCTGAGTACTGAGCACCCAGCACCCTGAGCACTGAGCACCCAGCACCCCGAGCACTGAGCACCCAGCACCCTGAGTACTGAGCACTGAGCACCCAGCACCCCGAGCACTGAGCACTCAGTACCCTGTGTACTGAGCACTGAGTACCCAGTACCCCGTGCACTGAGACCCAGCACCCTGAGCACTGAGCACCCAGCACCCCGAGTACTGAGCACCCAGCAGCCCGAGCACTGAGCACCCAGCACCCCGAGCACTGAGCACCCAGCACCCTGAGTACTGAGCACCCAGCACCCCGAGCACTGAGCACCCAGCACCCTGAGCACTGAGCAACGAGAACCCCGAGCACTGTGCACCCAGCACCCTGAGAACTGAGCACCCAGCACCCTGAGTACTGAGCACACAGCATCCTGAGCACTGAGTACTGAGCAGCCCAAGCACTGAGCACCCAGCACCCTGAGCACTGAGCACCCAGCACCCCTTGCACTGAGCACCCAGCACCCAGAGTACTGAGCACGCAGCACCCTGAGTACTGAGCACCCAGCACCCCGAGCACTGAGCACCCAGGACCCTGAGCACTGAGCACCCAGGACCCTGAGTACTGAGCACCCAGCACCCCGAGCACTGAGCACCCAGCACCCTGAGAACTGAGCACCGAGCACCCCGAGCACTGACACCAAGCACCCCGAGCACTGAGAACCCAGCACCCTGAGTACTGAGCACCGAGCACCCCGAGCACTGAGCACCCAGCACCCTGAGTACTGAGCACGGAGCACCCCGAGCACTGAGCACCCAGCACCCTGAGTACTGAGCACGGAGCACCCTGAGTACTGAGCACCCTGCACCCCGAGCACTGAGCACCCAGCACCCTGAGCACTGAGCACCCAGGACCCTGAGTACTGAGCACACAGCACCCCGAGCACTGAGCACCCAGCACCCTGAGAACTGAGCACCGAGCACCCCGAGCACTGAGCACCAAGCACCCCGAGCACTGAGAACCCAGCACCCTGAGAACTGAGCACCGAGCACCCCGAGCACTGAGCACCAAGCACCCCGAGCACTGAGCACCCAGCACCCTGTGTACTGAGCACCGAGCACCCCGAGCACTGAGCACCCAGCACCCTGAGTACTGAGCACGGAGCACCCTGAGTACTGTGCACCCAGCACCCCGAGCACTTAGCACCCAGCACACTGAGTACTGAGCACCCAGCACCCTGAGCACTGAGCATCCAGCACCCCGAGCACTGAGCACCCAGCACTCTGAGTACTGAGAACCGAGCACCCCGAGCACTGAGCACCCAGCACCTTGAGCACTGAGCACCCTGAGTACTGAGCACCCAGCACCCTGAGCACTGAGCACCCAGCACCCCGAGTACTGAGCACCGAGCACCCCGAGAACTGAGCACCCAGCACCCCGAGCACTGAGCACTGTGCACCCTGAGCACTGAGCACCCAGCACCCCGAGTACTGAGCACTGAGCACCCTAAGTACTGAGCACCCAGCACCCCGAGTACTGAGCACTGAGCACCATGAGTACTGAGCACCCAGCACCCTGAGCACTGAGCACTGAGGACCCTGAGTACTGAGCACCGAGCACCCCGAGCACTGAGCACCCAGCACACTGAGTACTGAGCACCGAGCTCCCCGAGCACTGAGCACCCAGCACCCGGAGTACTGAGCACGCAGCACCCTGAGTACTGAGCACCCAGCTCCCCTTACACGGAGCACCCATCACCCGGAGTACTGAGCACGCAGCACCCTGAGTACTGAGCACCCAGCAGCCCGAGCACTGAGCACCCAGCACCCTGAGTACTGAGCACCGAGCACCCCGAGCACTGAGCACCAAGCACCCCGAGCACTGAGAACCCAGCACCCTGAGTACTGAGCACGGAGCACCCCGAGCACTGAGCACCCAGCACCCTGAGTACTGAGCACCGAGCACCCCGAGCACTGAGCACCCAGCACCCTGAGTACTGAGCACAGAGCACCCTGAGTACTGTGCACCCAGCACCCCGAGCACTTAGCACCCAGCACCCTGAGTACTGAGCACCCAGCACCCTGAGCACTGAGCATCCAGCACCCCGAGCACTGAGCACCCAGCACTCTGAGTACTGAGAACCGAGCACCCCGAGCACTGAGCACCCAGCACCTTGAGCACTGAGCACCCTGAGTACTGAGCACCCAGCACCCTGAGCACTGAGCACCCAGCACCCCGAGTACTGAGCACCGAGCACCCCGAGAACTGAGCACCCAGCACCCCGAGCACTGAGCACTGTGCACCCTGAGCACTGAGCACCCAGCACCCCGAGTACTGAGCACTGAGCACACTAAGTACTGAGCACCCAGCACCCCGAGTACTGAGCACTGAGCACCATGAGTACTGAGCACCCAGCACCCTGAGCACTGAGCACTGAGGACCCTGAGTACTGAGCACCGAGCACCCCGAGCACTGAGCACCCAGCACCCTGAGTACTGAGCACCGAGCTCCCCGAGCACTGAGCACCCTGAGTACTGAGCACCCAGCACCCTTAGTACTGAGCACCCAGCACCCCGAGAATGAGCACCCTGAGCACTGAGCACCCAGCACCCTGAGTACTGAGCACCCAGCACCCTAAGCACTGACCACCCAGCACCCTGAACATTGAGCACCCAGCACCCTGAGTACTGAGCACCCAGCACCCTGAGTACTGAACACCCAGCACCCTTAGCACTGAGCACTGAGCACCCAGCACCCTGAGCACTGAGCACTGAGCACCCAGCCCCCTGAGCACTGAGTACCCAGCACCCCGAGCACTGAGTACCCAGCACCCTGAGCACCCAGCACCCTGAGCACTGAGCACCCTGAGCACTGAGCACTGAGCACCCAGCACCCTGAGTACTGAGCAGCCAACACTCTGAGCAAAGAGCACCCAGCACGCTGAGTACTGAGCACTGAGCACCCAGCACCCTGAGTACTGAGCACCCAGCACCCCGAGCACTGAGCACCCAGCACCCTGTGTACTGAGCACCGAGCACCCCGAGCACTGAGCACCCAACACGCTGAGTACTGAGCACCCAGCACCCCGAGAATGAGCACCCAGCACCTCGAGCACTGAGAACCCTGCACCCTGAGCACTGAGCACCCAGCACCCTGAGTACTGAGCACCCAGCACCCCGAGCACTGAGCACCCAGCACCCTGAGTACTGAGCACCCTGAGTACTGAGCACCCAGAACCCTGAGTACTGAGCACCCTGCACCCCGAGCACTGAGCTCCCTGAGTACTGAGCACCCAGCACCCTGAGTACTGAGCACCCAGCACCCTGAGTACTGAGCACTGAGCACCCAGAGAACTGAGCATCCAGCACCCCGAGGACTGAGCACCCAGCACCCTCTGCACTGAGCACTGAGCATCCAGCACCCCGAGCACTGAGCACCCTGAGCTCTTAGCACCCTGAGTACTTAGCACCCAGCACCCTGAGTACTGAGCACCCAGCACCCTGAGCACTGAGCACCCAGCATCCTGAGTACTGAGCACCCAGCACCCTGAGTACTGAGCACTGAGCACCCCGAGCACTGAGCACCCAGCACCCTGAGCACTGAGCACCCAGCACCCTGAGCACTGAGCACCCAGCACCCTGAGCACTGAGCACCAAGCACCCCGAGTACTGAGCACCGAGCACCCCGAGAACTGAGCACCCAGCACCCTGAGTACTGAGCACTGAGCTCCCCGAGCACTGAGCACCCTGAGTACTGAGCACCCAGCACCCTGAGTACTGAGCACCGAGCACCCCGAGCACTGAGCACCCAGCACCCCGAGCACTGAGCACCCAGCACCCTGAGTTTCTGAGCACCCAGCACCCCGAGAATGAGCACCCTGAGCACTGAGTACCCAGCACCATGAGTACTGAGCACCGAGCACCCTGAGCACTGAGCACCCAGCACCCTGAGTACTGAGCACCCAGCACCCTGAGTACTGAGCATCCAGCACCCTGAGCACTGAGCACCCAACAACCTGAATACTGAGCACCCAGCACTCTGAGCACTGAGCACCCAGCACCCCGAGCACTGAGCACCCAGCACACCGAGCACTGAGCACTGAGCACCCTGAGCACTGAGCACCCAGCAACCCGAGTACTGAGCACTGAGCACCCTGAGTACTGAGTACCCAGCACCCCGAGTACTGAGCACTGAGCACCCTGAGTACTGAGCACCCAGCCCCCTGAGCACTGAGCACTGAGTACCCTGAGTACTGAGCACCGAGCACCCCGAGCACTGAGCACCCAGCACCCCGAGCACTGAGCACCCAGCACCCTGTGTACTGAGCACTGAGTACCCAGTACCCCCGAGCACTGAGACCCAGCACCCTGAGCACTGAGCACCCAGCACCCCGAGTACTGATCACCCAGCACCCCGAGCACTGAGCACCCAGCACCCCGAGCACTGAGCACCCAGCACCCTGAGTACTGAGCAAACAGCACCCCGAGCACTGAGCACCCAGCACCCCGAGCACTGAGCACCCAGCACCCTGAGTACTGAGCACCAAGCACCCCGAGCACTGAGCACCGAGCACCCCGAGCACTGAGCACCCAGCACCCCGAGCACTGAGCACCCAGCACCCTGAGAACTGAGCACCCAGCACCCTGAGTACTGAGCACCCAGCATCCTCAGCACTGAGCACCGAGCACCCTGAGCACTGAGCCCCCAGGACCCTGAGTACTGAGCACCCAGCACCCTGAGTACTGAACACCCAGCACCCAGAGCACTGAGCACTGAGCACCCAGCATCCTGAGCACTGAGCACTGAGCAACCAGCACCCTGAGCACTGAGCACCCAGCACCCCGAGCACTGAGCACCCAGCACCCTGATCACCCAGCACCCTGAGCACTGAGCACCCTGAGCACTGAGCAATGAGCACCCAGCACCCTGAGTACTGAGCATACAACACTCTGAGCTCTGAGCACCCAGCACGCTGAGTACTGAGCACCCAGCACCCCGAGCACTGAGCACCCAGCACCCTGTGTACTGAGCACCGAGCACCCCGAGCACTGAGCACCCAGCACCCTGAGTACTGAGCACCCAGCACCCCGAGAATGAGCACCCAGCACCCCGAGCACTGAGCACCCAGCACCCAGAGCACTGAGCATCCAGCACCCTGAGTACTGAGCACCCAGCACCCCGAGCACTGAGCACCCAGCACCCTGAGTACTGAGCACCCTGAGTACTGAGCACCCAGCAACCTGAGTACTGAGCACCCTGCACCCCGAGCACTGAGCTCCCTGAGTACTGAGCACTGAGCACCCAGAGAACTGAGCACCCAGCACCCCGAGGACTGAGCACCCAGCACCCTGTGCACTGAGCACTGAGCATCCAGCACCCCGAGCACTGAGCACCCTGAGCTCTTAGCACCCTGAGTACTGAGCACCCAGCACCCTGAGTACTGAGCACCCAACACTCTGAGCACTGAGCACCCAGCACGCTGAGTACTGAGCACCCAGCACCCCGAGCACTGAGCACCCAGCACCCTGTGTACTGAGCACCGAGCACCCCGAGCACTGAGCACCCAGCACCCTGAGTACTGAGCACCCAGCACCCCGAGAATGAGCACCCAGCACCCCGAGCACTGAGCACCCAGCACCCTGAGCACTGAGCACCCAGCACCCTGAGTACTGAGCACCCAGCACCCCGAGCACTGTGCACCCAGCACCCTGAGTACTGAGCACCCTGAGTACTGAGCACCCAGCAACCTGAGTACTGAGCACCCTGCACGCCGAGCACTGAGCTCCCTGAGTACTGAGCACCCAGCACCCTGAGCACTGAGCACCCAGCACCCCGAGCACTGAGCACCCAGCACCCTGAGTACTGAGCACTGAGCACCCAGCACCCCGAGGACTGAGCACCCAGCACCCTGTGCACTGAGCACTGAGCATCCAGCACCCCGAGCACTGAGCACCCTGAGCTCTTAGCACCCAGAGTACTGAGCACCCAGCACCCTGAGTACGGAGCACCCAACACCCTGAGCACTGAGCACCCAGCACCCTGAGTACTGAGCACCCAGCACCCTGAGTACTGAGCACCGAGCACCCCGAGCACTGAGCACCCAGCACCCTGAGCACTGAGCACCCAGCACCCCGATCACTGTGCACCCAGCACCCTGAGCACTGAGCACACAGCACCCCGAGCACTGAGCACCCAGCACCCTGAGCACTGAGCACCCAGCACCCCGAGCACTGAGCACCCAGCACCCTGAGCACTGAGCACCCAGCACCCCGAGTACTGAGCACCGAGCACCCCGAGAACTGAGCACCCAGCACCCAGAGTACTGAGCACTGAGCACCCTGAGTACTGAGCACCCAGCACCCCGAGTACTGAGCACTGAGCACCATGAGTACTGAGCACCCAGCACCCTGAGCACTGAGCACTGAGAACCCTGAGTACTGAGCACCGAGCACCCCGAGCACTGAGCACCCAGCACCCTGAGTACAGAGCACCGAGCTCCCCGAGCACTGAGCACCCTGAGTACTGAGCACCCAGCACCCTCAGTACTGAGCACCCAGCACCCCGAGAATGAGCACCCTGAGCACTGAGTACCCAGCACCATGAGTACTGAGCACTGAGCACCCTGAGCACTGAGCACCCAGCACCCTGAGTACTGAGCACCCAGCACCCTGAGTACTGAGCACCCAGCACCCTGAGCACTGAGCACCCAGCAACCTGAGTACTGAGCACCCAGCACTCTGAGCACTGAGCACCCAGCACCCTGAGCACTGAGCACCCAGCACACTGAACACTGAGCACTGAGCACCCTGAGCACTGAGCACCCAGCACCCCGAGTACTGAGCACTGAGCACCCTGAGTACTGAGCACCCAGCACCCTGAGCACTGAGCAATGAGAACCCTGAGTACTGAGCACCCAGCACCCTGAGCACTGAGCACTGAGAACCCTGAGTACTGAGCACCGAGCACCCAGAGAACTGAGCACCCAGCACCCCGAGCACTGAGCACCCTGAGCTCTTAGCACCCTGAGTACTGAGCACCCAGCACCCTGAGTACTGAGCACCCAGCACCCTGAGCACTGAGCACCCAGCACCCCGAGTACTGAGCACCCAGCAGCCCGAGCACTGTGCACCCAGCACACCGAGCACTGAGCACCCAGCACCCTGAGTACTGAGAACCCAGCACCCCGAGCACTGAGCACCCAGCACCCCGAGCACTGAGCAACGAGAACCCCGAGCACTGTGCACCCAGCACCCTCAGAACTGAGCACCCAGCACCCTGAGTACTGAGCACCCAGCATCCTGAGCACTGAGTACTGAGCAGCCCAAGCACTGAACACCCAGCACACTGAGCACTGAGCACCCAGCACCCCTTGCACTGAGCACCCAGCACCCGGAGTACTGAGCCCGCAGCACCCTGAGTATTGAGCACCCAGCACCCCGAGCACTGAGCACCCAGCACCCTGAGCACTGAGCACCCAGGACCCTGAGTACTGAGCACCCAGCACCCCGAGCACTGAGCACCCAGCACCCTGAGTACTGAGCACCCAGCACCCCGAGCACTGAGCACCCAGCACCCTGAGTAATGAGCACCGAGCACCCCGAGCACTGAGCACCAAGCACCCCGAGCACTGAGAACCCAGCACCCTGCGTACTGAGCACGGAGCACCCCGAGCACTGAGCACCCAGCACCCTGAGTACTGAGCACCGAGCACCCCGAGCACTGAGCACCCAGCACCCTGAGTCCTGAGCACGGAGCACCCTGAGTACTGTGCACCCAGCACCCCGAGCACTTAGCACCCAGCACCCTGAGTACTGAGCACCCAGCACCCTGAGTACTGAGCACCCAGCACCCTGAGTACTGAGCACCCAGCACCCTGAGTACTGAGCACCCAGCACCCTGAGCACTGAGCACCCAGCAACCTGCGTACTGAGCACCCAGCACTCTGAGCACTGAGCACCCAGCACCCCGAGCACTGAGCACCCAGCACCCCGAGCACTGAGCACTGAGCACCCTGAGCACTGAGCACCCAGCACCCCGAGTACTGAGCACTGAACACCCTGATTACTGAGCACCCAGCACCCCGAGTACTGAGCACTGAGCACCCTGAGTACTGAGCACCCAGCACCCTGAGCACTGAGCACTGAGAACCCTGAGTACTGAGCACCGAGCACCCAGAGAACTGAGCACCCAGCACCCCGAGCACTGAGCACCCTGAGCTCTTAGCACCCTGAGTACTGAGCACCCAGCACCCTGAGTACTGAGCACCCAGCACCCCGAGAATGAGCACCCTGAGCACTGAGTACCCAGCACCATGAGTACTGAGCACCGAGCACCCTGAGCACTGAGCACCCAGCACCCTGAGCACTGAGCACCCAGCACCCCGAGTACTGAGCACTGAGCACCATAAGTACTGAGCACCCAGCACCCTGAGCACTGAGCACTGAGAACCCTGAGTACTGAGCACCGAGCACCCCGAGCACTGAGCACCCAGCACCCTGAGTACAGAGCACCGAGCTCCCCGAGCACTGAGCACCCTGAGTACTGAGCACCCAGCACCCTGAGTACTGAGCACCCAGCACCCCGAGAATGAGCACCCTGAGCACTGAGTACCCAGCACCATGAGTACTGAGCACCGAGCACCCTGAGCACTGAGCACCCAGCACCCTGAGTACTGAGCACCCAGCACCCTGAGTACTGAGCACCCAGCACCCTGAGCACTGAGCACCCAGCAACGTGAGTACTGAGCACCCACCACTCTGAGCACTGAGCACCCAGCACCCCGAGCACTGAGCACCCAGCACACCGAGCACTGAGCACTGAGCACCCTGAGCACTGAGCACCCAGCACCCCGAGTACTGAGCACTGAGCACCCTGAGTACTGAGCACCCAGCACCCTGAGCACTGAGCACTGAGAACCCTGAGTACTGAGCACCCAGCACCCCGAGTACTGAGCACTGAGCACCCTGAGTACTGAGCACCCAGCACCCTGAGCACTGAGCGCTGAGAACCCTGAGTACTGAGCACCGAGCACCCAGAGAACTGAGCACCCAGCACCCCGAGCACTGAGCACCCTGAGCTCTTAGCACCCTGAGTACTGAGCACCCAGCACCCTGATTACTGAGCACCCAGCACCCTGAGCACTGAGCACCCAGCACCCCGAGCACTGAGCACCCAGCACCCTGAGTACTGAACACTGAGCACCCAGCACCCCGAGCACTGAGCACTCAGCACCCTGTGTACTGAGCACTGAGCACCGAGCACCCCGAGCACTGAGCACCCAGCACCCTGAGCACTGAGCACCCAGCACCCCGATCACTGTGCACCCAGCACCCTGAGCACTGAGCACACAGCACCCCGAGCACTGAGCACCCAGCACCCTGAGCACTGAGCACCCAGCACCCCGAGCACTGAGCACCCAGCACCCTGAGCACTGAGCACCCAGCACCCCGAGTACTGAGCACCGAGCACCCCGAGAACTGAGCACCCAGCACCCAGAGTACTGAGCACTGAGCACCCTGAGTACTGAGCACCCAGCACCCCGAGTACTGAGCACTGAGCACCATGAGTACTGAGCACCCAGCACCCTGAGCACTGAGCACTGAGAACCCTGAGTACTGAGCACCGAGCACCCCGAGCACTGAGCACCCAGCACCCTGAGTACAGAGCACCGAGCTCCCCGAGCACTGAGCACCCTGAGTACTGAGCACCCAGCACCCTCAGTACTGAGCACCCAGCACCCCGAGAATGAGCACCCTGAGCACTGAGTACCCAGCACCATGAGTACTGAGCACTGAGCACCCTGAGCACTGAGCACCCAGCACCCTGAGTACTGAGCACCCAGCACCCTGAGTACTGAGCACCCAGCACCCTGAGCATTGAGCACCCAGCAACCTGAGTACTGAGCACCCAGCACTCTGAGCACTGAGCACCCAGCACCCTGAGCACTGAGCACCCAGCACACTGAACACTGAGCACTGAGCACCCTGAGCACTGAGCACCCAGCACCCCGAGTACTGAGCACTGAGCACCCTGAGTACTGAGCACCCAGCACCCTGAGCACTGAGCAATGAGAACCCTGAGTACTGAGCACCCAGCACCCTGAGCACTGAGCACTGAGAACCCTGAGTACTGAGCACCGAGCACCCAGAGAACTGAGCACCCAGCACCCCGAGCACTGAGCACCCTGAGCTCTTAGCACCCTGAGTACTGAGCACCCAGCACCCTGAGTACTGAGCACCCAGCACCCTGAGCACTGAGCACCCAGCACCCCGAGTACTGAGCACCCAGCAGCCCGAGCACTGTGCACCCAGCACCCCGAGCACTGAGCACCCAGCACCCTGAGTACTGAGAACCCAGCACCCCGAGCACTGAGCACCCAGCACCCCGAGCACTGAGCAACGAGAACCCCGAGCACTGTGCACCCAGCACCCTCAGAACTGAGCACCCAGCACCCTGAGTACTGAGCACCCAGCATCCTGAGCACTGAGTACTGAGCAGCCCAAGCACTGAACACCCAGCACACTGAGCACTGAGCACCCAGCACCCCTTGCACTGAGCACCCAGCACCCGGAGTACTGAGCCCGCAGCACCCTGAGTATTGAGCACCCAGCACCCCGAGCACTGAGCACCCAGCACCCTGAGCACTGAGCACCCAGGACCCTGAGTACTGAGCACCCAGCACCCCGAGCACTGAGCACCCAGCACCCTGAGTACTGAGCACCCAGCACCCCGAGCACTGAGCACCCAGCACCCTGAGTAATGAGCACCGAGCACCCCGAGCACTGAGCACCAAGCACCCCGAGCACTGAGAACCCAGCACCCTGCGTACTGAGCACGGAGCACCCCGAGCACTGAGCACCCAGCACCCTGAGTACTGAGCACCGAGCACCCCGAGCACTGAGCACCCAGCACCCTGAGTCCTGAGCACGGAGCACCCTGAGTACTGTGCACCCAGCACCCCGAGCACTTAGCACCCAGCACCCTGAGTACTGAGCACCCAGCACCCTGAGTACTGAGCACCCAGCACCCTGAGTACTGAGCACCCAGCACCCTGAGTACTGAGCACCCAGCACCCTGAGCACTGAGCACCCAGCAACCTGCGTACTGAGCACCCAGCACTCTGAGCACTGAGCACCCAGCACCCCGAGCACTGAGCACCCAGCACCCCGAGCACTGAGCACTGAGCACCCTGAGCACTGAGCACCCAGCACCCCGAGTACTGAGCACTGAACACCCTGATTACTGAGCACCCAGCACCCCGAGTACTGAGCACTGAGCACCCTGAGTACTGAGCACCCAGCACCCTGAGCACTGAGCACTGAGAACCCTGAGTACTGAGCACCGAGCACCCAGAGAACTGAGCACCCAGCACCCCGAGCACTGAGCACCCTGAGCTCTTAGCACCCTGAGTACTGAGCACCCAGCACCCTGAGTACTGAGCACCCAGCACCCCGAGAATGAGCACCCTGAGCACTGAGTACCCAGCACCATGAGTACTGAGCACCGAGCACCCTGAGCACTGAGCACCCAGCACCCTGAGCACTGAGCACCCAGCACCCCGAGTACTGAGCACTGAGCACCATGAGTACTGAGCACCCAGCACCCTGAGCACTGAGCACTGAGAACCCTGAGTACTGAGCACCGAGCACCCCGAGCACTGAGCACCCAGCACCCTGAGTACAGAGCACCGAGCTCCCCGAGCACTGAGCACCCTGAGTACTGAGCACCCAGCACCCTGAGTACTGAGCACCCAGCACCCCGAGAATGAGCACCCTGAGCACTGAGTACCCAGCACCATGAGTACTGAGCACCGAGCACCCTGAGCACTGAGCACCCAGCACCCTGAGTACTGAGCACCCAGCACCCTGAGTACTGAGCACCCAGCACCCTGAGCACTGAGCACCCAGCAACGTGAGTACTGAGCACCCAGCACTCTGAGCACTGAGCACCCAGCACCCCGAGCACTGAGCACCCAGCACACCGAGCACTGAGCACTGAGCACCCTGAGCACTGAGCACCCAGCACCCCGAGTACTGAGCACTGAGCACCCTGAGTACTGAGCACCCAGCACCCTGAGCACTGAGCACTGAGAACCCTGAGTACTGAGCACCCAGCACCCCGAGTACTGAGCACTGAGCACCCTGAGTACTGAGCACCCAGCACCCTGAGCACTGAGCGCTGAGAACCCTGAGTACTGAGCACCGAGCACCCAGAGAACTGAGCACCCAGCACCCCGAGCACTGAGCACCCTGAGCTCTTAGCACCCTGAGTACTGAGCACCCAGCACCCTGATTACTGAGCACCCAGCACCCTGAGCACTGAGCACCCAGCACCCCGAGCACTGAGCACCCAGCACCCTGAGTACTGAACACTGAGCACCCAGCACCCCGAGCACTGAGCACTCAGCACCCTGTGTACTGAGCACTGAGTACCCAGTACCCCGTGCACTGAGACCCAGCACCCTGAGCACTGAGCACCCAGCACCCCGAGTACTGAGCACCCAGCAGCCCGAGCACTGTGCACCCAGCACCCCGAGCACTGAGCACCCAGCACCCTGAGTACTGAGCACCCAGCACCCTGAGCACTGAGCACCCAGCACCCCGAGCTCTGAGCACCCAGCACCCCGAGCACTGAGAAACGAGAACCCCGAGCACTGTGCACCCAGCACCCTGAGAACTGAGCACCCAGCACCTGAGCACTGAGCACCCAGCACCCCTTGCACTGAGCACCCAGCACCCGGAGTACTGAGCACGCAGCACCCTGAGTACTGAGCACCAAGCACCCCGAGCACTGAGCACCCAGCACCCTGAGCACTGAGCACCCAGGACCCTGAGTACTGAGCACCCAGCACCCCGAGCACTGAGCACCCAGCACCCTGAGTACTGAGCACCGAGCACCCCGAGCACTGAGCACCAAGCACCCCGAGCACTGAGAACCCAGCACCCTGCGTACTGAGCACGGAGCACCCCGAGCACTGAGCACCCAGCACCCTGAGTACTGAGCACCGAGCACCCCGAGCACTGAGCACCCAGCACCCTGAGTACTGAGCATGGAGCACCCTGAGTACTGTGCACCCAGCACCCCGAGCACTTAGCACCCAGCACCCTTAGTACTGAGCACCCAGCACCCTGAGTACTGAGCACCCAGCACCCTGAGTACTGAGCACCCAGCACCCTGAGTACTGAGCACCCAGCACCCTGAGCACTGAGCACCCAGCAACCTTCGTACTGAGCACCCAGCACTCTGAGCACTGAGCACCCAGCACCCCGAGCACTGAGCACCCAGCACCCCGAGCACTGAGCACTGAGCACCCTGAGCACTGAGCACCCAGCACCCCGAGTACTGAGCACTGAGCACCCTGAGTACTGAGCACCCAGCACCCCGAGTACTGAGCACTGAGCACCCTGAGTACTGAGCACCCAGCACCCTGAGCACTGAGCACTGAGAACCCTGAGTACTGAGCACCGACCACCCAGAGAACTGAGCACCCAGCACCCCGAGTACTGAGCACCCAGCACCCTGAGTACTGAGCACCCAGCACCCTGAGCACTGAGCACCCAGCACCCTGAGCACTGAGCACCCAGCACCCTGAGCACTGAGCACCCAGCACCCCGAGCACTGAGCACCCAGCACCCTGAGTACTGAGCACTGAGCACCCAGCACCCCGAGCACTGAGCACTCAGTACCCTGTGTACTGAGCACTGAGTACCCAGTACCCCGTGCACTGAGACCCAGCACCCTGAGCACTGAGCACCCAGCACCCCGAATACTGAGCACCCAGCACCCTGAGTACTGAACACCCAGCACCCAGAGCACTGTGCACTGAGCACCCAGCACCCTGAGCACTGAGCACTGAGCAACCAGCACACTGAGCACTGAGCACCCAGCACCCTGAGCACCCAGCACCCTGAGCACTGAGAACCCTGAGCACTGAGCAATGAGCACCCAGCACCCTGAGTACTGAGCACCCAAAACTCTGAGCACTGAGCACCCTGCACGCTGAGTACTGAGCACCCAGCACCCCGAGCACTGAGCACCCAGCACCCTGTGTACTGAGCACCAAGCACCCCGAGCACTGAGCACCCAGCACCCTGAGTACTGAGCACCCAGCACCCCGAGAATGAGCACCCAGCACCCCGAGCACTGAGCACCCAGCACCCTGAGCACTGAGCACCCAGCACCCTGAGTACTGAGCACCCAGCACCCCGAGCACTGAGCACCCAGCACCCTGAGTACTGAGCACCCTGAGTACTGAGCACCCAGCAACCTGAGTACTGAGCACCCTGCACCCCGAGCACTGAGCTCCCTGAGTACTGAGCACCCAGCACCCTGAGCACTGAGCACCCAGCACCCTGAGTACTGAGCACTGATCACCCAGAGAACTGAGCACCCAGCACCCCGAGGACTGAGCACCCAGCACCCTGTGCACTGAGCACTGAGCATCCAGCACCCCGAGCACTGAGAACCCTGAGCTCTTAGCACCCAGAGTACTGAGCACCCAGCACCCTGAGTACGGAGCACCCAGCACCCTGAGCACTGAGCACCCAGCACCCTGAGTACTGAGCACCCAGCACCCTGAGTACTGAGCACCGAGCACCCCGAGCACTGAGCACCCAGCACCCTGAGAACTGAGCACCCAGCACCCCAAGCACTGTGCACCCAGCACCCTGAGCACTGAGCACACAGCACCCCGAGCACTGAGCACCCAGCACCCTGAGCACTGAGCACCCAGCACCCCGAGCACTGAGCACCCAGCACCCTGAGCACTGAGCACCCAGCACCCCGAGCACTGAGCACTGAGCACCATGAGTACTGAGCACCCAGCACCCCGAGTACTGAGCACTGAGCACCATGAGTACTGAGCACCCAGCACCCTGAGCACTGAGCACTGAGAACCCTGAGTACTGAGCAACGAGCACCCCGAGCACTGAGCACCCAGCACCCTGAGTACAGAGCACCGAGCTCCCCGAGCACTGAGCACCCTGAGTACTGAGCACCCAGCACCCTGAGTACTGAGCACCCAGCACCCCGAGAATGAGCACCCTGAGCACTGAGTACCCAGCACCATGAGTACTGAGCACCGAGCACCCTGAGCACTGAGCACCCAGCACCCTGAGTACTGAGCACCCAGCACCCTGAGTACTCAGCACCCAGCACCCTGAGCACTGAGCACCCAGCAACCTGAGTACTGAGCACCCAGCACTCTGAGCACTGAGCACCCAGCACCCCGAGCACTGAGCACCCAGCACACTGAGCACTGAGCACTGAGCACCCTGAGCACTGAGCACCCAGCACCCCGAGTACTGAGCACTGAGCACCCTGAGTACTGAGCACCCAGCACCAAGAGTACTGAGCACTGAGAACCCTGAGTACTGAGCACCGAGCACCCAGAGAACTGAGCACCCAGAAGCCCGAGCACTGAGCACCCTGAGCTCTTAGCACCCTGAGTACTGAGCACCCAGCACCCTGAGTACTGAGCACCCAGCAACCTGAGCACTGAGCACCCAGCACCCCGAGCACTGAGCACCCAGCACCCTGAGTACTGAGCACTGAGCACCCAGCACCCCGAGCACTGAGAACCCAGCACCCTGCGTACTGAGCACGGAGCACCCCGAGCACTGAGCACCCAGCACCCTGAGTACTGAGCACCGAGCACCCCGAGCACTGAGCACCCAGCACCCTGAGTACTGAGCACGGAGCACCCTGAGTACTGTGCACCCAGCACCCCGAGCACTTAGCACCCAGCACCCTTAGTACTGAGCACCCAGCACCCTGAGTACTGAGCACCCAGCACCCTGAGTACTGAGCACCCAGCACCCTGAGTACTGAGCACCCAGCACCCTGAGCACTGAGCACCCAGCAACCTGCGTACTGAGCAAACAGCACTCTGAGCACTGAGCACCCAGCACCCCGAGCACTGAGCACCCAGCACCCCGAGTACTGAGCACTGAGCACCCTGAGTACTGAGCACCCAGCACCCCGAGTACTGAGCACTGAGCACGGTGAGTACTGAGCACCCAGCACCCTGAGCACTGAGCACTGAGAACCCTGAGTACTGAGCACCGAGCACCCAGAGAACTGAGCACCCAGCACCCCGAGCACTGAACACCCTGAGCTCTTAGCACCCTGAGTACTGAGCACCCAGCACCCTGAGTACTGAGCACCCAGCACCCTGAGCACTGAGCACCCAGCACCCCGAGCACTGAGCACCCAGCACCCTGAGTACTGAGCACTGAGCACCCAGCACCCCGAGCACTGAGCACTCAGCACCCTGTGTACTGAGCACTGAGTACCCAGTACCCCGTGCACTGAGACCCAGCACCCTGAGCACTGAGCACCCAGCACCCCGAATACTGAGCACCCAGCACCCTGAGTACTGAACACCCAGCACCCACAGCACTGAGCACTGAGCACCCAGCACCCTGAGCACTGAGCACTGAGCACCCAGCACCCTGAGCACCCAGCACCCTGAGCACTGAGAACCCTGAGCACTGAGCAATGAGCACCCAGCACCCTGAGTACTGAGCACCCAACACTCTGAGCACTGAGCACCCTGCACGCTGAGTACTGAGCACCCAGCACCCCGAGCACTGAGCACCCAGCACCCTGTGTACTGAGCACCGAGCACCCCGAGCACTGAGCACCCAGCACCCTGAGTACTGAGCACCCAGCACCCCGAGAATGAGCACCCAGCACCCCGAGCACTGAGCACCCAGCACCCTGAGCACTGAGCACCCAGCACCCTGAGTACTGAGCACCCAGCACCCCGAGCACTGAGCACCCAGCACCCTGAGTACTGAGCACCCTGAGTACCGAGCACCCAGCAACCTGAGTACTGAGCACCCTGCACCCCGAGCACTGAGCTCCCTGAGTACTGAGCACCCAGCACCCTGAGCACTGAGCACCCAGCACCCTGAGTACTGAGCACTGAGCCCCCAGAGAACTGAGCACCCAGCATCCCGAGGACTGAGCACCCAGCACCCTGTGCACTGAGCACTGAGCATCCAGCACCCCGAGCACTGAGCACCCTGAGCTCTTAGCACCCAGAGTACTGAGCACCCAGCACCCTGAGTACGGAGCACCCAGCACCCTGAGCACTGAGCACCCAGCACCCTGAGTACTGAGCACCCAGCACCCTGAGTACTGAGCACCGAGCACCCCGAGCACTGAGCACTCAGCACCCTGTGTACTGAGCACTGAGTACCCAGTACCCCGTGCACTGAGACCCAGCACCCTGAGCACTGAGCACCCAGCACCCCGAGTACTGAGCACCCAGCAGCCCGAGCACTGTGCACCCAGCATCCCGAGCACTGAGCACCCAGCACCCTGAGTACTGAGCACCCAGCACCCCGAGCACTGAGCACCCAGCACCCCGAGCTCTGAGCACCCAGCACCCCGAGCACTGAGAAACGAGAACCCCGAGCACTGTGCACCCAGCACCCTGAGAACTGAGCACCCAGCACCCTGAGCACTGAGCACCCAGCACCCCTTGCACTGAGCACCCAGCACCCGGAGTACTGAGCACGCAGCACCCTGAGTACTGAGCACCAAGCACCCCGAGCACTGAGCACCCAGCACCCTGAGCACTGAGCACCCAGGACCCTGAGTACTGAGCACCCAGCACCCCGAGCACTGAGCACCCAGCACCCTGAGTACTGAGCACCGAGCACCCCGAGCACTGAGCACCAAGCACCATGATCACTGAGAACACAGCACCCTGCGTACTGAGCACGGAGCACCCCGAGCACTGAGCACCCAGCACCCTGAGTACTGAGCACCGAGCACCCCGAGCACTGAGCACCCAGCACCCTGAGTACTGAGCATGGAGCACCCTGAGTACTGTGCACCCAGCACCCCGAGCACTTAGCACCCAGCACCCTTAGTACTGAGCACCCAGCACCCTGAGTACTGAGCACCCAGCACCCTGAGTACTGAGCACCCAGCACCCTGAGTACTGAGCACCCAGCACCCTGAGCACTGAGCACCCAGCAACCTTCGTACTGAGCACCCAGCACTCTGAGCACTGAGCACCCAGCACCCCGAGCACTGAGCACCCAGCACCCCGAGCACTGAGCACTGAGCACCCTGAGCACTGAGCACCCAGCACCCCGAGTACTGAGCACTGAGCACCCTGAGTACTGAGCACCCAGCACCCCGAGTACTGAGCACTGAGCACCCTGAGTACTGAGCACCCAGCACCCTGAGCACTGAGCACTGAGAACCCTGAGTACTGAGCACCGACCACCCAGAGAACTGAGCAACCAGAACCCCGAGCACTGAACACCCTGAGCTCTTAGCACCCTGAGTACTGAGCACCCAGCACCCTGAGTACTGAGCACCCAGCACCCTGAGCACTGAGCACCCAGCACCCCGAGCACTGAGCACCCAGCACCCTGAGTACTGAGCACTGAGCACCCAGCACCCCGAGCACTGAGCACTCAGTACCCTGTGTACTGAGCACTGAGTACCCAGTACCCCGTGCACTGAGACCCAGCACCCTGAGCACTGAGCACCCAGCACCCCGAATACTGAGCACCCAGCACCCTGAGTACTGAACACCCAGCACCCAGAGCACTGTGCACTGAGCACCCAGCACCCTGAGCACTGAGCACTGAGGAACCAGCACCCTGAGCACTGAGCACCCAGCACCCTGAGCACCCAGCACCCTGAGCACTGAGAACCCTGAGCACTGAGCAATGAGCACCCAGCACCCTGAGTACTGAGTACCCAACACTCTGAGCACTGAGCACCCTGCACGCTGAGTACTGAGCACCCAGCACCCCGAGCACTGAGCACCCAGCACCCTGTGTACTGAGCACCGAGCACCCCGAGCACTGAGCACCCAGCACCCTGAGTACTGAGCACCCAGCACCCCGAGAATGAGCACCCAGCACCCCGAGCACTGAGCACCCAGCACCCTGAGCACTGAGCACCCAGCACCCTGAGTACTGAGCACCCAGCACCCCGAGCACTGAGCACCCAGCACCCTGAGTACTGAGCACCCTGAGTACTGAGCACCCAGCAACCTGAGTACTGAGCACCCTGCACCCCGAGCACTGAGCTCCCTGAGTACTGAGCACCCAGCACCCTGAGCACTGAGCACCCAGCACCCTGAGTACTGAGCACTGAGCACCCAGAGAACTGAGCACCCAGCACCCCGAGGACTGAGCACCCAGCACCCTGTGCACTGAGCACTGAGCATCCAGCACCCCGAGCACTGAGCACCCTGAGCTCTTAGCACCCAGAGTACTGAGCACCCAGCACCCTGAGTACTGAGCACCCAGCACCCCGAGAATGAGCACCCTGAGCACTGAGTACCGAGCACCATGAGTACTGAGCACCGAGCACCCTGAGCACTGAGCACCCAGCACCCTGAGTACTGAGCACCCAGCACCCTGAGTACTGAGCACCGAGCACCCCGAGCACTGAGCACCCAGCACCCTGAGCACTGAGCACCCAGCACCCCAAGCACTGTGCACCCAGCACCCTGAGCACTGAGCACACAGCACCCCGAGCACTGAGCACCCAGCACCCTGAGCACTGAGCACCCAGCACCCCGAGCACTGAGCACCCAGCACCCTGAGCACTGAGCACCCAGCACCCCGAGCACTGAGCACTGAGCACCATGAGTACTGAGCACCCAGCACCCCGAGTACTGAGCACTGAGCACCATGAGTACTGAGCACCCAGCACCCTGAGCACTGAGCACTGAGAACCCTGAGTACTGAGCAACGAGCACCCCGAGCACTGAGCACCCAGCACCCTGAGTACAGAGCACCGAGCTCCCCGAGCACTGAGCACCCTGAGTACTGAGCACCCAGCACCCTGAGTACTGAGCACCCAGCACCCCGAGAATGAGCACCCTGAGCACTGAGTACCGAGCACCATGAGTACTGAGCACCGAGCACCCTGAGCACTGAGCACCCAGCACCCTGAGTACTGAGCACCCAGCACCCTGAGTACTCAGCACCCAGCACCCTGAGCACTGAGCACCCAGCAACCTGAGTACTGAGCACCCAGCACTCTGAGCACTGAGCACCCAGCACCCCGAGCACTGAGCACCCAGCACACCGAGCACTGAGCACTGAGCACCCTGAGCACTGAGCACCCAGCACCCCGAGTACTGAGCACTGAGCACCCTGAGTACTGAGCACCCAGCACCCCGAGTACTGAGCACTGAGAACCCTGAGTACTGAGCACCGAGCACCCAGAGAACTGAGCACCCAGAAGCCCGAGCACTGAGCACCCTGAGCTCTTAGCACCCTGAGTACTGAGCACCCAGCACCCTGAGTACTGAGCACCCAGCAACCTGAGCACTGAGCACCCAGCACCCCGAGCACTGAGCACCCAGCACCCTGAGTACTGAGCACTGAGCACCCAGCACCCCGAGCACTGAGAACCCAGCTCCCTGCGTACTGAGCACGGAGCACCCCGAGCACTGAGCACCCAGCACCCTGAGTACTGAGCACCGAGCACCCCGAGCACTGAGCACCCAGCACCCTGAGTACTGAGCACGGAGCACCCTGAGTACTGTGCACCCAGCACCCCGAGCACTTAGCACCCAGCACCCTTAGTACTGAGCACCCAGCACCCTGAGTACTGAGCACCCAGCACCCTGAGTACTGAGCACCCAGCACCCTGAGTACTGAGCACCCAGCACCCTGAGCACTGAGCACCCAGCAACCTGCGTACTGAGCAAACAGCACTCTGAGCACTGAGCACCCAGCACCCCGAGCACTGAGCACCCAGCACCCCGAGTACTGAGCACTGAGCACCCTGAGTACTGAGCACCCAGCACCCCGAGTACTGAGCACTGAGCACGGTGAGTACTGAGCACCCAGCACCCTGAGCACTGAGCACTGAGAACCCTGAGTACTGAGCACCGAGCACCCAGAGAACTGAACACCCAGCACCCCGAGCACTGAACACCCTGAGCTCTTAGCACCCTGAGTACTGAGCACCCAGCACCCTGAGTACTGAGCACCCAGCACCCTGAGCACTGAGCACCCAGCACCCCGAGCACTGAGCACCCAGCACCCTGAGTACTGAGCACTGAGCACCCAGCACCCCGAGCACTGAGCACTCAGCACCCTGTGTACTGAGCACTGAGTACCCAGTACCCCGTGCACTGAGACCCAGCACCCTGAGCACTGAGCACCCAGCACCCCGAATACTGAGCACCCAGCACCCTGAGTACTGAACACCCAGCACCCACAGCACTGAGCACTGAGCACCCAGCACCCTGAGCACTGAGCACTGAGCACCCAGCACCCTGAGCACCCAGCACCCTGAGCACTGAGAACCCTGAGCACTGAGCAATGAGCACCCAGCACCCTGAGTACTGAGCACCCAACACTCTGAGCACTGAGCACCCTGCACGCTGAGTACTGAGTACCCAGCACCCCGAGCACTGAGCACCCAGCACCCTGTGTACTGAGCACCGAGCACCCCGAGCACTGAGCACCCAGCACCCTGAGTACTGAGCACCCAGCACCCCGAGAATGAGCACCCAGCACCCCGAGCACTGAGCACCCAGCACCCTGAGCACTGAGCACCCAGCACCCTGAGTACTGAGCACCCAGCACCCCGAGCACTGAGCACCCAGCACCCTGAGTACTGAGCACCCTGAGTACTGAGCACCCAGCAACCTGAGTACTGAGCACCCTGCACCCCGAGCACTGAGCTCCCTGAGTACTGAGCACCCAGCACCCTGAGCACTGAGCACCCAGCACCCTGAGTACTGAGCACTGAGCACCCAGAGAACTGAGCACCCAGCACCCCGAGGACTGAGCACCCAGCACCCTGTGCACTGAGCACTGAGCATCCAGCACCCCGAGCACTGAGCACCCTGAGCTCTTAGCACCCAGAGTACTGAGCACCCAGCACCCTGAGTACGGAGCACCCAGCACCCTGAGCACTGAGCACCCAGCACCCTGAGTACTGAGCACCCAGCACCCTGAGTACTGAGCACCGAGCACCCCGAGCACTGAGCACCCAGCACCCTGAGCACTGAGCACCCAGCACCCCGAGCACTGAGCACTGAGCACCATGAGTACTGAGCACCCAGCACCCTGAGCACTGAGCACTGAGAACCCTGAGTACTGAGCAACGAGCACCCCGAGCACTGAGCACCCAGCACCCTGAGTATAGAGCACCGAGCTCCCCGAGCACTGAGCACCCTGAGTACTGAGCACCCAGCACCCTGAGTACTGAGAACCCAGCACCCCGAGAATGAGCACCCTGAGCACTGAGTACCCAGCACCCTGAGCACTGAGCACTGAGAACCCTGAGTACTGAGCACCGAGCACCCAGAGAACTGAGCACCCAGCACCCCGAGCACTGAGCACCCTGAGCTCTTAGCACCCTGAGTACTGAGCACCCAGCACCCTGAGTACTGAGCACCCAGCAACCTGAGCACTGAGCACCCAGCACCCCGAGCACTGATCACCCAGCACCCTGAGTACTGAGCACTGAGCACCCAGCACCCCGAGCACTGAGCACTCAGCACGCTGTGTACTGAGCACTGAGTACCCAGTACCCCGTGCACTGAGACCCAGCACCCTGAGCACTGAGCACCCAGCACCCCGAGTACTGAGCACCCAGCAGCCCGAGCGCTGTGCACCCAGCACCCCGAGCACTGAACACCCAGCACCCTGAGTACTGAGCACCCAGCACCCCGAGCACTGAGCACCCAGCACCCCGAGCTCTGAGCACCCAGCACCCCGAGCACTGAGCAACGAGAACCCACGAGCACTGTGCACCCAGCACCCTGAGCACTGAGCAACGAGAACCCACGAGCACTGTGCACCCAGCACCCTGAGAACTGAGCACCCAGCACCCTGAGTACTGAGCACCCAGCATCCTGAGCACTGAGTACTGAGCAGCCCAAGCACTGAGCACCCAGCACCCTGAGCACTGAGCAAGCAGCACCCCTTGCACTGAGCACCCAGCACCCGGAGTACTGAGCACGCAGCACCCTGAGTACTGAGCACCCAGCACCCCGAGCACTGAGCACCCAGCACCCTGAGCACTGAGCACCCAGGACCCTGAGTACTGAGCACCCAGCACCCCGAGCACTGAGCACCCAGCACCCTGAGTACTGAGCACCGAGCACCCTGAGCACTGAGCACCAAGCACCCTGAGCACTGAGAACCCAGCACCCTGAGTACTGAGCACGGAGCACCCCGAGCACTGAGCACCCAGCACCCTGAGTACTGAGCACCGAGCACCCCGAGCACTGAGCACCCAGCACCCTGAGTACTGAGCACGGAGCACCCTGAGTACTGTGCACCCAGCACCCCGAGCACTTAGCACCCAGCACCCTGAGTACTGAGCATCCAGCACTCTGAGCACTGAGCATCCAGCACCCTGAGCACTGAGCACCCAGCACTCTGAGTACTGAGAACCGAACACCCCGAGCACTGAGCACCCAGCACCTTGAGCACTGAGCACCCTGAGTACTGAGCACCCAGCACCCTGAGCACTGAGCACCCAGCACCCCGAGTACTGAGCACCGAGCACCCCGAGAACTGAGCACCCAGCACCCCGAGCACTGAGCACTGTGCACCCTGAGCACTGAGCACCCAGCACCCCGAGTACTGAGCACTGACCACCCTAAGAACTGAGCACCCAGCACCCCGAGTACTGAGAACCGAGCACCCCGAGCACTGAGCACCCAGCACCTTGAGCACTGAGCACCCTGAGTACTGAGCACCCAGCACCCTGAGCACTGAGCACCCAGCACCCCGAGTACTGAGCACCGAGCACCCCGAGAACTGAGCACCCAGCACCCCGAGCACTGAGCACTGTGCACCCTGAGCACTGAGCACCCAGCAACCCGAGTACTGAGCACTGACCACCCTAAGTACTGAGCACCCAGCACCCCGAGTACTGAGCACTGAGCACCATGAGTACTGAGCACCCAGCACCCTGAGCACTGAGCACTGAGGACCCTGAGTACTGAGCACCGAGCACCCCGAGCACTGAGCACCCAGCACCCTGAGTACTGAGCACCGAGCTCCCCGAGCACTGAGCACCCTGAGTACTGAGCACCAAGCACCCTTAGTACTGAGCACCCAGCACCCCGAGAATGAGCACCCTGAGCACTGAGCACCCAGCACCCTGAGTACTGAGTACCCAGCACCCTAAGCACTGACGACCCAGCACCCTGAACATTGAGCACCCAGCACCCTGAGTACTGAGCACCCAGCACCCTGAGTACTGAACACCCAGCACCCTTAGCACTGAGCACTGAGGACCCAGCACCCTGAGCACTGAGCACTGAGCACCCAGCCCCCTGAGCACTGAGTACCCAGCACCCCGAGCACTGAGTACCCAGCACCCTGAGCCCCCAGCACCCTGAGCACTGAGCACCCTGAGCACTGAGCACTGAGCACCCAGCACCCTGAGTACTGAGCAGCCAACACTCTGAGCAAAGAGCACCCAGCACGCTGAGTACTGAGCACTGAGCACCCAGCACCCTGAGCACTGAGCACTGAGCACCCAGCACCCCGAGTACTGAGCACCCAGCACCCTGAGCCCTGAGCACCCTGAGCACTGAGCACCCTGAGCACTGAGCACTGAGCACCCAGCACCCTGAGTACTGAGCACCCAACACTCTGAGCACTGAGCACCCAGCACGCAGAGTACTGAGCACTGAGCACACAGCACCCTGAGTACTGAGCACCCAGCACCCCGAGCACTGAGCACCCAGCACCCCGAGTACTGAGCACTGAGCACCCTGAGTACTGAGCACCCAGCACCCCGAGTACTGAGCACTGAGAACCCTGAGTACTGAGCACCCAGCACCCTGAGCACTGAGCACTGAGAACCCTGAGTACTGAGCACCGAGCACCCAGAGAACTGAGCACCCAGCACCCCGAGCACTGAGCACCCTGAGCTCTTAGCACCCTGAGTACTGAGCACCCAGCACCCTGAGTACTGAGCACCCAGCAACCTGAGCACTGAGCACCCAGCACCCCGAGCACTGAGCACCCAGCACCCTGAGTACTGAGCACTGAGCACCCAGCACCCCGAGCACTGAGCACTCAGCACGCTGTGTACTGAGCACTGAGTACCCAGTACCCCGTGCACTGAGACCCAGCACCCTGAGCACTGAGCACCCAGCACCCCGAGTACTGAGCACCCAGCAGCCCGAGCACTGTGCACCCAGCACCCCGAGCACTGAACACCCAGCACCCTGAGTACTGAGCACCCAGCACCCCGAGCACTGAGCACCCAGCACCCCGAGCTCTGAGCACCCAGCACCCCGAGCACTGAGCAACGAGAACCCACGAGCACTGTGCACCCAGCACCCTGAGCACTGAGCAACGAGAACCCACGAGCACTGTGCACCCAGCACCCTGAGAACTGAGCACCCAGCACCCTGAGTACTGAGCACCCAGCATCCTGAGCACTGAGTACTGAGCAGCCCAAGCACTGAGCACCCAGCACCCTGAGCACTGAGCAAGCAGCACCCCTTGCACTGAGCACCCAGCACCCGGAGTACTGAGCACGCAGCACCCTGAGTACTGAGCACCCAGCACCCCGAGCACTGAGCACCCAGCACCCTGAGCACTGAGCACCCAGGACCCTGAGTACTGAGCACCCAGCACCCCGAGCACTGAGCACCCAGCACCCTGAGTACTGAGCACCGAGCACCCTGAGCACTGAGCACCAAGCACCCTGAGCACTGAGAACCCAGCACCCTGAGTACTGAGCACGGAGCACCCCGAGCACTGAGCACCCAGCACCCTGAGTACTGAGCACCGAGCACCCCGAGCACTGAGCACCCAGCACCCTGAGTACTGAGCACGGAGCACCCTGAGTACTGTGCACCCAGCACCCCGAGCACTTAGCACCCAGCACCCTGAGTACTGAGCATCCAGCACTCTGAGCACTGAGCATCCAGCACCCTGAGCACTGAGCACCCAGCACTCTGAGTACTGAGAACCGAACACCCCGAGCACTGAGCACCCAGCACCTTGAGCACTGAGCACCCTGAGTACTGAGCACCCAGCACCCTGAGCACTGAGCACCCAGCACCCCGAGTACTGAGCACCGAGCACCCCGAGAACTGAGCACCCAGCACCCCGAGCACTGAGCACTGTGCACCCTGAGCACTGAGCACCCAGCACCCCGAGTACTGAGCACTGACCACCCTAAGAACTGAGCACCCAGCACCCCGAGTACTGAGAACCGAGCACCCCGAGCACTGAGCACCCAGCACCTTGAGCACTGAGCACCCTGAGTACTGAGCACCCAGCACCCTGAGCACTGAGCACCCAGCACCCCGAGTACTGAGCACCGAGCACCCCGAGAACTGAGCACCCAGCACCCCGAGCACTGAGCACTGTGCACCCTGAGCACTGAGCACCCAGCAACCCGAGTACTGAGCACTGACCACCCTAAGTACTGAGCACCCAGCACCCCGAGTACTGAGCACTGAGCACCATGAGTACTGAGCACCCAGCACCCTGAGCACTGAGCACTGAGGACCCTGAGTACTGAGCACCGAGCACCCCGAGCACTGAGCACCCAGCACCCTGAGTACTGAGCACCGAGCTCCCCGAGCACTGAGCACCCTGAGTACTGAGCACCCAGCACCCTTAGTACTGAGCACCCAGCACCCCGAGAATGAGCACCCTGAGCACTGAGCACCCAGCACCCTGAGTACTGAGTACCCAGCACCCTAAGCACTGACGACCCAGCACCCTGAACATTGAGCACCCAGCACCCTGAGTACTGAGCACCCAGCACCCTGAGTACTGAACACCCAGCACCCTTAGCACTGAGCACTGAGGACCCAGCACCCTGAGCACTGAGCACTGAGCACCCAGCCCCCTGAGCACTGAGTACCCAGCACCCCGAGCACTGAGTACCCAGCACCCTGAGCCCCCAGCACCCTGAGCACTGAGCACCCTGAGCACTGAGCACTGAGCACCCAGCACCCTGAGTACTGAGCAGCCAACACTCTGAGCAAAGAGCACCCAGCACGCTGAGTACTGAGCACTGAGCACCCAGCACCCTGAGCACTGAGCACTGAGCACCCAGCACCCCGAGTACTGAGCACCCAGCACCCTGAGCCCTGAGCACCCTGAGCACTGAGCACCCTGAGCACTGAGCACTGAGCACCCAGCACCCTGAGTACTGAGCACCCAACACTCTGAGCACTGAGCACCCAGCACGCAGAGTACTGAGCACTGAGCACACAGCACCCTGAGTACTGAGCACCCAGCACCCCGAGCACTGAGCACCCAGCACCCCGAGTACTGAGCACTGAGCACCCTGAGTACTGAGCACCCAGCACCCCGAGTACTGAGCACTGAGCACCCTGAGTACTGAGCACCCAGCACCCTGAGCACTGAGCACTGAGAACCCTGAGTACTGAGCACCGAGCACCCAGAGAACTGAGCACCCAGCACCCCGAGCACTGAGCACCCTGAGCTCTTAGCACCCTGAGTACTGAGCACCCAGCACCCTGAGTACTGAGCACCCAGCAACCTGAGCACTGAGCACCCAGCACCCCGAGCACTGAGCACCCAGCACCCTGAGTACTGAGCACTGAGCACCCAGCACCCCGAGCACTGAGCACTCAGCACGCTGTGTACTGAGCACTGAGTACCCAGTACCCCGTGCACTGAGACCCAGCACCCTGAGCACTGAGCACCCAGCACCCCGAGTACTGAGCACCCAGCAGCCCGAGCACTGTGCACCCAGCACCCCGAGCACTGAACACCCAGCACCCTGAGTACTGAGCACCCAGCACCCCGAGCACTGAGCACCCAGCACCCCGAGCTCTGAGCACCCAGCACCCCGAGCACTGAGCAACGAGAACCCACGAGCACTGTGCACCCAGCACCCTGAGCACTGAGCAACGAGAACCCACGAGCACTGTGCACCCAGCACCCTGAGAACTGAGCACCCAGCACCCTGAGTACTGAGCACCCAGCATCCTGAGCACTGAGTACTGAGCAGCCCAAGCACTGAGCACCCAGCACCCTGAGCACTGAGCAAGCAGCACCCCTTGCACTGAGCACCCAGCACCCGGAGTACTGAGCACGCAGCACCCTGAGTACTGAGCACCCAGCACCCCGAGCACTGAGCACCCAGCACCCTGAGCACTGAGCACCCAGGACCCTGAGTACTGAGCACCCAGCACCCCGAGCACTGAGCACCCAGCACCCTGAGTACTGAGCACCGAGCACCCTGAGCACTGAGCACCAAGCACCCTGAGCACTGAGAACCCAGCACCCTGAGTACTGAGCACGGAGCACCCCGAGCACTGAGCACCCAGCACCCTGAGTACTGAGCACCGAGCACCCCGAGCACTGAGCACCCAGCACCCTGAGTACTGAGCACGGAGCACCCTGAGTACTGTGCACCCAGCACCCCGAGCACTTAGCACCCAGCACCCTGAGTACTGAGCATCCAGCACTCTGAGCACTGAGCATCCAGCACCCTGAGCACTGAGCACCCAGCACTCTGAGTACTGAGAACCGAACACCCCGAGCACTGAGCACCCAGCACCTTGAGCACTGAGCACCCTGAGTACTGAGCACCCAGCACCCTGAGCACTGAGCACCCAGCACCCCGAGTACTGAGCACCGAGCACCCCGAGAACTGAGCACCCAGCACCCCGAGCACTGAGCACTGTGCACCCTGAGCACTGAGCACCCAGCACCCCGAGTACTGAGCACTGACCACCCTAAGAACTGAGCACCCAGCACCCCGAGTACTGAGAACCGAGCACCCCGAGCACTGAGCACCCAGCACCTTGAGCACTGAGCACCCTGAGTACTGAGCACCCAGCACCCTGAGCACTGAGCACCCAGCACCCCGAGTACTGAGCACCGAGCACCCCGAGAACTGAGCACCCAGCACCCCGAGCACTGAGCACTGTGCACCCTGAGCACTGAGCACCCAGCAACCCGAGTACTGAGCACTGACCACCCTAAGTACTGAGCACCCAGCACCCCGAGTACTGAGCACTGAGCACCATGAGTACTGAGCACTGAGGACCCTGAGTACTGAGCACCGAGCACCCCTAGCACTGAGCACCCAGCACCCTGAGTACTGAGCACCGAGCTCCCCGAGCACTGAGCACCCTGAGTACTGAGCACCCAGCACCCTTAGTACTGAGCACCCAGCACCCCGAGAATGAGCACCCTGAGCACTGAGCACCCAGCACCCTGAGTACTGAGTACCCAGCACCCTAAGCACTGACGACCCAGCACCCTGAACATTGAGCACCCAGCACCCTGAGTACTGAGCACCCAGCACCCTGAGTACTGAACACCCAGCACCCTTAGCACTGAGCACTGAGGACCCAGCACCCTGAGCACTGAGCACTGAGCACCCAGCCCCCTGAGCACTGAGTACCCAGCACCCCGAGCACTGAGTACCCAGCACCCTGAGCCCCCAGCACCCTGAGCACTGAGCACCCTGAGCACTGAGCACTGAGCACCCAGCACCCTGAGTACTGAGGAGCCAACACTCTGAGCAAAGAGCACCCAGCACGCTGAGTACTGAGCACTGAGCACCCAGCACCCTGAGCACTGAGCACTGAGCACCCAGCACCCCGAGTACTGAGCACCCAGCACCCTGAGCCCTGAGCACCCTGAGCACTGAGCACCCTGAGCACTGAGCACTGAGCACCCAGCACCCTGAGTACTGAGCACCCAACACTCTGAGCACTGAGCACCCAGCACGCAGAGTACTGAGCACTGAGCACACAGCACCCTGAGTACTGAGCACCCAGCACCCCGAGCACTGAGCACCCAGCACGCAGAGTACTGAGCACTGAGCACACAGCACCCTGAGTACTGAGCACCCAGCACCCCGAGCACTGAGCACCCAGCGCCCCGAGCACTGAGCACCCAGCACCCCGAGCACTGAGCACTGAGCACACTGAGCACTGAGCACCCAGCACCCCGAGTACTGAGCACTGACCACCCTGAGTACTGAGCACCCAGCACCCCGAGGACTGAGCACTGAGCACCCTGAGTACTGAGCACCCAGCACCCTGAGCACTGAGCACCCTGAGGACTGAGCACCTAGCACCCTGAGTACTGATCACCCAGCACCCTGAGTACTGAGCACCGATCACCCTGAGCACTGAGCACCCAGCACCCCGAGCACTGAGCACCCAGCACCCTGAGCACTGAGCACCCAGCACCCTGAGCACTGAGCACCCAGCACCCTGAGCACGGAGCACAAAGCACCCTGAGTACTGAGCACTCAGCACCCTGAGCACTGAGCACCCAGCACCCTGAGCACTGAGCACCCAGCACCCTGAGCACGGAGCACAAAGCACCCTGAGTACTGAGCACCCAACACCCAGAGTACTGAGCACCCAGCACCCTGAGCACTGAGCACCCAGCACCCTGAGTACTGAGCACCCAGCACCCTGAGTACTGAACACCCAGCACCCTGAGCACTGAGCACTGAGGACCCTGAGCACTGAGTACTGGGCAATGAGCACCCTGAGCACTGAGCACCCAGCACCCCGAGTACTGAGCACCCAGCACCCCGAGCACTGATCACCCAGCGCCCCGAGCACTGAGCACCCAGCACCTCGAGCACTGAGCACTGAGCACCCTGAGCACTGAGCACCCAGCACCCCGAGTACTGAGCACTGAGCACCCTGAGTACTGAGCAGCAAGCAACCCGATTACTGAGCACTGAGCACTCTGAGTACTGAGCACCCACCACCCTGAGCACTGAGCACCCAGCACCCTGAGTACTGAGCACTGAGAACCCTGAGTACTGAGCACCGAGCACCCTGAGTACTGAGCACCCAGCACCCTGATCACTGAGCACGGAGCACCCCGAGGACTGAGCACCCAGCACCCTGAGCACTGAGCACCCAGCACCTTGAGTACTGAGCACCGAGCACCCCGAGCACTGAGCACCCAGCACCCTGAGTACTGAGCACCCTGCACCCTGAGCACTGAGCACGCAGCACACCGAGCACTGAGCACCCAGCATCCTGAGTACTGAGCACAGAGCACCCTGAGCACTGAGCACCCAGCACCCTGAGTACTGAGCAACCAGCACCCTGAGCACTGAGCACTGAGCACCCAGCACCCTGAGCACTGAGCACTGAGCACCCAGCACCACAGCCCTGAGCACCCAGCACCCCGAGCACTGAGCACCCAGCACCCTGAGAAACAGAGCACCCAGCACCCTGAGCACTGAGGACCCAGCACCCTGAGTACTGAGCACCCAGCACCCTGAGTACTGAGCACTCAGCACCCTGAGTACTGAGCACCGAGCACCCCGAGCACTGAGCACCCAGCACCCTGAGCACAGAGCACCCGGAGGACTGAGCACCCAGCACCATGAGCACTTTGCACCGATCACCCTGAGCACTAAGCACCCAGCACCCCGAGCACTGAGCACCCAGCACCCTGAGTACTGAGAACCCAGCACCCCGAGTACTGAGCACCCAGCACCCTGAGTACTGAGCACCCAGCACCCCGAGCACTGAGCACCCAGCACCCTGAGTACTGAGCACCCTGATTACTGAGCACTGAGCACCGAGCATCCTGAGTACTGAGCACACTGAGGACTGAGCACCCAGCACCCTGAGCACTGAGCACCCAGCACCCTGAGTACTGAGCACTGATCACCCTGAGCACTGAGCACCCAGCACCCCGAGCACTGAGCACCCAGCACCCTGAGCACTGAGCACCCAGCACCCCGAGCACTGAGCACCCAGCACACCGAGCACTGAGCACTGAGCACCCTGAGCACTGAGCACCCAGCACCCCGAGTACTGAGCACTGAGCACCCTGAGTACTGAGCACCCAGCACCCCGAGTACTGAGCACTGAGCACCCTGAGTACTGAGCACCCAGCACCCTGAGCACTGAGCACTGAGAACCCTGAGTACTGAGCACCGAGCACCCAGAGAACTGAGCACCCAGCACCCCGAGCACTGAGCACCCTGAGCTCTTAGCACCCTGAGTACTGAGCACCCAGCACCCTGAGTACTGAGCACCCAGCAACCTGAGCACTGAGCACCCAGCACCCCGAGCACTGAGCACCCAGCACCCTGAGTACTGAGCACTGAGCACCCAGCACCCCGAGCACTGAGCACTCAGCACGCTGTGTACTGAGCACTGAGTACCCAGTACCCCGTGCACTGAGACCCAGCACCCTGAGCACTGAGCACCCAGCACCCCGAGTACTGAGCCCCCAGCAGCCCGAGCACTGTGCACCCAGCACCCCGAGCACTGAACACCCAGCACCCTGAGTACTGAGCACCCAGCACCCCGAGCACTGAGCACCCAGCACCCCGAGCTCTGAGCACCCAGCACCCCGAGCACTGAGCAACGAGAACCCACGAGCACTGTGCACCCAGCACCCTGAGAACTGAGCACCCAGCACCCTGAGTACTGAGCACCCAGCATCCTGAGCACTGAGTACTGAGCAGCCCAAGCACTGAGCACCCAGCACCCTGAGCACTGAGCACGCAGCACCCCTTGCACTGAGCACCCAGCACCCGGAGTACTGAGCACGCAGCACCCTGAGTACTGAGCACCCAGCACCCCGAGCACTGAGCACCCAGCACCCTGAGCACTGAGCACCCAGGACCCTGAGTACTGAGCACCCAGCACCCCGAGCACTGAGCACCCAGCACCCTGAGTACTGAGCACCGAGCACCCTGAGCACTGAGCACCAAGCACCCTGAGCACTGAGAACCCAGCACCCTGAGTACTGAGCACGGAGCACCCCGAGCACTGAGCACCCAGCACCCTGAGTACTGAGCACCGAGCACCCCGAGCACTGAGCACCCAGCACCCTGAGTACTGAGCACGGAGCACCCTGAGTACTGTGCACCCAGCACCCCGAGCACTTAGCACCCAGCACCCTGAGTACTGAGCATCCAGCACTCTGAGCACTGAGCATCCAGCACCCTGAGCACTGAGCACCCAGCATTCTGAGTACTGAGAACCGAACACCCCGAGCACTGAGCACCCAGCACCTTGAGCACTGAGCACCCTGAGTACTGAGCACCCAGCACCCTGAGCACTGAGCACCCAGCACCCCGAGTACTGAGCACCGAGCACCCCGAGAACTGAGCACCCAGCACCCCGAGCACTGAGCACTGTGCACCCTGAGCACTGAGCACCCAGCACCCCGAGTACTGAGCACTGACCACCCTAAGAACTGAGCACCCAGCACCCCGAGTACTGAGAACCGAGCACCCCGAGCACTGAGCACCCAGCACCTTGAGCACTGAGCACCCTGAGTACTGAGCACCCAGCACCCTGAGCACTGAGCACCCAGCACCCCGAGTACTGAGCACCGAGCACCCCGAGAACTGAGCACCCAGCACCCCGAGCACTGAGCACTGTGCACCCTGAGCACTGAGCACCCAGCAACCCGAGTACTGAGCACTGACCACCCTAAGTACTGAGCACCCAGCACCCCGAGTACTGAGCACTGAGCATCATGAGTACTGAGCACCCAGCACCCTGAGCACTGAGCACTGAGGACCCTGAGTACTGAGCACCGAGCACCCCGAGCACTGAGCACCCAGCACCCTGAGTACTGAGCACCGAGCTCCCCGAGCACTGAGCACCCTGAGCACTGAGCACCCAGCACCCTGAGTACTGAGTACCCAGCACCCTAAGCACTGACGACCCAGCACCCTGAACATTGAGCACCCAGCACCCTGAGTACTGAGCACCCAGCACCCTGAGTACTGAACACCCAGCACCCTTAGCACTGAGCACTGAGGACCCAGCACCCTGAGCACTGAGCACTGAGCACCCAGCCCCCTGAGCACTGAGTACCCAGCACCCCGAGCACTGAGTACCCAGCACCCTGAGCCCCCAGCACCCTGAGCACTGAGCACCCTGAGCACTGAGCACTGAGCACCCAGCACCCTGAGTACTGAGCAGCCAACACTCTGAGCAAAGAGCACCCAGCACGCTGAGTACTGAGGACTGAGCACCCAGCACCCTGAGCACTGAGCACTGAGCACCCAGCACCCCGAGTACTGAGCACCCAGCACCCTGAGCCCTGAGCACCCTGAGCACTGAGCACCCTGAGCACTGAGCACTGAGCACCCAGCACCCTGAGTACTGAGCACCCAACACTCTGAGCACTGAGCACCCAGCACGCAGAGTACTGAGCACTGAGCACACAGCACCCTGAGTACTGAGCACCCAGCACCCCGAGCACTGAGCACCCAGCACGCAGAGTACTGAGCACTGAGCACACAGCACCCTGAGTACTGAGCACCCAGCACCCCGAGCACTGAGCACCCAGCGCCCCGAGCACTGAGCACCCAGCACCCCGAGCACTGAGCACTGAGCACACTGAGCACTGAGCACCCAGCACCCCGAGTACTGAGCACTGACCACCCTGAGTACTGAGCACCCAGCACCCCGAGGACTGAGCACTGAGCACCCTGAGTACTGAGCACCCAGCACCCTGAGCACTGAGCACCCTGAGGACTGACCACCTAGCACCCTGAATACTGATCACCCAGCACCCTGAGTACTGAGCACCGATCACCCTGAGCACTGAGCACCCAGCACCCCGAGCACTGAGCACCCAGCACCCTGAGCACTGAGCACCCAGCACCCTGAGCACTGAGCACCCAGCACCCTGAGCACGGAGCACAAAGCACCCTGAGTACTGAGCACTCAGCACCCTGAGCACTGAGCACCCAGCACCCTGAGCACTGAGCACCCAGCACCCTGAGCACGGAGCACAAAGCACCCTGAGTACTGAGCACCCAACACCCAGAGTACTGAGCACCCAGCACCCTGAGCACTGAGCACCCAGCACCCTGAGTACTGAGCACCCAGCACCCTGAGTACTGAACACCCAGCACCCTGAGCACTGAGCACTGAGCACCCTGAGCACTGAGTACTGGGCAATGAGCACCCTGAGCACTGAGCACCCAGCACCCCGAGTACTGAGCACCCAGCACCCCGAGCACTGATCACCCAGCGCCCCGAGCACTGAGCACCCAGCACCCCGAGCACTGAGCACTGAGCACTGAGCACCCTGAGAACTGAGCACCCAGCACCCCGAGTACTGAGCACTGAGCACCCTGAGTACTGAGCAGCAAGCAACCCGATTACTGAGCACTGAGCACTCTGAGTACTGAGCACCCACCACCCTGAGCACTGAGCACCCAGCACCCTGAGTACTGAGCACTGAGAACCCTGAGTACTGAGCACCGAGCACCCTGAGTATTGAGCACCCAGCACCCTGATCACTGAGCACGGAGCACCCCGAGGACTGAGCACCCAGCACCCTGAGCACTGAGCACCCAGCACCTTGAGTACTGAGCACCGAGCACCCCGAGCACTGAGCACCCAGCACCCTGAGTACTGAGCACCCTGCACCCTGAGCACTGAGCACGCAGCACACCGAGCACTGAGCACCCAGCATCCTGAGTACTGAGCACAGAGCACCCTGAGCACTGAGCACCCAGCACCCTGAGTACTGAGCACCCAGCACCCTGAGTACTGAGCAACCAGCACCCTGAGCACTGAGCACTGAGCACCCAGCACCCTGAGCACTGAGCACTGAGCACCCAGCACCACAGCCCTGAGCACCCAGCACCCCGAGCACTGAGCACCCAGCACCCTGAGAAACAGAGCACCCAGCACCCTGAGCACTGAGGACCCAGCACCCTGAGTACTGAGCACCCAGCACCCTGAGTACTGAGCACTCAGCACCCTGAGTACTGAGCACCGAGCACCCCGAGCACTGAGCACCCAGCACCCTGAGCACAGAGCACCCGGAGGACTGAGCACCCAGCACCATGAGCACTTTGCACCGATCACCCTGAGCACTAAGCACCCAGCACCCCGAGCACTGAGCACCCAGCACCCTGAGTACTGAGAACCCAGCACCCCGAGTACTGAGCACCCAGCACCCTGAGTACTGAGCACCCAGCAACCCGAGCACTGAGCACCCAGCACCCTGAGTACTGAGCACCCTGATTACTGAGCACTGAGCACCGAGCATCCTGAGTACTGAGCACACTGAGGACTGAGCACCCAGCACCCTGAGCACTGAGCACCCAGCACCCTGAGTACTGAGCACTGATCACCCTGAGCGCTGAGCACCCAGCACCCCGAGCACTGAGCACCCAGCACCCTGAGCACTGAGCACTGAGCACCCAGCACCCCGAGTGCTGAGCACCCAGCACCCAGAGCACTGAGCACCCTGAGCACTGAGCACCCTGAGCACTGAGCACTGAGCACCCAGCACCCAGAGTACTGAGCACCCAACACTCTGAGCACTGAGCACCCAGCACGCAGAGTACTGAGCACTGAGCACACAGCACCCTGAGTACTGAGCACCCAGCACCCCGAGCACTGAGCACCCAGCGCCCCGAGCACTGAGCACCCAGCACCCCGAGCACTGAGCACCCAGCACCCCGAGGACTGAGCACTGAGCACCCTGAGTACTGAGCACCCAGCACCCTGAGCACTGAGCACCCTGAGTACTGAACACTGAGCACCCAGCACCCCGAGCACTGAGCACTCAGCACCCTGTGTACTGAGCACTGAGTACCCAGTACCCCGTGCACTGAGACCCAGCACCCTGAGCACTGAGCACCCAGCACCCCGAGTACTGAGCACCCAGCAGCCCGAGCACTGTGCACCCAGCACCCCGAGCACTGAGCACCCAGCACCCTGAGTACTGAGCACCCAGCACCCCGAGCACTGAGCACCCAGCACCCCGAGCTCTGAGCACCCAGCACCCCGAGCACTGAGAAACGAGAACCCCGAGCACTGTGCACCCAGCACCCTGAGAACTGAGCACCCAGCACCCTGAGCACTGAGCACCCAGCACCCCTTGCACTGAGCACCCAGCACCCGGAGTACTGAGCACGCAGCACCCTGAGTACTGAGCACCCAGCACCCCGAGCACTGAGCACCCAGCACCCTGAGCACTGAGCACCCAGGACCCTGAGTACTGAGCACCCAGCACCCCGAGCACTGAGCACCCAGCACCCTGAGTACTGAGCACCGAGCACCCCGAGCACTGAGCACCAAGCACCCCGAGCACTGAGAACCCAGCACCCTGCGTACTGAGCACGGAGCACCCCGAGCACTGAGCACCCAGCACCCTGAGTACTGAGCACCGAGCACCCCGAGCACTGAGCACCCAGCACCCTGAGTACTGAGCACGGAGCACCCTGAGTACTGTGCACCCAGCACCCCGAGCACTTAGCACCCAGCACCCTTAGTACTGAGCACCCAGCACCCTGAGTACTGAGCACCCAGCACCCTGAGTACTGAGCACCCAGCACCCTGAGTACTGAGCACCCAGCACCCTGAGCACTGAGCACCCAGCAACCTACGTACTGAGCACCCAGCACTCTGAGCACTGAGCACCCAGCACCCCGAGCACTGAGCACCCAGCACCCCGAGCACTGAGCACTGAGCACCCTGAGCACTGAGCACCCAGCACCCCGAGTACTGAGCACTGAGCACCCTGAGTACTGAGCACCCAGCACCCCGAGTACTGAGCACTGAGCACCCTGAGTACTGAGCACCCAGCACCCTGAGCACTGAGCACTGAGAACCCTGAGTACTGAGCACCGACCACCCAGAGAACTGAGCACCCAGCACCCCGAGCACTGAACACCCTGAGCTCTTAGCACCCTGAGTACTGAGCACCCAGCACCCTGAGTACTGAGCACCCAGCACCCTGAGCACTGAGCACCCAGCACCCCGAGCACTGAGCACCCAGCACCCTGAGTACTGAGCACTGAGCACCCAGCACCCCGAGCACTGAGCACTCAGTACCCTGTGTACTGAGCACTGAGTACCCAGTACCCCGTGCACTGAGACCCAGCACCCTGAGCACTGAGCACCCAGCACAACGAATACTGAGCACCCAGCACCCTGAGTACTGAACACCCAGCACCCAGAGCACTGAGCACTGAGCACCCAGCACCCTGAGCACTGAGCACTGAGCAACCAGCACCCTGAGCACTGAGCACCCAGCACCCTGAGCACTGAGAACCCTGAGCACTGAGCAATGAGCACCCAGCACCCTGAGTACTGAGCACCCAACACTCTGAGCACTGAGCACCCTGCACGCTGAGTACTGAGCACCCAGCACCCCGAGCACTGAGCACCCAGCACCCTGTGTACTGAGCACCGAGCACCCCGAGCACTGAGCACCCAGCACCCTGAGTACTGAGCACCCAGCACCCCGAGAATGAGCACCCAGCACCCCGAGCACTGAGCACCCAGCACCCTGAGCACTGAGCACCCAGCACCCTGAGTACTGAGCACCCAGCACCCCGAGCACTGAGCACCCAGCACCCTGAGTACTGAGCACCCTGAGTACTGAGCACCCAGCAACCTGAGTACTGAGCACCCTGCACACCGAGCACTGAGCTCCCTGAGTACTGAGCACCCAGCACCCTGAGCACTGAGCACCCAGCACCCTGAGTACTGAGCACTGAGCACCCAGAGAACTGAGCACCCAGCACCCCGAGGACTGAGCACCCAGCACCCTGTGCACTGAGCACTGAGCATCCAGCACCCCGAGCACTGAGCACCCTGAGCTCTTAGCACCCAGAGTACTGAGCACCCAGCACCCTGAGTACGGAGCACCCAGCACCCTGAGCACTGAGCACCCAGCACCCTGAGCACTGAGCACACAGCACCCCGAGCACTGAGCACCCAGCACCCTGAGCACTGAGCACCCAGCACCCCGAGCACTGAGCACCCAGCACCCTGAGCACTGAGCACCCAGCACCCTGAGTACTGAGCACCCTGATTACTGAGCACTGAGCACCGAGCATCCTGAGTACTGAGCACACTGAGGACTGAGCACCCAGCACCCTGAGCACTGAGCACCCAGCACCCTGAGTACTGAGCACTGATCACCCTGAGCACTGAGCACCCAGCACCCCGAGCACTGAGCACCCAGCACCCTGAGCACTGAGCACCCAGCACCCCGAGCACTGAGCACCCAGCACACCGAGCACTGAGCACTGAGCACCCTGAGCACTGAGCACCCAGCACCCCGAGTACTGAGCACTGAGCACCCTGAGTACTGAGCACCCAGCACCCCGAGTACTGAGCACTGAGCACCCTGAGTACTGAGCACCCAGCACCCTGAGCACTGAGCACTGAGAACCCTGAGTACTGAGCACCAAGCACCCAGAGAACTGAGCACCCAGCACCCCGAGCACTGAGCACCCTGAGCTCTTAGCACCCTGAGTACTGAGCACCCAGCACCCTGAGTACTGAGCACCCAGCAACCTGAGCACTGAGCACCCAGCACCCCGAGCACTGAGCACCCAGCACCCTGAGTACTGAGCACTGAGCACCCAGCACCCCGAGCACTGAGCACTCAGCACGCTGTGTACTGAGCACTGAGTACCCAGTACCCCGTGCACTGAGACCCAGCACCCTGAGCACTGAGCACCCAGCACCCCGAGTACTGAGCCCCCAGCAGCCCGAGCACTGTGCACCCAGCACCCCGAGCACTGAACACCCAGCACCCTGAGTACTGAGCACCCAGCACCCCGAGCACTGAGCACCCAGCACCCCGAGCTCTGAGCACCCAGCACCCCGAGCACTGAGCAACGAGAACCCACGAGCACTGTGCACCCAGCACCCTGAGAACTGAGCACCCAGCACCCTGAGTACTGAGCACCCAGCATCCTGAGCACTGAGTACTGAGCAGCCCAAGCACTGAGCACCCAGCACCCTGAGCACTGAGCACGCAGCACCCCTTGCACTGAGCACCCAGCACCCGGAGTACTGAGCACGCAGCACCCTGAGTACTGAGCACCCAGCACCCCGAGCACTGAGCACCCAGCACCCTGAGCACTGAGCACCCAGGACCCTGAGTACTGAGCACCCAGCACCCCGAGCACTGAGCACCCAGCACCCTGAGTACTGAGCACCGAGCACCCTGAGCACTGAGCACCAAGCACCCTGAGCACTGAGAACCCAGCACCCTGAGTACTGAGCACGGAGCACCCCGAGCACTGAGCACCCAGCACCCTGAGTACTGAGCACCGAGCACCCCGAGCACTGAGCACCCAGCACCCTGAGTACTGAGCACGGAGCACCCTGAGTACTGTGCACCCAGCACCCCGAGCACTTAGCACCCAGCACCCTGAGTACTGAGCATCCAGCACTCTGAGCACTGAGCATCCAGCACCCTGAGCACTGAGCACCCAGCATTCTGAGTACTGAGAACCGAACACCCCGAGCACTGAGCACCCAGCACCTTGAGCACTGAGCACCCTGAGTACTGAGCACCCAGCACCCTGAGCACTGAGCACCCAGCACCCCGAGTACTGAGCACCGAGCACCCCGAGAACTGAGCACCCAGCACCCCGAGCACTGAGCACTGTGCACCCTGAGCACTGAGCACCCAGCACCCCGAGTACTGAGCACTGACCACCCTAAGAACTGAGCACCCAGCACCCCGAGTACTGAGAACCGAGCACCCCGAGCACTGAGCACCCAGCACCTTGAGCACTGAGCACCCTGAGTACTGAGCACCCAGCACCCTGAGCACTGAGCACCCAGCACCCCAAGTACTGAGCACCGAGCACCCCGAGAACTGAGCACCCAGCACCCCGAGCACTGAGCACTGTGCACCCTGAGCACTGAGCACCCAGCAACCCGAGTACTGAGCACTGACCACCCTAAGTACTGAGCACCCAGCACCCCGAGTACTGAGCACTGAGCACCATGAGTACTGAGCACCCAGCACCCTGAGCACTGAGCACTGAGGACCCTGAGTACTGAGCACCGAGCACCCCGAGCACTGAGCACCCAGCACCCTGAGTACTGAGCACCGAGCTCCCCGAGCACTGAGCACCCTGAGTACTGAGCACCCAGCACCCTTAGTACAGAGCACCCAGCACCCCGAGAATGAGCACCCTGAGCACTGAGCACCCAGCACCCTGAGTACTGAGTACCCAGCACCCTAAGCACTGACGACCCAGCACCCTGAACATTGAGCACCCAGCACCCTGAGTACTGAGCACCCAGCACCCTGAGTACTGAACACCCAGCACCCTTAGCACTGAGCACTGAGGACCCAGCACCCTGAGCACTGAGCACTGAGCACCCAGCCCCCTGAGCACTGAGTACCCAGCACCCCGAGCACTGAGTACCCAGCACCCTGAGCCCCCAGCACCCTGAGCACTGAGCACCCTGAGCACTGAGCACTGAGCACCCAGCACCCTGAATACTGAGCAGCCAACACTCTGAGCAAAGAGCACCCAGCACGCTGAGTACTGAGCACTGAGCACCCAGCACCCTGAGCACTGAGCACTGAGCACCCAGCACCCCGAGTACTGAGCACCCAGCACCCTGAGCCCTGAGCACCCTGAGCACTGAGCACCCTGAGCACTGAGCACTGAGCACCCAGCACCCTGAGTACTGAGCACCCAACACTCTGAGCACTGAGCACCCAGCACGCAGAGTACTGAGCACTGAGCACACAGCACCCTGAGTACTGAGCACCCAGCACCCCGAGCACTGAGCACCCAGCACGCAGAGTACTGAGCACTGAGCACACAGCACCCTGAGTACTGAGCACCCAGCACCCCGAGCACTGAGCACCCAGCGCCCCGAGCACTGAGCACCCAGCACCCCGAGCACTGAGCACTGAGCACACTGAGCACTGAGCACCCAGCACCCCGAGTACTGAGCACTGACCACCCTGAGTACTGAGCACCCAGCACCCCGAGGACTGAGCACTGAGCACCCTGAGTACTGAGCACCCAGCACCCTGAGCACTGAGCACCCTGAGGACTGAGCACCTAGCACCCTGAGTACTGATCACCCAGCACCCTGAGTACTGAGCACCGATCACCCTGAGCACTGAGCACCCAGCACCCCGAGCACTGAGCACCCAGCACCCTGAGCACTGAGCACCCAGCACCCTGAGCACTGAGCACCCAGCACCCTGAGCACGGAGCACAAAGCACCCTGAGTACTGAGCACTCAGCACCCTGAGCACTGAGCACCCAGCACCCTGAGCACTGAGCACCCAGCACCCTGAGCACGGAGCACAAAGCACCCTGAGTACTGAGCACCCAACACCCAGAGTACTGAGCACCCAGCACCCTGAGCACTGAGCACCCAGCACCCTGAGTACTGAGCACCCAGCACCCTGAGTACTGAACACCCAGCACCCTGAGCACTGAGCACTGAGCACCCTGAGCACTGAGTACTGGGCAATGAGCACCCTGAGCACTGAGCACCCAGCACCCCGAGTACTGAGCACCCAGCACCCCGAGCACTGATCACCCAGCGCCCCGAGCACTGAGCACCCAGCACCCCGAGCACTGAGCACTGAGCACCCTGAGAACTGAGCACCCAGCACCCCGAGTACTGAGCACTGAGCACCCTGAGTACTGAGCAGCAAGCAACCCGATTACTGAGCACTGAGCACTCTGAGTACTGAGCACCCACCACCCTGAGCACTGAGCACACAGCAACCTGAGTACTGAGCACTGAGAACCCTGAGTACTGAGCACCGAGCACCCTGAGTACTGAGCACCCAGCACCCTGATCACTGAGCACGGAGCAACCCGAGGACTGAGCACCCAGCACCCTGAGCACTGAGCACCCAGCACCTTGAGTACTGAGCACCGAGCACCCCGAGCACTGAGCACCCAGCACCCTGAGTACTGAGCACCCTGCACCCTGAGCACTGAGCACGCAGCACACCGAGCACTGAGCACCCAGCATCCTGAGTACTGAGCACAGAGCACCCTGAGCACTGAGCACCCAGCACCCTGAGTACTGAGCACCCAGCACCCTGAGTACTGAGCAACCAGCACCCTGAGCACTGAGCACTGAGCACCCAGCACCCTGAGCACTGAGCACTGAGCACCCAGCACCACAGCCCTGAGCACCCAGCACCCCGAGCACTGAGCACCCAGCACCCTGAGAAACAGAGCACCCAGCACCCTGAGCACTGAGGACCCAGCACCCTGAGTACTGAGCACCCAGCACCCTGAGTACTGAGCACTCAGCACCCTGAGTACTGAGCACCGAGCACCCCGAGCACTGAGCACCCAGCACCCTGAGCACAGAGCACCCGGAGGACTGAGCACCCAGCACCATGAGCACTTTGCACCGATCACCCTGAGCACTAAGCACCCAGCACCCCGAGCACTGAGCACCCAGCACCCTGAGTACTGAGAACCCAGCACCCCGAGTACTGAGCACCCAGCACCCTGAGTACTGAGCACCCAGCACCCCGAGCACTGAGCACCCAGCACCCTGAGTACTGAGCACCCTGATTACTGAGCACTGAGCACCGAGCATCCTGAGTACTGAGCACACTGAGGACTGAGCACCCAGCACCCTGAGCACTGAGCACCCAGCACCCTGAGTACTGAGCACTGATCACCCTGAGCACTGAGCACCCAGCACCCCGAGCACTGAGCACCCAGCACCCTGAGCACTGAGCACTGAGCACCCAGCACCCCGAGTACTGAGCACCCAGCACCCAGAGCACTGAGCACCCTGAGCACTGAGCACCCTGAGCACTGAGCACTGAGCACCCAGCACCCAGAGTACTGAGCACCCAACACTCTGAGCACTGAGCACCCAGCACGCAGAGTACTGAGCACTGAGCACACAGCACCCTGAGTACTGAGCACCCAGCACCCCGAGCACTGAGCACCCAGCGCCCCGAGCACTGAGCACCCAGCACCCCGAGCACTGAGCACCCAGCACCCCGAGGACTGAGCACTGAGCACCCTGAGTACTGAGCACCCAGCACCCTGAGCACTGAGCACCCTGAGTACTGAACACTGAGCACCCAGCACCCCGAGCACTGAGCACTCAGCACCCTGTGTACTGAGCACTGAGTACCCAGTACCCCGTGCACTGAGACCCAGCACCCTGAGCACTGAGCACCCAGCACCCCGAGTACTGAGCACCCAGCAGCCCGAGCACTGTGCACCCAGCACCCCGAGCACTGAGCACCCAGCACCCTGAGTACTGAGCACCCAGCACCCCGAGCACTGAGCACCCAGCACCCCGAGCTCTGAGCACCCAGCACCCCGAGCACTGAGAAACGAGAACCCCGAGCACTGTGCACCCAGCACCCTGAGAACTGAGCACCCAGCACCCTGAGCACTGAGCACCCAGCACCCCTTGCACTGAGCACCCAGCACCCGGAGTACTGAGCACGCAGCACCCTGAGTACTGAGCACCCAGCACCCCGAGCACTGAGCACCCAGCACCCTGAGCACTGAGCACCCAGGACCCTGAGTACTGAGCACCCAGCACCCCGAGCACTGAGCACCCAGCACCCTGAGTACTGAGCACCGAGCACCCCGAGCACTGAGCACCAAGCACCCCGAGCACTGAGAACCCAGCACCCTGCGTACTGAGCACGGAGCACCCCGAGCACTGAGCACCCAGCACCCTGAGTACTGAGCACCGAGCACCCCGAGCACTGAGCACCCAGCACCCTGAGTACTGAGCACGGAGCACCCTGAGTACTGTGCACCCAGCACCCCGAGCACTTAGCACCCAGCACCCTTAGTACTGAGCACCCAGCACCCTGAGTACTGAGCACCCAGCACCCTGAGTACTGAGCACCCAGCACCCTGAGTACTGAGCACCCAGCACCCTGAGCACTGAGCACCCAGCAACCTGCGTACTGAGCACCCAGCACTCTGAGCACTGAGCACCCAGCACCCCGAGCACTGAGCACCCAGCACCCCGAGCACTGAGCACTGAGCACCCTGAGCACTGAGCACCCAGCACCCCGAGTACTGAGCACTGAGCACCCTGAGTACTGAGCACCCAGCACCCCGAGTACTGAGCACTGAGCACCCTGAGTACTGAGCACCCAGCACCCTGAGCACTGAGCACTGAGAACCCTGAGTACTGAGCACCGACCACCCAGAGAACTGAGCACCCAGCACCCCGAGCACTGAACACCCTGAGCTCTTAGCACCCTGAGTACTGAGCACCCAGCACCCTGAGTACTGAGCACCCAGCACCCTGAGCACTGAGCACCCAGCACCCCGAGCACTGAGCACCCAGCACCCTGAGTACTGAGCACTGAGCACCCAGCACCCCGAGCACTGAGCACTCAGTACCCTGTGTACTGAGCACTGAGTACCCAGTACCCCGTGCACTGAGACCCAGCACCCTGAGCACTGAGCACCCAGCACAACGAATACTGAGCACCCAGCACCCTGAGTACTGAACACCCAGCACCCAGAGCACTGAGCACTGAGCACCCAGCACCCTGAGCACTGAGCACTGAGCAACCAGCACCCTGAGCACTGAGCACCCAGCACCCTGAGCACTGAGAACCCTGAGCACTGAGCAATGAGCACCCAGCACCCTGAGTACTGAGCACCCAACACTCTGAGCACTGAGCACCCTGCACGCTGAGTACTGAGCACCCAGCACCCCGAGCACTGAGCACCCAGCACCCTGTGTACTGAGCACCGAGCACCCCGAGCACTGAGCACCCAGCACCCTGAGTACTGAGCACCCAGGACCCCGAGAATGAGCACCCAGCACCCCGAGCACTGAGCACCCAGCACCCTGAGCACTGAGCACCCAGCACCCTGAGTACTGAGCACCCAGCACCCCGAGCACTGAGCACCCAGCACCCTGAGTACTGAGCACCCTGAGTACTGAGCACCCAGCAACCTGAGTACTGAGCACCCTGCACCCCGAGCACTGAGCTCCCTGAGTACTGAGCACCCAGCACCCTGAGCACTGAGCACCCAGCACCCTGAGTACTGAGCACTGAGCACCCAGAGAACTGAGCACCCAGCACCCCGAGGACTGAGCACCCAGCACCCTGTGCACTGAGCACTGAGCATCCAGCACCCCGAGCACTGAGCACCCTGAGCTCTTAGCACCCAGAGTACTGAGCACCCAGCACCCTGAGTACGGAGCACCCAGCACCCTGAGCACTGAGCACCCAGCACCCTGAGCACTGAGCACACAGCACCCCGAGCACTGAGCACCCAGCACCCTGAGCACTGAGCACCCAGCACCCCGAGCACTGAGCACCCAGCACCCTGAGCACTGAGCACCCAGCACCCCGAGCACTGAGCACTGAGCACCATGAGTACTGAGCACCCAGCACCCCGAGTACTGAGCACTGAGCACCATGAGTACTGAGCACCCAGCACCCTGAGCACTGAGCACTGAGAACCCTGAGTACTGAGCAACGAGCACCCCGAGCACTGAGCACCCAGCACCCTGAGTACAGAGCACCGAGCTCCCCGAGCACTGAGCACCCTGAGTACTGAGCACCCAGCACCCTGAGTACTGAGCACCCAGCACCCCGAGAATGAGCACCCTGAGCACTGAGTACCCAGCACCATGAGTACTGAGCACCGAGCACCCTGAGAACTGAGCACCCAGCACCCTGAGTACTGAGCACCCAGCACCCTGAGTACTCAGCACCCAGCACCCTGAGCACTGAGCACCCAGCAACCTGAGTACTGAGCACCCAGCACTCTGAGCACTGAGCACCCAGCACCCCGAGCACTGAGCACCCAGCACACCGAGCACTGAGCACTGAGCACCCTGAGCACTGAGCACCCAGCACCCCGAGTACTGAGCACTGAGCACCCTGAGTACTGAGCACCCAGCACCCCGAGTACTGAGCACTGAGCACCCTGAGTACTGAGCACCCAGCACCCTGAGCACTGAGCACTGAGAACCCTGAGTACTGAGCACCGAGCACCCAGAGAACTGAGCACCCAGCACCCCGAGCACTGAGCACCCTGAGCTCTTAGCACCCTGAGTACTGAGCACCCAGCACCCTGAGTACTGAGCACCCAGCAACCTGAGCACTGAGCACCCAGCACCCCGAGCACTGAGCACCCAGCACCCTGAGTACTGAGCACTGAGCACCCAGCACCCCGAGCACTGAGAACCCAGCACCCTGCGTACTGAGCACGGAGCACCCCGAGCACTGAGCACCCAGCACCCTGAGTACTGAGCACCGAGCACCCCGAGCACTGAGCACCCAGCACCCTGAGTACTGAGCACCCAGCACCCTGAGTACTGAGCACACAGCACCCTGAGTACTGAGCACCCAGCACCCTGAGTACTGAGCACCCAGCACCCCGAGCACTTAGCACCCAGCACCCTTAGTACTGAGCACCCAGCACCCCGAGCACTGAGCACCCAGCACCCCGAGCACTGAGCACTGAGCACCCTGAGCACTGAGCACCCAGCACCCCGAGTACTGAGCACTGAGCACCCTGAGTACTGAGCACCCAGCACCCCGAGTACTGAGCACTGAGCACCCTGAGTACTGAGCACCCAGCACCCTGAGCACTGAGCACTGAGAACCCTGAGTACTGAGCACCGAGCACCCAGAGAACTGAGCACCCAGCACCCCGAGCACTGAACACCCTGAGCTCTTAGCACCCTGAGTACTGAGCACCCAGCACCCTGAGTACTGAGCACCCAGCACCCTGAGCACTGAGCACCCAGCACCCCGAGCACTGAGCACCCAGCACCCTGAGTACTGAGCACTGAGCACCCAGCACCCCGAGCACTGAGCACTCAGCACCCTGTGTACTGAGCACTGAGTACCCAGTACCCCGTGCACTGAGACCCAGCACCCTGAGCACTGAGCACCCAGCACCCCGAATACTGAGCACCCAGCACCCTGAGTACTGAACACCCAGCACCCACAGCACTGAGGACTGAGCACCCAGCACCCTGAGCACTGAGCACTGAGCACCCAGCACCCTGAGCACCCAGCACCCTGAGCACTGAGAACCCTGAGCACTGAGCAATGAGCACCCAGCACCCTGAGTACTGAGCACCCAACACTCTGAGCACTGAGCACCCTGCACGCTGAGTACTGAGCAACCAGCACCCCGAGCACTGAGCACCCAGCACCCTGTGTACTGAGCACCGAGCACCCCGAGCACTGAGCACCCAGCACCCTGAGTACTGAGCACCCAGCACGCCGAGAATGAGCACCCAGCACCCCGAGCACTGAGCACACAGCACCCTGAGCACTGAGCACCCAGCACCCTGAGTACTGAGCACCCAGCACCCCGAGCACTGAGCACCCAGCACCCTGAGTACTGAGCACCCTGAGTACTGAGCACCCAGCAACCTGAGTACTGAGCACCCTGCACCCCGAGCACTGAGCTCCCTGAGTACTGAGCACCCAGCACCCTGAGCACTGAGCACCCAGCACCCTGAGTACTGAGCACTGAGCACCCAGAGAACTGAGCACCCAGCACCCCGAGGACTGAGCACCCAGCACCCTGTGCACTGAGCACTGAGCATCCAGCACCCCGAGCACTGAGCACCCTGAGCTCTTAGCACCCAGAGTACTGAGCACCCAGCACCCTGAGTACGGAGCACCCAGCACCCTGAGCACTGAGCACCCAGCACCCTGAGTACTGAGCACCCAGCACCCTGAGTACTGAGCACCGAGCACCCCGAGCACTGAGCACCCAGCACCCCGAGCACTGAGCACTGAGCACCATGAGTACTGAGCACCCAGCACCCCGAGTACTGAGCACTGAGCACCATGAGTCCTGAGCACCCAGCACCCTGAGCACTGAGCACTGAGAACCCTGAGTACTGAGCAACGAGCACCCCGAGCACTGAGCACCCAGCACCCTGAGTACAGAGCACCGAGCTCCCCGAGCACTGAGCACCCTGAGTACTGAGCACCCAGCACCCTGAGTACTGAGCACCCAGCACCCCGAGAATGAGCACCCTGAGCACTGAGTACCCAGCACCATGAGTACTGAGCACCGAGCACCCTGAGCACTGAGCACCCAGCACCCTGAGTACTGAGCACCCAGCACCCTGAGTACTGAGCACCCAGCACCCTGAGCACTGAGCACCCAGCAACCTGAGTACTGAGCACCCAGCACTCTGAGCACTGAGCACCCAGCACCCCGAGCACTGAGCACCCAGCACACCGAGCACTGAGCACTGAGCACCCTGAGCACTGAGCACCCAGCACCCCGAGTACTGAGCACTGAGCACCCTGAGTACTGAGCACCCAGCACCCCGAGTACTGAGCACTGAGCACCCTGAGTACTGAGCACCCAGCACCCTGAGCACTGAGCACTGAGAACCCTGAGTACTGAGCACCGAGCACCCAGAGAACTGAGCACCCAGCACCACGAGCACTGAGCACCCTGAGCTCTTAGCACCCTGAGTACTGAGCACCCAGCACCCTGAGTACTGAGCACCCAGCAACCTGAGCACTGAGCACCCAGCACCCCGAGCACTGAGCACCCAGCACCCTGAGTACTGAGCACTGAGCACCCAGCACCAGGAGCACTGAGCACTCAGCACGCTGAGTACTGAGCACTGAGTACCCAGTACCCCGTGCACTGAGACCCAGCACCCTGAGCACTGAGCACCCAGCACCCCGAGTACTGAGCACCCAGCAGCCCGAGCACTGTGCACCCAGCACCCCGAGCACTGAACACCCAGCACCCTGAGTACTGAGCACCCAGCACCCCGAGCACTGAGCACCCAGCACCCCGAGCTCTGAGCACCCAGCACCCCGAGCACTGAGCAACGAGAACCCACGAGCACTGTGCACCCAGCAGCCTGAGAACTGAGCACCCAGCACCCTGAGTACTGAGCACCCAGCATCCTGAGCACTGAGTACTGAGCAGCCCAAGCACTGAGCACCCAGCACCCTGAGCACTGAGCACGCAGCACCCCTTGCACTGAGCACCCAGCACCCGGAGTACTGAGCACGCAGCACCCTGAGTACTGAGCACCCAGCACCCCGAGCACTGAGCACCCAGCACCCTGAGCACTGAGCACCCAGGACCCTGAGTACTGAGCACCCAGCACCCCGAGCACTGAGCACCCAGCACCCTGAGTACTGAGCACCGAGCACCCCGAGCACTGAGCACCAAGCACCCTGAGCACTGAGAACCCAGCACCCTGAGTACTGAGCACGGAGCACCCCAAGCACTGAGCACCCAGCACCCTGAGTACTGAGCACGGAGCACCCCGAGCACTGAGCACCCAGCACCCTGAGTACTGAGCACGGAGCACCCTGAGTACTGTGCACCCAGCACCCCGAGCACTTAGCACCCAGCACCCTGAGTACTGAGCATCCAGCACTCTGAGCACTGAGCATCCAGCACCCTGAGCACTGAGCACCCAGCACTCTGAGTACTGAGAACCGAACACCCCGAGCACTGAGCACCCAGCACCTTGAGCACTGAGCACCCTGAGTACTGAGCACCCAGCACCCTGAGCACTGAGCACCCAGCACCCCGAGTACTGAGCACCGAGCACCCCGAGAACTGAGCACCCAGCACCCCGAGCACTGAGCACTGTGCACCCTGGGCACTGAGCACCCAGCACCCCGAGTACTGAGCACTGACCACCCTAAGAACTGAGCACCCAGCACCCCGAGTACTGAGAACCGAGCACCCCGAGCACTGAGCACCCAGCACCTTGAGCACTGAGCACCCTGAGTACTGAGCACCCAGCACCCTGAGCACTGAGCACCCAGCACACCGAGTACTGAGCACCAAGCACCCCGAGAACTGAGCACCCAGCACCCCGAGCACTGAGCACTGTGCACCCTGAGCACTGAGCACCCAGCACCCCGAGTACTGAGCACCCAGCACCCCGAGTACTGAGCACTGAGCACCATGAGTACTGAGCACCCAGCACCCTGAGCACTGAGCACTGAGGACCCTGAGTACTGAGCACCGAGCACCCCGAGCACTGAGCACCCAGCACCCTGAGTACTGAGCACCGAGCTCCCCGAGCACTGAGCACCCTGAGTACTGAGCACCCAGCACCCTTAGTACTGAGCACCCAGCACCCCGAGAATGAGCACCCTGAGCACTGAGCACCCAGCAACCTGAGTACTGAGCACCCAGCACCCTAAGCACTGACGACCCAGCACCCTGAACATTGAGCACCCAGCACCCTGAGTACTGAGCACCCAGCACCCTGAGTACTGAACACCCAGCACCCTTAGCACTGAGCACTGAGCACCCAGCACCCTGAGCACTGAGCACTGAGCACCCAGCCCCCTGAGCACTGAGTACCCAGCACCCCGAGCACTGAGTACCCAGCACCCTGAGCCCCCAGCACCCTGAGCACTGAGCACCCTGAGCACTGAGCACTGAGCACCCAGCACCCTGAGTACTGAGCAGCCAACACTCTGAGCAAAGAGCACCCAGCACGCTGAGTACTGAGCACTGAGCACCCAGCACCCTGAGCACTGAGCACTGAGCACCCAGCACCCCGAGTACTGAGCACCCAGCACCCTGAGCCCTGAGCACCCTGAGCACTGAGCACCCTGAGCACAGAGCACTGAGCACCCAGCACCCTGAGTACTGAGCACCCAACACTCTGAGCACTGAGCACCCAGCACGCAGAGTACTGAGCACTGAGCACACAGCACCCTGAGTACTGAGAACCCAGCACCCCGAGCACTGAGCACCCAGCGCCCCGAGCACTGAGCACCCAGCACCCCGAGCACTGAGCACTGAGCACACTGAGCACTGAGCACCCAGCACCCCGAGTACTGAGCACTGACCACCCTGAGTACTGAGCACCCAGCACCCCGAGGACTGAGCACTGAGCACCCTGAGTACTGAGCACCCAGCACCCTGAGCACTGAGCACCCTGAGCACTGAGCACCTAGCACCCTGAGTACTGATCACCCAGCAACCTGAGTACTGAGCACCGATCACCCTGAGCACTGAGCACCCAGCACCCCGAGCACTGAGCACCCAGCACCCTGAGCACTGAGCACCCAGCACCCTGAGCACTGAGCACCCAGCACCCTGAGCACGGAGCACAAAGCACCCTGAGTACTGAGCACTCAGCACCCTGAGCACTGAGCACCCAGCACCCTGAGCACTGAGCACCCAGCACCCTGAGCACGGAGCACAAAGCACCCTGAGTACTGAGCACCCAATACCCAGAGTACTGAGCACCCAGCACCCTGAGCACTGAGCACCCAGCACCCTGAGTACTGAGCACCCAGCACCCTGAGTACTGAACACCCAGCACCCTGAGCACTGAGCACTGAGCACCCTGAGCACTGAGTACTGGGCAATGAGCACCCTGAGCACTGAGCACCCAGCACCCCGAGTACTGAGCACCCAGCACCCCGAGCACTGATCACCCAGCGCCCCGAGCACTGAGCACCCAGCACCCCGAGCACTGAGCACTGAGCACCCTGAGCACTGAGCACCCAGCACCCCGAGTACTGAGCACTGAGCACCCTGAGTACTGAGCAGCATGCAACCCGATTACTGAGCACTGAGCACACTGAGTACTGAGCACCCACCACCCTGAGCACTGAGCACCCAGCACCCTGAGTACTGAGCACTGAGAACCCTGAGTACTGAGCACCGAGCACCCTTAGTACTGAGCACCCAGCACCCTGATCACTGAGCACGGAGCACCCCGAGGACTGAGCACCCAGCACCCTGAGCACTGAGCACCCAGCACCTTGAGTACTGAGCACCGAGCACCGCGAGCACTGAGCACCCAGCACCCTGAGTACTGAGCACCCTGCACCCTGAGCACTGAGCACCCAGCACCCTGAGCACTGAGCACGCAGCACACCGAGCACTGAGCACCCAGCATCCTGAGTACTGAGCACAGAGCACCCTGAGCACTGAGCACCCAGCACCCTGAGTACTGAGCACCCAGCACCCTGAGTACTGAGCAACCAGCACCCTGAGCACTGAGCACTGAGCACCCAGCACCCTGAGCACTGAGCACTGAGCACCCAGCCCCACAGCCCTGAGCACCCAGCACCCCGAGCACTGAGCACCCAGCACCCTGAGAAACAGAGCACCCAGCACCCTGAGCACTGAGGACCCAGCACCCTGAGTACTGAGCACCCAGCACCCTGAGTACTGAGCACTCAGCACACTGAGTACTGAGCACCGAGCACCCCGAGCACTGAGCACCCAGCACCCTGAGCACAGAGCACCCGGAGGACTGAGCACCCAGCACCATGAGCACTTTGCACCGATCACCCTGAGCACTAAGCACCCAGCACCCCGAGTACTGAGCACCCAGCACCCTGAGTACTGAGCACCCAGCACCCCGAGCACTGAGCACCCAGTACCCTGAGTACTGAGCACCCTGATTAGTGAGCACTGAGCACCGAGCATCCTGAGTACTGAGCACACTGAGGACTGAGCACCCAGCACCCTGAGCAGTGAGCACCCAGCACCCTGAGTACTGAGCACTGATCACCCTGAGCACTGAGCACCCAGCACCCCGAGCACTGAGCACCCAGCACCCTGAGCACTGAGCACTGAGCACCCAGCACCCCGAGTACTGAGCACCCAGCACCCTGAGCACTGAGCACCCTGAGCACTGAGCACCCTGAGCACTGAGCACTGAGCACCCAGCACCCTGAGTACTGAGCACCCAACACTCTGAGCACTGAGCACCCAGCACGCAGAGTACTGAGCACTGAGCACACAGCACCCTGAGTACTGAGCACCCAGCACCCCGAGCACTGAGCACCCAGCGCCCCGAGCACTGAGCACCCAGCACCCCGAGCACTGAGCACCCAGCACCCCGAGGACTGAGCACTGAGCACCCTGAGTACTGAGCACCCAGCACCCTGAGCACTGAGAACCCTGAGTACTGAGCACCGAGCACCCTGAGTACTGAGCACCCAGCACCCTGAGCACTGAGCACAGAGCACCCCGAGGACTGAGCACCCAGCACCCTGAGCACTGAACACCCAGCACCTTGAGTACTGAGCACCGAGCACCCCGAGTACAGAGCACCGAGCACCCAGAGTACTGAGCACCCAGCACCCTGAGCACTGAGCACCCAGCACCCTGAGCACTGAGCACCCAGCACCCCGAGCACTGAGCACCCAGCACCCTGAGTACTGAGCACCCAACACCCAGAGTAATGAGCACCCAGCACCCTGAGAACTGAGCACCCAGTACCCTGAGTACTGAGCACCCAGCACCCTGAGTACTGAGCACCCAGCACTCTGAGCACTGAGCACTGAGCACCCAGCACCCTGAGCACTGAGCACTGAGCACCCAGCACCCCGAGCACTGAGCACCCAGCACCCCGAGCACTGAGCACACAGCGCCCTGAGCACTGAGCACCCAGCACCCTGAGCACTGAGCACCCAGCCCCCTTAGTACTGAGCACCCAGCACCCTGAGTACTGAGCACCCAGCACCCTGAGCACTGAGAAACCTGAGGACTGAGCACCCAGCACCCCGAGCACTGAGCACCCAGCACCCTGAGCACTGAGCACCCTGAGGACTGAGCACCCAGCACCCTGAGCACTGAGCACCCAGCACCCTGAGTACTGAGCACCGATCACCCTGAGCACTGAGCACCCAGCACCCTGAGCACTGAGCACCCAGCACCCTGAGTACTGAGCAACCTGAGTACTGAGCACCGATCACCCGGAGCACTGAGCACCCAGCACCCTGAGTATTGAGCACCCAGCACCCAGAGCACTGAGCAACCTGAGAACTGAGCACTGAGCACCCTGAGTACTGAGCACTGAGCACCCTGAGTTCTGAGCACCCAGCACACTGAGTACTGATTACCCAGCACCCTGAGCACTGAGCACCCAGCACCCTGAGTACTGAGCACCGAGCACCCTGAGTACTGAGCACCCAGCACCCTGAGTACTGAGCACCCAGCACCCTGAGCACTGAGCACCCAGCACCCTGAGTTCTGAGCACCCAGCACCCTGAGTACTGATTACCCAGCACCCTGAGCACTGAGCACCCAGCACCCTGAGTACTGAGCACCGAGCACCCTGAGTACTGAGCACCCAGCACCCTGAGTACTGAGCACCCAGCACCCTGAGCACTGAGAACCCAGCACCCTGAGTACTGAGCACCCAGCACCCTGAGTACTGAGCACCCAGCACCCCGAGAATGAGCACCCTGAGCACTGAGTACCCAGCACCATGAGTACTGAGCACCGAGCACCCTGAGCACTGAGCACCCAGCACCCTGAGTACTGAGCACCCAGCACCCTGAGTACTGAGCACCCAGCACCCTGAGCACTGAGCACCCAGCAACCTGAGTACTGAGCACCCAGCACTCTGAGCACTGAGCACCCAGCACCCCGAGCACTGAGCACCCAGCACACCGAGCACTGAGCACTGAGCACCCTGAGCACTGAGCACCCAGCACCCCGAGTACTGAGCACTGAGCACCCTGAGTACTGAGCACCCAGCACCGCGAGTACTGAGCACTGAGCACCCTGAGTACTGAGCACCCAGCACCCTGAGCACTGAGCACTGAGAACCCTGAGTACTGAGCACCGAGCACCCAGAGAACTGAGCACCCAGCACCCCGAGCACTGATCACCCAGCGCCCCGAGCACTGAGCACCCAGCACCCCGAGCACTGAGCACTGAGCACCCTGAGCACTGAGCACCCAGCACCCCGAGTACTGAGCACTGAGCACCCTGAGTACTGAGCAGCAAGCAACCCGATTACTGAGCACTGAGCACACTGAGTACTGAGCACCCACCACCCTGAGCACTGAGCACCCAGCACCCTGAGTACTGAGCACTGAGAACCCTGAGTACTGAGCACCGAGCACCCTGAGTACTGAGCACCCAGCACCCTGATCACTGAGCACGGAGCACCCCGAGCACTGAGCACCCAGCACCCCGAGCACTGAGCACTGAGCACCCTGAGCACTGAGCACCCAGCACCCCGAGTACTGAGCACTGAGCACCCTGAGCACTGAGCACCCAGCACCCCGAGCACTGAGCACCCAGCACCCCGAGGACTGAGCACTGAGCACCCTGAGTACTGAGCACCCAGCACCCTGAGCACTGAGAACCCTGAGTACTGAGCACCGAGCACCCTGAGTACTGAGCACCCAGCACCCTGAGCACTGAGCACAGAGCACCCCGAGGACTGAGCACCCAGCACCCTGAGCACTGAACACCCAGCACCTTGAGTACTGAGCACCGAGCACCCCGAGTACAGAGCACCGAGCACCCAGAGTACTGAGCACCCAGCACCCTGAGCACTGAGCACCCAGCACCCTGAGCACTGAGCACCCAGCACCCCGAGCACTGAGCACCCAGCACCCTGAGTACTGAGCACCCAACACCCAGAGTAATGAGCACCCAGCACCCTGAGAACTGAGCACCCAGTACCCTGAGTACTGAGCACCCAGCACCCTGAGTACTGAGCACCCAGCACTCTGAGCACTGAGCACTGAGCACCCAGCACCCTGAGCACTGAGCACTGAGCACCCAGCACCCCGAGCACTGAGCACCCAGCACCCCGAGCACTGAGCACACAGCGCCCTGAGCACTGAGCACCCAGCACCCTGAGCACTGAGCACCCAGCCCCCTTAGTACTGAGCACCCAGCACCCTGAGTACTGAGCACCCAGCACCCTGAGCACTGAGAAACCTGAGGACTGAGCACCCAGCACCCCGAGCACTGAGCACCCAGCACCCTGAGCACTGAGCACCCTGAGGACTGAGCACCCAGCACCCTGAGCACTGAGCACCCAGCACCCTGAGTACTGAGCACCGATCACCCTGAGCACTGAGCACCCAGCACCCTGAGCACTGAGCACCCAGCACCCTGAGTACTGAGCAACCTGAGTACTGAGCACCGATCACCCGGAGCACTGAGCACCCAGCACCCTGAGTATTGAGCACCCAGCACCCAGAGCACTGAGCAACCTGAGAACTGAGCACTGAGCACCCTGAGTACTGAGCACTGAGCACCCTGAGTTCTGAGCACCCAGCACACTGAGTACTGATTACCCAGCACCCTGAGCACTGAGCACCCAGCACCCTGAGTACTGAGCACCGAGCACCCTGAGTACTGAGCACCCAGCACCCTGAGTACTGAGCACCCAGCACCCTGAGCACTGAGCACCCAGCACCCTGAGTTCTGAGCACCCAGCACCCTGAGTACTGATTACCCAGCACCCTGAGCACTGAGCACCCAGCACCCTGAGTACTGAGCACCGAGCACCCTGAGTACTGAGCACCCAGCACCCTGAGTACTGAGCACCCAGCACCCTGAGCACTGAGAACCCAGCACCCTGAGTACTGAGCACCCAGCACCCTGAGTACTGAGCACCCAGCACCCCGAGAATGAGCACCCTGAGCACTGAGTACCCAGCACCATGAGTACTGAGCACCGAGCACCCTGAGCACTGAGCACCCAGCACCCTGAGTACTGAGCACCCAGCACCCTGAGTACTGAGCACCCAGCACCCTGAGCACTGAGCACCCAGCAACCTGAGTACTGAGCACCCAGCACTCTGAGCACTGAGCACCCAGCACCCCGAGCACTGAGCACCCAGCACACCGAGCACTGAGCACTGAGCACCCTGAGCACTGAGCACCCAGCACCCCGAGTACTGAGCACTGAGCACCCTGAGTACTGAGCACCCAGCACCGCGAGTACTGAGCACTGAGCACCCTGAGTACTGAGCACCCAGCACCCTGAGCACTGAGCACTGAGAACCCTGAGTACTGAGCACCGAGCACCCAGAGAACTGAGCACCCAGCACCCCGAGCACTGATCACCCAGCGCCCCGAGCACTGAGCACCCAGCACCCCGAGCACTGAGCACTGAGCACCCTGAGCACTGAGCACCCAGCACCCCGAGTACTGAGCACTGAGCACCCTGAGTACTGAGCAGCAAGCAACCCGATTACTGAGCACTGAGCACACTGAGTACTGAGCACCCACCACCCTGAGCACTGAGCACCCAGCACCCTGAGTACTGAGCACTGAGAACCCTGAGTACTGAGCACCGAGCACCCTGAGTACTGAGCACCCAGCACCCTGATCACTGAGCACGGAGCACCCCGAGGACTGAGCACCCAGCACCCTGAGCACTGAGCACCCAGCACCTTGAGTACTGAGCACCGAGCACCGCGAGCACTGAGCACCCAGCACCCTGAGTACTGAGCACCCTGCACCCTGAGCACTGAGCACCCAGCACCCTGAGCACTGAGCACGCAGCACACCGAGCACTGAGCACCCAGCATCCTGAGTACTGAGCACAGAGCACCCTGAGCACTGAGCACCCAGCACCCTGAGTACTGAGCACCCAGCACCCTGAGTACTGAGCAACCAGCACCCTGAGCACTGAGCACTGAGCACCCACCACCCTGAGCACTGAGCACTGAGCACCCAGCACCACAGCCCTGAGCACCCAGCACCCCGAGCACTGAGCACCCAGCACCCTGAGAAACAGAGCACCCAGCACCCTGAGCACTGAGGACCCAGCACCCTGAGTACTGAGCACCCAGCACCCTGAGTACTGAGCACTCAGCACCCTGAGTACTGAGCACCGAGCACCCCGAGCACTGAGCACCCAGCACCCTGAGCACAGAGCACCCAGAGGACTGAGCACCCAGCACCATGAGCACTTTGCACCGATCACCCTGAGCACTAAGCACCCAGCACCCCGAGTACTGAGCACCCAGCACCCTGAGTACTGAGCACCCAGCACCCCGAGCACTGAGCACCCAGCACCCTGAGTACTGAGCACCCTGATTACTGAGCACTGAGCACCGAGCATCCTGAGTACTGAGCACACTGAGGACTGAGCACCCAGCACCCTGAGCAGTGAGCACCCAGCACCCTGAGTACTGAGCACTGATCACCCTGAGCACTGAGCACCCAGCACCCCGAGCACTGAGCACCCAGCACCCTGAGCACTGAGCACTGAGCACCCAGCACCCCGAGTACTGAGCACCCAGCACCCTGAGCACTGAGCACCCTGAGCACTGAGCACCCTGAGCACTGAGCACTGAGCACCCAGCACCCTGAGTACTGAGCACCCAACACTCTGAGCACTGAGCACCCAGCACGCAGAGTACTGAGCACTGAGCACACAGCACCCTGAGTACTGAGCACCCAGCACCCCGAGCACTGAGCACCCAGCGCCCCGAGCACTGAGCACCCAGCACCCCGAGCACTGAGCACCCAGCACCTCGAGGACTGAGCACTGAGCACCCTGAGTACTGAGCACCCAGCACCCTGAGCACTGAGAACCCTGAGTACTGAGCACCGAGCACCCTGAGTACTGAGCACCCAGCACCCTGAGCACTGAGCACAGAGCACCCCGAGGACTGAGCACCCAGCACCCTGAGCACTGAACACCCAGCACCTTGAGTACTGAGCACCGAGCACCCCGAGTACAGAGCACCGAGCACCCAGAGTACTGAGCACCCAGCACCCTGAGCACTGAGCACCCAGCACCCTGAGCACTGAGCACCCAGCACCCCGAGCACTGAGCACCCAGCACCCTGAGTACTGAGCACCCAACACCCAGAGTAATGAGCACCCAGCACCCTGAGAACTGAGCACCCAGTACCCTGAGTACTGAGCACCCAGCACCCTGAGTACTGAGCACCCAGCACCCTGAGCACTGAGCACTGAGCACCCAGCACCCTGAGCACTGAGCACTGAGCACCCAGCACCCCGAGCACTGAGCACCCAGCACCCCGAGCACTGAGCACACAGCGCCCTGAGCACTGAGCACCCAGCACCCTGAGCACTGAGCACCCAGCCCCCTTAGTACTGAGCACCCAGCACCCTGAGTACTGAGCACCCAGCACCCTGAGCACTGAGAAACCTGAGGACTGAGCACCCAGCACCCCGAGCACTGAGCACCCAGCACCCTGAGCACTGAGCACCCTGAGGACTGAGCACCCAGCACCCTGAGCACTGAGCACCCAGCACCCTGAGTACTGAGCACCGATCACCCTGAGCACTGAGCACCCAGCACCCTGAGCACTGAGCACCCAGCACCCTGAGTACTGAGCAACCTGAGTACTGAGCACCGATCACCCGGAGCACTGAGCACCCAGCACCCTGAGTATTGAGCACCCAGCACCCAGAGCACTGAGCAACCTGAGAACTGAGCACTGAGCACCCTGAGTACTGAGCACTGAGCACCCTGAGTTCTGAGCACCCAGCACCCTGAGTACTGATTACCCAGCACCCTGAGCACTGAGCACCCAGCACCCTGAGTACTGAGCACCGAGCACCCTGAGTACTGAGCACCCAGCACCCTGAGTACTGAGCACCCAGCACCCTGAGCACTGAGCACCCAGCACCCTGAGTTCTGAGCACCCAGCACCCTGAGTACTGATTACCCAGCACCCTGAGCACTGAGCACCCAGCACCCTGAGTACTGAGCACCGAGCACCCTGAGTACTGAGCACCCAGCACCCTGAGTACTGAGCACCCAGCACCCTGAGCACTGAGAACCCAGCACCCTGAGTACTGAGCACCCAGCACCCTGAGTACTGAGCACCCAGCACCCCGAGAATGAGCACCCTGAGCACTGAGTACCCAGCACCATGAGTACTGAGCACCGAGCACCCTGAGCACTGAGCACCCAGCACCCTGAGTACTGAGCACCCAGCACCCTGAGTACTGAGCACCCAGCACCCTGAGCACTGAGCACCCAGCAACCTGAGTACTGAGCACCCAGCACTCTGAGCACTGAGCACCCAGCACCCCGAGCACTGAGCACCCAGCACACCGAGCACTGAGCACTGAGCACCCTGAGCACTGAGCACCCAGCACCCCGAGTACTGAGCACTGAGCACCCTGAGTACTGAGCACCCAGCACCCCGAGTACTGAGCACTGAGCACCCTGAGTACTGAGCACCCAGCACCCTGAGCACTGAGCACTGAGAACCCTGAGTACTGAGCACCGAGCACCCAGAGAACTGAGCACCCAGCACCCCGAGCACTGAGCACCCTGAGCTCTTAGCACCCTGAGTACTGAGCACCCAGCACCCTGAGTACTGAGCACCCAGCAACCTGAGCACTGAGCACCCAGCACCCCGAGCACTGAGCACCCAGCACCCTGAGTACTGAGCACTGAGCACCCAGCACCCCGAGCACTGAGCACTCAGCACGCTGTGTACTGAGCACTGAGTACCCAGTACCCCGTGCACTGAGACCCAGCACCCTGAGCACTGAGCACCCAGCACCCCGAGTACTGAGCACCCAGCAGCCCGAGCACTGTGCACCCAGCACCCCGAGCACTGAACACCCAGCACCCTGAGTACTGAGCACCCAGCACCCCGAGCACTGAGCACCCAGCACCCCGAGCTCTGAGCACCCAGCACCCCGAGCACTGAGCAACGAGAACCCACGAGCACTGTGCACCCAGCAGCCTGAGAACTGAGCACCCAGCACCCTGAGTACTGAGCACCCAGCATCCTGAGCACTGAGTACTGAGCAGCCCAAGCACTGAGCACCCAGCACCCTGAGCACTGAGCACGCAGCACCCCTTGCACTGAGCACCCAGCACCCGGAGTACTGAGCACGCAGCACCCTGAGTACTGAGCACCCAGCACCCAGAGCACAGAGCACCCAGCACCCTGAGCACTGAGCACCCAGGACCCTGAGTACTGAGCACCCAGCACCCCGAGCACTGAGCACCCAGCACCCTGAGTACTGAGCACCGAGCACCCCGAGCACTGAGCACCAAGCACCCTGAGCACTGAGAACCCAGCACCCTGAGTACTGAGCACGGAGCACCCCAAGCACTGAGCACCCAGCACCCTGAGTACTGAGCACCGAGCACCCCGAGCACTGAGCACCCAGCACCCTGAGTACTGAGCACGGAGCACCCTGAGTACTGTGCACCCAGCACCCCGAGCACTTAGCACCCAGCACCCTGAGTACTGAGCATCCAGCACTCTGAGCACTGAGCATCCAGCACCCTGAGCACTGAGCACCCAGCACTCTGAGTACTGAGAACCGAACACCCCGAGCACTGAGCACCCAGCACCTTGAGCACTGAGCACCCTGAGTACTGAGCACCCAGCACCCTGAGCACTGAGCACCCAGCACCCCGAGTACTGAGCACCGAGCACCCCGAGAACTGAGCACCCAGCACCCCGAGCACTGAGCACTGTGCACCCTGAGCACTGAGCACCCAGCACCCCGAGTACTGAGCACTGACCACCCTAAGAACTGAGCACCCAGCACCCCGAGTACTGAGAACCGAGCACCCCGAGCACTGAGCACCCAGCACCTTGAGCACTGAGCACCCTGAGTACTGAGCACCCAGCACCCTGAGCACTGAGCACCCAGCACCCCGAGTACTGAGCACCGAGCACCCCGAGAACTGAGCACCCAGCACCCCGAGCACTGAGCACTGTGCACCCTGAGCACTGAGCACCCAGCACCCCGAGTACTGAGCACCCAGCACCCCGAGTACTGAGCACTGAGCACCATGAGTACTGAGCACCCAGCACCCTGAGCACTGAGCACTGAGGACCCTGAGTACTGAGCACCGAGCACCCCGAGCACTGAGCACCCAGCACCCTGAGTACTGAGCACCGAGCTCCCCGAGCACTGAGCACCCTGAGTACTGAGCACCCAGCACCCTTAGTACTGAGCACCCAGCACCCCGAGAATGAGCACCCTGAGCACTGAGCACCCAGCACCCTGAGTACTGAGCACCCAGCACCCTAAGCACTGACGACCCAGCACCCTGAACATTGAGCACCCAGCACCCTGAGTACTGAGCACCCAGCACCCTGAGTACTGAACACCCAGCACCCTTAGCACTGAGCACTGAGCACCCAGCACCCTGAGCACTGAGCACTGAGCACCCAGCCCCCTGAGCACTGAGTACCCAGCACCCCGAGCACTGAGTACCCAGCACCCTGAGCCCCCAGCACCCTGAGCACTGAGCACCCTGAGCACTGAGCACTGAGCACCCAGCACCCTGAGTACTGAGCAGCCAACACTCTGAGCAAAGAGCACCCAGCACGCTGAGTACTGAGCACTGAGTACCCAGCACCCTGAGCACTGAGCACTGAGCACCCAGCACCCCGAGTACTGAGCACCCAGCACCCTGAGCCCTGAGCACCCTGAGCACTGAGCACCCTGAGCACTGAGCACTGAGCACCCAGCACCCTGAGTACTGAGCACTAAACACTCTGAGCACTGAGCACCCAGCACGCAGAGTACTGAGCACTGAGCACACAGCACCCTGAGTACTGAGCACCCAGCACCCCGAGCACTGAGCACCCAGCGCCCCGAGCACTGAGCACCCAGCACCCCGAGCACTGAGCACTGAGCACACTGAGCACTGAGCACCCAGCACCCCGAGTACTGAGCACTGACCACCCTGAGTACTGAGCACCCAGCACCCCGAGGACTGAGCACTGAGCACCCTGAGTACTGAGCACCCAGCACCCTGAGCACTGAGCACCCTGAGGACTGAGCACCTAGCACCCTGAGTACTGATCACCCAGCACCCTGAGTACTGAGCACCGATCACCCTGAGCACTGAGCACCCAGCACCCCGAGCACTGAGCACCCAGCACCCTGAGCACTGAGCACCCAGCACCCTGAGCACTGAGCACCCAGCACCCTGAGCACGGAGCACAAAGCACCCTGAGTACTGAGCACTCAGCACCCTGAGCACTGAGCACCCAGCACCCTGAGCACTGAGCACCCAGCACCCTGAGCACGGAGCACAAAGCACCCTGAGTACTGAGCACCCAACACCCAGAGTACTGAGCACCCAGCACCCTGAGCACTGAGCACCCAGCACCCTGAGTACTGAGCACCCAGCACCCTGAGTACTGAACACCCAGCACCCTGAGCACTGAGCACTGAGCACCCTGAGCACTGACTACTGGGCAATGAGCACCCTGAGCACTGAGCACCCAGCACCCCGAGTACTGAGCACCCAGCACCCCGAGCACTGATCACCCAGCGCCCCGAGCACTGAGCACCCAGCACCCCGAGCACTGAGCACTGAGCACCCTGAGCACTGAGCACCCAGCACCCCGAGTACTGAGCACTGAGCACCCTGAGTACTGAGCAGCAAGCAACCCGATTACTGAGCACTGAGCACACTGAGTACTGAGCACCCACCACCCTGAGCACTGAGCACCCAGCACCCTGAGTACTGAGCACTGAGAACCCTGAGTACTGAGCACCGAGCACCCTGAGTACTGAGCACCCAGCACCCTGAGTACTGAGCAACCAGCACCCTGAGCACTGAGCACTGAGCACCCAGCACCCTGAGCACTGAGCACTGAGCACCCAGCACCACAGCCCTGAGCACCCAGCACCCCGAGCACTGAGCACCCAGCACCCTGAGAAACAGAGCACCCAGCACCCTGAGCACTGAGGACCCAGCACCCTGAGTACTGAGCACCCAGCACCCTGAGTACTGAGCACTCAGCACCCTGAGTACTGAGCACCGAGCACCCCGAGCACTGAGCACCCAGCACCCTGAGCACAGAGCACCCGGAGGACTGAGCACCCAGCACCATGAGCACTTTGCACCGATCACCCTGAGCACTAAGCACCCAGCACCCCGAGTACTGAGCACCCAGCACCCTGAGTACTGAGCACCCAGCACCCCGAGCACTGAGCACCCAGCACCCTGAGTACTGAGCACCCTGATTACTGAGCACTGAGCACCGAGCATCCTGAGTACTGAGCACACTGAGGACTGAGCACCCAGCACCCTGAGCACTGAGCACCCAGCACCCTGAGTACTGAGCACTGATCACCCTGAGCACTGAGCACCCAGCACCCCGAGCACTGAGCACCCAGCACCCTGAGCACTGAGCACTGAGCACCCAGCACCCCGAGTACTGAGCACCCAGCACCCTGAGCACTGAGCACCCTGAGCACTGAGCACCCTGAGCACTGAGCACTGAGCACCCAGCACCCTGAGTACTGAGCACCCAACACTCTGAGCACTGAGCACCCAGCACGCAGAGTACTGAGCACTGAGCACACAGCACCCTGAGTACTGAGCACCCAGCACCCCGAGCACTGAGCACCCAGCGCCCCGAGCACTGAGCACCCAGCACCCCGAGCACTGAGCACCCAGCACCCCGAGGACTGAGCACTGAGCACCCTGAGTACTGAGCACCCAGCACCCTGAGCACTGAGAACCCTGAGTACTGAGCACCGAGCACCCTGAGTACTGAGCACCCAGCACCCTGAGCACTGAGCACAGAGCACCCCGAGGACTGAGCACCCAGCACCCTGAGCACTGAACACCCAGCACCTTGAGTACTGAGCACCGAGCACCCCGAGTACAGAGCACCGAGCACCCAGAGTACTGAGCACCCAGCACCCTGAGCACTGAGCACCCAGCACCCTGAGCACTGAGCACCCAGCACCCCGAGCACTGAGCACCCAGCACCCTGAGTACTGAGCACCCAACACCCAGAGTAATGAGCACCCAGCACCCTGAGAACTGAGCACCCAGTACCCTGAGTACTGAGCACCCAGCACCCTGAGTACTGAGCACCCAGCACCCTGAGCACTGAGCACTGAGCACCCAGCACCCTGAGCACTGAGCACTGAGCACCCAGCACCCCGAGCACTGAGCACCCAGCACCCCGAGCACTGAGCACACAGCGCCCTGAGCACTGAGCACCCAGCACCCTGAGCACTGAGCACCCAGCCCCCTTAGTACTGAGCACCCAGCACCCTGAGTACTGAGCACCCAGCACCCTGAGCACTGAGAAACCTGAGGACTGAGCACACAGCACCCCGAGCACTGAGCACCCAGCACCCTGAGCACTGAGCACCCTGAGGACTGAGCACCCAGCACCCTGAGCACTGAGCACCCAGCACCCAGAGTACTGAGCACCGATCACCCTGAGCACTGAGCACCCAGTACCCTGAGCACTGAGCACCCAGCACCCTGAGTACTGAGCAACCTGAGTACTGAGCACCGATCACCCGGAGCACTGAGCACCCAGCACCCTGAGTATTGAGCACCCAGCACCCAGAGCACTGAGCAACCTGAGAACTGAGCACTGAGCACCCTGAGTACTGAGCACTGAGCACCCTGAGTTCTGAGCACCCAGCACCCTGAGTACTGATTACCCAGCACCCTGAGCACTGAGCACCCAGCACCCTGAGTACTGAGCACCGAGCACCCTGAGTACTGAGCACCCAGCACCCTGAGTACTGAGCACCCAGCACCCTGAGCACTGAGCACCCAGCACCCTGAGTTCTGAGCACCCAGCACCCTGAGTACTGATTACCCAGCACCCTGAGCACTGAGCACCCAGCACCCTGAGTACTGAGCACCGAGCACCCTGAGTACTGAGCACCCAGCACCCTGAGTACTGAGCACCCAGCACCCTGAGCACTGAGAACCCAGCACCCTGAGTACTGAGCACCCAGCACCCCGAGCACTGAGCAACCAGCACCCTGAGTATTGAGCACTGAGCACCCTGAGAACTGAGCACCGAACACCCTGAGTACTGAGCACCCAGCACCCTGAGCACTGAGCACCCAGCACCCTGAGTACTGAGCACCCAGCACCCTGAGTACTGAGCCCCCAGCACCCTGAGCACTGAGCACCCAGCACCCCGAGCACTGAGCACCCAGCACCCTGAGTAATGAGCATCAAGCACGCTGAGCACTGAGCACCCAGCACCCTGAGCACTGAGCACCCAGCACCCTGAGCACTGAGCACTCAGCACCCTGAGTACTGAGCACCGAGCACCCCGAGCACTGAGCACCAGGTACCCCGAGCACTGAGCACCCAGCACCCTGAGTACTGAGCACCAAGCACCCTGAGTACTGAGCACTGAGCACTGAGCACCCTGAGCACTGAGCACCCAGCACCCTGAGCACTGAGCACCCAGCATCCTGAGCACTGAGTACTGAGCACCCAGCACCCTGAGCACTGAGCACCCACCACCCTGAGCACTGAGCAACAAGCACCCTGAGTACTGAGCACCCAGCACCCCAAACACTGAGCACCGAGCACCCTGAGAACTGAGCACCGAGCACCCTGAGTACTGAGCACCCAGCACCATGAGTACTGAGTACCGAGCACCCTGAGCACTGAGCACCCAGCCCCCTGAGTACTGAGCACACAGCACCATGAGTACTGAGCACCCAGCACCCTGAGCACTGAGCACCCTGAGGACTGAGTACCCAGCACCCCGAGCACTGAGCACCCAGCACCCTGAGCACTGAGCACCCTGAGGACTGAGCACCCAGCACCCTGAGCACTGAGCACCCAGCACCCTGAGTACTGAGCACCGATCACCCTGAGCACTGAGCACCCAGCACCCTGAGCACTGAGCACCCAGCACCCTGAGTACTGAGCAACCTGAGTACTGAGCACCGATCACCCTGAGCACTGAGCACCCAGCACCCTGAGTACTGAGCACCCAGCACCCTGAGCACTGAGCACCCAGCACCCTGAGTACTGAGCACCCAGCACCCTGAGTTCTGAGCACCCAGCACCCTGAGTACTGATTACCCAGCACCCTGAGCACTGAGCACCCAGCACCCTGAGTAATGAGCACCGAGCACCCTGAGTACTGAGCACCCAGCACCCTGAGTACTGAGCACCCAGCACCCTGAGCACTGAGAACCCAGCACCCTGAGTACTGAGCACCCAGCACCCTGAGTACTGAGCACCCAGCAACCCTGAGTACTGAGCACCCAGCACCCTGAGTACTGAGCACCGAGCACCCCGAGCACTGAGCAACCAGCACCCTGAGTATTGAGCACTGAGCACCCTGAGAACTGAGCACCGAACACCCTGAGTACTGAGCACCCAGCACCCTGAGGACTGAGCACCCAGCACCCCGAGCACTGAGCACCCAGCACCCTGAGCACTGAGCACCCTGAGGACTGAGCACCCAGCACCCTGAGTACTGAGCACCCAGCACCCTGAGTACTGAGCACCCAGCACCCTGAGTACTGAGCACCCAGCACCCTGAGTACTGAGCACCCAGGACCCTGAGCACTGAGCACCCAGCACCCCGAGCACTGAGCACCCAGGACACCGAGCAATGATCAACCAGCACCCTGAGCACTGAGCACCCAGCACCCTGAGCACTGAGCACCCAGCACCCTGAGCACTGAGTACCCAGCACCCTGAGAACTGAGCACCCAGCACCCTGAGTACTGATCACCGAGCACCCCGAGCACTGAGCACCCAGCACCCTGAGTACTGAGCACCCAGCACGATGAGTACTGGGCACCCAGCACCCTGAGCACTGAGCACCCATCACCCTGAGTACTGAGCAACCTGAGTACTGAGCACCGATCACCCTGAGCACTGAGCACCCAGCACCCTAAGTACTGAGCACCCAGCACCCTGAGCACTGAGCACCCAGCACCCTGAGTACTGAGCACCCAGCACCCTGAGTTCTGAGCACCCAGCACCCTGAGTACTGATTACCCAGCACCCTGAGCACTGAGCACCCAGCACCCTGAGTAATGAGCACCGAGCACCCTGAGTACTGAGCACCCAGCACCCTGAGTACTGAGCACCCAGCACCCTGAGCACTGAGAACCCAGCAACCTGAGTACTGAGCACCCAGCACCCTGAGTACTGAGCACCCAGCAACCCTGAGTACTGAGCACCCAGCACCCTGAGTACTGAGCACCGAGTACCCCGAGCACTGAGCAACCAGCACCCTGAGTATTGAGCACTGAGCACCCTGAGAACTGAGCACCGAACACCCTGAGTACTGAGCACCCAGCACCCTGAGGACTGAGCACCCAGCACCCTGAGCACTGAGCACCCAGCACCCTGAGTACTGAGCACCCAGCACCCTGAGTACTGAGCACCCAGCACCCTGAGCACTGAGCACCCAGCACCCTGAGTACTGAGCACCCAGCACCCTGAGTACTGAGCACCCAGCACCCTGAGCACTGAGCACCCAGCACCCCGAGCACTGAGCACCCAGCACCCCGAGCACTGAGCACCCAGGACCCCGAGCACTGAGCACCCAGCACCCTGAGTACTGAGCACCGAGCTCCCCGAGCACTGAGCACCCTGAGTACTGAGCACCCAGCACCCTTAGTACTGAGCACCCAGCACCCCGAGAATGAGCACCCTGAGCACTGAGCACCCAGCACCCTGAGTACTGAGCACCCAGCACCCTAAGCACTGACGACCCAGCACCCTGAACATTGAGCACCCAGCACCCTGAGTACTGAACACCCAGCACCCTTAGCACTGAGCACTGAGCACCCAGCACCCTGAGCACTGAGCACTGAGCACCCAGCCTCCTGAAAACTGAGTACCCAGCACCCCGAGCACTGAGTACCCAGCACCCTGAGCCCCCAGCACCCTGAGCACTGAGCACCCTGAGCACTGAGCACCCAGCACCCTGAGTACTGAGCAGCCAACACTCTGAGCAAAGAGCAGCCAGCACGCTGAGTACTGAGCACTGAGCACCCAGCACCCTGAGTACTGAGCACCCAGCACCACGAGCACTGAGCACCCAGCACCCTGTGTACAGAGCACCGAGCACCCCGAGCACTGAGCATCCAACACGCTGAGTACTGAGCACCCAGCACGCCGAGAATGAGCACCCAGCACCTCGAGCACTGAGCACCCTGCACCCTGAGCACTGAGCACCCAGCACCCTGAGTACTGAGCACCCAGCACCCCGAGCACTGAGCACCCAGCACCCTGAGTACTAAGCACCCTGAGTACTGAGCACCCAGAACCCTGAGTACTGAGCACCCTGCACCCCGAGCACTGAGCTCCCTGAGTACTGAGCACCCAGCACCCCGAGCACTGAGCACCCAGCACCACGAGCACTGAGCACTGAGCACCCTGAGCACTGAGCACCCAGCACCACGAGTACTGAGCACTGAGCACCCTGAGTACTGAGTACCCAGCACCCCGAGTACTGAGCACTGAGCACCCTGAGTACTGAGCACCCAGCACCCTGAGCACTGAGCACTGAGAACCCTGAGTACTGAGCACCGAGCACCCCGAGCACTGAGCACCCAGCACCCCGAGCACTGAGCACCCAGCATCCTGTGTACTGAGCACTGAGTACCCAGTACCCCCGAGCACTGAGACCCAGCACCCTGAGCTCTGAGCACCCAGCACCCCGAGTACTGAGCACCCAGCACCCCGAGCACTGAGCACCCAGCACCCCGAGCACTGAGCACCCAGCACCCTGAGTACTGAGCACCCAGCACCCCGAGCACTGAGCACCCAGCACCCCGAGCACTGAGCACCCAGCACCCTGAGTACTGAGCACCAAGCACCCCGAGCACTGAGCACCGAGCACCCCGAGCACTGAGCACCCAGCACCCCGAGCACTGAGCACCCAGCATTCTGAGAACTGAGCACCCAGCACCCTGAGTACTGAGCACCCAGCATCCTCAGCACTGAGCACCCAGTACCCTGAGCACTGAGCACCCAGGACCCTGAGTACTGAGCACCCAGCACCCTGAGTACTGAACACCCAGCACCCAGAGCACTGAGCACTGAGCACCCAGCACCCTGAGCACTGAGCACTGAGCAACCAGCACCCTGAGCACTGAGCACCCAGCACCCCGAGCACTGAGCACCCAGCACCCTGAGCACCCAGCACCCTGAGCACTGAGCACCCTGAGCACTGAGCAATGAGCACCCAGCACCCTGAGGACTGAGCACCCAACACTCTGAGCACTGAGCACCCAGCACGCTGAGTACTGAGCACCCAGCACCCCGAGCACTGTGCACCCAGCACCCTGAGCACTGAGCACACAGCACCCCGAGCACTGAGCACCCAGCACCCTGAGCACTGAGCACCCAGCACCCCGAGCACTGAGCACCCAGCACCCTGAGCACTGAGCACCCAGCACCCCGAGTACTGAGCACCGAGCACCCCGAGAACTGAGCACCCAGCACCCCGAGCACTGAGCACTGAGCACACTGAGAACTGAGCACCCAGCACCCCGAGTACTGAGCACTGAGCACCCTGAGTACTGAGCACCCAGCACCCCGAGTACTGAGCACTGAGCACCATGAGTACTGAGCCCCCAGCACCCTGAGCATTGAGCACTGAGAACCCTGAGTACTGAGCACCGAGCACCCCGAGTACTGAGCACTGAGCACCATGAGTACTGAGCACCCAGCACCCCGAGTACTGAGCACTGAGCACCATGAGTACTGAGCACCCAGCACCCTGAGTACAGAGCACCGAGCTCCCCGAGCACTGAGCACCCTGAGTACTGAGCACCCACCACCCTGAGTACTGAGCACCCAGCACCCCGAGAATGAGCACGCTGAGCACTGAGTACCCAGCACCATGAGTACTGAGCACCGAGCACCCTGAGCACTGAGCACCCAGCACCCTGAGTACTGAGCACCCAGCACCCTGAGTACTGAGCACCCAGCACCCTGAGCACTGAGCACCCAGCAACCTGAGTACTGAGCACCCAGCACTCTGAGCACTGAGCACCCAGCACCCCGAGCACTGAGCACCCAGCACACCGAGCACTGAGCACTGAGCACCCTGAGCACTGAGCACCCAGCACCCCGAGTACTGAGCACTGAGCACCCTGAGTACTGAGCACTGAGCACCCTGAGTACTGAGCACTGAGCACCCTGACTACTGAGCACCCAGCACCCTGAGTACTGAGCACCGAGCACCCAGAGAACTGAGCACCCAGCACCCCGAGCACTGAGCACCCTGAGCTCTTAGCACCCTGAGTACTGAGCACCCAGCACCCTGAGTACTGAGCACCGAGCACCCTGAGCACTGAGCACCCAGCATCCCGAGCACTGAGCACCCAGCACCCTGAGTACTGAGCACTGAGCACCCAGCACCCCGAGCACTGAGCACTCAGCACCCTGTGTACTGAGCACTGAGTATCCAGTACCCCGTGCACTGAGACCCAGCACCCTGAGCACTGAGCACCCAGCACCCCGAGTACTGAGCACCCAGCACCCCTAGCACTGAGCACCCAGCACCCTGAGTACTGAGCACCAAGCACCCCGAGCACTGAGCACCCAGCACCCCGAGCTCTGAGCACCCAGCACCCCGAGCACTGAGCAACGAGAACCCCGAGCACTGTGCACCCAGCACCCTGAGAACTGAGCACCCAGCACCCTGAGTACTGAGCACCCAGCATCCTGAGCACTGAGTACTGAGCAGCCCAAGCACTGAGCACCCAGCAACCTGAGCACTGAGCACCCAGCACCCCTTGCACTGAGCACCCAGCACCCGGAGTACTGAGCACGCAGCACCCTGAGTACTGTGCACCCAGCACCCCGAGCACTTAGCACCCAGCACCCTGAGTACTGAGCACCCAGCACCCTGATTACTGAGAACCCAGCACCATGAGTACTGAGCACCCAGCACCCTGAGTACTGAGCACCCAGCACCCTGAGCACTGAGCACCCAGCAACCTGCGTACTGAGCACCCAGCACTCTGAGCACTGAGCACCCAGCACCCCGAGCACTGAGCACCCAGCACCCTGAGTACTGAGCACCGAGCACCCCGAGCACTGAGCACCCAGCACCCTGAGTACTGAGCACGGAGCACCCTGAGTACTGTGCACCCAGCACCCCGAGCACTTAGCACCCAGCACCCTGAGTACTGAGCACTGAGCACCCTGAGCACTGAGCACCCAGCACCCCGAGTACTGAGCACTGAGCACCCTGAGTACTGAGCACCCAGCACCCCGAGTACTGAGCACTGAGCACCCTGAGTACTGAGCACCCAGCACCCTGAGCACTGAGCACTGAGAACCCTGAGTACTGAGCACCGAGCACCCAGAGAACTGAGCACCCAGAACCCCGAGCACTGAGCACCCTGAGCTCTTAGCACCCTGAGTACTGAGCACCCAGCACCCTGAGTACTGAGCACCCAGCACCCTGAGCACTGAGCACCCAGCACCCCGAGCACTGAGCACCCAGCACCCTGAGTACAGAGCACCGAGCTCCCCGAGCACTGAGCACCCTGAGTACTGAGCACCCAGCACCCTGAGTACTGAGCACCCAGCACCCCGAGAATGAGCACCCTGAGCACTGAGTACCCAGCACCATGAGTACTGAGCACCGAGCACCCTGAGCACTGAGCACCCAGCACCCTGAGTACTGAGCACCCAGCACCCTGAGTACTGAGCACCCAGCAACCTGAGTACTGAGCACCCAGCACCCTGAGCACTGAGCACTGAGAACCCTGAGTACTGAGCACCGAGCACCCAGAGAACTGAGCACCCAGCACCCCGAGCACTGAGCACCCTGAGCTCTTAGCACCCTGAGTACTGAGCACCCAGCACCCTGAGTACTGAGCACCCAGCACCCTGAGCACTGAGCACCCAGCACCCCGAGCACTGAGCACCCAGCACCCTGAGTACTGAGCACTGAGCACCCAGCACCCGAGCACTGAGCACTCAGCACCCTGTGTACTGAGCACTGAGTACCCAGTACCCCGTGCACTGAGACCCAGCACCCTGAGAACTGAGCACCCAGCACCCCGAGTACTGAGCACCCAGCAGCCCGAGCACTGTGCACCCAGCACCCCGAGCACTGAGCACCCAGCACCCTGAGTACTGAGCACCCAGCACCCCGAGCACTGAGCACCCAGCACCCCGAGCTCTGAGCACCCAGCACCCCGAGCACTGAGCAACGAGAACCCCGAGCACTGTGCACCCAGCACCCTGAGAACTGAGCACCCTGCACCCTGAGTACTGAGCACCCAGCATCCTGAGCACTGAGTACTGAGCAGCCCAAGCACTGAGCACCCAGCACCCTGAGCACTGAGCACGCAGCACCCCTTGCACTGAGCACCCAGCACCCGGAGTACTGAGCACGCAGCACCCTGAGTACTGAGCACCCAGCACCCCGAGCACTGAGCACCCAGCACCCTGAGGACTGAGCACCCAGGACCCTGAGTACTGAGCACCCAGCACCCCGAGCACTGAGCACCCTGAGCTCTTAGCACCCTGAGTACTGAGCACCCAGCACCCTGAGTACGGAGCACCCAGCACCCTGAGCACTGAGCACCCAGCACCCTGAGTACTGAGCACCCAGCACCCTGAGTACTGAGCACTGAGCACCCCGAGCACTGAGCACCCAGCTCCCTGAGCACTGAGCACCCAGCACCCCGAGCACTGTGCACCCAGCACCCTGAGCACTGAGCACAGAGCACCCCGAGCACTGAGCACCCAGCACCCTGAGCACTGAGCACCTAGCACCCCGAGCACTGAGCACCCAGCACCCTGATCACTGAGCACCCAGCACCCCAAGTACTGAGCACCGAGCACCCCGAGAACTGAGCACCCAGCACCCCGAGCACTGAGCACTGAGCACCCTGAGCACTGAGCACCCAGCACCCCTAGTACTGAGCACTGAGCACCCTGAGTACTGAGCACCCAGCACCCCGAGTACTGAGCACTGAGCACCATGAGTACTGAGCACCCAGCAACCTGAGCACTGAGCACTGAGAACCCTGAGTACTGAGCACCGAGCACCCCGAGCACTGAGCACCCAGCACCCTGAGTACAGAGCACCGAGCTCCCCGAGCACTGAGCACCCTGAGTACTGAGCACCCAGCACCCTGAGTACTGAGCACCCAGCACCCCGAGAATGAGCACCCTGAGCACTGAGTACCCAGCACCATGAGTACTGAGCACCGAGCACCCTGAGCACTGAGCACCCAGCACCCTGACTACTGAGCACCCAGCACCCTGAGTACTGAGCACCCAGCACCCTGAGCACTGAGCACCCAGCAACCTGAGTACTGAGCACCCAGCACTCTGAGCACTGAGCACCCAGCACCCTGAGCACTGAGCACCCAGCACCCCGAGCACTGAGCACTGAGCACCCTGAGCACTGAGCACCCAGCACCCCGAGTACTGAGCACTGAGCACCCTGAGTACTGAGCACCCAGCACCCCGAGTACTGAGCACTGAGCACCCTGAGTACTGAGCACCCAGCACCCTGAGCACTGAGCACTGAGAACCCTGAGTACTGAGCACCGAGCACCCAGAGAACTGAGCACCCAGCACCCCGAGCACTGAGCACCCTGAGCTCTTAGCACCCTGAGTACTGAGCACCCAGCACCCTGAGTACTGAGCACCCAGCACCCTGAGCACTGAGCAGCCAGCACCCCGAATACTGAGCACCCAGCACCCTGAGTACTGAACACCCAGCACCCAGAGCACTGAGCACTGAGCACCCAGCACCCTGAGCACTGAGCACTGAGCAACCAGCACCCTGAGCACTGAGCACCCAGCACCCCGAGCACTGAGCACCCAGCACCCTGAGCACCCAGCACCCTGAGCACTGAGAACCCTGAGCACTGAGCAATGAGCACCCAGCACCCTGAGTACTGAGCACCCAACACTCTGAGCACTGAGCACCCAGCACGCTGAGTACTGAGAACCCAGCACCCCGAGCACTGAGCACCCAGCACCCTGTGTACTGAGCACCGAGCACCCCGAGCACTGAGCACCCAGCACCCTGAGTACTGAGCACCCAGCACCCCGAGAATGAGCACCCAGCACCCCGAGCACTGAGCACCCAGCACCCTGAGCACTGAGCACACAGCACCCTGAGTACTGAGCACCCAGCACCCCGAGCACTGAGCACCCAGCACACTGTGTACTGAGCACCCTGAGTACTGAGCACCCAGCAACCTGAGTACTGAGCACACTGCACCCCGAGCACTGAGCTCCCTGAGTACTGAGCACCCAGCACCCTGAGCACTGAGCACCCAGCACCCTGAGTACTGAGCACTGAGCACCCAGAGAACTGAGCACCCAGCACCCCGAGGACTGAGCACCCAGCACCCTGTGCACTGAGCACTGAGCATCCAGCACCCCGAGCACTGAGCACCCTGAGCTCTTAGCACCCAGAGTACTGAGCACCCAGCACCCTGAGTACGGAGCACCCAGCACCCTGAGCACTGAGCACCCAGCACCCTGAGCACTGAGCACCCAGCACCCCGAGCACTGAGCACCCAGCACCCCGAGCACTGAGCACCCAGCACCCCGAGCACTGAGCACCCAGCACCCCGAGCACTGTGCACCCAGCACCCTGAGCACTGAGCACACAGCACCCCGAGCACTGAGCACACAGCACCCTGAGCACTGAGCACCCAGCACCCCGAGCACTGAGCACCCAGCACCCTGAGCACTGAGCACCCAGCACCCCGAGTACTGAGCACCGAGCACCCCAAGAACTGAGCACCCAGCACCCCGAGCACTGAGCACTGAGCACCCTGAGCACTGAGCACCCAGCACCCCGAGTACTGAGCACTGAGCACCCTGAGTACTGAGAACCCAGCACCCCGAGTACTGAGCACTGAGCACCATGAGTACTGAGCACCCAGCACCCTGAGCACTGAGCACTGAGAACCCTGAGTACTGAGCACCGAGCACCCCGAGCACTGAGCACCCAGCACCCTGAGTACAGAGCACCGAGCTCCCCGAGCACTGAGCACCCTGAGTACTGAGCACCCAGCACCCTGAGTACTGAGCACCCAGCACCCCGAGAATGAGCACCCTGAGCACTGAGTACCCAGCACCATGAGTACTGAGCACCGAGCACCCTGAGCACTGAGCACCCAGCACCCTGAGTACTGAGCACCCAGCACCCTGAGTACTGAGCACCCAGCACCCTGAGCACTGAGCACCCAGCAACCTGAGTACTGAGCACCCAGCACACTGAGCACTGAGCACCCAGCACCCTGAGCACTGAGCAACCAGCACCCCGAGCACTGAGCACCGAGCACCCTGAGCACTGAGCACCCAGCACCCCGAGTACTGAGCACTGAGCACCCTGTGTACTGAGCACCCAGCACCCCGAGTACTGAGCACTGAGCACCCTGAGTACTGAGCACGCAGCACCCTGAGCACTGAGCACTGAGAACCCTGAGTACTGAGCACCGAGCACCCAGAGAACTGAGCACCCAGCACCCCGAGCACTGAGCACCCTGAGCTCTTAGCACCCTGAGTACTGAGCACCCAGCACCCTGAGTACTGAGCACCCAGCACCCTGAGCCCTGAGCACCCAGCACCCCGAGCACTGAGCACCCAGCACCCTGAGTACTGAGCACTGAGCACCCAGCACCCCGAGCACTGAGCACTCAGCACGCTGTGTACTGAACACTGAGTACCCAGTACCCCGTGCACTGAGACCCAGCACCCTGAGCACTGAGTACCCAGCAGCCCGAGCACTGAGCACCCAGCACCCCGACCACTGAGCACCCAGCACCCTGAGTACTGAGCACCCAGCACCCCGAGCACTGAGCACCCAGCACCCCGAGCACTTAGCACCCAGCACACCGAGCACTGAGCAACGAGCACCCCGAGCACTGTGCACCCAGCACCCTGAGAACTGAGCACCCAGCACCCTGAGTACTGAGCACCCAGCATCCGGAGCACTGAGTACTGAGCACCCCGAGCACTGAGCACCCAGCACCCTGAACACTGAGCACCCAGCACCCCTTGAACTGAGCACCCAGCACCCGGAGTACTGAGCACGCAGCACCCTGAGTACTGAGCACCCAGCACCCCGAGCACTGAGCACCCAGCACCCTGAGCACTGAGCACCCAGGACCCTGAGTACTGAGCACCCAGCACCCCGAGCACTGAGCACTCAGCACCCTGAGTACTGAGCACCGAGCACCCCGAGCACTGAGCACCCAGCACCCTGAGTACTGAGCACCCAGCACCCCGAGCACTGAGCACCCAGCACCCTGAGTACTGAGCACCGAGCACCCCGAGCACTGAGCACCCAGCACCCTGAGTACTGAGCACGGAGCACCCTGAGTACTGTGCACCCAGCACCCCGAGTACTGAGCACTGAGCACCCTGAGTACTGAGCACCCAGCACCCTGAGCACTGAGCACTGAGAACCCTGAGTACTGAGCACCGAGCACCCAGAGAACTGAGCACCCAGCACCCCGAGCACTGAGCACCCTGAGCTCTTAGCACCCTGAGTACTGAGCACCCAGCACCCTGAGTACTGAGCACCCAGCACCCTGAGCACTGAGCACCCAGCACTCCGAGCACTGAGCACCCAGCACCCTGAGTACTGAGCACTGAGGACCCAGCACCCCGAGCACTGAGCACTCAGCACCCTGTGTACTGTGCACTGAGTACCCAGTACCCCGTGCACTGAGACCCAGCACCCTGAGCACTGAGCACCCAGCACCCCGAATACTGAGCACCCAGCACCCTGAGTACTGAACACCCAGCACCCAGAGCACTGAGCACTGAGCACCCAGCACCCTGAGCACTGAGCACTGAGCAACCAGCACCCTGAGCACTGAGCACCCAGCACCCTGAGTACTGAGCACCCAGCACCCTGAGTACTGAGCACCCAGCACCCTGAGCACTGAGCACCCAGCAACCTGAGTACTGAGCACCCAGCACTCTGAGCACTGAGCACCCAGCACCCCGAGCACTGAGCACCCAGCACCCCGAGCACTGAGCACTCAGCACCCTGTGTACTGAACACTGAGTACCCAGTACCCCGTGCACTGAGACCCAGCACCCTGAGCACTGAGTACCCAGCACCCTGAGTACTGAGCACCCAGCAGCCCGAGCACTGAGCACCCAGCACCCCGAGCACTGAGCACCCAGCACCCTGAGTACTGAGCACCCAGCACCCCGAGCACTGAGCACCCAGCACCCCGAGCACTTAGCACCCAGCACACCGAGCACTGAGCAACGAGCACCCCGAGCACTGTGCACCCAGCACCCTGAGAACTGAGCACCCAGCACCCTGAGTACTGAGCACCCAGCATCCTGAGCACTGAGTACTGAGCACCCCGAGCACTGAGCACCCAGCACCCTGAACACTGAGCACCCAGCACCCCTTGAACTGAGCACCCAGCACCCGGAGTACTGAGCACGCAGCACCCTGAGTACTGAGCACCCAGCACCCCGAGCACTGAGCACCCAGCACCCTGAGCACTGAGCACCCAGGACCCTGAGTACTGAGCACCCAGCACCCCGAGCACTGAGCACCCAGCACCCTGAGTACTGAGCACCGAGCACCCCGAGCACTGAGCACCCAGCACCCTGAGTACTGAGCACCGAGCACCCCGAGCACTGAGCACCCAGCACCCTGAGTACTGAGCACCGAGCACCCCGAGCACTGAGCACCCAGCACCCTGAGTACTGAGCACGGAGCACCCTGAGTACTGTGCACCCAGCACCCCGAGTACTGAGCACCCAGCACTCTGAGCACTGAGCACCCAGCACCCTGAGCACTGAGCACCCAGCACCCCGAGCACTGAGCACTGAGCACCCTGAGCACTGAGCACCCAGCACCCCGAGTACTGAGCACTGAGCACCCTGAGTACTGAGCACCCAGCACCCCGAGTACTGAGCACTGAGCACCCTGAGTACTGAGCACCCAGCACCCTGAGCACTGAGCACTGAGAACCCTGAGTACTGAGCACCGAGCACCCAGAGAACTGAGCACCCAGCACCCCGAGCACTGAGCACCCTGAGCTCTTAGCACCCTGAGTACTGAGCACCCAGCACCCTGAGTACTGAGCACCCAGCACCCTGAGCACTGAGCAGCCAGCACCCCGAATACTGAGCACCCAGCACCCTGAGTACTGAACACCCAGCACCCAGAGCACTGAGCACTGAGCACCCAGCACCCTGAGCACTGAGCACTGAGCAACCAGCACCCTGAGCACTGAGCACCCAGCACCCCGAGCACTGAGCACCCAGCACCCTGAGCACCCAGCACCCTGAGCACTGAGAACCCTGAGCACTGAGCAATGAGCACCCAGCACCCTGAGTACTGAGCACCCAACACTCTGAGCACTGAGCACCCAGCACGCTGAGTACTGAGCACCCAGCACCCCGAGCACTGAGCACCCAGCACCCTGTGTACTGAGCACCGAGCACCCCGAGCACTGAGCACCCAGCACCCTGAGTACTGAGCACCCAGCACCCCGAGAATGAGCACCCAGCACCCCGAGCACTGAGCACCCAGCACCCTGAGCACTGAGCACACAGCACCCTGAGTACTGAGCACCCAGCACCCCGAGCACTGAGCACCCAGCACACTGTGTACTGAGCACCCTGAGTACTGAGCACCCAGCAACCTGAGTACTGAGCACACTGCACCCCGAGCACTGAGCTCCCTGAGTACTGAGCACCCAGCACCCTGAGCACTGAGCACCCAGCACCCTGAGTACTGAGCACTGAGCACCCAGAGAACTGAGCACCCAGCACCCCGAGGACTGAGCACCCAGCACCCTGTGCACTGAGCACTGAGCATCCAGCACCCCGAGCACTGAGCACCCTGAGCTCTTAGCACCCAGAGTACTGAGCACCCAGCACCCTGAGTACGGAGCACCCAGCACCCTGAGCACTGAGCACCCAGCACCCTGAGCACTGAGCACCCAGCACCCCGAGCACTGAGCACCCAGCACCCCGAGCACTGAGCACCCAGCACCCCGAGCACTGAGCACCCAGCACCCCGAGCACTGTGCACCCAGCACCCTGAGCACTGAGCACACAGCACCCCGAGCACTGAGCACACAGCACCCTGAGCACTGAGCACCCAGCACCCCGAGCACTGAGCACCCAGCACCCTGAGCACTGAGCACCCAGCACCCCGAGTACTGAGCACCGAGCACCCCAAGAACTGAGCACCCAGCACCCCGAGCACTGAGCACTGAGCACCCTGAGCACTGAGCACCCAGCACCCCGAGTACTGAGCACTGAGCACCCTGAGTACTGAGAACCCAGCACCCCGAGTACTGAGCACTGAGCACCATGAGTACTGAGCACCCAGCACCCTGAGCACTGAGCACTGAGAACCCTGAGTACTGAGCACCGAGCACCCCGAGCACTGAGCACCCAGCACCCTGAGTACAGAGCACCGAGCTCCCCGAGCACTGAGCACCCTGAGTACTGAGCACCCAGCACCCTGAGTACTGAGCACCCAGCACCCCGAGAATGAGCACCCTGAGCACTGAGTACCCAGCACCATGAGTACTGAGCACCGAGCACCCTGAGCACTGAGCACCCAGCACCCTGAGTACTGAGCACCCAGCACCCTGAGTACTGAGCACCCAGCACCCTGAGCACTGAGCACCCAGCAACCTGAGTACTGAGCACCCAGCACACTGAGCACTGAGCACCCAGCACCCTGAGCACTGAGCAACCAGCACCCCGAGCACTGAGCACCGAGCACCCTGAGCACTGAGCACCCAGCACCCCGAGTACTGAGCACTGAGCACCCTGTGTACTGAGCACCCAGCACCCCGAGTACTGAGCACTGAGCACCCTGAGTACTGAGCACGCAGCACCCTGAGCACTGAGCACTGAGAACCCTGAGTACTGAGCACCGAGCACCCAGAGAACTGAGCACCCAGCACCCCGAGCACTGAGCACCCTGAGCTCTTAGCACCCTGAGTACTGAGCACCCAGCACCCTGAGTACTGAGCACCCAGCACCCTGAGCCCTGAGCACCCAGCACCCCGAGCACTGAGCACCCAGCACCCTGAGTACTGAGCACTGAGCACCCAGCACCCCGAGCACTGAGCACTCAGCACGCTGTGTACTGAACACTGAGTACCCAGTACCCCGTGCACTGAGACCCAGCACCCTGAGCACTGAGTACCCAGCAGCCCGAGCACTGAGCACCCAGCACCCCGACCACTGAGCACCCAGCACCCTGAGTACTGAGCACCCAGCACCCCGAGCACTGAGCACCCAGCACCCCGAGCACTTAGCACCCAGCACACCGAGCACTGAGCAACGAGCACCCCGAGCACTGTGCACCCAGCACCCTGAGAACTGAGCACCCAGCACCCTGAGTACTGAGCACCCAGCATCCGGAGCACTGAGTACTGAGCACCCCGAGCACTGAGCACCCAGCACCCTGAACACTGAGCACCCAGCACCCCTTGAACTGAGCACCCAGCACCCGGAGTACTGAGCACGCAGCACCCTGAGTACTGAGCACCCAGCACCCCGAGCACTGAGCACCCAGCACCCTGAGCACTGAGCACCCAGGACCCTGAGTACTGAGCACCCAGCACCCCGAGCACTGAGCACTCAGCACCCTGAGTACTGAGCACCGAGCACCCCGAGCACTGAGCACCCAGCACCCTGAGTACTGAGCACCCAGCACCCCGAGCACTGAGCACCCAGCACCCTGAGTACTGAGCACCGAGCACCCCGAGCACTGAGCACCCAGCACCCTGAGTACTGAGCACGGAGCACCCTGAGTACTGTGCACCCAGCACCCCGAGTACTGAGCACTGAGCACCCTGAGTACTGAGCACCCAGCACCCTGAGCACTGAGCACTGAGAACCCTGAGTACTGAGCACCGAGCACCCAGAGAACTGAGCACCCAGCACCCCGAGCACTGAGCACCCTGAGCTCTTAGCACCCTGAGTACTGAGCACCCAGCACCCTGAGTACTGAGCACCCAGCACCCTGAGCACTGAGCACCCAGCACTCCGAGCACTGAGCACCCAGCACCCTGAGTACTGAGCACTGAGGACCCAGCACCCCGAGCACTGAGCACTCAGCACCCTGTGTACTGTGCACTGAGTACCCAGTACCCCGTGCACTGAGACCCAGCACCCTGAGCACTGAGCACCCAGCACCCCGAATACTGAGCACCCAGCACCCTGAGTACTGAACACCCAGCACCCAGAGCACTGAGCACTGAGCACCCAGCACCCTGAGCACTGAGCACTGAGCAACCAGCACCCTGAGCACTGAGCACCCAGCACCCTGAGTACTGAGCACCCAGCACCCTGAGTACTGAGCACCCAGCACCCTGAGCACTGAGCACCCAGCAACCTGAGTACTGAGCACCCAGCACTCTGAGCACTGAGCACCCAGCACCCCGAGCACTGAGCACCCAGCACCCCGAGCACTGAGCACTCAGCACCCTGTGTACTGAACACTGAGTACCCAGTACCCCGTGCACTGAGACCCAGCACCCTGAGCACTGAGTACCCAGCACCCTGAGTACTGAGCACCCAGCAGCCCGAGCACTGAGCACCCAGCACCCCGAGCACTGAGCACCCAGCACCCTGAGTACTGAGCACCCAGCACCCCGAGCACTGAGCACCCAGCACCCCGAGCACTTAGCACCCAGCACACCGAGCACTGAGCAACGAGCACCCCGAGCACTGTGCACCCAGCACCCTGAGAACTGAGCACCCAGCACCCTGAGTACTGAGCACCCAGCATCCTGAGCACTGAGTACTGAGCACCCCGAGCACTGAGCACCCAGCACCCTGAACACTGAGCACCCAGCACCCCTTGAACTGAGCACCCAGCACCCGGAGTACTGAGCACGCAGCACCCTGAGTACTGAGCACCCAGCACCCCGAGCACTGAGCACCCAGCACCCTGAGCACTGAGCACCCAGGACCCTGAGTACTGAGCACCCAGCACCCCGAGCACTGAGCACCCAGCACCCTGAGTACTGAGCACCGAGCACCCCGAGCACTGAGCACCCAGCACCCTGAGTACTGAGCACCGAGCACCCCGAGCACTGAGCACCCAGCACCCTGAGTACTGAGCACCGAGCACCCCGAGCACTGAGCACCCAGCACCCTGAGTACTGAGCACGGAGCACCCTGAGTACTGTGCACCCAGCACCCCGAGTACTGAGCACTGAGCACCCTGAGTACTGAGCACCCAGCACCCTGAGCACTGAGCACTGAGAACCCTGAGTACTGAGCACCGAGCACCCAGAGAACTGAGCACCCAGCACCCCGAGCACTGAGCACCCTGAGCTCTTAGCACCCTGAGTACTGAGCACCCAGCACCCTGAGTACTGAGCACCCAGCACCCTGAGCACTGAGCACCCAGCACCCCGAGCACTGAGCACCCAGCACCCTGAGTACTGAGCACTGAGCACCCAGCACCCCGAGCACTGAGCACTCAGCACCCTGTGTACTGTGCACTGAGTACCCAGTACCCCGTGCACTGAGACCCAGCACCCTGAGCACTGAGCACCCAGCACCCCGAATACTGAGCACCCAGCACCCTGAGTACTGAACACCCAGCACCCAGAGCACTGAGCACTGAGCACCCAGCACCCTGAGCACTGAGCACTGAGCAACCAGCACCCTGAGCACCCAGCACCCTGAGCACTGAGAACCCTGAGCACTGAGCAATGAGCACCCAGCACCCTGAGTACTGAGCACCCAACACTCTGAGCACTGAGCACCCAGCACGCTGAGTACTGAGCACCCAGCACCCCGAGCACTGAGCACCCAGCACCCTGTGTACTGAGCACCGAGCACCCCGAGCACTGAGCACCCAGCACCCTGAGTACTGAGCACCCAGCACCCCGAGAATGAGCACCCAGCACCCCGAGCACTGAGCACCCAGCACCCTGAGCACTGAGCACCCAGCACCCTGAGTACTGAGCACCCAGCACCCTGAGTACTGAGCACCCTGAGTACTGAGCACCCAGCACCCTGAGTACTGAGCACCCTGAGTACTGAGCACCCAGCAACCTGAGTACTGAGCACCCTGCACCCCGAGCACTGAGCTCCCTGAGTACTGAGCACCCAGCACCCTGAGCACTGAGCACCCAGCACCCTGAGTACTGAGCACTGAGCACCCAGAGAACTGAGCACCCAGCACCCCGAGGACTGAGCACCCAGCACCCTGTGCACTGAGCACTGAGCATCCAGCACCCCGAGCACTGAGCACCCTGAGCTCTTAGCACCCAGAGTACTGAGCACCCAGCACCCTGAGTACGGAGCACCCAGCACCCTGAGCACTGAGCACCCAGCACCCCGAGCACTGAGCACCCAGCACCCTGAGCACTGAGCACCCAGCACCCCGAGTACTGAGCACCGAGCACCCCGAGAACTGAGCACCCAGCACCCCGAGCGCTGAGCACTGAGCACACTGAGCACTGAGCACCCAGCACCCCGAGTACTGAGCACTGAGCACCCTGAGTACTGAGAACCCAGCACCCCGAGTACTGAGCACTGAGCACCATGAGTACTGAGAACCCAGCACCCTGAGCACTGAGCACTGAGAACCCTGAGTACTGAGCACCGAGCACCCCGAGCACTGAGCACCCAGCACCCTGAGTACAGAGCACCGAGCTCCCCGAGCACTGAGCACCCTGAGTACTGAGCACCCAGCACCCTGAGTACTGAGCACCCAGCACCCCGAGAATGAGCACCCTGAGCACTGAGTACCCAGCACCATGAGTACTGAGCACCGAGCACCCTGAGCACTGAGCACCCAGCACCCTGAGTACTGAGCACCCAGCACCCTGAGTACTGAGCACCCAGCACCCTGAGCACTGAGCACCCAGCAACCTGAGTACTGAGCACCCAGCACTCTGAGCACTGAGCACCCAGCACCCCCAGCACTGAGCAACCAGCACCCCGAGCACTGAGCACTGAGCACCCTGAGCACTGAGCACCCAGCACCCCGAGTACTGAGCACTGAGCACCCTGAGTACTGAGCACCCAGCACCCTGAGTACTGAGCACCCAGCACCCTGAGCACTGAGCACTGAGAACCCTGAGTACTGAGCACCCAGCACCCTGAGCACTGAGAACCCAGCACCCTGAGTACTGAGCACCCAGCACCCCGAGCACTGAGCAACCAGCACCCTGAGTATTGAGCACTGAGCACCCTGAGAACTGAGCACCGAACACCCTGAGTACTGAGCACCCAGCACCCTGAGCACTGAGCACCCAGCACCCTGAGTACTGAGCACCCAACACCCTGAGTACTGAGCCCCCAGCACCCTGAGCACTGAGCACCCAGCACCCCGAGCACTGAGCACCCAGCACCCTGAGTACTGAGCATCAAGCACGCTGAGCACTGAGCACCCAGCACCCTGAGCACTGAGCACCCAGCACCCTGAGCACTGAGCACTCAGCACCCTGAGTACTGAGCACCGAGCACCCCGAGCACTGAGCACCAGGTACCCCGAGCACTGAGCACCCAGCACCCTGAGTACTGAGCACCAAGCACCCTGAGTACTGAGCACTGAGCACTGAGCACCCTGAGCACTGAGCACCCAGCACCCTGAGCACTGAGCACCCAGCATCCTGAGCACTGAGTACTGAGCACCCAGCACCCTGAGCACTGAGCACCCACCACCCTGAGCACTGAGCAACAAGCACCCTGAGTACTGAGCACCCAGCACCCCAAACACTGAGCACCGAGCACCCTGAGAACTGAGCACCGAGCACCCTGAGTACTGAGCACCCAGCACCATGAGTACTGAGTACCGAGCACCCTGAGCACTGAGCACCCAGCCCCCTGAGTACTGAGCACCCAGCACCATGAGTACTGAGCACCCAGCACCCTGAGCACTGAGCACCCTGAGGACTGAGTACCCAGCACCCCGAGCACTGAGCACCCAGCACCCTGAGCACTGAGCACCCTGAGGACTGAGCACCCAGCACCCTGAGCACTGAGCACCCAGCACCCTGAGTACTGAGCACCGATCACCCTGAGCACTGAGCACCCAGCACCCTGAGCACTGAGCACCCAGCACCCTGAGTACTGAGCAACCTGAGTACTGAGCACCGATCACCCTGAGCACTGAGCACCCAGCACCCTGAGTACTGAGCACCCAGCACCCTGAGCACTGAGCACCCAGCACCCTGAGTACTGAGCACCCAGCACCCTGAGTTCTGAGCACCCAGCACCCTGAGTACTGATTACCCAGCACCCTGAGCACTGAGCACCCAGCACCCTGAGTAATGAGCACCGAGCACCCTGAGTACTGAGCACCCAGCACCCTGAGTACTGAGCACCCAGCACCCTGAGCACTGAGAACCCAGCACCCTGAGTACTGAGCACCCAGCACCCTGAGTACTGAGCACCCAGCAACCCTGAGTACTGAGCACCCAGCACCCTGAGTACTGAGCACCGAGCACCCCGAGCACTGAGCAACCAGCACCCTGAGTATTGAGCACTGAGCACCCTGAGAACTGAGCACCGAACACCCTGAGTACTGAGCACCCAGCACCCTGAGGACTGAGCACCCAGCACCCCGAGCACTGAGCACCCAGCACCCTGAGCACTGAGCACCCTGAGGACTGAGCACCCAGCACCCTGAGTACTGAGCACCCAGCACCCTGAGTACTGAGCACCCAGCACCCTGAGTACTGAGCACCCAGCACCCTGAGTACTGAGCACCCAGGACCCTGAGCACTGAGCACCCAGCACCCCGAGCACTGAGCACCCAGCACCCCGAGCACTGAGCACCCAGGACACCGAGCAATGATCAACCAGCACCCTGAGCACTGAGCACCCAGCACCCTGAGCACTGAGCACCCAGCACCCTGAGCACTGAGTACCCAGCACCCTGAGAACTGAGCACCCAGCACCCTGAGTACTGATCACCGAGCACCCCGAGCACTGAGCACCCAGCACCCTGAGTACTGAGCACCCAGCACGATGAGTACTGGGCACCCAGCACCCTGAGCACTGAGCACCCATCACCCTGAGTACTGAGCAACCTGAGTACTGAGCACCGATCACCCTGAGCACTGAGCACCCAGCACCCTAAGTACTGAGCACCCAGCACCCTGAGCACTGAGCACCCAGCACCCTGAGTACTGAGCACCCAGCACCCTGAGTTCTGAGCACCCAGCACCCTGAGTACTGATTACCCAGCACCCTGAGCACTGAGCACCCAGCACCCTGAGTAATGAGCACCGAGCACCCTGAGTACTGAGCACCCAGCACCCTGAGTACTGAGCACCCAGCACCCTGAGCACTGAGAACCCAGCAACCTGAGTACTGAGCACCCAGCACCCTGAGTACTGAGCACCCAGCAACCCTGAGTACTGAGCACCCAGCACCCTGAGTACTGAGCACCGAGCACCCCGAGCACTGAGCAACCAGCACCCTGAGTATTGAGCACTGAGCACCCTGAGAACTGAGCACCGAACACCCTGAGTACTGAGCACCCAGCACCCTGAGGACTGAGCACCCAGCACCCTGAGCACTGAGCACCCAGCACCCTGAGTACTGAGCACCCAGCACCCTGAGTACTGAGCACCCAGCACCCTGAGCACTGAGCACCCAGCACCCTGAGTACTGAGCACCCAGCACCCTGAGTACTGAGCACCCAGCACCCTGAGCACTGAGCACCCAGCACCCCGAGCACTGAGCACCCAGCACCCCGAGCACTGAGCACCCAGGACCCCGAGCACTGAGCACCCAGCACCCTGAGTACTGAGCACCGAGCTCCCCGAGCACTGAGCACCCTGAGTACTGAGCACCCAGCACCCTTAGTACTGAGCACCCAGCACCCCGAGCACTGAGCACCCAGCACCCTGAGTACTGAGCACCCAGCACGCCGAGCACTGAGCACCCAGCACCCCGAGCACTGAGCACCCAGCACACCGAGCACTGAGCAACGAGCACCCCGAGCACTGTGCACCCAGCACCCTGAGAACTGAGCACCCAGCACCCTGAGTACTGAGCACCCAGCATCCTGAGCACTGAGTACTGAGCACCCCGAGCACTGAGCACCCAGCACCCTGAACACTGAGCACCCAGCACCCCTTGCACTGAGCACCCAGCACCCGGAGTACTGAGCACGCAGCACCCTGAGTACTGAGCACCCAGCACCCCGAGCACTGAGCACCCAGCACCCTGAGCACTGAGCACCCAGGACCCTGAGTACTGAGCACCCAGCACCCCGAGCACTGAGCACCCAGCACCCTGAGTATTGAGCACCGAGCACCCCGAGCACTGAGCACCCAGCACCCTGAGTACTGAGCACCGAGCACCCCGAGCACTGAGCACCCAGCACCCTGAGTACTGAGCACCGAGCACCCCGAGCACTGAGCACCCAGCACCCTGAGTACTGAGCACGGAGCACCCTGAGTACTGTGCACCCAGCACCCCGAGCACTTAGCACCCAGCACCCTGAGTACTGAGCACCCAGCACCCTGAGCACTGAGCATCCAGCACCCCGAGCACTGAACACCCAGCACTCTGAGTACTGAGAACCGAGCACCCCGAGCACTGAGCACCCAGCACCTTGAGCACTGAGCACCCTGAGTACTGAGCACCCAGCACCCTGAGTACTGAGCACCCAGCACCCCGAGCACTGAGCACGGAGCACCCCGAGGACTGAGCACCCAGCACCCTGATCACTGAGCACAGAGCACCCCGAGGACTGAGCACCCAGCACACTGAGCACTGAGCACCCAGCACCCCGAGCACTGAGCACCCAGCACCCTGAGCACTGAGCACCCAGCACCCCGAGTACTGAGCACCGAGCACCCCGAGAACTGAGCACCCAGCACCCCGAGCACTGAGCACTGAGCACCCTGAGCACTGAGCACCCAGCACCCCGAGTACTGAGCACTGAGCACCCTAAGTACTGAGCACCCAGCACCCCGAGAATGAGCACCCTGAGCACTGAGTACCCAGCACCATGAGTACTGAGCACCGAGCACCCTGAGCACTGAGCACCCAGCACCCTGAGTACTGAGCACCCAGCACCCTGAGTACTGAGCCCCCAGCAACCTGAGCACTGAGCACTGAGAACCCTGAGCACTGAGCACCCAGCACCCCGAGTACTGAGCAATGAGCACCCTGAGTACTGAGCACCCAGCAACCCAAGTACTGAGCACTGAGCACCCTGAGTACTGAGCAACCAGCACCCTGAGCACTGAGCACTGAGAACCCTGAGTACTGAGCACCGAGCACCCCGAGGACTGAGCACCCAGCACCCTGAGTACTGAGCACTGAGCACCCAGCACCCCGAGCACTGAGCACCCTGAGCTCTTAGCACCCTGAGTACTGAGCACCCAGCACCCTGAGTACTGAGCACCCAGCACCCTGAGCACTGAGCACCCAGCACCCCGAGCACTGAGCACCCAGCACCCTGAGTACTGAGCACTGAGCACCCAGCACCCCGAGCACTGAGCACTCAGCACCCTGTGTACTGTGCACTGAGTACCCAGTACCCCGTGCACTGAGACCCAGCACCCTGAGCACTGAGCACCCAGCACCCCGAATACTGAGCACCCAGCACCCTGAGTACTGAACACCCAGCACCCAGAGCACTGAGCACTGAGCACCCAGCACCCTGAGCACTGAGCACTGAGCAACCAGCACCCTGAGCACTGAGCACCCAGCACCCCGAGCACTGAGCACCCAGCACCCTGAGCACCCAGCACCCTGAGCACTGAGAACCCTGAGCACTGAGCAATGAGCACCCAGCACCCTGAGTACTGAGCACCCAACACTCTGAGCACTGAGCAGCCAGCACGCTTAGTACTGAGCACCCAGCACCCCGAGCACTGAGCACCCAGCACCCTGTGTACTGAGCACCGAGCACCCCGAGCACTGAGCACCCAGCACCCTGAGTACTGAGCACCCAGCACCCCGAGAATGAGCACCCAGCACCCCGAGCACTGAGCACCCAGCACCCTGAGCACTGAGCACCCAGCACCCTGAGTACTGAGCACCCAGCACCCCGAGCACTGAGCACCCAGCACCCTGAGTACTGAGCACCCTGAGTACTGAGCACGCAGCAACCTGAGTACTGAGCACCCTGCACCCCGAGCACTGAGCTCCCTGAGTACTGAGCACCCAGCACCCTGAGCACTGAGCACCCAGCACCCTGAGTACTGAGCTCTGAGCACCCAGAGAACTGAGCACCCAGCAACCCGAGGACTGAGCACCCAGCACCCTGTGCACTGAGCACTGAGCATCCAGCACCCCGAGCACTGAGCACCCTGAGCTCTTAGCACCCAGAGTACTGAGCACCCAGCACCCTGAGTACGGAGCACCCAGCACCCTGAGCACTGAGCACCCAGCACCCTGAGTACTGAGCACCCAGCACCCTGAGTACTGAGCACCGAGCACCCCGAGCACTGAGCACCCAGCACCCTGAGCACTGAGCACCCAGCACCCCGAGCACTGTGCACCCAGCACCCTGAGCACTGAGCACACAGCACCCCGAGCACTGAGCACCCAGCACCCTGAGCACTGAGCACCCAGCACCCCGAGCACTGAGCACCCAGCACCCTGAGCACTGAGCACACAGCACCCCGAGTACTGAGCACCGAGCACCCCGAGAACTGAGCACCCAGCACCCCGAGCACTGAGCACTGAGCACCCTGAGCACTGAGTACCCAGCACCCCGAGTACTGAGCACCCAGCAGCCCGAGCACTGAGCACCCAGCACCCCGAGCACTGAGCACCCAGCACCCTGAGTACTGAGCACCCAGCACCCCGAGCACTGAGCACCCAGCACCCCGAGCACTGAGCACCCAGCACACCGAGCACTGAGCAACGAGCACCCCGAGCACTGTGCACCCAGCACCCTGAGAACTGAGCACCCAGCACCCTCAGTACTGAGCACCCAGCATCCTGAGCACTGAGTACTGAGCACCCCGAGCACTGAGCACCCAGCACCCTGAGTACTGAGCACCCAGCACACTGAGCACTGAGCATCCAGCACCCCGAGCACTGAACACCCAGCACTCTGAGTACTGAGAACCGAGCACCCCGAGCACTGAGCACCCAGCACCTTGAGCACTGAGCACCCTGAGTACTGAGCACCCAGCACCCTGAGTACTGAGCACCCAGCACCAAGAGCACTGAGCACGGAGCACCCCGAGGACTGAGCAGCCAGCACCCTGATCACTGAGCACAGAGCACCCCGAGGACTGAGCACCCAGCACCCTGAGCACTGAGCACCCAGCACCCCGAGCACTGAGCACCCAGCACCCTGAGCACTGAGCACCCAGCACCCCGAGTACTGAGCACCGAGCACCCCGAGAACTGAGCACCCAGCACCCCGAGCACTGAGCACTGAGCACCCTGAGCACTGAGCACCCAGCACCCCGAGTACTGAGCACTGAGCACCCTAAGTACTGAGCACCCAGCACCCCGAGTACTGAGCACTGAGCACCCTAAGTACTGAGCACTGAGCACCCTGAGTTCTGAGCACCCAGCACCCTGAGTACTGATTACCCAGCACCCTGAGCACTGAGCACCCAGCACCCTGAGTACTGAGCACCGAGCACCCTGAGTACTGAGCACCCAGCACCCTGAGTACTGAGCACCCAGCACCCTGAGCACTGAGCACCCAGCACCCTGAGTTCTGAGCACCCAGCACCCTGAGTACTGATTACCCAGCACCCTGAGCACTGAGCACCCAGCACCCTGAGTACTGAGCACCGAGCACCCTGAGTACTGAGCACCCAGCACCCTGAGTACTGAGCACCCAGCACCCTGAGCACTGAGAACCCAGCACCCTGAGTACTGAGCACCCAGCACCCCGAGCACTGAGCAACCAGCACCCTGAGTATTGAGCACTGAGCACCCTGAGAACTGAGCACCGAACACCCTGAGTACTGAGCACCCAGCACCCTGAGCACTGAGCACCCAGCACCCTGAGTACTGAGCACCCAGCACCCTGAGTACTGAGCCCCCAGCACCCTGAGCACTGAGCACCCAGCACCCCGAGCACTGAGCACCCAGCACCCTGAGTACTGAGCATCAAGCACGCTGAGCACTGAGCACCCAGCACCCTGAGCACTGAGCACCCAGCACCCTGAGCACTGAGCACTCAGCACCCTGAGTACTGAGCACCGAGCACCCCGAGCACTGAGCACCAGGTACCCCGAGCACTGAGCACCCAGCACCCTGAGTACTGAGCACCAAGCACCCTGAGTACTGAGCACTGAGCACTGAGCACCCTGAGCACTGAGCACCCAGCACCCTGAGCACTGAGCACCCAGCATCCTGAGCACTGAGTACTGAGCACCCAGCACCCTGAGCACTGAGCACCCACCACCCTGAGCACTGAGCAACAAGCACCCTGAGTACTGAGCACCCAGCACCCCAAACACTGAGCACCGAGCACCCTGAGAACTGAGCACCGAGCACCCTGAGTACTGAGCACCCAGCACCATGAGTACTGAGTACCGAGCACCCTGAGCACTGAGCACCCAGCCCCCTGAGTACTGAGCACACAGCACCATGAGTACTGAGCACCCAGCACCCTGAGCACTGAGCACCCTGAGGACTGAGTACCCAGCACCCCGAGCACTGAGCACCCAGCACCCTGAGCACTGAGCACCCTGAGGACTGAGCACCCAGCACCCTGAGCACTGAGCACCCAGCACCCTGAGTACTGAGCACCGATCACCCTGAGCACTGAGCACCCAGCACCCTGAGCACTGAGCACCCAGCACCCTGAGTACTGAGCAACCTGAGTACTGAGCACCGATCACCCTGAGCACTGAGCACCCAGCACCCTGAGTACTGAGCACCCAGCACCCTGAGCACTGAGCACCCAGCACCCTGAGTACTGAGCACCCAGCACCCTGAGTTCTGAGCACCCAGCACCCTGAGTACTGATTACCCAGCACCCTGAGCACTGAGCACCCAGCACCCTGAGTAATGAGCACCGAGCACCCTGAGTACTGAGCACCCAGCACCCTGAGTACTGAGCACCCAGCACCCTGAGCACTGAGAACCCAGCACCCTGAGTACTGAGCACCCAGCACCCTGAGTACTGAGCACCCAGCAACCCTGAGTACTGAGCACCCAGCACCCTGAGTACTGAGCACCGAGCACCCCGAGCACTGAGCAACCAGCACCCTGAGTATTGAGCACTGAGCACCCTGAGAACTGAGCACCGAACACCCTGAGTACTGAGCACCCAGCACCCTGAGGACTGAGCACCCAGCACCCCGAGCACTGAGCACCCAGCACCCTGAGCACTGAGCACCCTGAGGACTGAGCACCCAGCACCCTGAGTACTGAGCACCCAGCACCCTGAGTACTGAGCACCCAGCACCCTGAGTACTGAGCACCCAGCACCCTGAGTACTGAGCACCCAGGACCCTGAGCACTGAGCACCCAGCACCCCGAGCACTGAGCACCCAGGACACCGAGCAATGATCAACCAGCACCCTGAGCACTGAGCACCCAGCACCCTGAGCACTGAGCACCCAGCACCCTGAGCACTGAGTACCCAGCACCCTGAGAACTGAGCACCCAGCACCCTGAGTACTGATCACCGAGCACCCCGAGCACTGAGCACCCAGCACCCTGAGTACTGAGCACCCAGCACGATGAGTACTGGGCACCCAGCACCCTGAGCACTGAGCACCCATCACCCTGAGTACTGAGCAACCTGAGTACTGAGCACCGATCACCCTGAGCACTGAGCACCCAGCACCCTAAGTACTGAGCACCCAGCACCCTGAGCACTGAGCACCCAGCACCCTGAGTACTGAGCACCCAGCACCCTGAGTTCTGAGCACCCAGCACCCTGAGTACTGATTACCCAGCACCCTGAGCACTGAGCACCCAGCACCCTGAGTAATGAGCACCGAGCACCCTGAGTACTGAGCACCCAGCACCCTGAGTACTGAGCACCCAGCACCCTGAGCACTGAGAACCCAGCAACCTGAGTACTGAGCACCCAGCACCCTGAGTACTGAGCACCCAGCAACCCTGAGTACTGAGCACCCAGCACCCTGAGTACTGAGCACCGAGTACCCCGAGCACTGAGCAACCAGCACCCTGAGTATTGAGCACTGAGCACCCTGAGAACTGAGCACCGAACACCCTGAGTACTGAGCACCCAGCACCCTGAGGACTGAGCACCCAGCACCCTGAGCACTGAGCACCCAGCACCCTGAGTACTGAGCACCCAGCACCCTGAGTACTGAGCACCCAGCACCCTGAGCACTGAGCACCCAGCACCCTGAGTACTGAGCACCCAGCACCCTGAGTACTGAGCACCCAGCACCCTGAGCACTGAGCACCCAGCACCCCGAGCACTGAGCACCCAGCACCCCGAGCACTGAGCACCCAGGACCCCGAGCACTGAGCACCCAGCACCCTGAGTACTGAGCACCGAGCTCCCCGAGCACTGAGCACCCTGAGTACTGAGCACCCAGCACCCTTAGTACTGAGCACCCAGCACCCCGAGAATGAGCACCCTGAGCACTGAGCACCCAGCACCCTGAGTACTGAGCACCCAGCACCCTAAGCACTGACGACCCAGCACCCTGAACATTGAGCACCCAGCACCCTGAGTACTGAACACCCAGCACCCTTAGCACTGAGCACTGAGCACCCAGCACCCTGAGCACTGAGCACTGAGCACCCAGCCTCCTGAAAACTGAGTACCCAGCACCCCGAGCACTGAGTACCCAGCACCCTGAGCCCCCAGCACCCTGAGCACTGAGCACCCTGAGCACTGAGCACCCAGCACCCTGAGTACTAAGCAGCCAACACTCTGAGCAAAGAGCAGCCAGCACGCTGAGTACTGAGCACTGAGCACCCAGCACCCTGAGTACTGAGCACCCAGCACCACGAGCACTGAGCACCCAGCACCCTGTGTACAGAGCACCGAGCACCCCGAGCACTGAGCATCCAACACGCTGAGTACTGAGCACCCAGCACGCCGAGAATGAGCACCCAGCACCTCGAGCACTGAGCACCCTGCACCCTGAGCACTGAGCACCCAGCACCCTGAGTACTGAGCACCCAGCACCCCGAGCACTGAGCACCCAGCACCCTGAGTACTAAGCACCCTGAGTACTGAGCACCCAGAACCCTGAGTACTGAGCACCCTGCACCCCGAGCACTGAGCTCCCTGAGTACTGAGCACCCAGCACCCCGAGCACTGAGCACCCAGCACCACGAGCACTGAGCACTGAGCACCCTGAGCACTGAGCACCCAGCACCACGAGTACTGAGCACTGAGCACCCTGAGTACTGAGTACCCAGCACCCCGAGTACTGAGCACTGAGCACCCTGAGTACTGAGCACCCAGCACCCTGAGCACTGAGCACTGAGAACCCTGAGTACTGAGCACCGAGCACCCCGAGCACTGAGCACCCAGCACCCCGAGCACTGAGCACCCAGCATCCTGTGTACTGAGCACTGAGTACCCAGTACCCCCGAGCACTGAGACCCAGCACCCTGAGCTCTGAGCACCCAGCACCCCGAGTACTGAGCACCCAGCACCCCGAGCACTGAGCACCCAGCACCCCGAGCACTGAGCACCCAGCACCCTGAGTACTGAGCACCCAGCACCCCGAGCACTGAGCACCCAGCACCCCGAGCACTGAGCACCCAGCACCCTGAGTACTGAGCACCAAGCACCCCGAGCACTGAGCACCGAGCACCCCGAGCACTGAGCACCCAGCACCCCGAGCACTGAGCACCCAGCATTCTGAGAACTGAGCACCCAGCACCCTGAGTACTGAGCACCCAGCATCCTCAGCACTGAGCACCCAGTACCCTGAGCACTGAGCACCCAGGACCCTGAGTACTGAGCACCCAGCACCCTGAGTACTGAACACCCAGCACCCAGAGCACTGAGCACTGAGCACCCAGCACCCTGAGCACTGAGCACTGAGCAACCAGCACCCTGAGCACTGAGCACCCAGCACCCCGAGCACTGAGCACCCAGCACCCTGAGCACCCAGCACCCTGAGCACTGAGCACCCTGAGCACTGAGCAATGAGCACCCAGCACCCTGAGGACTGAGCACCCAACACTCTGAGCACTGAGCACCCAGCACGCTGAGTACTGAGCACCCAGCACCCCGAGCACTGTGCACCCAGCACCCTGAGCACTGAGCACACAGCACCCCGAGCACTGAGCACCCAGCACCCTGAGCACTGAGCACCCAGCACCCCGAGCACTGAGCACCCAGCACCCTGAGCACTGAGCACCCAGCACCCCGAGTACTGAGCACCGAGCACCCCGAGAACTGAGCACCCAGCACCCCGAGCACTGAGCACTGAGCACACTGAGAACTGAGCACCCAGCACCCCGAGTACTGAGCACTGAGCACCCTGAGTACTGAGCACCCAGCACCCCGAGTACTGAGCACTGAGCACCATGAGTACTGAGCCCCCAGCACCCTGAGCATTGAGCACTGAGAACCCTGAGTACTGAGCACCGAGCACCCCGAGTACTGAGCACTGAGCACCATGAGTACTGAGCACCCAGCACCCCGAGTACTGAGCACTGAGCACCATGAGTACTGAGCACCCAGCACCCTGAGTACAGAGCACCGAGCTCCCCGAGCACTGAGCACCCTGAGTACTGAGCACCCACCACCCTGAGTACTGAGCACCCAGCACCCCGAGAATGAGCACGCTGAGCACTGAGTACCCAGCACCATGAGTACTGAGCACCGAGCACCCTGAGCACTGAGCACCCAGCACCCTGAGTACTGAGCACCCAGCACCCTGAGTACTGAGCACCCAGCACCCTGAGCACTGAGCACCCAGCAACCTGAGTACTGAGCACCCAGCACTCTGAGCACTGAGCACCCAGCACCCCGAGCACTGAGCACCCAGCACACCGAGCACTGAGCACTGAGCACCCTGAGCACTGAGCACCCAGCACCCCGAGTACTGAGCACTGAGCACCCTGAGTACTGAGCACTGAGCACCCTGAGTACTGAGCACTGAGCACCCTGACTACTGAGCACCCAGCACCCTGAGTACTGAGCACCGAGCACCCAGAGAACTGAGCACCCAGCACCCCGAGCACTGAGCACCCTGAGCTCTTAGCACCCTGAGTACTGAGCACCCAGCACCCTGAGTACTGAGCACCGAGCACCCTGAGCACTGAGCACCCAGCATCCCGAGCACTGAGCACCCAGCACCCTGAGTACTGAGCACTGAGCACCCAGCACCCCGAGCACTGAGCACTCAGCACCCTGTGTACTGAGCACTGAGTATCCAGTACCCCGTGCACTGAGACCCAGCACCCTGAGCACTGAGCACCCAGCACCCCGAGTACTGAGCACCCAGCACCCCTAGCACTGAGCACCCAGCACCCTGAGTACTGAGCACCAAGCACCCCGAGCACTGAGCACCCAGCACCCCGAGCTCTGAGCACCCAGCACCCCGAGCACTGAGCAACGAGAACCCCGAGCACTGTGCACCCAGCACCCTGAGAACTGAGCACCCAGCACCCTGAGTACTGAGCACCCAGCATCCTGAGCACTGAGTACTGAGCAGCCCAAGCACTGAGCACCCAGCAACCTGAGCACTGAGCACCCAGCACCCCTTGCACTGAGCACCCAGCACCCGGAGTACTGAGCACGCAGCACCCTGAGTACTGTGCACCCAGCACCCCGAGCACTTAGCACCCAGCACCCTGAGTACTGAGCACCCAGCACCCTGATTACTGAGAACCCAGCACCATGAGTACTGAGCACCCAGCACCCTGAGTACTGAGCACCCAGCACCCTGAGCACTGAGCACCCAGCAACCTGCGTACTGAGCACCCAGCACTCTGAGCACTGAGCACCCAGCACCCCGAGCACTGAGCACCCAGCACCCTGAGTACTGAGCACCGAGCACCCCGAGCACTGAGCACCCAGCACCCTGAGTACTGAGCACGGAGCACCCTGAGTACTGTGCACCCAGCACCCCGAGCACTTAGCACCCAGCACCCTGAGTACTGAGCACTGAGCACCCTGAGCACTGAGCACCCAGCACCCCGAGTACTGAGCACTGAGCACCCTGAGTACTGAGCACCCAGCACCCCGAGTACTGAGCACTGAGCACCCTGAGTACTGAGCACCCAGCACCCTGAGCACTGAGCACTGAGAACCCTGAGTACTGAGCACCGAGCACCCAGAGAACTGAGCACCCAGAACCCCGAGCACTGAGCACCCTGAGCTCTTAGCACCCTGAGTACTGAGCACCCAGCACCCTGAGTACTGAGCACCCAGCACCCTGAGCACTGAGCACCCAGCACCCCGAGCACTGAGCACCCAGCACCCTGAGTACAGAGCACCGAGCTCCCCGAGCACTGAGCACCCTGAGTACTGAGCACCCAGCACCCTGAGTACTGAGCACCCAGCACCCCGAGAATGAGCACCCTGAGCACTGAGTACCCAGCACCATGAGTACTGAGCACCGAGCACCCTGAGCACTGAGCACCCAGCACCCTGAGTACTGAGCACCCAGCACCCTGAGTACTGAGCACCCAGCAACCTGAGTACTGAGCACCCAGCACCCTGAGCACTGAGCACTGAGAACCCTGAGTACTGAGCACCGAGCACCCAGAGAACTGAGCACCCAGCACCCCGAGCACTGAGCACCCTGAGCTCTTAGCACCCTGAGTACTGAGCACCCAGCACCCTGAGTACTGAGCACCCAGCACCCTGAGCACTGAGCACCCAGCACCCCGAGCACTGAGCACCCAGCACCCTGAGTACTGAGCACTGAGCACCCAGCACCCGAGCACTGAGCACTCAGCACCCTGTGTACTGAGCACTGAGTACCCAGTACCCCGTGCACTGAGACCCAGCACCCTGAGAACTGAGCACCCAGCACCCCGAGTACTGAGCACCCAGCAGCCCGAGCACTGTGCACCCAGCACCCCGAGCACTGAGCACCCAGCACCCTGAGTACTGAGCACCCAGCACCCCGAGCACTGAGCACCCAGCACCCCGAGCTCTGAGCACCCAGCACCCCGAGCACTGAGCAACGAGAACCCCGAGCACTGTGCACCCAGCACCCTGAGAACTGAGCACCCTGCACCCTGAGTACTGAGCACCCAGCATCCTGAGCACTGAGTACTGAGCAGCCCAAGCACTGAGCACCCAGCACCCTGAGCACTGAGCACGCAGCACCCCTTGCACTGAGCACCCAGCACCCGGAGTACTGAGCACGCAGCACCCTGAGTACTGAGCACCCAGCACCCCGAGCACTGAGCACCCAGCACCCTGAGGACTGAGCACCCAGGACCCTGAGTACTGAGCACCCAGCACCCCGAGCACTGAGCACCCTGAGCTCTTAGCACCCTGAGTACTGAGCACCCAGCACCCTGAGTACGGAGCACCCAGCACCCTGAGCACTGAGCACCCAGCACCCTGAGTACTGAGCACCCAGCACCCTGAGTACTGAGCACTGAGCACCCCGAGCACTGAGCACCCAGCTCCCTGAGCACTGAGCACCCAGCACCCCGAGCACTGTGCACCCAGCACCCTGAGCACTGAGCACAGAGCACCCCGAGCACTGAGCACCCAGCACCCTGAGCACTGAGCACCTAGCACCCCGAGCACTGAGCACCCAGCACCCTGATCACTGAGCACCCAGCACCCCAAGTACTGAGCACCGAGCACCCCGAGAACTGAGCACCCAGCACCCCGAGCACTGAGCACTGAGCACCCTGAGCACTGAGCACCCAGCACCCCTAGTACTGAGCACTGAGCACCCTGAGTACTGAGCACCCAGCACCCCGAGTACTGAGCACTGAGCACCATGAGTACTGAGCACCCAGCAACCTGAGCACTGAGCACTGAGAACCCTGAGTACTGAGCACCGAGCACCCCGAGCACTGAGCACCCAGCACCCTGAGTACAGAGCACCGAGCTCCCCGAGCACTGAGCACCCTGAGTACTGAGCACCCAGCACCCTGAGTACTGAGCACCCAGCACCCCGAGAATGAGCACCCTGAGCACTGAGTACCCAGCACCATGAGTACTGAGCACCGAGCACCCTGAGCACTGAGCACCCAGCACCCTGACTACTGAGCACCCAGCACCCTGAGTACTGAGCACCCAGCACCCTGAGCACTGAGCACCCAGCAACCTGAGTACTGAGCACCCAGCACTCTGAGCACTGAGCACCCAGCACCCTGAGCACTGAGCACCCAGCACCCCGAGCACTGAGCACTGAGCACCCTGAGCACTGAGCACCCAGCACCCCGAGTACTGAGCACTGAGCACCCTGAGTACTGAGCACCCAGCACCCCGAGTACTGAGCACTGAGCACCCTGAGTACTGAGCACCCAGCACCCTGAGCACTGAGCACTGAGAACCCTGAGTACTGAGCACCGAGCACCCAGAGAACTGAGCACCCAGCACCCCGAGCACTGAGCACCCTGAGCTCTTAGCACCCTGAGTACTGAGCACCCAGCACCCTGAGTACTGAGCACCCAGCACCCTGAGCACTGAGCAGCCAGCACCCCGAATACTGAGCACCCAGCACCCTGAGTACTGAACACCCAGCACCCAGAGCACTGAGCACTGAGCACCCAGCACCCTGAGCACTGAGCACTGAGCAACCAGCACCCTGAGCACTGAGCACCCAGCACCCCGAGCACTGAGCACCCAGCACCCTGAGCACCCAGCACCCTGAGCACTGAGAACCCTGAGCACTGAGCAATGAGCACCCAGCACCCTGAGTACTGAGCACCCAACACTCTGAGCACTGAGCACCCAGCACGCTGAGTACTGAGCACCCAGCACCCCGAGCACTGAGCACCCAGCACCCTGTGTACTGAGCACCGAGCACCCCGAGCACTGAGCACCCAGCACCCTGAGTACTGAGCACCCAGCACCCCGAGAATGAGCACCCAGCACCCCGAGCACTGAGCACCCAGCACCCTGAGCACTGAGCACACAGCACCCTGAGTACTGAGCACCCAGCACCCCGAGCACTGAGCACCCAGCACACTGTGTACTGAGCACCCTGAGTACTGAGCACCCAGCAACCTGAGTACTGAGCACACTGCACCCCGAGCACTGAGCTCCCTGAGTACTGAGCACCCAGCACCCTGAGCACTGAGCACCCAGCACCCTGAGTACTGAGCACTGAGCACCCAGAGAACTGAGCACCCAGCACCCCGAGGACTGAGCACCCAGCACCCTGTGCACTGAGCACTGAGCATCCAGCACCCCGAGCACTGAGCACCCTGAGCTCTTAGCACCCAGAGTACTGAGCACCCAGCACCCTGAGTACGGAGCACCCAGCACCCTGAGCACTGAGCACCCAGCACCCTGAGCACTGAGCACCCAGCACCCCGAGCACTGAGCACCCAGCACCCCGAGCACTGAGCACCCAGCACCCCGAGCACTGAGCACCCAGCACCCCGAGCACTGTGCACCCAGCACCCTGAGCACTGAGCACACAGCACCCCGAGCACTGAGCACACAGCACCCTGAGCACTGAGCACCCAGCACCCCGAGCACTGAGCACCCAGCACCCTGAGCACTGAGCACCCAGCACCCCGAGTACTGAGCACCGAGCACCCCAAGAACTGAGCACCCAGCACCCCGAGCACTGAGCACTGAGCACCCTGAGCACTGAGCACCCAGCACCCCGAGTACTGAGCACTGAGCACCCTGAGTACTGAGAACCCAGCACCCCGAGTACTGAGCACTGAGCACCATGAGTACTGAGCACCCAGCACCCTGAGCACTGAGCACTGAGAACCCTGAGTACTGAGCACCGAGCACCCCGAGCACTGAGCACCCAGCACCCTGAGTACAGAGCACCGAGCTCCCCGAGCACTGAGCACCCTGAGTACTGAGCACCCAGCACCCTGAGTACTGAGCACCCAGCACCCCGAGAATGAGCACCCTGAGCACTGAGTACCCAGCACCATGAGTACTGAGCACCGAGCACCCTGAGCACTGAGCACCCAGCACCCTGAGTACTGAGCACCCAGCACCCTGAGTACTGAGCACCCAGCACCCTGAGCACTGAGCACCCAGCAACCTGAGTACTGAGCACCCAGCACACTGAGCACTGAGCACCCAGCACCCTGAGCACTGAGCAACCAGCACCCCGAGCACTGAGCACCGAGCACCCTGAGCACTGAGCACCCAGCACCCCGAGTACTGAGCACTGAGCACCCTGTGTACTGAGCACCCAGCACCCCGAGTACTGAGCACTGAGCACCCTGAGTACTGAGCACGCAGCACCCTGAGCACTGAGCACTGAGAACCCTGAGTACTGAGCACCGAGCACCCAGAGAACTGAGCACCCAGCACCCCGAGCACTGAGCACCCTGAGCTCTTAGCACCCTGAGTACTGAGCACCCAGCACCCTGAGTACTGAGCACCCAGCACCCTGAGCCCTGAGCACCCAGCACCCCGAGCACTGAGCACCCAGCACCCTGAGTACTGAGCACTGAGCACCCAGCACCCCGAGCACTGAGCACTCAGCACGCTGTGTACTGAACACTGAGTACCCAGTACCCCGTGCACTGAGACCCAGCACCCTGAGCACTGAGTACCCAGCAGCCCGAGCACTGAGCACCCAGCACCCCGACCACTGAGCACCCAGCACCCTGAGTACTGAGCACCCAGCACCCCGAGCACTGAGCACCCAGCACCCCGAGCACTTAGCACCCAGCACACCGAGCACTGAGCAACGAGCACCCCGAGCACTGTGCACCCAGCACCCTGAGAACTGAGCACCCAGCACCCTGAGTACTGAGCACCCAGCATCCGGAGCACTGAGTACTGAGCACCCCGAGCACTGAGCACCCAGCACCCTGAACACTGAGCACCCAGCACCCCTTGAACTGAGCACCCAGCACCCGGAGTACTGAGCACGCAGCACCCTGAGTACTGAGCACCCAGCACCCCGAGCACTGAGCACCCAGCACCCTGAGCACTGAGCACCCAGGACCCTGAGTACTGAGCACCCAGCACCCCGAGCACTGAGCACTCAGCACCCTGAGTACTGAGCACCGAGCACCCCGAGCACTGAGCACCCAGCACCCTGAGTACTGAGCACCCAGCACCCCGAGCACTGAGCACCCAGCACCCTGAGTACTGAGCACCGAGCACCCCGAGCACTGAGCACCCAGCACCCTGAGTACTGAGCACGGAGCACCCTGAGTACTGTGCACCCAGCACCCCGAGTACTGAGCACTGAGCACCCTGAGTACTGAGCACCCAGCACCCTGAGCACTGAGCACTGAGAACCCTGAGTACTGAGCACCGAGCACCCAGAGAACTGAGCACCCAGCACCCCGAGCACTGAGCACCCTGAGCTCTTAGCACCCTGAGTACTGAGCACCCAGCACCCTGAGTACTGAGCACCCAGCACCCTGAGCACTGAGCACCCAGCACTCCGAGCACTGAGCACCCAGCACCCTGAGTACTGAGCACTGAGGACCCAGCACCCCGAGCACTGAGCACTCAGCACCCTGTGTACTGTGCACTGAGTACCCAGTACCCCGTGCACTGAGACCCAGCACCCTGAGCACTGAGCACCCAGCACCCCGAATACTGAGCACCCAGCACCCTGAGTACTGAACACCCAGCACCCAGAGCACTGAGCACTGAGCACCCAGCACCCTGAGCACTGAGCACTGAGCAACCAGCACCCTGAGCACTGAGCACCCAGCACCCTGAGTACTGAGCACCCAGCACCCTGAGTACTGAGCACCCAGCACCCTGAGCACTGAGCACCCAGCAACCTGAGTACTGAGCACCCAGCACTCTGAGCACTGAGCACCCAGCACCCCGAGCACTGAGCACCCAGCACCCCGAGCACTGAGCACTCAGCACCCTGTGTACTGAACACTGAGTACCCAGTACCCCGTGCACTGAGACCCAGCACCCTGAGCACTGAGTACCCAGCACCCTGAGTACTGAGCACCCAGCAGCCCGAGCACTGAGCACCCAGCACCCCGAGCACTGAGCACCCAGCACCCTGAGTACTGAGCACCCAGCACCCCGAGCACTGAGCACCCAGCACCCCGAGCACTTAGCACCCAGCACACCGAGCACTGAGCAACGAGCACCCCGAGCACTGTGCACCCAGCACCCTGAGAACTGAGCACCCAGCACCCTGAGTACTGAGCACCCAGCATCCTGAGCACTGAGTACTGAGCACCCCGAGCACTGAGCACCCAGCACCCTGAACACTGAGCACCCAGCACCCCTTGAACTGAGCACCCAGCACCCGGAGTACTGAGCACGCAGCACCCTGAGTACTGAGCACCCAGCACCCCGAGCACTGAGCACCCAGCACCCTGAGCACTGAGCACCCAGGACCCTGAGTACTGAGCACCCAGCACCCCGAGCACTGAGCACCCAGCACCCTGAGTACTGAGCACCGAGCACCCCGAGCACTGAGCACCCAGCACCCTGAGTACTGAGCACCGAGCACCCCGAGCACTGAGCACCCAGCACCCTGAGTACTGAGCACCGAGCACCCCGAGCACTGAGCACCCAGCACCCTGAGTACTGAGCACGGAGCACCCTGAGTACTGTGCACCCAGCACCCCGAGTACTGAGCACTGAGCACCCTGAGTACTGAGCACCCAGCACCCTGAGCACTGAGCACTGAGAACCCTGAGTACTGAGCACCGAGCACCCAGAGAACTGAGCACCCAGCACCCCGAGCACTGAGCACCCTGAGCTCTTAGCACCCTGAGTACTGAGCACCCAGCACCCTGAGTACTGAGCACCCAGCACCCTGAGCACTGAGCACCCAGCACCCCGAGCACTGAGCACCCAGCACCCTGAGTACTGAGCACTGAGCACCCAGCACCCCGAGCACTGAGCACTCAGCACCCTGTGTACTGTGCACTGAGTACCCAGTACCCCGTGCACTGAGACCCAGCACCCTGAGCACTGAGCACCCAGCACCCCGAATACTGAGCACCCAGCACCCTGAGTACTGAACACCCAGCACCCAGAGCACTGAGCACTGAGCACCCAGCACCCTGAGCACTGAGCACTGAGCAACCAGCACCCTGAGCACCCAGCACCCTGAGCACTGAGAACCCTGAGCACTGAGCAATGAGCACCCAGCACCCTGAGTACTGAGCACCCAACACTCTGAGCACTGAGCACCCAGCACGCTGAGTACTGAGCACCCAGCACCCCGAGCACTGAGCACCCAGCACCCTGTGTACTGAGCACCGAGCACCCCGAGCACTGAGCACCCAGCACCCTGAGTACTGAGCACCCAGCACCCCGAGAATGAGCACCCAGCACCCCGAGCACTGAGCACCCAGCACCCTGAGCACTGAGCACCCAGCACCCTGAGTACTGAGCACCCAGCACCCTGAGTACTGAGCACCCTGAGTACTGAGCACCCAGCACCCTGAGTACTGAGCACCCTGAGTACTGAGCACCCAGCAACCTGAGTACTGAGCACCCTGCACCCCGAGCACTGAGCTCCCTGAGTACTGAGCACCCAGCACCCTGAGCACTGAGCACCCAGCACCCTGAGTACTGAGCACTGAGCACCCAGAGAACTGAGCACCCAGCACCCCGAGGACTGAGCACCCAGCACCCTGTGCACTGAGCACTGAGCATCCAGCACCCCGAGCACTGAGCACCCTGAGCTCTTAGCACCCAGAGTACTGAGCACCCAGCACCCTGAGTACGGAGCACCCAGCACCCTGAGCACTGAGCACCCAGCACCCCGAGCACTGAGCACCCAGCACCCTGAGCACTGAGCACCCAGCACCCCGAGTACTGAGCACCGAGCACCCCGAGAACTGAGCACCCAGCACCCCGAGCGCTGAGCACTGAGCACACTGAGCACTGAGCACCCAGCACCCCGAGTACTGAGCACTGAGCACCCTGAGTACTGAGAACCCAGCACCCCGAGTACTGAGCACTGAGCACCATGAGTACTGAGAACCCAGCACCCTGAGCACTGAGCACTGAGAACCCTGAGTACTGAGCACCGAGCACCCCGAGCACTGAGCACCCAGCACCCTGAGTACAGAGCACCGAGCTCCCCGAGCACTGAGCACCCTGAGTACTGAGCACCCAGCACCCTGAGTACTGAGCACCCAGCACCCCGAGAATGAGCACCCTGAGCACTGAGTACCCAGCACCATGAGTACTGAGCACCGAGCACCCTGAGCACTGAGCACCCAGCACCCTGAGTACTGAGCACCCAGCACCCTGAGTACTGAGCACCCAGCACCCTGAGCACTGAGCACCCAGCAACCTGAGTACTGAGCACCCAGCACTCTGAGCACTGAGCACCCAGCACCCCCAGCACTGAGCAACCAGCACCCCGAGCACTGAGCACTGAGCACCCTGAGCACTGAGCACCCAGCACCCCGAGTACTGAGCACTGAGCACCCTGAGTACTGAGCACCCAGCACCCTGAGTACTGAGCACCCAGCACCCTGAGCACTGAGCACTGAGAACCCTGAGTACTGAGCACCCAGCACCCTGAGCACTGAGAACCCAGCACCCTGAGTACTGAGCACCCAGCACCCCGAGCACTGAGCAACCAGCACCCTGAGTATTGAGCACTGAGCACCCTGAGAACTGAGCACCGAACACCCTGAGTACTGAGCACCCAGCACCCTGAGCACTGAGCACCCAGCACCCTGAGTACTGAGCACCCAACACCCTGAGTACTGAGCCCCCAGCACCCTGAGCACTGAGCACCCAGCACCCCGAGCACTGAGCACCCAGCACCCTGAGTACTGAGCATCAAGCACGCTGAGCACTGAGCACCCAGCACCCTGAGCACTGAGCACCCAGCACCCTGAGCACTGAGCACTCAGCACCCTGAGTACTGAGCACCGAGCACCCCGAGCACTGAGCACCAGGTACCCCGAGCACTGAGCACCCAGCACCCTGAGTACTGAGCACCAAGCACCCTGAGTACTGAGCACTGAGCACTGAGCACCCTGAGCACTGAGCACCCAGCACCCTGAGCACTGAGCACCCAGCATCCTGAGCACTGAGTACTGAGCACCCAGCACCCTGAGCACTGAGCACCCACCACCCTGAGCACTGAGCAACAAGCACCCTGAGTACTGAGCACCCAGCACCCCAAACACTGAGCACCGAGCACCCTGAGAACTGAGCACCGAGCACCCTGAGTACTGAGCACCCAGCACCATGAGTACTGAGTACCGAGCACCCTGAGCACTGAGCACCCAGCCCCCTGAGTACTGAGCACCCAGCACCATGAGTACTGAGCACCCAGCACCCTGAGCACTGAGCACCCTGAGGACTGAGTACCCAGCACCCCGAGCACTGAGCACCCAGCACCCTGAGCACTGAGCACCCTGAGGACTGAGCACCCAGCACCCTGAGCACTGAGCACCCAGCACCCTGAGTACTGAGCACCGATCACCCTGAGCACTGAGCACCCAGCACCCTGAGCACTGAGCACCCAGCACCCTGAGTACTGAGCAACCTGAGTACTGAGCACCGATCACCCTGAGCACTGAGCACCCAGCACCCTGAGTACTGAGCACCCAGCACCCTGAGCACTGAGCACCCAGCACCCTGAGTACTGAGCACCCAGCACCCTGAGTTCTGAGCACCCAGCACCCTGAGTACTGATTACCCAGCACCCTGAGCACTGAGCACCCAGCACCCTGAGTAATGAGCACCGAGCACCCTGAGTACTGAGCACCCAGCACCCTGAGTACTGAGCACCCAGCACCCTGAGCACTGAGAACCCAGCACCCTGAGTACTGAGCACCCAGCACCCTGAGTACTGAGCACCCAGCAACCCTGAGTACTGAGCACCCAGCACCCTGAGTACTGAGCACCGAGCACCCCGAGCACTGAGCAACCAGCACCCTGAGTATTGAGCACTGAGCACCCTGAGAACTGAGCACCGAACACCCTGAGTACTGAGCACCCAGCACCCTGAGGACTGAGCACCCAGCACCCCGAGCACTGAGCACCCAGCACCCTGAGCACTGAGCACCCTGAGGACTGAGCACCCAGCACCCTGAGTACTGAGCACCCAGCACCCTGAGTACTGAGCACCCAGCACCCTGAGTACTGAGCACCCAGCACCCTGAGTACTGAGCACCCAGGACCCTGAGCACTGAGCACCCAGCACCCCGAGCACTGAGCACCCAGCACCCCGAGCACTGAGCACCCAGGACACCGAGCAATGATCAACCAGCACCCTGAGCACTGAGCACCCAGCACCCTGAGCACTGAGCACCCAGCACCCTGAGCACTGAGTACCCAGCACCCTGAGAACTGAGCACCCAGCACCCTGAGTACTGATCACCGAGCACCCCGAGCACTGAGCACCCAGCACCCTGAGTACTGAGCACCCAGCACGATGAGTACTGGGCACCCAGCACCCTGAGCACTGAGCACCCATCACCCTGAGTACTGAGCAACCTGAGTACTGAGCACCGATCACCCTGAGCACTGAGCACCCAGCACCCTAAGTACTGAGCACCCAGCACCCTGAGCACTGAGCACCCAGCACCCTGAGTACTGAGCACCCAGCACCCTGAGTTCTGAGCACCCAGCACCCTGAGTACTGATTACCCAGCACCCTGAGCACTGAGCACCCAGCACCCTGAGTAATGAGCACCGAGCACCCTGAGTACTGAGCACCCAGCACCCTGAGTACTGAGCACCCAGCACCCTGAGCACTGAGAACCCAGCAACCTGAGTACTGAGCACCCAGCACCCTGAGTACTGAGCACCCAGCAACCCTGAGTACTGAGCACCCAGCACCCTGAGTACTGAGCACCGAGCACCCCGAGCACTGAGCAACCAGCACCCTGAGTATTGAGCACTGAGCACCCTGAGAACTGAGCACCGAACACCCTGAGTACTGAGCACCCAGCACCCTGAGGACTGAGCACCCAGCACCCTGAGCACTGAGCACCCAGCACCCTGAGTACTGAGCACCCAGCACCCTGAGTACTGAGCACCCAGCACCCTGAGCACTGAGCACCCAGCACCCTGAGTACTGAGCACCCAGCACCCTGAGTACTGAGCACCCAGCACCCTGAGCACTGAGCACCCAGCACCCCGAGCACTGAGCACCCAGCACCCCGAGCACTGAGCACCCAGGACCCCGAGCACTGAGCACCCAGCACCCTGAGTACTGAGCACCGAGCTCCCCGAGCACTGAGCACCCTGAGTACTGAGCACCCAGCACCCTTAGTACTGAGCACCCAGCACCCCGAGCACTGAGCACCCAGCACCCTGAGTACTGAGCACCCAGCACGCCGAGCACTGAGCACCCAGCACCCCGAGCACTGAGCACCCAGCACACCGAGCACTGAGCAACGAGCACCCCGAGCACTGTGCACCCAGCACCCTGAGAACTGAGCACCCAGCACCCTGAGTACTGAGCACCCAGCATCCTGAGCACTGAGTACTGAGCACCCCGAGCACTGAGCACCCAGCACCCTGAACACTGAGCACCCAGCACCCCTTGCACTGAGCACCCAGCACCCGGAGTACTGAGCACGCAGCACCCTGAGTACTGAGCACCCAGCACCCCGAGCACTGAGCACCCAGCACCCTGAGCACTGAGCACCCAGGACCCTGAGTACTGAGCACCCAGCACCCCGAGCACTGAGCACCCAGCACCCTGAGTATTGAGCACCGAGCACCCCGAGCACTGAGCACCCAGCACCCTGAGTACTGAGCACCGAGCACCCCGAGCACTGAGCACCCAGCACCCTGAGTACTGAGCACCGAGCACCCCGAGCACTGAGCACCCAGCACCCTGAGTACTGAGCACGGAGCACCCTGAGTACTGTGCACCCAGCACCCCGAGCACTTAGCACCCAGCACCCTGAGTACTGAGCACCCAGCACCCTGAGCACTGAGCATCCAGCACCCCGAGCACTGAACACCCAGCACTCTGAGTACTGAGAACCGAGCACCCCGAGCACTGAGCACCCAGCACCTTGAGCACTGAGCACCCTGAGTACTGAGCACCCAGCACCCTGAGTACTGAGCACCCAGCACCCCGAGCACTGAGCACGGAGCACCCCGAGGACTGAGCACCCAGCACCCTGATCACTGAGCACAGAGCACCCCGAGGACTGAGCACCCAGCACACTGAGCACTGAGCACCCAGCACCCCGAGCACTGAGCACCCAGCACCCTGAGCACTGAGCACCCAGCACCCTGAGTACTGAGCACCGAGCACCCCGAGAACTGAGCACCCAGCACCCCGAGCACTGAGCACTGAGCACCCTGAGCACTGAGCACCCAGCACCCCGAGTACTGAGCACTGAGCACCCTAAGTACTGAGCACCCAGCACCCCGAGTACTGAGCACTGAGCACCATGAGTACTGAGCACCAAGTACCCTGCGCACTGAGCACTGAGAACCCTGAGTACTGAGCACCGAGCACCCCGAGCACTGAGCACCCAACACCCTGAGTACTGAGCACTGAGCTCCCCGAGCACTGAGCACCCTGAGTACTGAGCACCCAGCACCCTTAGTACTGAGCACCCAGCACCCCGAGAATGAGCACCCTGAGCACTGAGTACCCAGCACCATGAGTACTGAGCACCGAGCACCCTGAGCACTGAGCACCCAGCACCCTGAGTACTGAGCACCCAGCACCCTGAGTACTGAGCCCCCAGCAACCTGAGCACTGAGCACTGAGAACCCTGAGCACTGAGCACCCAGCACCCCGAGTACTGAGCAATGAGCACCCTGAGTACTGAGCACCCAGCAACCCAAGTACTGAGCACTGAGCACCCTGAGTACTGAGCAACCAGCACCCTGAGCACTGAGCACTGAGAACCCTGAGTACTGAGCACCGAGCACCCCGAGGACTGAGCACCCAGCACCCTGAGTACTGAGCACTGAGCACCCAGCACCCCGAGCACTGAGCACCCTGAGCTCTTAGCACCCTGAGTACTGAGCACCCAGCACCCTGAGTACTGAGCACCCAGCACCCTGAGCACTGAGCACCCAGCACCCCGAGCACTGAGCACCCAGCACCCTGAGTACTGAGCACTGAGCACCCAGCACCCCGAGCACTGAGCACTCAGCACCCTGTGTACTGTGCACTGAGTACCCAGTACCCCGTGCACTGAGACCCAGCACCCTGAGCACTGAGCACCCAGCACCCCGAATACTGAGCACCCAGCACCCTGAGTACTGAACACCCAGCACCCAGAGCACTGAGCACTGAGCACCCAGCACCCTGAGCACTGAGCACTGAGCAACCAGCACCCTGAGCACTGAGCACCCAGCACCCCGAGCACTGAGCACCCAGCACCCTGAGCACCCAGCACCCTGAGCACTGAGAACCCTGAGCACTGAGCAATGAGCACCCAGCACCCTGAGTACTGAGCACCCAACACTCTGAGCACTGAGCAGCCAGCACGCTTAGTACTGAGCACCCAGCACCCCGAGCACTGAGCACCCAGCACCCTGTGTACTGAGCACCGAGCACCCCGAGCACTGAGCACCCAGCACCCTGAGTACTGAGCACCCAGCACCCCGAGAATGAGCACCCAGCACCCCGAGCACTGAGCACCCAGCACCCTGAGCACTGAGCACCCAGCACCCTGAGTACTGAGCACCCAGCACCCCGAGCACTGAGCACCCAGCACCCTGAGTACTGAGCACCCTGAGTACTGAGCACGCAGCAACCTGAGTACTGAGCACCCTGCACCCCGAGCACTGAGCTCCCTGAGTACTGAGCACCCAGCACCCTGAGCACTGAGCACCCAGCACCCTGAGTACTGAGCTCTGAGCACCCAGAGAACTGAGCACCCAGCAACCCGAGGACTGAGCACCCAGCACCCTGTGCACTGAGCACTGAGCATCCAGCACCCCGAGCACTGAGCACCCTGAGCTCTTAGCACCCAGAGTACTGAGCACCCAGCACCCTGAGTACGGAGCACCCAGCACCCTGAGCACTGAGCACCCAGCACCCTGAGTACTGAGCACCCAGCACCCTGAGTACTGAGCACCGAGCACCCCGAGCACTGAGCACCCAGCACCCTGAGCACTGAGCACCCAGCACCCCGAGCACTGTGCACCCAGCACCCTGAGCACTGAGCACACAGCACCCCGAGCACTGAGCACCCAGCACCCTGAGCACTGAGCACCCAGCACCCCGAGCACTGAGCACCCAGCACCCTGAGCACTGAGCACACAGCACCCCGAGTACTGAGCACCGAGCACCCCGAGAACTGAGCACCCAGCACCCCGAGCACTGAGCACTGAGCACCCTGAGCACTGAGTACCCAGCACCCCGAGTACTGAGCACCCAGCAGCCCGAGCACTGAGCACCCAGCACCCCGAGCACTGAGCACCCAGCACCCTGAGTACTGAGCACCCAGCACCCCGAGCACTGAGCACCCAGCACCCCGAGCACTGAGCACCCAGCACACCGAGCACTGAGCAACGAGCACCCCGAGCACTGTGCACCCAGCACCCTGAGAACTGAGCACCCAGCACCCTCAGTACTGAGCACCCAGCATCCTGAGCACTGAGTACTGAGCACCCCGAGCACTGAGCACCCAGCACCCTGAGTACTGAGCACCCAGCACACTGAGCACTGAGCATCCAGCACCCCGAGCACTGAACACCCAGCACTCTGAGTACTGAGAACCGAGCACCCCGAGCACTGAGCACCCAGCACCTTGAGCACTGAGCACCCTGAGTACTGAGCACCCAGCACCCTGAGTACTGAGCACCCAGCACCAAGAGCACTGAGCACGGAGCACCCCGAGGACTGAGCAGCCAGCACCCTGATCACTGAGCACAGAGCACCCCGAGGACTGAGCACCCAGCACCCTGAGCACTGAGCACCCAGCACCCCGAGCACTGAGCACCCAGCACCCTGAGCACTGAGCACCCAGCACCCCGAGTACTGAGCACCGAGCACCCCGAGAACTGAGCACCCAGCACCCCGAGCACTGAGCACTGAGCACCCTGAGCACTGAGCACCCAGCACCCCGAGTACTGAGCACTGAGCACCCTAAGTACTGAGCACCCAGCACCCCGAGTACTGAGCACTGAGCACCATGAGTACTGAGCACCAAGTACCCTGCGCACTGAGCACTGAGAACCCTGAGTACTGAGCACCGAGCACCCCGAGCACTGAGCACCCAACACCCTGAGTACTGAGCACTGAGCTCCCCGAGCACTGAGCACCCTGAGTACTGAGCACCCAGCACCCTTAGTACTGAGCACCCAGCTCCCCGAGAATGAGCACCCTGAGCACTGAGTACCCAGCACCATGAGTACTGAGCACCGAGCACCCTGAGCACTGAGCACCCAGCACCCTGAGTACTGAGCACCCAGCACCCTGAGTACTGAGCACCCAGCAACCTGAGCACTGAGCACTGAGAACCCTGAGCACTGAGCACCCAGCACCCCGAGTACTGAGCAATGAGCACCCTGAGTACTGAGCACCCAGCACCCCAAGTACTGAGCACTGAGCACCCTGAGTACTGAGCACCCAACACCCTGAGCACTGAGCACTGAGAACCCTGAGTACTGAGCACCAAGCACCCCGAGCACTGAGCACCCAGCACCCCGAGGACTGAGCACCCAGCACCCTGAGTACTAAGCACTGAGCACCCAGCACCCCGAGCACTGAGCACCCTGAGCTCTTAGCACCCTGAGTACTGAGCACCCAGCACCCTGAGTACTGAGCACCCAGCACCCTGAGCACTGAGCACCCAGCACCCCGAGCACTGAGCACCCAGCACCCTGAGTACTGAGCACTGAGCACCCAGCACCCCGAGCACTGAGCACTCAGCACCCTGTGTACTGTGCACTGAGTACCCAGTACCCCGTGCACTGAGACCCAGCACCCTGAGCACTGAGCACCCAGCACCCCGAATACTGAGCACCCAGCACCCTGAGTACTGAACACCCAGCACCCAGAGCACTGAGCACTGAGCACCCAGCACCCTGAGCACTGAGCACTGAGCAACCAGCACCCTGAGCACTGAGCACCCAGCACCCCGTGCACTGAGCACCCAGCACCCTGAGCACACAGCACCCTGAGCACTGAGAACCCTGAGCACTGCGCAATGAGCACCCAGCACCCTGAGTACTGAGCACCCAACACTCTGAGCACTGAGCACCCAGCACGCTGAGTACTGAGCACCCAGCACCCCGAGCACTGAGCACCCAGCACCCTGTGTACTGAGCACCGAGCACCCCGAGCACTGAGCACCCAGCACCCTGAGTACTGAGCACCCAGCACCCCGAGAATGAGCACCCAGCACCCCGAGCACTGAGCACCCAGCACCCTGAGCACTGAGCACCCAGCACCCTGAGTACTGAGCACCCAGCACCCCGAGCACTGAGCACCCAGCACCCTGAGTACTGAGCACCCTGAGTACTGAGCACGCAGCAACCTGAGTACTGAGCACCCTGCACCCCGAGCACTGAGCTTCCTGAGTACTGAGCACCCAGCACCCTGAGCACTGAGCACCCAGCACCCTGAGTACTGAGCACTGAGCACCCAGAGAACTGAGCACCCAGCACCCCGAGGACTGAGCACCCAGCACCCTGTGCACTGAGCACTGAGCATCCAGCACCCCGAGCACTGAGCACCCTGAGCTCTTAGCACCCAGAGTACTGAGCACCCAGCACCCTGAGTACGGAGCACCCAGCACCCTGAGCACTGAGCACCCAGCACCCTGAGTACTGAGCACCCAGCACCCTGAGTACTGAGCACCGAGCACCCCGAGCACTGAGCACCCAGCACCCTGAGCACTGAGCACCCAGCACCCCGAGCACTGTGCACCCAGCACCCTGAGCACTGAGCACACAGCACCCCGAGCACTGAGCACCCAGCACCCTGAGCACTGAGCACCCAGCACCCCGAGCACTGAGCACCCAGCACCCTGAGCACTGAGCACCCAGCACCCCGAGTACTGAGCACCGAGCACCCCGAGAACTGAGCACCCAGCACCCCGAGCACTGAGCACTGAGCACCCTGAGCACTGAGTACCCAGCACCCCGAGTACTGAGCACCCAGCAGCCCGAGCACTGAGCACCCAGCACCCCGAGCACTGAGCACCCAGCACCCTGAGTACTGAACACCCAGCAACCCGAGCACTGAGCACCCAGCACCCCGAGCACTGAGCACCCAGCACACCGAGCACTGAGCAACGAGCACCCCGAGCACTGTGCACCCAGCACCCTGAGACCTGAGCACCCAGCACCCTGAGTACTGAGCACCCAGCATCCTGAGCACTGAGTACTGAGCACCCCGAGCACTGAGCACCCAGCACCCTGAACACTGAGCACCCAGCACCCCTTGCACTGAGCACCCAGCACCCGGAGTACTGAGCACGCAGCACCCTGAGTACTGAGCACCCAGCACCCCGAGCACTGAGCACCCAGCACCCTGAGCACTGAGCACCCAGGACCCTGAGTACTGAGCACCCAGCACCCCGAGCACTGAGCACCCAGCACCCTGAGTACTGAACACCCAGCACCCAGAGCACTGAGCACTGAGCACCCAGCACCCTGAGCACTGAGCACTGAGCAACCAGCACCCTGAGCACTGAGCACCCAGCACCCCGAGCACTGAGCACCCAGCACCCTGAGCACCCAGCACCCTGAGCACTGAGAACCCTGAGCACTGAGCAATGAGCACCCAGCACCCTGAGTACTGAGCACCCAACACTCTGAGCACTGAGCACCCAGCACGCTGAGTACTGAGCACCCAGCACCCCGAGCACTGAGCACCCAGCACCCTTTGTACTGAGCACCGAGCACCCCGAGCACTGAGCACCCAGCACCCTGAGTACTGAGCACCCAGCACCCCGAGAATGAGCACCCAGCACCCCGAGCACTGAGCACCCAGCACCCTGAGCACTGAGCACCCAGCACCCTGAGTACTGAGCACCCAGCACCCTGAGCACTGAGCACCCAGCACCCTGAGTACTGAGCACCCTGAGTACTGAGCACGCAGCAACCTGAGTACTGAGCACCCTGCACCCCGAGCACTGAGCTCCCTGAGTACTGAGCACCCAGCACCCTGAGCACTGAGCACCCAGCACCCTGAGTACTGAGCACTGAGCACCCAGAGAACTGAGCACCCAGCACCCCGAGGACTGAGCACCCAGCACCCTGTGCACTGAGCACTGAGCATCCAGCACCCCGAGCACTGAGCACCCTGAGCTCTTAGCACCCAGAGTACTGAGCACCCAGCACCCTGAGCACGGAGCACCCAGCACCCTGAGCACTGAGCACCCAGCACCCTGAGTACTGAGCACCCAGCACCCTGAGTACTGAGCACCGAGCACCCCGAGCACTGAGCACCCAGCACCCTGAGCACTGAGCACCCAGCACCCCGAGCACTGTGCACCCAGCACCCTGAGCACTGAGCACACAGCACCCCGAGCACTGAGCACCCAGCACCCTGAGCACTGAGCACCCAGCACCCCGAGCACTGAGCACCCAGCACCCTGAGCACTGAGCACCCAGCACCCCGAGTACTGAGCACCGAGCACCCCGAGAACTGAGCACCCAGCACCCCGAGCACTGAGCACTGAGCACCCTGAGCACTGAGTACCCAGCACCCCGAGTAGTGAGCACCCAGCAGCCCGAGCACTGAGCACCCAGCACCCCGAGCACTGAGCACCCAGCACCCTGAGTACTGAGCACCCAGCACCCCGAGCACTGAGCACCCAGCACCCCGAGCACTGAGCACCCAGCACACCGAGCACTGAGCAACGAGCACCCCGAGCACTGTGCACCCAGCACCCTGAGAACTGAGCACCCAGCACCCTGAGTACTGAGCACCCAGCATCCTGAGCACTGAGTACTGAGCACCCCGAGCACTGAGCACCCAGCACCCTGAACACTGAGCACCCAGCACCCCTTGCACTGAGCACCCAGCACCCGGAGTACTGAGCACGCAGCACCCTGAGTACTGAGCACCCAGCACCCCGAGCACTGAGCACCCAGCACCCTGAGCACTGAGCACCCAGGACCCTGAGTACTGAGCACCCAGCACCCCGAGCACTGAGCACCCAGCACCCTGAGTATTGAGCACCGAGCACCCCGAGCACTGAGCACCCAGCACCCTGAGTACTGAGCACCGAGCACCCCGAGCACTGAGCACCCAGCACCCTGAGTACTGAGCACCGAGCACCCCGAGCACTGAGCACCCAGCACCCTGAGTACTGAGCACGGAGCACCCTGAGTACTGTGCACCCAGCACCCCGAGCACTTAGCACCCAGCACCCTGAGTACTGAGCACCCAGCACCCTGAGCACTGAGCATCCAGCACCCCGAGCACTGAACACCCAGCACTCTGAGTACTGAGAACCGAGCACCCCGAGCACTGAGCACCCAGCACCTTGAGCACTGAGCACCCTGAGTACTGAGCACCCAGCACCCTGAGTACTGAGCACCCAGCACCCCGAGCACTGAGCACGGAGCACCCCGAGGACTGAGCACCCAGCACCCTGATCACTGAGCACAGAGCACCCCGAGGACTGAGCACCCAGCACACTGAGCACTGAGCACCCAGCACCCCGAGCACTGAGCACCCAGCACCCTGAGCACTGAGCACCCAGCACCCCGAGTACTGAGCACCGAGCACCCCGAGAACTGAGCACCCAGCACCCCGAGCACTGAGCACTGAGCACCCTGAGCACTGAGCACCCAGCACCCCGAGTAATGAGCACTGAGCACCCTAAGTACTGAGCACCCAGCACCCCGAGTACTGAGCACTGAGCACCATGAGTACTGAGCACCAAGTACCCTGCGCACTGAGCACTGAGAACCCTGAGTACTGAGCACCGAGCACCCCGAGCACTGAGCACCCAACACCCTGAGTACTGAGCACTGAGCTCCCCGAGCACTGAGATACCCTGAGTACTGAGCACCCAGCACCCTTAGTACTGAGCACCCAGCACCCCGAGAATGAGCACCCTGAGCACTGAGTACCCAGCACCATGAGTACTGAGCACCGAGCACCCTGAGCACTGAGCACCCAGCACCCTGAGTACTGAGCACCCAGCACCCTGAGTACTGAGCCCCCAGCAACCTGAGCACTGAGCACTGAGAACCCTGAGCACTGAGCACCCAGCACCCCGAGTACTGAGCAATGAGCACCCTGAGTACTGAGCACCCAGCAACCCAAGTACTGAGCACTGAGCACCCTGAGTACTGAGCAACCAGCACCCTGAGGACTGAGCACTGAGAACCCTGAGTACTGAGCACCGAGCACCCCGAGGACTGAGCACCCAGCACCCTGAGTACTGAGCACTGAGCACCCAGCACCCCGAGCACTGAGCACCCTGAGCTCTTAGCACCCTGAGTACTGAGCACCCAGCACCCTGAGTACTGAGCACCCAGCACCCTGAGCACTGAGCACCCAGCACCCCGAGCACTGAGCACCCAGCACCCTGAGTACTGAGCACTGAGCACCCAGCACCCCGAGCACTGAGCACTCAGCACCCTGTGTACTGTGCACTGAGTACCCAGTACCCCGTGCACTGAGACCCAGCACCCTGAGCACTGAGCACCCAGCACCCCGAATACTGAGCACCCAGCACCCTGAGTACTGAACACCCAGCACCCAGAGCACTGAGCACTGAGCACCCAGCACCCTGAGCACTGAGCACTGAGCAACCAGCACCCTGAGCACTGAGCACCCAGCACCCCGAGCACTGAGCACCCAGCACCCTGAGCACCCAGCACCCTGAGCACTGAGAACCCTGAGCACTGAGCAATGAGCACCCAGCACCCTGAGTACTGAGCACCCAACACTCTGAGCACTGAGCAGCCAGCACGCTTAGTACTGAGCACCCAGCACCCCGAGCACTGAGCACCCAGCACCCTGTGTACTGAGCACCGAGCACCCCGAGCACTGAGCACCCAGCACCCTGAGTACTGAGCACCCAGCACCCCGAGAATGAGCACCCAGCACCCCGAGCACTGAGCACCCAGCACCCTGAGCACTGAGCACCCAGCACCCTGAGTACTGAGCACCCAGCACCCCGAGCACTGAGCACCCAGCACCCTGAGTACTGAGCACCCTGAGTACTGAGCACGCAGCAACCTGAGTACTGAGCACCCTGCACCCCGAGCACTGAGCTCCCTGAGTACTGAGCACCCAGCACCCTGAGCACTGAGCACCCAGCACCCTGAGTACTGAGCTCTGAGCACCCAGAGAACTGAGCACCCAGCACCCCGAGGACTGAGCACCCAGCACCCTGTGCACTGAGCACTGAGCATCCAGCACCCCGAGCACTGAGCACCCTGAGCTCTTAGCACCCAGAGTACTGAGCACCCAGCACCCTGAGTACGGAGCACCCAGCACCCTGAGCACTGAGCACCCAGCACCCTGAGTACTGAGCACCCAGCACCCTGAGTACTGAGCACCGAGCACCCCGAGCACTGAGCACCCAGCACCCTGAGCACTGAGCACCCAGCACCCCGAGCACTGTGCACCCAGCACCCCGAGCACTGAGCACCCAGCACCCTGAGCACTGAGCACCCAGCACCCCGAGCACTGAGCACCCAGCACCCTGAGCACTGAGCACCCAGCACCCCGAGCACTGTGCACCCAGCACCCCGAGCACTGAGCACCCAGCACCCTGAGCACTGAGCACCCAGCACCCCTTGCACTGAGCACCCAGCACCCGGAGTACTGAGCACGCAGCACCCTGAGTACTGAGCACCCAGCACCCCGAGCACTGAGCACCCAGCACCCTGAGCACTGAGCACCCAGGACCCTGAGTACTGAGCACCCAGCACCCCGAGCACTGAGCACCCAGCACCCTGAGTATTGAGCACCGAGCACCCCGAGCACTGAGCACCCAGCACCCTGAGTACTGAGCACCGAGCACCCCGAGCACTGAGCACCCAGCACCCTGAGTACTGAGCACCGAGCACCCCGAGCACTGAGCACCCAGCACCCTGAGTACTGAGCACGGAGCACCCTGAGTACTGTGCACCCAGCACCCCGAGCACTTAGCACCCAGCACCCTGAGTACTGAGCACCCAGCACCCTGAGCACTGAGCATCCAGCACCCCGAGCACTGAACACCCAGCACTCTGAGTACTGAGAACCGAGCACCCCGAGCACTGAGCACCCAGCACCTTGAGCACTGAGCACCCTGAGTACTGAGCACCCAGCACCCTGAGTACTGAGCACCCAGCACCCCGAGCACTGAGCACGGAGCACCCCGAGGACTGAGCACCCAGCACCCTGATCACTGAGCACAGAGCACCCCGAGGACTGAGCACCCAGCACACTGAGCACTGAGCACCCAGCACCCCGAGCACTGAGCACCCAGCACCCTGAGCACTGAGCACCCAGCACCCCGAGTACTGAGCACCGAGCACCCCGAGAACTGAGCACCCAGCACCCCGAGCACTGAGCACTGAGCACCCTGAGCACTGAGCACCCAGCACCCCGAGTAATGAGCACTGAGCACCCTAAGTACTGAGCACCCAGCACCCCGAGTACTGAGCACTGAGCACCATGAGTACTGAGCACCAAGTACCCTGCGCACTGAGCACTGAGAACCCTGAGTACTGAGCACCGAGCACCCCGAGCACTGAGCACCCAACACCCTGAGTACTGAGCACTGAGCTCCCCGAGCACTGAGATACCCTGAGTACTGAGCACCCAGCACCCTTAGTACTGAGCACCCAGCACCCCGAGAATGAGCACCCTGAGCACTGAGTACCCAGCACCATGAGTACTGAGCACCGAGCACCCTGAGCACTGAGCACCCAGCACCCTGAGTACTGAGCACCCAGCACCCTGAGTACTGAGCCCCCAGCAACCTGAGCACTGAGCACTGAGAACCCTGAGCACTGAGCACCCAGCACCCCGAGTACTGAGCAATGAGCACCCTGAGTACTGAGCACCCAGCAACCCAAGTACTGAGCACTGAGCACCCTGAGTACTGAGCAACCAGCACCCTGAGCACTGAGCACTGAGAACCCTGAGTACTGAGCACCGAGCACCCCGAGGACTGAGCACCCAGCACCCTGAGTACTGAGCACTGAGCACCCAGCACCCCGAGCACTGAGCACTCAGCACCCTGTGTACTGTGCACTGAGTACCCAGTACCCCGTGCACTGAGACCCAGCACCCTGAGCACTGAGCACCCAGCACCCCGAATACTGAGCACCCAGCACCCTGAGTACTGAACACCCAGCACCCAGAGCACTGAGCACTGAGCACCCAGCACCCTGAGCACTGAGCACTGAGCAACCAGCACCCTGAGCACTGAGCACCCAGCACCCCGAGCACTGAGCACCCAGCACCCTGAGCACCCAGCACCCTGAGCACTGAGAACCCTGAGCACTGAGCAATGAGCACCCAGCACGCAGAGTACTGAGCACTGAGCACACAGCACCCTGAGTACTGAGCACCCAGCACCCCGAGCACTGAGCACCCAGCACCCTGTGTACTGAGCACCGAGCACCCCGAGCACTGAGCACCCAGCACCCTGAGTACTGAGCACCCAGCACCCCGAGAATGAGCACCCAGCACCCCGAGCACTGAGCACCCAGCACCCTGAGCACTGAGCACCCAGCACCCTGAGTACTGAGCACCCAGCACCCCGAGCACTGAGCACCCAGCACCCTGAGTACTGAGCACCCTGAGTACTGAGCACGCAGCAACCTGAGTACTGAGCACCCTGCACCCCGAGCACTGAGCTCCCTGAGTACTGAGCACCCAGCACCCTGAGCACTGAGCACCCAGCACCCTGAGTACTGAGCTCTGAGCACCCAGAGAACTGAGCACCCAGCACCCCGAGGACTGAGCACCCAGCACCCTGTGCACTGAGCACTGAGCATCCAGCACCCCGAGCACTGAGCACCCTGAGCTCTTAGCACCCAGAGTACTGAGCACCCAGCACCCTGAGTACGGAGCACCCAGCACCCTGAGCACTGAGCACCCAGCACCCTGAGTACTGAGCACCCAGCACCCTGAGTACTGAGCACCGAGCACCCCGAGCACTGAGCACCCAGCACCCTGAGCACTGAGCACCCAGCACCCCGAGCACTGTGCACCCAGCACCCCGAGCACTGAGCACCCAGCACCCTGAGCACTGAGCACCCAGCACCCCGAGCACTGAGCACCCAGCACCCTGAGCACTGAGCACCCAGCACCCCGAGCACTGTGCACCCAGCACCCCGAGCACTGAGCACCCAGCACCCTGAGCACTGAGCACCCAGCACCCCTTGCACTGAGCACCCAGCACCCGGAGTACTGAGCACGCAGCACCCTGAGTACTGAGCACCCAGCACCCCGAGCACTGAGCACCCAGCACCCTGAGCACTGAGCACCCAGGACCCTGAGTACTGAGCACCCAGCACCCCGAGCACTGAGCACCCAGCACCCTGAGTATTGAGCACCGAGCACCCCGAGCACTGAGCACCCAGCACCCTGAGTACTGAGCACCGAGCACCCCGAGCACTGAGCACCCAGCACCCTGAGTACTGAGCACCGAGCACCCCGAGCACTGAGCACCCAGCACCCTGAGTACTGAGCACGGAGCACCCTGAGTACTGTGCACCCAGCACCCCGAGCACTTAGCACCCAGCACCCTGAGTACTGAGCACCCAGCACCCTGAGCACTGAGCATCCAGCACCCCGAGCACTGAACACCCAGCACTCTGAGTACTGAGAACCGAGCACCCCGAGCACTGAGCACCCAGCACCTTGAGCACTGAGCACCCTGAGTACTGAGCACCCAGCACCCTGAGTACTGAGCACCCAGCACCCCGAGCACTGAGCACGGAGCACCCCGAGGACTGAGCACCCAGCACCCTGATCACTGAGCACAGAGCACCCCGAGGACTGAGCACCCAGCACACTGAGCACTGAGCACCCAGCACCCCGAGCACTGAGCACCCAGCACCCTGAGCACTGAGCACCCAGCACCCCGAGTACTGAGCACCGAGCACCCCGAGAACTGAGCACCCAGCACCCCGAGCACTGAGCACTGAGCACCCTGAGCACTGAGCACCCAGCACCCCGAGTAATGAGCACTGAGCACCCTAAGTACTGAGCACCCAGCACCCCGAGTACTGAGCACTGAGCACCATGAGTACTGAGCACCAAGTACCCTGCGCACTGAGCACTGAGAACCCTGAGTACTGAGCACCGAGCACCCCGAGCACTGAGCACCCAACACCCTGAGTACTGAGCACTGAGCTCCCCGAGCACTGAGATACCCTGAGTACTGAGCACCCAGCACCCTTAGTACTGAGCACCCAGCACCCCGAGAATGAGCACCCTGAGCACTGAGTACCCAGCACCATGAGTACTGAGCACCGAGCACCCTGAGCACTGAGCACCCAGCACCCTGAGTACTGAGCACCCAGCACCCTGAGTACTGAGCCCCCAGCAACCTGAGCACTGAGCACTGAGAACCCTGAGCACTGAGCACCCAGCACCCCGAGTACTGAGCAATGAGCACCCTGAGTACTGAGCACCCAGCAACCCAAGTACTGAGCACTGAGCACCCTGAGTACTGAGCAACCAGCACCCTGAGCACTGAGCACTGAGAACCCTGAGTACTGAGCACCGAGCACCCCGAGGACTGAGCACCCAGCACCCTGAGTACTGAGCACTGAGCACCCAGCACCCCGAGCACTGAGCACCCTGAGCTCTTAGCACCCTGAGTACTGAGCACCCAGCACCCTGAGTACTGAGCACCCAGCACCCTGAGCACTGAGCACCCAGCACCCCGAGCACTGAGCACCCAGCACCCTGAGTACTGAGCACTGAGCACCCAGCACCCCGAGCACTGAGCACTCAGCACCCTGTGTACTGTGCACTGAGTACCCAGTACCCCGTGCACTGAGACCCAGCACCCTGAGCACTGAGCACCCAGCACCCCGAATACTGAGCACCCAGCACCCTGAGTACTGAACACCCAGCACCCAGAGCACTGAGCACTGAGCACCCAGCACCCTGAGCACTGAGCACTGAGCAACCAGCACCCTGAGCACTGAGCACCCAGCACCCCGAGCACTGAGCACCCAGCACCCTGAGCACCCAGCACCCTGAGCACTGAGAACCCTGAGCACTGAGCAATGAGCACCCAGCACCCTGAGTACTGAGCACCCAACACTCTGAGCACTGAGCAGCCAGCACGCTTAGTACTGAGCACCCAGCACCCCGAGCACTGAGCACCCAGCACCCTGTGTACTGAGCACCGAGCACCCCGAGCACTGAGCACCCAGCACCCTGAGTACTGAGCACCCAGCACCCCGAGAATGAGCACCCAGCACCCCGAGCACTGAGCACCCAGCACCCTGAGCACTGAGCACCCAGCACCCTGAGTACTGAGCACCCAGCACCCCGAGCACTGAGCACCCAGCACCCTGAGTACTGAGCACCCTGAGTACTGAGCACGCAGCAACCTGAGTACTGAGCACCCTGCACCCCGAGCACTGAGCTCCCTGAGTACTGAGCACCCAGCACCCTGAGCACTGAGCACCCAGCACCCTGAGTACTGAGCTCTGAGCACCCAGAGAACTGAGCACCCAGCACCCCGAGGACTGAGCACCCAGCACCCTGTGCACTGAGCACTGAGCATCCAGCACCCCGAGCACTGAGCACCCTGAGCTCTTAGCACCCAGAGTACTGAGCACCCAGCACCCTGAGTACGGAGCACCCAGCACCCTGAGCACTGAGCACCCAGCACCCTGAGTACTGAGCACCCAGCACCCTGAGTACTGAGCACCGAGCACCCCGAGCACTGAGCACCCAGCACCCTGAGCACTGAGCACCCAGCACCCCGAGCACTGTGCACCCAGCACCCTGAGCACTGAGCACACAGCACCCCGAGCACTGAGCACCCAGCACCCTGAGCACTGAGCACCCAGCACCCCGAGCACTGAGCACCCAGCACCCTGAGCACTGAGCACCCAGCACCCCGAGTACTGAGCACCGAGCACCCCGAGAACTGAGCACCCAGCACCCCGAGCACTGAGCACTGAGCACCCTGAGCACTGAGTACCCAGCACCCCGAGTACTGAGCACCCAGCAGCCCGAGCACTGAGCACCCAGCACCCCGAGCACTGAGCACCCAGCACCCTGAGTTCTGAGCACCCAGCACCCCGAGCACTGAGCACCCAGCACCCCGAGCACTGAGCACCCAGCACACCGAGCACTGAGCAACGAGCACCCCGAGCACTGTGCACCCAGCACCCTGAGAACTGAGCACCCAGCACCCTGAGTACTGAGCACCCAGCATCCTGAGCACTGAGTACTGAGCACCCCGAGCACTGAGCACCCAGCACCCTGAACACTGAGCACCCAGCACCCCTTGCACTGAGCACCCAGCACCCGGAGTACTGAGCACGCAGCACCCTGAGTACAGAGCACCCAGCACCCCGAGCACTGAGCACCCAGCACCCTGAGCACTGAGCACCCAGGAACCTGAGTACTGAGCACCCAGCACCCCGAGCACTGAGCACCCAGCACCCTGAGTACTGAGCACCGAGCACCCCGAGCACTGAGCACCCAGCACCCTGAGTACTGAGCACCGAGCACCCCGAGCACTGAGCACCCAGCACCCTGAGTACTGAGCACCGAGCACCCCGAGCACTGAGCACCCAGCACCCTGAGTATTGAGCACGGAGCACCCTGAGTACTGTGCACCCAGCACCCCGAGCACTTAGCACCCAGCACCCTGAGTACTGAGCACCCAGCACACTGAGCACTGAGCATCCAGCACCCCGAGCACTGAACACCCAGCACTCTGAGTACTGAGAACCGAGCACCCCGAGCACTGAGCACCCAGCACCTTGAGCACTGAGCACCCTGAGTACTGAGCACCCAGCACCCTGAGTACTGAGCACCCAGCACCAAGAGCACTGAGCACGGAGCACCCCGAGGACTGAGCACCCAGCACCCTGATCACTGAGCAAAGAGCACCCCGAGGACTGAGCACCCAGCACCCTGAGCACTGAGCACCCAGCACCCTGAGCACTGAGCACCCAGCACCCCGAGTACTGAGCACCGAGCACCCCGAGAACTGAGCACCCAGCACCCCGAGCACTGAGCACTGAGCACCCTGAGCACTGAGCACCCAGCACCCCGAGTACTGAGCACTGAGCACCCTAAGTACTGAGCACCCAGCACCCCGAGTACTGAGCACTGAGCACCATGAGTACTGAGCACCAAGTACCCTGCGCACTGAGCACTGAGAACCCTGAGTACTGAGCACCGAGCACCCCGAGCACTGAGCACCCAACACCCTGAGTACTGAGCACTGAGCTCCCCGAGCACTGAGCACCCTGAGTACTGAGCACCCAGCACCCTTAGTACTGAGCACCCAGCTCCCCGAGAATGAGCACCCTGAGCACTGAGTACCCAGCACCATGAGTACTGAGCACCGAGCACCCTGAGCACTGAGCACCCAGCACCCTGAGTACTGAGCACCCAGCACCCTGAGTACTGAGCACCCAGCAACCTGAGCACTGAGCACTGAGAACCCTGAGCACTGAGCACCCAGCACCCCGAGTACTGAGCAATGAGCACCCTGAGTACTGAGCACCCAGCACCCCAAGTACTGAGCACTGAGCACCCTGAGTACTGAGCACCCAACACCCTGAGCACTGAGCACTGAGAACCCTGAGTACTGAGCACCAAGCACCCCGACCACTGAGCACCCAGCACCCCGAGGACTGAGCACCCAGCACCCTGAGTACTGAGCACTGAGCACCCAGCACCCCGAGCACTGAGCACCCTGAGCTCTTAGCACCCTGAGTACTGAGCACCCAGCACCCTGAGTACTGAGCACCCAGCACCCTGAGCACTGAGCACCCAGCACCCCGAGCACTGAGCACCCAGCACCCTGAGTACTGAGCACTGAGCACCCAGCACCCCGAGCACTGAGCACTCAGCACCCTGTGTACTGTGCACTGAGTACCCAGTACCCCGTGCACTGAGACCCAGCACCCTGAGCACTGAGCACCCAGCACCCCGAATACTGAGCACCCAGCACCCTGAGTACTGAACACCCAGCACCCAGAGCACTGAGCACTGAGCACCCAGCACCCTGAGCACTGAGCACTGAGCAACCAGCACCCTGAGCACTGAGCACCCAGCACCCCGAGCACTGAGCACCCAGCACCCTGAGCACACAGCACCCTGAGCACTGAGAACCCTGAGCACTGAGCAATGAGCACCCAGCACCCTGAGTACTGAGCACCCAACACTCTGAGCACTGAGCACCCAGCACGCTGAGTACTGAGCACCCAGCACCCCGAGCACTGAGCACCCAGCACCCTGTGTACTGAGCACCGAGCACCCCGAGCACTGAGCACCCAGCACCCTGAGTACTGAGCACCCAGCACCCCGAGAATGAGCACCCAGCACCCCGAGCACTGAGCACCCAGCACCCTGAGCACTGAGCACCCAGCACCCTGAGTACTGAGCACCCAGCACCCCGAGCACTGAGCACCCAGCACCCTGAGTACTGAGCACCCTGAGTACTGAGCACGCAGCAACCTGAGTACTGAGCACCCTGCACCCCGAGCACTGAGCTCCCTGAGTACTGAGCACCCAGCACCCTGAGCACTGAGCACCCAGCACCCTGAGTACTGAGCACTGAGCACCCAGAGAACTGAGCACCCAGCACCCCGAGGACTGAGCACCCAGCACCCTGTGCACTGAGCACTGAGCATCCAGCACCCCGAGCACTGAGCACCCTGAGCTCTTAGCACCCAGAGTACTGAGCACCCAGCACCCTGAGTACGGAGCACCCAGCACCCTGAGCACTGAGCACCCAGCACCCTGAGTACTGAGCACCCAGCACCCCGAGCACTGAGCACCCAGCACCCTGAGCACTGAGCACCCAGCACCCCGAGCACTGTGCACCCAGCACCCTGAGCACTGAGCACACAGCACCCCGAGCACTGAGCACCCAGCACCCTGAGCACTGAGCACCCAGCACCCCGAGCACTGAGCACCCAGCACCCTGAGCACTGAGCACCCAGCACCCCGAGTACTGAGCACCGAGCACCCCGAGAACTGAGCACCCAGCACCCCGAGCACTGAGCACTGAGCACCCTGAGCACTGAGTACCCAGCACCCCGAGTACTGAGCACCCAGCAGCCCGAGCACTGAGCACCCAGCACCCCGAGCACTGAGCACCCAGCACCCTGAGTACTGAGCACCCAGCACCCCGAGCACTGAGCACCCAGCACCCCGAGCACTGAGCACCCAGCACACCGAGCACTGAGCAACGAGCACCCCGAGCACTGTGCACCCAGCACCCTGAGACCTGAGCACCCAGCACCCTGAGTACTGAGCACCCAGCATCCTGAGCACTGAGTACTGAGCACCCCGAGCACTGAGCACCCAGCACCCTGAACACTGAGCACCCAGCACCCCTTGCACTGAGCACCCAGCACCCGGAGTACTGAGCACGCAGCACCCTGAGTACTGAGCACCCAGCACCCCGAGCACTGAGCACCCAGCACCCTGAGCACTGAGCACCCAGGACCCTGAGTACTGAGCACCCAGCACCCCGAGCACTGAGCACCCAGCACCCTGAGTACTGAGCACCGAGCACCCCGAGCACTGAGCACCCAGCACCCTGAGTACTGAGCACCGAGCACCCCGAGCACTGAGCACCCAGCACCCTGAGTACTGAGCACCGAGCACCCCGAGCACTGAGCACCCAGCACCCTGAGTACTGAGCACGGAGCACCCTGAGTACTGTGCACCCAGCACCCCGAGCACTTAGCACCCAGCACCCTGAGTACTGAGCACCCAGCACACTGAGCACTGAGCATCCAGCACCCCGAGCACTGAACACCCAGCACTCTGAGTACTGAGAACCGAGCACCCCGAGCACTGAGCACCCAGCACCTTGAGCACTGAGCACCCTGAGTACTGAGCACCCAGCACCCTGAGTACTGAGCACCCAGCACCAAGAGCACTGAGCACGGAGCACCCCGAGGACTGAGCACCCAGCACCCTGATCACTGAGCACAGAGCACCCCGAGGACTGAGCACCCAGCACCCTGAGCACTGAGCACCCAGCACCCCGAGCACTGAGCACCCAGCACCCCGAGCACTGAGCACCCAGCACCTTGAGCACTGAGCACCCTGAGTACTGAGCACCCAGCACCCTGAGTACTGAGCACCCAGCACCAAGAGCACTGAGCACGGAGCACCCCGAGGACTGAGCACCCAGCACCCTGATCACTGAGCACAGAGCACCCCGAGGACTGAGCACCCAGCACCCTGAGCACTGAGCACCCAGCACCCCGAGCACTGAGCACCCAGCACCCTGAGCACTGAGCACCCAGCACCCCGAGTACTGAGCACCGAGCACCCCGAGAACTGAGCACCCAGCACCCCGAGCACTGAGCACTGAGCACCCTGAGCACTGAGCACCCAGCACCCCGAGTACTGAGCACTGAGCACCCTAAGTACTGAGCACCCAGCACCCCGAGTACTGAGCACTGAGCACCATGAGTACTGAGCACCAAGTACCCTGCGCACTGAGCACTGAGAACCCTGAGTACTGAGCACCGACCACCCCGAGCACTGAGCAGCCAACACCCTGAGTACTGAGCACTGAGCTCCCCGAGCACTGAGCACCCTGAGTACTGAGCACCCAGCACCCTTAGTACTGAGCACCCAGCACCCCGAGAATGAGCACCCTGAGCACTGAGTACCCAGCACCATGAGTACTGAGCACCGAGCACCCTGAGCACTGAGCACCCAGCACCCTGAGTACTGAGCACCCAGCACCCTGAGTACTGAGCACCCAGCAACCTGAGCACTGAGCACTGAGAACCCAGCACCCCGAGCACTGAGCACTCAGCACCCTGTGTACTGAGCACTGAGTACGGAGTACCCCGTGCACTGAGACCCAGCACCCTGAGCACTGAGCACCCAGCACCCCGAGTACTGAGCAACCAGCAGCCCGAGCACTGAGCACCCAGCACCCCGAGCACTGAGCACCCAGCACCCTGAGTACTGAGCGCCCAGCACCCTGAGCACTGAGCACCCAGCACCCTGAGCACTGAGCACCCAGCACCATGAGTACTGAGCACCGAGCACCCTGAGCACTGAGCACCCAGCACCCTGAGTACTGAGCACCGAGCTCCCCGAGCACTGAGCACCCTGAGTACTGAGCACCCAGCACCCTTAGTACTGAGCACCCAGCACCCCGAGAATGAGCACCCTGAGCACTGAGTACCCAGCACCATGAGTACTGAGCACCGAGCACCCTGAGCACTGAGCACCCAGCACCCTGAGTACTGAGCACCCAGCACCCTGAGTACTGAGCACCCAGCAACCTGAGCACTGAGCACTGAGAACCCTGAGCACTGAGCACCCAGCACCCCGAGTACTGAGCAATTAGCACCCTGAGTACTGAGCACCCAGCACCCCGAGTACTGAGCACTGAGCACCCTGAGTACTGAGCACCCAGCACCCTGAGCACTGAGCACTGAGAACCCTGAGTACTGAGCACCGAGCACCCCAAGCACTGAGCACCCAGCACCCCGAGGACTGAGCACCCAGCACCCTGAGTACTGAGCACTGAGCACCCAGCACCCCGAGCACTGAGCACTCAGCACCCTGTGTACTGAGCACTGAGTACGGAGTACCCCGTGCACTGAGACACAGCACCCTGAGCACTGAGTACCCAGCACCCCGAGTACTGAGCAACCAGCAGCCCGAGCACTGAGCACCCAGCACCCCGAGCACTGAGCACCCAGCACCCTGAGTACTGAGCACCCAGCACGCCGAGCACTGAGCACCCAGCACCCTGAGCACTGAGCACCCAGCACCCCGAGCACTGAGCAACGAGCACCCCGAGCACTGAGCACCCAGCACCCTGAGTACTGAGCACCCAGCACCCTGAGTACTGAGCACCCAGCATCCTGAGCACTGAGTACTGAGCACCCCGAGCACTGAGCACCCAGCACCCTGAGCACTGAGCACCCAGCACCCCTTGCACTGAGCACCCAGCACCCGGAGTACTGAGCACCCAGCACCCCTTGCACTGAGCACCCAGCACCCTGAGTTCTGAGCACCCAGGACCCCGAGCACTGAGCACCCAGCACCCTAAGCACTGTGCACCCAGGACCCTGAGTACTGAGCACCAAGCACCCCGAGCACTGAGCACCCAGCACCCTGAGTACTGAGCACTGAGCACCCAGCACCCCGAGCACTGAGCACTCAGCACCCTGTGTACTGAGCACTGAGTACCCAGTACCCCGTGCACTGAGACCCAGCACCCTGAGCACTGAGCACCCAGCAACCCGAGTACTGAGCACCCAGCAGCCCGAGCACTGAGCACCCAGCACCCCGAGCACTGAGCACCCAGCACCCTGAGTACTGAGCACCCAGCACCCCGAGCACTGAGCACCCAGCACCCCGAGCACTGAGCACCCAGCACACCGAGCACTGAGCAACGAGCACCCCGAGCACTGTGCACCCAGCACCCTGAGAACTGAGCACCCAGCACCCTGAGTACTGAGCACCCAGCATCCTGAGCACTGAGTACTGAGCACCCCGAGCACTGAGCACCCAGCACCCTGAACACTGAGCACCCAGCACCCCTTGCACTGAGCACCCAGCACCTGGAGTACTGAGCACGCAGCACCCTGAGTACTGAGCACCCAGCACCCCGAGCACTGAGCACCCAGCACCCTGAGCACTGAGCACCCAGGACCCTGAGTACTGAGCACCCAGCACCCCGAGCATTGAGCACCCAGCACCCTGAGTACTGAGCACCGAGCACCCCGAGCACTGAGCACCAAGCACCCCGAGCACTGAGTACCCAGCACCCAGAGTACTGAGCACCAAGCACCCCGAGCACTGAGCACCCAGCACCCTGAGTACTGAGCACCGAGCATCCCGAGCACTGAGCACCCAGCACCCTGAGTACTGAGCACGGAGCACCATGAGTACTGTGCACCCAGCACCCCGAGCACTTAGCACCCAGCACCCTGAGTACTGAGCACCCAGCACCCTGAGCACTGAGCATCCAGCACCCCGAGCACTGAGCACCCAGCACTCTGAGTACTGAGAACCGAGCACCCCGAGCACTGAGCACCCAGCACCTTGAGCACTGATCAAGCTGAGTACTGAGCACCCAGCACCCTGAGTACTGAGCACCCAGCACCCCGAGCACTGAGCACGGAGTACCCCGAGGACTGAGCACCCAGCACCCTGATCACTGAGCACAGAGCACCCCGAGGACTGAGCACCCAGCACCCTGAGCACTGAGCACCCAGCACCCCGAGCACTGAGCACCCAGCACCCTGAGCACTGAGCACCCAGCACCCCGAGTACTGAGCACCGAGCACCCCGAGAACTGAGCACCCAGCACCCCGAGCACTGAGCACTGAGCACCCTGAGCACTGAGCACCGAGCACGCCGAGTACTAAGCACTGAGCACCCCGAGTACTGAGCACTGAGCACCATGAGTACTGAGCACCAAATACCCTGCGCAATGAGCACTGAGAACCCTGAGTACTGAGCACCGAGCACCCCGAGCACTGAGCACCCAGCACCCTGAGTACTGAGCACCGAGCTCCCCGAGCACTGAGCACCCTGAGTACTGAGCACCCAGCACCCTTAGTACTGAGCACCCAGCAACCCGAGAATGAGCACCCTGAGCACTGAGTACCCAGCACCATGAGTACTGAGCACCGAGCACCCTGAGCACTGAGCACCCAGCACCCTGAGTACTGAGCACCCAGCACCCTGAGTACTGAGCACCCAGCACCCTGAGCACTGAACACCCAGCAACCTGAGTACTGAGCACCCAGCACTCTGAGCACTGAGTACTGAGCACCCAGAGCACTGAGCACCCAGCACCCCGAGCACTGAGCACTGAGCACCCTGAGCACAGACCACCCAGCACCCCGAGTACTGAGCAATGAGCACCCTGAGTACTGAGCACCCAGCACCCCGAGTACTGAGCACTGAGCAGCCTGAGTACTGAGCACCCAGCACCCTGAGCACTGAGCACTGAGAACCCTGTGTACTGAGCACCGAGCACCCCGAGCACTGACCACCCAGCACCCCGAGCACTGAGCACCCAGCACCCTGAGTACTGAGCACTGAGCACCCAGCACCCCGTGCACTGAGCACTCAGCACCCTGTGAACTGAGCACTGAGTACGGAGTACCCCGTGCACTGAGACCCAGCACCCTGAGCACTGAGCACCCCGCTCCCCGAGTACTGAGCAACCAGCAGCCCGAGCACTGAGCACCCAGCACCCCGAGCACTGAGCAACGAGCACCCCGAGCACTGAGCACCCAGCACCCTGAGTACTGAGCACCCAGCACCCTGAGTACTGAGCACCCAGCATCCTGAGCACTGAGTACTGAGCACCCCGAGCACTGAGCACCCAGCACCCTGAGCACTGAGCACCCAGCACCCCTTGCACTGAGCACCCAGCACCCGGAGTACTGAGCACCCAGCACCCCTTGCACTGAGCACCCAGCACCCTGAGTACTGAGCACCCAGGACCCCGAGCACTGAGCACCCAGCACCCTAAGCACTGTGCACCCAGGACCCTGAGTACTGAGCACCCAGCACCCCGAGCACTGAGCACCCAGCACCCTGAGTACTGAGCACTGAGCACCCAGCACCCCGAGCACTGAGCACTCAGCACCCTGTGTACTGAGCACTGAGTACCCAGTACCCCGTGCACTGAGACCCAGCACCCTGAGCACTGAGCACCCAGCAACCCGAGTACTGAGCACCCAGCAGCCCGAGCACTGAGCACCCAGCACCCCGAGCACTGAGCATCCAGCACCCTGAGTACTGAGCACCCAGCACCCCGAGCACTGAGCACCCAGCACCCCGAGCACTGAGCACCCAGCACACAGAGCACTGAGCAACGAGCACCCCGAGCACTGTGCACGCAGCACCCTGAGAACTGAGCACCCAGCACCCTGAGTACTGAGCACCCAGCATCCTGAGCACTGAGTACTGAGCACCCCGAGCACTGAGCACCCAGCACCCTGAACACTGAGCACCCAGCACCCCTTGCACTGAGCACCCATCACCCGGAGTACTGAGCACGCAGCACCCTGAGTACTGAGCACCCAGCACCCCGAGCACTGAGCACCCAGCACCCTGAGCACTGAGCACCCAGGACCCTGAGTACTGAGCACCCAGCACCCCGAGCACTGAGCACCCAGCACCCTGAGTACTGAGCACCGAGCACCCTGAGCACTGAGCACCCAGCACCCCGAGCACTGAGCACTCAGCACCCTGTGTACTGAGCACTGAGTACGGAGTACCCCGTGCACTGAGACCCAGCACCCTGAGAACTGAGCACCCCGCTCCCCGAGTACTGAGCAACCAGCAGCCCGAGCACTGAGCACCCAGCACCCCGAGCACTGAGCACCCAGCACCCTGAGTACTGAGCACCCAGCACCCTGAGTACTGAGCACCCAGCATCCTGAGCACTGAGTACTGAGCACCCCGAGCACTGAGCACCCAGCACCCTGAGCACTGAGCACCCAGCACCCCTTGCACTGAGCACACAGCACCCGGAGTACTGAGCACCCAGCACCCCTTGCACTGAGCACCCAGCACCCTGAGTACTGAGCACCCAGCACCCCGAGCACTGAGCACCCAGCACCCTGAGCACTGTGTACCCAGGACCCTGAGTACTGAGCACCCAGCACCCCGAGCACTGAGCACCCAGCACCCTGAGTACTGAGCACCGAGCACCCTGAGCACTGAGCAGCAAGCACCCCGAGCTCTGAGCACCCAGCACCCTGAGCACCCAGCACCCTGAGCACCGAGCACCCTGAGCACGGAGCACCCTGAGCAATGAGCACTGAGCACCCAGCAACCTGAGCACTGAGCACCCAGCAACCCGAGCACTGAGCACCCAGCACCCTGAGCACCCAGCACCCTGAGCACCCAGCACCCTGAACACGGAGCACCCTGAGCACTGAGCACTGAGCACCCAGCACCCTGAGTACTGAGCACCTACCACTCTGAGCACTGAGCACCCACCACGCTGAGTACTGAGCACTGAGCACCCAGCCCCCTGAGTACTGAGCACCCAGCAAACCGAGCACTGAGCACCCAGCACCCTGTGTACTGAGCACCGAGCACCCGGAGTACTGAGCACCCAGCACCCTGAGCACTGAGCACTGAGCACTCTGAGCACTGAGCACCCAGCACCCCGAGTACTGAGCACTGAGCACCCTGAGTACTGAGCACCCAGCACCCTGAGTACTGAGCACCGAGCACCCCGAGCACTGAGCACCCAGCACCCCGAGCACTGAGCACCCAGCACCCTTAGTACTGAGCACCCAGCTCCCCGAGAATGAGCACCCTGAGCACTGAGTACCCAGCACCATGAGTACTGAGCACCGAGCACCCTGAGCACTGAGCACCCAGCACCCTGAGTACTGAGCACCCAGCACCCTGAGTACTGAGCACCCAGCAACCTGAGCACTGAGCACTGAGAACCCTGAGCACTGAGCACCCAGCACCCCGAGTACTGAGCAATGAGCACCCTGAGTACTGAGCACCCAGCACCCCAAGTACTGAGCACTGAGCACCCTGAGTACTGAGCACCCAACACCCTGAGCACTGAGCACTGAGAACCCTGAGTACTGAGCACCAAGCACCCCGAGCACTGAGCACCCAGCACCCCGAGGACTGAGCACCCAGCACCCTGAGTACTGAGCACTGAGCACCCAGCACCCCGAGCACTGAGCACCCTGAGCTCTTAGCACCCTGAGTACTGAGCACCCAGCACCCTGAGTACTGAGCACCCAGCACCCTGAGCACTGAGCACCCAGCACCCCGAGCACTGAGCACCCAGCACCCTGAGTACTGAGCACTGAGCACCCAGCACCCCGAGCACTGAGCACTCAGCACCCTGTGTACTGTGCACTGAGTACCCAGTACCCCGTGCACTGAGACAGAGCACCCTGAGCACTGAGCACCCAGCACCCCGAATACTGAGCACCCAGCACCCTGAGTACTGAACACCCAGCACCCAGAGCACTGAGCACTGAGCACCCAGCACCCTGAGCACTGAGCACTGAGCAACCAGCACCCTGAGCACTGAGCACCCAGCACCCCGAGCACTGAGCACCCAGCACCCTGAGCACACAGCACCCTGAGCACTGAGAACCCTGAGCACTGAGCAATGAGCACCCAGCACCCTGAGTACTGAGCACCCAACACTCTGAGCACTGAGCACCCAGCACGCTGAGTACTGAGCACCCAGCACCCCGAGCACTGAGCACCCAGCACCCTGTGTACTGAGCACCGAGCACCCCGAGCACTGAGCACCCAGCACCCTGAGTACTGAGCACCCAGCACCCCGAGAATGAGCACCCAGCACCCCGAGCACTGAGCACCCAGCACCCTGAGCACTGAGCACCCAGCACCCTGAGTACTGAGCACCCAGCACCCCGAGCACTGAGCACCCAGCACCCTGAGTACTGAGCACCCTGAGTACTGAGCACGCAGCAACCTGAGTACTGAGCACCCTGCACCCCGAGCACTGAGCTCCCTGAGTACTGAGCACCCAGCACCCTGAGCACTGAGCACCCAGCACCCTGAGTACTGAGCACTGAGCACCCAGAGAACTGAGCACCCAGCACCCCGAGGACTGAGCACCCAGCACCCTGTGCACTGAGCACTGAGCATCCAGCACCCCGAGCACTGAGCACCCTGAGCTCTTAGCACCCAGAGTACTGAGCACCCAGCACCCTGAGTACGGAGCACCCAGCACCCTGAGCACTGAGCACCCAGCACCCTGAGTACTGAGCACCCAGCACCCTGAGTACTGAGCACCGAGCACCCCGAGCACTGAGCACCCAGCACCCTGAGCACTGAGCACCCAGCACCCCGAGCACTGTGCACCCAGCACCCTGAGCACTGAGCACACAGCACCCCGAGCACTGAGCACCCAGCACCCTGAGCACTGAGCACCCAGCACCCCGAGCACTGAGCACCCAGCACCCTGAGCACTGAGCACCCAGCACCCCGAGTACTGAGCACCGAGAACACCGAGAACTGAGCACCCAGCACCCCGAGCACTGAGCACTGAGCACCCTGAGCACTGAGTACCCAGCACCCCGAGTACTGAGCACCCAGCAGCCCGAGCACTGAGCACCCAGCACCCCGAGCACTGAGCACCCAGCACCCTGAGTACTGAGCACCCAGCACCCCGAGCACTGAGCACCCAGCACCCCGAGCACTGAGCACCCAGCACACCGAGCACTGAGCAACGAGCACCCCGAGCACTGTGCACCCAGCACCCTGAGACCTGAGCACCCAGCACACTGAGTACTGAGCACCCAGCATCCTGAGCACTGAGTACTGAGCACCCCGAGCACTGAGCACCCAGCACCCTGAACACTGAGCACCCAGCACCCCTTGCACTGAGCACCCAGCACCCGGAGTACTGAGCACGCAGCACCCTGAGTACTGAGCACCCAGCACCCCGAGCACTGAGCACCCAGCACCCTGAGCACTGAGCACCCAGGACCCTGAGTACTGAGCACCCAGCACCCCGAGCACTGAGCACCCAGCACCCTGAGTACTGAGCACCGAGCACCCCGAGCACTGAGCACCCAGCACCCTGAGTACTGAGCACCGAGCACCCCGAGCACTGAGCACCCAGCACCCTGAGTACTGAGCACCGAGCACCCCGAGCACTGAGCACCCAGCACCCTGAGTACTGAGCACGGAGCACCCTGAGTACTGTGCACCCAGCACCCCGAGCACTTAGCACCCAGCACCCTGAGTACTGAGCACCCAGCACACTGAGCACTGAGCATCCAGCACCCCGAGCACTGAACACCCAGCACTCTGAGTACTGAGAACCGAGCACCCCGAGCACTGAGCACCCAGCACCTTGAGCACTGAGCACCCTGAGTACTGAGCACCCAGCACCCTGAGTACTGAGCACCCAGCACCAAGAGCACTGAGCACGGAGCACCCCGAGGACTGAGCACCCAGCACCCTGATCACTGAGCACAGAGCACCCCGAGGACTGAGCACCCAGCACCCTGAGCACTGAGCACCCAGCACCCCGAGCACTGAGCACCCAGCACCCCGAGCACTGAGCACCCAGCACCTTGAGCACTGAGCACCCTGAGTACTGAGCACCCAGCACCCTGAGTACTGAGCACCCAGCACCAAGAGCACTGAGCACGGAGCACCCCGAGGACTGAGCACCCAGCACCCTGATCACTGAGCACAGAGCACCCCGAGGACTGAGCACCCAGCACCCTGAGCACTGAGCACCCAGCACCCCGAGCACTGAGCACCCAGCACCCTGAGCACTGAGCACCCAGCACCCCGAGTACTGAGCACCGAGCACCCCGAGAACTGAGCACCCAGCACCCCGAGCACTGAGCACTGAGCACCCTGAGCACTGAGCACCCAGCACCCCGAGTACTGAGCACTGAGCACCCTAAGTACTGAGCACCCAGCACCCCGAGTACTGAGCACTGAGCACCATGAGTACTGAGCACCAAGTACCCTGCGCACTGAGCACTGAGAACCCTGAGTACTGAGCACCGAGCACCCCGAGCACTGAGCAGCCAACACCCTGAGTACTGAGCACTGAGCTCCCCGAGCACTGAGCACCCTGAGTACTGAGCACCCAGCACCCTTAGTACTGAGCACCCAGCACCCCGAGAATGAGCACCCTGAGCACTGAGTACCCAGCACCATGAGTACTGAGCACCGAGCACCCTGAGCACTGAGCACCCAGCACCCTGAGTACTGAGCACCCAGCACCCTGAGTACTGAGCACCCAGCAACCTGAGCACTGAGCACTGAGAACCCAGCACCCCGAGCACTGAGCACTCAGCACCCTGTGTACTGAGCACTGAGTACGGAGTACCCCGTGCACTGAGACCCAGCACCCTGAGCACTGAGCACCCAGCACCCCGAGTACTGAGCAACCAGCAGCCCGAGCACTGAGCACCCAGCACCCCGAGCACTGAGCACCCAGCACCCTGAGTACTGAGCGCCCAGCACCCTGAGCACTGAGCACCCAGCACCCTGAGCACTGAGCACCCAGCACCCCGAGCACTGAGCAACGAGCACCCCGAGCACTGAGCACCCAGCACCCTGAGTACTGAGCACCCAGCACCCTGAGTACTGAGCACCCAGCATCCTGAGCACTGAGTACTGAGCACCCCGAGCACTGAGCACCCAGCACCCTGAGCACTGAGCACCCAACACCCCTTGCACTGAGCACCCAGCACCCTGAGCACTGTGCACCCAGGACCCTGAGTACTGAGCACCCAGCACCCCGAGCACTGAGCACCCAGCACCCTGAGTACTGAGCACCGAGCACCCCGAGCACTGAGCAGCAAGCACCCCGAGCTCTGAGCACCCAGCACCCTGAGCCCCCAGCACCCTGAGCACCCAGCACCCTGAGCACGGAGCACCCTGAGCACTGAGCACTGAGCACCCAGCACCCTGAGCACTGAGCACCCAGCACCCCGAGCACTGAGCACCCAGCACCCTGAGCACCCAGCACCCTGAACACCCAGCACCCTGAACACGGAGCACCCTGAGCACTGAGCACTGAGCACCCAGCACCCTGAGTACTGAGCACTGAGCACCCAGCACCCTGAGTACTGAGCACCCAGCACCCCGAGCACTGAGCACCCAGCACCCTGTGTACTGAGCACCGAGCACCCGGAGTACTGAGCACCCAGCACCCTGAGGACTGAGCACTGAGCACTCTGAGCACTGAGCACCCAGCACCCCGAGTACTGAGCACTGAGCACCTTGAGTACTGAGCACCCAGCACCCCGAGTACTGAGCACTGAGCACCATGAGTACTGAGCACCGAGCACCCCGAGCACTGAGCACCCAGCACCCTGAGTACTGAGCACCGAGCTCCCCGAGCACTGAGCACCCTGAGCACTAAGCACTGAGAACCCTGAGTACTGAGCACCGAGCACCCCGAGCACTGAGCACCCAGCACCCGGAGCACTGAGCACCCAGCACCCTGAGTACTGAGCACTGAGCACCCAGCAACCCGAGCACTGAGCACTCAGCACCCTGTGTACTGAGCACTGAGTACCCAGTACCCCCGAGCACTGAGACCCAGCACCCTGAGCACTGAGCACGAAGCACCCCGAGTACTGAGCACCCAGCACCCCGAGCACTGAGCACCCAGCACCCCGAGCACTGAGCACCCAGCACCCTGAGTACTGAGCACCCAGCACCCCGAACACTGAGCACCCAGCACCCCGAGCACTGTGCACCCAGCACCCTGAGAACTGAGCACCCAGCACCGTGAGTACTGAGCACCCAGCATCCTCAGCACTGAGCACCCAGCACCCTGAGCACTGAGCACGACGCACCCCGAGTACTGAGCACCCAGCACCCCGAGCACTGAGCACCCAGCACCCCGAGCACTGAGCACCCAGCACCCTGAGTACTGAGCACCCAGAACCCCGAGCACTGAGCACCGAGCACCCCGAGCACTGTGCACCCAGCACCCTGAGAACTGAGCACCCAGCACCGTGAGTACTGAGCACCCAGCATCCTCAGCACTGAGCACCCAGCACCCTGAGCAGTGAGCACCCAGGACCCTGAGTACTGAGCACCCAGCACCCTGAGTACTGAACACCCAGCACCCAGAGCACTGAGCACTGAGCACCCAGCACCCTGAGCACTGAGCACTGAGCAACCAGCACCCTGAGCACCGAGCACCCAGCACCCCGAGCACTGAGCACCCAGCACCCTGAGCACCCAACACTCTGAGCACTGAGCACCCAGCACGCTGAGTACTGAGCACCCAGCACCCTGAGTACTGAGCACCCAGCACCCCGAGAATGAGCACCCAGCACCCCGAGCAGTGAGCACCCAGCACCCTGAGTACTCAGCACCCAGCAACCTGAGCACTGAGCACTGAGCACCCAGCACCCTGGGTACTGAGCACCCAGCACCCCGAGCACTGAGCACCCAGCACCCTGAGTCCTGAGCACCCTGAGTACTGAGCACCCAGCAACCTGAGTACTGAGCACCCTGCACCCCGAGCACTGAGCTCCCTTAGTACTGAGCACCCAGCACCCTGAGCACTGAGCACCCAGCACCCTGAGTACTGAGCACTGAGCACCCAGAGAACTGAGCACCCAGCACCCTGAGGACTGAGCACCCAGCACCCTGTGCACTGAGCACTGAGCATCCAGCAACCCGAGCACTGAGCACCCTGAGCTCTTAGCACCCTGAGTACTGAGCACCCAGCACCCTGAGTACGGAGCACCCAGCACCCTGAGCACTGAGCAACCAGCACCCTGAGTACTGAGCACCCAGCACCCTGAGTACTGAGCACCGAGCACCCCGAGCACTGAGCACACAGCACACTGAGCACTGAGCACCCAGCACCCCGAGCACTGTGCACCCAGCACCCTGAGCACTGAGCACACAGCACCCCGAGCACTGAGCACCCAGCACCCTGAGCACTGAGCACCCAGCACCCCGAGCACTGAGCACCCAGCACCCTGAGCACTGAGCACCCCGAGGACTGAGCACCCAGCACCCTGATCACTGAGCACAGAGCACCCCGAGGACTGAGCACCCAGCACCCTGAGCACTGAGCACCCAGCACCCCGAGCACTGAGCACCCAGCACCCTGAGCACTGAGCACCCAGGACCCTGAGTACTGAGCACCCAGCACCCCGAGCACTGAGCACCCAGCACCCTGAGTACTGAGCACCGAGCACCCCGAGCACTGAGCACCCAGCACCCTGAGTACTGAGCACCGAGCACCCCGAGCACTGAGCACCCAGCACCCTGAGTACTGAGCACCGAGCACCCCGAGCACTGAGCACCCAGCACCCTGAGTACTGAGCACGGAGCACCCTGAGTACTGTGCACCCAGCACCCCGAGCACTTAGCACCCAGCACCCTGAGTACTGAGCACCCAGCACCCTGAGCACTGAGCATCCAGCACCCCGAGCACTGAACACCCAGCACTCTGAGTACTGAGAACCGAGCACCCCGAGCACTGAGCACCCAGCACCTTGAGCACTGAGCACCCTGAGTACTGAGCACCCAGCACCATGAGTACTGAGCACCCAGCACCCCGAGCACTGAGCACGGAGCACCCCGAGGACTGAGCACCCAGCACCCTGATCACTGAGCACAGAGCACCCCGAGGACTGAGCACCCAGCACCCTGAGCACTGAGCACCCAGCACCCCGAGCACTGAGCACCCAGCACCCTGAGCACTGAGCACCCAGCACCCCGAGTACTGAGCACAGAGCACCCCGAGAACTGAGCACCCAGCACCCCGAGCACTGAGCACTGAGCAACCTGAGCACTGAGCACCCAGCACCCTGAGTACTGAGCACTGAGCACCCTAAGTACTGAGCACCCAGCACCCCCCCCAGTACTGAGCTCTGAGCAGCATGAGTACTGAGCACCAAGTACCCTGCGCACTGAGCACTGAGAACCCTGAGTACAGAGCACCGAGCACCCCAAGCACTGAGCACCCAGCACCCTGAGTACTGAGCACCGAGCTCCCCGAGCACTGAGCACCCTGAGTACTGAGCACCCAGCACCCTTAGTACTGAGCACCCAGCACCCCGAGAATGAGCACCCTGAGCACTGAGTACCCAGCACCATGAGTACTGAGCACCGAGCACCCTGAGCACTGAGCACCCAGCACCCTGAGTACTGAGCACCCAGCACCCTGAGTACTGAGCACCCAGCAACCTGAGCACTGAGCACTGAGAACCCTGAGCACTGAGCACCCAGCACCCCGAGTACTGAGCAATGAGCACCCTGAGTACTGAGCACCCAGCACCCCGAGTACTGAGCACTGAGCACCCTGAGTACTGAGCACCCAGCACCCTGAGCACTGAGCACTGAGAACCCTGAGTACTGAGCACCGAGCACCCCAAGCACTGAGCACCCAGCACCCCGAGGACTGAGCACCCAGCACCCTGAGTACTGAGCACTGAGCACCCAGCACCCCGAGCACTGAGCACTCAGCACCCTGTGTACTGAGCACTGAGTACGGAGTACCCCGTGCACTGAGACACAGCACCCTGAGCACTGAGTACCCAGCACCCCGAGTACTGAGCAACCAGCAGCCCGAGCACTGAGCACCCAGCACCCCGAGCACTGAGCACCCAGCACCCTGAGTACTGAGCACCCAGCACGCCGAGCACTGAGCACCCAGCACCCTGAGCACTGAGCACCCAGCACCCCGAGCACTGAGCAACGAGCACCCCGAGCACTGAGCACCCAGCACCCTGAGTACTGAGCACCCAGCACCCTGAGTACTGAGCACCCAGCATCCTGAGCACTGAGTACTGAGCACCCCGAGCACTGAGCACCCAGCACCCTGAGCACTGAGCACCCAGCACCCCTTGCACTGAGCACCCAGCACCCGGAGTACTGAGCACCCAGCACCCCTTGCACTGAGCACCCAGCACCCTGAGTTCTGAGCACCCAGGACCCCGAGCACTGAGCACCCAGCACCCTAAGCACTGTGCACCCAGGACCCTGAGTACTGAGCACCAAGCACCCCGAGCACTGAGCACCCAGCACCCTGAGTACTGAGCACTGAGCACCCAGCACCCCGAGCACTGAGCACTCAGCACCCTGTGTACTGAGCACTGAGTACCCAGTACCCCGTGCACTGAGACCCAGCACCCTGAGCACTGAGCACCCAGCAACCCGAGTACTGAGCACCCAGCAGCCCGAGCACTGAGCACCCAGCACCCCGAGCACTGAGCACCCAGCACCCTGAGTACTGAGCACCCAGCACCCCGAGCACTGAGCACCCAGAACCCCGAGCACTGAGCACCCAGCACACCGAGCACTGAGCAACGAGCACCCCGAGCACTGTGCACCCAGCACCCTGAGAACTGAGCACCCAGCACCCTGAGTACTGAGCACCCAGCATCCTGAGCACTGAGTACTGAGCACCCCGAGCACTGAGCACCCAGCACCCTGAACACTGAGCACCCAGCACCCCTTGCACTGAGCACCCAGCACCCGGAGTACTGAGCACGCAGCACCCTGAGTACTGAGCACCCAGCACCCCGAGCACTGAGCACCCAGCACCCTGAGCACTGAGCACCCAGGACCCTGAGTACTGAGCACCCAGCACCCCGAGCATTGAGCACCCAGCACCCTGAGTACTGAGCACCGAGCACCCCGAGCACTGAGCACCAAGCACCCCGAGCACTGAGAACCCAGCACCCTGAGTACTGAGCACCAAGCACCCCGAGCACTGAGCACCCAGCACCCTGAGTACTGAGCACCGAGCATCCCGAGCACTGAGCACCCAGCACCCTGAGTACTGAGCACGGAGCACCATGAGTACTGTGCACCCAGCACCCCGAGCACTTAGCACCCAGCACCCTGAGTACTGAGCACCCAGCACCCTGAGCACTGAGCATCCAGCGCCCCGAGCACTGAGCACCCAGCACTCTGAGTACTGAGAACCGAGCACCCCGAGCACTGAGCACCCAGCACCTTGAGCACTGATCAAGCTGAGTACTGAGCACCCAGCACCCTGAGTACTGAGCACCCAGCACCCCGAGCACTGAGCACGGAGTACCCCGAGGACTGAGCACCCAGCACCCTGATCACTGAGCACAGAGCACCCCGAGGACCGAGCACCCAGCACCCTGAGCACTGAGCACCCAGCACCCCGAGCACTGAGCGCCCAGCACCCTGAGCACTGAGCACCCAGCACCCCGAGTACTGAGCACCGAGCACCCCGAGAACTGAGCACCCAGCACCCCGAGCACTGAGCACTGAGCACCCTGAGCACTGAGCACCGAGCACGCCGAGTACTAAGCACTGAGCACCCCGAGTACTGAGCACTGAGCACCATGAGTACTGAGCACCAAATACCCTGCGCACTGAGCACTGAGAACCCTGAGTACTGAGCACCGAGCACCCCGAGCACTGAGCACCCAGCACCCTGAGTACTGAGCACCGAGCTCCCCGAGCACTGAGCACCCTGAGTACTGAGCACCCAGCACCCTTAGTACTGAGCACCCAGCAACCCGAGAATGAGCACCCTGAGCACTGAGTACCCAGCACCATGAGTACTGAGCACCGAGCACCCTGAGCACTGAGCACCCAGCACCCTGAGTACTGAGCACCCAGCACCCTGAGTACTGAGCACCCAGCACCCTGAGCACTGAACACCCAGCAACCTGAGTACTGAGCACCCAGCACTCTGAGCACTGAGTACTGAGCACCCCGAGCACTGAGCACCCAGCACCCCGAGCACTGAGCACTGAGCACCCTGAGCACAGACCACCCAGCACCCCGAGTACTGAGCAATGAGCACCCTGAGTACTGAGCACCCAGCACCCCGAGTACTGAGCACTGAGCAGCCTGGGTACTGAGCACCCAGCACCCTGAGCACTGAGCACTGAGAACCCTGTGTACTGAGCACCGAGCACCCCGAGCACTGACCACCCAGCACCCCGAGCACTGAGCACCCAGCACCCTGAGTACTGAGCACTGAGCACCCAGCACCCCGTGCACTGAGCACTCAGCACCCTGTGAACTGAGCACTGAGTACGGAGTACCCCGTGCACTGAGACCCAGCACCCTGAGCACTGAGCACCCCGCTCCCCGAGTACTGAGCAACCAGCAGCCCGAGCACTGAGCACCCAGCACCCCGAGCACTGAGCAACGAGCACCCCGAGCACTGAGCACCCAGCACCCTGAGTACTGAGCACCCAGCACCCTGAGTACTGAGCACCCAGCATCCTGAGCACTGAGTACTGAGCACCCCGAGCACTGAGCACCCAGCACCCTGAGCACTGAGCACCCAGCACCCCTTGCACTGAGCACCCAGCACCCGGAGTACTGAGCACCCAGCACCCCTTGCACTGAGCACCCAGCACCCTGAGTACTGAGCACCCAGGACCCCGAGCACTGAGCACCCAGCACCCTAAGCACTGTGCACCCAGGACCCTGAGTACTGAGCACCCAGCACCCCGAGCACTGAGCACCCAGCACCCTGAGTACTGAGCACTGAGCACCCAGCACCCCGAGCACTGAGCACTCAGCACCCTGTGTACTGAGCACTGAGTACCCAGTACCCCGTGCACTGAGACCCAGCACCCTGAGCACTGAGCACCCAGCAACCCGAGTACTGAGCACCCAGCAGCCCGAGCACTGAGCACCCAGCACCCCGAGCACTGAGCATCCAGCACCCTGAGTACTGAGCACCCAGCACCCCGAGCACTGAGCACCCAGCACCCCGAGCACTGAGCACCCAGCACACAGAGCACTGAGCAACGAGCACCCCGAGCACTGTGCACGCAGCACCCTGAGAACTGAGCACCCAGCACCCTGAGTACTGATCACCCAGCATCCTGAGCACTGAGTACTGAGCACCCCGAGCACTGAGCACCCAGCACCCTGAACACTGAGCACCCAGCACCCCTTGCACTGAGCACCCAGCACCCGGAGTACTGAGCACGCAGCACCCTGAGTACTGAGCACCCAGCACCCCGAGCACTGAGCACCCAGCACCCTGAGCACTGAGCACCCAGGACCCTGAGTACTGAGCACCCAGCACCCCGAGCACTGAGCACCCAGCACCCTGAGTACTGAGCACCGAGCACCCTGAGCACTGAGCACCCAGCACCCCGAGCACTGAGCACTCAGCACCCTGTGTACTGAGCACTGAGTACGGAGTACCCCGTGCACTGAGACCCAGCACCCTGAGAACTGAGCACCCCGCTCCCCGAGTACTGAGCAACCAGCAGCCCGAGCACTGAGCACCCAGCACCCCGAGCACTGAGCACCCAGCACCCTGAGTACTGAGCACCCAGCACCCTGAGTACTGAGCACCCAGCACCCTGAGTACTGAGCACCCAGCATCCTGAGCACTGAGTACTGAGCACCCCGAGCACTGAGCACCCAGCACCCTGAGCACTGAGCACCCAGCACCCCTTGCACTGAGCACACAGCACCCGGAGTACTGAGCACCCAGCACCCCTTGCACTGAGCACCCAGCACCCTGAGTACTGAGCACCCAGCACCCCGAGCACTGAGCACCCAGCACCCTGAGCACTGTGTACCCAGGACCCTGAGTACTGAGCACCCAGCACCCCGAGCACTGAGCACCCAGCACCCTGAGTACTGAGCACCGAGCACCCTGAGCACTGAGCAGCAAGCACCCCGAGCTCTGAGCACCCAGCACCCTGAGCACCCAGCACCCTGAGCACCGAGCACCCTGAGCACGGAGCACCCTGAGCAATGAGCACTGAGCACCCAGCAACCTGAGCACTGAGCACCCAGCAACCCGAGCACTGAGCACCCAGCACCCTGAGCACCCAGCACCCTGAGCACCCAGCACCCTGAACACGGAGCACCCTGAGCACTGAGCACTGAGCACCCAGCACCCTGAGTACTGAGCACCTACCACTCTGAGCACTGAGCACCCACCACGCTGAGTACTGAGCACTGAGCACCCAGCCCCCTGAGTACTGAGCACCCAGCAAACCGAGCACTGAGCACCCAGCACCCTGTGTACTGAGCACCGAGCACCCGGAGTACTGAGCACCCAGCACCCTGAGCACTGAGCACTGAGCACTCTGAGCACTGAGCACCCAGCACCCCGAGTACTGAGCACTGAGCACCTTGAGTACTGAGCACCCAGCACCCCGAGTACTGAGCACTGAGCACCCTGAGTACTGAGCACCCAGCACCCTGAGTACTGAGCACCGAGCACCCCGAGCACTGAGCACCCAGCACCCCGAGCACTGAGCACCCAGCACCCTGAGTACTGAGCACCCAGCACCCCGAGAATGAGCACCCTGACCACGGAGTACCCAGCACCATGAGTACTGAGCACCCAGCACCGTGAGCACTGTGCACCCAGCAACCTGAGTACTGAGCACCCAGCACTCTGAGCACTGAGCACCCAGCACCCCGAGCACTGAGCACCCAGCACCCCGAGCACTGAGCACTGAGCACCCTGAGCACTGAGCAGCCAGCACCCCGAGTACTGAGCACTGAGCACCCTGAGTACTGAGTACCCAGCACCCCGAGTTCTGAGCACTGAGCACCCTGAGTACTGAGCACCCAGCACCCTGAGCACTGAGCACTGAGAACCCTGAGTACTGAGCACCGAGCACCCCGAGCACTGAGCACCCAGCACCCCGAGCACTGAGCACCCAGCACCCTGAGTACTGAGCACTGAGCACCCAGCAACCCGAGCACTGAGCACTCAGCACCCTGTGTACTGAGCACTGAGAACCCTGAGTACTGAGCACCCTGCACCCTGAGTACTGAGCACCCAGCACCCCGAGCACTGAGCACCCAGCACCCCGAGCACTGAGCACCCAGCACCCTGAGTACTGAGCACCCAGCACCCCGAGCACTGAGCACCGAGCACCCCGAGCACTGTGCACCCAGCACCCTGAGAACTGAGCACCCAGCACCCTGAGTACTGAGCACCCAGCATCCTCAGCACTGAGCACCCAGCACACTGAGCACTGAGCACCCAGGACCCTGAGTACTGAGCACCCAGCACCCTGAGTACTGAACACCCAGCACCCTGAGCACTGAGCACTGAGCACCCAGCACCCTGAGCACTGAGCACTGAGCACCCAGCACCCCGAGCATTGAGCACCCAGCACCCTGAGCACTGAGCACCCTGAGGACTGAGCACCCAGCACCCTGAGTACTGAGCAGCCAGCACCCTGAGTACTGAGCACCCAGCATCCTGAGTACTGAGCACTGATCACCCTGAGCACTGAGCACCCAGCACCCCGAGCACTGAGCAACCAGCACCCTGAGTACTGAGCACCCTGAGCACTGAGCACCCAGCACCCTAAGTACTGAGCACCCAGCACCCCGAGCACTGAGCACCCAGCACCCCGAGCACTGAGCACCCACCACCGTGAGCACTGAGCACCCAGCACCTTGAGTACTGAGCACCGAGCACCCCGAACACTGAGCACCCAGCACCCTAAGTACTGAGCACCCAGCACCCTGAGAACTGAGCACCCAGCACCCCGAGCACTGAGCACCCAGCACCCTGAGTACTGAGCACCCAGCACCCTGAGTTCTGAGCACCCAGCACCCCGAACACTGAGCACCCAGCACCCTGAGTACTGACCACCCAGCACCCTGAGTACTGAGCACTGAGCACCCTGAGCACTGAGCACCCAGCAACCCGAGCACTGAGCACCCAGCACCCTGAGTACTGAGCACCCAGCACCCTGAGTACTGAGCACTCAGCACCCTGAGTACTGAGCACCGAGCACCCCGAGCACTGAGCACCCAGCACCCTGAGCACTGAGCACCCTGAGGACTGAGCACCCAGCACCCTGAGTACTGAGCACCAAGCACCTTGAGTACTGAGCACCCAGCATCCTGAGTACTGAGCACTGATAACCCTGAGCACTGAGCACCCAGCACCCCGAGCACTGAGCAACCAGCACCCCGAGCACTGAGCACCCAGCACCCTGAGTACTGAGCACCCTGAGTACTGAGCACCCTGCACCCTGAGCACTGAGCACCCAGCACCCTGAGTGCTGAGCAACCAGCACCCCGAGCACTGAGCACCCAGCACCCTGAGTACTGAGCACCGAGCACCCCGAGCACTGAGCACCCAGCACCCTGAGTACTGAGCACTGAGCACCCCGAGTACTGAGCACCCAGCACCCCGAGCACTGAGCACCCAGCACCCTGAGTACTGAGAACAGATCACCCTGAGTACTGAGCACCCAGCACCCTGATTACTGAGCCCCCAGCACCCTGAGTACTGAGCACCCAGCACCCCGAGCCCTGGGCACCCAGCACCCTGAGTACTGAGAACAGATCACCCTTAGTACTGAGCACCCAGCACCCCGAGAATGAGCACCCAGCACCCTGAGTACTGAGAAGCGAGCACCCTCAGTACTGAGCACACAGCACCCTGAGTACTGAGCCCCAGCACCCTGAGTACTGAGCACCCAGCACCCCGAGCACTGAGCACCCCGCACCCCGAGCACGGAGCACCCAGTACCCCGAGCACTGAGTACTGAGCACACAGCACCCTGTGTACTGAGCACCGAGCTCCCCGAGCACTGATCACCCTGAGTACTGAGCACCCACCACCCCGATCACTGAGCACCCAGCACCCTGAGCACTGAGCACACAGCACCCTGAGCACTGAGCACCCAGCACCCTGAGTACTGAGCACCCAGCACGCTGAGTACTGAACACCCAGGACCCCGAGCACTGAGCACCCAGCACCCTGAGTACTGAGCACTGAGCACCCAGCACCCCGAGCACTGAGCACCCAGCACCCTGTGTACTGAGCACTGAGCACCAGGAGTACTAAGCAACCAGCACCCTGAGTACTGAGCACACAGGACCCTGAGCACTGAGCACCCAGCACCCCGAGCACTGAGCACCCAGCACCCTGAGTACTGAGCACCCTGAGTACTGAGCACCCAGTACCCTGAGTACTGAGCACCCTGAATACTGAGCACCCAGCCCCCTGAGCACTGAGCACCCAGCACCCTGAGTACTGAGCACCCAGCACCCTGAGCACTGAGCACCCAGCACCCTGAGCACTGAGCACCCAGCACCCTGAGCACTGAGCACCAAGCACACTGAGAACTGAGCACCCAGCACCCTGAGCACTGAGCACCCAGCACCCTGAGCACTGAGCACTCAGCACCCTGAGTACTGAGCACCCAGCACCCTGAGCACTGAGCACCCAGCAAACCGAGCACTGAGCACCCAGCACCCCGAGCACTGAGCACCCAGCACCCCGAGCACTGAGCACCCAGCACCCCGAGCACTGAGCACCCAGCACCCTGAGTACTGAGCACACAGCACCCTGAGTACTGAGCACCCAGCACCCTGAGCAATGAGCACCCAGCACCCTGAGTACTGAGCACCCAGCACCCCAAGCACTGAGCACCCTGAGTACTGAGCACCCAGCACCCCAAGCACTGAGCACCGTGAGTACTGAGCACCCAGCACCCTGATTAATGAGCACCCAGCACCCCGAGCACTGAGCACCCAGCACCCTGAGTACTGAGCACTGAGCACACTGAGTATTGAGCACCCAGCACCCTGAATAATGAGCACCCAACGTACTGTGCACCGAGCACCCTGAGCACTGAGCACCCAGCACCCTGAGTACTGAGCACCCAGCACCCTGAGCAATGAGCACCCTGAGTACTGAGCACCCAGCACCTTGAGCACTGAGCACCGAGCACTGCGAGCACTGAGCACCCAGCACCCGGAGTACTGAGCACCCAGCACCCTGAGCACTGAACACACAGCACCCTGAGTACTGAGCATCAAGCACACTGAGCACTGGGCACCCAGCACCCTGAGCACTGAGCACCCAGCAACCTGAGCACTGAGCACCCAACGTACTGAGCACCGAGCACCCTGAGTACTGAGTACCCAGCACCCTGAGCACTGAGCACCCAGCACCCTGAGCACTGAGCACACAGCACCCTGAGCACTGAGCACCCAGCACCCTGAGTACTGAGCACTGAGCACCCAGCATCCCGAGCACTGAGCACCCAGCACCCTGAGCACTGAGCACCCAGCATCCGAGTACTGAGCACCCAGCACCCTGAGTACTGAGCACCCAGCACCCTGAGTACTGAGCACCCAGCACCCGGAGTACTGAGCACCCAGCATCCAGAGTACTGAGCACCCAGCACCCTGAGCACTGAGCACCCAGCACACCGAGCACTGAGCACCCAGCACCCTGAGTACTGAGCACCCAGCACCCCGAGCACTGAGCACCCAGCACCCTGAGCACTGAGCACCCAGCACCCTGAGTACTGAGCATGAAACACCCTGAGCACTGGGCACCCAGCACCCTGAGCACTGAGCACCCAGCAACCTGAGCACTGAGCACCCAACGTACTGAGCACCGAGCACCCTGAGTACTGATCACCCAGCTCCCTGAGTACTGAGCACCGAGCACCCCGAGCACTGAGCACCGGGCACCCCGAGCACTGAGCACCCAGCACCCTGAGTACTGAGCACCCAGCACCCTGAGTACTGAGCTCCGAGCACCCCGAGCACTGAGCACCCAGCGCCCCGAGCACTGAGTACCCAGCACCCTGAGTACTGAGCACCCAGCACCCTGACTACTGAGCACCCAGCACCCTGAGTACTGAACACCCAGCACCCTGAGCACTGAGCACTGAGCACCCTGAGCACTGAGTACTGAGCACTGAGCACCCTGAGCACTGAGCACCCAGCACCCCGAGTACTGAGCACCCAGCACCCCGAGCACTGAGCACCCAGCGCCCCGAGCACTGAGAACCCAGCACCCCGAGTACTGAGCACTGAGCACCCTGAGTACTGAGCACCAAGCACCCAGAGTACTGAGCACTGAGCACCCTGAGTACTGAGCACCCAGCACCCTGAGCACTGAGTACCCAGCACCCTGAGTACTGAGCACTGAGCACCCTGAGCACTGAGCACCCAGCACCCCGAGTACTGAGCACCCAGCACCCCGAGCACTGAGCACCCAGCGCCCCGAGCACTGAGAACCCAGCACCCCGAGTACTGAGCACTGAGCACCCTGAGTACTGAGCACCAAGCACCCCGAGTACTGAGCACTGAGCACCCCGAGTACTGAGCACTGAGCACCCTGAGTACTGAGCACCAAGCACCCCGAGTACTGAGCACTGAGCACCCTGAGTACTGAGCACCCAGCACCCTGAGCACTGAGTACCCAGCACCCTGAGTACTGAGCACTGAGAACCCTGAGTACTGAGCACCGAGCACCCTGAGTACTGAGCACCCAGCACCCTGATCACTGAGCACGGAGCACCCCGAGGACTGTGCACCCAGCACCCTGAGCACTGTGCACCCAGCACCCTGAGTACTGAGCACCCAGCACCCTGAGCACTGAGCACCCAGCACCCTGAGCACTGAGCACCCAGCACCCTGAGTACTGAGCAACCAGCACCCTGAGCATTGAGCACTGAGCACCCAGCACCCTGAGCACTGAGCACTGAGCATCCAGCACCCCGAGCACTGAGCACCCAGCACACTGAGCACTGAGCACCCAGAACCCTGAGCACTGATCACCCAGCACCCTGAGCACTGAGCACCCAGCACCCTGAGTACTGAGCACCCAGCACCCTGAGTACTGAGCACTCAGCACCCTGAGTACTGAGCACCGAGCACCCCGAGCACTGAGCACCCAGCACCCTGAGCACTGAGCACCCTGAGGACTGAGCACCCAGCACCCTGAGCACTGAGCACCCAGCACCCCGAGAATGAGCACCCAGCACCCCGAGTACTGAGCACCGAGCACCCCGAGAACTGAGCACCCAGCACCCTGAGCACTGAACACCCAGCACCCTGAGTACTGAGCACCCAGCACCCTGAGTACTGAACACCCAGCACCCTTAGCACTGAGCACTGAGCACCCTGAGCACTGAGTACTGAGCACCGAGCACCCCGAGCACTGAGCACACAGCACCCGGAGTACTGAGCACCCAGCACCCTGAGTACTAAGCACCGAGCACCCTGAGTACTGAGCACACAGCACCCTGAGCACTGAACACACAGCACCCTGAGTACTGAGCACCTCGAGCCCTGAGCACCCAGCACCCTGAGTACTGAGCACTGAGCAGCCCGAGCACTGAGCACCCAGCACCCCGAGCACTGAGCACCCAGCACCCCGAGCACTGAGCACCCAGCACCCTGAGTACTGAGTACCCAGCACCCTGAGTACTGAGCACCCAGCGCCCTGAGCACTGAGTACCCAGCAACCTGAGCACTGAGCACCCAGCACCCTGAGCACTGAGCACCCAGCACCCTGAGTACTGAGCACTGAGCACCCAGCACCCCGAACACTGAGCACCCAGCACCCTGAGTACTAAGCACCCAGCACCCTGAGCACTGAGCACCCAGCACCCTGAGTACTGAGCACTGAGCACCCAGCACCCCGAGCACTGAGCACCCAGCGCCCCCAGCACTGAGCACCCAGCACCCTGAGTACTGAGCACCCAGCACCCTGAGTACTGAACACCCAGCACCCTGAGCACTGAGCACTGAGCACCCTGAGCACTGAGTACTGAGCACTGAGCACCCTGAGCACTGAGCACCCAGCACCCCGAGTACTGAGCACACAGCACCCCGAGCACTGAGCACCCAGCGCCCCGAGCACTGAGAACCCAGCACCCCGAGTACTGAGCACTGAGCACCCTGAGTACTGAGCACCAAGCACCCCGAGTACTGAGCACTGAGCACCCTGAGTACTGAGCACCCAGCACCCTGAGCACTCAGTACCCAGCACCCTGAGTACTGAGCACTGAGAACCCTGAGTACTGAGCACCGAGCACCCTGAGTACTGAGCACCCAGCACCCTGATCACTGAGCACGGAGCACCCCGAGGTCTGTGCACCCAGCACCCTGAGCACTGGGCACCCAGCACCTTGAGTACTGAGCACCCAGCACCCTGAGTACTGAGCAACCAGCACCCAGAGCATTGAGCACTGAGCACCCAGCACCCTGAGCACTGAGCACTGAGCATCCAGCACCCCGAGCACTGAGCACCCAGCACCCTGAGTACTGAGCACCCAGCACCCTGAGCACTGAGCACCCAGCACCCTGAGCACTGAGCACCCAGCACCCTGAGTACTGAGCAACCAGCACCCTGAGCATTGAGCACTGAGCACCCAGCACCCTGAGCACTGAGCACTGAGCATCCAGCACCCCGAGCACTGAGCACCCAGCACACTGAGCACTGAGCACCCAGCACCCTGAGCACTGATCACCCAGCACCCTGAGCACTGAGCACCCAGCACCCTGAGTACTGAGCACTCAGCACCCTGAGTACTGAGCACCGAGCACCCCGAGCACTGAGCACCCAGCACCCTGAGCACTGAGCACCCTGAGGACTGAGCACCCAGCACCCTGAGCACTGAGCACCCAGCACCCCGAGAATGAGCACCCAGCACCCCGAGTACTGAGCAGCGAGCACCCCGAGTACTGAGCACCCAGCACCCTGAGCACTGAGCACCCAGCACCCTGAGTACTGAGCACCCAGCACCCTGAGTACTGAACACCCAGCACCCTGAGCACTGAGCACTGAGCACCCTGAGCACAGAGTACTGAGCACCGAGCACCCCGAGCACTGAGCACCCAGCACCCGGAGTACTGAGCACCCAGCACCCTGAGTACTAAGCACCGAGCACCCTGAGTACTGAGCACCCAGCACCCTGAGCACTGAACACACAGCACCCTGAGAACTGAGCACCTCGAGCACTGAGCACCCAGCACCCTGAGTACTGAGCACTGAGCAGCCCGAGCACTGAGCACCCAGCACCCCGAGCACTGAGCACCCAGCACCCCGAGCACTGAGCACCCAGCACCCTGAGTACTGAGTACCCAGCACCCTGAGTACTGAGCACCCAGCGCCCTGAGCACTGAGTACCCAGCACCCTGAGCACTGAGCACCCAGCACCCTGAGCACTGAGCACCCAGCACCCTGAGTACTGAGCACTGAGCACCCAGCACCCCGAACACTGAGCAACCAGCACCCTGAGTACTACGCACCCAGCACCCTGAGCACTGAGCACCCAGCACCCAGAGTACTGAGCACTGAGCACCCAGCACCCCGAGCACTGAGCACCCAGCACCCTGAGCACTGAGCACCGAGCACCCCGAGCACTGAGCACCCAGCACCCTGAGTACTGAGCACCCAGCACCCCGAGCACTGAGCACCCAGCACCCTGAGTACTGAGCACCGAGCACCCTGAGTACTGAGCACCCAGCACCCTGAGTACTGAGCACCCAGCACCCTGAGTAGTGAGCACCCAACGTACTGAGCACCGAGCACCCCGAGCACTGAGCACCCAGCAACCTGAGTACTGAGCACCGATCACCCCGAGCACTGAGCACCCAGCACCCTGAGTACTGAACACCCAGCACCCTGAGCACTGAGCACTGAGCACCCTGAGCATTGAGTACTGAGCACTGAGCACCCTGAGCACTGAGCACCCAGCACCGCGAGTACTGAGCACCCAGCAATCCGAGCACTGAGCACCCAGCGCCCCGAGCACTGAGCACCCAGCACCCCGAGCACTGAGCACTGAGCACCCTGAGTACTGAGCACCAAGCACCCCGAGTACTGAGCACTGAGCACCCTGAGTACTGAGCACCCAGCACCCTGACCACTGAGTACCCAGCACCCTGAGTACTGAGCACCAAGCACCCCGAGCACTGAGCACCGAGCACACTGAGTACTGAGCCCTGGGTGCTGGGTACTCAGGGTGCTGGGTGCTCAGTACTCGGGTGCTGGGTACTCAGTGCTCAGGGTGCTGGGTGCTCAGTACTCAGGGTGCTGGGTACTCAGTACTCAGGGTGCTGGGTGCTCTGGGCTCGGGGTGCTGGGTGCTCAGTGCTCGCGGTGCTGGGTGCTCAGTGCTCGGGGTGCTCGGTTCTCAGTACTCAGGGTACTGGGTGCTCAGTGCTCGAGGTGCTCAGTACTCAGGGTGCTGTGTGTTCAGTGCTCAGGGTGCTGGGTGCTCACTACTCAGGGTGCTCGGTCCATAGTACTCAGGGTGCTGGGTGCTCAGGACTCCGGGTGCTGGGTGCTCAGTGCTCGGGGTGCTCGGTGCTCAGTGCTCAAGGCGCTGGGTGCTCAGTACTCAGGGTGCTCATTGCTCAGGGTGCTGGGTGCTCAGTACACAGGGTGCTGGGTGCTCAGTGCCCCGGGTGCTCGGTGCTCAGTTCGTTGGGTGCTCAGTACTCAGGGTGCTGGGTGCTCAGTACTCGGGGTGCTGGGTGCTCATTAATCAGGGAGCTGGGTGCTCAGTACTCAGGGTGCTCAGTGCTTGGGGTGCAGGGTGCTCAGTACTCAGGGTTCTCTGTGCTTTTGGTGCTGGGTGCTCAGTACTCAGGGTGCTGGGTGCTCAGTGCTCAGGGTGTTGGGTGATCAGTACTCAGGGTGCTGGGTGCTCAGTACTCCGGGTGCTGGGTGCTCAGTGCTCGGGGTGCTGGGTGCTCAGTGCTCGGGGTGCTGGGTGCTCAGTGCTCGGGGTGCTGGGTGCTCAGTGCTCGGGGCGCTGGGTGCTCATTGCTCAGGGTGCTGGGTGCTCAGTGCTCGGGGTGCTGGGTATTCAGTGCTCGGGGTGCTTGGTGCTCAGTGCTCGGGGTGCTGGGTGCTCAGTGCTCAGGGTGCTGGGTGCTCGGTGCTCGGGGTGGTGGGTGCTTAGTGCTCGGGGTGCCCGGTGCTCAGTACTCAGGATGCTGGGTGCTCAGTGCTCAGGGTACTCGGTGCTCAGTACGTTGGGTGCTCAGTACTCAGGGTGCTGGGTGCTCAGTGCTCAGGGTGCTGGGTGCTCAGTGCTCAGGGTGCTGGGTGCTCAGTGCTCAGGGTGCTGGGTGCTCGGGGTGCTGGGTGCTTAGTGCTAGGGGTGCCCGGTGCTCAGTACTCGGGGTGCTCAGTGCTCAGTACTCAGGGTGCTGTGTGCTCAGTGCTCAGGGTGCTGGGTGCTCAGTACTCAGGGTGCTGGGTGCTCGGTGCTCAGTACGCTGGGTGCTCAGTACTGAGGGTGTTGGGTGCTCAGTACTCAGGGTGCTCGGTGCTCAGTACTCAGGGTGCTGGGTGCTCAGTGCTCGGGGTGCTGGGTGCTCAGTGCTCAGTGCTCAGGGTGCTGGGTGCTCAGTGCTCCGGGTGCTGGGTGCTCGGTGCTCGGGGTGCTGGGTGCTTAGTGCTCGGGGTGCTGGGTGCTCAGTACTCAGGGTGCTGGGTGCTCAGTACTCAGGGTGCTCAGTACTCAGGGTGCTGGGTGCTCAGTACTCAGGGTGCTCAGTACTCAGGGTGCTGGGTGCTCAGTGCTCGGGGTGCTGGGTGCTCAGTACTCAGGGTGCTCAGTACTCAGGGTGCTGGGTGCTCAGTACTCAGGGTGCTGGGTGCTCAGTCCTCAGGGTGCTCAGTGCTCAGGGTGCTGGGTGCTCAGTGCTCGGGGTGCTCGGTGCTCAATACTCAGGGTACTGGGTGCTCAATGCTCGGGGTGCTGGGTGCTCTCTGCTCAGGGTGCTCAGTGCTCTGTACTCAGGGTGCTGGGTGCTCAGTACTCAGGGTACTGGGTGCTCAATGCTCGGGGTGCTGGGTGCTCTCTGCTCAGGGTGCTCAGTGCTCTGAACTCAGGGTGCTGGGTGCTCATTACTCAGGGTGGTGGGTGCTCAGTGCTCCGGGTGCTGGGTGCTCAGTACTCAGGGTGCTGGGTGCTCATTGCTCAGGGTGCTCTGTGCTCAGTGCTCGGGGGGCTGGGTGCTCAGTGCTCAGGGTGCTGGGTGCTCAGTACTTAGGGTGCTGGGTGCTCATTGCTCAGGGTGCTCGGTGCTCAGTACTCAAGGTGCTGGGTGCTCAGTGCTCACGGTGCTGGGTGCTCAGTCCTCGGGGTGCTCCGTGCTCAGTGCTCAGGGTGCTGGGTGCTCAGTACTCAGGGTGCTCGGTGCTCAGTACTAAGGGTGCTCAGTGCTCAGTACTCAGGGTGCTCAGTGCTCAGTGCTCGGGGTGCTGGGTGCTCAGTGCTCGGGGTGCTGGGTGCTCAGTACTCAGGGTGCTGGGTGCTCACTGCTCAGTACTCAGCGTTCTGGGTGCTCAGTGCTCGGCGTGCTGGGTCTTCAGTGCTCAGGGTGCTGGGCGCTCAGTACTCAGGGTGCTGGGTACTCAGTGCTCGGGGTGCTGGGTCCTCAGTGCTCAGGGTGCTGGGTGATCAGTACTCAGGGTGCTGGGTCCTCAGTGCTCAGGGTGCTGGGTGCTCAGTACTCAGTGTGCTCAGTGCTCAGGGTGCTGGGTGCTCAGAACTCAGGGTGCTGGGTGCTCAGTACTCAGGGTGCTGGGTTCTCAGTACTCAGGGTGCTTGGTGCTCAGTACTCAGGGTGCTGGGTGCTCAGTGCTCAGGGTGCTCGGTGCTCAGTACTCATGGTGCTGGGTGCTCATTCTTGGGGTGCTGGGTGCTCAGTACTCAGGTTGCTCAGTTCTCTGGGTGCTCGGTGCTCAGTACTCATGGTGCTGGGTGCTCAGAACTCAGGGTGCTCGGTGCTCAGTTCTCAGGGTGCTCGGTGCTCAGTGTTTGGGGTGCTGGGTGCTCAGTACTCAGGGTGCTGGGTGCTCAGTGCTCAGGGTGCTGGGTGCTCAGTGGTCAGGGTGCTGGGTGCTCAGTACTCAGTGCTCAGGATGCTGGGTGCTCAGTGCTCAGGGTGCTGGGTGCTCAGTGCTCAGGGTGCTCAGTGCTCAGTGCTCGGTACTCAGGGTGCTGGGTGCTCAGTACTCAGGGTGCTGGGTGCTCAGTGATCGGGGTGCCCGGTGCTCAGTGCTCGGGGTGCTCGGTGCTCAGTACTCAGGGTGCTGAGTGCTCAGTGCTCTTGGTGCTCGGTGCTCAGTACTCAGGGTGCTGGGTGCTCAGTGCTGGGTGCTCAGTGCTCGGGGTGCTGGGTGCTCAGTGCTCGGGGTGCTGGGTGCTCAGTACTCAGGGTGCTCAGTGCTCAGTACTCAGGGTGCTGGGTGCTCAGTGCTCGGGGTGCTGGGTGCTCAGTGCTCAGCGTGCTGGGTGCTCAGTACTCACGGTGCTCGGTGCACAGTGCTTGGGGTGCTGGGTTCTCAGTACTCAGGGTGCTGGGTGCTCAGTGCTCAGGGTGCTGGGTGCTCAGTGCTCAGGGTGCTGGGTGCTCAGTACACAGGGTGCTGGGTGCTTAGTACTCAGGGTGCTCAGTGCTCAGTACACAGGGTGCTGGGTGCTCAGTGCTCTGGGTGTTGGGTGCTCAGTGCTCAGTACTCAGGGTGCTGGGTGCTCTGTGCTCGGGGTGCTGGGTGCTCAGTACTCAGGGTGCTGGGTGCTCAGTGCTCAGGGGGCTGGGTGCTCAGTGCTCAGGGTGCTGGGTGCTCAGTGATCGGGGTCCTGGGTGCTCAGTACTCAGGGTGCTCAGTGCTCGGGGAGCTCGGTGCTCAGTACTCAGGGTGCTAGGTGCTCAGTACTCAGTGCTCGGGGTCCTGGGTGCTCTGTGCTCGGGGTGCTGGGTGCCCAGTGCTCTGGGTGCTTAATGCTCAGTACTCAGGGTGCTGGGTGCTCAGTACTCAGGGTGCATAGTGCTCGGGGTGCTGGGTGCTCAGTACTCAGGGTGCTGGGTTCTCAGTACTCAGGGTGCTGCGTGCTCAGTGCTCGGGGTGCTGGGTGCTCAGTACTCAGGGTGCTCGGTTCTCAGTACTCAGGGTGCTGGGTGCTCATACTCGGGGTGCTGGGTGCTCAGTGCTCGGGGTGCTGGGTGCTCAGTACTCAGGGTGCTGGGGGCTCAGTTCTCAGGGTGCTGGGTGCTCAGTACCCAGGGTGATCTGTTCTCAGTACTCAGGGTGCTGGGTGCTCAGTGCTCGGGGTGCTGGGTGCTCAGTACTCGGCGTGCTCAGTGCTCAGTACTCAGGGTGCTGTGTGCTCAGTGCTCGGGGTGCTCCCTGCTCAGTACTCAGGGTGCTGGGTGCTCAGTGCTCAGGGTGCTGGGTGCTAAGTACTCAGGGTGCTGGGTGCTCAGTGCTCAGGGAGCTGGGTGCTCAGTATTCAGGTTGCTCAGTACTCAGGGTGCTGGGTGCTCAGTACTCAGGGTGCTCAGTACTCAGGGTGCTGGGTGCTCAGTGCTCGGGGTGCTGGGTGCTCAGTTCTCGAGGTGCTCAGTACTCAGGGTGTTGTGTGTTCAGTGCTCAGGGTACTGGGTGCTCAGTACTCAGGGTGCTCGGTGCTTAGTACTCAGGGTGCTGGGTGCTCAGTACTCCGGGTGCTGGGTGCTCAGTGCTCGGGGTGCTCGGTGCTCAGTGCTCAAAGTGCTGGGTGCTCAGTACTCAGGGTGTTCATTGCTCAGGGTGCTGGGTGCTCAGTACTCAGGGTGCTGGGTGCTCAGTGCTCAGGGTGCTCGGTGCTCAGTACGTTGGGTGCTCATTACTCAGGGTACTGGGTGCTCAGTGCTCAGGGTGCTGGGTGCTCAGTGCTCAGGGTGCTGGGTGCTCAGTGCTCAGGGTGCTGGGTGCTCAGTGCTCAGGGTGCTGGGTGCTCAGTGCTCAGGGTGTTGGGTGCTCAGTACTCAGGGTGCTGGGTGCTCAGTGCTCAGGGTGCTGGTTGCTCAGTACTCTGGGTGCTGGGTGCTAGGTGCTCAGTACGCTGGGTGCTCAGTACTCAGTGTGCTCAGTGCTCAGGGTGCTGGGTGCTCAGAACTCAGGGTGCTGGGTGCTCAGTACTCAGGGTGCTGGGTTCTCAGTACTCAGGGTGCTTGGTGCTCAGTACTCAGGGTGCTGGGTGCTCAGTGCTCAGGGTGCTCGGTGCTCAGTACTCATGGTGCTGGGTGCTCATTCTTGGGGTGCTGGGTGCTCAGTACTCAGGTTGCTCAGTTCTCTGGGTGCTCGGTGCTCAGTACTCATGGTGCTGGGTGCTCAGAACTCAGGGTGCTCGGTGCTCAGTTCTCAGGGTGCTCGGTGCTCAGTGTTTGGGGTGCTGGGTGCTCAGTACTCAGGGTGCTGGGTGCTCAGTGCTCAGGGTGCTGGGTGCTCAGTGGTCAGGGTGCTGGGTGCTCAGTACTCAGTGCTCAGGATGCTGGGTGCTCAGTGCTCAGGGTGCTGGGTGCTCAGTGCTCAGGGTGCTCAGTGCTCAGTGCTCGGTACTCAGGGTGCTGGGTGCTCAGTACTCAGGGTGCTGGGTGCTCAGTGATCGGGGTGCCCGGTGCTCAGTGCTCGGGGTGCTCGGTGCTCAGTACTCAGGGTGCTGGGTGCTCAGTACTCAGGGTGCTGGGTTCTCAGTACTCAGGGTGCTTGGTGCTCAGTACTCAGGGTGCTGGGTGCTCAGTGCTCAGGGTGCTCGGTGCTCAGTACTCATGGTGCTGGGTGCTCATTCTTGGGGTGCTGGGTGCTCAGTACTCAGGTTGCTCAGTTCTCTGGGTGCTCGGTGCTCAGTACTCATGGTGCTGGGTGCTCAGAACTCAGGGTGCTCGGTGCTCAGTTCTCAGGGTGCTCGGTGCTCAGTGTTTGGGGTGCTGGGTGCTCAGTACTCAGGGTGCTGGGTGCTCAGTGCTCAGGGTGCTGGGTGCTCAGTGGTCAGGGTGCTGGGTGCTCAGTACTCAGTGCTCAGGATGCTGGGTGCTCAGTGCTCAGGGTGCTGGGTGCTCAGTGCTCAGGGTGCTCAGTGCTCAGTGCTCGGTACTCAGGGTGCTGGGTGCTCAGTACTCAGGGTGCTGGGTGCTCAGTGATCGGGGTGCCCGGTGCTCAGTGCTCGGGGTGCTCGGTGCTCAGTACTCAGGGTGCTGAGTGCTCAGTGCTCTTGGTGCTCGGTGCTCAGTACTCAGGGTGCTGGGTGCTCAGTGCTGGGTGCTCAGTGCTCGGGGTGCTGGGTGCTCAGTGCTCGGGGTGCTGGGTGCTCAGTACTCAGGGTGCTCAGTGCTCAGTACTCAGGGTGCTGGGTGCTCAGTGCTCGGGGTGCTGGGTGCTCAGTACTCAGGGTGCTGGGTGCTCAGTCCTCGGGGTGCTCGGTGCTCAGTACGTTGGGTGCTCAGTACTCAGGGTGCTGGGTGCTCAGTGCTCAGGGTGCTTGATGCTCAGTACTCAGGGTGCTGGGTGCTCAGTGCTCAGGGTGCTGGGTGCTCAGTGCTCGGGGTGCTGGGTGCTCAGTACTCAGGGTGCTGGGTGCTCAGTACTCAGGGTGCTGGGTGCTCAGTACTCGGGGTGTTGGGTGCTCAGTGCTCAGCGTGCTGGGTGCTCAGTACTCACGGTGCTCGGTGCACAGTGCTTGGGGTGCTGGGTTCTCAGTACTCAGGGTGCTGGGTGCTCAGTGCTCAGGGTGCTGGGTGCTCAGTGCTCAGGGTGCTGGGTGCTCAGTACACAGGGTGCTGGGTGCTTAGTACTCAGGGTGCTCAGTGCTCAGTACACAGGGTGCTGGGTGCTCAGTGCTCTGGGTGTTGGGTGCTCAGTGCTCAGTACTCAGGGTGCTGGGTGCTCAGTGCTCGGGGTGCTGGGTGCTCAGTACTCAGGGTGCTGGGTGCTCAGTGCTCAGGGGGCTGGGTGCTCAGTGCTCAGGGTGCTGGGTGCTCAGTGATCGGGGTCCTGGGTGCTCAGTACTCAGGGTGCTCAGTGCTCGGGGAGCTCGGTGCTCAGTACTCAGGGTGCTAGGTGCTCAGTACTCAGTGCTCGGGGTCCTGGGTGCTCTGTGCTCGGGGTGCTGGGTGCCCAGTGCTCTGGGTGCTTAATGCTCAGTACTCAGGGTGCTGGGTGCTCAGTACTCAGGGTGCATAGTGCTCGGGGTGCTGGGTGCTCAGTACTCAGGGTGCTGGGTTCTCAGTACTCAGGGTGCTGCGTGCTCAGTGCTCGGGGTGCTGGGTGCTCAGTACTCAGGGTGCTCGGTTCTCAGTACTCAGGGTGCTGGGTGCTCATACTCGGGGTGCTGGGTGCTCAGTGCTCGGGGTGCTGGGTGCTCAGTACTCAGGGTGCTGGGGGCTCAGTTCTCAGGGTGCTGGGTGCTCAGTACCCAGGGTGATCTGTTCTCAGTACTCAGGGTGCTGGGTGCTCAGTGCTCGGGGTGCTGGGTGCTCAGTACTCGGCGTGCTCAGTGCTCAGTACTCAGGGTGCTGTGTGCTCAGTGCTCGGGGTGCTCCCTGCTCAGTACTCAGGGTGCTGGGTGCTCAGTGCTCAGGGTGCTGGGTGCTAAGTACTCAGGGTGCTGGGTGCTCAGTGCTCAGGGAGCTGGGTGCTCAGTATTCAGGTTGCTCAGTACTCAGGGTGCTGGGTGCTCAGTACTCAGGGTGCTCAGTACTCAGGGTGCTGGGTGCTCAGTGCTCGGGGTGCTGGGTGCTCAGTTCTCGAGGTGCTCAGTACTCAGGGTGTTGTGTGTTCAGTGCTCAGGGTACTGGGTGCTCAGTACTCAGGGTGCTCGGTGCTTAGTACTCAGGGTGCTGGGTGCTCAGTACTCCGGGTGCTGGGTGCTCAGTGCTCGGGGTGCTCGGTGCTCAGTGCTCAAAGTGCTGGGTGCTCAGTACTCAGGGTGTTCATTGCTCAGGGTGCTGGGTGCTCAGTACTCAGGGTGCTGGGTGCTCAGTGCTCAGGGTGCTCGGTGCTCAGTACGTTGGGTGCTCATTACTCAGGGTACTGGGTGCTCAGTGCTCAGGGTGCTGGGTGCTCAGTGCTCAGGGTGCTGGGTGCTCAGTGCTCAGGGTGCTGGGTGCTCAGTGCTCAGGGTGCTGGGTGCTCAGTGCTCAGGGTGTTGGGTGCTCAGTACTCAGGGTGCTGGGTGCTCAGTGCTCAGGGTGCTGGTTGCTCAGTACTCTGGGTGCTGGGTGCTAGGTGCTCAGTACGCTGGGTGCTCAGTACTCAGTGTGCTCAGTGCTCAGGGTGCTGGGTGCTCAGAACTCAGGGTGCTGGGTGCTCAGTACTCAGGGTGCTGGGTTCTCAGTACTCAGGGTGCTTGGTGCTCAGTACTCAGGGTGCTGGGTGCTCAGTGCTCAGGGTGCTCGGTGCTCAGTACTCATGGTGCTGGGTGCTCATTCTTGGGGTGCTGGGTGCTCAGTACTCAGGTTGCTCAGTTCTCTGGGTGCTCGGTGCTCAGTACTCATGGTGCTGGGTGCTCAGAACTCAGGGTGCTCGGTGCTCAGTTCTCAGGGTGCTCGGTGCTCAGTGTTTGGGGTGCTGGGTGCTCAGTACTCAGGGTGCTGGGTGCTCAGTGCTCAGGGTGCTGGGTGCTCAGTGGTCAGGGTGCTGGGTGCTCAGTACTCAGTGCTCAGGATGCTGGGTGCTCAGTGCTCAGGGTGCTGGGTGCTCAGTGCTCAGGGTGCTCAGTGCTCAGTGCTCGGTACTCAGGGTGCTGGGTGCTCAGTACTCAGGGTGCTGGGTGCTCAGTGATCGGGGTGCCCGGTGCTCAGTGCTCGGGGTGCTCGGTGCTCAGTACTCAGGGTGCTGGGTGCTCAGTGCTCTTGGTGCTCGGTGCTCAGTACTCAGGGTGCTGGGTGCTCAGTGCTGGGTGCTCAGTGCTCGGGGTGCTGGGTGCTCAGTGCTCGGGGTGCTGGGTGCTCAGTACTCAGGGTGCTCAGTGCTCAGTACTCAGGGTGCTGGGTGCTCAGTGCTCGGGGTGCTGGGTGCTCAGTACTCAGGGTGCTGGGTGCTCAGTCCTCGGGGTGCTCGGTGCTCAGTACGTTGGGTGCTCAGTACTCAGGGTGCTGGGTGCTCAGTGCTCAGGGTGCTTGATGCTCAGTACTCAGGGTGCTGGGTGCTCAGTGCTCAGGGTGCTGGGTGCTCAGTGCTCGCGGTGCTGGGTGCTCAGTACTCAGGGTGCTGGGTGCTCAGTACTCAGGGTGCTCGGTGCTCAGTTCTCAGGGTGCTCGGTGCTCAGTGTTTGGGGTGCTGGGTGCTCAGTGCTCGGGGTGCTGGGTGCTCAGTGCTCGGGGTGCTGGGTGCTCAGTACTCAGGGTGCTCAGTGCTCAGTACTCAGGGTGCTGGGTGCTCAGTGCTCGGGGTGCTGGGTGCTCAGTACTCAGGGTGCTGGGTGCTCAGTCCTCGGGGTGCTCGGTGCTCAGTACGTTGGGTGCTCAGTACTCAGGGTGCTGGGTGCTCAGTGCTCAGGGTGCTTGATGCTCAGTACTCAGGGTGCTGGGTGCTCAGTGCTCAGGGTGCTGGGTGCTCAGTGCTCGCGGTGCTGGGTGCTCAGTACTCATGGTGCTGGGTGCTCAGAACTCAGGGTGCTCGGTGCTCAGTTCTCAGGGTGCTCGGTGCTCAGTGTTTGGGGTGCTGGGTGCTCAGTACTCAGGGTGCTGGGTGCTCAGTGTTCAGGGTGCTGGGTGCTCAGTGGTCAGGGTGCTGGGTGCTCAGTACTCAGTGCTCAGGATGCTGGGTGCTCAGTGCTCAGGGTGCTGGGTGCTCAGTGCTCAGGGTGCTCAGTGCTCAGTGCTCGGTACTCAGGGTGCTGGGTGCTCAGTACTCAGGGTGCTGGGTGCTCAGTGATCGGGGTGCCCGGTGCTCAGTGCTCGGGGTGCTCGGTGCTCAGTACTCAGGGTGCTGGGTGCTCAGTGCTCTTGGTGCTCGGTGCTCAGTACTCAGGGTGCTGGGTGCTCAGTGCTGGGTGCTCAGTGCTCGGGGTGCTGGGTGCTCAGTGCTCGGGGTGCTGGGTGCTCAGTACTCAGGGTGCTCAGTGCTCAGTACTCAGGGTGCTGGGTGCTCAGTGCTCGGGGTGCTGGGTGCTCAGTACTCAGGGTGCTGGGTGCTCAGTCCTCGGGGTGCTCGGTGCTCAGTACGTTGGGTGCTCAGTACTCAGGGTGCTGGGTGCTCAGTGCTCAGGGTGCTTGATGCTCAGTACTCAGGGTGCTGGGTGCTCAGTGCTCAGGGTGCTGGGTGCTCAGTGCTCGCGGTGCTGGGTGCTCAGTACTCAGGGTGCTGGGTGCTCAGTACTCAGGGTGCTGGGTGCTCAGTACTCGGGGTGTTGGGTGCTCAGTGCTCAGCGTGCTGGGTGCTCAGTACTCACGGTGCTCGGTGCTCAGTGCTTGGGGTGCTGGGTTCTCAGTACTCAGGGTGCTGGGTGCTCAGTGCTCAGGGTGCTGGGTGCTCAGTGCTCAGGGTGCTGGGTGCTCAGTACACAGGGAGCTGGGTGCTTAGTACTCAGGGTGCTCAGTGCTCAGTACACAGGGTGCTGGGTGCTCAGTGCTCTGGGTGCTGGGTGCTCAGTGCTCAGTACTCAGGGTGCTGGGTGCTCAGTGCTCGGGGTGCTGGGTGCTCAGTACTCAGCGTGCTGGGTGCTCAGTACTCAGGGTGCTGGGTGCTCAGTGCTCAGGGGGCTGGGTGCTCAGTGCTCAGGGTGCTGGGTGCTCAGTGATCGGGGTCCTGGGTGCTCAGTACTCAGGGTGCTCAGTGCTCGGGGAGCTCGGTGCTCAGTACTCAGGGTGCTAGGTGCTCAGTACTCAGTGCTCGGGGTCCTGGGTGCTCCGTGCTCTGGGTGCTGGGTGCCCAGTGCTCTGGGTGCTTAGTGCTCAGTACTCAGGGTGCTGGGTGCTCAGTACTCAGGGTGCTTAGTGCTCGGGGTGCTGGGTGCTCAGTACTCAGGGTGCTGGGTTCTCAGTACTCAGGGTGCTGGGTGCTCAGTGCTCGGGTTGCTGGGTGCTCAGTGCTCGGCGTGCTGGGTGCTCAGTACTCAGGGTGCTGGGGCTCAGTACTCAGGGTGCTGGGTGCTCAGTACTCAGGGTGCTCGGTTCTCAGTACTCAGGGTGCTGGGTGCTCATACTCGGGGTGCTGGGTGCTCAGTGCTCGGGGTGCTGGGTGCTCAGTACTCAGGGTGCTGGGGGCTCAGTACTCAGGGTGCTGGGTGCTCAGTACTCAGGGTGATCTGTTCTCAGTACTCAGGGTGCTGGGTGCTCAGTGCTCGGGGTGCTGGGTGCTCATACTCGGGGTGCTGGGTGCTCAGTGCTCGGGGTGCTGGGTGCTCAGTACTCAGGGTGCTGGGTGCTCAGTGCTCAGGGTGCTCGGTGCTCAGTACGTTGGGTGCTCATTACTCAGGGTACTGGGTGCTCAGTGCTCAGGGTGCTGGGTGCTCAGTGCTCAGGGTGCTGGGTGCTCAGTGCTCAGGGTGCTGGGTGCTCAGTGCTCAGGGTGCTGGGTGCTCAGTGCTCAGGGTGTTGGGTGCTCAGTACTCAGGGTGCTGGGTGCTCAGTGCTCAGGGTGCTGGTTGCTCAGTACTCTGGGTGCTGGGTGCTAGGTGCTCAGTACGCTGGGTGCTCAGTACTCAGTGTGCTCAGTGCTCAGGGTGCTGGGTGCTCAGAACTCAGGGTGCTGGGTGCTCAGTACTCAGGGTGCTGGGTTCTCAGTACTCAGGGTGCTTGGTGCTCAGTACTCAGGGTGCTGGGTGCTCAGTGCTCAGGGTGCTCGGTGCTCAGTACTCATGGTGCTGGGTGCTCATTCTTGGGGTGCTGGGTGCTCAGTACTCAGGTTGCTCAGTTCTCTGGGTGCTCGGTGCTCAGTACTCATGGTGCTGGGTGCTCAGAACTCAGGGTGCTCGGTGCTCAGTTCTCAGGGTGCTCGGTGCTCAGTGTTTGGGGTGCTGGGTGCTCAGTACTCAGGGTGCTGGGTGCTCAGTGCTCAGGGTGCTGGGTGCTCAGTGGTCAGGGTGCTGGGTGCTCAGTACTCAGTGCTCAGGATGCTGGGTGCTCAGTGCTCAGGGTGCTGGGTGCTCAGTGCTCAGGGTGCTCAGTGCTCAGTGCTCGGTACTCAGGGTGCTGGGTGCTCAGTACTCAGGGTGCTGGGTGCTCAGTGATCGGGGTGCCCGGTGCTCAGTGCTCGGGGTGCTCGGTGCTCAGTACTCAGGGTGCTGGGTGCTCAGTACTCAGGGTGCTGGGTTCTCAGTACTCAGGGTGCTTGGTGCTCAGTACTCAGGGTGCTGGGTGCTCAGTGCTCAGGGTGCTCGGTGCTCAGTACTCATGGTGCTGGGTGCTCATTCTTGGGGTGCTGGGTGCTCAGTACTCAGGTTGCTCAGTTCTCTGGGTGCTCGGTGCTCAGTACTCATGGTGCTGGGTGCTCAGAACTCAGGGTGCTCGGTGCTCAGTTCTCAGGGTGCTCGGTGCTCAGTGTTTGGGGTGCTGGGTGCTCAGTACTCAGGGTGCTGGGTGCTCAGTGCTCAGGGTGCTGGGTGCTCAGTGGTCAGGGTGCTGGGTGCTCAGTACTCAGTGCTCAGGATGCTGGGTGCTCAGTGCTCAGGGTGCTGGGTGCTCAGTGCTCAGGGTGCTCAGTGCTCAGTGCTCGGTACTCAGGGTGCTGGGTGCTCAGTACTCAGGGTGCTGGGTGCTCAGTGATCGGGGTGCCCGGTGCTCAGTGCTCGGGGTGCTCGGTGCTCAGTACTCAGGGTGCTGAGTGCTCAGTGCTCTTGGTGCTCGGTGCTCAGTACTCAGGGTGCTGGGTGCTCAGTGCTGGGTGCTCAGTGCTCGGGGTGCTGGGTGCTCAGTGCTCGGGGTGCTGGGTGCTCAGTACTCAGGGTGCTCAGTGCTCAGTACTCAGGGTGCTGGGTGCTCAGTGCTCGGGGTGCTGGGTGCTCAGTACTCAGGGTGCTGGGTGCTCAGTCCTCGGGGTGCTCGGTGCTCAGTACGTTGGGTGCTCAGTACTCAGGGTGCTGGGTGCTCAGTGCTCAGGGTGCTTGATGCTCAGTACTCAGGGTGCTGGGTGCTCAGTGCTCAGGGTGCTGGGTGCTCAGTGCTCGGGGTGCTGGGTGCTCAGTACTCAGGGTGCTGGGTGCTCAGTACTCAGGGTGCTGGGTGCTCAGTACTCGGGGTGTTGGGTGCTCAGTGCTCAGCGTGCTGGGTGCTCAGTACTCACGGTGCTCGGTGCACAGTGCTTGGGGTGCTGGGTTCTCAGTACTCAGGGTGCTGGGTGCTCAGTGCTCAGGGTGCTGGGTGCTCAGTGCTCAGGGTGCTGGGTGCTCAGTACACAGGGTGCTGGGTGCTTAGTACTCAGGGTGCTCAGTGCTCAGTACACAGGGTGCTGGGTGCTCAGTGCTCTGGGTGTTGGGTGCTCAGTGCTCAGTACTCAGGGTGCTGGGTGCTCAGTGCTCGGGGTGCTGGGTGCTCAGTACTCAGGGTGCTGGGTGCTCAGTGCTCAGGGGGCTGGGTGCTCAGTGCTCAGGGTGCTGGGTGCTCAGTGATCGGGGTCCTGGGTGCTCAGTACTCAGGGTGCTCAGTGCTCGGGGAGCTCGGTGCTCAGTACTCAGGGTGCTAGGTGCTCAGTACTCAGTGCTCGGGGTCCTGGGTGCTCTGTGCTCGGGGTGCTGGGTGCCCAGTGCTCTGGGTGCTTAATGCTCAGTACTCAGGGTGCTGGGTGCTCAGTACTCAGGGTGCATAGTGCTCGGGGTGCTGGGTGCTCAGTACTCAGGGTGCTGGGTTCTCAGTACTCAGGGTGCTGCGTGCTCAGTGCTCGGGGTGCTGGGTGCTCAGTACTCAGGGTGCTCGGTTCTCAGTACTCAGGGTGCTGGGTGCTCATACTCGGGGTGCTGGGTGCTCAGTGCTCGGGGTGCTGGGTGCTCAGTACTCAGGGTGCTGGGGGCTCAGTTCTCAGGGTGCTGGGTGCTCAGTACCCAGGGTGATCTGTTCTCAGTACTCAGGGTGCTGGGTGCTCAGTGCTCGGGGTGCTGGGTGCTCAGTACTCGGCGTGCTCAGTGCTCAGTACTCAGGGTGCTGTGTGCTCAGTGCTCGGGGTGCTCCCTGCTCAGTACTCAGGGTGCTGGGTGCTCAGTGCTCAGGGTGCTGGGTGCTAAGTACTCAGGGTGCTGGGTGCTCAGTGCTCAGGGAGCTGGGTGCTCAGTATTCAGGTTGCTCAGTACTCAGGGTGCTGGGTGCTCAGTACTCAGGGTGCTCAGTACTCAGGGTGCTGGGTGCTCAGTGCTCGGGGTGCTGGGTGCTCAGTTCTCGAGGTGCTCAGTACTCAGGGTGTTGTGTGTTCAGTGCTCAGGGTACTGGGTGCTCAGTACTCAGGGTGCTCGGTGCTTAGTACTCAGGGTGCTGGGTGCTCAGTACTCCGGGTGCTGGGTGCTCAGTGCTCGGGGTGCTCGGTGCTCAGTGCTCAAAGTGCTGGGTGCTCAGTACTCAGGGTGTTCATTGCTCAGGGTGCTGGGTGCTCAGTACTCAGGGTGCTGGGTGCTCAGTGCTCAGGGTGCTCGGTGCTCAGTACGTTGGGTGCTCATTACTCAGGGTACTGGGTGCTCAGTGCTCAGGGTGCTGGGTGCTCAGTGCTCAGGGTGCTGGGTGCTCAGTGCTCAGGGTGCTGTGTGCTCAGTGCTCAGGGTGCTGGGTGCTCAGTGCTCAGGGTGTTGGGTGCTCAGTACTCAGGGTGCTGGGTGCTCAGTGCTCAGGGTGCTGGTTGCTCAGTACTCTGGGTGCTGGGTGCTAGGTGCTCAGTACGCTGGGTGCTCAGTACTCAGTGTGCTCAGTGCTCAGGGTGCTGGGTGCTCAGAACTCAGGGTGCTGGGTGCTCAGTACTCAGGGTGCTGGGTTCTCAGTACTCAGGGTGCTTGGTGCTCAGTACTCAGGGTGCTGGGTGCTCAGTGCTCAGGGTGCTCGGTGCTCAGTACTCATGGTGCTGGGTGCTCATTCTTGGGGTGCTGGGTGCTCAGTACTCAGGTTGCTCAGTTCTCTGGGTGCTCGGTGCTCAGTACTCATGGTGCTGGGTGCTCAGAACTCAGGGTGCTCGGTGCTCAGTTCTCAGGGTGCTCGGTGCTCAGTGTTTGGGGTGCTGGGTGCTCAGTACTCAGGGTGCTGGGTGCTCAGTGCTCAGGGTGCTGGGTGCTCAGTGGTCAGGGTGCTGGGTGCTCAGTACTCAGTGCTCAGGATGCTGGGTGCTCAGTGCTCAGGGTGCTGGGTGCTCAGTGCTCAGGGTGCTCAGTGCTCAGTGCTCGGTACTCAGGGTGCTGGGTGCTCAGTACTCAGGGTGCTGGGTGCTCAGTGATCGGGGTGCCCGGTGCTCAGTGCTCGGGGTGCTCGGTGCTCAGTACTCAGGGTGCTGGGTGCTCAGTGCTCTTGGTGCTCGGTGCTCAGTACTCAGGGTGCTGGGTGCTCAGTGCTGGGTGCTCAGTGCTCGGGGTGCTGGGTGCTCAGTGCTCGGGGTGCTGGGTGCTCAGTACTCAGGGTGCTCAGTGCTCAGTACTCAGGGTGCTGGGTGCTCAGTGCTCGGGGTGCTGGGTGCTCAGTACTCAGGGTGCTGGGTGCTCAGTCCTCGGGGTGCTCGGTGCTCAGTACGTTGGGTGCTCAGTACTCAGGGTGCTGGGTGCTCAGTGCTCAGGGTGCTTGATGCTCAGTACTCAGGGTGCTGGGTGCTCAGTGCTCAGGGTGCTGGGTGCTCAGTGCTCGCGGTGCTGGGTGCTCAGTACTCAGGGTGCTGGGTGCTCAGTACTCAGGGTGCTCGGTGCTCAGTTCTCAGGGTGCTCGGTGCTCAGTGTTTGGGGTGCTGGGTGCTCAGTGCTCGGGGTGCTGGGTGCTCAGTGCTCGGGGTGCTGGGTGCTCAGTACTCAGGGTGCTCAGTGCTCAGTACTCAGGGTGCTGGGTGCTCAGTGCTCGGGGTGCTGGGTGCTCAGTACTCAGGGTGCTGGGTGCTCAGTCCTCGGGGTGCTCGGTGCTCAGTACGTTGGGTGCTCAGTACTCAGGGTGCTGGGTGCTCAGTGCTCAGGGTGCTTGATGCTCAGTACTCAGGGTGCTGGGTGCTCAGTGCTCAGGGTGCTGGGTGCTCAGTGCTCGCGGTGCTGGGTGCTCAGTACTCATGGTGCTGGGTGCTCAGAACTCAGGGTGCTCGGTGCTCAGTTCTCAGGGTGCTCGGTGCTCAGTGTTTGGGGTGCTGGGTGCTCAGTACTCAGGGTGCTGGGTGCTCAGTGCTCAGGGTGCTGGGTGCTCAGTGGTCAGGGTGCTGGGTGCTCAGTACTCAGTGCTCAGGATGCTGGGTGCTCAGTGCTCAGGGTGCTGGGTGCTCAGTGCTCAGGGTGCTCAGTGCTCAGTGCTCGGTACTCAGGGTGCTGGGTGCTCAGTACTCAGGGTGCTGGGTGCTCAGTGATCGGGGTGCCCGGTGCTCAGTGCTCGGGGTGCTCGGTGCTCAGTACTCAGGGTGCTGGGTGCTCAGTGCTCTTGGTGCTCGGTGCTCAGTACTCAGGGTGCTGGGTGCTCAGTGCTGGGTGCTCAGTGCTCGGGGTGCTGGGTGCTCAGTGCTCGGGGTGCTGGGTGCTCAGTACTCAGGGTGCTCAGTGCTCAGTACTCAGGGTGCTGGGTGCTCAGTGCTCGGGGTGCTGGGTGCTCAGTACTCAGGGTGCTGGGTGCTCAGTCCTCGGGGTGCTCGGTGCTCAGTACGTTGGGTGCTCAGTACTCAGGGTGCTGGGTGCTCAGTGCTCAGGGTGCTTGATGCTCAGTACTCAGGGTGCTGGGTGCTCAGTGCTCAGGGTGCTGGGTGCTCAGTGCTCGCGGTGCTGGGTGCTCAGTACTCAGGGTGCTGGGTGCTCAGTACTCAGGGTGCTGGGTGCTCAGTACTCGGGGTGTTGGGTGCTCAGTGCTCAGCGTGCTGGGTGCTCAGTACTCACGGTGCTCGGTGCTCAGTGCTTGGGGTGCTGGGTTCTCAGTACTCAGGGTGCTGGGTGCTCAGTGCTCAGGGTGCTGGGTGCTCAGTGCTCAGGGTGCTGGGTGCTCAGTACACAGGGTGCTGGGTGCTTAGTACTCAGGGTGCTCAGTGCTCAGTACACAGGGTGCTGGGTGCTCAGTGCTCTGGGTGCTGGGTGCTCAGTGCTCAGTACTCAGGGTGCTGGGTGCTCAGTGCTCGGGGTGCTGGGTGCTCAGTACTCAGCGTGCTGGGTGCTCAGTACTCAGGGTGCTGGGTGCTCAGTGCTCAGGGGGTGGGTGCTCAGTGCTCAGGGTGCTGGGTGCTCAGTGATCGGGGTCCTGGGTGCTCAGTACTCAGGGTGCTCAGTGCTCGGGGAGCTCGGTGCTCAGTACTCAGGGTGCTAGGTGCTCAGTACTCAGTGCTCGGGGTCCTGGGTGCTCCGTGCTCGGGGTGCTGGGTGCCCAGTGCTCTGGGTGCTTAGTGCTCAGTACTCAGGGTGCTGGGTGCTCAGTACTCAGGGTGCTTAGTGCTCGGGGTGCTGGGTGCTCAGTACTCAGGGTGCTGGGTTCTCAGTACTCAGGGTGCTGGTTGCTCAGTGCTCGGGTTGCTGGGTGCTCAGTGCTCGGCGTGCTGGGTGCTCAGTACTCAGGGTGCTGGGGCTCAGTACTCAGGGTGCTGGGTGCTCAGTACTCAGGGTGCTCGGTTCTCAGTACTCAGGGTGCTGGGTGCTCATACTCGGGGTGCTGGGTGCTCAGTGCTCGGGGTGCTGGGTGCTCAGTACTCAGGGTGCTGGGGGCTCAGTACTCAGGGTGCTGGGTGCTCAGTACTCAGGGTGATCTGTTCTCAGTACTCAGGGTGCTGGGTGCTCAGTGCTCGGGGTGCTGGGTGCTCAGTATTCGGCGTGCTCAGTGCTCAGTACTCAGGGTGCTGTGTGCTCAGTGCTCGGGGTGCTCCCTGCTCAGTACTCAGGGTGCTGGGTGCTCAGTGCTCAGGGTGCTGGGTGCTAAGTACTCAGGGTGCTGGGTGCTCAGTGCTCAGGGTGCTGGGTGCTCAGTATTCAGGTTGCTCAGTACTAAGGGTGCTGGGTGCTCAGTACTCAGGGTGCTCAGTACTCAGGGTGCTGGGTGCTCAGTGCTTGGTGCTCAGTGCTCGGGGTGCTGGGTGCTCAGTGCTCGGGGTGCTGGGTGCTCAGTACTCAGGGTGCTCAGTGCTCAGTACTCAGGGTGCTGGGTGCTCAGTGCTCGGGGTGCTGGGTGCTCAGTACTCAGGGTGCTGGGTGCTCAGACCTCGGGGTGCTCGGTGCTCAGTACGTTGGGTGCTCAGTACTCAGGGTGCTGGGTGCTCAGTGCTCAGGGTGCTTGATGCTCAGTACTCAGGGTGCTGGGTGCTCAGTGCTCAGGGTGCTGGGTGCTCAGTGCTCGGGGTGCTGGGTGCTCAGTACTCAGGGTGCTGGGTGCTCAGTACTCAGGGTGCTGGGTGCTCAGTACTCGGGGTGTTGGGTGCTCAGTGCTCAGCGTGCTGGGTGCTCAGTACTCACGGTGCTCGGTGCTCAGTGCTTGGGGTGCTGGCTTCTCAGTACTCAGGGTGCTGGGTGCTCAGTGCTCAGGGTGCTGGGTGCTCAGTGCTCAGGGTGCTGGGTGCTCAGTACACAGGGTGCTGGGTGCTTAGTACTCAGGGTGCTGGGTGCTCAGTACTCAGGGTGCTCAGTACTCAGGGTGCTGGGTGCTCAGTGCTCGGGGTGCTGGGTGCTCAGTTCTCGAGGTGCTCAGTACTCAGGGTGTTGTGTGTTCAGTGCTCAGGGTGCTGGGTGCTCAGTACTCAGGGTGCTCGGTGCTTAGTACTCAGGGTGCTGGGTGCTCAGTACTCCGGGTGCTGGGTGCTCAGTGCTCGGGGTGCTCGGTGCTCAGTGCTCAAAGTGCTGGGTGCTCAGTACTGAGGGTGTTCATTGCTCAGGGTGCTGGGTGCTCAGTACTCAGGGTGCTGGGTGCTCAGTGCTCAGGGTGCTCGGTGCTCAGTACGTTGGGTGCTCATTACTCAGGGTACTGGGTGCTCAGTGCTCAGGGTGCTGGGTGCTCAGTGCTCAGGGTGCTGGGTGCTCAGTGCTCAGGGTGCTGGGTGCTCAGTGCTCAGGGTGCTGGGTGCTCAGTGCTCAGGGTGCTGGGTGCTCAGTACTCAGGGTGCTGGGTGCTCAGTGCTCAGGGCGCTGGTTGCTCAGTACTCTGGGGCCTGGGTGCTAGGTGCTCAGTACGCTGGGTGCTCAGTACTCAGGGTGCTGGGTGCTCAGTACTCAGGGTGCTGGGTGCTCAGTACTCAGGGTGCTCGGTGCTCAGTACTCAGGGTGCTGGGTGCTCAGTGCTCGGGGTGCTGGGTGCTCAGTACTCAGGGTGCTGGGTGCTCAGTCCTCGGGGTGCTCGGTGCTCAGTACGCTGGGTGCTCAGTACTCAGGGTGCTGGGTGCTCAGTACTCAGGGTGCTGGGTGCTTAGTACTCAGGGTGCTAGGTGCTCAGTGCTCGGGGTGCTGGGTGCTCAGTGCTCAGTACTCAGGGTGCTGGGTGCTCAGTGTTCAGGGTGCTGGGTGCTCAGTGCTCAGGGTTCTGGGTGCTCAGTGCTCAGGGTGCTGGGTGCTCAGTACTCAGGGTGCTGGGTGCTCAGTACTCAGGGTGCTGGGTGCTCAGTGCTCGGGGTGCTGGGTGCTCAGTACTCGGGGTGCTGGGTGCTCAGTGCTCGGGGTGCTCGGTGCTCAGTACTCAGGGTGCTTTGTGCTCAGTGCTTGAGGTGCTCAGTACTCAGGGTGCTGTCTGTTCAGTGCTCAGGTTGTTGGGTGCTCAGTACTCAGGGTGCTCAGTGCTTCGTACTCAGGGTGCTGGGTGCTCAGTGCTCGGGGTGCTGGGTGCTCAGTGCTCAGTACTCAGCGTGCTGTGTGCTCAGTGCTCGGGGTGCTGGGTGCTCAGTGCTCAGTACTCAGGGTGCTGGGTGCTCAGTGCTCAGTTTGCTGGGTGCTCAGTGCTCGGGGTGCTCTGTGCTCAGTAGTCAGGGTGCTGGGTGATCAGTACTCCGGGTGCTGGGTGCTCACTTCTCGGGGCGCTCGGTGCTCAGTACTCAGTGCTCAGGGTGCTCAGTGCTCAGGGTGCTGGGTGCTCAGTGATCAGGGTGCTGGGTGCTCAGTACTCAGGTTGCTGGGTGCTCAGTACTCAGGGTGCTCGGTGCTCAGTACTCATGGTGCTGGGTGCTCATTCTTGGGGTGCTGGGTGCTCAGTACTCAGGTTGCTCAGTTCTCTGGGTGCTCGGTGCTCAGTACTCATGGTGCTGGGTGCTCAGAACTCAGGGTGCTCGGTGCTCAGTTCTCAGGGTGCTCGGTGCTCAGTGTTTGGGGTGCTGGGTGCTCAGTACTCAGGGTGCTGGGTGCTCAGTGCTCAGTGTGCTGGGTGCTCAGTGGTCAGGGTGCTGGGTGCTCAGTACTCAGTGCTCAGGATGCTGGGTGCTCAGTGCTCAGGGTGCTGGGTGCTCAGTGCTCAGGGTGCTCAGTGCTCAGTGCTCGGTACTCAGGGTGCTGGGTGCTCAGTACTCAGGGTGCTGGGTGCTCAGTGATCGGGGTGCCCGGTGCTCAGTGCTCGGGGTGCTCGGTGCTCAGTACTCAGGGTGCTGGGTGCTCAGTGCTCTTGGTGCTCGGTGCTCAGTACTCAGGGTGCTGGGTGCTCAGTGCTGGGTGCTCAGTGCTCGGGGTGCTGGGTGCTCAGTGCTCGGGGTGCTGGGTGCTCAGTACTCAGGGTGCTCAGTGCTCAGTACTCAGGGTGCTGGGTGCTCAGTGCTCGGGGTGCTGGGTGCTCAGTACTCAGGGTGCTGGGTGCTCAGTCCTCGGGGTGCTCGGTGCTCAGTACGTTGGGTGCTCAGTACTCAGGGTGCTGGGTGCTCAGTGCTCAGGGTGCTTGATGCTCAGTACTCAGGGTGCTGGGTGCTCAGTGCTCAGGGTGCTGGGTGCTCAGTGCTCGGGGTGCTGGGTGCTCAGTACTCAGGGTGCTGGGTGCTCAGTACTCCGGGTGCTGGGTGCTCAGTGCTCAGGGTGCTGGGTGCTCAGTGCTCAGGGTGCTTGATGCTCAGTACTCAGGGTGCTGGGTGCTCAGTGCTCAGGGTGCTGGGTGCTCAGTGCTCGGGGTGCTGGGTGCTCAGTACTCAGGGTGCTGGGTGCTCAGTACTCAGGGTGCTGGGTGCTCAGTACTCGGGGTGTTGGGTGCTCAGTGCTCAGCGTGCTGGGTGCTCAGTACTCACGGTGCTCGGTGCTCAGTGCTTGGGGTGCTGGGTTCTCAGTACTCAGGGTGCTGGGTGCTCAGTGCTCAGGGTGCTGGGTGCTCAGTGCTCAGGGTGCTGGGTGCTCAGTACACAGGGTGCTGGGTGCTTAGTACTCAGGGTGCTCAGTGCTCAGTACACAGGGTGCTGGGTGCTCAGTGCTCGGGGTGCTGGGTGCTCAGTACTCAGCGTGCTGGGTGCTCAGTACTCAGGGTGCTGGGTGCTCAGTGCTCAGGGGGCTGGGTGCTCAGTGCTCAGGGTGCTGGGTGCTCAGTGATCGGGGTCCTGGGTGCTCAGTACTCAGGGTGCTCAGTGCTCGGGGAGCTCGGTGCTCAGTACTCAGGGTGCTAGGTGCTCAGTACTCAGTGCTCGGGGTCCTGGGTGCTCCGTGCTCGGGGTGCTGGGTGCCCAGTGCTCTGGGTGCTTAGTGCTCAGTACTCAGGGTGCTGGGTGCTCAGTACTCAGGGTGCTTAGTGCTCGGGGTGCTGGGTGCTCAGTACTCAGGGTGCTGGGTTCTCAGTACTCAGGGTGCTGGGTGCTCAGTGCTCGCGGTGCTGGGTGCTCAGTCTTCGGCGTGCTGGGTGCTCAGTACTCAGGGTGCTGGGGCTCAGTACTCAGGGTGCTGGGTGCTCAGTACTCAGGGTGCTCGGTTCTCAGTACTCAGGGTGCTGGGTGCTCATACTCGGGGTGCTGGGTGCTCAGTGCTCGGGGTGCTGGGTGCTCAGTACTCAGGGTGCTGGGGGCTCAGTACTCAGGGTGCTGGGTGCTCAGTACTCAGGGTGATCTGTTCTCAGTACTCAGGGTGCTGGGTGCTCAGTGCTCGGGGTGCTGGGTGCTCAGTACTCGGCGTGCTCAGTGCTCAGTGCTCTGGGTGCTGGGTGCTCAGTGCTCAGTACTCAGGGTGCTGGGTGCTCAGTGCTCGGGGTGCTGGGTGCTCAGTACTCAGCGTGCTGGGTGCTCAGTACTCAGGGTGCTGGGTGCTCAGTGCTCAGGGGGCTGGGTGCTCAGTGCTCAGGGTGCTGGGTGCTCAGTGATCGGGGTCCTGGGTGCTCAGTACTCAGGGTGCTGGGTGCTCAGTACTCAGGGTGATCTGTTCTCAGTACTCAGGGTGCTGGGTGCTCAGTGCTCGGGGTGCTGGGTGCTCAGTACTCAGGGTGCTGGGTGCTCAGTGCTCAGGGTGCTGGGTGCTCAGTGCTCGGGGCGCTGGGTGCTCAGTGCTCCGGGTGCTCGGAGCTCAGTACTCAGGGTGCTGTGTGCTCAGTGCTCGTTGTGATCGGTGCTCAGTAGTCAGGGTGCTGGGTGCTCAGTGCTCGGGGTGCTCGGTGCTCAGTACGTTGGGTGCTCACTACTCAGGGTGCTGGGTGCTCAGTGCTCAGGGTGCTGGGTGCTCAGTGCTCAGTGTGCTGGGTGCTCAGTGCTCAGGGTGCTGGGTGCTCAGTGCTCAGGGTGCTGGGTGCTCAGTGCTCGGGGTGCTGGGTGCTCAGTGCTCGGGGTGCTGGGTGCTCAGTACTCGGGGTGCTGGGTGCTCAGTACTCGGGGTGCTGGGTGCTCAGTACTTAGGGTGCTGGGTGCTCAGTGCTCGGGGTGCTGGGTGCTCAGTACTCAGGGTGCTGGGTGCTCAGTACTCGTGGTGCTGGGTGCTCAGTACTCAGGGTGCTGGGTGCTCAGTACTCGGGGTGCTGGGTGCTCAGTACTCGGGTGCTGGGTGCTCAGTGCTCAGGGTGCTGGGTGCTCATTGCTCGGGGTGCTGGGTGCTCAGTGCTCAGTACTCAGGGTGCTGGGTGCTCAGTACTCAGTGTGCTGGGTGCTTAGTACTCGGTTGCTGGGTGCTCAGTGCTCAGGGTGCTGGGTGCTCAGTGCTCGGTGTGCTGGGTGCTCAGTGCTCAGTACTCAGGGTGCTGGGTGCTCAGTGCTCGGGGTCCTGGGTACTCAGTGCTCAGGGTGCTGGGTGCTCAGTACTCAGGGTGCTGGGTGCTCAGTACTCAGGGTGCTGGGTGCTCAGTGCTCAGGGTGCTGGGTGCTCAGTGCTCAGGGTCCTGGGTACTCAGTGCTCAGGGTGCTCAGTGCTCAGTACTCAGGGTGCTGGGTACTCAGTGCTCAGGGTGCTGTGTGCTCAGTGCTCAGGGTGCTGGGTGCTCAGTGCTCAGGGTCCTGGGTACTCAGTGCTCAGGGTGCTGGGTGCTCAGTACTCAGGGTGCTGGGTGCTCAGTACTCAGGGTGCTGGGTGCTCAGTGCTCGGGGTGCTGGGTGCTCAGTGCTCGCGGTGCTGGGTGCTCAGTGCTCGGGGTGCTCGGTGCTCAGTACTCAGTGTGCTGGGTGCTCAGTGCTCGAGGTGCTCAGTACTCAGGGTGCTGTGTGTTCAGTGCTCAGGGTGCTGGGTGCTCAGTACTCAGGGTGCTGGGTGCTCAGTGCTCGGGGTGCTCGGTGCTCAGTACGCTGGGTGCTCAGTACTCAGGGTGCTGGGTGCTCAGTACTCAGGGTGCTGGGTGCTTAGTACTCAGGGTGCTAGGTGCTCAGTGCTCGGGGTGCTGGGTGCACAGTGCTCAGTACTCAGGGTGCTGGGTGCTCAGTGCTCAGGGTGCTGGTTGCTCAGTGCTCAGGGTGCTGGGTGCTCAGTGCTCAGGGTGCTGGGTGCTCAGTACTCAGGGTGCTGGGTGCTCAGTACTCAGGGTGCTGGGTGCTCAGTGCTCGGGGTGCTGGGTGCTCAGTGCTCGGTGTGCTGGGTGCTCAGTACTCAGGGTGCTGGGTGCTCAGTCCTCGGGGTGCTCGGTGCTCAGTACGTTGGGTGCTCAGTACTCAGGGTGCTGGGTGCTCAGTGCTCAGGGTGCTTGATGCTCAGTACTCAGGGTGCTGGGTGCTCAGTGCTCAGGGTGCTGGGTGCTCAGTGCTCGGGGTGCTGGGTGCTCAGTACTCAGTGTGCTGGGTGCTCAGTACTCCGGGTGCTGGGTGCTCAGTGCTCAGGGTGCTGGGTGCTCAGTGCTCAGTGTGCTTGATGCTCAGTACTCAGGGTGCTGGGTGCTCAGTGCTCAGGGTGCTGGGTGCTCAGTGCTCGGGGTGCTGGGTGCTCAGTACTCAGGGTGCTGGGTGCTCAGTACTCAGGGTGCTGGGTGCTCAGTACTCGGGGTGTTGGGTGCTCAGTGCTCAGCGTGCTGGGTGCTCAGTACTCACGGTGCTCGGTGCTCAGTGCTTGGGGTGCTGGGTTCTCAGTACTCAGGGTGCTGGGTGCTCAGTGCTCAGGGTGCTGGGTGCTCAGTGCTCAGGGTGCTGGGTGCTCAGTACACAGGGTGCTGGTTGCTTAGTACTCAGGGTGCTCAGTGCTCAGTACACAGTGTGCTGGGTGCTCAGTGCTCTGGGTGCTGGGTGCTCAGTGCTCAGTACTCAGGGTGCTGGGTGCTCAGTGCTCGGGGTGCTGGGTGCTCAGTACTCAGCGTGCTGGGTGCTCAGTACTCAGGGTGCTGGGTGCTCAGTGCTCAGGGGGCTGGGTGCTCAGTGCTCAGGGTGCTGGGTGCTCAGTGATCGGGGTCCTGGGTGCTCAGTACTCAGGGTGCTCAGTGCTCGGGGAGCTCGGTGCTCAGTACTCAGGGTGCTAGGTGCTCAGTACTCAGTGCTCGGGGTCCTGGGTGCTCCGTGCTCGGGGTGCTGGGTGCCCAGTGCTCTGGGTGCTTAGTGCTCAGTACTCAGGGTGCTGGGTGCTCAGTACTCAGGGTGCTAAGTGCTCGGGGTGCTGGGTGCTCAGTACTCAGGGTGCTGGGTTCTCAGTACTCAGGGTGCTGGGTGCTCAGTGCTCGGGGTGCTGGGTGCTCAGTGCTCGGCGTGCTGGGTGCTCAGTACTCAGGGTGCTGGGGCTCAGTACTCAGGGTGCTGGGTGCTCAGTACTCAGGGTGCTCGGTTCTCAGTACTCAGGGTGCTGGGTGCTCATACTCGGGGTGCTGGGTGCTCAGTGCTCGGGGTGCTGGGTGCTCAGTACTCAGGGTGCTGGGGGCTCAGTACTCAGGGTGCTGGGTGCTCAGTACTCAGGGTGATCTGTTCTCAGTACTCAGGGTGCTGGGTGCTCAGTGCTCGGGGTGCTGGGTGCTCAGTATTCGGGGTGCTCAGTGCTCAGTACTCAGGGTGCTGTGTGCTCAGTGCTCGGGGTGCTCCCGGCTCAGTACTCAGGGTGCTGGGTGCTCAGTGCTCAGGGTGCTGGGTGCTAAGTACTCAGGGTGCTGGGTGCTCAGTGCTCAGGGTGCTGGGTGCTCAGTATTCAGGTTGCTCAGTACTCAGGGTGCTGGGTGCTCAGTACTCAGGGTGCTCAGTACTCAGGGTGCTGGGTGCTCAGTGCTCGGAGTGCTGGGTGCTCAGTTCTCGAGGTGCTCAGTACTCAGGGTGTTGTGTGTTCAGTGCTCAGGGTGCTGGGTGCTCAGTACTCAGGGTGCTCGGTGCTTAGTACTCAGGGTGCTGGGTGCTCAGTACTCCGGGTGCTGGGTGCTCAGTGCTCGGGGTGCTCGGTGCTCAGTGCTCAAAGTGCTGGGTGCTCAGTACTCAGGGTGTTCATTGCTCAGGGTGCTGGGTGCTCAGTACTCAGGGTGCTGGGTGCTCAGTGCTCAGGGTGCTCGGTGCTCAGTACGTTGGGTGCTCATTACTCAGGGTACTGGGTGCTCAGTGCTCAGGGTGCTGGGTGCTCAGTGCTCAGGGTGCTGGGTGCTCAGTGCTCAGGGTGCTGGGTGCTCAGTGCTCAGGGTGCTGGGTGCTCAGTGCTCAGGGTGCTGGGTGCTCAGTGCTCAGGGTGCTGGGTGCTCAGTACACAGGGTGCTGGGTGCTTAGTACTCAGGGTGCTCAGTGCTCAGTACACAGGGTGCTGGGTGCTCAGTGCTCGGGGTGCTGGGTGCTCAGTACTCAGCGTGCTGGGTGCTCAGTACTCAGGGTGCTGGGTGCTCAGTGCTCAGGGGGCTGGGTGCTCAGTGCTCAGGGTGCTGGGTGCTCAGTGATCGGGGTCCTGGGTGCTCAGTACTCAGGGTGCTCAGTGCTCGGGGAGCTCGGTGCTCAGTACTCAGGGTGCTAGGTGCTCAGTACTCAGTGCTCGGGGTCCTGGGTGCTCCGTGCTCGGGGTGCTGGGTGCCCAGTGCTCTGGGTGCTTAGTGCTCAGTACTCAGGGTGCTGGGTGCTCAGTACTCAGGGTGCTTAGTGCTCGGGGTGCTGGGTGCTCAGTACTCAGGGTGCTGGGTTCTCAGTACTCAGGGTGCTGGGTGCTCAGTGCTCGCGGTGCTGGGTGCTCAGTGCTCGGCGTGCTGGGTGCTCAGTACTCAGGGTGCTGGGGCTCAGTACTCAGGGTGCTGGGTGCTCAGTACTCAGGGTGCTCGGTTCTCAGTACTCAGGGTGCTGGGTGCTCATACTCGGGGTGCTGGGTGCTCAGTGCTCGGGGTGCTGGGTGCTCAGTACTCAGGGTGCTGGGGGCTCAGTACTCAGGGTGCTGGGTGCTCAGTACTCAGGGTGATCTGTTCTCAGTACTCAGGGTGCTGGGTGCTCAGTGCTCGGGGTGCTGGGTGCTCAGTACTCGGCGTGCTCAGTGCTCAGTGCTCTGGGTGCTGGGTGCTCAGTGCTCAGTACTCAGGGTGCTGGGTGCTCAGTGCTCGGGGTGCTGGGTGCTCAGTACTCAGCGTGCTGGGTGCTCAGTACTCAGGGTGCTGGGTGCTCAGTGCTCAGGGGGCTGGGTGCTCAGTGCTCAGGGTGCTGGGTGCTCAGTGATCGGGGTCCTGGGTGCTCAGTACTCAGGGTGCTGGGTGCTCAGTACTCAGGGTGATCTGTTCTCAGTACTCAGGGTGCTGGGTGCTCAGTGCTCGGGGTGCTGGGTGCTCAGTACTCAGGGTGCTGGGTGCTCAGTGCTCAGGGTGCTGGGTGCTCAGTGCTCGGGGCGCTGGGTGCTCAGTGCTCCGGGTGCTCGGAGCTCAGTACTCAGGGTGCTGTGTGCTCAGTGCTCGTTGTGATCGGTGCTCAGTAGTCAGGGTGCTGGGTGCTCAGTGCTCGGGGTGCTCGGTGCTCAGTACGTTGGGTGCTCACTACTCAGGGTGCTGGGTGCTCAGTGCTCAGGGTGCTGGGTGCTCAGTGCTCAGTGTGCTGGGTGCTCAGTGCTCAGGGTGCTGGGTGCTCAGTGCTCAGGGTGCTGGGTGCTCAGTGCTCGGGGTGCTGGGTGCTCAGTGCTCGGGGTGCTGGGTGCTCAGTACTCGGGGTGCTGGGTGCTCAGTACTCGGGGTGCTGGGTGCTCAGTACTTAGGGTGCTGGGTGCTCAGTGCTCGGGGTGCTGGGTGCTCAGTACTCAGGGTGCTGGGTGCTCAGTACTCGTGGTGCTGGGTGCTCAGTACTCAGGGTGCTGGGTGCTCAGTACTCGGGGTGCTGGGTGCTCAGTACTCGGGTGCTGGGTGCTCAGTGCTCAGGGTGCTGGGTGCTCATTGCTCGGGGTGCTGGGTGCTCAGTGCTCAGTACTCAGGGTGCTGGGTGCTCAGTACTCAGTGTGCTGGGTGCTTAGTACTCGGTTGCTGGGTGCTCAGTGCTCAGGGTGCTGGGTGCTCAGTGCTCGGGGTCCTGGGTACTCAGTGCTCAGGGTGCTGGGTGCTCAGTACTCAGGGTGCTGGGTGCTCAGTACTCAGGGTGCTGGGTGCTCAGTGCTCAGGGTGCTGGGTGCTCAGTGCTCAGGGTCCTGGGTACTCAGTGCTCAGGGTGCTCAGTGCTCAGTACTCAGGGTGCTGGGTACTCAGTGCTCAGGGTGCTGTGTGCTCAGTGCTCAGGGTGCTGGGTGCTCAGTGCTCAGGGTCCTGGGTACTCAGTGCTCAGGGTGCTGGGTGCTCAGTACTCAGGGTGCTGGGTGCTCAGTACTCAGGGTGCTGGGTGCTCAGTGCTCGGGGTGCTGGGTGCTCAGTGCTCGCGGTGCTGGGTGCTCAGTGCTCGGGGTGCTCGGTGCTCAGTACTCAGTGTGCTGGGTGCTCAGTGCTCGAGGTGCTCAGTACTCAGGGTGCTGTGTGTTCAGTGCTCAGGGTGCTGGGTGCTCAGTACTCAGGGTGCTGGGTGCTCAGTGCTCGGGGTGCTCGGTGCTCAGTACGCTGGGTGCTCAGTACTCAGGGTGCTGGGTGCTCAGTACTCAGGGTGCTGGGTGCTTAGTACTCAGGGTGCTAGGTGCTCAGTGCTCGGGGTGCTGGGTGCACAGTGCTCAGTACTCAGGGTGCTGGGTGCTCAGTGCTCAGGGTGCTGGTTGCTCAGTGCTCAGGGTGCTGGGTGCTCAGTGCTCAGGGTGCTGGGTGCTCAGTACTCAGGGTGCTGGGTGCTCAGTACTCAGGGTGCTGGGTGCTCAGTGCTCGGGGTGCTGGGTGCTCAGTGCTCGGTGTGCTGGGTGCTCAGTACTCAGGGTGCTGGGTGCTCAGTCCTCGGGGTGCTCGGTGCTCAGTACGTTGGGTGCTCAGTACTCAGGGTGCTGGGTGCTCAGTGCTCAGGGTGCTTGATGCTCAGTACTCAGGGTGCTGGGTGCTCAGTGCTCAGGGTGCTGGGTGCTCAGTGCTCGGGGTGCTGGGTGCTCAGTACTCAGTGTGCTGGGTGCTCAGTACTCCGGGTGCTGGGTGCTCAGTGCTCAGGGTGCTGGGTGCTCAGTGCTCAGGGTGCTTGATGCTCAGTACTCAGGGTGCTGGGTGCTCAGTGCTCAGGGTGCTGGGTGCTCAGTGCTCGGGGTGCTGGGTGCTCAGTACTCAGGGTGCTGGGTGCTCAGTACTCAGGGTGCTGGGTGCTCAGTACTCGGGGTGTTGGGTGCTCAGTGCTCAGCGTGCTGGGTGCTCAGTACTCACGGTGCTCGGTGCTCAGTGCTTGGGGTGCTGGGTTCTCAGTACTCAGGGTGCTGGGTGCTCAGTGCTCAGGGTGCTGGGTGCTCAGTGCTCAGGGTGCTGGGTGCTCAGTACACAGGGTGCTGGTTGCTTAGTACTCAGGGTGCTCAGTGCTCAGTACACAGTGTGCTGGGTGCTCAGTGCTCTGGGTGCTGGGTGCTCAGTGCTCAGTACTCAGGGTGCTGGGTGCTCAGTGCTCGGGGTGCTGGGTGCTCAGTACTCAGCGTGCTGGGTGCTCAGTACTCAGGGTGCTGGGTGCTCAGTGCTCAGGGGGCTGGGTGCTCAGTGCTCAGGGTGCTGGGTGCTCAGTGATCGGGGTCCTGGGTGCTCAGTACTCAGGGTGCTCAGTGCTCGGGGAGCTCGGTGCTCAGTACTCAGGGTGCTAGGTGCTCAGTACTCAGTGCTCGGGGTCCTGGGTGCTCCGTGCTCGGGGTGCTGGGTGCCCAGTGCTCTGGGTGCTTAGTGCTCAGTACTCAGGGTGCTGGGTGCTCAGTACTCAGGGTGCTAAGTGCTCGGGGTGCTGGGTGCTCAGTACTCAGGGTGCTGGGTTCTCAGTACTCAGGGTGCTGGGTGCTCAGTGCTCGGGGTGCTGGGTGCTCAGTGCTCGGCGTGCTGGGTGCTCAGTACTCAGGGTGCTGGGGCTCAGTACTCAGGGTGCTGGGTGCTCAGTACTCAGGGTGCTCGGTTCTCAGTACTCAGGGTGCTGGGTGCTCATACTCGGGGTGCTGGGTGCTCAGTGCTCGGGGTGCTGGGTGCTCAGTACTCAGGGTGCTGGGGGCTCAGTACTCAGGGTGCTGGGTGCTCAGTACTCAGGGTGATCTGTTCTCAGTACTCAGGGTGCTGGGTGCTCAGTGCTCGGGGTGCTGGGTGCTCAGTATTCGGGGTGCTCAGTGCTCAGTACTCAGGGTGCTGTGTGCTCAGTGCTCGGGGTGCTCCCGGCTCAGTACTCAGGGTGCTGGGTGCTCAGTGCTCAGGGTGCTGGGTGCTAAGTACTCAGGGTGCTGGGTGCTCAGTGCTCAGGGTGCTGGGTGCTCAGTATTCAGGTTGCTCAGTACTCAGGGTGCTGGGTGCTCAGTACTCAGGGTGCTCAGTACTCAGGGTGCTGGGTGCTCAGTGCTCGGAGTGCTGGGTGCTCAGTTCTCGAGGTGCTCAGTACTCAGGGTGTTGTGTGTTCAGTGCTCAGGGTGCTGGGTGCTCAGTACTCAGGGTGCTCGGTGCTTAGTACTCAGGGTGCTGGGTGCTCAGTACTCCGGGTGCTGGGTGCTCAGTGCTCGGGGTGCTCGGTGCTCAGTGCTCAAAGTGCTGGGTGCTCAGTACTCAGGGTGTTCATTGCTCAGGGTGCTGGGTGCTCAGTACTCAGGGTGCTGGGTGCTCAGTGCTCAGGGTGCTCGGTGCTCAGTACGTTGGGTGCTCATTACTCAGGGTACTGGGTGCTCAGTGCTCAGGGTGCTGGGTGCTCAGTGCTCAGGGTGCTGGGTGCTCAGTGCTCAGGGTGCTGGGTGCTCAGTGCTCAGGGTGCTGGGTGCTCAGTGCTCAGGGTGCTGGGTGCTCAGTACTCAGGGTGCTGGGTGCTCAGTGCTCAGGGTGCTGGTTGCTCAGTACTCTGGGTGCTGGGTGCTCAGTACTCAGGGTGCTGGGTGCTCAGTACTCAGGGTGCTCGGTGCTCAGTACTCAGGGTGCTCGGTGCTCAGTACTCAGGGTGCTGGGTGCTCAGTGCTCGGGGTGCTGGGTGCTCAGTACGTTGGGTGCTCACTACTAAGGGTGCTGGGTGCTCAGTGCTCAGGGTGCTGGGTGCTCAGTGCTCAGTGTGCTGGGTGCTCAGTTCTCAGGGTGCTGGGTGCTCAGTACTCAGGGTGCTGGGTGCTCAGTGCTCGGGGTGCTCGGTGCTCAGTACGTTGGGTGCTCACTACTAAGGGTGCTGGGTGCTCAGTGCTCAGGGTGCTGGGTGCTCAGTGCTCAGTGTGCTGGGTGCTCAGTTCTCAGGGTGCTGGGTGCTCAGTACTCAGGGTGCTGGGTGCTCAGTGCTCGGGGTGCTGGGTGCTCAGTGCTCAGGGTGCTGGGTGCTCAGTACTCGGGGTGCTGGGTGCTCAGTACTCAGGGTGCTGGGTGCTCAGTACTTAGGGTGCTGGGTGCTCAGTGCTCGGGGTGCTGGGTGCTCAGTACTCAGGGTGCTGGGTGCTCAGTACTCGGGGTGCTGGGTGCTCAGTACTCAGGGTGCTGGGTGCTCAGTACTCGGGGTGCTGGGTGCTCAGTACTCGGGTGCTGGGTGCTCAGTGCTCAGGGTGCTGGGTGCTCATTGCTCGGGGTGCTGGGTGCTCAGTGCTCAGTACTCAGGGTGCTGGGTGCTCAGTACTCAGTGTGCTGGGTGCTTAGTACTCGGGTGCTGGGTGCTCAGTGCTCAGGGTGCTGGGTGCTCAGTGCTCGGTGTGCTGGGTGCTCAGTGCTCAGTACTCAGGGTGCTGGGTGCTCAGTGCTCGGGGTGCTGGGTGCTCAGTGCTCAGTACTCAGGGTGCTGGGTACTCAGTGCTCAGGGTGCTGTGTGCTCAGTGCTCAGGGTGCTGGGTGCTCAGTGCTCAGGGTCCTGGGTACTCAGTGCTCAGGGTGCTGGGTGCTCAGTACTCAGGGTGCTGGGTGCTCAGTACTCAGGGTGCTGGGTGCTCAGTGCTCGGGGTGCTGGGTGCTCAGTGCTCGCGGTGCTGGGTGCTCAGTGCTCGGGGTGCTCGGTGCTCAGTACTCAGTGTGCTGGGTGCTCAGTGCTCGAGGTGCTCAGTACTCAGGGTGCTGTGTGTTCAGTGCTCAGGGTGCTGGGTGCTCAGTACTCAGGGTGCTCGTTGCTTAGTACTCAGGGTGCTGGGTGCTCAGTACTCTGGGTGCTCGGTGCTCAGTGCTCAAGGTGCTGGGTGCTCAGTACTCAGGGTGCTCATTGCTCAGGGTTCTGGGTGCTCAGTACTCAGGGTGCTGGGTGCTCAGTGCTCAGGGTGCTCGGTGCTCAGTACTCAGGGTGCTCAGTACTCAGGGTGCTGGGTGCTCAGTGCTCAGGGTGCTGGGTGCTCAGTGCTCAGGGTGCTGGGTGCTCAGTGCTCATTGTGCTGGGTGCTCAGTGCTCAGGGTGCTGGGTGCTCGGTGCTCGGGGTGCTGGTTGCTTAGTGCTCGGGTGCCCGGTGCTCAGTACTCGGGGTGCTCAGTGCTCAGTACTCAGGGTGTTGGGTGCTCAGTGCTCAGGGTGCTGGGTGCTCAGTACTCAGGGTGCTGGGTGCTCGGTGCTCAGTACGCTGGGTGCTCAGTACTCAGGGTGCTGGGTCCTCAGTGCTCAGTGTGCTGGGTGCTCAGTGCTCGGGGTGCTCAGTGCTCAGTACTCAGGGTGCTGGGTGCTCAGTGCTCGAGGTGCTCAGTACTCAGGGTGCTGTGTGTTCAGTGCTCAGGGTGCTGGGTGCTCAGTACTCAGGGTGCTCGGTGCTTAGTACTCTCGGTGCTGGGTGCTCAGTGCTCGGGGTGCTGTGTGCTCAGTGCTCAGTACTCAGGGTGCTGGGTGCTCAGTGCTCAAGGTGCTGTGTGCTCAGTGCTCAGGGTGCTGGGTGCTCAGTGCTCAGGGTGCTGGGTACTCATTGCTCAGGGTGCTGGTTGCTCAGTACTCAGGGTGCTGGGTGCTCAGTGCTCAGGGTGCTGGGTGCTCAGTACTCAGGGTGCTGGGTGCTCAGTGCTCGGGGTGCTGTATGCTCAGTGCTCAGGGTGCTGGGTGCTCAGTACTCAGGGTGCTGGGTGCTCAGTACTCAGGGTGCTGGGTGCTCAGTACTCAGGGTGCTGGGTGCTCAGTGCTCAGGGTGCTGGGTGATCAGTGCTCAGTGTGCTGGGTGCTCAGTGCTCAGGGTGCTGGGTGCTCAGTACTCAGGGTGCTGGGTGCTCAGTACTCAGGGTGCTGGGTGCTCAGTACTCAGGGTGCTGGGTGCTCAGTACTCAGGGTGCTGGGTGCTCAGTACTCAGGGTGCTGGGTGCTCAGTGCTCGGGGTGCTCGGTGCTGAGTACGCTGGGTGCTCAGTACTCAGGGTGCTGGGTGCTCAGTACTCAGGGTGCTGGGTGCTTAGTACTCAGGGTGCTAGGTGCTCAGTGCTCGGGGTGCTGGGTGCTCAGTGCTCAGTACTCAGGGTGCTGGGTGCTCAGTGCTCAGGGTGCTGGGTGCTCAGTGCTCAGGGTGCTGGGTGCTCAGTGCTCAGGGCGCTGGGTGCTCAGTACTCAGGGTGCTGGGTGCTCAGTACTCAGGGTGCTGGGTGCTCAGTGCTCGGGGTGCTGGGTGCTCAGTGCTCGGTGTGCTGGGTGCTCAGTGCTCGGGGTTCTTGGTGGTCAGTACTCAGGGTGCTTTGTGCTCAGTGCTTGAGGTGCTCAGTACTCAGGGTGCTGTCTGTTCAGTGCTCAGGTTGCTGGGTGCTCAGTACTCAGGGTGCTCGGTGCTTAGTACTCAGGGTGCTGGGTGCTCAGTGCTCGGGGTGCTGGGTGCTCAGTGCTCAGTACTCAGCGTGCTGTGTGCTCAGTGCTCGGGGTGCTGGGTGCTCAGTGCTCAGTACTCAGGGTGCTGGGTGCTCAGTGCTCAGTTTGCTGGGTGCTCAGTGCTCGGGGTGCTCTGTGCTCAGTAGTCAGGGTGCTGGGTGCTCAGTACTCCGGGTGCTGGGTGCTCAGTTCTCGGGGCGCTCGGTGCTCAGTACTCAGTGCTCAGGGTGCTCAGTGCTCAGTGCTCAGGGTGCTGGGTGTTCAGTACTCAGGGTGCTGGGTGCTCAGTACTCAAGGTGCTGGGTGCTCAGTGCTCAGGGTGCTGGGTGCTCAGTGATCAGGGTGCTGGGTGCTCAGTACTCAGGTTGCTGGGTGCTCAGTACTCGGGGTGCTGGGTGCTCAGTACTCAGGGTGCTGGGTGCTCAGTACTCAGGGTGCTGGGTGCTCAGTGCTCGGGGTTCGGGTGCTCAGTGCTCAGGGTGATCGGTGCTCAGTACTCAGGGTGCTGGGTGCTCAGTGCTCAGGGTGCTGGGTGCTCAGTCCTCAGGGTGCTCAGTGCTCAGGGTGCTGGGTGCTCAGTGCTCGGGGTGCTCGGTGCTCAGTACTCAGGGTGCTGAGTGCTCAGTACTCAGGGTGCTGGGTGCTCAGTGCTCAGGGTGCTGGGTGATCAGTGCTCAGTGTGCTGGGTGCTCAGTGCTCAGGGTGCTGGGTGCTCAGTGCTCGGGGTGCTGGGTGCTCAGTACTCAGGGTGCTGGGTGCTCAGTGCTCAGGGTGCTGGGTGCTCAGTGCTCGGGGCGCTGGGTGCTCAGTGCTCCGGGTGCTCGGAGCTCAGTACTCAGGGTGCTGTGTGCTCAGTGCTCGTTGTGATCGGTGCTCAGTAGTCAGGGTGCTGGGTGCTCAGTGCTCGGGGTGCTCGGTGCTCAGTACGTTGGGTGCTCACTACTAAGGGTGCTGGGTGCTCAGTGCTCAGGGTGCTGGGTGCTCAGTGCTCAGTGTGCTGGGTGCTCAGTTCTCAGGGTGCTGGGTGCTCAGTACTCAGGGTGCTGGGTGCTCAGTGCTCGGGGTGCTGGGTGCTCAGTGCTCAGGGTGCTGGGTGCTCAGTACTCGGGGTGCTGGGTGCTCAGTACTCAGGGTGCTGGGTGCTCAGTACTTAGGGTGCTGGGTGCTCAGTGCTCGGGGTGCTGGGTGCTCAGTACTCAGGGTGCTGGGTGCTCAGTACTCGGGGTGCTGGGTGCTCAGTACTCAGGGTGCTGGGTGCTCAGTACTCGGGGTGCTGGGTGCTCAGTACTCGGGTGCTGGGTGCTCAGTGCTCAGGGTGCTGGGTGCTCATTGCTCGGGGTGCTGGGTGCTCAGTGCTCAGTACTCAGGGTGCTGGGTGCTCAGTACTCAGAGTGCTGGGTGCTTAGTACTCGGGTGCTGGGTGCTCAGTGCTCAGGGTGCTGGGTGCTCAGTGCTCGGTGTGCTGGGTGCTCAGTGCTCAGTACTCAGGGTGCTGGGTGCTCAGTGCTCGGGGTGCTGGGTGCTCAGTGCTCAGTACTCAGGGTGCTGGGTGCTCAGTACTCAGGGTGCTGGGTGCTCAGTACTCAGGGTGCTGGGTGCTCAGTGCTCGGGGTGCTGGGTGCTCAGTGCTCGCGGTGCTGGGTGCTCAGTGCTCGGGGTGCTCGGTGCTCAGTACTCAGTGTGCTGGGTGCTCAGTGCTCGAGGTGCTCAGTACTCAGGGTGCTGTGTGTTCAGTGCTCAGGGTGCTGGGTGCTCAGTACTCAGGGTGCTCGTTGCTTAGTACTCAGGGTGCTGGGTGCTCAGTACTCTGGGTGCTCGGTGCTCAGTGCTCAAGGTGCTGGGTGCTCAGTACTCAGGGTGCTCATTGCTCAGGGTTCTGGGTGCTCAGTACTCAGGGTGCTGGGTGCTCAGTGCTCAGGGTGCTCGGTGCTCAGTACTCAGGGTGCTCAGTACTCAGGGTGCTGGGTGCTCAGTGCTCAGGGTGCTGGGTGCTCAGTGCTCAGGGTGCTGGGTGCTCAGTGCTCATTGTGCTGGGTGCTCAGTGCTCAGGGTGCTGGGTGCTCGGTGCTCGGGGTGCTGGTTGCTTAGTGCTCGGGGTGCCCGGTGCTCAGTACTCGGGGTGCTCAGTGCTCAGTACTCAGGGTGTTGGGTGCTCAGTGCTCAGGGTGCTGGGTGCTCAGTACTCAGGGTGCTGGGTGCTCGGTGCTCAGTACGCTGGGTGCTCAGTACTCAGGGTGCTGGGTCCTCAGTGCTCAGTGTGCTGGGTGCTCAGTGCTCAGGGTGCTCAGTGCTCAGTACTCAGGGTGCTGGGTGCTCAGTGCTCGAGGTGCTCAGTACTCAGGGTGCTGTGTGTTCAGTGCTCAGGGTGCTGGGTGCTCAGTACTCAGGGTGCTCGGTGCTTAGTACTCTCGGTGCTGGGTGCTCAGTGCTCGGGGTGCTGTGTGCTCAGTGCTCAGTACTCAGGGTGCTGGGTGCTCAGTGCTCAAGGTGCTGTGTGCTCAGTGCTCAGGGTGCTGGGTGCTCAGTGCTCAGGGTGCTGGGTACTCATTGCTCAGGGTGCTGGTTGCTCAGTACTCAGGGTGCTGGGTGCTCAGTGCTCAGGGTGCTGGGTGCTCAGTACTCAGGGTGCTGGGTGCTCAGTGCTCGGGGTGCTGTATGCTCAGTGCTCAGGGTGCTGGGTGCTCAGTACTCAGGGTGCTGGGTGCTCAGTACTCAGGGTGCTGGGTGCTCAGTACTCAGGGTGCTGGGTGCTCAGTGCTCAGGGTGCTGGGTGATCAGTGCTCAGTGTGCTGGGTGCTCAGTGCTCAGGGTGCTGGGTGCTCAGTACTCAGGGTGCTGGGTGCTCAGTACTCAGGGTGCTGGGTGCTCAGTACTCAGGGTGCTGAGTGCTCAGTACTCAGGGTGCTGGGTGCTCAGTACTCAGGGTGCTCGGTGCTCAGTGCTCGGGGTGCTGGGTGCTCAGTGCTCGGGCCGCTGGGTGCTCAGTGCTCCGGGTGCTCGGAGCTCAGTACTCAGGGTGCTGTGTGCTCAGTGCTCGTTGTGATCGGTGCTCAGTAGTCAGGGTGCTGGGTGCTCAGTGCTCGGGGTGCTCGGTGCTCAGTACGTTGGGTGCTCACTACTCAGGGTGCTGGGTGCTCAGTGCTCACGGTGCTGGGTGCTCAGTGCTCAGTGTGCTGGGTGCTCAGTGCTCAGGGTGCTGGGTGCTCAGTACTCAGGGTGCTGGGTGCTCAGTGCTCGGGGACCTGGGTGCTCAGTGCTCAGGGTGCTGGGTGCTCAGTACTCGGGGTGCTGGGTGCTCAGTACTCAGGGTGCTGGGTGCTCAGTACTTAGGGTGCTGGGTGCTCAGTGCTCGGGGTGCTGGGTGCTCAGTACTCAGGGTGCTGGGTGCTCAGTACTCGGGGTGCTGGGTGCTCAGTACTCAGGGTGCTGGGTGCTCAGTACTCGGGGTGCTGGGTGCTCAGTACTCGGGTGCTGGGTGCTCAGTGCTCAGGGTGCTGGGTGCTCATTGCTCGGTGTGCTGGGTGCTCAGTGCTCAGTACTCAGGGTGCTGGGTGCTCAGTACTCAGGGTGCTGGGTGCTTAGTACTCGGGTGCTGGGTGCTCAGTGCTCAGGGTGCTGGGTGCTCAGTGCTCGGTGTGCTGGGTGCTCAGTGCTCAGTACTCAGGGTGCTGGGTGCTCAGTGCTCGGGGTGCTGGGTGCTCAGTGCTCAGTACTCAGGGTGCTGGGTACTCAGTGCTCAGGGTGCTGTGTGCTCAGTGCTCAGGGTGCTGTGTGCTCAGTGCTCAGGGTCCTGGGTACTCAGTGCTCAGGGTGCTGGGTGCTCAGTACTCAGGGTGCTGGGTGCTCAGTACTCAGGGTGCTGGGTGCTCAGTGGTCGGGGTGCTGGGTGCTCAGTGCTCGCGGTGCTGGGTGCTCAGTGCTCGGGGTGCTCGGTGCTCAGTACTCAGTGTGCTGGGTGCTCAGTGCTCGAGGTGCTCAGTACTCAGGGTGCTGTGTGTTCAGTGCTCAGGGTGCTGGGTGCTCAGTACTCAGGGTGCTCGTTGCTTAGTACTCAGGGTGCTGGGTGCTCAGTACTCCGGGTGCTCGGTGCTCAGTGCTCAAGGAGCTGGGTGCTCAGTACTCAGGGTGCTCATTGCTCAGGGTTCTGGGTGCTCAGTACTCAGGGTGCTGGGTGCTCAGTGCTCAGGGTGCTCGGTGCTCAGTACTCAGGGTGCTCAGTACTCAGGGTGCTGGGTGCTCAGTGCTCAGGGTGCTGGGTGCTCAGTGCTCAGGGTGCTGGGTGCTCAGTGCTCATTGTGCTGGGTGCTCAGTGCTCAGGGTGCTGGGTGCTCGGTGCTCGGTGTGCTGGTTGCTTAGTGCTCAGTACGCTGGGTGCTCAGTACTCAGGGTGCTGGGTCCTCAGTGCTCGGTGTGCTGGGTGCTCAGTGCTCAGTACTCAGGGTGCTGGGTGCTCAGTACTCGGGGTGCTCAGTGCTCAGTACTCAGGGTGTTGGGTGCTCAGTGCTCAGGGTGCTGGGTGCTCAGTACTCAGGGTGCTGGGTCCTCAGTGCTCGGTGTGCTGGGTGCTCAGTGCTCGGGGTGCTCAGTGCTCAGTACTCAGGGTGCTGGGTGCTCAGTGCTCGAGGTGCTCAGTACTCAGGGTGCTGTGTGTTCAGTGCTCAGGGTGCTGGGTGCTCAGTACTCAGGGTGCTCGGTGCTTAGTACTCAGGGTGCTGGGTGCTCAGTGCTCGGGGTGCTGTGTGCTCAGTGCTCAGTACTCAGGGTGCTGGGTGCTCAGTGCTCAAGGTGCTGTGTGCTCAGTGCTCAGGGTGCTGGGTGCTCAGTGCTCAGGGTGCTGGGTACTCATTGCTCAGGGTGCTGGGTGCTCAGTACTCAGGGTGCTGGGTGCTCAGTGCTCAGGGTGCTGGGTGCTCAGTACTCAGGGTGCTGGGTGCTCAGTGCTCGGGGTGCTGGGTGCTCAGTGCTCAGGGTGCTGGGTGCTCAGTACTCAGGGTGCTGGGTGCTCAGTGCTCGGGGTGCTCGGTGCTCAGTACTCAGGGTGCTGAGTGCTCAGTACTCAGGGTGCTGGGTGCTCAGTACTCAGGGTGCTGTGTGCTCAGTGCTCAGGGTGCTGGGTGATCTGTGCTCAGTGTGCTGGGTGCTCAGTGCTCAGGGTGCTGGGTGCTCAGTGCTCGGGGTGCTGGGTGCTCAGTACTCAGGGTGCTGGGTGCTCAGTGCTCAGGGTGCTGGGTGCTCAGTGCTCGGGGCGCTGGGTGCTCAGTGCTCCGGGTGCTCGGAGCTCAGTACTCAGGGTGCTGTGTGCTCAGTGCTCGTTGTGATCGGTGCTCAGTAGTCAGGGTGCTGGGTGCTCAGTGCTCGGGGTGCTCGGTGCTCAGTACGTTGGGTGCTCACTACTCAGGGTGCTGGGTGCTCAGTGCTCAGGGTGCTGGGTGCTCAGTGCTCAGTGTGCTGGGTGCACAGTGCTCAGGGTGCTGGGTGCTCAGTACTCAGGGTGCTGGGTGCTCAGTGCTCGGGGTGCTGGGTGCTCAGTGCTCGGGGTGCTGGTTGCTCAGTACTCGGGGTGCTGGGTTCTCAGTACTCAGGGTGCTGGGTGGTCAGTACTTAGGGTGCTGGGTGCTCAGTGCTCGGGGTGCTGGGTGCTCAGTACTCAGGGTGCTGGGTGCTCAGTACTCGGGGTGCTGGGTGCTCAGTACTCAGAGTGCTGGGTGCTCAGTACTCGGGGTGCTGGGTGCTCAGTACTCGGGTGCTGGGTGCTCAGTGCTCAGGGTGCTGGGTGCTCATTGCTCGGGGTGCTGGGTGCTCAGTGCTCAGTACTCAGGGTGCTGGGTGCTCAGTACTCAGTGTGCTGGGTGCTTAGTACTCGGGTGCTGGGTGCTCAGTGCTCAGGGTGCTGGGTGCTCAGTGCTCGGTGTGCTGGGTGCTCAGTGCTCAGTACTCAGGGTGCTGGGTGCTCAGTGCTCGGGGTGCTGGGTGCTCAGTGCTCAGTACTCAGTGTGCTGGGTACTCAGTGCTCAGGGTGCTGTGTGCTCAGTGCTCAGGGTGCTGGGTGCTCAGTGCTCAGGGTCCTGGGTACTCAGTGCTCAGGGTGCTGGGTGCTCAGTACTCAGGGTGCTGGGTGCTCAGTACTCAGGGTGGTGGGTGCTCAGTGCTCGGGGTGCTGGGTGCTCAGTGCTCGCAGTGCTGGGTGCTCAGTGCTCAGTACTCAGGGTGCTGGGTGCTCAGTGCTCGGGGTGCTGGGTGCTCAGTGCTCAGTACTCAGGGTGCTGGGTGCTCAGTGCTCGGGGTGCTGGGTGCTCAGTGCTCAGTACTCAGGGTGCTGGGTACTCAGTGCTCAGGGTGCTGTGTGCTCAGTGCTCAGGGTGCTGGGTGCTCAGTGCTCAGGGTCCTGGGTACTCAGTGCTCAGGGTGCTGGGTGCTCAGTACTCAGGGTGCTGGGTGCTCAGTACTCAGGGTGCTGGGTGCTCAGTGCTGGGTGCTCAGTGCTCGGGGTGCTGGGTGCTCAGTGCTCGGGGTGCTGGGTGCTCAGTACTCAGGGTGCTCAGTGCTCAGTACTCAGGGTGCTGGGTGCTCAGTGCTCGGGGTGCTGGGTGCTCAGTACTCAGGGTGCTGGGTGCTCAGTCCTCGGGGTGCTCGGTGCTCAGTACGTTGGGTGCTCAGTACTCAGGGTGCTGGGTGCTCAGTGCTCAGGGTGCTTGATGCTCAGTACTCAGGGTGCTGGGTGCTCAGTGCTCAGGGTGCTGGGTGCTCAGTGCTCGGGGTGCTGGGTGCTCAGTACTCAGGGTGCTGGGTGCTCAGTACTCCGGGTGCTGGGTGCTCAGTGCTCAGGGAGCTGGGTGCTCAGTGCTCAGGGTGCTTGATGCTCAGTACTCAGGGTGCTGGGTGCTCAGTGCTCAGGGTGCTGGGTGCTCAGTGCTCGGGGTGCTGGGTGCTCAGTACTCAGGGTGCTGGGTGCTCAGTACTCAGGGTGCTGGGTGCTCAGTACTCGGGGTGTTGGGTGCTCAGTGCTCAGCGTGCTGGGTGCTCAGTACTCACGGTGCTCGGTGCTCAGTGCTTGGGGTGCTGGGTTCTCAGTACTCAGGGTGCTGGGTGCTCAGTGCTCAGGGTGCTGGGTGCTCAGTGCTCAGGGTGCTGGGTGCTCAGTACACAGGGTGCTGGGTGCTTAGTACTCAGGGTGCTCAGTGCTCAGTACACAGGGTGCTGGGTGCTCAGTGCTCGGGGTGCTGGGTGCTCAGTACTCAGCGTGCTGGGTGCTCAGTACTCAGGGTGCTGGGTGCTCAGTGCTCAGGGGGCTGGGTGCTCAGTGCTCAGGGTGCTGGGTGCTCAGTGATCGGGGTCCTGGGTGCTCAGTACTCAGGGTGCTCAGTGCTCGGGGAGCTCGGTGCTCAGTACTCAGGGTGCTAGGTGCTCAGTACTCAGTGCTCGGGGTCCTGGGTGCTCCGTGCTCGGGGTGCTGGGTGCCCAGTGCTCTGGGTGCTTAGTGCTCAGTACTCAGGGTGCTGGGTGCTCAGTACTCAGGGTGCTTAGTGCTCGGGGTGCTGGGTGCTCAGTACTCAGGGTGCTGGGTTCTCAGTACTCAGGGTGCTGGGTGCTCAGTGCTCGCGGTGCTGGGTGCTCAGTGCTCGGCGTGCTGGGTGCTCAGTACTCAGGGTGCTGGGGCTCAGTACTCAGGGTGCTGGGTGCTCAGTACTCAGGGTGCTCGGTTCTCAGTACTCAGGGTGCTGGGTGCTCATACTCGGGGTGCTGGGTGCTCAGTGCTCGGGGTGCTGGGTGCTCAGTACTCAGGGTGCTGGGGGCTCAGTACTCAGGGTGCTGGGTGCTCAGTACTCAGGGTGATCTGTTCTCAGTACTCAGGGTGCTGGGTGCTCAGTGCTCGGGGTGCTGGGTGCTCAGTACTCGGCGTGCTCAGTGCTCAGTACTCAGGGTGCTGTGTGCTCAGTGCTCGGGGTGCTCCCTGCTCAGTACTCAGGGTGCTGGGTGCTCAGTGCTCAGGGTGCTGGGTGCTAAGTACTCAGGGTGCTGGGTGCTCAGTGCTCAGGGTGCTGGGTGCTCAGTATTCAGGTTTCTCAGTACTCAGGGTGCTGGGTGCTCAGTACTCAGGGTGCTCAGTACTCAGGGTGCTCGGTCCTCAGTGCTCGGGGTGCTGGGTGCTCAGTTCTCGAGGTGCTCAGTACTCAGGGTGTTGTGTGTTCAGTGCTCAGGGTGCTGGGTGCTCAGTACTCAGGGTGCTCGGTGCTTAGTACTCAGGGTGCTGGGTGCTCAGTACTCCGGGTGCTGGGTGCTCAGTGCTCGGGGTGCTCGGTGCTCAGTGCTCAAAGTGCTGGGTGCTCAGTACTCAGGGTGTTCATTGCTCAGGGTGCTGGGTGCTCAGTACTCAGGGTGCTGGGTGCTCAGTGCTCAGGGTGCTCGGTGCTCAGTACGTTGGGTGCTCATTACTCAGGGTACTGGGTGCTCAGTGCTCAGGGTGCTGGGTGCTCAGTGCTCAGGGTGCTGGGTGCTCAGTGCTCAGGGTGCTGGGTGCTCAGTGCTCAGGGTGCTGGGTGCTCAGTGCTCAGGGTGCTGGGTGCTCAGTACTCAGTGTGCTGGGTGCTCAGTGCTCAGGGTGCTGGTTGCTCAGTACTCTGGGTGCTGGGTGCTAGGTGCTCAGTACGCTGGGTGCTCAGTACTCAGGGTGCTGGGTGCTCAGTACTCAGGGTGCTGGGTGCTCAGTACTCAGGGTGCTCGGTGCTCAGTACTCAGGGTGCTGGGTGCTCAGTGCTCGGGGTGCTGGGTGCTCAGTACTCAGGGTGCTGGGTGCTCAGTACTCTGGGTGCTGGGTGCTTAGTACTCAGGGTGCTAGGTGCTCAGTGCTCGGGGTGCTGGGTGCTCAGTGCTCAGTACTGAGGGTGCTGGGTGCTCAGTGCTCAGGGTGCTGGGTGCTCAGTGCTCAGGGTGCTGGGTGCTCAGTGCTCAGGGTGCTGGGTGCTCAGTACTCAGGGTGCTGGGTGCTCAGTACTCAGGGTGCTGGGTGCTCAGTGCTCGGGGTGCTGGGAGCTCAGTGCTCGGTGTGCTGGGTGCTCAGTGCTCGGGGTTCTCGGTGGTCAGTACTCAGGGTGCTTTGTGCTCAGTGCTTGAGGTGCTCAGTACTCAGGGTGCTGTCTGTTCAGTGCTCAGGTTGCTGGGTGCTCAGTACTCAGGGTGCTCGGTGCTTAGTACTCAGGGTGCTGGGTGCTCAGTGCTCGGGGTGCTGGGTGCTCAGTGCTCAGTACTCAGCGTGCTGTGTGCTCAGTGCTCGGGGTGCTGGGTGCTCAGTGCTCAGTACTCAGGGTGCTGGGTGCTCAGTGCTCAGTTTGCTGGGTGCTCAGTGCTCGGGGTGCTCTGTGCTCAGTAGTCAGGGTGCTGGGTGCTCAGTACTCCGGGTGCTGGGATCTCAGTTCTCGGGGCGCTCGGTGCTCAGTACTCAGTGCTCAGGGTGCTCAGTGCTCAGTGCTCAGGGTGCTGGGTGTTCAGTACTCAGGGTGCTGGGTGCTCAGTACTCAAGTTGCTGTGTGCTCAGTGCTCAGGGTGCTGGGTGCTCAGTGATCAGGGTGCTGGGTGCTCAGTACTCAGGGTGCTGGGTGCTCAGTACTCGGGGTGCTGGGTGCTCAGTACTCAGGGTGCTGGGTGCTCAGTACTCAGGGTGCTGGGTGCTCAGTGCTCGGGGTTCTGGGTGCTAAGTGCTCAGGGTGATCGGTGCTCAGTACTCAGGGTGCTGGGTGCTCAGTGCTCAGGGTGCTGGGTGCTCAGTCCTCAGGGTGCTCAGTGCTCAGGGTGCTGGGTGCTCAGTGCTCGGGGTGCTCGGTGCTCAGTCCTCAGGGTGCTGAGTGCTCAGTACTCAGGGTGCTGGGTGCTCAGTGCTCAGGGTGCTGGGTGTTCAGTGCTCAGTGTGCTGGGTGCTCAGTGCTCAGGGTGCTGGGTGCTCAGTGCTCGGGGTGCTGGGTGCTCAGTACTCAGGGTGCTGGGTGCTCAGTGCTCAGGGTGCTGGGTGCTCAGTGCTCGGGGCGCTGGGTGCTCAGTGCTCCGGGTGCTCGGAGCTCAGTACTCAGGGTGCTGTGTGCTCAGTGCTCGTTGTGATCGGTGCTCAGTAGTCAGGGTGCTGGGTGCTCAGTGCTCGGTGTGCTCGGTGCTCAGTACGTTGGGTGCTCACTACTCAGGGTGCTGGGTGCTCAGTGCTCAGGGTGCTGGGTGCTCAGTGCTCAGTGTGCTGGGTGCTCAGTGCTCAGGGTGCTGGGTGCTCAGTACTCAGGGTGCTGGGTGCTCAGTGCTCGGGGTGCTTGGTGCTCAGTGCTCAGGGTGCTGGGTGCTCAGTACTCGGGGTGCTGGGTGCTCAGTACTCAGGGTGCTGGGTGCTCAGTACTTAGGGTGCTGGGTGCTCAGTGCTCGGGGTGCTGGGTGCTCAGTACTCAGGGTGCTGGGTGCTCAGTACTCGGGGTGCTGGGTGCTCAGTACTCAGGGTGCTGGGTGCTCAGTACTCGGGGTGCTGGGTGCTCAGTACTCGGGTGCTGGGTGCTCAGTGCTCAGGGTGCTGGGTGCTCATTGCTCGGGGTGCTGGGTGCTCAGTGCTCAGTACTCAGGGTGCTGGGTGCTCAGTACTCAGTGTGCTGGGTGCTTAGTACTCGGTTGCTGGGTGCTCAGTGCTCAGGGTGCTGGGTGCTCAGTGCTCGGTGTGCTGGGTGCTCAGTGCTCAGTACTCAGGGTGCTGGGTGCTCAGTGCTCGGGGTGCTGGGTGCTCAGTGCTCAGTACTCAGGGTGCTGGGTACTCAGTGCTCAGGGTGCTGTGTGCTCAGTGCTCAGGGTGCTGGGTGCTCAGTGCTCAGGGTCCTGGGTACTCAGTGCTCAGGGTGCTGGGTGCTCAGTACTCAGGGTGCTGGGTGCTCAGTACTCAGGGTGCTGGGTGCTCAGTGCTCGGGGTGCTGGGTGCTCAGTGCTCGCGGTGCTGGGTGCTCAGTGCTCGGGGTGCTCGGTGCTCAGTACTCAGTGTGCTGGGTGCTCAGTGCTCGAGGTGCTCAGTACTCAGGGTGCTGTGTGTTCAGTGCTCAGGGTGCTGGGTGCTCAGTACTCAGGGTGCTGGGTGCTCAGTGCTCGGGGTGCTCGGTGCTCAGTACGCTGGGTGCTCAGTACTCAGGGTGCTGGGTGCTCAGTACTCAGGGTGCTGGGTGCTTAGTACTCAGGGTGCTAGGTGCTCAGTGCTCGGGGTGCTGGGTGCACAGTGCTCAGTACTCAGGGTGCTGGGTGCTCAGTGCTCAGGGTGCTGGGTGCTCAGTGCTCAGGGTGCTGGGTGCTCAGTGCTCAGGGTGCTGGGTGCTCAGTACTCAGGGTGCTGGGTGCTCAGTACTCAGGGTGCTGGGTGCTCAGTGCTCGGGGTGCTGGGTGCTCAGTGCTCGGTGTGCTGGGTGCTCAGTACTCAGGGTGCTGGGTGCTCAGTCCTCGGGGTGCTCGGTGCTCAGTACGTTGGGTGCTCAGTACTCAGGGTGCTGGGTGCTCAGTGCTCAGGGTGCTTTATGCTCAGTACTCAGGGTGCTGGGTGCTCAGTGCTCAGGGTGCTGGGTGCTCAGTGCTCGGGGTGCTGGGTGCTCAGTACTCAGGGTGCTGGGTGCTCAGTACTCCGGGTGCTGGGTGCTCAGTGCTCAGGGTGCTGGGTGCTCAGTGCTCAGGGTGCTTGATGCTCAGTACTCAGGGTGCTGGGTGCTCAGTGCTCAGGGTGCTGGGTGCTCAGTGCTCGGGGTGCTGGGTGCTCAGTACTCAGGGTGCTGGGTGCTCAGTACTCAGGGTGCTGGGTGCTCAGTACTCGGGGTGTTGGGTGCTCAGTGCTCAGCGTGCTGGGTGCTCAGTACTCACGGTGCTCGGTGCTCAGTGCTCGGGGTGCTGGGTTCTCAGTACTCAGGGTGCTGGGTGCTCAGTGCTCAGGGTGCTGGGTGCTCAGTGCTCAGGGTGCTGGGTGCTCAGTACACAGGGTGCTGGGTGCTTAGTACTCAGGGTGCTCAGTGCTCAGTACACAGGGTGCTGGGTGCTCAGTGCTCTGGGTGCTGGGTGCTCAGTGCTCAGTACTCAGGGTGCTGGGTGCTCAGTGCTCGGGGTGCTGGGTGCTCAGTACTCAGCGTGCTGGGTGCTCAGTACTCAGGGTGCTGGGTGCTCAGTGCTCAGGGGGCTGGGTGCTCAGTGCTCAGGGTGCTGGGTGCTCAGTGATCGGGGTCCTGGGTGCTCAGTACTCAGGGTGCTCAGTGCTCGGGGAGCTCGGTGCTCAGTACTCAGGGTGCTAGGTGCTCAGTACTCAGTGCTCGGGGTCCTGGGTGCTCCGTGCTCGGGGTGCTGGGTGCCCAGTGCTCTGGGTGCTTAGTGCTCAGTACTCAGGGTGCTGGGTGCTCAGTACTCAGGGTGCTTAGTGCTCGGGGTGCTGGGTGCTCAGTACTCAGGGTGCTGGGTTCTCAGTACTCAGGGTGCTGGGTGCTCAGTGCTCGGGGTGCTGGGTGCTCAGTGCTCGGCGTGCTGGGTGCTCAGTACTCAGGGTGCTGGGGCTCAGTACTCAGGGTGCTGGGTGCTCAGTACTCAGGGTGCTCGGTTCTCAGTACTCAGGGGGCTGGGTGCTCATACTCGGGGTGCTGGGTGCTCAGTGCTCGGGGTGCTGGGTGCTCAGTACTCAGGGTGCTGGGGGCTCAGTACTCAGGGTGCTGGGTGCTCAGTACTCAGGGTGATCTGCTCTCAGTACTCAGGGTGCTGGGTGCTCAGTGCTCGGGGTGCTGGGTGCTCAGTATTCGGGGTGCTCAGTGCTCAGTACTCAGGGTGCTGTGTGCTCAGTGCTCGGGGTGCTCCCTGCTCAGTACTCAGGGTGCTGGGTGCTCAGTGCTCAGGGTGCTGCGTGCTAAGTACTCAGGGTGCTGGGTGCTCAGTGCTCAGGGTGCTGGGTGCTCAGTATTCAGGTTGCTCAGTACTCAGGGTGCTGGGTGCTCAGTACTCAGGGTGCTCAGTACTCAGGGTGCTGGGTGCTCAGTGCTCGGGGTGCTGGGTGCTCAGTTCTCGAGGTGCTCAGTACTCAGGGTGTTGTGTGTTCAGTGCTCAGGGTGCTGGGTGCTCAGTACTCAGGGTGCTCGGTGCTTAGTACTCAGGGTGCTGGGTGCTCAGTACTCCGGGTGCTGGGTGCTCAGTGCTCGGGGTGCTCGGTGCTCAGTGCTCAAAGTGCTGGGTGCTCAGTACTCAGGGTGTTCATTGCTCAGGGTGCTGGGTGCTCAGTACTCAGGGTGCTGGGTGCTCAGTGCTCAGGGTGCTCGGTGCTCAGTACGTTGGGTGCTCATTACTCAGGGTACTGGGTGCTCAGTGCTCAGGGTGCTGGGTGCTCAGTGCTCAGGGTGCTGGGTGCTCAGTGCTCAGGGTGCTGGGTGCTCAGTGCTCAGGGTGCTGGGTGCTCAGTGCTCAGGGTGCTGGGTGCTCAGTACTCAGGGTGCTGGGTGCTCAGTGCTCAGGGTGCTGGTTGCTCAGTACTCTGGGTGCTGGGTGCTAGGTGCTCAGTACGCTGGGTGCTCAGTACTCAGGGTGCTGGGTGCTCAGTACTCAGGGTGCTGGGTGCTCAGTACTCAGGGTGCTCGGTGCTCAGTACTCAGGGTGCTGGGTGCTCAGTGCTCGGGGTGCTGGGTGCTCAGTACTCAGGGTGCTGGGTGCTCAGTGCTCGGGGTGCTCGGTGCTGAGTACGCTGGGTGCTCAGTACTCAGGGTGCTGGGTGCTCAGTACTCAGGGTGCTGGGTGCTTAGTACTCAGGGTGCTAGGTGCTCAGTGCTCGGGGTGCTGGGTGCTCAGTGCTCAGTACTCAGGGTGCTGGGTGCTCAGTGCTCAGGGTGCTGGGTGCTCAGTGCTCAGGGTGCTGGGTGCTCAGTGCTCAGGGCGCTGGGTGCTCAGTACTCAGGGTGCTGGGTGCTCAGTACTCAGGGTGCTGGGTGCTCAGTGCTCGGGGTGCTGGGTGCTCAGTGCTCGGTGTGCTGGGTGCTCAGTGCTCGGGGTTCTTGGTGGTCAGTACTCAGGGCGCTTTGTGCTCAGTGCTTGAGGTGCTCAGTACTCAGGGTGCTGTCTGTTCAGTGCTCAGGTTGCTGGGTGCTCAGTACTCAGGGTGCTCGGTGCTTAGTACTCAGGGTGCTGGGTGCTCAGTGCTCGGGGTGCTGGGTGCTCAGTGCTCAGTACTCAGGGTGCTGGGTGCTCAGTGCTCAGTTTGCTGGGTGCTCAGTGCTCGGGGTGCTCTGTGCTCAGTAGTCAGGGTGCTGGGTGCTCAGTACTCCGGGTGCTGGGTGCTCAGTTCTCGGGGCGCTCGGTGCTCAGTACTCAGTGCTCAGGGTGCTCAGTGCTCAGTGTTCAGGGTGCTGGGTGTTCAGTACTCAGGGTGCTGGGTGCTCAGTACTCAAGGTGCTGGGTGCTCAGTGCTCAGGGTGCTGGGTGCTCAGTGATCAGGGTGCTGGGTGCTCAGTACTCAGGTTGCTGGGTGCTCAGTACTCGGGGTGCTGGGTGCTCAGTACTCAGCGTGCTGGGTGCTCAGTACTCAGGGTGCTGGGTGCTCAGTGCTCGGGGTTCGGGTGCTCAGTGCTCAGGGTGATCGGTGCTCAGTACTCAGGGTGCTGGGTGCTCAGTGCTCAGGGTGCTGGGTGCTCAGTCCTCAGGGTGCTCAGTGCTCAGGGTGCTGGGTGCTCAGTGCTCGGGGTGCTCGGTGCTCAGTACTCAGGGTGCTGAGTGCTCAGTACTCAGGGTGCTGGGTGCTCAGTGCTCAGGGTGCTGGGTGATCAGTGCTCAGTGTGCTGGGTGCTCAGTGCTCAGGGTGCTGGGTGCTCAGTGCTCGGGGTGCTGGGTGCTCAGTACTCAGGGTGCTGGGTGCTCAGTGCTCAGGGTGCTGGGTCCTCAGTGCTCCGGGTGCTCGGAGCTCAGTACTCAGGGTGCTGTGTGCTCAGTGCTCGTTGTGATCGGTGCTCAGTAGTCAGGGTGCTGGGTGCTCAGTGCTCGGGGTGCTCGGTGCTCAGTACGTTGGGTGCTCACTACTAAGGGTGCTGGGTGCTCAGTGCTCAGGGTGCTGGGTGCTCAGTGCTCAGTGTGCTGGGTGCTCAGTTCTCAGGGTGCTGGGTGCTCAGTACTCAGGGTGCTGGGTGCTCAGTGCTCGGGGTGCTGGGTGCTCAGTGCTCAGGGTGCTGGGTGCTCAGTACTCGGGGTGCTGGGTGCTCAGTACTCAGGGTGCTGGGTGCTCAGTACTTAGGGTGCTGGGTGCTCAGTGCTCAGGGTGCTGGGTGCTCAGTACTCAGGGTGCTGGGTGCTCAGTACTCGGGGTGCTGGGTGCTCAGTACTCAGGGTGCTGGGTGCTCAGTACTCGGGGTGCTGGGTGCTCAGTACTCGGGTGCTGGGTGCTCAGTGCTCAGGGTGCTGGGTGCTTATTGCTCGGGGTGCTGGGTGCTCAGTGCTCAGTACTCAGGGTGCTGGGTGCTCAGTACTCAGTGTGCTGGGTGCTTAGTACTCGGGTGCTGGGTGCTCAGTGCTCAGGGTGCTGGGTGCTCAGTGCTCGGAGTGCTGGGTGCTCAGTGCTCAGTACTCAGGGTGCTGGGTGCTCAGTGCTCGGGGTGCTGGGTGCTCAGTGCTCAGTACTCAGGGTGCTGGGTACTCAGTGCTCAGGGTGCTGTGTGCTCAGTGCTCAGGGTGCTGGGTGCTCAGTGCTCAGGGTCCTGGGTACTCAGTGCTCAGGGTGCTGGGTGCTCAGTACTCAGGGTGCTGGGTGCTCAGTACTCAGGGTGCTGGGTGCTCAGTGCTCGGGGTGCTGGGTGCTCAGTGCTCAGTACTCAGCGTGCTGTGTGCTCAGTGCTCGGGGTGCTGGGTGCTCAGTGCTCAGTACTCAGGGTGCTGGGTGCTCAGTGCTCAGTTTGCTGGGTGCTCAGTGCTCGGGGTGCTCTGTGCTCAGTAGTCAGGGTGCTGGGTTCTCAGTACTCCGGGTGCTGGGTGCTCAGTTCTCGGGGCGCTCGGTGCTCAGTACTCAGTGCTCAGGGTGCTCAGTGCTCAGTGTTCAGGGTGCTGGGTGTTCAGTACTCAGGGTGCTGGGTGCTCAGTACTCAAGGTGCTGGGTGCTCAGTGCTCAGGGTGCTGGGTGCTCAGTGATCAGGGTGCTGGGTGCTCAGTACTCAGGTTGCTGGGTGCTCAGTACTCGGGGTGCTGGGTGCTCAGTACTCAGCGTGCTGGGTGCTCAGTACTCAGGGTGCTGGGTGCTCAGTGCTCGGGGTTCGGGTGCTCAGTGCTCAGGGTGATCGGTGCTCAGTACTCAGGGTGCTGGGTGCTCAGTGCTCAGGGTGCTGGGTGCTCAGTCCTCAGGGTGCTCAGTGCTCAGGGTGCTGGGTGCTCAGTGCTCGGGGTGCTCGGTGCTCAGTACTCAGGGTGCTGAGTGCTCAGTACTCAGGGTGCTGGGTGCTCAGTGCTCAGGGTGCTGGGTGATCAGTGCTCAGTGTGCTGGGTGCTCAGTGCTCAGGGTGCTGGGTGCTCAGTGCTCGGGGTGCTGGGTGCTCAGTACTCAGGGTGCTGGGTGCTCAGTGCTCAGGGTGCTGGGTCCTCAGTGCTCCGGGTGCTCGGAGCTCAGTACTCAGGGTGCTGTGTGCTCAGTGCTCGTTGTGATCGGTGCTCAGTAGTCAGGGTGCTGGGTGCTCAGTGCTCGGGGTGCTCGGTGCTCAGTACGTTGGGTGCTCACTACTAAGGGTGCTGGGTGCTCAGTGCTCAGGGTGCTGGGTGCTCAGTGCTCAGTGTGCTGGGTGCTCAGTTCTCAGGGTGCTGGGTGCTCAGTACTCAGGGTGCTGGGTGCTCAGTGCTCGGGGTGCTGGGTGCTCAGTGCTCAGGGTGCTGGGTGCTCAGTACTCGGGGTGCTGGCTGCTCAGTACTCAGGGTGCTGGGTGCTCAGTACTTAGGGTGCTGGGTGCTCAGTGCTCAGGGTGCTGGGTGCTCAGTACTCAGGGTGCTGGGTGCTCAGTACTCGGGGTGCTGGGTGCTCAGTACTCAGGGTGCTGGGTGCTCAGTACTCGGGGTGCTGGGTGCTCAGTACTCGGGTGCTGGGTGCTCAGTGCTCAGGGTGCTGGGTGCTTATTGCTCGGGGTGCTGGGTGCTCAGTGCTCAGTACTCAGGGTGCTGGGTGCTCAGTACTCAGTGTGCTGGGTGCTTAGTACTCGGGTGCTGGGTGCTCAGTGCTCAGGGTGCTGGGTGCACAGTGCTCGGAGTGCTGGGTGCTCAGTGCTCAGTACTCAGGGTGCTGGGTGCTCAGTGCTCGGGGTGCTGGGTGCTCAGTGCTCAGTACTCAGGGTGCTGGGTACTCAGTGCTCAGGGTGCTGTGTGCTCAGTGCTCAGGGTGCTGGGTGCTCAGTGCTCAGGGTCCTGGGTACTCAGTGCTCAGGGTGCTGGGTGCTCAGTACTCAGGGTGCTGGGTGCTCAGTACTCAGGGTGCTGGGTGCTCAGTGCTCGGGGTGCTGGGTGCTCAGTGCTCGCGGTGCTGGGTGCTCAGTGCTCGGGGTGCTCGGTGCTCAGTACTCAGTGTGCTGGGTGCTCAGTGCTCGAGGTGCTCAGTACTCAGGGTGCTGTGTGTTCAGTGCTCAGGGTGCTGGGTGCTCAGTACTCAGGGTGCTCGTTGCTTAGTACTCAGGGTGCTGGGTGCTCAGTACTCTGGGTGCTCGGTGCTCAGTGCTCAAGGTGCTGGGTGCTCAGTACTCAGGGTGCTCAATGCTCAGGGTTCTGGGTGCTCAGTACTCAGGGTGCTGGGTGCTCAGTGCTCAGGGTGCTCGGTGCTCAGTACTCAGGGTGCTCAGTACTCAGGGTGCTGGGTGCTCAGTGCTCAGGGTGCTGGGTGCTCAGTGCTCAGGGTGCTGGGTGCTCAGTGCTCATTGTGCTGGGTGCTCAGTGCTCAGGGTGCTGGGTGCTCGGTGCTCGGGGTGCTGGTTGCTTAGTGCTCGGGGTGCCCGGTGCTCAGTACTCGGGGTGCTCAGTGCTCAGTACTCAGGGTGTTGGGTGCTCAGTGCTCAGGGTGCTGGGTGCTCAGTACTCAGGGTGCTGGGTGCTCGGTGCTCAGTACGCTGGGTGCTCAGTACTCAGGGTGCTGGGTCCTCAGTGCTCAGTGTGCTGGGTGCTCAGTGCTCGGGGTGCTCAGTGCTCAGTACTCAGGGTGCTGGGTGCTCAGTGCTCGAGGTGCTCAGTACTCAGGGTGCTGTGTGTTCAGTGCTCAGGGTGCTGGGTGCTCAGTACTCAGGGTGCTCGGTGCTTAGTACTCACGGTGCTGGGTGCTCAGTGCTCGGGGTGCTGTGTGCTCAGTGCTCAGTACTCAGGGTGCTGGGTGCTCAGTGCTCAAGGTGCTGTGTGCTCAGTGCTCAGGGTGCTGGGTGCTCAGTGCTCAGGGTGCTGGGTACTCATTGCTCAGGGTGCTGGTTGCTCAGTACTCAGGGTGCTGGGTGCTCAGTGCTCAGGGTGCTGGGTGCTCAGTACTCAGGGTGCTGGGTGCTCAGTGCTCGGGGTGCTGTATGCTCAGTGCTCAGGGTGCTGGGTGCTCAGTACTCAGGGTGCTGGGTTCTCAGTACTCAGGGTGCTGGGTGCTCAGTACTCAGGGTGCTGGGTGCTCAGTGCTCAGGGTGCTGGGTGATCAGTGCTCAGTGTGCTGGGTGCTCAGTGCTCAGGGTGCTGGGTGCTCAGTACTCAGGGTGCTGGGTGCTCAGTACTCAGGGTGCTGGGTGCTCAGTACTCAGGGTGCTGAGTGCTCAGTACTCAGGGTGCTGGGTGCTCAGTACTCAGGGTGCTCGGTGCTCAGTGCTCGGGGTGCTGGGTACTCAGTGCTCGGGCCGCTGGGTGCTCAGTGCTCCGGGTGCTCGGAGCTCAGTACTCAGGGTGCTGTGTGCTCAGTGCTCGTTGTGATCGGTGCTCAGTAGTCAGGGTGCTGGGTGCTCAGTGCTCGGGGTGCTCGGTGCTCAGTACGTTGGGTGCTCACTAATCAGGGTGCTGGGTGCTCAGTGCTCACGGTGCTGGGTGCTCAGTGCTCAGTGTGCTGGGTGCTCAGTGCTCAGGGTGCTGGGTGCTCAGTACTCAGGGTGCTGGGTGCTCAGTGCTCGGGGTGCTGGGTGCTCAGTGCTCAGGGTGCTGGGTGCTCAGTACTCGGGGTGCTGGGTGCTCAGTACTCAGGGTGCTGGGTGCTCAGTACTTAGGGTGCTGGGTGCTCAGTGCTCGGGGTGCTGGGTGCTCAGTACTCAGGGTGCTGGGTGCTCAGTACTCGGGGTGCTGGGTGCTCAGTACTCAGGGTGCTGGGTGCTCAGTACTCGGGGTGCTGGGTGCTCAGTACTCGGGTGCTGGGTGCTCAGTGCTCAGGGTGCTGGGTGCTCATTGCTCGGTGTGCTGGGTGCTCAGTGCTCAGTACTCAGGGTGCTGGGTGCTCAGTACTCAGGGTGCTGGGTGCTTAGTACTCGGGTGCTGGGTGCTCAGTGCTCAGGGTGCTGGGTGCTCAGTGCTCGGTGTGCTGGGTGCTCAGTGCTCAGAACTCAGGGTGCTGGGTGCTCAGTACTCGGGGTGCTGGGTGCTCAGTACTCAGGGTGCTGGGTGCTCAGTACTCGGGGTGCTGGGTGCTCAGTACTCGGGTGCTGGGTGCTCAGTGCTCAGGGTGCTGGGTGCTCATTGCTCGGGGTGCTGGGTGCTCAGTGCTCAGTACTCAGGGTGCTGGGTGCTCAGTACTCAGTGTGCTGGGTGCTTAGTACTCGGGTGCTGGGTGCTCAGTGCTCAGGGTGCTGGGTGCTCAGTGCTCGGAGTGCTGGGTGCTCAGTGCTCAGTACTCAGGGTGCTGGGTGCTCAGTGCTCGGGGTGCTGGGTGCTCAGTGCTCAGTACTCAGGGTGCTGGGTACTCAGTGCTCAGGGTGCTGTGTGCTCAGTGCTCAGGGTGCTGGGTGCTCAGTGCTCAGGGTCCTGGGTACTCAGTGCTCAGGGTGCTGGGTGCTCAGTACTCAGGGTGCTGGGTGCTCAGTACTCAGGGTGCTGGGTGCTCAGTGCTCGGGGTGCTGGGTGCTCAGTGCTCGCGGTGCTGGGTGCTCAGTGCTCGGGGTGCTCGGTGCTCAGTACTCAGTGTGCTGGGTGCTCAGTGCTCGAGGTGCTCAGTACTCAGGGTGCTGTGTGTTCAGTGCTCAGGGTGCTGGGTGCTCAGTACTCAGGGTGCTCGTTGCTTAGTACTCAGGGTGCTGGGTGCTCAGTACTCTGGGTGCTCGGTGCTCAGTGCTCAAGGTGCTGGGTGCTCAGTACTCAGGGTGCTCATTGCTCAGGGTTCTGGGTGCTCAGTACTCAGGGTGCTGGGTGCTCAGTGCTCAGGGTGCTCGGTGCTCAGTACTCAGGGTGCTCAGTACTCAGGGTGCTGGGTGCTCAGTGCTCAGGGTGCTGGGTGCTCAGTGCTCAGGTTGCTGGGTGCTCAGTGCTCATTGTGCTGGGTGCTCAGTGCTCAGGGTGCTGGGTGCTCGGTGCTCGGGGTGCTGGTTGCTTAGTGCTCGGGGTGCCCGGTGCTCAGTACTCGGGGTGCTCAGTGCTCAGTACTCAGGGTGTTGGGTGCTCAGTGCTCAGGGTGCTGGGTGCTCAGTACTCAGGGTGCTGGGTGCTCGGTGCTCAGTACGCTGGGTGCTCAGTACTCAGGGTGCTGGGTCCTCAGTGCTCAGTGTGCTGGGTGCTCAGTGCTCGGGGTGCTCAGTGCTCAGTACTCAGGGTGCTGGGTGCTCAGTGCTCGAGGTGCTCAGTACTCAGGGTGCTGTGTGTTCAGTGCTCAGGGTGCTGGGTGCTCAGTACTCAGGGTGCTCGGTGCTTAGTACTCACGGTGCTGGGTGCTCAGTGCTCGGGGTGCTGTGTGCTCAGTGCTCAGTACTCAGGGTGCTGGGTGCTCAGTGCTCAAGGTGCTGTGTGCTCAGTGCTCAGGGTGCTGGGTGCTCAGTGCTCAGGGTGCTGGGTACTCATTGCTCAGGGTGCTGGTTGCTCAGTACTCAGGGTGCTGGGTGCTCAGTGCTCAGGGTGCTGGGTGCTCAGTACTCAGGGTGCTTGGTGCTCAGTGCTCGGTGTGCTGTATGCTCAGTGCTCAGGGTGCTGGGTGCTCAGTACTCAGGGTGCTGGGTGCTCAGTACTCAGGGTGCTGGGTGCTCAGTACTCAGGGTGCTGGGTGCTCAGTGCTCAGGGTGCTGGGTGATCAGTGCTCAGTGTGCTGGGTGCTCAGTGCTCAGGGTGCTGGGTGCTCAGTACTCAGGGTGCTGGGTGCTCAGTACTCAGGGTGCTGGGTGCTCAGTACTCAGGGTGCTGAGTGCTCAGTACTCAGTGTGCTGGGTGCTCAGTACTCAGGGTGCTCGGTGCTCAGTGCTCGGGGTGCTGGGTGCTCAGTGCTCGGGCCGCTGGGTGCTCAGTGCTCCGGGTGCTCGGAGCTCAGTACTCAGGGTGCTGTGTGCTCAGTGCTCGTTGTGATCGGTGCTCAGTAGTCAGGGTGCTGGGTGCTCAGTGCTCGGGGTGCTCGGTGCTCAGTACGTTGGGTGCTCACTAATCAGGGTGCTGGGTGCTCAGTGCTCACGGTGCTGGGTGCTCAGTGCTCAGTGTGCTGGGTGCTCAGTGCTCAGGGTGCTGGGTGCTCAGTACTCAGGGTGCTGGGTGCTCAGTGCTCGGGGTGCTGGGTGCTCAGTGCTCAGGGTGCTGGGTGCTCAGTACTCGGGGTGCTGGGTGCTCAGTACTCAGGGTGCTGGGTGCTCAGTACTTAGGGTGCTGGGTGCTCAGTGCTCGGGGTGCTGGGTGCTCAGTACTCAGGGTGCTGGGTGCTCAGTACTCGGGGTGCTGGGTGCTCAGTACTCAGGGTGCTGGGTGCTCAGTACTCGGGGTGCTGGGTGCTCAGTACTCGGGTGCTGGGTGCTCAGTGCTCAGGGTGCTGGGTGCTCATTGCTCGGTGTGCTGGGTGCTCAGTGCTCAGTACTCAGGGTGCTGGGTGCTCAGTACTCAGGGTGCTGGGTGCTTAGTACTCGGGTGCTGGGTGCTCAGTGCTCAGGGTGCTGGGTGCTCAGTGCTCGGTGTGCTGGGTGCTCAGTGCTCAGAACTCAGGGTGCTGGGTGCTCAGTGCTCGGGGTGCTGGGTGCTCAGTGCTCAGTACTCAGGGTGCTGGGTACTCAGTGCTCAGGGTGCTGTGTGCTCAGTGCTCAGGGTGCTGGGTGCTCAGTGCTCAGGGTCCTGGGTACTCAGTGCTCAGTGTGCTGGGTGCTCAGTACTCAGGGTGCTGGGTGCTCAGTACTCAGGGTGCTGGGTGCTCAGTGCTCGGGGTGCTGGGTGCTCAGTGCTCGCGGTGCTGGGTGCTCAGTGCTCGGGGTGCTCGGTGCTCAGTACTCAGTGTGCTGGGTGCTCAGTGCTCGAGGTGCTCAGTACTCAGGGTGCTGTGTGTTCAGTGCTCAGGGTGCTGGGTGCTCAGTACTCAGGGTGCTCGTTGCTTAGTACTCAGGGTGCTGGGTGCTCAGTACTCCGGGTGCTCGGTGCTCAGTGCTCAAGGTGCTGGGTGCTCAGTACTCAGGGTGCTCATTGCTCAGGGTTCTGGGTGCTCAGTACTCAGGGTGCTGGGTGCTCAGTGCTCAGGGTGCTCGGTGCTCAGTACTCAGGGTGCTCAGTACTCAGGGTGCTGGGTGCTCAGTGCTCAGGGTGCTGGGTGCTCAGTGCTCAGGGTGCTGGGTGCTCAGTGCTCGTTGTGCTGGGTGCTCAGTGCTCAGGGTGCTGGGTGCTCGGTGCTCGGGGTGCTGGTTGCTTAGTGCTCAGTACGCTGGGTGCTCAGTACTCAGGGTGCTGGGTCCTCAGTGCTCGGTGTGCTGGGTGCTCAGTGCTCAGTACTCAGGGTGCTGGGTGCTCAGTACTCGGGGTGCTCAGTGCTCAGTACTCAGGGTGTTGGGTGCTCAGTGCTCAGGGTGCTGGGTGCTCAGTACTCAGGGTGCTGGGTGCTCGGTGCTCAGTACGCTGGGTGCTCAGTACTCAGGGTGCTGGGTCCTCAGTGCTCGGTGTGCTGGGTGCTCAGTGCTCGGGGTGCTCAGTGCTCAGTACTCAGGGTGCTGGGTGCTCAGTGCTCGAAGTGCTCAGTACTCAGGGTGCTGTGTGTTCAGTGCTCAGGGTGCTGGGTGCTCAGTACTCAGGGTGCTCGGTGCTTAGTACTCAGGGTGCTGGGTGCTCAGTGCTCGGGGTGCTGTGTGCTCAGTGCTCAGTACTCAGGGTGCTGGGTGCTCAGTGCTCAAGGTGCTGTGTGCTCAGTGCTCAGGGTGCTGGGTGCTCAGTGCTCAGGGTGCTGGGTACTCATTGCTCAGGGTGCTGGGTGCTCAGTACTCAGGGTGCTGGGTGATCAGTGCTCAGGGAGCTGGGTGCTCAGTACTCAGGTGCTGGGTGCTCAGTGCTCGGGGTGCTGGGTTCTCAGTGCTCAGGGTGCTGGGTGCTCAGTACTCAGGGTGCTGGGTGCTCAGTGCTCGGGGTGCTCGGTGCTCAGTACTCAGGGTGCTGAGTGCTCAGTACTCAGGGTGCTGGGTGCTCAGTACTCAGGGTGCTGTGTGCTCAGTGCTCAGGGTGCTGGGTGATCAGTGCTCAGTGTGCTGGGTGCTCAGTGCTCAGGGTGCTGGGTGCTCAGTGCTCGGGGTGCTGGGTGCTCAGTACTCGGGGTGCTGGGTGCTCAGTGCTCAGGGTGCTGGGTGCTCAGTGCTCGGGGCGCTGGGTGCTCAGTGCTCCGGGTGCTCGGAGCTCAGTACTCAGGGTGATGTGTGCTCAGTGCTCGTTGTGATCGGTGCTCAGTAGTCAGGGTGCTGGGTTCTCAGTGCTCGGGGTGCTCGGTGCTCAGTACGTTGGGTGCTCACTACTCAGGGTGCTGGGTGCTCAGTGCTCAGGGTGCTGGGTGCTCAGTGCTCAGTGTGCTGGGTGCTCAGTGCTCAGGGTGCTGGGTGCTCAGTACTCAGGGTGCTGGGTGCTCAGTGCTCGGGGTGCTGGGTGCTCAGTGCTCAGGGTGCTGGGTGCTCAGTACTCGGGGTGCTGGGTGCTCAGTACTCAGGGTGCTGGGTGGTCAGTACTTAGGGTGCTGGGTGCTCAGTGCTCGGGGTGCTGGGTGCTCAGTACTCAGGGTGCTGGGTGCTCAGTACTCGGGGTGCTGGGTGCTCAGTACTCAGGGTGCTGGGTGCTCAGTACTCGGGGTGCTGGGTGCTCAGTACTCGGGTGCTGGGTGCTCAGTGCTCAGGGTGCTGGGTGCTCATTGCTCGGGGTGCTGGGTGCTCAGTGCTCAGTACTCAGGGTGCTGGGTGCTCAGTACTCAGTGTGCTGGGTGCTTAGTACTCGGGTGCTGTGTGCTCAGTGCTCAGGGTGCTGGGTGCTCAGTGCTCAGGGTGCTGGGTACTCATTGCTCAGGGTGCTGGTTGCTCAGTACTCAGGGTGCTGGGTGCTCAGTGCTCAGGGTGCTGGGTGCTCAGTACTCAGGGTGCTGGGTGCTCAGTGCTCGGGGTGCTGTATGCTCAGTGCTCAGGGTGCTGGGTGCTCAGTACTCAGGGTGCTGGGTGCTCAGTACTCAGGGTGCTGGGTGCTCAGTACTCAGGGTGCTGGGTGCTCAGTGCTCAGGGTGCTGGGTGATCAGTGCTCAGTGTGCTGGGTGCTCAGTGCTCAGGGTGCTGGGTGCTCAGTACTCAGGGTGCTGGGTGCTCAGTACTCAGGGTGCTGGGTGCTCAGTACTCAGGGTGCTGAGTGCTCAGTACTCAGGGTGCTGGGTGCTCAGTACTCAGGGTGCTCGGTGCTCAGTGCTCGGGGTGCTGGGTACTCAGTGCTCGGGCCGCTGGGTGCTCAGTGCTCCGGGTGCTCGAAGCTCAGTACTCAGGGTGCTGTGTGCTCAGTGCTCGTTGTGATCGGTGCTCAGTAGTCAGGGTGCTGGGTGCTCAGTGCTCGGGGTGCTCGGTGCTCAGTACGTTGGGTGCTCACTAATCAGGGTGCTGGGTGCTCAGTGCTCACGGTGCTGGGTGCTCAGTGCTCAGTGTGCTGGGTGCTCAGTGCTCAGGGTGCTGGGTGCTCAGTACTCAGGGTGCTGGGTGCTCAGTGCTCGGGGTGCTGGGTGCTCAGTGCTCAGGGTGCTGGGTGCTCAGTACTCGGGGTGCTGGGTGCTCAGTACTCAGGGTGCTGGGTGCTCAGTACTTAGGGTGCTGGGTGCTCAGTGCTCGGGGTGCTGGGTGCTCAGTACTCAGGGTGCTGGGTGCTCAGTACTCGGGGTGCTGGGTGCTCAGTACTCAGGGTGCTGGGTGCTCAGTACTCGGGGTGCTGGGTGCTCAGTACTCGGGTGCTGGGTGCTCAGTGCTCAGGGTGCTGGGTGCTCATTGCTCGGTGTGCTGGGTGCTCAGTGCTCAGTACTCAGGGTGCTGGGTGCTCAGTACTCAGGGTGCTGGGTGCTTAGTACTCGGGTGCTGGGTGCTCAGTGCTCAGGGTGCTGGGTGCTCAGTGCTCGGTGTGCTGGGTGCTCAGTGCTCAGAACTCAGGGTGCTGGGTGCTCAGTACTCGGGGTGCTGGGTGCTCAGTACTCAGGGTGCTGGGTGCTCAGTACTCGGGGTGCTGGGTGCTCAGTACTCGGGTGCTGGGTGCTCAGTGCTCAGGGTGCTGGGTGCTCATTGCTCGGGGTGCTGGGTGCTCAGTGCTCAGTACTCAGGGTGCTGGGTGCTCAGTACTCAGTGTGCTGGGTGCTTAGTACTCGGGTGCTGGGTGCTCAGTGCTCAGGGTGCTGGGTGCTCAGTGCTCGGAGTGCTGGGTGCTCAGTGCTCAGTACTCAGGGTGCTGGGTGCTCAGTGCTCGGGGTGCTGGGTGCTCAGTGCTCAGTACTCAGGGTGCTGGGTACTCAGTGCTCAGGGTGCTGTGTGCTCAGTGCTCAGGGTGCTGGGTGCTCAGTGCTCAGGGTCCTGGGTACTCAGTGCTCAGGGTGCTGGGTGCTCAGTACTCAGGGTGCTGGGTGCTCAGTACTCAGGGTGCTGGGTGCTCAGTGCTCGGAGTGCTGGGTGCTCAGTGCTCGCGGTGCTGGGTGCTCAGTTCTCGGGGTGCTCGGTGCTCAGTACTCAGTGTGCTGGGTGCTCAGTGCTCGAGGTGCTCAGTACTCAGGGTGCTGTGTGTTCAGTGCTCAGGGTGCTGGGTGCTCAGTACTCAGGGTGCTCGTTGCTTAGTACTCAGGGTGCTGGGTGCTCAGTACTCTGGGTGCTCGGTGCTCAGTGCTCAAGGTGCTGGGTGCTCAGTACTCAGGGTGCTCATTGCTCAGGGTTCTGGGTGCTCAGTACTCAGGGTGCTGGGTGCTCAGTGCTCAGGGTGCTCGGTGCTCAGTACTCAGGGTGCTCAGTACTCAGGGTGCTGGGTGCTCAGTGCTCAGGGTGCTGGGTGCTCAGTGCTCAGGTTGCTGGGTGCTCAGTGCTCATTGTGCTGGGTGCTCAGTGCTCAGGGTGCTGGGTGCTCGGTGCTCGGGGTGCTGGTTGCTTAGTGCTCGGGGTGCCCTGTGCTCAGTACTCGGGGTGCTCAGTGCTCAGTACTCAGGGTGTTGGCTGCTCAGTGCTCAGGGTGCTGGGTGCTCAGTACTCAGGGTGCTGGGTGCTCGGTGCTCAGTACGCTGGGTGCTCAGTACTCAGGGTGCTGGGTCCTCAGTGCTCAGTGTGCTGGGTGCTCAGTGCTCGGGGTGCTCAGTGCTCAGTACTCAGTGTGCTGGGTGCTCAGTGCTCGAGGTGCTCAGTACTCAGGGTGCTGTGTGTTCAGTGCTCAGGGTGCTGGGTGCTCAGTACTCAGGGTGCTCGGTGCTTAGTACTCACGGTGCTGGGTGCTCAGTGCTCGGGGTGCTGTGTGCTCAGTGCTCAGTACTCAGGGTGCTGGGTGCTCAGTGCTCAAGGTGCTGTGTGCTCAGTGCTCAGGGTGCTGGGTGCTCAGTGCTCAGGGTGCTGGGTACTCATTGCTCAGGGTGCTGGTTGCTCAGTACTCAGGGTGCTGGGTGCTCAGTGCTCAGGGTGCTGGGTGCTCAGTACTCAGGGTGCTGGGTGCTCAGTGCTCGGGGTGCTGTATGCTCAGTGCTCAGGGTGCTGGGTGCTCAGTACTCAGGGTGCTGGGTGCTCAGTACTCAGGGTGCTGGGTGCTCAGTACTCAGGGTGCTGGGTGCTCAGTGCTCAGGGTGCTGGGTGATCAGTGCTCAGTGTGCTGGGTGCTCAGTGCTCAGGGTGCTGGGTGCTCAGTACTCAGGGTGCTGGGTGCTCAGTACTCAGGGTGCTGGGTGCTCAGTACTCAGGGTGCTGAGTGCTCAGTACTCAGGGTGCTGGGTGCTCAGTACTCAGGGTGCTCGGTGCTCAGTGCTCGGGGTGCTGGGTGCTCAGTGCTCGGGCCGCTGGGTGCTCAGTGCTCCGGGTGCTCGGAGCTCAGTACTCAGGGTGCTGTGTGCTCAGTGCTCGTTGTGATCGGTGCTCAGTAGTCAGGGTGCTGGGTGCTCAGTGCTCGGGGTGCTCGGTGCTCAGTACGTTGGGTGCTCACTAATCAGGGTGCTGGGTGCTCAGTGCTCACGGTGCTGGGTGCTCAGTGCTCAGTGTGCTGGGTGCTCAGTGCTCAGGGTGCTGGGTGCTCAGTACTCAGGGTGCTGGGTGCTCAGTGCTCGGGGTGCTGGGTGCTCAGTGCTCAGGGTGCTGGGTGCTCAGTACTCGGGGTGCTGGGTGCTCAGTACTCAGGGTGCTGGGTGCTCAGTACTTAGGGTGCTGGGTGCTCAGTGCTCGGGGTGCTGGGTGCTCAGTACTCAGGGTGCTGGGTGCTCAGTACTCGGGGTGCTGGGTGCTCAGTACTCAGGGTGCTGGGTGCTCAGTACTCGGGGTGCTGGGTGCTCAGTACTCGGGTGCTGGGTGCTCAGTGCTCAGGGTGCTGGGTGCTCATTGCTCGGTGTGCTGGGTGCTCAGTGCTCAGTACTCAGGGTGCTGGGTGCTCAGTACTCAGGGTGCTGGGTGCTTAGTACTCGGGTGCTGGGTGCTCAGTGCTCAGGGTGCTGGGTGCTCAGTGCTCGGTGTGCTGGGTGCTCAGTGCTCAGAACTCAGGGTGCTGGGTGCTCAGTGCTCGGGGTGCTGGGTGCTCAGTGCTCAGTACTCAGGGTGCTGGGTACTCAGTGCTCAGGGTGCTGTGTGCTCAGTGCTCAGGGTGCTGGGTGCTCAGTGCTCAGGGTCCTGGGTACTCAGTGCTCAGTGTGCTGGGTGCTCAGTACTCAGGGTGCTGGGTGCTCAGTACTCAGGGTGCTGGGTGCTCAGTGCTCGGGGTGCTGGGTGCTCAGTGCTCGCGGTGCTGGGTGCTCAGTGCTCGGGGTGCTCGGTGCTCAGTACTCAGTGTGCTGGGTGCTCAGTGCTCGAGGTGCTCAGTACTCAGGGTGCTGTGTGTTCAGTGCTCAGGGTGCTGGGTGCTCAGTACTCAGGGTGCTCGTTGCTTAGTACTCAGGGTGCTGGGTGCTCAGTACTCCGGGTGCTCGGTGCTCAGTGCTCAAGGTGCTGGGTGCTCAGTACTCAGGGTGCTCATTGCTCAGGGTTCTGGGTGCTCAGTACTCAGGGTGCTGGGTGCTCAGTGCTCAGGGTGCTCGGTGCTCAGTACTCAGGGTGCTCAGTACTCAGGGTGCTGGGTGCTCAGTGCTCAGGGTGCTGGGTGCTCAGTGCTCAGGGTGCTGGGTGCTCAGTGCTCGTTGTGCTGGGTGCTCAGTGCTCAGGGTGCTGGGTGCTCGGTGCTCGGGGTGCTGGTTGCTTAGTGCTCAGTACGCTGGGTGCTCAGTATTCAGGGTGCTGGGTCCTCAGTGCTCGGTGTGCTGGGTGCTCAGTGCTCAGTACTCAGGGTGCTGGGTGCTCAGTACTCGGGGTGCTCAGTGCTCAGTACTCAGGGTGTTGGGTGCTCAGTGCTCAGGGTGCTGGGTGCTCAGTACTCAGGGTGCTGGGTGCTCGGTGCTCAGTACGCTGGGTGCTCAGTACTCAGGGTGCTGGGTCCTCAGTGCTCGGTGTGCTGGGTGCTCAGTGCTCGGGGTGCTCAGTGCTCAGTACTCAGGGTGCTGGGTGCTCAGTGCTCGAAGTGCTCAGTACTCAGGGTGCTGTGTGTTCAGTGCTCAGGGTGCTGGGTGCTCAGTACTCAGGGTGCTCGGTGCTTAGTACTCAGGGTGCTGGGTGCTCAGTGCTCGGGGTGCTGTGTGCTCAGTGCTCAGTACTCAGGGTGCTGGGTGCTCAGTGCTCAAGGTGCTGTGTGCTCAGTGCTCAGGGTGCTGGGTGCTCAGTGCTCAGGGTGCTGGGTACTCATTGCTCAGGGTGCTGGGTGCTCAGTACTCAGGGTGCTGGGTGATCAGTGCTCAGGGAGCTGGGTGCTCAGTACTCAGGGTGCTGGGTGCTCAGTGCTCGGGGTGCTGGGTTCTCAGTGCTCAGGGTGCTGGGTGCTCAGTACTCAGGGTGCTGGGTGCTCAGTGCTCGGGGTGCTCGGTGCTCAGTACTCAGGGTGCTGAGTGCTCAGTACTCAGGGTGCTGGGTGCTCAGTACTCAGGGTGCTGTGTGCTCAGTGCTCAGGGTGCTGGGTGATCAGTGCTCAGTGTGCTGGGTGCTCAGTGCTCAGGGTGCTGGGTGCTCAGTGCTCGGGGTGCTGGGTGCTCAGTACTCGGGGTGCTGGGTGCTCAGTGCTCAGGGTGCTGGGTGCTCAGTGCTCGGGGCGCTGGGTGCTCAGTGCTCCGGGTGCTCGGAGCTCAGTACTCAGGGTGCTGTGTGCTCAGTGCTCGTTGTGATCGGTGCTCAGTAGTCAGGGTGCTGGGTTCTCAGTGCTCGGGGTGCTCGGTGCTCAGTACGTTGGGTGCTCACTACTCAGGGTGCTGGGTGCTCAGTGCTCAGGGTGCTGGGTGCTCAGTGCTCAGTGTGCTGGGTGCTCAGTGCTCAGGGTGCTGGGTGCTCAGTACTCAGGGTGCTGGGTGCTCAGTGCTCGGGGTGCTGGGTGCTCAGTGCTCAGGGTGCTGGGTGCTCAGTACTCGGGGTGCTGGGTGCTCAGTACTCAGGGTGCTGCGTGGTCAGTACTTAGGGTGCTGGGTGCTCAGTGCTCGGGGTGCTGGGTGCTCAGTACTCAGGGTGCTGGGTGCTCAGTACTCGGGGTGCTGGGTGCTCAGTACTCAGGGTGCTGGGTGCTCAGTACTCGGGGTGCTGGGTGCTCAGTACTCGGGTGCTGGGTGCTCAGTGCTCAGGGTGCTGGGTGCTCATTGCTCGGGGTGCTGGGTGCTCAGTGCTCAGTACTCAGGGTGCTGGGTGCTCAGTACTCAGTGTGCTGGGTGCTTAGTACTCGGGTGCTGGGTGCTCAGTGCTCAGGGTGCTGGGTGCTCAGTGCTCGGTGTGCTGGGTGCTCAGTGCTCAGTACTCAGGGTGCTGGGTGCTCAGTGCTCGGGGTGCTGGGTGCTCAGTGCTCAGTACTCAGGGTGCTGGGTACTCAGTGCTCAGGGTGCTGTGTGCTCAGTGCTCAGGGTGCTGGGTGCTCAGTGCTCAGGGTCCTGGGTACTCAGTGCTCAGGGTGCTGGGTGCTCAGTACTCAGGGTGCTGGGTGCTCAGTACTCAGGGTGGTGGGTGCTCAGTGCTCGGGGTGCTGGGTGCTCAGTGCTCGCAGTGCTGGGTGCTCAGTGCTCGGGGTGCTCGGTGCTCAGTACTCAGTGTGCTGGGTGCTCAGTGCTCGAGGTGCTCAGTACTCAGGGTGCTGTGTGTTCAGTGCTCAGGGTGCTGGGTGCTCAGTACTCAGGGTGCTCGTTGCTTAGTACTCAGGGTGCTGGGTGCTCAGTACTCCGGGTGCTCGGTGCTCAGTGCTCAAGGTGCTGGGTGCTCAGTACTCAGGGTGCTCATTGCTCAGGGTTCTGGGTGCTCAGTACTCAGGGTGCTGGGTGCTCAGTGCTCAGGTTGCTCGGTGCTCAGTACTCAAGGTGCTCAGTACTCAGGGTTCTGGGTGCTCAGTACTCAGGGTGTTGGGTGCTCAGTGCTCAGGGTGCTGGGTGCTCAGTACTCAGGGTGCTGGGTGCTCGGTGCTCAGTACGCTGGGAGCTCAGTACTCAGGGTGCTGGGTCCTCAGTGCTCGGTGTGCTGGGTGCTCAGTGCTCGGGGTGCTCAGTGCTCAGTACTCAGGCTGCTGGGTGCTCAGTGCTCGAGGTGCTCAGTACTCAGGGTGCTGTGTGTTTAGTGCTCAGGGTGCTGGGTGCTCAGTAGTCAGGGTGCTCGGTGCTTAGTACTCAGGGTGCTGGGTGCTCAGTGCTCGGGGTGCTGTGTGCTCAGTGCTCAGTACTCAGGGTGCTGGGTGCTCAGTGCTCAAGGTGCTGTGTGCTCAGTGCTCAGGGTGCTGGGTGCTCAGTGCTCAGGGTGCTGGGTACTCATTGCTCAGGGTGCTGGGTGCTCAGTACTCAGGGTGCTGGGTGCTCAGTGCTCAGGGTGCTGGGTGCTCAGTACTCAGGGTGCTGGGTGCTCATTGCTCGGGGTGCTGGGTGCTCAGTGATCAGGGTGCTGGGTGCTCAGTACTCAGGGTGCTGGGTGCTCAGTGCTCGGGGTGCTGGGTGCTCAGTGCTCGGGGTGCTGGGTGCTCAGTGCTCAGGGTGCGGGGTGCTCAGTACTCAGGGGGCTGGGAGCTCAGTGCTCAGGGTGATCGGTGCTCAGTACTCAGGGTGCTCAGTACTCAGGGTGCTGGGAGCTCAGTGCTCAGGGTGATCGGTGCTCAGTACTCAGGGTGCTCAGTACTCAGGTTGCTGGGTGCTCAGTGCTCGTGTTGCTGGGTGCTCAGTACTCAGGGTGCTGGGTGCTCAGTGCTCGGGGTTCTGGGTGCTCAGTGCTCAGGGTGATCGGTGCTCAGTACTCAGGGTGCTGGGTGCTCAGTGCTCAGGGTGCTGGGTGCTCAGTGCTCAGGGTGCTGGGTGCTCAGTCCTCAGGGTGCTCAGTACTCAGGGTGCTGGGTGCTCAGTGCTCGGGGTGCTCGGTGCTCAGTGCTCGGGGTGCTGGGCGCTCAGTGCTCAGGGTGCTGGGTGCTCAGTACTCAGGGGGCTGGGAGCTCAGTGCTCAGGGTGATCGGTGCTCAGTACTCAGGGTGCTCAGTACTCAGGGTGCTGGGAGCTCAGTGCTCAGGGTGGTCGATGCTCAGTACTCAGGGTGCTCAGTACTCAGGTTGCTGGGTGCTCAGTGCTCGTGTTGCTGGGTGCTCAGTACTCAGGGTGCTGGGTGCTCAGTGCTCGGGGTTCTGGGTGCTCAGTCCTCAGGGTGCTCAGTGCTCAGGGTGCTGGGTGCTCAGTGCTCGGGGTGCTCGGTGCTCAGTACTCAGGGTGCTGAGTGCTCAGTACTCAGGGTGCTGGTTGCTCAGTACTCAGGGTGCTGGGTGCTCAGTGCTCAGGGTGCTGGGTGATCAGTGCTCAGGGTGCTGGGTGCTCAGTGCTCAGGGTGCTCGGTGCTCAGTGCTCGGGGTGCTGGGTGCTCAGTACTCAGGGTGCTGGGTGCTCAGTGCTCAGGGTGCTGGGTGCTCAGAGCTCGGGGCGCTGGGTGCTCAGTGCTCGGGGTGCTCGGAGCTCAGTACTCAGGGTGCTGGGTGCTCAGTGCTCGGGGTGCTCGGTGCTCAGTATGTTGGGTGCTCACTACTCAGGGTGCTGGGTGCTCAGTGCTCAGGGTGCTGGGTGCTCAGTGCTCGGGGTGCTCGGTGCTCAGTACTTTGGGTGCTCACTACTCAGGGTGCTGGGTGCTCAGTGCTCAGGGTGCTGGGTGCTCAGTGCTCAGGGTGCTGGGTGCTCAGTGCTCAGGGTGGTGGGTGGTCAGTACTCAGGTTGCTGGGTGCTCAGTGCTCGGGGTGCTGGGTGCTCAGTGCTCAGGGTGCTGGGTGCTCAGTACTCGGGGTGCTGGGTGCTCAGTACTCAGGGTGCTGGGTGCTCAGTACTCAGGGTGCTGGGTGCTCAGTGCTCGGGGTGCTGGGTGCTCAGTACTCAGGGTGCTGTGTGCTCAGTACTCAGGGTGCTGGGTGCTCAGTGCTCGGGGTGCTCGGTGCTCAGTGCTCAAGGAGTTGGGTGCTCAGTACTCAGGGTGCTCATTGCTCAGGGTGCTGGGTGCTCAGTACTCAGGGTGCTGGGTGCTCAGTGCTCAGGGTGCTCGGTGCTCAGTACCCTGGGTGCTGGGTGCTCAGTGCTCGGGGTGCTCGGTGCTCAGTACTCAGGGTGCTGGGTGCTCAGTGCTCGGGGTGCTGGGGGCTCAGTACTCAGGGTGCTGGGTGCTCAGTGCTCGGTGTGCTGGGTCCTCAGTGCTCGGTGTGCTGGGTGCTCAGTGCTCGGGGTGCTCGGAGCTCAGTACCCTGGGTGCTGGGTGCTCAGTGCTCGGGGTGCTCGGTGCTCAGTACTCAGGGTGCTGGGTGCTCAGTGCTCGGGGTGCTGGGTGCTCAGTACTCAGGGTGCTGGGTGCTCAGTGCTCGGGGTGCTGGGTCCTCAGTGCTCGGTGTGCTGGGTGCTCAGTGCTCGGGGGGCTCAGTGCTCAGTACTCAGGGTGCTGGGTGCTCAGTGCTCGAGGTGCTCAGTACTCAGGGTGCTGTGTGTTCAGTGCTCAGCTTGCTGGGTGCTCAGTACTCAGGGTGCTCGGTGCTTAGTACTCAGGGTGCTGGGTGCTCAGTGCTCGGGGTGCTGGGCGCTCAGTGCTCAGTACTCAGGGTGCTGGGTGCTCAGTGCTCGGGGTGCTGGGTGCTCAGTGCTCAGTACTCAGGGTGCTGGGTGCTCAGTGCTCAGGGTGCTGGGTGCTCAGTGCTCGGGGTGCTGGGTGCTCAGTGCTCAGTACTCAGGGTGCTGGGTGCTCAGTGCTCAGTTTGCTGGGTGCTCAGTGCTCGGGGTGCTCTGTGCTCAGTAGTCAGGGTGCTGGGTGCTCAGTACTCCGGGTGCTGGGTGCTCAGTTCTCGGGGAGCTCGGTGCTCAGTACTCAGTGCTCAGGGTGCTCAGTGCTCAGTGCTCAGGGTGCTGGGTGTTCAGTACTCAGGGTGCTGGGTGCTCAGTACTCAAGGTGCTGGGTGCTCAGTGCTCAGGGTGCTGGGTGCTCAGTGATCAGGGTGCTGGGTGCTCAGTACTCAGGTTGCTGGGTGCTCAGTACTCGGGGTGCTGGGAGATCAGTACTCAGGGTGCTGGGTGCTCAGTACTCAGGGTGCTGGGTGCTCAGTGCTCGGGGTTCTGGGTGCTCAGTGCTCAGGGTGATCGGTGCTCAGTACTCAGGGTGCTGGGTGCTCAGTGCTCAGGGTGCTGGGTGCTCAGTCCTCAGGGTGCTCAGTGCTCAGGGTGCTGGGTGCTCAGTGCTCGGTGTGCTCGGTGCTCAGTACTCAGGGTGCTGAGTGCTCAGTACTCAGGGTGCTGGGTGCTCGGTGCTCAGGGTGCTGGGTGATCAGTGCTCAGTGTGCTGGGTGCTCAGTGCTCAGGGTGCTGGGTGCTCAGTGCTCGGGGTGCTGGGTGCTCAGTACTCAGGGTGCTGGGTGCTCAGTGCTCAGGGTGCTGGGTGCTCAGTGCTCGGGGCGCTGGGTGCTCAGTGCTCCGGGTGCTCGGAGCTCAGTACTCAGGGTGCTGTGTGCTCAGTGCTCGTTGTGATCGGTGCTCAGTAGTCAGGGTGCTGCGTGCTCAGTGCTCGGGGTGCTCGGTGCTCAGTACGTTGGGTGCTCACTACTCAGGGTGCTGGGTGCTCAGTGCTCAGGGTGCTGGGTGCTCAGTGCTCAGTGTGCTGGGTGCTCAGTGCTCAGGGTGCTGGGTGCTCAGTACTCAGGGTGCTGGGTGCTCAGTGCTCGGGGTGCTGGGTGCTCAGTGCTCAGGGTGCTTGGTGCTCAGTACTCGGGGTGCTGGGTGCTCAGTACTCAGGGTGTTGGGTGCTCAGTGCTCAGGGAGCTGGGTGCTCAGTACTCAGGGTGCTGGGTGCTCGGTGCTCAGTACGCTGGGTGCTCAGTACTCAGGGTGCTGGGTCCTCAGTGCTCGGTGTGCTGGGTGCTCAGTGCTCGGGGTGCTCAGTGCTCAGTACTCAGGGTGCTGGGTGCACAGTGCTCGAGGTGCTCAGTACTCAGGGTGCTGTGTGTTCAGTGCTCAGGGTGCTGGGTGCTCAGTACTCAGGGTGCTCGGTGCTTAGTACTCAGGGTGCTGGGTGCTCAGTGCTCGGGGTGCTGTGTGCTCAGTGCTCAGTACTCAGGGTGCTGGGTGCTCAGTGCTCAAGGTGCTGTGTGCTCAGTGCTCAGGGTGCTGGGTGCTCAGTGCTCAGGGTGCTGTGTACTCATTGCTCAGGGTGCTGGGTGCTCAGTACTCAGGGTGCTGGGTGCTCAGTGCTCAGGGTGCTGGGTGCTCAGTACTCAGGGTGCTGGGTGCTCAGTGCTCGGGGTGCTGGGTGCTCAGTGCTCAGGGTGCTGGGTGCTCAGTACTCAGGGTGCTGGGTGCTCAGTGCTCGGGGTGCTCGGTGCTCAGTACTCAGGGTGCTGAGTGCTCAGTACTCAGGGTGCTGGGTGCTCAGTACTCAGGGTGCTGTGTGCTCAGTGCTCAGGGTGCTGGGTGATCAGTGCTCAGTGTGCTGGGTGCTCAGTGCTCAGGGTGCTGGGTGCTCAGTGCTCGGGGTGCTGGGTGCTCAGTACTCAGGGTGCTGGGTGCTCAGTGCTCGGGGTGCTGGGTGCTCAGTGCTCAGTAATCAGGGTGCTGGGTGCTCAGTGCTCAGGGTGCTGGGTGCTCAGTGCTCGGGGTGCTGGGTGCTCAGTACTCAGGGTGCTGGGTGCTCAGTACTCAGGGTGCTGGGTGCTCAGTGCTCGGGGTGCTGGGTGCTCAGTACTCAGGGTGCTGGGTGCTCATTGCTCGGGGTGCTGGGTCCTCAGTGCTCGGGGTGCTGTGTGCTCAGTGCTCAGTACTCAGGGTGCTGGGTGCTCAGTGCTCAAGGTGCTGTGTGCTCAGTGCTCAGGGTGCTGGGTGCTCAGTGCTCAGGGTGCTGGGTACTCATTGCTCAGGGTGCTGGGTGCTCAGTACTCAGGGTGCTGGGTGCTCAGTGCTCAAGGTGCTGGGTGCTCAGTACTCAGGGTGCTGGGTGCTCAGTGCTCAGGGTGCTGGGTGCTCACTGCTCAGGGTGCTGGGTGCTCAGTACTCAGGGTGCTGGGTGCTCAGTGCTCGGGGTGCTGGGTGCTCAGTGCTCGGGGTGCTGGGTGCTCAGTGCTCAGGGTGCTGGGTGCTCAGTACTCAGGGGGCTGGGAGCTCAGTGCTCAGGGTGATCGGTGCTCAGTACTCAGGGTGCTCAGTACTCAGGGTGCTGGGAGCTCAGTGCTCAGGGTGGTCGGTGCTCAGTACTCAGGGTGCTCAGTACTCAGGTTGCTGGGTGCTCAGTGCTCGTGTTGCTGGGTGCTCAGTACTCAGGGTGCTGGGTGCTCAGTGCTCGGGGTTCTGGGTGCTCAGTCCTCAGGGTGCTCAGTGCTCAGGGTGCTGGGTGCTCAGTGCTCGGGGTGCTCGGTGCTCAGTACTCAGGGTGCTGAGTGCTCAGTACTCAGGGTGCTGGTTGCTCAGTACTCAGGGTGCTGGGTGCTCAGTGCTCAGGGTGCTGGGTGATCAGTGCTCAGGGTGCTGGGTGCTCAGTGCTCAGGGTGCTCGGTGCTCAGTGCTCGGGGTGCTGGGTGCTCAGTACTCAGGGTGCTGGGTGCTCAGTGCTCAGGGTGCTGGGTGCTCAGAGCTCGGGGCGCTGGGTGCTCAGTGCTCGGGGTGCTCGGAGCTCAGTACTCAGGGTGCTGGGTGCTCAGTGCTCGGGGTGCTCGGTGCTCAGTACGTTGGGTGCTCACTACTCAGGGTGCTGGGTGCTCAGTGCTCAGGGTGCTGGGTGCTCAGTGCTCGGGGTGCTCGGTGCTCAGTACTTTGGGTGCTCACTACTCAGGGTGCTGGGTGCTCAGTGCTCAGGGTGCTGGGTGCTCAGTGCTCAGGGTGCTGGGTGCTCAGTGCTCAGGGAGGTGGGTGCTCAGTACTCAGGTTGCTGGGTGCTCAGTGCTCGGGGTGCTGGGTGCTCAGTGCTCAGGGTGCTGGGTGCTCAGTACTCGGGGTGCTGGGTGCTCAGTACTCAGGGTGCTGGGTGCTCAGTACTCAGGGTGCTGGGTGCTCAGTGCTCGGGGTGCTGGGTGCTCAGTACTCAGGGTGCTGTGTGCTCAGTACTCAGGGTGCTGGGTGCTCAGTGCTCGGGGTGCTCGGTGCTCAGTGCTCAAGGAGTTGGGTGCTCAGTACTCAGGGTGCTCATTGCTCAGGGTGCTGGGTGCTCAGTACTCAGGGTGCTGGGTGCTCAGTGCTCAGGTTGCTCGGTGCTCAGTACCCTGGGTGCTGGGTGCTCAGTGCTCGGGGTGCTCGGTCCTCAGTACTCAGGGTGCTGGGTGCTCAGTGCTCGGGGTGCTGGGTGCTCAGTACTCAGGGTGCTGGGTGCTCAGTGCTCGGGGTGCTGGGTCCTCAGTGCTCGGTGTGCTGGGTGCTCAGTGCTCGGGGTGCTCGGAGCTCAGTACCCTGGGTGCTGGGTGCTCAGTGCTCAGGGTGCTCGGTGCTCAGTACTCAGGGTGCTGGGTGCTCAGTGCTCGGGGTGCTGGGTGCTCAGTACTCAGGGTGCTGGGTGCTCAGTGCTCGGGGTGCTGGGTCCTCAGTGCTCGGTGTGCTGGGTGCTCAGTGCTCGGGGGGCTCAGTGCTCAGTACTCAGGGTGCTGGGTGCTCAGTGCTCGAGGTGCTCAGTACTCAGGGTGCTGTGTGTTCAGTGCTCAGCTTGCTGGGTGCTCAGTACTCAGGGTGCTCGGTGCTTAGTACTCAGGGTGCTGGGTGCTCAGTGCTCGGGGTGCTGGGCGCTCAGTGCTCAGTACTCAGGGTGCTGGGTGCTCAGTGCTCGGGGTGCTGGGTGCTCAGTGCTCAGTACTCAGGGTGCTGGGTGCTCAGTGCTCAGGGTGCTGGGTGCTCAGTGCTCGGGGTGCTGGGTGCTCAGTGCTCAGTACTCAGGGTGCTGGGTGCTCAGTGCTCAGTTTGCTGGGTGCTCAGTGCTCGGGGTGCTCGGTGCTCAGTACTTTGGGTGCTCACTACTCAGGGTGCTGGGTGCTCAGTGCTCAGGGTGCTGGGTGCTCAGTGCTCAGGGTGCTGGGTGCTCAGTGCTCAGGGAGGTGGGTGCTCAGTACTCAGGTTGCTGGGTGCTCAGTGCTCGGGGTGCTGGGTGCTCAGTGCTCAGGGTGCTGGGTGCTCAGTACTCGGGGTGCTGGGTGCTCAGTACTCAGGGTGCTGGGTGCTCAGTACTCAGGGTGCTGGGTGCTCAGTGCTCGGGGTGCTGGGTGCTCAGTACTCAGGGTGCTGTGTGCTCAGTACTCAGGGTGCTGGGTGCTCAGTGCTCGGGGTGCTCGGTGCTCAGTGCTCAAGGAGTTGGGTGCTCAGTACTCAGGGTGCTCATTGCTCAGGGTGCTGGGTGCTCAGTACTCAGGGTGCTGGGTGCTCAGTGCTCAGGGTGCTCGGTGCTCAGTACCCTGGGTGCTGGGTGCTCAGTGCTCGGGGTGCTCGGTGCTCAGTACTCAGGGTGCTGGGTGCTCAGTGCTCGGGGTGCTGGGTGCTCAGTACTCAGGGTGCTGGGTGCTCAGTGCTCGGGGTGCTGGGTCCTCAGTGCTCGGTGTGCTGGGTGCTCAGTGCTCGGGGTGCTCGGAGCTCAGTACCCTGGGTGCTGGGTGCTCAGTGCTCAGGGTGCTCGGTGCTCAGTACTCAGGGTGCTGGGTGCTCAGTGCTCGGGGTGCTGGGTGCTCAGTACTCAGGGTGCTGGGTGCTCAGTGCTCGGGGTGCTGGGTCCTCAGTGCTCGGTGTGCTGGGTGCTCAGTGCTCGGGGGGCTCAGTTCTCAGTACTCAGGGTGCTGGGTGCTCAGTGCTCGAGGTGCTCAGTACTCAGGGTGCTGTGTGTTCAGTGCTCAGCTTGCTGGGTGCTCAGTACTCAGGGTGCTCGGTGCTTAGTACTCAGGGTGCTGGGTGCTCAGTGCTCGGGGTGCTGGGCGCTCAGTGCTCAGTACTCAGGGTGCTGGGTGCTCAGTGCTCGGGGTGCTGGGTGCTCAGTGCTCAGTACTCAGGGTGCTGGGTGCTCAGTACTCAGGGTTCTGGGTGCTCAGTGCTCAGGGTGATCGGTGCTCAGTACTCAGGGTGCTGGGTGCTCAGTGCTCAGGGTGCTGGGTGCTCAGTCCTCAGGGTGCTCAGTGCTCAGGGTGCTGGGTGCTCAGTGCTCGGTGTGCTCGGTGCTCAGTACTCAGGGTGCTGAGTGCTCAGTACTCAGGGTGCTGGGTGCTCGGTGCTCAGGGTGCTGGGTGATCAGTGCTCAGTGTGCTGGGTGCTCAGTGCTCAGGGTGCTGGGTGCTCAGTGCTCGGGGTGCTGGGTGCTCAGTACTCAGGGTGCTGGGTGCTCAGTGCTCAGGGTGCTGGGTGCTCAGTGCTCGGGGCGCTGGGTGCTCAGTGCTCCGGGTGCTCGGAGCTCAGTACTCAGGGTGCTGTGTGCTCAGTGCTCGTTGTGATCGGTGCTCAGTAGTCAGGGTGCTGCGTGCTCAGTGCTCGGGGTGCTCGGTGCTCAGTACGTTGGGTGCTCACTACTCAGGGTGCTGGGTGCTCAGTGCTCAGGGTGCTGGGTGCTCAGTGCTCAGTGTGCTGGGTGCTCAGTGCTCAGGGTGCTGGGTGCTCAGTACTCAGGGTGCTGGGTGCTCAGTGCTCGGGGTGCTGGGTGCTCAGTGCTCAGGGTGCTGGGTGCTCAGTACTCGGGGTGCTGGGTGCTCAGTACTCAGGGTGTTGGGTGCTCAGTGCTCAGGGTGCTGGGTGCTCAGTACTCAGGGTGCTGGGTGCTCGGTGCTCAGTACGCTGGGTGCTCAGTACTCAGGGTGCTGGGTCCTCAGTGCTCGGTGTGCTGGGTGCTCAGTGCTCGGGGTGCTCAGTGCTCAGTACTCAGGGTGCTGGGTGCACAGTGCTCGAGGTGCTCAGTACTCAGGGTGCTGTGTGTTCAGTGCTCAGGGTGCTGGGTGCTCAGTACTCAGGGTGCTCGGTGCTTAGTACTCAGGGTGCTGGGTGCTCAGTGCTCGGGGTGCTGTGTGCTCAGTGCTCAGTACTCAGGGTGCTGGGTGCTCAGTGCTCAAGGTGCTGTGTGCTCAGTGCTCAGGGTGCTGGGTGCTCAGTGCTCAGGGTGCTGTGTACTCATTGCTCAGGGTGCTGGGTGCTCAGTACTCAGGGTGCTGGGTGCTCAGTGCTCAGGGTGCTGGGTGCTCAGTACTCAGGGTGCTGGGTGCTCAGTGCTCGGGGTGCTGGGTGCTCAGTGCTCAGGGTGCTGGGTGCTCAGTACTCAGGGTGCTGGGTGCTCAGTGCTCGGGGTGCTCGGTGCTCAGTACTCAGGGTGCTGAGTGCTCAGTACTCAGGGTGCTGGGTGCTCAGTACTCAGGGTGCTGTGTGCTCAGTGCTCAGGGTGCTGGGTGATCAGTGCTCAGTGTGCTGGGTGCTCAGTGCTCAGGGTGCTGGGTGCTCAGTGCTCGGGGTGCTGGGTGCTCAGTACTCAGGGTGCTGGGTGCTCAGTGCTCGGGGTGCTGGGTGCTCAGTGCTCAGTAATCAGGGTGCTGGGTGCTCAGTGCTCAGTGTGCTGGGTGCTCAGTGCTCAGGGTGCTGGGTGCTCAGTGCTCGGGGTGCTGGGTGCTCAGTACTCAGGGTGCTGGGTGCTCAGTACTCAGGGTGCTGGGTGCTCAGTGCTCGGGGTGCTGGGTGCTCAGTACTCAGGGTGCTGGGTGCTCATTGCTCGGGGTGCTGGGTCCTCAGTGCTCGGGGTGCTGTGTGCTCAGTGCTCAGTACTCAGGGTGCTGGGTGCTCAGTGCTCAAGGTGCTGTGTGCTCAGTGCTCAGGGTGCTGGGTGCTCAGTGCTCAGGGTGCTGGGTACTCATTGCTCAGGGTGCTGGGTGCTCAGTACTCAGGGTGCTGGGTGCTCAGTGCTCAAGGTGCTGGGTGCTCAGTACTCAGGGTGCTGGGTGCTCAGTGCTCAGGGTGCTGGGTGCTCAGTGCTCAGGGTGCTGGGTGCTCAGTACTCAGGGTGCTGGGTGCTCAGTGCTCGGGGTGCTGGGTGCTCAGTGCTCGGGGTGCTGGGTGCTCAGTGCTCAGGGTGCTGGGTGCTCAGTACTCAGGGGGCTGGGAGCTCAGTGCTCAGGGTGATCGGTGCTCAGTACTCAGGGTGCTCAGTACTCAGGGTGCTGGGAGCTCAGTGCTCAGGGTGGTCGGTGCTCAGTACTCAGGGTGCTCAGTACTCAGGTTGCTGGGTGCTCAGTGCTCGTGTTGCTGGGTGCTCAGTACTCAGGGTGCTGGGTGCTCAGTGCTCGGGGTTCTGGGTGCTCAGTCCTCAGGGTGCTCAGTGCTCAGGGTGCTGGGTGCTCAGTGCTCGGGGTGCTCGGTGCTCAGTACTCAGGGTGCTGAGTGCTCAGTACTCAGGGTGCTGGTTGCTCAGTACTCAGGGTGCTGGGTGCTCAGTGCTCAGGGTGCTGGGTGATCAGTGCTCAGGGTGCTGGGTGCTCAGTGCTCAGGGTGCTCGGTGCTCAGTGCTCGGGGTGCTGGGTGCTCAGTACTCAGGGTGCTGGGTGCTCAGTGCTCAGGGTGCTGGGTGCTCAGAGCTCGGGGCGCTGGGTGCTCAGTGCTCGGGGTGCTCGGAGCTCAGTACTCAGGGTGCTGGGTGCTCAGTGCTCGGGGTGCTCGGTGCTCAGTACGTTGGGTGCTCACTACTCAGGGTGCTGGGTGCTCAGTGCTCAGGGTGCTGGGTGCTCAGTGCTCGGGGTGCTCGGTGCTCAGTACTTTGGGTGCTCACTACTCAGGGTGCTGGGTGCTCAGTGCTCAGGGTGCTGGGTGCTCAGTGCTCAGGGTGCTGGGTGCTCAGTGCTCAGGGAGGTGGGTGCTCAGTACTCAGGTTGCTGGGTGCTCAGTGCTCGGGGTGCTGGGTGCTCAGTGCTCAGGGTGCTGGGTGCTCAGTACTCGGGGTGCTGGGTGCTCAGTACTCAGGGTGCTGGGTGCTCAGTACTCAGGGTGCTGGGTGCTCAGTGCTCGGGGTGCTGGGTGCTCAGTACTCAGGGTGCTGTGTGCTCAGTACTCAGGGTGCTGGGTGCTCAGTGCTCGGGGTGCTCGGTGCTCAGTGCTCAAGGAGTTGGGTGCTCAGTACTCAGGGTGCTCATTGCTCAGGGTGCTGGGTGCTCAGTACTCAGGGTGCTGGGTGCTCAGTGCTCAGGGTGCTCGGTGCTCAGTACCCTGGGTGCTGGCTGCTCAGTGCTCGGGGTGCTCGGTGCTCAGTACTCAGGGTGCTGGGTGCTCAGTGCTCGGGGTGCTGGGTGCTCAGTACTCAGGGTGCTGGGTGCTCAGTGCTCGGGGTGCTGGGTCCTCAGTGCTCGGTGTGCTGGGTGCTCAGTGCTCGGGGTGCTCGGAGCTCAGTACCCTGTGTGCTGGGTGCTCAGTGCTCAGGGTGCTCGGTGCTCAGTACTCAGGGTGCTGGGTGCTCAGTGCTCGGGGTGCTGGGTGCTCAGTACTCAGGGTGCTGGGTGCTCAGTGCTCGGGGTGCTGGGTCCTCAGTGCTCGGTGTGCTGGGTGCTCAGTGCTCGGGGGGCTCAGTGCTCAGTACTCAGGGTGCTGGGTGCTCAGTGCTCGAGGTGCTCAGTACTCAGGGTGCTGTGTGTTCAGTGCTCAGCTTGCTGGGTGCTCAGTACTCAGGGTGCTCGGTGCTTAGTACTCAGGGTGCTGGGTGCTCAGTGCTCGGGGTGCTGGGCGCTCAGTGCTCAGTACTCAGGGTGCTGGGTGCTCAGTGCTCGGGGTGCTGGGTGCTCAGTGCTCAGTACTCAGGGTGCTGGGTGCTCAGTGCTCAGGGTGCTGGGTGCTCAGTGCTCGGGGTGCTGGGTGCTCAGTGCTCAGTACTCAGGGTGCTGGGTGCTCAGTGCTCAGTTTGCTGGGTGCTCAGTGCTCGGGGTGCTCTGTGCTCAGTAGTCAGGGTGCTGGGTGCTCAGTACTCCGGGTGATGGGTGCTCAGTTCTCGGGGCGCTCGGTGCTCAGTACTCAGTGCTCAGGGTGCTCAGTGCTCAGTGCTCAGGGTGCTGGGTGTTCAGTACTCAGGGTGCTGGGTGCTCAGTACTCAAGGTGCTGGGTGCTCAGTGCTCAGGGTGCTGGGTGCTCAGTGATCAGGGTGCTGGGTGCTCAGTACTCAGGTTGCTGGGTGCTCAGTACTCGGGGTGCTGGGTGCTCAGTACTCAGGGTGCTGGGTGCTCAGTACTCAGGGTGCTGGGTGCTCAGTGCTCGGGGTTCTGGGTGCTCAGTGCTCAGGGTGATCGGTGCTCAGTACTCAGGGTGCTGGGTGCTCAGTGCTCAGGGTGCTGGGTGCTCAGTCCTCAGTGTGCTCAGTGCTCAGGGTGCTGGGTGCTCAGTGCTCGGGGTGCTCGGTGCTCAGTACGTTGGGTGCTCACTACTCAGGGTGCTGGGTGCTCAGTGCTCAGGGTGCTGGGTGCTCAGTGCTCAGTGTGCTGGGTGCTCAGTGCTCAGGGTGCTGGGTGCTCAGTACTCAGGGTGCTGTGTGCTCAGTGCTCGGGGTGCTGGGTGCTCAGTGCTCAGGGTGCTGGGTGCTCAGTACTCGGGGTGCTGGGTGCTCAGTACTCAGGGTGCTGGGTGCTCAGTACTTAGGGTGCTGGGTGCTCAGTGCTCGGGGTGCTGGGTGCTCAGTACTCAGGGTGCTGGGTGCTCAGTACTCGGGGTGCTGGGTGCTCAGTACTCAGGGTGCTGGGTGCTCAGTACTCGGGGTGCTGGGTGCTCAGTACTCGGGTGCTGGGTGCTCAGTGCTCAGGGTGCTGGGTGCTCATTGCTCGGGGTGCTGGGTGCTCAGTGCTCAGTACTCAGGGTGCTGGGTGCTCAGTACTCAGTGTGCTGGGTGCTTAGTACTCGGGTGCTGGGTGCTCAGTGCTCAGGGTGCTGGGTGCTCAGAGCTCGGTGTGCTGGGTGCTCAGTGCTCAGTACTCAGGGTGCTGGGTGCTCAGTGCTCGGGGTGCTGGGTGCTCAGTGCTCAGTACTCAGGGTGCTGGGTACTCAGTGCTCAGGGTGCTGTGTGCTCAGTGCTCAGGGTGCTGGGTGCTCAGTGCTCAGGGTCCTGGGTACTCAGTGCTCAGGGTGCTGGGTGCTCAGTACTCAGGGTGCTGGGTGCTCAGTACTCAGGGTGCTGGGTGCTCAGTGCTCGGGGTGCTGGGTGCTCAGTGCTCGCGGTGCTGGGTGCTCAGTGCTCGGGGTGCTCGGTGCTCAGTACTCAGTGTGCTGGGTGCTCAGTGCTCGAGGTGCTCAGTACTCAGGGTGCTGTGTGTTCAGTGCTCAAGGTGCTGGGTGCTCAGTACTCAGGGTGCTCGTTGCTTAGTACTCAGGGTGCTGGGTGCTCAGTACTCTGGGTGCTCGGTGCTCAGTGCTCAAGGTGCTGGGTGCTCAGTACTCAGGGTGCTCATTGCTCAGGGTTCTGGGTGCTCAGTACTCAGGGTGCTGGGTGCTCAGTGCTCAGGGTGCTCGGTGCTCAGTACTCAGGGTGCTCAGTACTCAGGGTGCTGGGTGCTCAGTGCTCAGGGTGCTGGGTGCTCAGTGCTCAGGGTGCTGGGTGCTCAGTGCTCATTGTGCTGGGTGCTCAGTGCTCAGGGTGCTGGGTGCTCGGTGCTCGGGGTGCTGGTTGCTTAGTGCTCGGGGTGCCCGGTGCTCAGTACTCGGGGTGCTCAGTGCTCAGTACTCAGGGTGTTGGGTGCTCAGTGCTCAGGGTGCTGGGTGCTCAGTACTCAGGGTGCTGGGTGCTCGGTGCTCAGTACGCTGGGTGCTCAGTACTCAGGGTGCTGGGTCCTCAGTGCTCTGTGTGCTGGGTGCTCAGTGCTCGGGGTGCTCAGTGCTCAGTACTCAGGGTGCTGGGTGCTCAGTGCTCGAGGTGCTCAGTACTCAGGGTGCTGTGTGTTCAGTGCTCAGGGTGCTGGGTGCTCAGTACTCAGGGTGCTCGGTGCTTAGTACTCACGGTGCTGGGTGCTCAGTGCTCGGGGTGCTGTGTGCTCAGTGCTCAGTACTCAGGGTGCTGGGTGCTCAGTGCTCAAGGTGCTGTGTGCTCAGTGCTCAGGGTGCTGGGTGCTCAGTGCTCAGGGTGCTGGGTACTCATTGCTCAGGGTGCTGGTTGCTCAGTACTCAGGGTGCTGGGTGCTCAGTGCTCAGGGTGCTGGGTGCTCAGTACTCAGGGTGCTGGGTGCTCAGTGCTCGGGGTGCTGTATGCTCAGTGCTCAGGGTGCTGGGTGCTCAGTACTCAGGGTGCTGGGTGCTCAGTACTCAGGGTGCTGGGTGCTCAGTACTCAGGGTGCTGGGTGCTCAGTACTCAGGGTGCTGGGTGCTCAGTACTCAGGGTGCTGGGTGCTCAGTACTCAGGGTGCTGAGTGCTCAGTACTCAGGGTGCTGGGTGCTCAGTACTCAGGGTGCTCGGTGCTCAGTGCTCGGGGTGCTGGGTGCTCAGTGCTCGGGCCGCTGGGTGCTCAGTGCTCCGGGTGCTCGGAGCTCAGTACTCAGGGTGCTGTGTGCTCAGTGCTCGTTGTGATCGGTGCTCAGTAGTCAGGGTGCTGGGTGCTCAGTGCTCGGGGTGCTCGGTGCTCAGTACGTTGGGTGCTCACTACTCAGGGTGCTGGGTGCTCAGTGCTCACGGTGCTGGGTGCTCAGTGCTCAGTGTGCTGGGTGCTCAGTGCTCAGGGTGCTGGGTGCTCAGTACTCAGGGTGCTGGGTGCTCAGTGCTCGGGGTGCTGGGTGCTCAGTGCTCAGGGTGCTGGGTGCTCAGTACTCGGGGTGCTGGGTGCTCAGTACTCAGGGTGCTGGGTGCTCAGTACTTAGGGTGCTGGGTGCTCAGTGCTCGGGGTGCTGGGTGCTCAGTACTCAGGGTGCTGGGTGCTCAGTACTCGGGGTGCTGGGTGCTCAGTACTCAGGGTGCTGGGTGCTCAGTACTCGGGGTGCTGGGTGCTCAGTACTCGGGTGCTGGGTGCTCAGTGCTCACGGTGCTGGGTGCTCATTGCTCGGTGTGCTGGGTGCTCAGTGCTCAGTACTCAGGGTGCTGGGTGCTCAGTACTCAGTGTGCTGGGTGCTTAGTACTCGGGTGCTGGGTGCTCAGTGCTCAGGGTGCTGGGTGCTCAGTGCTCGGTGTGCTGGGTGCTCAGTGCTCAGTACTCAGGGTGCTGGGTGCTCAGTGCTCGGGGTGCTGTGTGCTCAGTGCTCAGTACTCAGGGTGCTGGGTACTCAGTGCTCAGGGTGCTGTGTGCTCAGTGCTCAGGGTGCTGGGTGCTCAGTGCTCAGGGTCCTGGGTACTCAGTGCTCAGGGTGCTGGGTGCTCAGTACTCAGGGTGCTGGGTGCTCAGTACTCAGGGTGCTGGGTGCTCAGTGCTCGAGGTGCTGGGTGCTCAGTGCTCGGGGTGCTGGGTGCTCAGTGCTCGGGGTGCTCGGTGCTCAGTACTCAGTGTGCTGGGTGCTCAGTGCTCGAGGTGCTCAGTACTCAGGGTGCTGTGTGTTCAGTGCTCAGGGTGCTGGGTGCTCAGTACTCAGGGTGCTCGTTGCTTAGTACTCAGGGTGCTGGGTGCTCAGTACTCCGGGTGCTCGGTGCTCAGTGCTCAAGGTGCTGGGTGCTCAGTACTCAGGGTGCTCATTGCTCAGGGTTCTGGGTGCTCAGTACTCAGGTTTCTGGGTGCTCAGTGCTCAGGGTGCTCGGTGCTCAGTACTCAGGGTGCTCAGTACTCAGGGTGCTGGGTGCTCAGTGCTCAGGGTGCTGGGTGCTCAGTGCTCAGGGTGCTGGGTGCTCAGTGCTCATTGTGCTGGGTGCTCAGTGCTCAGGGTGCTGGGTGCTCGGTGCTCGGGGTGCTGGTTGCTTAGTGCTCAGTACGCTGGGTGCTCAGTACTCAGGGTGCTGGGTCCTCAGTGCTCGGTGTGCTGGGTGCTCAGTGCTCAGTACTCAGGGTGCTGGGTGCTCAGTACTCGGGGTGCTCAGTGCTCAGTACTCAGGGTGTTGGGTGCTCAGTGCTCAGGATGCTGGGTGCTCAGTACTCAGGGTGCTGGGTGCTCGGTGCTCAGTACGCTGGGTGCTCAGTACTCAGGGTGCTGGGTCCTCAGTGGTCGGTGTGCTGGGTGGTCAGTGCTCGGGGTGCTCAGTGCTCAGTACTCAGGGTGCTGGGTGCTCAGTGCTCGAGGTGCTCAGTACTCAGGGTGCTGTGTGTTCAGTGCTCAGGGTGCTGGGTGCTCAGTACTCAGGGTGCTCGGTGCTTAGTACTCAGGGTGCTGGGTGCTCAGTGCTCGGGGTGCTGTGTGCTCAGTGCTCAGTACTCAGGGTGCTGGGTGCTCAGTGCTCAAGGTGCTCTGTGCTCAGTGCTCAGGGTGCTGGGTGCTCAGTGCTCAGGGTGCTGTGTACTCATTGCTCAGGGTGCTGGGTGCTCAGTACTCAGGGTGCTGGGTGCTCAGTGCTCAGGGTGCTGGGTGCTCAGTACTCAGGGTGCTGGGTGCTCAGTGCTCGGGGTGCTGGGTGCTCAGTGCTCAGGGTGCTGGGTGCTCAGTACTCAGGGTGCTGGGTGCTCAGTGCTCGGGGTGCTCGGTGCTCAGTACTCAGGGTGCTCAGTGCTCAGTACTCAGGGTGCTGGGTGCTCAGTACTCAGGGTGCTGTGTGCTCAGTGCTCAGGGTGCTGGGTGATCAGTGCTCAGTGTGCTGGGTGCTCAGTGCTCAGGGTGCTGGGTGCTCAGTGCTCGGGGTGCTGGGTGCTCAGTACTCAGGGTGCTGGGTGCTCAGTGCTCAGGGTGCTGGGTGCTCAGTGCTCGGGGCGCTGGGTGCTCAGTGCTCCGGGTGCTCGGAGCTCAGTACTCAGGGTGCTGTGTGCTCAGTGCTCGTTGTGATCGGTGCTCAGTAGTCAGGGTGCTGGGTGCTCAGTGCTCGGGGTGCTCGGTGCTCAGTACGTTGGGTGCTCACTACTCAGGGTGCTGGGTGCTCAGTGCTCAGGGTGCTGGGTGCTCAGTGCTCAGTGTGCTGGGTGCTCAGTGCTCAGGGTGCTGGGTGCTCAGTACTCAGGGTGCTGGGTGCTCAGTGCTCGGGGTGCTGGGTGCTCAGTGCTCAGGGTGCTGGGTGCTCAGTACTCGGGGTGCTGGGTGCTCAGTACTCAGGGTGCTGGGTGGTCAGTACTTAGGGTGCTGGGTGCTCAGTGCTCGGGGTGCTGGGTGCTCAGTACTCAGGGTGCTGGGTGCTCAGTACTCGGGGTGCTGGGTGCTCAGTACTCAGGGTGCTGGGTGCTCAGTACTCGGGGTGCTGGGTGCTCAGTACTCGGGTGCTGGGTGCTCAGTGCTCAGGGTGCTGGGTGCTCATTGCTCGGGGTGCTGGGTGCTCAGTGCTCAGTACTCAGGGTGCTGGGTGCTCAGTACTCAGTGTGCTGGGTGCTTAGTACTCGGGTGCTGGGTGCTCAGTGCTCAGGGTGCTGGGTGCTCAGTGCTCGGTGTGCTGGGTGCTCAGTGCACAGTACTCAGGGTGCTGGGTGCTCAGTGCTCGGGGTGCTGGGTGCTCAGTGCTCAGTACTCAGGGTGCTGGGTACTCAGTGCTCAGGGTGCTGTGTGCTCAGTGCTCAGGGTGCTGGGTGCTCAGTGCTCAGGGTCCTGGGTACTCAGTACTCAGTGTGCTGGGTGCTCAGTACTCAGGGTGCTGGGTGCTCCGTACTCTGTGTGCTGGGTGCTCAGTACTCAGGGTGCTGGGTGCTCAGTACTCAGGGTGGTGGGTGCTCAGTGCTCGGGGTGCTGGGTGCTCAGTGCTCGCAGTGCTGGGTGCTCAGTGCTCGGTGTGCTCGGTGCTCAGTACTCAGTGTGCTGGGTGCTCAGTGCTCGAGGTGCTCAGTACTCAGGGTGCTGTGTGTTCAGTGCTCAGGGTGCTGGGTGCTCAGTACTCAGGGTGCTCGTTGCTTAGTACTCAGGGTGCTGGGTGCTCAGTACTCCGGGTGCTCGGTGCTCAGTGCTCAAGGTGCTGGGTGCTCAGTACTCAGGGTGCTCATTGCTCAGGGTTCTGGGTGCTCAGTACTCAGGGTGCTGGGTGCTCAGTGCTCAGGGTGCTCGGTGCTCAGTACTCAGGGTGCTCAGTACTCAGGGTGCTGGGTGCTCAGTGCTCAGGGTGCTGGGTGCTCAGTGCTCGTTGTGCTGGGTGCTCAGTGCTCATTGTGCTGGGTGCTCAGTTCTCAGGGTGCTGGGTGCTCGGTGCTCGGGGTGCTGGTTGCTTAGTGCTCGGGGTGCCCGGTGCTCAGTACTCAGGGTGCTCAGTGCTCAGTACTCAGGGTGTTGGGTGCTCAGTGTTCAAGGTGCTGGGTGCTCAGTACTCAGGGTGCTGGGTGCTCGGTGCTCAGTACGCTGGGAGCTCAGTACTCAGGGTGCTGGGTGCTCAGTGCTCGGGGTGCTCAGTGCTCAGTACTCAGGCTGCTGGGTGCTCAGTGCTCGAGGTGCTCAGTACTCAGGGTGCTGTGTGTTCAGTGCTCAGGGTGCTGGGTGCTCAGTAGTCAGGGTGCTCGGTGCTTAGTACTCAGGGTGCTGGGTGCTCAGTGCTCGGGGTGCTGTGTGCTCAGTGCTCAGTACTCAGGGTGCTGGGTGCTCAGTGCTCAAGGAGCTGTGTGCTCAGTGCTCAGGGTGCTGGGTGCTCAGTGCTCAGGGTGCTGGGTACTCAGTGCTCAGGGTGCTGGGTGCTCAGTACTCAGGGTGCTGGGTGATCAGTGCTCGGGGTGCTGGGTGCTCAGTGCTCAGGGTGCTGGGTGCGCAGTACTCAGGGTGCTGGGTGCTCAGTGCTCGGGGTGCTGGGTGCTCAGTGCTCGGGGTGCTGGGTGCTCAGTGCTCAGGGTGCTGGGTGCTCAGTACTCAGGGGGCTGGGAGCTCAGTGCTCAGGGTGATCGGTGCTCAGTACTCAGGGTGCTCAGTACTCAGGGTGCTGGGAGCTCAGTGCTCAGGGTGATCGGTGCTCAGTACCCTGGGTGCTGGGTGCTCAGTGCTCGGAGTGCTCGGTGCTCAGTACTCAGGGTGCTGGGTGCTCAGTGCTCGGGGTGCTGGGTGCTCAGTACTCAGGGTGCTGGGTGTTCAGTGCTCGGGGTGCTGGGTCCTCAGTGCTCGGTGTGCTGGGTGCTCAGTGCTCGGGGGGCTCAGTGCTCAGTACTCAGGGTGCTGGGTGCTCAGTGCTCGAGGTGCTCAGTACTCAGGGTGCTGTGTGTTCAGTGCTCAGCTTGCTGGGTGCTCAGTACTCAGGGTGCTCGGTGCTTAGTACTCAGGGTGCTGGGTGCTCAGTGCTCGGGGTGCTGGGTGCTCAGTGCTCAGTACTCAGGGTGCTGGGTGCTCAGTGCTCGGGGTGCTGGGTGCTCAGTGCTCAGTACTCAGGGTGCTGGGTGCTCAGTGCTCAGGGTGCTGGGTGCTCAGTGCTCGGGGTGCTGGGTGCTCAGTACTCAGGGTGCTGGGTGCTCAGTACTCCGGTTGCTGGGTGCTCAGTTCTCGGGGTGCTCGGTGCTCAGTACTCAGTGCTCAGGGTGCTCAGTGCTCAGTGCTCAGGGTGCTGGGTGTTCAGTACTCAGGGTGCTGGGTGCTCAGTACTCAGGGTGCTGGGTGCTCAGTGCTCAGGGTGCTGGGTGCTCAGTACTCAGGGTGCTGGGTGCTCAGTACTCAGGGTGCTGGGTGCTCAGTGCTCAGGGTGCTGGTTACTCAGTGCTCAGGGTGCTCGGTGCTCAGTACTCGGGGTGCTCGGTGCTCCTTCTCGGGGTGCTGGATGCTCAATGCTCGGGGTGCTGGGTGCTCAGTACTCAGGGTGCTGGGTGCTCAGTGCTCAGGGTGCTGGGTGCTCAGTACTCAGGGTGCTGGGTGCTCAGTGCTCAGGGTGCTGGGTGCTCAGTACTCAGGGTGCTGGGAGCTCAGTGCTCAGGGTGATCTTTGCTCAGTACTCAGGATGCTCAGTGCTTGGGGTGCTGGGTGCACAGTGCTCAGGGTGCTGGGTGCTCAGTGCTCAGGGTGGTCTTTGCTCAGTACTCAGGGTGCTCAGTGCTCAGGGTGCTGGGTTCTCAGTACTCAGGGTGCTGGGTGCTCAGTGATCAGGGTGCTGTGTGCTCAGTCCTCAGGGTGCTCAGTGCTCAGGGTGCTGGGTGCTCAGTGCTCGGGTTGCTCGGTGCTCAGTACTCAGGGTTCTGAGTGCTCAGTACTCAGGGTGCTGGGTGCTCAGTACTCAGGGTGCTGGGTGCTCAGTGCTCAGCGTGCTGGGTGATCAGTGCTCAGTGTGCTGGGTGCTCAGTGCTCAGGGTGCTGGGGGCTCAGTGCTCGCGGTGCTGGGTGTTCAGTACTCAGGGTGCTGGGTGCTCAGTGCTCAGGGTGCTGGGTGCTCAGTGCTCGGGGTGCTGGGTGCTCAGTGCTCAGTACTCAGGGTGCTGGGTGCTCAGTGCTCGGGGTGCTGGGTGCTCAGTGCTCAGTACTCAGGGTGCTGGGGGCTCAGTGCTCAGGGTGCTGTGTGCTCACTGCTCAGGGTTCTGGGTGCTCAGTGCTCAGGGTGCTGGGTACTCAGTGCTCAGGGTGCTGGGGGCTCAGTGCTCAGGGTGCTGGGTGCTCAGTACTCAGGGTGCTGGGTGCTCAGTGCTCGGAGTGCTGGGTGCTCAGTGCTCAGGGTGCTGGGTACTCAGTACTCAGGGTGCTGGGTGCTCAGTGCTCGGGTTGCTGGGTGCTCAGTGCTCGGGGTGCTGGGTGCTCAGTACTCAGGGTGCTGGGTGCTCAGTACTCAGGGGGCTGGGAGCTCAGTGCTCAGGGTGATCGGTGCTCAGTACTCAGGGTGCTCAGTACTCAGGGTGCTGGGAGCTCAGTGCTCAGGGTGATCGGTGCTCAGTACTCAGGGTGCTCAGTACTCAGGGTGCTGGGTGCTCAGTGCTCAGGTTGCTGGGTGCTCAGTGCTCGGGGTGCTGGGTGCCCAGTGCTCAGGGTGCTGGGTGCTCAGTACTCAGGGTGCTGGGTGCTCAGTGCTCAGTGCTCAGAGTTCTGGGTGTTCAGTACTCAGGGTGCTGGGTGCTCAGTACTCAGGGTTCTGGGTGCTCAGTGCTCAGAGTGGTGGGTGCTCAGTACTCAGAGTGCTCGGTGCTCAGTGCTCAGGGTGCTGGGTGCTCAGTACTCAGGGTGCTGTGTGCTCAGTACTCAGGGTGCTGGGTGCTCAGTGCTCAGGGTGCTGGGTACTCAGTGCTCAGGGTGCTCGGTGCTCAGTACTCGGGGTGCTGGGTGCTCATTCTCGGGGTGCTGGGTGCTCAGTGCTCGGGGTGCTGGGTGCTCATTACTCAGGGTGCTGGGTTCTCAGTGCTCAGGGTGCTGGGTGCTCAGTACTCAGGGTGCTGGGTGCTCAGTGCTCAGGGTGCTGGGTGCTCAGTACTCAGGGTGCTGGGTGCTCAGTGCTCAGGGTGCTGGGTGCTCAGTACTCAGGGTGCTGGGAGCTCAGTGCTCAGGGTGATCGGTGCTCAGTACTCAGGGTGCTCAGTACTAAGGGTGCTGGGTGCTCAGTGCTCGGGGTGCTGGGTGCTCAGTACTCAGGGTGCTGGGTGCTCAGTGCTCGGGGTCTTGGATGCTCAGTGCTCAGGGTGATCGGTGCTCAGTACTCAGGGTGCTGGGTGCTCAGTACTCAGGGTGCTGGGTGCTCAGTCCTCAGGGTGCTCTGTCCTCAGGGTGCTGGGTGCTCAGTGCTCGGGGTGCTCGGTGCTCAGTACTCAGGGTGCTGGGTGCTCAGTGCTCAGGGTGCTGGGTGCTCAGTACTCAGGGTGCTGGGTGCTCAGTGCTCAGGGTGCTGGGTGCTCAGTACTCAGGGTGCTGGGTGCTCAGTGCTCAGGGTGCTGGGTGCTCAGTACTCAGGTTGCTGGGAGCTCAGTGCTCAGGGTGATCGGTGCTCAGTACTCAGGGTGCTCAGTACTCAGGGTGCTGGGTGCTCAGTGCTCGGGGTGCTGGGTGCTCAGTGCTCAGGGTGATCAGTGCTCAGTACTCAGTGTCCTGGGTGCTCAGTGCTCAGGATGCTGGGTGCTCAGTCCTCAGGGTGATCGGTGCTCAGTACTCAGGGTGCTGGGTGCTCAGTGCTCAGGGTGCTGGGTGCTCAGTGCTCAGTGCTCAGGGTGCTGGGTGCTCAGTGCTCAGGGTGCTGGTTGCTCAGTACTCAGGGTGCTGGGTGCTCAGTACTCAGGGTGCTGGGTGCTCAGTGCTCAGGGTGCTTGGTGCTCAGTACTCAGGGTGCTGGGTGATCAGTGCTCGGGGTGCTGGGTGCTCAGTGCTCAGGGTGCTGGGTGCTCAGTGCTCAGGGTGCTGGGTGCTCAGTACTCAGGGTGCTGGGTGCTAAGTGCTCTGGGTGCTCGGTGCTCAGTACTCAAGGTGCTGGGTGCTCAGTGCTCAGGGTGCTGGGTGCTCAGTGCTCGGGGTGCTCAGTGCTCAGTACGTTGGGTGCTCAGTACTCAGGGTGCTGGGTGCTCAGTGCTCAGGGTGCTGGGTGCTCAGTGCTCAGGGTGCTGGGTGCTCAGTGCTCAGGGTGCTTGATGCTCAGTTCTCAGGGTACTGGGTGCTCAGTGCTCAGGGTGCTGGGTGCTCAGTGCTCGGGGTGCTGGGTGCTCAGTACTCAGGGTGCTGGGTGCTCAGTACTCAGGGTGCTGGGTGCTCAGTACTCGGGGTGTTGGGTGCTCAGTGCTCAGCGTGCTGGGTGCTCAGTACTCACGGTGCTCAGGGCTCAGTGCTTGGGGTGCTGGGTTCTCAGTATTCAGGGTGCTGGGTGCTCAGTGCTCAGGGTGCTGGGTGCTCAGTGCTCAGGGTGCTGGGTGCGCAGTACTCAGTGCTCAGGATGCTGGGTGCTCAGTGCTCGGGGTGCTGGGGGCTGAGTGCTCAGGGTGCTGGGTGCTCAGTGCTCGGGGTGCTCAGTGCTCAGTGCTCAGGGTCCTGGGTGCTCAGTACTCAGGGTGCTGGGTGCTTAGTACTCAGGGTGCTCAGTGCTCAGTACACAGGGTGCCGTGTGCTCAGTGCTCGGGGTGCTGGGTGCTCAGTGCTCAGTACTCAGGGTGCTGGGTGCTCAGTACTCAGGGTGCTCAGTGCTCGGGGAGCTCAGTGCTCAGTACTCAGGGTGCTAGGTGCTCAGTTCTCAGTGCTCGGGGTCCTGGGTGCTCCGTGCTCGAGGTGCTGGGTGCCCAGTGCTCTGGGTGCTTAGTGCTCAGTACTCAGGGTGCTGGGTGCTCAGTACTCAGGGTGCTCAGTGCTTGGGGTGCTGGGTGCTCAGTACTCAGGGTGCTGGGTTCTCAGTACTCAGGGTGCTGGGTGCTCATTCTCGGGGTGCTGGGTGCTCAGTGCTCGGGTTGCTGGGTGCTCAGTTCTCAGGGTGCTGGGGCTCAGTACTCAGGGTGCTGGGTGCTCAGTACTCAGGGTGCTCGGTTCTCAGTACTCAGGGTGCTGGGTGCTCATACTCGGGGTGCTGGGTGCTCAGTGCTCGGGGTGCTGGGTTCTCAGTACTCAGGGTGCTGGGGGCTCAGTACTCAGGGTGCTGGTTGCTCAGTACTCAGGGTGATCTGTTCTCAGTACTCAGGGTGCTGGGTGCTCAGTGCTCGGGGTGCTGGGTGCTCAGTGCTTGGGGTGCTGGGTGCTCAGTGCTCAGTACTCAGGGTGCTGGGTGCTCAGTGCTCCGGGTGCTGGGTGCTCAGTGCTCAGGGTGCTGGGTGCTCAGTGCTCAGGGTGCTGGGTGCTCAGTGCTCAGGGTGCTGGGTGCTCAGTGCTCAGTACTCAGGGTGCTGGGTGCTCAGTGCTTGGGGTGCTGGGTGCTCAGTGCTCAGTACTCAGGGTGCTGGGTGCTCAGTGCTCAGGGTGCTGTGTGCTCAGTGCTCAGGGTGCTGGGTGCTCAGTGCTCAGGGTGCTGGGTACTCATTGCTAAGGGTGCTGGGTGCTCAGTACTCAGGGTGCTGGGTGCTCAGTGCTCAGGGTGCTGGGTGCTCAGTACTCAGGGTGCTGGGTGCTCAGTGCTCGGGGTGCTGGGTGCTCAGTGCTCAGGGTGCTGGGTGCTCAGTACTCAGGGTGCTGGGTGCTCAGTGCTCGGGGTGCTGGGTGCTCAGTGCTCGGTGTGCTGGGTGCTCAGTGCTCAGGGTGCTGGGTGCTCAGTACTCAGGTTGCTGGGTGCTCAGTGCTCGGGGTGCTGGGTGCTCAGTGCTCAGGTTGCTGGGTGCTCAGTACTCAGGGTGCTGGGTGCTTCGTAATCAGGGTGCTCAGTGCTGAGTACACAGGGTGCCGGGTGCTCAGTACTCGGGGTGCTAGGTGCTCAGTGCTCAGTACTCAGGGTGCTGGGTGCTCAGTACTCAGGGTGCTCAGTGCTCGGGGAGCTCAGTGCTCAGTACTCAGGGTGCTAGGTGCTCAGTACTCAGTGCTCGGGGTCCTGGGTGCTCCGTGCTCGGGGTGCTGGGTGCCCAGTGCTCTGGGTGCTTAGTGCTCAGTACTCAGGGTGCTCAGTGCTCGGGGTGCTGGGTGCTCAGTACTCAGGGTGCTCAGTGCTCAGGGTGCTGGGTGCTCAGTACTCAGGGTGCTGGGGCTCAGTACTCAGGGTGCTGGGTGCTCAGTACTCAGGGTGCTCGGTTCTCAGTACTCAGGGTGCTGGGTGCTCATACTCGGGGTGCTGGGTGCTCAGTGCTCGGGGTACTGGGTGCTCAGTACTCAGGGTGCTGGGGGCTCAGTACTCAGGGTGCTGGGTGCTCAGTACTCAGGGTGATCTGTTCTCAGTACTCAGGGTGCTGGGTGCTCAGTGCTCGGGGTGCTGGGTGCTCAGTACTCGGGGTGCTCAGTGCTCAGTACTCAGGGTGCTGGGTGCTCAGTGCTCGGGGTGCTCCCTGCTCAGTACTCAGGGTGCTGGGTGCTCAGTGCTCCGGGTGCTGGGTGTTCAGTACTCAGGGTGCTGGGTTCTCATTGCTCAGGGTGCTGGGTGCTCAGTGCTCGGGGTGCTGGGTGCTCAGTGCTCAGTACTCAGGGTGCTGGGTGCTCAGTGCTTGGGGTGCTGGGTGCTCAGTGCTCAGTACTCAGGGTGCTGGGTGCTCAGTGCTCAGGGTGCTGTGTGCTCAGTGCTCAGGGTGCTGGGTGCTCAGTGCTCAGGGTGCTGGATACTCATTGCTCAGGGTGCTGGGTGCTCAGTACTCAGGGTGCTGGGTGCTCAGTGCTCAGGGTGCTGGGTGCTCAGTACTCAGGGTGCTGGGTGCTCAGTGCTCGGGGTGCTGGGTGCTCAGTGCTCAGGTTGCTGGGTGCTCAGTCCTCAGGGTGCTGGGTGCTCAGTGCTCGGGGTGCTGGGTGCTCAGTGCTCGGGGTGCTGGGTGCTCAGTGCTCAGGGTGCTGGGTGCTCAGTACTCAGGGTGCTGGGAGCTCAGTGCTCAGGGTGATCGGTGCTCAGTACTCAGGGTGCTCAGTACTCAGGGTGCTGGGTGCTCAGTGCTCGGGGTGCTGGTTGCTCAGTACTCAGGGTGCTGGGTGCTCAGTGCTCGGGGTTCTGGGTGCTCAGTGTTCAGGGTGATCGGTGCTCAGTACTCAGGTTGCTGGATGCACAGTGCTCAGGGTGCTGGGTGCTCAGTACTCAGGGTGCTCAGTTCTCAGGGTGCTGGGTGCTCAGTGCTCGGGGTGCTCGGTGCTCAGTACTCAGGGTGCTGAGTGCTCAGTACTCAGGGTCCTGGGTGCTCAGTACTCAGGGTGCTGGGTGCTCAGTGCTCAGGGTGCTGGGTGAACAGTGCTCAGGGTGCTGGGTGCTCAGTGCTCCGGGTGCTGGGTGCTCAGTGCTCAGGGTGCTGGGTGCTCAGTACTCAGGGTGCTGGGTGCTCAGTGCTCAGGGTGGTGGGTGCTCAGAGCTCGGGGCGCTGGGTGCTCAGTGCTCGGGGTGTTCGGAGCTCAGTACTCAGGGTGCTGGGTGCTCAGTGCTCGGGGTGATCGGTGCTCAGTACTCAGGGTGCTGGGTGCTCAGTGCTCGGGGTGCTCGGTGCTCAGTACGTTGGGTGCTCACTACTCAGGGTGCTGGGTGCTCAGTGCTCAGGGTGCTGTGATCAGTGCTCGGGGTGCTCGGTGCTCAGTACTTTGGGTGCTCACTACTCAGGGTGCTGGGTGCACAGTGCTCAGGGTGCTGGGTGCTCAGTGCTCAGGGTGCTGGGTGCTCAGTGCTCAGGGTGGTGGGTGCTCAGTACTCAGGTTGCTGGGTGCTCAGTGCTCGGGGTGCTGGGTGCTCAGTGCTCAGGGTGCTGGGTGCTCAGTACTCGGGGTGCTGGGTGCTCAGTACTCAGGGTGCTGGGTGCTCAGTACTCAGGGTGCTGGGTGCTCAGTGCTCGGGGTGCTGGGTGCTCAGTACTCAGGGTGATGGGTGCTCAGTACTCGGGGTGCTGGGTGCTCAGTACTCAGGGTGCTGGGTGCTCAGTACTCAGGGTGCTGGGTGCTCAGTACTCGGGTGCTGGGTGCTCTGTGCTCGGGGTGCTGGGTGCTCAGTGCTCAGTGCTCTGGGTGCTGGGTGCTCAGTGCTCAGGGTGCTGGGTGCTCAGTGCTCAGGGTGCTGGGTACTCAGTGCTCAGGGTGCTGGGTGCTCAGTACTCAGGGTGCTGGGTGCTCAGTACTCAGTGTGCTGGGTGCTCAGTGCTCGGGGTGCTGGGTGCTCAGTGCTCGGGGTGCTGGGTGCTCAGTGCTAGCGGTGCTGGGTGCTCAGTGCTCGAGGTGCTCAGTACTCAGGGTGCTGTGTGTTCAGTGCTCAGGGTGCTGGGTGCTCAGTACTCAGGTTGCTCGGTGCTTAGTACTCAGGGTGCTGGGTGCTCAGTGCTCAAGGAGTTGGGTGCTCTGTACTCAGGGTGCTCATTGCTCAGGGTGCTGGGTGCTCAGTACTCAGGGTGCTGGCTGCTCAGTGCTCAGGGTGCTCGGTGCTCGGGGCGCTGGGTGCTCAGTGCTCGGGGTGCTCGGAGCTCAGTACCCTGGGTGCTGGGTGCTCAGTGCTCGGGGTGCTCGGTGCTCAGTACTCAGGGTGCTGGGTGCTCAGTGCTCGGGGTGCTCGGCGTGCTCGGTGCTCAGTACGTTGGGTGCTCACTACTCAGGATGCTGGGTGCTCAGTGCTCAGGGTGCTGGGTGCTCAGTGCTCAGGGTGCTGGGTGCTCAGTGCTCGGGGTGCTGGGTGCTCAGTACTCAGGGGGATCTGTTCTCAGTACTCAGGGTGCTGGGTGCTCAGTGCTCGGGGTGCTGGGTGCTCAGTACTCGGGGCGCTCAGTGCTCAGTACTCAGGGTGCTGGGTGCTCAGTGCTCGGGGTGCTCGGTGCTCAGTACTCAGGGTGCTGAGTGCTCAGTACTCAGGGTGCTGGGTGCTCAGTGCTCGGGGTGATCGGTGCTCAGTACTCAGGGTGCTGGGTGCTCAGTGCTCGGGTTGCTCGGTGCTCAGTACGTTGGGTGCTCACTACTCAGGGTGCTGGGTGCTCAGTGCTCAGGGTGCTGGGTGCTCAGTGCTCGGGGTGCTCGGTGCTCAGTACTTTGGGTGCTCAATACTCAGGGTGCTGGGTGCTCAGTGCTCAGGGTGCTGGGGGCTCAGTACTCAGGGTGCTGGTTGCTCAGTACTCAGGGTGATCTGTTCTCAGTACTCAGGGTGCTGGGTGCTCAGTGCTCGGGGTGCTGGGTGCTCAGTGCTTGGGGTGCTGGGTGCTCAGTGCTCAGTACTCAGGGTGCTGGGTGCTCAGTGCTCCGGGTGCTGGGTGCTCAGTGCTCAGGGTGCTGGGTGCTCAGTGCTCAGGGTGCTGGGTGCTCAGTGCTCAGGGTGCTGGGTGCTCAGTGCTCAGTACTCAGGGTGCTGGGTGCTCAGTGCTTGGGGTGCTGGGTGCTCAGTGCTCAGTACTCAGGGTGCTGGGTGCTCAGTGCTCAGGGTGCTGTGTGCTCAGTGCTCAGGGTGCTGGGTGCTCAGTGCTCAGGGTGCTGGGTACTCATTGCTAAGGGTGCTGGGTGCTCAGTACTCAGGGTGCTGGGTGCTCAGTGCTCAGGGTGCTGGGTGCTCAGTACTCAGGGTGCTGGGTGCTCAGTGCTCGGGGTGCTGGGTGCTCAGTGCTCAGGGTGCTGGGTGCTCAGTACTCAGGGTGCTGGGTGCTCAGTGCTCGGGGTGCTGGGTGCTCAGTGCTCGGTGTGCTGGGTGCTCAGTGCTCAGGGTGCTGGGTGCTCAGTACTCAGGTTGCTGGGTGCTCAGTGCTCGGGGTGCTGGGTGCTCAGTGCTCAGGTTGCTGGGTGCTCAGTACTCAGGGTGCTGGGTGCTTCGTACTCAGGGTGCTCAGTGCTGAGTACACAGGGTGCCGGGTGCTCAGTACTCGGGGTGCTGGGTGCTCAGTGCTCAGTACTCAGGGTGCTGGGTGCTCAGTACTCAGGGTGCTCAGTGCTCGGGGAGCTCAGTGCTCAGTACTCAGGGTGCTAGGTGCTCAGTACTCAGTGCTCGGGGTCCTGGGTGCTCCGTGCTCGGGGTGCTGGGTGCCCAGTGCTCTGGGTGCTTAGTGCTCAGTACTCAGGGTGCTCAGTGCTCGGGGTGCTGGGTGCTCAGTACTCAGGGTGCTCAGTGCTCAGGGTGCTGGGTGCTCAGTACTCAGGGTGCTGGGGCTCAGTACTCAGGGTGCTGGGTGCTCAGTACTCAGGGTGCTCGGTTCTCAGTACTCAGGGTGCTGGGTGCTCATACTCGGGGTGCTGGGTGCTCAGTGCTCGGGGTACTGGGTGCTCAGTACTCAGGGTGCTGGGGGCTCAGTACTCAGGGTGCTGGGTGCTCAGTACTCAGGGTGATCTGTTCTCAGTACTCAGGGTGCTGGGTGCTCAGTGCTCGGGGTGCTGGGTGCTCAGTACTCGGGGTGCTCAGTGCTCAGTACTCAGGGTGCTGGGTGCTCAGTGCTCGGGGTGCTCCCTGCTCAGTACTCAGGGTGCTGGGTGCTCAGTGCTCCGGGTGCTGGGTGTTCAGTACTCAGGGTGCTGGGTTCTCATTGCTCAGGGTGCTGGGTGCTCAGTGCTCGGGGTGCTGGGTGCTCAGTGCTCAGTACTCAGGGTGCTGGGTGCTCAGTGCTTGGGGTGCTGGGTGCTCAGTGCTCAGTACTCAGGGTGCTGGGTGCTCAGTGCTCAGGGTGCTGTGTGCTCAGTGCTCAGGGTGCTGGGTGCTCAGTGCTCAGGGTGCTGGATACTCATTGCTCAGGGTGCTGGGTGCTCAGTACTCAGGGTGCTGGGTGCTCAGTGCTCAGGGTGCTGGGTGCTCAGTACTCAGGGTGCTGGGTGCTCAGTGCTCGGGGTGCTGGGTGCTCAGTGCTCAGGTTGCTGGGTGCTCAGTCCTCAGGGTGCTGGGTGCTCAGTGCTCGGGGTGCTGGGTGCTCAGTGCTCGGGGTGCTGGGTGCTCAGTGCTCAGGGTGCTGGGTGCTCAGTACTCAGGGTGCTGGGAGCTCAGTGCTCAGGGTGATCGGTGCTCAGTACTCAGGGTGCTCAGTACTCAGGGTGCTGGGTGCTCAGTGCTCGGGGTGCTGGTTGCTCAGTACTCAGGGTGCTGGGTGCTCAGTGCTCGGGGTTCTGGGTGCTCAGTGTTCAGGGTGATCGGTGCTCAGTACTCAGGTTGCTGGATGCACAGTGCTCAGGGTGCTGGGTGCTCAGTACTCAGGGTGCTCAGTTCTCAGGGTGCTGGGTGCTCAGTGCTCGGGGTGCTCGGTGCTCAGTACTCAGGGTGCTGAGTGCTCAGTACTCAGGGTCCTGGGTGCTCAGTACTCAGGGTGCTGGGTGCTCAGTGCTCAGGGTGCTGGGTGAACAGTGCTCAGGGTGCTGGGTGCTCAGTGCTCCGGGTGCTGGGTGCTCAGAGCTCGGGGCGCTGGGTGCTCAGTGCTCGGGGTGTTCGGAGCTCAGTACTCAGGGTGCTGGGTGCTCAGTGCTCGGGGTGATCGGTGCTCAGTACTCAGGGTGCTGGGTGCTCAGTGCTCGGGGTGCTCGGTGCTCAGTACGTTGGGTGCTCACTACTCAGGGTGCTGGGTGCTCAGTGCTCAGGGTGCTGTGTGCTCAGTGCTCGGGGTGCTCGGTGCTCAGTACTTTGGGTGCTAACTACTCAGGGTGCTGGGTGCACAGTGCTCAGGGTGCTGGGTGCTCAGTGCTCAGGGTGCTGGGTGCTCAGTGCTCAGGGTGGTGGGTGCTCAGTACTCAGGTTGCTGGGTGCTCAGTGCTCGGGGTGCTGGGTGCTCAGTGCTCAGGGTGCTGGGTGCTCAGTACTCGGGGTGCTGGGTGCTCAGTACTCAGGGTGCTGGGTGCTCAGTACTCAGGGTGCTGGGTGCTCAGTGCTCGGGGTGCTGGGTGCTCAGTACTCAGGGTGATGGGTGCTCAGTACTCGGGGTGCTGGGTGCTCAGTACTCAGGGTGCTGGGTGCTCAGTACTCAGGGTGCTGGGTGCTCAGTACTCGGGTGCTGGGTGCTCTGTGCTCGGGGTGCTGGGTGCTCAGTGCTCAGTGCTCTGGGTGCTGGGTGCTCAGTGCTCAGGGTGCTGTGTGCTCAGTGCTCTGGGTGCTGGGTGCTCAGTGCTCAGGGTGCTGGGTACTCAGTGCTCAGGGTGCTGGGTGCTCAGTACTCAGGGTGCTGGGTGCTCAGTACTCAGTGTGCTGGGTGCTCAGTGCTCGGGGTGCTGGGTGCTCAGTGCTCGGGGTGCTGGGTGCTCAGTGCTAGCGGTGCTGTGTGCTCAGTGCTCGAGGTGCTCAGTACTCAGGGTGCTGTGTGTTCAGTGCTCAGGGTGCTGGGTGCTCAGTACTCAGGGTGCTCGGTGCTTAGTACTCAGGGTGCTGGGTGCTCAGTGCTCAAGGAGTTGGGTGCTCTGTACTCAGGGTGCTCATTGCTCAGGGTGCTGGGTGCTCAGTACTCAGGGTGCTGGCTGCTCAGTGCTCAGGGTGCTCGGTGCTCGGGGCGCTGGGTGCTCAGTGCTCGGGGTGCTCGGAGCTCAGTACCCTGGGTGCTGGGTGCTCAGTGCTCGGGGTGCTCGGTGCTCAGTACTCAGGGTGCTGGGTGCTCAGTGCTCGGGGTGCTCGGCGTGCTCGGTGCTCAGTACGTTGGGTGCTCACTACTCAGGATGCTGGGTGCTCAGTGCTCAGGGTGCTGGGTGCTCAGTGCTCAGGGTGCTGGGTGCTCAGTGCTCGGGGTGCTGGGTGCTCAGTACTCAGGGGGATCTGTTCTCAGTACTCAGGGTGCTGGGTGCTCAGTGCTCGGGGTGCTGGGTGCTCAGTACTCGGGGCGCTCAGTGCTCAGTACTCAGGGTGCTGGGTGCTCAGTGCTCGGGGTGCTCCCTGCTCAGTACTCAGGGTGCTGGGTGCTCAATGCTCCGGGTGCTGGGTGCTCATTACTCAGGGTGCTGGGTGCTCAGTGCTCAGGGTGCTGGGTGCTCAGTGCTCGGGGTGCTGGGTGCTCAGTGCTCAGTACTCAGGGTGCTGGGTGCTCAGTGCTTGGGGTGCTGGGTGCTCAGTGCTCAGTACTCAGGGTGCTGGGTGCTCAGTGCTCAGGGTGCTGTGTGCTCAGTGCTCAGGGTGCTGGGTGCTCAGTGCTCAGGGTGCTGGGTAGTCATTGCTCAGGGTGCTGGGTGCTCAGTACTCAGGGTGCTGGGTGCTCAGTGCTCAGGGTGCTGGGTGCTCAGTACTCAGGGTACTGGGTGCTCAGTGCTCGGGGTGCTGGGTGCTCAGTGCTCAGGGTGCTGGGTGCTCAGTACTCAGTGTGCTGGGTGCTCAGTGCTCGGGGTGCTGGGTGCTCAGTGCTGGGGGTGCTGGGTGCTCAGTGCTCATGGTGCTGGGTGCTCAATACTCAGGGTGCTGGGAGCTCAGTGCTCAGGGTGATCCGTGCTCAGTACTCAGGGTGCTCAGTACTCAGGGTGCTGGGTGCTCAGTGCTCGGGGTGCTGGGTGCTCAGTACTCAGGGTGCTGGGTGCTCAGTGCTCGGGGTTCTGGGTGCTCAGTGCTCAGGGTGATCGGTGCTCAGTACTCAGGGTGCTGGGTGCTCAGTCCTCAGGGTGCTCAGTGCTCAGGGTGCTGGGTGCTCAGTGCTCGGGGTGCTCGGTGCTCAGTACTCAGGGTGCTGAGTGCTCAGTACTCAGGGTGCTGGGTGCTCAGTGCTCGGGGTGATCGGTGCTCAGTACTCAGGGTGCTGGGTGCTCAGTGCTCGGGCTGCTCGGTGCTCAGTACGTTGGGTGCTCACTACTCAGGGTGCTGGGTGCTCAGTGCTCAGGGTGCTGGGTGCTCAGTGCTCGGGGTGCTCGGTGCTCAGTACTTTGGGTGCTCAATACTCAGGGTGCTGGGTGCTCAGTGCTCAGGGTGCTGGGTGCTCAGTGCTCAGGGTGGTGGGTGCTCAGTACTCAGGTTGCTGGGTGCTCAGTGCTCGGGGTGCTGGGTGCTCAGTGCTCAGGGTGCTGGGTGCTCAGTACTCGGGGTGCTGGGTGCTCAGTACTCAGGGTGCTGGGTGCTCAGTACTCAGGGTGCTGTGTGCTCAGTGCTCGGGGTGCTGGGTGCTCAGTACTCAGGGTGCTGGGTGCTCAGTACTCGGGGTGCTGGGTGCTCAGTACTCAGGGTGCTGGGTGCTCAGTACTCGGGTGCTGGGTGCTCAGTGCTCAGGGTGCTGGGTGCTCAGTGCTCGGGGTGCTGGGTGCTCAGTGCTCAGTGCTCAGGGTGCTGGGTGCTCAGTGCTCATGGTGCTGTGTGCTCAGTGCTCAGGGTGCTGGGTGCTCAGTACTCAGGGTGCTGGGTGCTCAGTACTCAGGGTGCTGGGTGCTCAGTACTCGGGTGCTGGGTGCTCAGTGCTCAGGGTGCTGGGTGCTCAGTGCTCGGGGTGCTGGGTGCTCAGTGCTCAGTACTCAGGGTGCTGGGTGCTCAGTGCTCGGGGTGCTGGGTGCCCAGTGCTCAGTACTCAGGGTGCTGGGTGCTCAGTGCTCAGGGTGCTGGGTGCTGGGTGCTCAGTGCTCAGGGTGCTGGATGCTCAGTGCTCAGGGTGCGGGGTACTCAGTGCTCAGGGTGCTGGGTGTTCAGTACTCAGGGTGCTGGGTGCTCAGTGCTCAGGGTGCTAGGTGCTCAGTGCTCGGGGTGCTGGGTGCTCAGTGCTCGGGATGCTGGGTGCTCAGTGCTCAGGGTGCTGGGTGCTCAGTACTCAGGGTGCTGGGTGCTCAGTGCTCGAGGTGCTCAGTACTCAGGGTGCTGTATGTTCAGTGCTCAGGGTGCTGGGTGCTCAGTACTCAGGGTGCTCGGTGCTTAGTACTCAGGGTGCTGGGTGCTCAGTACTCCGGGTGCTGGGTGCTCAGTGCTCAGGGTGCTCAGTGCTCAGTGCTCAGGGTTCTGGGTGTTCAGTACTCAGGTTGCTGGGTGCTCAGTACTCAGGTTGCTGTGTGCTCACTGCTCAGAGTGGTGGGTGCTCAGTACTCAGGCTGCTCGGTGCTCAGTGCTCAGGGTGCTGGGTGCTCAGTACTCAGGGTGCTGGGTGCTCAGTACTCAGGGTGCTGGGTGCTCAGTGCTCAGGGTGCTGGGTACTCAGTGCTCAGGTTGCTCGGTGCTCAGTACTCGGGGAGATCGGTGCTCAGTACACAGGGTGCTCAGTACTAAGGGTGCTGGGTGCTCAGTGCTCGGGGTGCTGGGTGCTCAGTACTCAGGGTGCTGGGTGCTCAGTGCTCAGGGTGCTGGGTGCTCAGTGCTCAGCGTGATCGGTGCTCAGTACTCAGGGTGCTCAGTACTAAGGGTGCTGGGTGCTCAGTGCTCGGGGTGCTGGGTGCTCAGTACTCAGGGTGCTGGGTGCTCAGTGCTCAGGGTGCTCGGTGCTCAGTACTCGGGGTGCTGGGTGCTCATTCTCGGGGTGCTGGGTGCTCAGTGCTCGGGGTGCTGGGTGCTCATTACTCAGGTTGCTGGGTGCTCAGTTCTCAGGGTGCTGGGTGCTCAGTACTCAGGGTGCTGGGTGCTCAGTGCTCAGGGTGCTGGGTGCTCTGTACTCAGGGTGCTGGGTGCTCAGTGCTCAGGGTGCTGGGTGCTCAGTACTCAGGGTGCTGGGTGCTCAGTGCTCAGGGTGCTGGGTGCTCAGTACTCAGGGTGCTGGGAGCTCAGTGCCCAGGGTGATCGGTGCTCAGTACTCAGGGTGCTCAGTACTCAGGGTGCTGGGTGCTCAGTGCTCGGGGTGCTGGGTGCTCAGTGCTCAGGGTGATCGGTGCTCAATACTCAGTGTGCTGGGTGCTCAGTGCTCAGGGTGCTGGGTGCTCAGTCCTCAGGGTGATCGGTGCTCAGTACTCAGGGTGCTGGGTGCTCAGTGCTCAGTGCTCAGGGTGCTGGGTGCTCAGTGCTCAGGGTGCTGGTTGCTCAGTACTCAGGGTGCTGGGTGCTCAGTACTCAGGATGCTGGGTGCTCAGTGCTCAGGGTGCTTGGTGCTCAGTACTCAGGGTGCTGGGTGATCAGTGCTCGGGGTGCTGGGTGCTCAGTGCTCAGGGTGCTGGGTGCTCAGTGCTCAGGGTGCTGGGTGCTCAGTGCTCGGGGTGCTCGGTGCTCAGTACTCAAGGTGCTGGGTGCTCAGTGCTCAGGGTGCTGGGTGCTCAGTGCTCGGGGTGCTGGGTGCTCAGTACTCAGGGTGCTGGGTGCTCAATGCTCGGGGTGCTCGGTGGTCAGTACGTTGGGTGCTCAGTACTCAGGGTGCTCGGTGCTCAGTGCTCAGGGTGCTGGGTGCTCAGTGCTCGGGGCGCTTGGTGCTCAGTGCTCGGGGTGCTGGGTGCTCAGTACTCAGGGTGCTGGGTGCTCAGTACTCAGGGTGCTGGGTGCTCAGTACTCGGGGTGTTGGGTGCTCAGTGCTCAGCGTGCTGGGTGCTCAGTACTCACGGTGCTCGGTGCTCAGTGCTTGGGGTGCTGGGTTCTCAGTACTCAGGGGGCTGGGTGCTCAGTGCTCAGGGTGCTGGGTGCTCAGTGCTCGGGGTGCTCAGTGCTCAGTGCTCAGGGTCCTGGGTGCTCAGTGCTCGGGGTGCTCAGTGCTCAGTGCTCAGGGTCCTGGGTGCCCAGTACTCAAGGTGCTGGGTGCTTAGTACTCAGGGTGCTCAGTGCTCAGTACACAGGGTGCTGGGTGCTCAGTGCTCGGGGTGCTGGGTGCTCAGTTCTCAGTACTCAGCGTGCTGGGTGCTCAGTGCTCGGGGTGCTGGGTGCTCAGTACTCAGCGTGCTGGGTGCTCAGTACTCAGGGTGCTGGGTGCTCAGTGCTCAGGGTGCTGGGTGCTCAGTGCTCAGGGTGCTGTGTGCTCAGTGATCGGGGTCCTGGGTGCTCAGTACTCAGCGTGCTCAGTGCTCAGGGAGCTTGGTGCTCAGTACTCAGGGTGCTAGGTGCTCAGTACTCAGTGCTCGGGTTCCTGGGTGCGCCGTGCTCGTGGTGCTGGGTGCCCAGTGCTCTGGGTGCTTAGTGCTCAGTACTCAGGGTGCTGGGTGCTCAGTGCTCAGGGTGCTGTGGGCTCACTGCTCAGGGTTCTGGGTGCTCAGTGCTCAGGGTGCTGGGTACTCAGTGCTCAGGGTGCTGGGGGCTCAGTGCTCAGGGTGCTGGGTGCTCAGTACTCAGGGTGCTGGGTGCTCAGTGCTCGGAGTGCTGGGTGCTCAGTGCTCAGGGTGCTGGGTACTCAGTACTCAGGGTGCTGGGTGCTCAGTGCTCGGGTTGCTGGGTGCTCAGTGCTCGGGGTGCTGGGTGCTCAGTACTCAGGGTGCTGGGTGCTCAGTACTCAGGGGGCTGGGAGCTCAGTGCTCAGGGTGATCGGTGCTCAGTACTCAGGGTGCTCAGTACTCAGGGTGCTGGGAGCTCGGTGCTCAGGGTGATCGGTGCTCAGTACTCAGGGTGCTCAGTACTCAGGGTGCTGGGTGCTCAGTGCTCAGGTTGCTGGGTGCTCAGTGCTCGGGGTGCTGGGTGCCCAGTGCTCAGGGTGCTGGGTGCTCAGTACTCAGGGTGCTGGGTGCTCAGTGCTCAGTGCTCAGAGTTCTGGGTGTTCAGTACTCAGGGTGCTGGGTGCTCAGTACTCAGGGTGCTGGGTGCTCAGTGCTCAGAGTGGTGGGTGCTCAGTACTCAGAGTGCTCGGTGCTCAGTGCTCAGGGTGCTGGGTGCTCAGTACTCAGGGTGCTGGGTGCTCAGTACTCAGGGTGCTGGGTGCTCAGTGCTCAGGGTGCTGGGTACTCAGTGCTCAGGGTGCTCGGTGCTCAGTACTCAGGGTGCTGGGTGCTCAGTACTCAGGGTGCTGGATGCTCAGTCCTCAGGGTGCTCTGTCCTCAGGGTGCTGGGTGCTCAGTGCTCGGGGTGCTCGGTGCTCAGTACTCAGGGTGCTGGGTGCTCAGTGCTCAGGGTGCTGGGTGCTCAGTACTCAGGGTGCTGGGTGCTCAGTGCTCAGGGTGCTGGGTGCTCAGTACTCAGGGTGCTGGGTGCTCAGTGCTCAGGGTGCTGGGTGCTCAGTAATCAGGGTGCTGGGTGCTCAGTGCTCAGGGTGCTGGGTGCTCAGTACTCAGGGTGCTGGGTGCTCAGTGCTCAGGGTGCTGGGTGCTCAGTACTCAGGGTGCTGGGAGCTCAGTGCTCAGGGTGATCGGTGCTCAGTACTCAGGGTGCTCAGTACTAAGGGTGCTGGGTGCTCAGTGCTCGGGGTGCTGGGTGCTCAGTACTCAGGGTGCTGGGTGCTCAGTGCTCGGGGTCTTGGATGCTCAGTGCTCAGGGTGATCGGTGCTCAGTACTCAGGGTGCTGGGTGCTCAGTACTCAGGGTGCTGGGTGCTCAGTCCTCAGGGTGCTCTGTCCTCAGGGTGCTGGGTGCTCAGTGCTCGGGGTGCTCGGTGCTCAGTACTCAGGGTGCTGGGTGCTCAGTGCTCAGGGTGCTGGGTGCTCAGTACTCAGGGTGCTGGGTGCTCAGTGCTCAGGGTGCTGGGTGCTCAGTACTCAGGGTGCTGGGTGCTCAGTGCTCAGGGTGCTGGGTGCTCAGTACTCAGGTTGCTGGGAGCTCAGTGCTCAGGGTGATCGGTGCTCAGTACTCAGGGTGCTCAGTACTCAGGGTGCTGGGTGCTCAGTGCTCGGGGTGCTGGGTGCTCAGTGCTCAGGGTGATCAGTGCTCAGTACTCAGTGTCCTGGGTGCTCAGTGCTCAGGGTGCTGGGTGCTCAGTCCTCAGGGTGATCGGTGCTCAGTACTCAGGGTGCTGGGTGCTCAGTGCTCAGGGTGCTGGGTGCTCAGTGCTCAGTGCTCAGGGTGCTGGGTGCTCAGTGCTCAGGGTGCTGGTTGCTCAGTACTCAGGGTGCTGGGTGCTCAGTACTCAGGGTGCTGGGTGCTCAGTGCTCAGGGTGCTTGGTGCTCAGTACTCAGGGTGCTGGGTGATCAGTGCTCAGGGTGCTGTGTGCTCACTGCTCAGGGTTCTGGGTGCTCAGTGCTCAGGGTGCTGGGTGCTCAGTGCTCAGGGTGCTGGGGGCTCAGTGCTCAGGGTGCTGGCAGCTCAGTACTCAGGGTGCTGGGTGCTCAGTGCTCGGAGTGCTGGGTGCTCAGTGCTCAGGGTGCTGGGTACTCAGTACTCAGGGTGCTGGGTGCTCAGTGTTCGGGTTGCTGGGTGCTCAGTGCTCGGGGTGCTGGGTGCTCAGTACTCAGGGTGCTGGCTGCTCAGTACTCAGGGGGCTGGGAGCTCAGTGCTCAGGGTGATCGGTGCTCAGTACTCAGGGTGCTCAGTACTCAGGGTGCTGGGAGCTCAGTGCTCAGGGTGATCGGTGCTCAGTACTCAGGGTGCTCAGTACTCAGGGTGCTGGGTGCTCAGTGCTCAGGTTGCTGGGTGCTCGGTGCTCGGGGTGCTGGGTGCCCAGTGCTCAGGGTGCTGGGTGCTCAGTACTCAGGGTGCTGGGTGCTCAGTGCTCAGTGCTCAGAGTTCTGGGTGTTCAGTACTCAGGGTGCTGGGTGCTCAGTACTCAGGGTGCTGGGTGCTCAGTGCTCAGAGTGGTGGGTGCTCAGTACTCAGAGTGCTCGGTGCTCAGTGCTCAGGGTGCTGGGTGCTCAGTACTCAGGGTGCTGGGTGCTCAGTACTCAGGGTGCTGGGTGCTCAGTGCTCAGGGTGCTGGGTACTCAGTGCTCAGGGTGCTCGGTGCTCAGTACTCGGGGTGCTGGGTGCTCATTCTCGGGGTGCTGGGTGCTCAGTGCTCGGGGTGCTGGGTGCTCATTACTCAGGGTGCTGGGTGCTCAGTGCTCAGGGTGCTGGGTGCTCAGTACTCAGGGTGCTGGGTGCTCAGTGCTCAGGGTGCTGGGTGCTCAGTACTCAGGGTGCTGGGTGCTCAGTGCTCAGGGTGCTGGGTGCTCAGTACTCAGGGTGCTGGGAGCTCAGTGCTCAGGGTGATCGGTGCTCAGTACTCAGGGTGCTCAGTACTAAGGGTGCTGGGTGCTCAGTGCTCGGGGTGCTGGGTGCTCAGTACTCAGGGTGCTGGGTGCTCAGTGCTCGGGGTCTTGGATGCTCAGTGCTCAGGGTGATCGTTGCTCAGTACTCAGGGTGCTGGGTGCTCAGTACTCAGGGTGCTGGGTGCTCAGTCCTCAGGGTGCTCTGTCCTCAGGGTGCTGGGTGCTCAGTGCTCGGGGTGCTCGGTGCTCAGTACTCAGGGTGCTGGGTGCTCAGTGCTCAGGGTGCTGGGTGCTCAGTACTCAGGGTGCTGGGTGCTCAGTGCTCAGGGTGCTGGGTGCTCAGTACTCAGGGTGCTGGGTGCTCAGTGCTCAGGGTGCTGGGTGCTCAGTACTCAGGTTGCTGGGAGCTCAGTGCTCAGGGTGATCGGTGCTCAGTACTCAGGGTGCTCAGTACTCAGGGTGCTGGGTGCTCAGTGCTCGGGGTGCTGGGTGCTCAGTGCTCAGGGTGATCAGTGCTCAGTACTCAGTGTCCTGGGTGCTCAGTGCTCAGGGTGCTGGGTGCTCAGTCCTCAGGGTGATCGGTGCTCAGTACTCAGGGTGCTGGGTGCTCAGTGCTCAGGGTGCTGGGTGCTCAGTGCTCAGTGCTCAGGGTGCTGGGTGCTCAGTGCTCAGGGTGCTGGTTGCTCAGTACTCAGGGTGCTGGGTGCTCAGTACTCAGGGTGCTGGGTGCTCAGTGCTCAGGGTGCTTGGTGCTCAGTACTCAGGGTGCTGGGTGATCAGTGCTCGGGGTGCTGGGTGCTCAGTGCTCAGGGTGCTGGGTGCTCAGTGCTCAGGGTGCTGGGTGCTCAGTACTCAGGGTGCTGGGTGTTAAGTGCTCGGGGTGCTCGGTGCTCAGTACTCAAGGTGCTGGGTGCTCAGTGCTCAGGGTGCTGGGTGCTCAGTGCTCGGGGTGCTCAGTGCTCAGTACGTTGGGTGCTCAGTACTCAGGGTGCTGGGTGCTCAGTGCTCAGGGTGCTGGGTGCTCAGTGCTCAGGGTGCTGGGTGCTCAGTGCTCAGGGTGCTTGATGCTCAGTTCTCAGGGTGCTGGGTGCTCAGTGCTCAGGGTGCTGGGTGCTCAGTGCTCGGGGTGCTGGGTGCTCAGTACTCAGGGTGCTGGGTGCTCAGTACTCAGGGTGCTGGGTGCTCAGTACTCGGGGTGTTGGGTGCTCAGTGCTCAGCGTGCTGGGTGCTCAGTACTCACGGTGCTCAGGGCTCAGTGCTTGGGGTGCTGGGTTCTCAGTATTCAGGGTGCTGGGTGCTCAGTGCTCAGGGTGCTGGGTGCTCAGTGCTCAGGGTGCTGGGTGCGCAGTACTCAGTGCTCAGGATGCTGGGTGCTCAGTGCTCGGGGTGCTGGGGGCTGAGTGCTCAGGGTGCTGGGTGCTCAGTGCTCGGGGTGCTCAGTGCTCAGTGCTCAGGGTCCTGGGTGCTCAGTACTCAGTGTGCTGGGTGCTTAGTACTCAGGGTGCTCAGTGCTCAGTACACAGGGTGCCGTGTGCTCAGTGCTCGGGGTGCTGGGTGCTCAGTGCTCAGTACTCAGGGTGCTGGGTGCTCAGTACTCAGGGTGCTCAGTGCTCGGGGAGCTCAGTGCTCAGTACTCAGGGTGCTAGGTGCTCAGTTCTCAGTGCTCGGGGTCCTGGGTGCTCCGTGCTCGAGGTGCTGGGTGCCCAGTGCTCTGGGTGCTTAGTGCTCAGTACTCAGGGTGCTGGGTGCTCAGTACTCAGGGTGCTCAGTGCTCGGGGTGCTGGGTGCTCAGTACTCAGGGTGCTGGGTTCTCAGTACTCAGGGTGCTGGGTGCTCATTCTCGGGGTGCTGGGTGCTCAGTGCTCGGGTTGCTGGGTGCTCAGTTCTCAGGGTGCTGGGGCTCAGTACTCAGGGTGCTGGGTGCTCAGTACTCAGGGTGCTCAGTGCTCGGGGAGCTCAGTGCTCAGTACTCAGGGTGCTAGGTGCTCAGTACTCAGTGCTCGGGGTCCTGGGTGCTCCGTGCTCGGGGTGCTGGGTGCCCAGTGCTCTGGGTGCTTAGTGCTCAGTACTCAGGGTGCTCAGTGCTCGGGGTGCTGGGTGCTCAGTACTCAGGGTGCTCAGTGCTCAGGGTGCTGGGTGCTCAGTACTCAGGGTGCTGGGGCTCAGTACTCAGGGTGCTGGGTGCTCAGTACTCAGGGTGCTCGGTTCTCAGTACTCAGGGTGCTGGGTGCTCATACTCGGGGTGCTGGGTGCTCAGTGCTCGGGGTACTGGGTGCTCAGTACTCAGGGTGCTGGGGGCTCAGTACTCAGGGTGCTGGGTGCTCAGTACTCAGGGTGATCTGTTCTCAGTACTCAGGGTGCTGGGTGCTCAGTGCTCGGGGTGCTGGGTGCTCAGTACTCGGGGTGCTCAGTGCTCAGTACTCAGGGTGCTGGGTGCTCAGTGCTCGGGGTGCTCCCTGCTCAGTACTCAGGGTGCTGGGTGCTCAGTGCTCCGGGTGCTGGGTGTTCAGTACTCAGGGTGCTGGGTTCTCATTGCTCAGGGTGCTGGGTGCTCAGTGCTCGGGGTGCTGGGTGCTCAGTGCTCAGTACTCAGGGTGCTGGGTGCTCAGTGCTTGGGGTGCTGGGTGCTCAGTGCTCAGTACTCAGGGTGCTGGGTGCTCAGTGCTCAGGGTGCTGTGTGCTCAGTGCTCAGGGTGCTGGGTGCTCAGTGCTCAGGGTGCTGGATACTCATTGCTCAGGGTGCTGGGTGCTCAGTACTCAGGGTGCTGGGTGCTCAGTGCTCAGGGTGCTGGGTGCTCAGTACTCAGGGTGCTGGGTGCTCAGTGCTCGGGGTGCTGGGTGCTCAGTGCTCAGGTTGCTGGGTGCTCAGTCCTCAGGGTGCTGGGTGCTCAGTGCTCGGGGTGCTGGGTGCTCAGTGCTCGGGGTGCTGGGTGCTCAGTGCTCAGGGTGCTGGGTGCTCAGTACTCAGGGTGCTGGGAGCTCAGTGCTCAGGGTGATCGGTGCTCAGTACTCAGGGTGCTCAGTACTCAGGGTGCTGGGTGCTCAGTGCTCGGGGTGCTGGGTGCTCAGTACTCAGGGTGCTGGGTGCTCAGTGCTCGGGGTTCTGGGTGCTCAGTGTTCAGGGTGATCGGTGCTCAGTACTCAGGTTGCTGGATGCACAGTGCTCAGGGTGCTGGGTGCTCAGTACTCAGGGTGCTCAGTTCTCAGGGTGCTGGGTGCTCAGTGCTCGGGGTGCTCGGTGCTCAGTACTCAGGGTGCTGAGTGCTCAGTACTCAGGGTCCTGGGTGCTCAGTACTCAGGGTGCTGGGTGCTCAGTGCTCAGGGTGCTGGGTGAACAGTGCTCAGGGTGCTGGGTGCTCAGTGCTCCGGGTGCTGGGTGCTCAGTGCTCAGGGTGCTCGGTGCTCAGTACTCAGGGTGCTGGGTGCTCAGTGCTCAGGGTGGTGGGTGCTCAGAGCTCGGGGCGCTGGGTGCTCAGTGCTCGGGGTGCTCGGAGCTCAGTACTCAGGGTGCTGGGTGCTCAGTGCTCGGGGTGATCGGTGCTCAGTACTCAGGGTGCTGGGTGCTCAGTGCTCGGGGTGCTCGGTGCTCAGTACGTTGGGTGCTCACTACTCAGGGTGCTGGGTGCTCAGTGCTCAGGGTGCTGTGTGCTCAGTGCTCGGGGTGCTCGGTGCTCAGTACTTTGGGTGCTCACTACTCAGGGTGCTGGGTGCACAGTGCTCAGGGTTCTGGGTGCTCAGTGCTCAGGGTGCTGGGTACTCAGTGCTCAGGGTGGTGGGTGCTCAGTACTCAGGTTGCTGGGTGCTCAGTGCTCGGGGTGCTGGGTGCTCAGTGCTCAGGGTGCTGGGTGCTCAGTACTCGGGGTGCTGGGTGCTCAGTACTCAGGGTGCTGGGTGCTCAGTACTCAGGGTGCTGGGTGCTCAGTGCTCGGGGTGCTGGGTGCTCAGTACTCAGGGTGATGGGTGCTCAGTACTCGGGGTGCTGGGTGCTCAGTACTCAGGGTGCTGGGTGCTCAGTACTCAGGGTGCTGGGTGCTCAGTACTCGGGTGCTGGGTGCTCTGTGCTCGGGGTGCTGGGTGCTCAGTGCTCAGTGCTCTGGGTGCTGGGTGCTCAGTGCTCAGGGTGCTGTGTGCTCAGTGCTCAGGGTGCTGGGTGCTCAGTGCTCAGGGTGCTGGGTACTCAGTGCTCAGGGTGCTGGGTGCTCAGTACTCAGGGTGCTGGGTGCTCAGTACTCAGTGTGCTGGGTGCTCAGTGCTCGGGGTGCTGGGTGCTCAGTGCTAGCGGTGCTGGGTGCTCAGTGCTCGAGGTGCTCAGTACTCAGGGTGCTGTGTGTTCAGTGCTCAGGGTGCTGGGTGCTCAGTACTCAGGGTGCTCGGTGCTTAGTACTCAGGGTCCTGGGTGCTCAGTGCTCAAGGAGTTGGGTGCTCTGTACTCAGGGTGCTCATTGCTCAGGGTGCTGGGTGCTCAGTACTCAGGGTGCTGGCTGCTCAGTGCTCAGGGTGCTCGGTCCTCGGGGCGCTGGGTGCTCAGTGCTCGGGGTGCTCGGAGCTCAGTACCCTGGGTGCTGGGTGCTCAGTGCTCGGGGTGCTCGGTGCTCAGTACTCAGGGTGCTGGGTGCTCAGTGCTCGGGGTGCTCGGCGTGCTCGGTGCTCAGTACGTTGGGTGCTCACTACTCAGGATGCTGGGTGCTCAGTGCTCAGGGTGCTGGGTGCTCAGTGCTCAGGGTGCTGGGTGCTCAGTGCTCGGGGTGCTGGGTGCTCAGTACTCAGGGGGATCTGTTCTCAGTACTCAGGGTGCTGGGTGCTCAGTGCTCGGGGTGCTGGGTGCTCAGTACTCGGGGCGCTCAGTGCTCAGTACTCAGGGTGCTGGGTGCTCAGTGCTCGGGGTGCTCCCTGCTCAGTACTCAGGGTGCTGGGTGCTCAGTGCTCCGGGTGCTGGGTGCTCATTACTCAGGGTGCTGGGTGCTCAGTGCTCAGGGTGCTGGGTGCTCAGTGCTCGGGGTGCTGGGTGCTCAGTGCTCAGTACTCAGGGTGCTGGGTGCTCAGTGCTTGGGGTGCTGGGTGCTCAGTGCTCAGTACTCAGGGTGCTGGGTGCTCAGTGCTCAGGGTGCTGTGTGCTCAGTGCTCAGGGTGCTGGGTGCTCAGTGCTCAGGGTGCTGGGTAGTCATTGCTCAGGGTGCTGGGTGCTCAGTACTCAGGGTGCTGGGTGCTCAGTGCTCAGGGTGCTGGGTGCTCAGTACTCAGGGTACTGGGTGCTCAGTGCTCGGGGTGCTGGGTGCTCAGTGCTCAGGGTGCTGGGTGCTCAGTACTCAGTGTGCTGGGTGCTCAGTGCTCGGGGTGCTGGGTGCTCAGTGCTCGGGGTGCTGGGTGCTCAGTGCTCAGGGTGCTGGGTGCTCAATACTCAGGGTGCTGGGAGCTCAGTGCTCAGGGTGATCCGTGCTCAGTACTCAGGGTGCTCAGTACTCAGGGTGCTGGGTGCTCAGTGCTCGGGGTGCTGGGTGCTCAGTACTCAGGGTGCTGGGTGCTCAGTGCTCGGGGTTCTGGGTGCTCAGTGCTCAGGGTGATCTGTGCTCAGTACTCAGGGTGCTGGGTGCTCAGTCCTCAGGGTGCTCAGTGCTCAGGGTGCTGGGTGCTCAGTGCTCGGGGTGCTCGGTGCTCAGTACTCAGGGTGCTGAGTGCTCAGTACTCAGGGTGCTGGGTGCTCAGTGCTCGGGGTGATCGGTGCGCAGTACTCAGGGTTCTGGGTGCTCAGTGCTCGGGTTGCTCGGTGCTCAGTACGTTGGGTGCTCACTACTCAGGGTGCTGGGTGCTCAGTGCTCAGGGTGCTGGGTGCTCAGTGCTCGGGGTGCTCGGTGCTCAGTACTTTGGGTGCTCAATACTCAGGGTGCTGGGTGCTCAGTGCTCAGGGTGCTGGGTGCTCAGTGCTCAGGGTGGTGGGTGCTCAGTACTCAGGTTGCTGGGTGCTCAGAGCTCGGGGTGCTGGGTGCTCAGTGCTCAGGGTGCTGGGTGCTCAGTAATCGGGGTGCTGGGTGCTCAGTACTCAGGGTGCTGGGTGCTCAGTACTCAGGGTGCTGTGTGCTCAGTGCTCGGGGTGCTGGGTGCTCAGTACTCAGGGTGCTGGGTGCTCAGTACTCGGGGTGCTGGGTGCTCAGTACTCAGGGTGCTGGGTGCTCAGTACTCAGGGTGCTGGGTGCTCAGTACTCGGGTGCTGGGTGCTCTGTGCTGGGGGTGCTGGGTGCTCAGTGCTCAGTGCTCAGGGTGCTGGGTGCTCAGTGCTCATGGTGCTGTGTGCTCAGTGCTCAGGGTGCTGGGTTCTCAGTACTCAGGGTGCTGGGTGCTCAGTACTCAGGGTGCTGGGTGCTCAGTACTCGGGTGCTGGGTGCTCAGTGCTCAGGGTGCTGGGTGCTCAGTGCTCGGGGTGCTGGGTGCTCAGTGCTCAGTACTCAGGGTGCTGGGTGCTCAGTGCTCGGGGTGCTGGGTGCCCAGTGCTCAGTACTCAGGGTGCTGGGTGCTCAGTGCTCAGGGTGCTGGGTGCTGGGTGCTCAGTGCTCAGGGTGCTGGATGCTCAGTGCTCAGGGTGCTGGGTACTCAGTGCTCAGGGTGCTGGGTGTTCAGTACTCAGGGTGCTGGGTGCTCAGTGCTCAGGGTGCTAGGTGCTCAGTGCTCGGGGTGCTGGGTGCTCAGTGCTCGGGATGCTGGGTGCTCAGTGCTCAGGGTGCTGGGTGCTCAGTACTCAGGGTGCTGGGTGCTCAGTGCTCGAGGTGCTCAGTACTCAGGGTGCTGTATGTTCAGTGCTCAGGGTGCTGGGTGCTCAGTACTCAGGGTGCTCGGTGCTTAGTACTCAGGGTGCTGGGTGCTCAGTACTCCGGGTGCTGGGTGCTCAGTGCTCAGGGTGCTCAGTGCTCAGTGCTCAGGGTTCTGGGTGTTCAGTACTCAGGGTGCTGGGTGCTCAGTACTCAGGGTGCTGTGTGCTCACTGCTCAGAGTGGTGGGTGCTCAGTACTCAGGCTGCTCGGTGCTCAGTGCTCAGGGTGCTGGGTGCTCAGTACTCAGGGTGCTGGGTGCTCAGTACTCAGGGTGCTGGGTGCTCAGTGCTCAGGGTGCTGGGTACTCAGTGCTCAGGTTGCTCGGTGCTCAGTACTCGGGGAGATCGGTGCTCAGTACACAGGGTGCTCAGTACTAAGGGTGCTGGGTGCTCAGTGCTCGGGGTGCTGGGTGCTCAGTACTCAGGGTGCTGGGTGCTCAGTGCTCAGGGTGCTGGGTGCTCAGTGCTCAGCGTGATCGGTGCTCAGTACTCAGGGTGCTCAGTACTAAGGGTGCTGGGTGCTCAGTGCTCGGGGTGCTGGGTGCTCAGTACTCAGGGTGCTGGGTGCTCAGTGCTCAGGGTGCTCGGTGCTCAGTACTCGGGGTGCTGGGTGCTCATTCTCGGGGTGCTGGGTGCTCAGTGCTCGGGGTGCTGGGTGCTCATTACTCAGGGTGCTGGGTGCTCAGTTCTCAGGGTGCTGGGTGCTCAGTACTCAGGGTGCTGGGTGCTCAGTGCTCAGGGTGCTGGGTGCTCTGTACTCAGGGTGCTGGGTGCTCAGTGCTCAGGGTGCTGGGTGCTCAGTACTCAGGGTGCTGGGTGCTCAGTGCTCAGGGTGCTGGGTGCTCAGTACTCAGGGTGCTGGGAGCTCAGTGCCCAGGGTGATCGGTGCTCAGTACTCAGGGTGCTCAGTACTCAGGGTGCTGGGTGCTCAGTGCTCGGGTTGCTCGGTGCTCAGTACGTTGGGTGCTCACTACTCAGGGTGCTGGGTGCTCAGTGCTCAGGGTGCTGGGTGCTCAGTGCTCGGGGTGCTCGGTGCTCAGTACTTTGGGTGCTCAATACTCAGGGTGCTGGGTGCTCAGTGCTCAGGGTGCTGGGTGCTCAGTGCTCAGGGTGGTGGGTGCTCCGTACTCAGGTTGCTGGGTGCTCAGAGCTCGGGGTGCTGGGTGCTCAGTGCTCAGGGTGCTGGGTGCTCAGTACTCGGGGTGCTGGGTGCTCAGTACTCAGGGTGCTGGGTGCTCAGTACTCAGGGTGCTGTGTGCTCAGTGCTCGGGGTGCTGGGTGCTCAGTACTCAGGGTGCTGGGTGCTCAGTACTCGGGGTGCTGGGTGCTCAGTACTCAGGGTGCTGGGTGCTCAGTACTCAGGGTGCTGGGTGCTCAGTACTCGGGTGCTGGGTGCTCTGTGCTCGGGGTGCTGGGTGCTCAGTGCTCAGTGCTCAGGGTGCTGGGTGCTCAGTGCTCATGGTGCTGTGTGCTCAGTGCTCAGGGTGCTGGGTGCTCAGTACTCAGGGTGCTGGGTGCTCAGTACTCAGGGTGCTGGGTGCTCAGTACTCGGGTGCTGGGTGCTCAGTGCTCAGGGTGCTGGGTGCTCAGTGCTCGGGGTGCTGGGTGCCCAGTGCTCAGTACTCAGGGTGCTGGGTGCTCAGTGCTCAGGGTGCTGGGTGCTGGGTGCTCAGTGCTCAGGGTGCTGGATGCTCAGTGCTCAGGGTGCTGGGTACTCAGTGCTCAGGGTGCTGGGTGTTCAGTACTCAGGGTGCTGGGTGCTCAGTGCTCAGGGTGCTAGGTGCTCAGTGCTCGGGGTGCTGGGTGCTCAGTGCTCGGGATGCTGGGTGCTCAGTGCTCAGGGTGCTGGCTGCTCAGTACTCAGGGTGCTGGGTGCTCAGTGCTCGAGGTGCTCAGTACTCAGGGTGCTGTATGTTCAGTGCTCAGGGTGCTGGGTGCTCAGTACTCAGGGTGCTCGGTGCTTAGTACTCAGGGTGCTGGGTGCTCAGTACTCCGGGTGCTGGGTGCTCAGTGCTCAGGGTGCTCAGTGCTCAGTGCTCAGGGTTCTGGGTGTTCAGTACTCAGGGTGCTGGGTGCTCAGTACTCAGGGTGCTGTGTGCTCACTGCTCAGAGTGGTTTGTGCTCAGTACTCAGGCTGCTCGGTGCTCAGTGCTCAGGGTGCTGGGTGCTCAGTACTCAGGGTGCTGGGTGCTCAGTACTCAGGGTGCTGGGTGCTCAGTGCTCAGGGTGCTGGGTACTCAGTGCTCAGGTTGCTCGGTGCTCAGTACTCGGGGAGATCGGTGCTCAGTACACAGGGTGCTCAGTACTAAGGGTGCTGGGTGCTCAGTGCTCGGGGTGCTGGGTGCTCAGTACTCAGGGTGCTGGGTGCTCAGTGCTCAGGGTGCTGGGTGCTCAGTGCTCAGCGTGATCGGTGCTCAGTACTCAGGGTGCTCAGTACTAAGGGTGCTGGGTGCTCAGTGCTCGGGGTGCTGGGTGCTCAGTACTCAGGGTGCTGGGTGCTCAGTGCTCAGGGTGCTCGGTGCTCAGTACTCGGGGTGCTGGGTGCTCAGTGCTCGGGGTGCTGGGTGCTCATTACTCAGGGTGCTGGGTGCTCAGTTCTCAGGGTGCTGGGTGCTCAGTACTCAGGGTGCTGGGTGCTCAGTGCTCAGGGTGCTGGGTGCTCTGTACTCAGGGTGCTGGGTGCTCAGTGCTCAGGGTGCTGGGTGCTCAGTACTCAGGGTGCTGGGTGCTCAGTGCTCAGGGTGCTGGGTGCTCAGTACTCAGGGTGCTGGGAGCTCAGTGCCCAGGGTGATCGGTGCTCAGTACTCAGGGTGCTCAGTACTCAGGGTGCTGGGTGCTCAGTGCTCGGGGTGCTGGGTGCTCAGTGCTCAGGGTGATCGGTGCTCAGTACTCAGTGTGCTGGGTGCTCAGTGCTCAGGGTGCTGGGTGCTCAGTCCTCAGGGTGATCGGTGCTCAGTACTCAGGGTGCTTGGTGCTCAGTGCTCAGTGCTCAGGGTGCTGGGTGCTCAGTGCTCAGGGTGCTGGTTGCTCAGTACTCAGGGTGCTGGGTGCTCAGTACTCAGGATGCTGGGTGCTCAGTGCTCAGGGTGCTTGGTGCTCAGTACTCAGGGTGCTGGGTGATCAGTGCTCGGGGTGCTGGGTGCTCAGTGCTCAGGGTGCTGGGTGCTCAGTGCTCAGGGTGCTGGGTGCTCAGTGCTCGGGGTGCTCGGTGCTCAGTACTCAAGGTGCTGGGTGCTCAGTGCTCAGGGTGCTGGGTGCTCAGTGCTCGGGGTGCTGGGTGCTCAGTACTCAGGGTGCTGGGTGCTCAATGCTCGGGGTGCTCGGTGGTCAGTACGTTGGGTGCTCAGTCCTCAGGGTGCTGGGTGCTCAGTGCTCGGGGTGCTCAGTGCTCAGTGCTCAGGGTCCTGGGTGCTCAGTGCTCGGGGTGCTGGGTGCTCAGTTCTCAGTACTCAGCGTGCTGGGTGCTCAGTGCTCGGGGTGCTGGGTGCTCAGTACTCAGCGTGCTGGGTGCTCAGTACTCAGGGTGCTGGGTGCTCAGTGCTCAGGGTACTGGGTGCTCAGTGCTCAGGGTGCTGTGTGCTCAGTGATCGGGGTCCTGGGTGCTCAGTACTCAGCGTGCTCAGTGCTCAGGGAGCTTGGTGCTCAGTACTCAGGGTGCTAGGTGCTCAGTACTCAGTGCTCGGGTTCCTGGGTGCGCCGTGCTCGTGGTGCTGGGTGCCCAGTGCTCTGGGTGCTTAGTGCTCAGTACTCAGGGTGCTGGGTGCTCAGTACTCAGGGTGCTCAGTGCTCAAGGTGCTGGGTGCTCAGTACTCAGGGTGCTGGGGGCTCAGTACTCAGGGTGCTGGGTGCTCAGTACTCAGGGTGATCTGTTCTCAGTACTCAGGGTGCTGGGTGCTCAGTGCTCGGGGTGCTGGGTGCTCAGTACTCGGGGTGCTCAGTGCTCAGTACTCAGGGTGCTGGGTGCTCAGTGCTCGGGGTGCTCCCTGCTCAGTTCTCAGGGTGCTGGGTGCTCAGTGCTCCGGCTGCTGGGTGTTCAGTACTCAGGGTGCTGGGTTCTCAGTGCTCAGGGTGCTGGGTGCTCAGTGCTCGGGGTGCTGGGTGCTCAGTGCTCAGTACTCAGGGTGCTGGGTGCTCAGTGCTTGGGGTGCTGGGTGCTCAGTGCTCAGTACTCAGGGTGCTGGGTGCTCAGTGCTCAGGGTGCTGTGTGCTCAGTGCTCAGGGTGCTGGGTGCTCAGTGCTCAGGGTGCTGGGTACTCATTGCTCAGGGTTCTGGGTGCTCAGTACTCAGGGTGCTGGGTGCTCAGTGCTCAGGGTGCTGGGTGCTCAGTACTCAGGGTGCTGGGTGCTCAGTGTTCGGGGTGCTGGCTGCTCAGTGCTCAGGGTGCTGGGTGCTCAGTGCTCGGGGTGCTGGGTGCTCAGTACTCAGGGTGCTGGGTCCTCAGTGCTCGGGGTTCTGGGTGCTCAGTGCTCAGGGTGATCGGTGCTCAGTACTCAGGTTGCTGGATGCTCAGTGCTCAGGGTGCTGGGTGCTCAGTCCTCAGGGTGCTCAGTGCTCAGGGTGCTGGGTGCTCAGTGCTCGGGGTGCTCGGTGCTCAGTGCTCAGGGTGCTGAGTGCTCAGTACTCAGGGTGCTGGGTGCTCAGTACTCAGGGTGCTGGGTGCTCAGTGCTCAGGGTGCTGGGTGAACAGTGCTCAGGGTGCTGGGTGCTCAGTGCTCCGGGTGCTGGGTGCTCAGTGCTCAGGGTGCTGGGTGCTCAGTACTCAGGGTGCTGGGTGCTCAGTGCTCAGGGTGGTGGGTGCTCAGAGCTCGGGGCGCTGGGTGCTCAGTGCTCGGGGTGCTCGGAGCTCAGTACTCAGGGTGCTGGGTGCTCAGTGCTCGGGGTGATCGGTGCTCAGTACTCAGGGTGCTGGGTGCTCAGTGCTCGGGGTGCTCGGTGCTCAGTACGTTGGGTGCTCACTACTCAGGGTGCTGGGTGCTCAGTGCTCAGGGCGCTGTGTGCTCAGTGCTCGGGGTGCTCGGTGCTCAGTACTTTGGGTGCTCACTACTCAGGGTGCTGGGTGCACAGTGCTCAGGGTGCTGGGTGCTCAGTGCTCAGGGTGCTGGGTGCTCAGTGCTCAGGGTGGTGGGTGCTCAGTACTCAGGTTGCTGGGTGCTCAGTGCTCGGGGTGCTGGGTGCTCAGTGCTCAGGGTGCTGGGTGCTAAGTACTCGGGGTGCTGGGTGCTCAGTACTCAGGGTGCTGGGTGCTCAGTACTCAGGGTGCTGGTTGCTCAGTGCTCGGGGTGCTGGGTGCTCAGTACTCAGGGTGATGGGTGCTCAGTACTCGGGGTGCTGGGTGCTCAGTACTCAGGGTGCTGGGTGCTCAGTACTCAGGGTGCTGGGTGCTCAGTACTCGGGTGCTGGGTGCTCTGTGCTCGGGGTGCTGGGTGCTCAGTGCTCAGTGCTCTGGGTGCTGGGTGCTCAGTGCTCAGGGTGCTGTGTGCTCAGTGCTCAGGGTGCTGGGTGATCAGTGCTCAGGGTGCTGGGTACTCAGTGCTCAGGGTGATGGGTGCTCAGTACTCAGGGTGCTGGGTGCTCAGTACTCAGTGTGCTGGGTGCTCAGTGCTCGGGGTGCTGGGTGCTCAGTGCTCAGGGTGCTGGGTGCTCAGTGCTAGCGGTGCTGGGTGCTCAGTGCTCGAGGTGCTCAGTACTCAGGGTGCTGTGTTTTCAGTGCTCAGGGTGCTGGGTGCTCAGTACTCAGGGTGCTCGGTGCTTAGTACTCAGGGTGCTGGGTGCTCAGTGCTCAAGGAGTTGGGTGCTCAGTACTCAGGGTGCTCATTGCTCAGGGTGCTGGGTGCTCAGTGCTCAGGGTGCTTGGTGCTCAGTACTCAGGGTGCTGGGTGATCAGTGCTCGGGCTGCTGGGTGCTCAGTGCTCAGGGAGCTTGGTGCTCAGTACTCAGGGTGCTAGGTGCTCAGTACTCAGTGCTCGGGTTCCTGGGTGCGCCGTGCTCGTGGTGCTGGGTGCCCAGTGCTCTGGGTGCTTAGTGCTCAGTACTCAGGGTGCTGGGTGCTCAGTACTCAGGGTGCTCAGTGCTCAAGGTGCTGGGTGCTCAGTACTCAGGGTGCTGGGGGCTCAGTACTCAGGGTGCTGGGTGCTCAGTACTCAGGGTGATCTGTTCTCAGTACTCAGGGTGCTGGGTGCTCAGTGCTCGGGGTGCTGGGTGCTCAGTACTCGGGGTGCTCAGTGCTCAGTACTCAGGGTGCTGGGTGCTCAGTGCTCGGGGTGCTCCCTGCTCAGTTCTCAGGGTGCTGGGTGCTCAGTGCTCCGGCTGCTGGGTGTTCAGTACTCAGGGTGCTGGGTTCTCAGTGCTCAGGGTGCTGGGTGCTCAGTGCTCGGGGTGCTGGGTGCTCAGTGCTCAGTACTCAGGGTGCTGGGTGCTCAGTGCTTGGGGTGCTGGGTGCTCAGTGCTCAGTACTCAGGGTGCTGGGTGCTCAGTGCTCAGGGTGCTGTGTGCTCAGTGCTCAGGGTGCTGGGTGCTCAGTGCTCAGGGTGCTGGGTACTCATTGCTCAGGGTTCTGGGTGCTCAGTACTCAGGGTGCTGGGTGCTCAGTGCTCAGGGTGCTGGGTGCTCAGTACTCAGGGTGCTGGGTGCTCAGTGTTCGGGGTGCTGGCTGCTCAGTGCTCAGGGTGCTGGGTGCTCAGTGCTCGGGGTGCTGGGTGCTCAGTACTCAGGGTGCTGGGTGCTCAGTGCTCGGGGTTCTGGGTGCTCAGTGCTCAGGGTGATCGGTGCTCAGTACTCAGGTTGCTGGATGCTCAGTGCTCAGGGTGCTGGGTGCTCAGTCCTCAGGGTGCTCAGTGCTCAGGGTGCTGGGTGCTCAGTGCTCGGGGTGCTCGGTGCTCAGTGCTCAGGGTGCTGAGTGCTCAGTACTCAGGGTGCTGGGTGCTCAGTACTCAGGGTGCTGGGTGCTCAGTGCTCAGGGTGCTGGGTGAACAGTGCTCAGGGTGCTGGGTGCTCAGTGCTCCGGGTGCTGGGTGCTCAGTGCTCAGGGTGCTGGGTGCTCAGTACTCAGGGTGCTGGGTGCTCAGTGCTCAGGGTGGTGGGTGCTCAGAGCTCGGGGCGCTGGGTGCTCAGTGCTCGGGGTGCTCGGAGCTCAGTACTCAGGGTGCTGGGTGCTCAGTGCTCGGGGTGATCGGTGCTCAGTACTCAGGGTGCTGGGTGCTCAGTGCTCGGGGTGCTCGGTGCTCAGTACGTTGGGTGCTCACTACTCAGGGTGCTGGGTGCTCAGTGCTCAGGGCGCTGTGTGCTCAGTGCTCGGGGTGCTCGGTGCTCAGTACTTTGGGTGCTCACTACTCAGGGTGCTGGGTGCACAGTGCTCAGGGTGCTGGGTGCTCAGTGCTCAGGGTGCTGGGTGCTCAGTGCTCAGGGTGGTGGGTGCTCAGTACTCAGGTTGCTGGGTGCTCAGTGCTCGGGATGCTGGGTGCTCAGTGCTCAGGGTGCTGGGTGCTAAGTACTCGGGGTGCTGGGTGCTCAGTACTCAGGGTGCTGGGTGCTCAGTACTCAGGGTGCTGGTTGCTCAGTGCTCGGGGTGCTGGGTGCTCAGTACTCAGGGTGATGGGTGCTCAGTACTCGGGGTGCTGGGTGCTCAGTACTCAGGGTGCTGGGTGCTCAGTACTCAGGGTGCTGGGTGCTCAGTACTCGGGTGCTGGGTGCTCTGTGCTCGGGGTGCTGGGTGCTCAGTGCTCAGTGCTCTGGGTGCTGGGTGCTCAGTGCTCAGGGTGCTGTGTGCTCAGTGCTCAGGGTGCTGGGTGATCAGTGCTCAGGGTGCTGGGTACTCAGTGCTCAGGGTGATGGGTGCTCAGTACTCAGGGTGCTGGGTGCTCAGTACTCAGTGTGCTGGGTGCTCAGTGCTCGGGGTGCTGGGTGCTCAGTGCTCAGGGTGCTGGGTGCTCAGTGCTAGCGGTGCTGGGTGCTCAGTGCTCGAGGTGCTCAGTACTCAGGGTGCTGTGTTTTCAGTGCTCAGGGTGCTGGGTGCTCAGTACTCAGGGTGCTCGGTGCTTAGTACTCAGGGTGCTGGGTGCTCAGTGCTCAAGGAGTTGGGTGCTCAGTACTCAGGGTGCTCATTGCTCAGGGTGCTGGGTGCTCAGTACTCAGGGTGCTGGGTGCTCAGTGCTCAGGGTGCTCGGTGCTCGGGGCGCTGGGTGCTCAGTGCTCGGGGTGCTCGGAGCTCAGTACCCTGGGTGCTGGGTGCTCAGTGCTCGGGGTGCTCGGTGCTCAGTACTCAGGGTGCTGGGTGCTCAGTGCTCGGGGTGCTCGGGGTGCTCGGTGCTCAGTACGTTGGGTGCTCACTACTCAGGGTGCTGGGTGCTCAGTGCTCAGGGTGCTGGGTGCTCAGTGCTCAGGGTGCTGGGTGCTCAGTGCTCGGGGTGCTGGGTGCTCAGTACTCAGGGTGATCTTTTCTCAGTACTCAGGGTGCTGGGTGCTCAGTGCTCGGGGTGCTGGGTGCTCAGTACTCGGGGCGCTCAGTGCTCAGTACTCAGGGTGCTGGGTGCTCAGTGCTCGGGGTGCTCCCTGCTCAGTACTCAGGGTGCTGGGTGCTCAGTGCTCCGGGTGCTGGGTGCTCAGTACTCAGGGTGCTGGGTGCTCAGTGCTCAGGGTGCTGGGTGCTCAGTGCTCGGGGTGCTGGGTGCTCAGTGCTCAGTACTCAGGGTGCTGGGTGCTCAGTGCTTGGGGTGCTGGGTGCTCAGTGCTCAGTACTCAGGGTGCTGGGTGCTCAGTGTTCAGGGTGCTGTGTGCTCAGTGCTCAGGGTGCTGGGTGCTCAGTGCTCAGGGTGCTGGGTAGTCATTGCTCAGGGTGCTGGGTGCTCAGTACTCAGGGTGCTGGGTGCTCAGTGCTCAGGGTGCTGGGTGCTCAGTACTCAGGGTACTGGGTGCTCAGTGCTCAGGATGCTGGGTGCTCAGTGCTCAGGGTGCTGGGTGCTCAGTACTCAGTGTGCTGGGTGCTCAGTGCTCGGGGTGCTGGGTGCTCAGTGCTCGCAGTGCTGGGTGCTCAGTGCTCAGGGTGCTGGGTGCTCAGTACTCAGGGTGCTGGGAGCTCAGTGCTCAGGGTGATCGGTGCTCAGTACTCAGGGTGCTCAGTACTCAGGGTGCTGGGTGCTCAGTGCTCGGGGTGCTGGGTGCTCAGTACTCAGGGTGCTGGGTGCTCAGTGCTCGGGGTTCTGGGTGCTCAGTGCTCAGGGTGATCGGTGCTCAGTACTCAGGGTGCTGGATGCTCAGTGTTCAGGGTGCTGGGTGCTCAGTCCTCAGGGTGCTCAGTGCTCAGGGTGCTGGGTGCTCAGTGCTCGGGGTGCTCGGTGCTCAGTACTCAGGGTGCTGAGTGTTCAGTACTCAGGGTGCTGGGTGCTCAGTGCTCGGGGTGAACGGTGCTCAGTACTCAGGGTGCTGGGTGCTCAGTGCTCGGGGTGCTCGGTGCTCAGTACGTTGGGTGCTCACTACTCAGGGTGCTGGGTGCTCAGTGCTCAGGGTGCTGGGTGCTCAGTGCTCGGGGTGCTCGGTGCTCAGTATTTTGGGTGCTCACTACTCAAGGTGCTGGGTGCTCAGTGCTCACGGTGCTGGGTGCTCAGTGCTCAGGGTGCTGGGTGCTCAGTGCTCAGGGTGGTGGGTGCTCAGTACTCAGGTTGCTGGGTGCTCAGTGCTCGGGGTGCTGGGTGCTCAGTGCTCAGGGTGCTGGGTGCTCAGTACTCGGGGTGCTGGGTGCTCAGTACTCAGGGTGCTGGGTGCTCAGTACTCAGGGTGCTGTGTGCTCAGTGCTCGGGGTGCTGGGTGCTCAGTACTCAGGGTGCTGGGTGCTCAGTACTCGGGGTGCTGGGTGCTCAGTACTCAGGGTGCTGGGTGCTCAGTACTCAGGGTGCTGGGTGCTCAGTACTCGGGTGCTGGGTGCTCTGTGCTCGGGGTGCTGGGTGCTCAGTGCTCAGTGCTCAGGGTGCTGGGTGCTCAGTGCTCATGGTGCTGTGTGCTCAGTGCTCAGGGTGCTGGGTGCTCAGTACTCAGGGTGCTGGGTGCTCAGTACTCAGGGTGCTGGGTGCTCAGTACTCGGGTGCTGGGTGCTCAGTGCTCAGGGTGCTGGGTGCTCAGTGCTCGGGGTGCTGGGTGCTCAGTGCTCAGTACTCAGGGTGCTGGGTGCTCAGTGCTCGGGGTGCTGGGTGCCCAGTGCTCAGTACTCAGGGTGCTGGGTGCTCAGTGCTCAGGGTGCTGGGTGCTGGGTGCTCAGTGCTCAGGGTGCTGGATGCTCAGTGCTCAGGGTGCTGGGTACTCAGTGCTCAGGGTGCTGGGTGTTCAGTACTCAGGGTGCTGGGTGCTCAGTGCTCAGGGTGCTAGGTGCTCAGTGCTCGGGGTGCTGGGTGCTCAGTGCTCGGGATGCTGGGTGCTCAGTGCTCAGGGTGCTGGGTGCTCAGTACTCAGGGTGCTGGGTGCTCAGTGCTCGAGGTGCTCAGTACTCAGGGTGCTGTATGTTCAGTGCTCAGGGTGCTGGGTGCTCAGTACTCAGGGTGCTCGGTGCTTAACACTCAGGGTGCTGGGTGCTCAGTACTCCGGGTGCTGGGTGCTCAGTGCTCAGGGTGCTCAGTGCTCAGTGCTCAGGGTTCTGGGTGTTCAGTACTCAGGGTGCTGGGTGCTCAGTACTCAGGGTGCTGTGTGCTCACTGCTCAGAGTGGTGGGTGCTCAGTACTCAGGGTGCTAGGTGCTCAGTGCTCGGGGTGCTGGGTACTCAGTGCTCAGGGTGCTGGGTGTTCAGTACTCAGGGTGCTGGGTGCTCAGTGCTCAGGGTGCTAGGTGCTCAGTGCTCGGGGTGCTGGGTGCTCAGTGCTCGGGATGCTGGGTGCTCAGTACTAAGGGTGCTGGGTGCTCAGTGCTCGGGGTGCTGGCTGCTCAGTACTCAGGGTGCTGGGTGCTCAGTGCTCAGGGTGCTGGGAGCTCAGTGCTCAGGGTGATCGGTGCTCAGTACTCAGGTTGCTCAGTACTAAGGCTGCTGGGTGCTCAGTGCTCGGGGTGCTGGGTGCTCAGTACTCAGGGTGCTGGGTGCTCAGTGCTCAGGGTGCTCGGTGCTCAGTACTCGGGGTGCTGGGTGCTTATTCTCGGGGTGCTGGGTGCTCAGTGCTCGGGGTGCTGGGTGCTCATTACTCAGGGTGCTGGGTGCTCAGTTCTCAGGGTGCTGGGTGCTCAGTACTCAGGGTGCTGGGTGCTCAGTGCTCAGGGTGCTGGGTGCTCAGTACTCAGGGTGCTGGGTGCTCAGTGCTCAGGGTGCTGGGTGCTCAGTACTCAGGGTGCTGGGTGCTCAGTGCTCAGGGTGCTGGGTGCTCAGTACTCAGGGTGCTGGGAGCTCAGTGCCCAGGGTGATCGGTGCTCAGTACTCAGGGTGCTCAGTACTCAGGGTGCTGGGTGCTCAGTGCTCGGGGTGCTGGGTGCTCAGTGCTCAGGGTGCTTGATGCTCAGTACTCAGGGTGCTGGGTGCTCAGTGCTCAGGGTGCTGGGTGCTCAGTGCTCAGGGTGCTTGATGCTCAGTACTCAGGGTGCTGGGTGCTCAGTGCTCGGGGCGCTTGGTGCTCAGTGCTCGGGGTGCTGTGTGCTCAGTACTCAGGGTGCTGGGTGCTCAGTACTCAGGGTGCTGGGTGCTCAGTACTCGGGGTGTTGGGTGCTCAGTGCTCAGCGTGCTGGGTGCTCAGTACTCACGGTGCTCGGTGCTCAGTGCTTGGGGTGCTGGGTTCTCAGTACTCAGGGGGCTGGGTGCTCAGTGCTCAGGGTGCTGGGTGCTCAGTGCTCGGGGTGCTCAGTGCTCAGTGCTCAGGGTCCTGGGTGCTCAGTGCTCGGGGTGCTCAGTGCTCAGTGCTCAGGGTCCTGGGTTCTCAGTACTCAAGGTGCTGGGTGCTTAGTACTCAGGGTGCTCAGTGCTCAGTACACAGGGTGCTGGGTGCTCAGTGCTCGGGGTGCTGGGTGCTCAGTGCTCAGTACTCAGGGTGCTGGGTGCTCAGTGCTCGGGGTGCTGGGTGCTCAGTACTCAGCGTGCTGGGTGCTCAGTACTCAGGGTGCTGGGTGCTCAGTGCTCAGGGTGCTGGGTGCTCAGTGCTCAGGGTGCTGTGTGCTCAGTGATCGGGGTCCTGGGTGCTCAGTACTCAGCGTGCTCAGTGCTCAGGGAGCTTGGTGCTCAGTACTCAGGGTGCTAGGTGCTCAGTACTCAGTGCTCGGGGTCCTGGGTGCGCCGTGCTCGTGGTGCTGGGTGCCCAGTGCTCTGGGTGCTTAGTGCTCAGTACTCAGGGTGCTGGGTGCTCAGTACTCAGGGTGCTCAGTGCTCAAGGTGCTGGGTGCTCAGTACTCAGGGTACTGGGTTCTCAGTACTCAGGGTGCTGGGTGCTCATTCTCGGGTTGCTGGGTGCTCAGTGCTCGGGGTGCTGGGTGCTCAGTACTCAGGGTGCTGGGGCTCAGTACTCAGGGTGCTGGGTGCTCAGTACTCAGGGTGCTCGGTTCTCAGTACTCAGGGTGCTGGGTGCTCATACTCGGGGTGCTGGGTGCTCAGTGCTCGGGGTGCTGGGTGCTCAGTACTCAGGGTGCTGGGGGCTCAGTACTCAGGGTGCTGGGTGCTTAGTACTCAGGGTGCTCAGTGCTCAGTACACAGGGTGCTGGGTGCTAAGTGCTCAGGGTGCTGGGTGCTCAGTATTCAGGGTGCTCAGTACTCAGGGTGCTGGGTGCTCAGTACTCAGGGTTCTCAGTACTCAGGGTGCTGGGTGCTCAGTGCTCAGGGTGCTGGGTGCTCAGTGCTCAGGGTCCTGGGTGCTCAGTACTCAGGGTGCTGGGTGCTTAGTACTCAGGGTGCTCAGTGCTCAGTACACAGGGTGCTGGGTGCTCAGTGCTCGGGGTGCTGGGTGCTCAGTGCTCAGTACTCAGGGTGCTGGTTGCTCAGTGCTCGGGGTGCTGGGTGATCAGTGCTCAGTGTGCTGGGTGCTCAGTGCTCAGGGTGCTGGGTGCTCAGTCCTCGGGGTGCTGGGTGCTCAGTACTCAGGGTGCTGGGTGCTCAGTGCTCAGGGTGCTGGGTGCTCAGTGCTCGGGGCGCTGGGTGCTCAGTGCTCCGGGTGCTCGGAGCTCAGTACTCAGGGTGCTGGGTGCTCAGTGCTCGGGGTGATCGGTGCTCAGTAGTCAGGGTGCTGGGTGCTCAGTGCTCGGGGTGCTCGGTGCTCAGTACGTTGGGTGCTCACTACTCAGGGTGCTGGGTGCTCAGTGCTCAGGGTGCTGGGTGCTCAGTGCTCAGGGTGCTGGGTGCTCAGTGCTCAGGGTGCTGGGTGCTCAGTACTCAGGGTGCTGGGTGTTCAGTGCTCGGGGTGCTGGGTGCTCAGTGCTCAGTGCTCAGGGTGCTGGGTGTTCAGTACTCAGGGTGCTGGGTGCTCAGTAATCAGGGTGCTGGGTGCTCAGTGCTCAGGGTGCTGGGTGCTCAGTACTCGGGATGCTCGGTGCTCAGTGCTCAGGGTGCTCCATGCTCAGTACTCAGGGTGGTGGGTGCTCAGTACTCAGGGTGCTGGGTGCTCAGTGCTCAGGGTGCTGGGTACTCAGTGCTCAGGGTGCTCGGTGCTCAGTACATGGGGTGCTGGGTGCTCATTCTCGGTGTGCTGGGTACTCAGTGCTCGGGGTGCTGGGTGCTCAGTACTTAGGGTGCTGGGTGCTCAGTGCTCAGGGTGCTGGGTGCTCAGTACTCAGGGTGCTGAGTGCTCAGTGCTCAGGGTGCTGGGTGCTCAGTACTCAGGGTGCTGGGTGCTCAGTGCTCAGGGTGCTGGGTGCTCAGTACTCAAGGTGCTGGGAGCTCAGTGCTCAGGGTGATTGGTGCTCAGTACTCAGGGTGCTCAGTACTCAGGGTGCTGGGGTGCTCAGTGCTCGGGGTGCTGGGTGCTCAGTGCTCAGGGTGATCGGTGCTCAGTACTCAGGGTGCTGGGTGCTCAGTACTCAGGGTGCTGGGTGCTCAGTCCTCAGGGTGATCGGTGCTCAGTACTCAGGGTGCTGGGTGCTCAGTCCTCAGGGTGATCGGTGCTCAGTACTCAGGGTGCTGGGTGCTCAGTGCTCGAGGTGCTGGGTGCTCAGTGCTCAGTGCTCAGGGTGCTGGGTGCTCAGTACTCAGGGTGCTGGGTGCTCAGTGCTCAGGGTGCTTGGTGCTCAGTACTCAGGGTGCTGGGTGATCAGTGCTCGGGCTGCTGGGTGCTCAGTGCTCAGAGTGCTGGGTGCTCAGTACTCAGGGTGCTGGGTGCTCAGTGCTCGGGGTGCTCGGTGCTCAGTACTCGGGGTGCTGGGTGCTCAGTGCTCGGGGTGCTGGGTGCTCAGTACTCGGGGAGCTGGGTGCTCAGTGCTCAGGGTGCTCAGTGCTCAGTACTCAGTGCTCAGGGTGCTCAGTGCTCAGTGCTCAGGGTGCTGTGTGTTCAGTACTCAGGGTGCTGGGTGCTCAGTACTCAGGGTGCTGGGTGCTCAGTGCTCGGGGTGATCGGTGCTCAGTACTCAGGGTGCTGGGTGCTCAGTGCTCGGGGTGCTCGGTGCTCAGTACGTTGGGTGCTCACTACTCAGGGTGCTGGGTGCTCAGTGCTCAGGGTGCTGTGTGCTCAGTGCTCAGGGTGCTGGGTGCTCAGTGCTCAGTGTGCTGGGTGCTCAGTACTCAGGATGCTGTGTGCTCAGTGCTCGGGGTACTGGGTGCTCAGTGCTCAGTGTGCTGGGTGCTCAGTACTAAGGTTGCTGGGTGCTCAGAACTCGGGGTGCTGGTTGCTCAGTACTCAGGGTGCTGGGTGCTCAGTACTCAGGGTGCTGGGTGCTCAGTACTCGGGTGCTGGGTGCTCAGTGCTCAGGGTGCTGGGTGCTCAGTGCTCGGTGTGCTGGGTGCTCAGTGCTCAGTACTCAGGTTGCTGGGTGCACAGTGCTCGGGGTGCTGGGTGCTCAGTGCTCAGTACTCAGGGTGCTCTGTGCTCAGTCCTCAGGGTGCTCTGTGCTCAGTGCTCAGGGTGCTGTGTGCTCAGTGCTCAGGGTGCTGGGTGCTCAGTGCTCAGGGTGCTATGTCCTCAGTGCTCAGGGTGCTGGGTGCTCAGTACTCAGGGTGCTGGGTGCTCAGTACTCAGGGTGCTGGGTGCTCAATGCTCGGGGTGCTGGGTGCTCAGTGCTCGCGGTGCTGGGTGCTCAGTTCTCGGGGTGCTCGGAGCTCAGTACTCAGGGTGCTGGGTGCTCAGTGCTCGGGGTGTTCGGTGCTCAGTAGTCAGGGTGCTGGGTGCTCATTGCTCGGGGTGCTCGGTGCTCAGTACGTTGGGTGCTCACTACTCAGGGTGCTGGGTGCTCAGTGCTGAGGGTGCTGGGTGCTCAGTGTTGAGGGTGCTGGGTGCTCAGTGCTCAGGGTGCTGGGTGCACAGTACTCAGGGTGCTGGGTGCTCAGTGCTCGGGGTGCTGGGTGCTCAGTGCTCAGTGCTCAGGGTGCTGGGTGTTCAGTACTCAGGGTGCTGGATGCTCAGTACTCAGGGTGATGGGTGCTCAGTGCTCAGGGTTCTGGGTGCTCAGTACTCGGGGTGCTGGGTGCTCAGTGCTCAGGGTGCTGGGTACTCAGTGCTAAGGGTGCTCAGTACATGGGGTGCTGGGTGCTCATTCTCGGGGTGCTGGGTGCTCAGTGCTCGGGGTGCTGGGTGCTCAGTACTCAGGGTGCTGGGTGCTCAGTGCTCGGGGTGCTGGGTGCTCAGTGCTCAGGGTGCTGGGTCCTCAGTACTCAGGGTGCTGGGTGCTCAGTGCTCAGGGTGCTGGGTGCTCAGTGCTCAGGGTGCTGGGTGCTCATTACTCAGGGTGCTGGGAGCTCAGTGCTCAGGGTGATCGGTGCTCAGTACTCAGGGTGCTCAGTACTCAGGGTGCTGGGTGCTCAGTGCTCGGGGTGCTGGGTGCTCAGTGCTCAGGGTGATCGGTGCTCAGTACTCAGGGTGCTGGGTGCTCAGTGCTCAGGGTGCTGGGTGATCAGTCCTCAGGGTGATCGGTGCTCAGTACTCAGGGTGCTGGGTGCTCAGTGCTCGTGGTGCTGGGTGCTCAGTGCTCAGGGTGCTGGGTGCTCAGTGCTCAGGGTGCTGGTTGCTCAGTACTCAGGGTGCTGGGTGCTCAGTACTCAGGGTGCTGGGTGCTCAGTGCTCAAGGAGTTGGGTGCTCAGTACTCAGGGTGCTCATTGCTCAGGGTGCTGGGTGCTCAGTACTCAGGGTGCTGGGTGCTCAGTGCTCAGTGCTCAGGGTGCTGGGTGCTCAGTGCTCAGGGTGCTGTGTGCTCAGTGCTCAGAGTGCTGGGTGCTCAGTGTTCAGGGTGCTGGGTACTCAGTGCTCAGGGTGCTGGGTGCTCAGTACTCAGGGTGCTGGGTGCTCAGTGCTCGAGGTGCTCAGTACACAGGGTGCTGTGTTTTCAGTGCTCAGGGTGCTGGGTGCTCAGTACTCAGGGTGCTCAGTGCTTAGTACTAAGGGTGCTGGGTGCTCAGTGCTCAGGGTGCTCAGTGCTCGGGGTGCTCGGTGCTCAGTACTCAGGGTGCTGGGTGCTCAGTGCTCGTGGTGCTGGGTGCTCAGTGCTCAGTGCTCAGGGTGCTGGGTGCTCAGTGCTCAGGGTGCTGGTTGCTCAGTACTCAGGGTGCTGGGTGCTCAGTACTCAGGGTGCTGGGTGCTCAGTGCTCAAGGAGTTGGGTGCTCAGTACTCAGGGTGCTCATTGCTCAGGGTGCTGGGTGCTCAGTACTCAGGGTGCTGGGTGCTCAGTGCTCAGGGTGCTCGGTGCTCGGGGCGCTGGGTGCTCAGTGCTCGGGGTGCTCGGAGCTCAGTACCCTGGGTGCTGGGTGCTCAGTGCTCGGGGTGCTCGGTGCTCAGTACTCAGGGTGCTGGGTGCTCAGTGCTCGGGGTGCTCGGGGTGCTCGGTGCTCAGTACGTTGGGTGCTCACTACTCAGGGTGCTGGGTGCTCAGTGCTCAGGGTGCTGGGTGCTCAGTGCTCGGGATGCTGGGTGCTCAGTACTCAGGGTGATCTGTTCTCAGTACTCAGGGTGCTGGGTGCTCAGTGCTCGGGGTGCTGGGTGCTCAGTACTCGGGGTGCTCAGTGCTCAGTACTCAGGGTGCTGGGTGCTCAGTGCTCGGGGTGCTCCCTGCTCAGTACTCAGGGTGCTGGGTGCTCAGTGCTCCGGGTGCTGGGTGCTCAGTACTCAGGGTTCTGGGTGCTCAGTGCTCAGGGTGCTGGGTGCTCAGTGCTCGGGGTGCTGGGTGCTCAGTGCTCAGTACTCAGGGTGCTGGGTGCTCAGTGCTTGGGGTGCTGGGTGCTCAGTGCTCAGTACTCAGGGTGCTGGGTGCTCAGTGCTCAGGGTGCTGTGTGCTCAGTGCTCAGGGTGCTGGGTGCTCAGTGCTCAGGGTGCTGGGTACTCATTGCTCAGGGTGCTGGGTGCTCAGTACTCAGGGTGCTGGGTGCTCAGTGCTCGGGGTGCTGGGTGCTCAGTGCTCAGGGTGCTGGGTGCTCAGTACTCAGTGTGCTGGGTGCTCAGTGCTCGGGGTGCTGGGTGCTCAGTGCTCGGGGTGCTGGGTGCTCAGTGCTCAGGGTGCTGGGTGCTCAGTACTCAGGGTGCTGGGAGCTCAGTGCTCAGGGTGATCGGTGCTCAGTACTCAGGGTGCCCAGTACTCAGGGTGCTGGGTGCTCAGTGCTCGGGGTGCTGGGTGCTCAGTACTCAGGGTGCTGGGTGCTCAGTGCTCGGGGTTCTGGGTGCTCAGTGCTCAGGGTGCTAAGTGCTCAGGGTGCTGGGTGCTCAGTGCTCGGGGTGCTCGGTGCTCAGTACTCAGGGTGCTGAGTGCTCAGTACTCAGGGTGCTGGGTGCTCAGTACTCGGGGTGCTGGATGCTCAGTGCTCAGGGTGCTGGGTGCTCAGTCCTCAGGGTGCTAAGTGCTCAGGGTGCTGGGTGCTCAGTACTCGGGGTGCTGGATGCTCAGTGCTCAGGGTGCTGGGTGCTCAGTCCTCAGGGTGCTAAGTGCTCAGGGTGCTGGGTGCTCAGTGCTCGGGGTGCTCGGTGCTCAGTACTCAGGGTGCTGAGTGCTCAGTACTCAGGGTGCTGGGTGCTCAGTGCTCAGGGTGATCGGTGCTCAGTACTCAGGGTGCTGGGTGCTCAGTGCTCGGGGTGTTCGGTGCTCAGTACGTTGGGTGCTCACTACTCAGGGTGCTGGGTGCTCAGTGCTCAGGGTGCTGGGTGCTCAGTGCTCGGGGTGCTCGGTGCTCAGTACTTTGGGTGCTCACTACTCAGGGTGCTGGGTGCTCAGTGCTCAGGGTGCTGCGTGCTCAGTGCTCAGGGTGCTGGCTGCTCAGTGCTCAGGGTGGTGGGTGCTCAGTACTCAGGGTGCTGGGTGCTCAGTGCTCAGGGTGCTGGGTGCTCAGTACTCAGGGTGCTGGGTGCTCAGTACTCGGGGTGCTGGGTGCTCAGTACTCAGGGTGCTGGGTGCTCAGTACTCGGGGTGCTGGGTTCTCAGTACTCGGGTGCTGGGTGCTCTGTGCTCGTGGTGCTGGGTGCTCAGTGCTCAGTGCTCAGGGTGCTGGGTGCTCAGTGCTCAGGGTGCTGTGTGCTCAGTGCTCAGGGTGCTGGGTGCTCAGTGCTCAGGGTGCTGGGTACTCAGTGCTCAGGGTGCTGGGTGCTCAGTACTCAGGGTGCTGGGTGCTCAGTACTCAGTGTGCTGGGTGCTCAGTGCTCGGGGTGCTGGGTGCTCAGTGCTCGGGGTGCTGGGTGCTCAGTGCTAGCGGTGCTGGGTGCTCAGTGCTCGAGGTGCTCAGTACTCAGGGTGCTGTGTTTTCAGTGCTAAGGGTGCTGGGTGCTCAGTACTCAGGGTGCTCGGTGCTTAGTACTCAGGGTGCTGGGTGCTCAGTGCTCAAGGATTTGGGTGCTCAGTACTCAGGGTGCTAATTGCTCAGGGTGCTGGGTGCTCAGTACTCAGGGTGCTGGGTGCTCAGTGCTCAGGGTGATCGGTGCTCAGTACTCAGGGTGCTGGGTGCTCAGTGCTCGGGGTGTTCGGTGCTCAGTACGTTGGGTGCTCACTACTCAGGGTGCTGTGTGCTCAGTGCTCAGGGTGCTGGGTGCTCAGTGCTCAGGGTGCTGGGTGCTCAGTACTCAGGGTGCTTAGTGCTTAGTACTAAGGGTGCTGGGTGCTCAGTGCTCAGGGTGCTCAGTGCTCGGGGTGCTCGGTGCTCAGTACTCAGGGTGCTGGGTGCTCAGTGCTCGTGGTGCTGGGTGCTCAGTGCTCAGTGCTCAGGGTGCTGGGTGCTCAGTGCTCAGGGTGCTGGTTGCTCAGTACTCAGGGTGCTGGGTGCTCAGTACTCAGGGTGCTGGGTGCTCAGTGCTCAAGGAGTTGGGTGCTCAGTACTCAGGGTGCTCATTGCTCAGGGTGCTGGGTGCTCAGTACTCAGGGTGCTGGGTGCTCAGTGCTCGGGGTGCTCGGAGCTCAGTACCCTGGGTGCTGGGTGCTCAGTGCTCGGGGTGCTCGGTGCTCAGTACTCAGGGTGCTGGGTGCTCAGTGCTCGGGGTGCTCGGGGTGCTCGGTGCTCAGTACGTTGGGTGCTCACTACTCAGGGTGCTGGGTGCTCAGTGCTCAGGGTGCTGGGTGCTCAGTGCTCGGGATGCTGGGTGCTCAGTACTCAGGGTGATCTGTTCTCAGTACTCAGGGTGCTGGGTGCTCAGTGCTCGGGGTGCTGGGTGCTCAGTACTCGGGGTGCTCAGTGCTCAGTACTCAGGGTGCTGGGTGCTCAGTGCTCGGGGTGCTCCCTGCTCAGTACTCAGGGTGCTGGGTGCTCAGTGCTCCGGGTGCTGGGTGCTCAGTACTCAGGGTTCTGGGTGCTCAGTGCTCAGGGTGCTGGGTGCTCAGTGCTCGGGGTGCTGGGTGCTCAGTGCTCAGTACTCAGGGTGCTGGGTGCTCAGTGCTTGGGGTGCTGGGTGCTCAGTGCTCAGTACTCAGGGTGCTGGGTGCTCAGTGCTCAGGGTGCTGTGTGCTCAGTGCTCAGGGTGCTGGGTGCTCAGTGCTCAGGGTGCTGGGTACTCATTGCTCAGGGTGCTGGGTGCTCAGTACTCAGGGTGCTGGGTGCTCAGTGCTCGGGGTGCTGGGTGCTCAGTGCTCAGGGTGCTGGGTGCTCAGTACTCAGTGTGCTGGGTGCTCAGTGCTCGGGATGCTGGGTGCTCAGTGCTCGGGGTGCTGGGTGCTCAGTGCTCAGGGTGCTGGGTGCTCAGTACTCAGGGTGCTGGGAGCTCAGTGCTCAGGGTGATCGGTGCTCAGTACTCAGGGTGCCCAGTACTCAGGGTGCTGGGTGCTCAGTGCTCGGGGTGCTGGGTGCTCAGTACTCAGGGTGCTGGGTGCTCAGTGCTCGGGGTTCTGGGTGCTCAGTGCTCAGGGTGCTAAGTGCTCAGGGTGCTGGGTGCTCAGTGCTCGGGGTGCTCGGTGCTCAGTACTCAGGGTGCTGAGTGCTCAGTACTCAGGGTGCTGGGTGCTCAGTACTCGGGGTGCTGGATGCTCAGTGCTCAGGGTGCTGGGTGCTCAGTCCTCAGGGTGCTAAGTGCTCAGGGTGCTGGGTGCTCAGTACTCGGGGTGCTGGATGCTCAGTGCTCAGGGTGCTGGGTGCTCAGTCCTCAGGGTGCTAAGTGCTCAGGGTGCTGGGTGCTCAGTGCTCGGGGTGCTCGGTGCTCAGTACTCAGGGTGCTGAGTGCTCAGTACTCAGGGTGCTGGGTGCTCAGTGCTCAGGGTGATCGGTGCTCAGTACTCAGGGTGCAGGGTGCTCAGTGCTCGGGGTGTTCGGTGCTCAGTACGTTGGGTGCTCACTACTCAGGGTGCTGGGTGCTCAGTGCTCAGGGTGCTGGGTGCTCAGTGCTCGGGGTGCTCGGTGCTCAGTACTTTGGGTGCTCACTACTCAGGGTGCTGGGTGCTCAGTGCTCAGGGTGCTGCGTGCTCAGTGCTCAGGGTGCTGGCTGCTCAGTGCTCAGGGTGGTGGGTGCTCAGTACTCAGGGTGCTGGGTGCTCAGTGCTCAGGGTGCTGGGTGCTCAGTACTCAGGGTGCTGGGTGCTCAGTACTCGGGGTGCTGGGTGCTCAGTACTCAGGGTGCTGGGTGCTCAGTACTCGGGGTGCTGGGTTCTCAGTACTCGGGTGCTGGGTGCTCTGTGCTCGTGGTGCTGGGTGCTCAGTGCTCAGTGCTCAGGGTGCTGGGTGCTCAGTGCTCAGGGTGCTGTGTGCTCAGTGCTCAGGGTGCTGGGTGCTCAGTGCTCAGGGTGCTGGGTACTCAGTGCTCAGGGTGCTGGGTGCTCAGTACTCAGGGTGCTGGGTGCTCAGTACTCAGTGTGCTGGGTGCTCAGTGCTCGGGGTGCTGGGTGCTCAGTGCTCGGGGTGCTGGGTGCTCAGTGCTAGCGGTGCTGGGTGCTCAGTGCTCGAGGTGCTCAGTACTCAGGGTGCTGTGTTTTCAGTGCTAAGGGTGCTGGGTGCTCAGTACTCAGGGTGCTCGGTGCTTAGTACTCAGGGTGCTGGGTGCTCAGTGCTCAAGGATTTGGGTGCTCAGTACTCAGGGTGCTAATTGCTCAGGGTGCTGGGTGCTCAGTACTAAGGGTGCTGGGTGCTCAGTGCTCAGGGTGCTCGGTGCTCGGGGCGCTGGGTGCTCAGTGCTCGGGGTGCTCGGAGCTCAGTACCCTGGGTGCTGGGTGCTCAGTGCTCGGGGTGCTCGGTGCTCAGTACTCAGGGTGCTGGGTGCTCAGTGCTCGGGGTGCTCGGGGTGCTCGGTGCTCAGTACGTTGGGTGCTCACTACTCAGGGTGCTGGGTGCTCAGTGCTCAGGGTGCTGGGTGCTCAGTGCTCAGGGTGCTGGGTGCTCAGTGCTCAGGGTGCTGGGTGCTCAGTACTCAGGGTGCTGGGTGCTCAGTGCTCGGGGTGCTGGGTGCTCAGTGCTCAGGGTGCTGGGTGCTCAGTACTCAGGGTGCTGGGTGCTCAGTACTCGGGGTGCTGGGTGCTCAGTACTCAGGGTGCTGGGTGCTCAGTACTCAGGGTGCTGGGTGCTCAGTACTCGGGTGCTGGGTGCTCAGTGCTCAAGGTGCTGGGTGCTCAGTGCTCGGGGTGCTGGGTGCTCAGTGCTCAGTACTCAGGGTGCTGGGTGCTCAGTGCTCGGTGTGCTGGGTGCCCCGTGCTCAGTACTCAGGGTGCTGGGTGCTCAGTGCTCAGGGTGCTGGGTGCTGGGTGCTCAGTGCTCAGGGTGCTGGATGCTCAGTGCTCAGTGTGCTGGGTACTCAGTGCTCAGGGTGCTGGGTGTTCAGTACTCAGGGTGCTGGGTGCTCAGTGCTCAGGGTGCTGGGTGCTCAGTGCTCGGGGTGCTGTGTGCTCAGTGCTCGGGATGCTGGGTGCTCAGTGCTCAGGGTGCTGGGTGCTCAGTACTCAGGGTGCTGGGTGATCAGTGCTCGGGGTGCTGGGTGCTCAGTGCTCAGGGTGCTGGGTGCTCAGTACTCTGGGTGCTGGGTGCTCAGTGCTCGGGGTGCTCGGTGCTCAGTACTCAAGGTGCTGGGTGCTCAGTGCTCAGGGTGCTGGGTGCTCAGTCCTCGGGGTGCTCCGTGCTCAGTGATCAGGGTGCTGGGTGCTCTGTACTCAGGGTGCTCGGTGCTCAGTACTCAGGGTTCTCAGTGCTCAATACTCAGGTTGCTGGGAGCTCAGTGCTCAGGGTGATCGGTGCTCAGTACTCAGGGTGCTCAGTACTAAGGGTGCTGGGTGCTCAGTGCTCGGGGTGCTGGGTGCTCAGTACTCAGGGTGCTGGGTGCTCAGTGCTCGGCGTCATGGATGCTCAGTGCTCAGGGTGATCGGTGCTCAGTACTCAGGGTGCTGGGTGCTCAGTACTCAGGGTGCTGGTTGCTCAGTCCTCAGGGTGCTCTGTGCTCAGGGTGCTGGGTACTCAGTGCTCGGGGTGCTCGGTGCTCAGTACTCAGGGTGCTGAGTGCTCAGTACTCAGGGTGCTGCGTGCTCAGTACTCAGGGTGCTGGGTGCTCAGTGCTCAGGGTGCTGGGTGATCAGTGCTCAGGGTGCTGGGTGCTCAGTGCTCAGGGTGCTGGGTGCTCAGTGGTCGGGGTGCTGGGTGCTCAGTGCTTGGGGTGCTGGGTGCTCAGTGCTCAGTGCTCAGGGTGCTGGGTGGTCAGTGCTCTGTGCTCAGGGTGCTGGTTGCTCAGTACTCAGGGTGCTGGGTGCTCAGTACTCAGGGTGCTGGGTGCTCAGTGCTCAGGGTGCTGGGTGCTCAGTACTCAGGGTGCTGGGTGATCAATGCTCGGGGTGCTGGGTGCTCAGTGCTCAGGGTGCTGGGTGCTCAGTACTCTGGGTGCTGGGTGCTCAGTGCTCGGGATGCTCGGTGCTCAGTACTCAAGGTGCTGGGTGCTCAGTGCTCATTGTGGTGGGTGCTCAGTCCTCGGGTTGCTCCGTGCTCAGTGATCAGGGTGCTGGGTGCTCTGTACTCAGGGTGCTCGGTGCTCAGTACTCAGGGTTCTCAGTGCTCAATACTCAGGGTGCTGGGTACTCAGTGCTCAGGGTGCTGGGTGCTCAGTACTCAGGGTGCTCAGTTCTCAGTACTCGGGGTGCTGGGTGCTCAGTGCTCAGGGTGCTCAGTGCTCAGTGCTCGGGGTGCTGGGTGCTCTGTGCTCGGGGCGCTGGGTGCTCAGTGCTCAGGGTGCTGGGTGCTCAGTACTCGGGGTGCTTCGTGCTCAGTGCTCAGGGTGCTCAGTGCTCAGTACTCAGTGCTCAGGGTGCTCAGTGCTCAGGGTGCTGGGTGTTCAGTACTCAGGGTGCTGGGTGCTCAGTACTCAGGGTGCTGGCTGCTCAGTGCTCAGGGAGCTGGGTGCTCAGTGCTCGGGGCGCTGGGTGCTCAGTGCACGGGGTGCTCGGAGCTCAGTACTCTGGGTGCTGGGTGCTCAGTGCTCGGGGTGATCGGTGCTCAGTACTCAGGGTGCTGGGTGCTCAGTGCTCGGGGTCCTCGGTGCTCAGTACGTTGGGTGCTCACTACTCAGGGTGCTGGGTGGTCAGTGCTCAGGGTGCTGGGTGCTCAGTGCTCAAGGAGTTGGGTGCTCAGTACTCAGGGTGCTCATTGCTCAGGGTGCTGGGTGCTCAGTACTCAGGGTGCTGGGTGCTCAGTGCTCAGGGTGCTCGGTGCTCGGGGCGCTGGGTGCTCAGTGCTCGGGGTGCTCGGAACTCAGTACCCTGGGTGCTGGGTGCTCATTCTCGGGGTGCTGGGTGCTCATTCTCGGGGTGCTGGGTGCTCAGTCCTCGGGGTGCTGGGTGCTCATTACTCAGGGTGCTCGGTGCTCAGTACTCAGGGTTCTCAGTGCTCAATACTCAGGTTGCTGGGTACTCAGTGCTCAGGGTGCTCGGTGCTCAGTACTCGGGGTGCTGGGTGCTCATTCTCGGGGAGCTGGGTGCTCAGTGCTCGCGGTGCTGGGTGCTCATTACTCAGGGTGCTGGGTGCTCAGTTCTCAGGGTGCTGGGTGCTCAGTACTCAGGGTGCTGGGTGCTCAGTCCTCAGGTTGCTCTGTGCTCAGGGTGCTGGGTACTCAGTGCTCGGGGTGCTCGGTGCTCAGTACTCAGGGTGCGGAGTGCTCAGTACTCAGGGAGCTGGGTGCTCAGTACTCAGGGTGCTGGGTGCTCAGTACTCAGGGTGCTGGGTGCTCAGTACTCAGGGTGCTGGGTGCTCAGTGCTCGGCGTCATGGATGCTCAGTGCTCAGGGTGATCGGTGCTCAGTACTCAGGGTGCTGGGTGCTCAGTACTCAGGGTGCTGGTTGCTCAGTCCTCAGGGTGCTCTGTGCTCAGGGTGCTGGGTACTCAGTGCTCGGGGTGCTCGGTGCTCAGTACTCAGGGTGCTGAGTGCTCAGTACTCAGGGTGCTGCGTGCTCAGTACTCAGGGTGCTGGGTGCTCAGTGCTCAGGGTGCTGGGTGATCAGTGCTCAGGGTGCTGGGTGCTCAGTGCTCAGGGTGCTGGGTGCTCAGTGGTCGGGGTGCTGGGTGCTCAGTGCTTGGGGTGCTGGGTGCTCAGTGCTCAGTGCTCAGGGTGCTGGGTGGTCAGTGCTCTGTGCTCAGGGTGCTGGTTGCTCAGTACTCAGGGTGCTGGGTGCTCAGTACTCAGGGTGCTGGGTGCTCAGTGCTCAGGGTGCTGGGTGCTCAGTACTCAGGGTGCTGGGTGATCAATGCTCGGGGTGCTGGGTGCTCAGTGCTCAGGGTGCTGGGTGCTCAGTACTCTGGGTGCTGGGTGCTCAGTGCTCGGGATGCTCGGTGCTCAGTACTCAAGGTGCTGGGTGCTCAGTGCTCATTGTGGTGGGTGCTCAGTCCTCGGGTTGCTCCGTGCTCAGTGATCAGGGTGCTGGGTGCTCTGTACTCAGGGTGCTCGGTGCTCAGTACTCAGGGTTCTCAGTGCTCAATACTCAGGGTGCTGGGTACTCAGTGCTCAGGGTGCTGGGTGCTCAGTACTCAGGGTGCTCAGTTCTCAGTACTCGGGGTGCTGGGTGCTCAGTGCTCAGGGTGCTCAGTGCTCAGTGCTCGGGGTGCTGGGTGCTCTGTGCTCGGGGCGCTGGGTGCTCAGTGCTCAGGGTGCTGGGTGCTCAGTACTCGGGGTGCTTCGTGCTCAGTGCTCAGGGTGCTCAGTGCTCAGTACTCAGTGCTCAGGGTGCTCAGTGCTCAGGGTGCTGGGTGTTCAGTACTCAGGGTGCTGGGTGCTCAGTACTCAGGGTGCTGGCTGCTCAGTGCTCAGGGAGCTGGGTGCTCAGTGCTCGGGGCGCTGGGTGCTCAGTGCACGGGGTGCTCGGAGCTCAGTACTCTGGGTGCTGGGTGCTCAGTGCTCGGGGTGATCGGTGCTCAGTACTCAGGGTGCTGGGTGCTCAGTGCTCGGGGTCCTCGGTGCTCAGTACGTTGGGTGCTCACTACTCAGGGTGCTGGGTGGTCAGTGCTCAGGGTGCTGGGTGCTCAGTGCTCAAGGAGTTGGGTGCTCAGTACTCAGGGTGCTCATTGCTCAGGGTGCTGGGTGCTCAGTACTCAGGGTGCTGGGTGCTCAGTGCTCAGGGTGCTCGGTGCTCGGGGCGCTGGGTGCTCAGTGCTCGGGGTGCTCGGAACTCAGTACCCTGGGTGCTGGGTGCTCATTCTCGGGGTGCTGGGTGCTCATTCTCGGGGTGCTGGGTGCTCAGTCCTCGGGGTGCTGGGTGCTCATTACTCAGGGTGCTCGGTGCTCAGTACTCAGGGTTCTCAGTGCTCAATACTCAGGTTGCTGGGTACTCAGTGCTCAGGGTGCTCGGTGCTCAGTACTCGGGGTGCTGGGTGCTCATTCTCGGGGAGCTGGGTGCTCAGTGCTCGCGGTGCTGGGTGCTCATTACTCAGGGTGCTGGGTGCTCAGTTCTCAGGGTGCTGGGTGCTCAGTACTCAGGGTGCTGGGTGCTCAGTCCTCAGGTTGCTCTGTGCTCAGGGTGCTGGGTACTCAGTGCTCGGGGTGCTCGGTGCTCAGTACTCAGGGTGCGGAGTGCTCAGTACTCAGGGAGCTGGGTGCTCAGTACTCAGGGTGCTGGGTGCTCAGTACTCAGGGTGCTGGGTGCTCAGTGCTCAGGGTGCTGGGTGCTCAGTGCTCAGGGTGCTGGGTACTCAGTGCTCAGGGTGCTGGGTGCTCAGTACTCAGGGTGCTCAGTGCTCAGTACTCAGGGTGCTGTGTGTTCAGTGCTCAGGGTGCTGGGTGCTCAGTACTCAGGGTGCTCGGTGCTTAGTACTCATTGTGCTGGGTGCTCAGTACTCCGGGTGCTGGGTGCTCAGTGCTCGGGGTGCTCGGTGCTCAGTGCTCAAGGTGCTGGGTGCTCAGTACTGAGGGTGCTCATTGCTCAGGGTGCTGGGTGCTCAGTACTCAGGGTGCTGGGTGATCAGTGCTCAGGATGCTCGGTGCTCAGTGCTCAGGGTGCTGGGTGCTCAGTGCTCACGGTGCTGGGTGCTCAGTGCTCATGGTGCTGGGTGCTCAGTGTTCAGGGTGCTGGGTGCTCAGTGCTCAGGGTGCTGGGTGCTCAGTGCTCAGGGTGCTGGGTGCTTAGTGCTCAGGGTGCTGGGTGCTCAGTGCTCAGGGTGCTGGGTGCTCGGTGCTCGGGGTGCTGGGTGCTTAGTGCTCGGGGTGCCCGGTGCTCAGTACTCGGGGTGCTCAGTGCTCAGTACTCAGGGTGCTGGGTGCTCAGTGCTCAGGGTGCTGGGTGCTCAGTGCTCAGGGTGCTGGGTGCTCAGTGCTCAGGGTGCTGGGTGCTCAGTGCTCAGGGTGCTGGGTGCTCATTGCTCAGGGTGCTGGGTGCTCGGTGCTCGGGGTTCTGGGTGCTCAGTACTCGGGGTGCTCAGTGCTCAGTACTCAGGGTGCTGGGTGCTCAGTGCTCAGGGTGCTGGGTGCTCAGTACTCAGGGTGCTGGGTGCTCGGTGCTCAGTACGCTGGGTGCTCAGTCCTCAGGGTGCTGGGTGCTCAGTACTCAGCATGCTCACTGCTCAGTACTCGGGGTGCTGGGTGCTCAGTGCTCAGGGTGCTCAGTGCTCAGTGCTCGGGGTGCTGGGTGCTCTGTGCTCGGGGCGCTGGGTGCTCAGTGCTCGGGGTGCTGGGTGCTCAGTACTCGGGGTGCTGGGTGCTGAGTGCTCAGGGTGCTCAGTGCTCAGTACTTAGTCCTCAGGGTGCTCAGTGCTCAGGGTGCTGGGTGTTCAGTACTCAGGGTGCTGGGTGCTCAGTGCTCAGGGTGCTGGGTGCTCAGTGCTCAGGGTGCTGGGTGCTCAGTACTCGGGGTGCTGGGTGCTCAGTACTCAGGGTGCTGGGTGCTCAGTACTCAGGGTGCTGGGTGCTCAGTGCTCGGGGTGCTGGGTCCTCACTACTCAGGGTGCTGGGTGCTCAGTGCTCAGGGTGCTGGGTGCTCAGTGCTCAGGGTGCTGGGTGCTCAGTGCTCAGGGTGCTGGGTGCTCAGTACTCGGGGTGCTGGGTGCTCAGTGCTCAGGGTGCTGGGTGCTCAGTACTCAGGGTGCTGGGTGCTCAGTGCTCGGGGTGCTGGGTGCTCAGTGCTCAGGGTGCTGGGTGCTCAGTGCTCGGGGTGCTGGGTGCTCAGTGCTCAGGGTGCTGGGTGCTCAGTGCTCGGGGTGCTGGGTGCTCAGTGCTCAGTACTCAGGGTGCTGGGTGCTCAGTGCTCAGGGTGCTGGGTGCTCAGTGCTCGGGGTGCTGGGTGCTCAGTGCTCAGTACTCAGGGTGCTGGGTGCTCAGTGCTCGGGGTGCTGGGTGCTCAGTGCTCAGTGTTCAGGGTGCTGGGTGCTCAGTGCTCAGGGTGCTGTGTGCTCAGTGCTCAGGGTGCTGGGTGCTCAGTGCTCAGGGTGCTGGGTACTCAGTGCTCAGGGTGCGGGGTGCTCAGTACTCAGGGTGCTGGGTGCTCAGTACTCAGGGTGCTGGGTGCTCAGTGCTCTTGGTGCTGGGTGCTCAGTGCTAGCGGTGCTGGGTGCTCAGTGCTCGGGGTGCTCGGTGCTCAGTGCTCAGGCTGCTGGGTGCTCAGTGCTCACGGTGCTGGGTGCTCAGTGCTCAGGGTGCTGGGTGCTCAGTGCTCAGGGTGCTGGGTGCTCAGTGCTCAGGGTGCTGGGTGCTCAGTGCTCAGGGTGCTGGGTGCTTAGTGCTCAGGGTGCTCAGTGCTTGGGGTGTTGGGTGCTCAGTACTCAGGGTGCTGGGTGCTCATTCTCGGGGTGCTGGGTGCTCAGTCCTCGGGGTGCTGGGTGCTCATTACTCAGGGTGCTCGGTGCTCAGTACTCAGGGTTCTCAGTGCTCAATACTCAGGTTGCTGGGTACTCAGTGCTCAGGGTGCTCGGTGCTCAGTACTCGGGGTGCTGGGTGCTCATTCTCAGGGTGCTGGGTGCTCAGTGCTCGGGGTGCTGGGTACTCATTACTCAGGGTGCTGGGTGCTCAGTTCTCAGGGTGCTGGGTGCTCAGTACTCAGGGTGCTGGGTGCTCAGTCCTCAGGGTACTCTGTGCTCAGGGTGCTGGGTACTCAGTGCTCGGGGTGCTCGGTGCTCAGTACTCAGGGTGCTGAGTGCTCAGTACTCAGGGTGCTGGGTGCTCAGTACTCAGGGTGCTGGGTGCTCAGTACTCAGGGTGCTGGGTGCTCAGTGCTCAGGGTGCTGGGTGCTCAGTGCTCAGGGTGCTGGGTACTCAGTGCTCAGGGTGCTGGGTGCTCAGTACTCAGGGTGCTCAGTGCTCAGTCCTCAGGGTGCTGTGTGTTCAGTGCTCAGGGTGCTGGGTGCTCAGTACTCAGGGTGCTCGGTGCTTAGTACTCATTGTGCTGGGTGCTCAGTACTCCAGGTGCTGGGTGCTCAGTGCTCGGGGTGCTCGGTGCTCAGTGCTCAAGGTGCTGGGGGCTCAGTACACAGGGTGCTCATTGCTCAGGGTGCTGGGTGCTCAGTACTCAGGGTGCTGGGTGCTCAGTGCTCAGGGTGCTCGGTGCTCAGTGCTCGGGGTGCTGGGTGCTCAGTGCTCAGGGTGCTGGGTGCTCAGTGCTCAGGGTGCTGGGTGCTCATTGCTCAGGGTGCTGGGTGCTCGGTGCTCGGGGTTCTGGGTGCTCAGTACTCGGGGTGCTCAGTGCTCAGTACTCAGGGTGCTGGGTGCTCAGTGCTCAGGGTGCTGGGTGCTCAGTACTCAGGGTGCTGGGTGCTCGGTGCTCAGTACGCTCGGTGCTCAGTACTCAGGGTGCTGGGTGCTCAGTACTCAGCGTGCTCACTGCTCAGTACTCGGGTTGCTGGGTGTTCAGTGCTCAGGGGGCTCAGTGCTCAGTGCTCGGGGTGCTGGGTGCTCTGTGCTCGGGGCGCTGGGTGCTCAGTGCTCGGGGTGCTGGGTGCTCAGTTCTCGGGGTGCTGGGTGCTCAGTGCTCAGGGTGCTCAGTGCTCAGTACTTAGTGCTCAGGGTGCTCAGTGCTCAGGGTGCTGGGTGTTCAGTACTCAGGGTGCTGGGTGCTCAGTGCTCAGGGTGCTGGGTGCTCAGTGCTCAGGGTGCTGGGTGCTCAGTACTCGGGGTGCTGGGTGCTCAGTGCTCAGGGTGCTGGGTGCTCAGTGCTCAGGGTGCTGGGTGCTCAGTGCTCAGGGTTCTGGGTACTCAGTGCTCAGGGTGCTGGGTGCTCAGTACTCGGGGTGCTGGGTGCTCAGTACTCAGGGTGCTGGGTGCTCAGTACTCAGGGTGCTGGGTGCTCAGTGCTCTTGGTGCTGGGTGCTCAGTGCTAGCGGTGCTGGGTGCTCAGTGCTCGGGGTGCTCGGTGCTCAGTGCTCAGGGTGCTGGGTGCTCAGTGCTCACGGTGCTGGGTGCTCAGTGCTCAGGGTGCTGGGTGCTCAGTGCTCAGGGTGCTGGGTGCTCAGTGCTCAGGGTGCTGGGTGCTCAGTGCTCAGGGTGCTGGGTGCTTAGTGCTCAGGGTGCTCAGTGCTTGGGGTGTTGGGTGCTCAGTACTCAGGGTGCTGGGTGCTCATTCTCGGGGTGCTGGGTGCTCAGTCCTCGGGGTGCTGGGTGCTCATTACTCAGGGTGCTCGGTGCTCAGTACTCAGGGTTCTCAGTGCTCAATACTCAGGTTGCTGGGTACTCAGTGCTCAGGGTGCTCGGTGCTCAGTACTCGGGGTGCTGGGTGCTCATTCTCAGGGTGCTGGGTGCTCAGTGCTCGGGGTGCTGGGTGCTCATTACTCAGGGTGCTGGGTGCTCAGTTCTCAGGGTGCTCGGTGCTCAGTACTCGGGGTGCTGGGTGCTCAGTACTCAGGGTGCTGGGTGCTCAGTACTCAGGGTGCTGGGTGCTCAGTGCTCAGGGTGCTGGGTGCTCAGTCCTCGGGGTGCTCCGTGCTCAGTGATCAGGGTGCTGGGTGCTCTGTACTCAGGGTGCTCGGTGCTCAGTACTCAGGGTTCTCAGTGCTCAATACTCAGGTTGCTGGGAGCTCAGTGCTCAGGGTGATCGGTGCTCAGTACTCAGGGTGCTCAGTACTAAGGGTGCTGGGTGCTCAGTGCTCGGGGTGCTGGGTGCTCAGTACTCAGGGTGCTGGGTGCTCAGTGCTCGGCGTCATGGATGCTCAGTGCTCAGGGTGATCGGTGCTCAGTACTCAGGGTGCTGGGTGCTCAGTACTCAGGGTGCTGGTTGCTCAGTCCTCAGGGTGCTCTGTGCTCAGGGTGCTGGGTACTCAGTGCTCGGGGTGCTCGGTGCTCAGTACTCAGGGTGCTGAGTGCTCAGTACTCAGGGTGCTGCGTGCTCAGTACTCAGGGTGCTGGGTGCTCAGTGCTCAGGGTGCTGGGTGATCAGTGCTCAGGGTGCTGGGTGCTCAGTGCTCAGGGTGCTGGGTGCTCAGTGGTCGGGGTGCTGGGTGCTCAGTGCTTGGGGTGCTGGGTGCTCAGTGCTCAGTGCTCAGGGTGCTGGGTGGTCAGTGCTCTGTGCTCAGGGTGCTGGTTGCTCAGTACTCAGGGTGCTGGGTGCTCAGTACTCAGGGTGCTGGGTGCTCAGTGCTCAGGGTGCTGGGTGCTCAGTACTCAGGGTGCTGGGTGATCAATGCTCGGGGTGCTGGGTGCTCAGTGCTCAGGGTGCTGGGTGCTCAGTACTCTGGGTGCTGGGTGCTCAGTGCTCGGGATGCTCGGTGCTCAGTACTCAAGGTGCTGGGTGCTCAGTGCTCATTGTGGTGGGTGCTCAGTCCTCGGGTTGCTCCGTGCTCAGTGATCAGGGTGCTGGGTGCTCTGTACTCAGGGTGCTCGGTGCTCAGTACTCAGGGTTCTCAGTGCTCAATACTCAGGGTGCTGGGTACTCAGTGCTCAGGGTGCTGGGTGCTCAGTACTCAGGGTGCTCAGTTCTCAGTACTCGGGGTGCTGGGTGCTCAGTGCTCAGGGTGCTCAGTGCTCAGTGCTCGGGGTGCTGGGTGCTCTGTGCTCGGGGCGCTGGGTGCTCAGTGCTCAGGGTGCTGGGTGCTCAGTACTCGGGGTGCTTCGTGCTCAGTGCTCAGGGTGCTCAGTGCTCAGTACTCAGTGCTCAGGGTGCTCAGTGCTCAGGGTGCTGGGTGTTCAGTACTCAGGGTGCTGGGTGCTCAGTACTCAGGGTGCTGGCTGCTCAGTGCTCAGGGAGCTGGGTGCTCAGTGCTCGGGGCGCTGGGTGCTCAGTGCACGGGGTGCTCGGAGCTCAGTACTCTGGGTGCTGGGTGCTCAGTGCTCGGGGTGATCGGTGCTCAGTACTCAGGGTGCTGGGTGCTCAGTGCTCGGGGTCCTCGGTGCTCAGTACGTTGGGTGCTCACTACTCAGGGTGCTGGGTGGTCAGTGCTCAGGGTGCTGGGTGCTCAGTGCTCAAGGAGTTGGGTGCTCAGTACTCAGGGTGCTCATTGCTCAGGGTGCTGGGTGCTCAGTACTCAGGGTGCTGGGTGCTCAGTGCTCAGGGTGCTCGGTGCTCGGGGCGCTGGGTGCTCAGTGCTCGGGGTGCTCGGAACTCAGTACCCTGGGTGCTGGGTGCTCATTCTCGGGGTGCTGGGTGCTCATTCTCGGGGTGCTGGGTGCTCAGTCCTCGGGGTGCTGGGTGCTCATTACTCAGGGTGCTCGGTGCTCAGTACTCAGGGTTCTCAGTGCTCAATACTCAGGTTGCTGGGTACTCAGTGCTCAGGGTGCTCGGTGCTCAGTACTCGGGGTGCTGGGTGCTCATTCTCGGGGAGCTGGGTGCTCAGTGCTCGCGGTGCTGGGTGCTCATTACTCAGGGTGCTGGGTGCTCAGTTCTCAGGGTGCTGGGTGCTCAGTACTCAGGGTGCTGGGTGCTCAGTCCTCAGGTTGCTCTGTGCTCAGGGTGCTGGGTACTCAGTGCTCGGGGTGCTCGGTGCTCAGTACTCAGGGTGCGGAGTGCTCAGTACTCAGGGAGCTGGGTGCTCAGTACTCAGGGTGCTGGGTGCTCAGTACTCAGGGTGCTGGGTGCTCAGTGCTCAGGGTGCTGGGTGCTCAGTGCTCAGGGTGCTGGGTACTCAGTGCTCAGGGTGCTGGGTGCTCAGTACTCAGGGTGCTCAGTGCTCAGTACTCAGGGTGCTGTGTGTTCAGTGCTCAGGGTGCTGGGTGCTCAGTACTCAGGGTGCTCGGTGCTTAGTACTCATTGTGCTGGGTGCTCAGTACTCCGGGTGCTGGGTGCTCAGTGCTCGGGGTGCTCGGTGCTCAGTGCTCAAGGTGCTGGGTGCTCAGTACTGAGGGTGCTCATTGCTCAGGGTGCTGGGTGCTCAGTACTCAGGGTGCTGGGTGATCAGTGCTCAGGATGCTCGGTGCTCAGTGCTCAGGGTGCTGGGTGCTCAGTGCTCACGGTGCTGGGTGCTCAGTGCTCATGGTGCTGGGTGCTCAGTGTTCAGGGTGCTGGGTGCTCAGTGCTCAGGGTGCTGGGTGCTCAGTGCTCAGGGTGCTGGGTGCTTAGTGCTCAGGGTGCTGGGTGCTCAGTGCTCAGGGTGCTGGGTGCTCGGTGCTCGGGGTGCTGGGTGCTTAGTGCTCGGGGTGCCCGGTGCTCAGTACTCGGGGTGCTCAGTGCTCAGTACTCAGGGTGCTGGGTGCTCAGTGCTCAGGGTGCTGGGTGCTCAGTGCTCAGGGTGCTGGGTGCTCAGTGCTCAGGGTGCTGGGTGCTCAGTGCTCAGGGTGCTGGGTGCTCATTGCTCAGGGTGCTGGGTGCTCGGTGCTCGGGGTTCTGGGTGCTCAGTACTCGGGGTGCTCAGTGCTCAGTACTCAGGGTGCTGGGTGCTCAGTGCTCAGGGTGCTGGGTGCTCAGTATTCAGGGTGCTGGGTGCTCGGTGCTCAGTACGCTGGGTGCTCAGTCCTCAGGGTGCTGGGTGCTCAGTACTCAGCATGCTCACTGCTCAGTACTCGGGGTGCTGGGTGCTCAGTGCTCAGGGTGCTCAGTGCTCAGTGCTCGGGGTGCTGGGTGCTCTGTGCTCGGGGCGCTGGGTGCTCAGTGCTCGGGGTGCTGGGTGCTCAGTACTCGGGGTGCTGGGTGCTGAGTGCTCAGGGTGCTCAGTGCTCAGTACTTAGTCCTCAGGGTGCTCAGTGCTCAGGGTGCTGGGTGTTCAGTACTCAGGGTGCTGGGTGCTCAGTGCTCAGGGTGCTGGGTGCTCAGTGCTCAGGGTGCTGGGTGCTCAGTACTCGGGGTGCTGGGTGCTCAGTACTCAGGGTGCTGGGTGCTCAGTACTCAGGGTGCTGGGTGCTCAGTGCTCGGGGTGCTGGGTCCTCACTACTCAGGGTGCTGGGTGCTCAGTGCTCAGGGTGCTGGGTGCTCAGTGCTCAGGGTGCTGGGTGCTCAGTGCTCAGGGTGCTGGGTGCTCAGTACTCGGGGTGCTGGGTGCTCAGTGCTCAGGGTGCTGGGTGCTCAGTACTCAGGGTGCTGGGTGCTCAGTGCTCGGGGTGCTGGGTGCTCAGTGCTCAGGGTGCTGGGTGCTCAGTGCTCGGGGTGCTGGGTGCTCAGTGCTCAGGGTGCTGGGTGCTCAGTGCTCGGGGTGCTGGGTGCTCAGTGCTCAGTACTCAGGGTGCTGGGTGCTCAGTGCTCAGGGTGCTGGGTGCTCAGTACTCAGGGTGCTGGGTGCTCAGTACTCAGGGTGCTGGGTGCTCAGTGCTCGGGGTGCTGGGTGCTCAGTACTCAGGGTGCTGGGTGCTCAGTACTCGGGGTGCTGGGTGCTCAGTGCTCGGGGTGCTGGGTGCTCAGTGCTCAGGGTGCTGGGTGCTCAGTGCTCGGGGTGCTGGGTGCTCAGTGCTCAGTACTCAGGGTGCTGGGTGCTCAGTGCTCGGGGTGCTGGGTGCTCAGTGCTCAGTGTTCAGGGTGCTGGGTGCTCAGTGCTCAGGGTGCTGTGTGCTCAGTGCTCAGGGTGCTGGGTGCTCAGTGCTCAGGGTGCTGGGTACTCAGTGCTCAGGGTGCGGGGTGCTCAGTACTCAGGGTGCTGGGTGCTCAGTACTCAGGGTGCTGGGTGCTCAGTGCTCTTGGTGCTGGGTGCTCAGTGCTAGCGGTGCTGGGTGCTCAGTGCTCGGGGTGCTCGGTGCTCAGTGCTCAGGCTGCTGGGTGCTCAGTGCTCACGGTGCTGGGTGCTCAGTGCTCAGGGTGCTGGGTGCTCAGTGCTCAGGGTGCTGGGTGCTCAGTGCTCAGGGTGCTGGGTGCTCAGTGCTCAGGGTGCTGGGTGCTTAGTGCTCAGGGTGCTCAGTGCTTGGGGTGTTGGGTGCTCAGTACTCAGGGTGCTGGGTGCTCATTCTCGGGGTGCTGGGTGCTCAGTCCTCGGGGTGCTGGGTGCTCATTACTCAGGGTGCTCGGTGCTCAGTACTCAGGGTTCTCAGTGCTCAATACTCAGGTTGCTGGGTACTCAGTGCTCAGGGTGCTCGGTGCTCAGTACTCGGGGTGCTGGGTGCTCATTCTCAGGGTGCTGGGTGCTCAGTGCTCGGGGTGCTGGGTACTCATTACTCAGGGTGCTGGGTGCTCAGTTCTCAGGGTGCTGGGTGCTCAGTACTCAGGGTGCTGGGTGCTCAGTCCTCAGGGTACTCTGTGCTCAGGGTGCTGGGTACTCAGTGCTCGGGGTGCTCGGTGCTCAGTACTCAGGGTGCTGAGTGCTCAGTACTCAGGGTGCTGGGTGCTCAGTACTCAGGGTGCTGGGTGCTCAGTACTCAGGGTGCTGGGTGCTCAGTGCTCAGGGTGCTGGGTGCTCAGTGCTCAGGGTGCTGGGTACTCAGTGCTCAGGGTGCTGTGTGCTCAGTACTCAGGGTGCTCAGTGCTCAGTCCTCAGGGTGCTGTGTGTTCAGTGCTCAGGGTGCTGGGTGCTCAGTACTCAGGGTGCTCGGTGCTTAGTACTCATTGTGCTGGGTGCTCAGTACTCCAGGTGCTGGGTGCTCAGTGCTCGGGGTGCTCGGTGCTCAGTGCTCAAGGTGCTGGGGGCTCAGTACTCAGGGTGCTCATTGCTCAGGGTGCTGGGTGCTCAGTACTCAGGGTGCTGGGTGCTCAGTGCTCAGGGTGCTCGGTGCTCAGTGCTCGGGGTGCTGGGTGCTCAGTGCTCAGGGTGCTGGGTGCTCAGTGCTCAGGGTGCTGGGTGCTCATTGCTCAGGGTGCTGGGTGCTCGGTGCTCGGGGTTCTGGGTGCTCAGTACTCGGGGTGCTCAGTGCTCAGTACTCAGGGTGCTGGGTGCTCAGTGCTCAGGGTGCTGGGTGCTCAGTACTCAGGGTGCTGGGTGCTCGGTGCTCAGTACGCTCGGTGCTCAGTACTCAGGGTGCTGGGTGCTCAGTACTCAGCGTGCTCACTGCTCAGTACTCGGGTTGCTGGGTGTTCAGTGCTCAGGGGGCTCAGTGCTCAGTGCTCGGGGTGCTGGGTGCTCTGTGCTCGGGGCGCTGGGTGCTCAGTGCTCGGGGTGCTGGGTGCTCAGTTCTCGGGGTGCTGGGTGCTCAGTGCTCAGGGTGCTCAGTGCTCAGTACTTAGTGCTCAGGGTGCTCAGTGCTCAGGGTGCTGGGTGTTCAGTACTCAGGGTGCTGGGTGCTCAGTGCTCAGGGTGCTGGGTGCTCAGTGCTCAGGGTGCTGGGTGCTCAGTACTCGGGGTGCTGGGTGCTCAGTGCTCAGGGTGCTGGGTGCTCAGTGCTCAGGGTGCTGGGTGCTCAGTGCTCAGGGTTCTGGGTACTCAGTGCTCAGGGTGCTGGGTGCTCAGTACTCGGGGTGCTGGGTGCTCAGTACTCAGGGTGCTGGGTGCTCAGTACTCAGGGTGCTGGGTGCTCAGTGCTCTTGGTGCTGGGTGCTCAGTGCTAGCGGTGCTGGGTGCTCAGTGCTCGGGGTGCTCGGTGCTCAGTGCTCAGGGTGCTGGGTGCTCAGTGCACACGGTGCTGGGTGCTCAGTGCTCAGGGTGCTGGGTGCTCAGTGCTCAGGGTGCTGGGTGCTCAGTGCTCAGGGTGCTGGGTGCTCAGTGCTCAGGGTGCTGGGTGCTTAGTGCTCAGGGTGCTCAGTGCTTGGGGTGTTGGGTGCTCAGTACTCAGGGTGCTGGGTGCTCATTCTCGGGGTGCTGGGTGCTCAGTCCTCGGGGTGCTGGGTGCTCATTACTCAGGGTGCTCGGTGCTCAGTACTCAGGGTTCTCAGTGCTCAATACTCAGGTTGCTGGGTACTCAGTGCTCAGGGTGCTCGGTGCTCAGTACTCGGGGTGCTGGGTGCTCATTCTCAGGGTGCTGGGTGCTCAGTGCTCGGGGTGCTGGGTGCTCATTACTCAGGGTGCTGGGTGCTCAGTTCTCAGGGTGCTCGGTGCTCAGTACTCAGGGTGCTGGGTGCTCAGTCCTCAGGGTACTCTGTGCTCAGGGTGCTGGGTACTCAGTGCTCGGGGTGCTCGGTGCTCAGTACTCAGGGTGCTGAGTGCTCAGTACTCAGGGTGCTGGGTGCTCAGTACTCAGGGTGCTGGGTGCTCAGTTCTCAGGGTGCTGGGTGCTCAGTGCTCAGGGTGCTGGGTGCTCAGTGCTCAGGGTGCTGGGTACTCAGTGCTCAGGGTGCTGGGTGCTCAGTACTCAGGGTGCTCAGTGCTCAGTACTCAGGGTGCTGGGTGCTCAGTACTCAGGGTGCTCGGTACTTAGTACTCATTGTGCTGGGTGCTCAGTACTCCAGGTGCTGGGTGCTCAGTGCTCGGGGTGCTCGGTGCTCAGTGCTCAAGGTGCTGGGTGCTCAGTACTCAGGGTGCTCATTGCTCAGGGTGCTGGGTGCTCAGTACTCAGGGTGCTGGGTGCTCAGTGCTCAGGGTGCTCGGTGCTCAGTGCTCAGGGTGCTGGGTGCTCAGTGCTCAGGGTGCTGGGTGCTCAGTGCTCAGGGTGCTGGGTGCTCAGTGTTCAGGGTTCTGGGTGCTCAGTGCTCAGGGTGCTGGGTGCTCAGTGCTCAGGGTGCTGGGTGCTTAGTGCTCAGGGTGCTGGGTGCTCAGTGCTCAGGGTGCTGGGTGCTCGGTGCTCGGGGTGCTGGGTGCTTAGTGCTCGGGGTGCCCGGTTCTCAGTACTTGGGGTGCTCAGTGCTCAGTACTCAGGGTGCTGGGTGCTCAGTGCTCAGGGTGCTGGGTGCTCAGTGCTCAGGGTGCTGGGTGCTCAGTGCTCAGGGTGCTGGGTGCTCAGTGCTCAGGGTGCTGGGTGCTCATTGCTCAGGGTGCTGGGTGCTCGGTGCTCGGGGTTCTGGGTGCTCAGTACTCGGGGTGCTCAGTGCTCAGTACTCAGGGTGCTGGGTGCTCAGTGCTCAGGGTGCTGGGTGCTCAGTACTCAAGGTGCTGGGTGCTCGGTGCTCAGTACGCTGGGTGCTCAGTACTCAGGGTGCTGGGTGCTCAGTACTCAGCGTGATCACTGCTCAGTACTCGGGGTGCTGGGTGGTCAGTGCTCAGGGTGCTCAGTGCTCAGTGCTCAGGGTGCTGGGTGCTCAGTGCTCAGGGTGCTGGGTGCTCAGTGCTCAGGGTGCTGGGTGCTCAGTGCTCAGGGTGCTGGGTGCTTAGTGCTCAGGGTGCTCAGTGCTTGGGGTGTTTGTGTGCTCAGTACTCAGGGTGCTGGGTGCTCATTCTCGGGGTGCTGGGTGCTCAGTCCTCGGGGTGCTGGGTGCTCATTACTCAGGGTGCTCGGTGCTCAGTACTCACGGTTCTCAGTGCTCAATACTCAGGTTGCTGGGTACTCAGTGCTCAGGGTGCTCGGTGCTCAGTACTCGGGGTGCTGGGTGCTCATTCTCAGGGTGCTGGGTGCTCAGTGCTCGGGGTGCTGGGTGCTCAGTCCTCAGGGTACTCTGTGCTCAGGGTGCTGGGTACTCAGTGCTCGGTGTGCTCGGTGCTCAGTACTCAGGGTGCTGAGTGCTCAGTACTCAGGGTGCTGGGTGCTCAGTACTCAGGGTGCTGGGTGCTCAGTTCTCAGGGTGCTGGGTGCTCAGTGCTCAGGGTGCTGGGTGCTCAGTGCTCAGGGTGCTGGGTACTCAGTGCTCAGGGTGCTGGGTGCTCAGTACTCAGGGTGCTCAGTGCTCAGTACTCAGGGTGCTGTGTGTTCAGTGCTCAGGGTGCTGGGTGCTCAGTACTCAGGGTGCTCGGTGCTTAGTACTCATTGTGCTGGGTGCTCAGTACTCCAGGTGCTGGGTGCTCAGTGCTCGGGGTGCTCGGTGCTCAGTGCTCAAGGTGCTGGGTGCTCAGTACTCAGGGTGCTCATTGCTCAGGGTGCTGGGTGCTCAGTACTCAGGGTGCTGGGTGCTCAGTGCTCACGGTGCTGGGTGCTCAGTGCTCACGGTGCTGGGTGCTCAGTGCTCAGGGTGCTGGGTGCTCAGTGTTCAGGGTGCTCGGTGCTCAGTGCTCAGGGTGCTGGGTGCTCAGTGCTCACGGTGCTGGGTGCTCAGTGCTCAGGGTGCTGGGTGCTCAGTGTTCAGGGTGCTGGGTGCTCAGTGCTCAGGGTGCTGGGTGCTCAGTGCTCACGGTGCTGGGTGCTCAGTGCTCAGGGTGCTCGGTGCTCAGTGCTCAGGGTGCTGGGTGCTCAGTGCTCTCGGTGCTGGGTGCTCAGTGCTCAGGGTGCTGGGTGCTCAGTGTTCAGGGTGCTGGGTGCTCAGTGCTCAGGGTGCTGGGTGCTCAGTGCTCAGGGTGCTGGGTGCTTAGTGCTCAGGGTGCTGGGTGCTCAGTGCTCAGGGTGCTGGGTGCTCGGTGCTCGGGGTGCTGGGTGCTTAGTGCTCGGGGTGCCCGGTTCTCAGTACTTGCTGTGCTCAGTGCTCAGTACTCAGGGTGCTGGGTGCTCAGTGCTCAGGGTGCTGGGTGCTCAGTGCTCAGGGTGCTGGGTGCTCAGTGCTCAGGGTGCTGGGTGCTCAGTGCTTAGGGTGCTGGGTGCTCATTGCTCAGGGTGCTGGGTGCTCGGTGCTCGGGGTTCTGGGTGCTCAGTACTCGGGGTGCTCAGTGCTCAGTACTCAGGGTGCTGGGTGCTCAGTGCTCAGGGTGCTGGGTGCTCAGTACTCAGGGTGCTGGGTGCTCAGTGCTCAGGGTGCTCGGTGCTCAGTGCTCAGGGTGCTGGGTGCTCAGTGCTCACGGTGCTGGGTGCTCAGTGCTCAGGGTGCTGGGTGCTCAGTGTTCAGGGTGCTGGGTGCTCAGTGCTCAGGGTGCTGGGTGCTCAGTGCTCACGGTGCTGGGTGCTCAGTGCTCAGGGTGCTGGGTGCTCAGTGTTCAGGGTGCTGGGTGCTCAGTGCTCAGGGTGCTGGGTGCTCAGTGCTCAGGGTGCTGGGTGCTTAGTGCTCAGGGTGCTGGGTGCTCAGTGCTCAGGGTGCTGGGTGCTCGGTGCTCGGGGTGCTGGGTGCTTAGTGCTCGGGGTGCCCGGTGCTCAGTACTTGGGGTGCTCAGTGCTCAGTACTCAGGGTGCTGGGTGCTCAGTGCTCAGGGTGCTGGGTGCTCAGTGCTCAGGGTGCTGGGTGCTCAGTGCTCAGGGTGCTGGGTGCTCAGTGCTCAGGGTGCTGGGTGCTCATTGCTCAGGGTGCTGGGTGCTCGGTGCTCGGGGTTCTGGGTGCTCAGTACTCGGGGTGCTCAGTGCTCAGTACTCAGGGTGCTGGGTGCTCAGTGCTCAGGGTGCTGGGTGCTCAGTACTCAGGGTGCTGGGTGCTCGGTGCTCAGTACGCTGGGTGCTCAGTACTCAGGGTGCTGGGTGCTCAGTACTCAGCGTGATCACTGCTCAGTACTCGGGGTGCTGGGTGCTCAGTGCTCAGGGTGCTCAGTGCTCAGTGCTCGGGGTGCTGGGTGCTCTGTGCTCGGGGCGCTGGGTGCTCAGTGCTCGGGGTGCTGGGTGCTCAGTACTCGGGGTGCTGGGTGCTGAGTGCTCAGGGTGCTCAGTGCTCAGTACTTAGTGCTCAGGGTGCTTAGTGCTCAGGGTGCTGGGTGTTCAGTACTCAGGGTGCTGGGTGCTCAGTGCTCAGGGTGCTCGGTGCTCAGTACTCGGGGTGCTGGGTGCTCATTCTCAGGGTGCTGGGTGCTCAGTGCTCGGGGTGCTGGGTGCTCATTACTCAGGGTGCTGGGTGCTCAGTTCTCAGGGTGCTCGGTGCTCAGTACTCAGGGTGCTGGGTGCTCAGTCCTCAGGGTACTCTGTGCTCAGGGTGCTGGGTACTCAGTGCTCGGGGTGCTCGGTGCTCAGTACTCAGGGTGCTGAGTGCTCAGTACTCAGGGTGCTGGGTGCTCAGTACTCAGGGTGCTGGGTGCTCAGTTCTCAGGGTGCTGGGTGCTCAGTGCTCAGGGTGCTGGGTGCTCAGTGCTCAGGGTGCTGGGTACTCAGTGCTCAGGGTGCTGGGTGCTCAGTACTCAGGGTGCTCAGTGCTCAGTACTCAGGGTGCTGGGTGCTCAGTACTCAGGGTGCTCGGTGCTTAGTACTCATTGTGCTGGGTGCTCAGTACTCCAGGTGCTGGGTGCTCAGTGCTCGGGGTGCTCGGTGCTCAGTGCTCAAGGTGCTGGGTGCTCAGTACTCAGGGTGCTCATTGCTCAGGGTGCTGGGTGCTCAGTACTCAGGGTGCTGGGTGCTCAGTGCTCAGGGTGCTCGGTGCTCAGTGCTCAGGGTGCTGGGTGCTCAGTGCTCACGGTGCTAGGTGCTCAGTGCTCAGGGTGCTGGGTGCTCAGTGTTCAGGGTTCTGGGTGCTCAGTGCTCAGGGTGCTGGGTGCTCAGTGCTCAGGGTGCTGGGTGCTTAGTGCTCAGGGTCCTGGGTGCTCAGTGCTCAGGGTGCTGGGTGCTCGGTGCTCGGGGTGCTGGGTGCTTAGTGCTCGGGGTGCCCGGTTCTCAGTACTTGGGGTGCTCAGTGCTCAGTACTCAGGGTGCTGGGTGCTCAGTGCTCAGGGTGCTGGGTGCTCAGTGCTCAGGGTGCTGGGTGCTCAGTGCTCAGGGTGCTGGGTGCTCAGTGCTCAGGGTGCTGGGTGCTCATTGCTCAGTGTGCTATGTGCTCGGTGCTCGGGGTTCTGGGTGCTCAGTACTCGGGGTGCTCAGTGCTCAGTACTCAGGGTGCTGGGTGCTCAGTGCTCAGGGTGCTGGGTGCTCAGTACTCAAGGTGCTGGGTGCTCGGTGCTCAGTACGCTGGGTGCTCAGTTCTCAGGGTGCTGGGTGCTCAGTACTCAGCGTGATCACTGCTCAGTACTCGGGGTGCTGGGTGGTCAGTGCTCAGGGTGCTCAGTGCTCAGTGCTCAGGGTGCTGGGTGCTCAGTGCTCAGGGTGCTGCGTGCTCAGTGCTCAGGGTGCTGGGTGCTCAGTGCTCAGGGTGCTGGGTGCTTAGTGCTCAGGGTGCTCAGTGCTTGGGGTGTTTGTGTGCTCAGTACTCAGGGTGCTGGGTGCTCATTCTCGGGGTGCTGGGTGCTCAGTCCTCGGGGTGCTGGGTGCTCATTACTCAGGGTGCTCGGTGCTCAGTACTCACGGTTCTCAGTGCTCAATACTCAGGTTGCTGGGTACTCAGTGCTCAGGGTGCTCGGTGCTCAGTACTCGGGGTGCTGGGTGCTCATTCTCAGGGTGCTGGGTGCTCAGTGCTCGGGGTGCTGGGTGCTCAGTCCTCAGGGTACTCTGTGCTCAGGGTGCTGGGTACTCAGTGCTCGGTGTGCTCGGTGCTCAGTACTCAGGGTGCTGAGTGCTCAGTACTCAGGGTGCTGGGTGCTCAGTACTCAGGGTGCTGGGTGCTCAGTTCTCAGGGTGCTGGGTGCTCAGTGCTCAGGGTGCTGGGTGCTCAGTGCTCAGGGTGCTGGGTACTCAGTGCTCAGGGTGCTGGGTGCTCAGTACTCAGGGTGCTCAGTGCTCAGTACTCAGGGTGCTGTGTGTTCAGTGCTCAGGGTGCTGGGTGCTCAGTACTCAGGGTGCTCGGTGCTTAGTACTCATTGTGCTGGGTGCTCAGTACTCCAGGTGCTGGGTGCTCAGTGCTCGGGGTGCTCGGTGCTCAGTGCTCAAGGTGCTGGGTGCTCAGTACTCAGGGTGCTCATTGCTCAGGGTGCTGGGTGCTCAGTACTCAGGGTGCTGGGTGCTCAGTGCTCACGGTGCTGGGTGCTCAGTGCTCACGGTGCTGGGTGCTCAGTGCTCAGGGTGCTGGGTGCTCAGTGTTCAGGGTGCTCGGTGCTCAGTGCTCAGGGTGCTGGGTGCTCAGTGCTCACGGTGCTGGGTGCTCAGTGCTCAGGGTGCTGGGTGCTCAGTGTTCAGGGTGCTGGGTGCTCAGTGCTCAGGGTGCTGGGTGCTCAGTGCTCACGGTGCTGGGTGCTCAGTGCTCAGGGTGCTCGGTGTCAGTGCTCAGGGTGCTGGGTGCTCAGTGCTCACGGTGCTGGGTGCTCAGTGCTCAGGGTGCTGGGTGCTCAGTGTTCAGGGTGCTGGGTGCTCAGTGCTCAGGGTGCTGGGTGCTCAGTGCTCAGGGTGCTGGGTGCTTAGTGCTCAGGGTGCTGGGTGCTCAGTGCTCAGGGTGCTGGGTGCTCGGTGCTCGGGGTGCTGGGTGCTTAGTGCTCGGGGTGCCCGGTTCTCAGTACTTGCTGTGCTCAGTGCTCAGTACTCAGGGTGCTGGGTGCTCAGTGCTCAGGGTGCTGGGTGCTCAGTGCTCAGGGTGCTGGGTGCTCAGTGCTCAGGGTGCTGGGTGCTCAGTGCTTAGGGTGCTGGGTGCTCATTGCTCAGGGTGCTGGGTGCTCGGTGCTCGGGGTTCTGGGTGCTCAGTACTCGGGGTGCTCAGTGCTCAGTACTCAGGGTGCTGGGTGCTCAGTGCTCAGGGTGCTGGGTGCTCAGTACTCAGGGTGCTGGGTGCTCAGTGCTCAGGGTGCTCGGTGCTCAGTGCTCAGGGTGCTGTGTGCTCAGTGCTCACGGTGCTGGGTGCTCAGTGCTCAGGGTGCTGGGTGCTCAGTGTTCAGGGTGCTGGGTGCTCAGTGCACAGGGTGCTGGGTGCTCAGTGCTCACGGTGCTGGGTGCTCAGTGCTCAGGGTGCTGGGTGCTCAGTGTTCAGGGTGCTGGGTGCTCAGTGCTCAGGGTGCTGGGTGCTCAGTGCTCAGGGTGCTGGGTGCTTAGTGCTCAGGGTGCTGGGTGCTCAGTGCTCAGGGTGCTGGGTGCTCGGTGCTCGGGGTGCTGGGTGCTTAGTGCTCGGGGTGCCCGGTGCTCAGTACTTGGGGTGCTCAGTGCTCAGTACTCAGGGTGCTGGGTGCTCAGTGCTCAGGGTGCTGGGTGCTCAGTGCTCAGGGTGCTGGGTGCTCAGTGCTCAGGGTGCTGGGTGCTCAGTGCTCAGGGTGCTGGGTGCTCATTGCTCAGGGTGCTGGGTGCTCGGTGCTCGGGGTTCTGGGTGCTCAGTACTCGGGGTGCTCAGTGCTCAGTACTCAGGGTGCTGGGTGCTCAGTGCTCAGGGTGCTGGGTGCTCAGTACTCAGGGTGCTGGGTGCTCGGTGCTCAGTACGCTGGGTGCTCAGTACTCAGGGTGCTGGGTGCTCAGTACTCAGCGTGATCACTGCTCAGTACTCGGGGTGCTGGGTGCTCAGTGCTCAGGGTGCTCAGTGCTCAGTGCTCGGGGTGCTGGGTGCTCTGTGCTCGGGGCGCTGGGTGCTCAGTGCTCGGGGTGCTGGGTGCTCAGTACTCGGGGTGCTGGGTGCTGAGTGCTCAGGGTGCTCAGTGCTCAGTACTTAGTGCTCAGGGTGCTCAGTGCTCAGGGTGCTGGGTGTTCAGTACTCAGGGTGCTGGGTGCTCAGTGCTCAGTGTGCTGGGTGCTCAGTGCTCAGGGTGCTGGGTGCTCAGTACTCGGGGTGCTGGGTGCTCAGTACTCAGGGTGCTGGGTGCTCAGTACTCAGGGTGCTGGGTGCTCAGTGCTCGGGGTGCTGGGTCCTCACTACTCAGGGTGCTGGGTGCTCAGTGCTCAGGGTGCTGGGTGCTCAGTGCTCAGGGTGCTGGGTGCTCAGTGCTCAGGGTGCTGGGTGCTCAGTACTCGGGGTGCTGGGTGCTCAGTGCTCAGGGTGCTGGGTGCTTAGTACTCAGGGTGCTGGGTGCTCAGTGCTCGGGGTGCTGGGTGCTCAGTCCTCAGGGTGCTGGGTGCTCAGTACTCGGGGTGCTGGGTGCTCAGTACTCAGGGTGCTGGGTGCTCAGTACTCGGGGTGCTGGGTGCTCAGTGCTCGGGGTGCTGGGTGCTCAGTACTCGGGGTGCTGGGTGCTCAGTACTCTGGGTGCTGGGTGCTCAGTACTCAGGGTGCTGGGTGCTCAGTACTCGGGTGCTGGGTGCTCAGTGCTCAGGGTGCTGGGTGCTCAGTGCTCGGGGTGCTGGGTGCTCAGTGCTCAGTACACAGGGTGCTGGGTGCTCAGTGCTCGGGGTGCTGGGTGCTCAGTGCTCAGTGTTCAGGGTGCTGGGTGCTCAGTGCTCAGGGTGCTGTGTGCTCAGTGCTCAGGGTGCTGGGTACTCAGTGCTCAGGGTGCGGGGTGCTCAGTACTCAGGGTGCTGGGTGCTCAGTACTCAGGGTGCTGGGTGCTCAGTGCTCTTGGTGCTGCGTGCTCAATGCTAGCGGTGCTGGGTGCTCAGTGCTCGGGGTGCTCGGTGCTCAGTGCTCAGGGTGCTGGGTGCTCAGTGCTCAGGGTGCTGGGTGCTCAGTGCTCAGGGTGCTGGGTGCTTAGTGCTCAGGGTGCTGGGTGCTCAGTGCTCAGGGTGCTGGGTGCTCGGTGCTCGGGGTGCTGGGTGCTTAGTGCTCGGGGTGCCCGGTGCTCAGTACTCGGGGTGCTCAGTGCTCAGTACTCAGGGTGCTGGGTGCTCAGTGCTCAGGGTGCTGGGTGCTCAGTGCTCAGGGTGCTGGGTGCTCAGTGCTCAGGGTGCTGGGTGCTCAGTGCTCAGGGTGCTGGGTGCTCATTGCTCAGGGTGCTGGGTGCTCGGTGCTCGGGGTTCTGGGTGCTCAGTACTCGGGGTGCTCAGTGCTCAGTACTCAGGGTGCTGGGTGCTCAGTGCTCAGGGTGCTGGGTGCTCAGTGCTCAGGGTGCTGGGTGCTCAGTACTCGGGGTGCTGGGTGCTCAGTACTCAGGGTGCTGGGTGCTCAGTACTCAGGGTGCTGGGTGCTCAGTGCTCGGGGTGCTGGGTCCTCACTACTCAGGGTGCTGGGTGCTCAGTGCTCAGGGTGCTGGGTGCTCAGTGCTCAGGGTGCTGGGTGCTCAGTGCTCAGGGTGCTGGGTGCTCAGTACTCGTGGTGCTGGGTGCTCAGTGCTCAGGGTGCTGGGTGCTCAGTACTCAGGGTGCTTGGTGCTCAGTGCTCGGGGTGCTGGGTGCTCAGTGCTCAGGGTGCTGGGAGCTCAGTACTCGGGGTGCTGGGTGCTCAGTACTCAGGGTGCTGGGTGCTCAGTACTCGGGGTGCTGGGTGCTCAGTGCTCGGGGTGCTGGGTGCTCAGTACTCGGGGTGCTGGGTGCTCAGTACTCGGGGTGCTGGGTGCTCAGTACTCAGGGTGCTGGGTGCTCAGTACTCGGGTGCTGGGTGCTCAGTGCTCAGGGTGCTGGGTGCTCAGTGCTCGGGGTGCTGGGTGCTCAGTGCTCAGTTTTCAGGGTGCTGGGTGCTCAGTGCTCAGGGTGCTGTGTGCTCAGTGCTCAGGGTGCTGGGTGCTCAGTGCTCAGGGTGCTGGGTACTCAGTGCTCAGGGTGCGGGGTGCTCAGTACTCAGGGTGCTGGGTGCTCAGTGCTCTTGGTGCTGGGTGCTCAGTGCTAGCGGTGCTGGGTGCTCAGTGCTCGGGGTGCTCGGTGCTCAGTGCTCAGGGTGCTGGGTGCTTAGTGCTCAGGGTGCTGGGTGCTCAGTGCTCAGGGTGCTGGGTGCTCGGTGCTCGGGGTGCTGGGTGCTTAGTGCTCGGGGTGCCCGGTGCTCAGTACTTGGGGTGCTCAGTGCTCAGTACTCAGGGTGCTGGGTGCTCAGTGCTCAGGGTGCTGGGTGCTCAGTGCTCAGGGTGCTGGGTGCTCAGTGCTCAGGGTGCTGGGTGCTCAGTGCTCAGGGTGCTGGGTGCTCATTGCTCAGGGTGCTGGGTGCTCGGTGCTCGGGGTTCTGGGTGCTCAGTACTCGGGGTGCTCAGTGCTCAGTACTCAGGGTGCTGGGTGCTCAGTGCTCAGGGTGCTGGGTGCTCAGTACTCAGGGTGCTGGGTGCTCGGTGCTCAGTACGCTGGGTGCTCAGTACTCAGGGTGCTGGGTGCTCAGTACTCAGCGTGATCACTGCTCAGTACTCGGGGTGCTGGGTGCTCAGTGCTCAGGGTGCTCAGTGCTCAGTGCTCGGGGTGCTGGGTGCTCTGTGCTCGGGGCGCTGGGTGCTCAGTGCTCGGGGTGCTGGGTGCTCAGTACTCGGGGTACTGGGTGCTGAGTGCTCAGGGTGCTCAGTGCTCAGTACTTAGTGCTCAGGGTGCTCAGTTCTCAGGGTGCTGGGTGTTCAGTACTCAGTGTGCTGGGTGCTCAGTGCTCAGATTGCTGGGTGCTCAGTGCTCAGGGTGCTGGGTGCTCAGTACTCGGGGTGCTGGGTGCTCAGTACTCAGGGTGCTGGGTGCTCAGTACTCAGGGTGCTGGGTGCTCAGTGCTCGGGGTGCTGGGTTCTCACTACTCAGGGTGCTGGGTGCTCAGTGCTCAGGGTGCTGGGTGCTCAGTGCTCAGGGTGCTGGGTGCTCAGTGCTCAGGGTGCTGGGTGCTCAGTACTCGGGGTGCTGGGTGCTCAGTGCTCAGGGTGCTGGGTGCTCAGTACTCAGGGTGCTGGGTGCTCAGTGCTCGGGGTGCTGGGTGCTCAGTCCTCAGGGTGCTGGGTGCTCAGTACTCGGGGTGCTGGGTGCTCAGTGCTCGGGGTGCTGGGTGCTCAGTACTCGGGGTGCTGGGTGCTCAGTACTCTGGGTGCTGGGTGCTCAGTACTCAGGGTGCTGGGTGCTCAGTACTCGGGTGCTGGGTGCTCAGTGCTCAGGGTGCTGGGTGCTCATTGCTCGGGGTGCTGGGTGCTCAGTGCTCAGTACACAGGGTGCTGGGTGCTCAGTGCTCGGGGTGCTGGGTGCTCAGTGCTCAGTGTTCAGGGTGCTGTGTGCTCAGTGCTCAGGGTGCTGTGTGCTCAGTGCTCAGGGTGCTGGGTGCTCAGTGCTCAGGGTGCTGGGTACTCAGTGCTCAGGGTGCGGGATGCTCAGTACTCAGGGTGCTGGGTGCTCAGTACTCAGGGTGCTGGGTGCTCAGTACTCTTGGTGCTGCGTGCTCAGTGCTAGCGGTGCTGGGTGCTCAGTGCTCGGGGTGCTCGGTGCTCAGTGCTCAGGGTGCTGGGTGCTCAGTGCTCACGGTGCTGGGTGCTCAGTGCTCAGGGTGCTGGGTGCTCAGTGCTCAGGGTGCTGGGTGCTCAGTGCTCAGGGTGCTGGGTGCTCAGTGCTCAGGGTGCTGGGTGCTTAGTGCTCAGTGTGCTGGGTGCTCAGTGCTCAGGGTGCTGGGTGCTCGGTGCTCGGGGTGCTGGGTGCTTAGTGCTCGGGGTGCCCGGTGCTCAGTACTCGGGGTGCTCAGTGCTCAGTACTCAGGGTGCTGGGTGCTCAGTGCTCAGAGTGCTGGGTGCTCAGTGCTCAGGGTGCTGGGTGCTCAGTGCTCAGGGTGCTGGGTGCTCAGTGCTCAGGGTGCTGGGTGCTCATTGCTCAGGGTGCTGGGTGCTCGGTGCTCGGGGTTCTGGGTGCTCAGTACTCGGGGTGCTCAGTGCTCAGTGCTCAGGGTGCTGGGTGCTCAGTGCTCAGGGTGCTGGTTGCTCAGTACTCAGGGTGCTGGGTGCTCAGTACTCAGGGTGCTGGGTGCTCAGTGCTCAAGGAGTTGGGTGCTCAGTACTCAGGGTGCTCATTGCTCAGGGTGCTGGGTGCTCAGTACTCAGGGTGCTGGGTGCTCAGTGCTCAGGGTGCTCGGTGCTCGGGGCGCTGGGTGCTCAGTGCTCGGGGTGCTCGGAGCTCAGTACCCTGGGTGCTGGGTGCTCAGTGCTCGGGGTGCTCGGTGCTCAGTACTCAGGGTGCTGGGTGCTCAGTGCTCGGGGTGCTCGGGGTGCTCGGTGCTCAGTACGTTGGGTGCTCACTACTCAGGGTGCTGGGTGCTCAGTGCTCAGGGTGCTGGGTGCTCAGTGCTCGGGATGCTGGGTGCTCAGTACTCAGGGTGATCTGTTCTCAGTACTCAGGGTGCTGGGTGCTCAGTGCTCGGGGTGCTGGGTGCTCAGTACTCGGGGTGCTCAGTGCTCAGTACTCAGGGTGCTGGGTGCTCAGTGCTCGGGGTGCTCCCTGCTCAGTACTCAGGGTGCTGGGTGCTCAGTGCTCCGGGTGCTGGGTGCTCAGTACTCAGGGTTCTGGGTGCTCAGTGCTCAGGGTGCTGGGTGCTCAGTGCTCGGGGTGCTGGGTGCTCAGTGCTCAGTACTCAGGGTGCTGGGTGCTCAGTGCTTGGGGTGCTGGGTGCTCAGTGCTCAGTACTCAGGGTGCTGGGTGCTCAGTGCTCAGGGTGCTGTGTGCTCAGTGCTCAGGGTGCTGGGTGCTCAGTGCTCAGGGTGCTGGGTACTCATTGCTCAGGGTGCTGGGTGCTCAGTACTCAGGGTGCTGGGTGCTCAGTGCTCGGGGTGCTGGGTGCTCAGTGCTCAGGGTGCTGGGTGCTCAGTACTCAGTGTGCTGGGTGCTCAGTGCTCGGGATGCTGGGTGCTCAGTGCTCGGGGTGCTGGGTGCTCAGTGCTCAGGGTGCTGGGTGCTCAGTACTCAGGGTGCTGGGAGCTCAGTGCTCAGGGTGATCGGTGCTCAGTACTCAGGGTGCCCAGTACTCAGGGTGCTGGGTGCTCAGTGCTCGGGGTGCTGGGTGCTCAGTACTCAGGGTGCTGGGTGCTCAGTGCTCGGGGTTCTGGGTGCTCAGTGCTCAGGGTGCTAAGTGCTCAGGGTGCTGGGTGCTCAGTGCTCGGGGTGCTCGGTGCTCAGTACTCAGGGTGCTGAGTGCTCAGTACTCAGGGTGCTGGGTGCTCAGTACTCGGGGTGCTGGATGCTCAGTGCTCAGGGTGCTGGGTGCTCAGTCCTCAGGGTGCTAAGTGCTCAGGGTGCTGGGTGCTCAGTACTCGGGGTGCTGGATGCTCAGTGCTCAGGGTGCTGGGTGCTCAGTCCTCAGGGTGCTAAGTGCTCAGGGTGCTGGGTGCTCAGTGCTCGGGGTGCTCGGTGCTCAGTACTCAGGGTGCTGAGTGCTCAGTACTCAGGGTGCTGGGTGCTCAGTGCTCAGGGTGATCGGTGCTCAGTACTCAGGGTGCTGGGTGCTCAGTGCTCGGGGTGTTCGGTGCTCAGTACGTTGGGTGCTCACTACTCAGGGTGCTGGGTGCTCAGTGCTCAGGGTGCTGGGTGCTCAGTGCTCGGGGTGCTCGGTGCTCAGTACTTTGGGTGCTCACTACTCAGGGTGCTGGGTGCTCAGTGCTCAGGGTGCTGCGTGCTCAGTGCTCAGGGTGCTGGCTGCTCAGTGCTCAGGGTGGTGGGTGCTCAGTACTCAGGGTGCTGGGTGCTCAGTGCTCAGGGTGCTGGGTGCTCAGTACTCAGGGTGCTGGGTGCTCAGTACTCGGGGTGCTGGGTGCTCAGTACTCAGGGTGCTGGGTGCTCAGTACTCGGGGTGCTGGGTTCTCAGTACTCGGGTGCTGGGTGCTCTGTGCTCGTGGTGCTGGGTGCTCAGTGCTCAGTGCTCAGGGTGCTGGGTGCTCAGTGCTCAGGGTGCTGTGTGCTCAGTGCTCAGGGTGCTGGGTGCTCAGTGCTCAGGGTGCTGGGTACTCAGTGCTCAGGGTGCTGGGTGCTCAGTACTCAGGGTGCTGGGTGCTCAGTACTCAGTGTGCTGGGTGCTCAGTGCTCGGGGTGCTGGGTGCTCAGTGCTCGGGGTGCTGGGTGCTCAGTGCTAGCGGTGCTGGGTGCTCAGTGCTCGAGGTGCTCAGTACTCAGGGTGCTGTGTTTTCAGTGCTAAGGGTGCTGGGTGCTCAGTACTCAGGGTGCTCGGTGCTTAGTACTCAGGGTGCTGGGTGCTCAGTGCTCAAGGATTTGGGTGCTCAGTACTCAGGGTGCTAATTGCTCAGGGTGCTGGGTGCTCAGTACTCAGGGTGCTGGGTGCTCAGTGCTCAGGGTGCTCGGTGCTCGGGGCGCTGGGTGCTCAGTGCTCGGGGTGCTCGGAGCTCAGTACCCTGGGTGCTGGGTGCTCAGTGCTCGGGGTGCTCGGTGCTCAGTACTCAGGGTGCTGGGTGCTCAGTGCTCGGGGTGCTCGGGGTGCTCGGTGCTCAGTACATTGGGTGCTCACTACTCAGGGTGCTGGGTGCTCAGTGCTCAGGGTGCTGGGTGCTCAGTGCTCAGGGTGCTGGGTGCTCAGTGCTCAGGGTGCTGGGTGCTCAGTACTCAGGGTGCTGGGTGCTCAGTGCTCGGGGTGCTGGGTGCTCAGTGCTCAGGGTGCTGGGTGCTCAGTACTCAGGGTGCTGGGTGCTCAGTACTCGGGGTGCTGGGTGCTCAGTACTCAGGGTGCTGGGTGCTCAGTACTCAGGGTGCTGGGTGCTCAGTACTCGGGTGCTGGGTGCTCAGTGCTCAAGGTGCTGGGTGCTCAGTGCTCGGGGTGCTGGGTGCTCAGTGCTCAGTACTCAGGGTGCTGGGTGCTCAGTGCTCGGTGTGCTGGGTGCCCCGTGCTCAGTACTCAGGGTGCTGGGTGCTCAGTGCTCAGGGTGCTGGGTGCTGGGTGCTCAGTGCTCAGGGTGCTGGATGCTCAGTGCTCAGTGTGCTGGGTACTCAGTGCTCAGGGTGCTGGGTGTTCAGTACTCAGGGTGCTGGGTGCTCAGTGCTCAGGGTGCTGGGTGCTCAGTGCTCGGGGTGCTGTGTGCTCAGTGCTCGGGATGCTGGGTGCTCAGTGCTCAGGGTGCTGGGTGCTCAGTACTCAGGGTGCTGGGTGATCAGTGCTCGGGGTGCTGGGTGCTCAGTGCTCAGGGTGCTGGGTTCTCAGTACTCTGGGTGCTGGGTGCTCAGTGCTCGGGGTGCTCGGTGCTCAGTACTCAAGGTGCTGGGTGCTCAGTGCTCAGGGTGCTGGGTGCTCAGTCCTCGGGTTGCTCCGTGCTCAGTGATCAGGGTGCTGGGTGCTCTGTACTCAGGGTGCTCGGTGCTCAGTACTCAGGGTTCTCAGTGCTCAATACTCAGGTTGCTGGGAGCTCAGTGCTCAGGGTGATCGGTGCTCAGTACTCAGGGTGCTCAGTACTAAGGGTGCTGGGTGCTCAGTGCTCGGGGTGCTGGGTGCTCAGTACTCAGGGTGCTGGGTGCTCAGTGCTCGGCGTCATGGATGCTCAGTGCTCAGGGTGATCGGTGCTCAGTACTCAGGGTGCTGGGTGCTCAGTACTCAGGGTGCTGGTTGCTCAGTCCTCAGGGTGCTCTGTGCTCAGGGTGCTGGGTACTCAGTGCTCGGGGTGCTCGGTGCTCAGTACTCAGGGTGCTGAGTGCTCAGTACTCAGGGTGCTGGGTGCTCAGTGCTCAGGGTGCTGGGTGATCAGTGCTCAGGGTGCTGGGTGCTCAGTGCTCAGGGTGCTGGGTGCTCAGTGGTCGGGGTGCTGGGTGCTCAGTGCTTGGGGTGCTGGGTGCTCAGTGCTCAGTGCTCAGGGTGCTGGGTGGTCAGTGCTCTGTGCTCAGGGTGCTGGTTGCTCAGTACTCAGGGTGCTGGGTGCTCAGTACTCAGGGTGCTGGGTGCTCAGTGCTCAGGGTGCTGGGTGCTCAGTACTCAGGGTGCTGGGTGATCAATGCTCGGGGTGCTGGGTGCTCAGTGCTCAGGGTGCTGGGTGCTCAGTACTCTGGGTGCTGGGTGCTCAGTGCTCGGGATGCTCGGTGCTCAGTACTCAAGGTGCTGGGTGCTCAGTGCTCATTGTGGTGGGTGCTCAGTCCTCGGGTTGCTCCGTGCTCAGTGATCAGGGTGCTGGGTGCTCTGTACTCAGGGTGCTCGGTGCTCAGTACTCAGGGTGCCCAGTACTCAGGGTGCTGGGTGCTCAGTGCTCGGGGTGCTGGGTGCTCAGTACTCAGGGTGCTGGGTGCTCAGTGCTCGGGGTTCTGGGTGCTCAGTGCTCAGGGTGCTAAGTGCTCAGGGTGCTGGGTGCTCAGTGCTCGGGGTGCTCGGTGCTCAGTACTCAGGGTGCTGAGTGCTCAGTACTCAGGGTGCTGGGTGCTCAGTACTCGGGGTGCTGGATGCTCAGTGCTCAGGGTGCTGGGTGCTCAGTCCTCAGGGTGCTAAGTGCTCAGGGTGCTGGGTGCTCAGTACTCGGGGTGCTGGATGCTCAGTGCTCAGGGTGCTGGGTGCTCAGTCCTCAGGGTGCTAAGTGCTCAGGGTGCTGGGTGCTCAGTGCTCGGGGTGCTCGGTGCTCAGTACTCAGGGTGCTGAGTGCTCAGTACTCAGGGTGCTGGGTGCTCAGTGCTCAGGGTGATCGGTGCTCAGTACTCAGGGTGCTGGGTGCTCAGTGCTCGGGGTGTTCGGTGCTCAGTACGTTGGGTGCTCACTACTCAGGGTGCTGGGTGCTCAGTGCTCAGGGTGCTGGGTGCTCAGTGCTCGGGGTGCTCGGTGCTCAGTACTTTGGGTGCTCACTACTCAGGGTGCTGGGTGCTCAGTGCTCAGGGTGCTGCGTGCTCAGTGCTCAGGGTGCTGGCTGCTCAGTGCTCAGGGTGGTGGGTGCTCAGTACTCAGGGTGCTGGGTGCTCAGTGCTCAGGGTGCTGGGTGCTCAGTACTCAGGGTGCTGGGTGCTCAGTACTCGGGGTGCTGGGTGCTCAGTACTCAGGGTGCTGGGTGCTCAGTACTCGGGGTGCTGGGTTCTCAGTACTCGGGTGCTGGGTGCTCTGTGCTCGTGGTGCTGGGTGCTCAGTGCTCAGTGCTCAGGGTGCTGGGTGCTCAGTGCTCAGGGTGCTGTGTGCTCAGTGCTCAGGGTGCTGGGTGCTCAGTGCTCAGGGTGCTGGGTACTCAGTGCTCAGGGTGCTGGGTGCTCAGTACTCAGGGTGCTGGGTGCTCAGTACTCAGTGTGCTGGGTGCTCAGTGCTCGGGGTGCTGGGTGCTCAGTGCTCGGGGTGCTGGGTGCTCAGTGCTAGCGGTGCTGGGTGCTCAGTGCTCGAGGTGCTCAGTACTCAGGGTGCTGTGTTTTCAGTGCTAAGGGTGCTGGGTGCTCAGTACTCAGGGTGCTCGGTGCTTAGTACTCAGGGTGCTGGGTGCTCAGTGCTCAAGGATTTGGGTGCTCAGTACTCAGGGTGCTAATTGCTCAGGGTGCTGGGTGCTCAGTACTCAGGGTGCTGGGTGCTCAGTGCTCAGGGTGCTCGGTGCTCGGGGCGCTGGGTGCTCAGTGCTCGGGGTGCTCGGAGCTCAGTACCCTGGGTGCTGGGTGCTCAGTGCTCGGGGTGCTCGGTGCTCAGTACTCAGGGTGCTGGGTGCTCAGTGCTCGGGGTGCTCGGGGTGCTCGGTGCTCAGTACGTTGGGTGCTCACTACTCAGGGTGCTGGGTGCTCAGTGCTCAGGGTGCTGGGTGCTCAGTGCTCAGGGTGCTGGGTGCTCAGTGCTCAGGGTGCTGGGTGCTCAGTACTCAGGGTGCTGGGTGCTCAGTGCTCGGGGTGCTGGGTGCTCAGTGCTCAGGGTGCTGGGTGCTCAGTACTCAGGGTGCTGGGTGCTCAGTACTCGGGGTGCTGGGTGCTCAGTACTCAGGGTGCTGGGTGCTCAGTACTCAGGGTGCTGGGTGCTCAGTACTCGGGTGCTGGGTGCTCAGTGCTCAAGGTGCTGGGTGCTCAGTGCTCGGGGTGCTGGGTGCTCAGTGCTCAGTACTCAGGGTGCTGGGTGCTCAGTGCTCGGTGTGCTGGGTGCCCCGTGCTCAGTACTCAGGGTGCTGGGTGCTCAGTGCTCAGGGTGCTGGGTGCTGGGTGCTCAGTGCTCAGGGTGCTGGATGCTCAGTGCTCAGTGTGCTGGGTACTCAGTGCTCAGGGTGCTGGGTGTTCAGTACTCAGGGTGCTGGGTGCTCAGTGCTCAGGGTGCTGGGTGCTCAGTGCTCGGGGTGCTGTGTGCTCAGTGCTCGGGACGCTGGGTGCTCAGTGCTCAGGGTGCTGGGTGCTCAGTACTCAGGGTGCTGGGTGATCAGTGCTCGGGGTGCTGGGTGCTCAGTGCTCAGGGTGCTGGGTGCTCAGTACTCTGGGTGCTGGGTGCTCAGTGCTCGGGGTGCTCGGTGCTCAGTACTCAAGGTGCTGGGTGCTCAGTGCTCAGGGTGCTGGGTGCTCAGTCCTCGGGGTGCTCCGTGCTCAGTGATCAGGGTGCTGGGTGCTCTGTACTCAGGGTGCTCGGTGCTCAGTACTCAGGGTTCTCAGTGCTCAATACTCAGGTTGCTGGGAGCTCAGTGCTCAGGGTGATCGGTGCTCAGTACTCAGGGTGCTCAGTACTAAGGGTGCTGGGTGCTCAGTGCTCGGGGTGCTGGGTGCTCAGTACTCAGGGTGCTGGGTGCTCAGTGCTCGGCGTCATGGATGCTCAGTGCTCAGGGTGATCGGTGCTCAGTACTCAGGGTGCTGGGTGCTCAGTACTCAGGGTGCTGGTTGCTCAGTCCTCAGGGTGCTCTGTGCTCAGGGTGCTGGGTACTCAGTGCTCGGGGTGCTCGGTGCTCAGTACTCAGGGTGCTGAGTGCTCAGTACTCAGGGTGCTGCGTGCTCAGTACTCAGGGTGCTGGGTGCTCAGTGCTCAGGGTGCTGGGTGATCAGTGCTCAGGGTGCTGGGTGCTCAGTGCTCAGGGTGCTGGGTGCTCAGTGGTCGGGGTGCTGGGTGCTCAGTGCTTGGGGTGCTGGGTGCTCAGTGCTCAGTGCTCAGGGTGCTGGGTGGTCAGTGCTCTGTGCTCAGGGTGCTGGTTGCTCAGTACTCAGGGTGCTGGGTGCTCAGTACTCAGGGTGCTGGGTGCTCAGTGCTCAGGGTGCTGGGTGCTCAGTACTCAGGGTGCTGGGTGATCAATGCTCGGGGTGCTGGGTGCTCAGTGCTCAGGGTGCTGGGTGCTCAGTACTCTGGGTGCTGGGTGCTCAGTGCTCGGGATGCTCGGTGCTCAGTACTCAAGGTGCTGGGTGCTCAGTGCTCATTGTGGTGGGTGCTCAGTCCTCGGGTTGCTCCGTGCTCAGTGATCAGGGTGCTGGGTGCTCTGTACTCAGGGTGCTCGGTGCTCAGTACTCAGGGTTCTCAGTGCTCAATACTCAGGGTGCTGGGTACTCAGTGCTCAGGGTGCTGGGTGCTCAGTACTCAGGGTGCTCAGTTCTCAGTACTCGGGGTGCTGGGTGCTCAGTGCTCAGGGTGCTCAGTGCTCAGTGCTCGGGGTGCTGGGTGCTCTGTGCTCGGGGCGCTGGGTGCTCAGTGCTCAGGGTGCTGGGTGCTCAGTACTCGGGGTGCTTCGTGCTCAGTGCTCAGGGTGCTCAGTGCTCAGTACTCAGTGCTCAGGGTGCTCAGTGCTCAGGGTGCTGGGTGTTCAGTACTCAGGGTGCTGGGTGCTCAGTACTCAGGGTGCTGGCTGCTCAGTGCTCAGGGTGCTGGGTGCTCAGTGCTCGGGGCGCTGGGTGCTCAGTGCACGGGGTGCTCGGAGCTCAGTACTCTGGGTGCTGGGTGCTCAGTGCTCGGGGTGATCGGTGCTCAGTACTCAGGGTGCTGGGTGCTCAGTGCTCGGGGTCCTCGGTGCTCAGTACGTTGGGTGCTCACTACTCAGGGTGCTGGGTGCTCAGTGCTCAGGGTGCTGGGTGCTCAGTGCTCAAGGAGTTGGGTGCTCAGTACTCAGGGTGCTCATTGCTCAGGGTGCTGGGTGCTCAGTACTCAGGGTGCTGGGTGCTCAGTGCTCAGGGTGCTCGGTGCTCGGGGCGCTGGGTGCTCAGTGCTCGGGGTGCTCGGAACTCAGTACCCTGGGTGCTGGGTGCTCATTCTCGGGGTGCTGGGTGCTCATTCTCGGGGTGCTGGGTGCTCAGTCCTCGGGGTGCTGGGTGCTCATTACTCAGGGTGCTCGGTGCTCAGTACTCAGGGTTCTCAGTGCTCAATACTCAGGTTGCTGGGTACTCAGTGCTCAGGGTGCTCTGTGCTCAGGGTGCTGGGTACTCAGTGCTCGGGGTGCTCGGTGCTCAGTACTCAGGGTGCGGAGTGCTCAGTACTCAGGGAGCTGGGTGCTCAGTACTCAGGGTGCTGGGTGCTCAGTACTCAGGGTGCTGGGTGCTCAGTGCTCAGGGTGCTGGGTGCTCAGTGCTCAGGGTGCTGGGTACTCAGTGCTCAGGGTGCTGGGTGCTCAGTACTCAGGGTGCTCAGTGCTCAGTACTCAGGGTGCTGTGTGTTCAGTGCTCAGGGTGCTGGGTGCTCAGTACTCAGGGTGCTCGGTGCTTAGTACTCATTGTGCTGGGTGATCAGTACTCCGGGTGCTGGGTGCTCAGTGCTCGGGGTGCTCGGTGCTCAGTGCTCAAGGTGCTGGGTGCTCAGTACTGAGGGTGCTCATTGCTCAGGGTGCTGGGTGCTCAGTACTCAGGGTGCTGGGTGCTCAGTGTTCAGGGTGCTGGGTGCTCAGTACTCAGGGTGCTGGGTGATCAATGCTCGGGGTGCTGGGTGCTCAGTGCTCAGGGTGCTGGGTGCTCAGTACTCTGGGTGCTGGGTGCTCAGTGCTCGGGATGCTCGGTGCTCAGTACTCAAGGTGCTGGGTGCTCAGTGCTCATTGTGGTGGGTGCTCAGTCCTCGGGTTGCTCCGTGCTCAGTGATCAGGGTGCTGGGTGCTCTGTACTCAGGGTGCTCGGTGCTCAGTACTCAGGGTTCTCAGTGCTCAATACTCAGGGTGCTGGGTACTCAGTGCTCAGGGTGCTGGGTGCTCAGTACTCAGGGTGCTCAGTTCTCAGTACTCGGGGTGCTGGGTGCTCAGTGCTCAGGGTGCTCAGTGCTCAGTGCTCGGGGTGCTGGGTGCTCTGTGCTCGGGGCGCTGGGTGCTCAGTGCTCAGGGTGCTGGGTGCTCAGTACTCGGGGTGCTTCGTGCTCAGTGCTCAGGGTGCTCAGTGCTCAGTAATCAGTGCTCAGGGTGCTCAGTGCTCAGGGTGCTGGGTGTTCAGTACTCAGGGTGCTGGGTGCTCAGTACTCAGGGTGCTGGCTGCTCAGTGCTCAGGGTGCTGGGTGCTCAGTGCTCGGGGCGCTGGGTGCTCAGTGCACGGGGTGCTCGGAGCTCAGTACTCTGGGTGCTGGGTGCTCAGTGCTCGGGGTGATCGGTGCTCAGTACTCAGGGTGCTGGGTGCTCAGTGCTCGGGGTCCTCGGTGCTCAGTACGTTGGGTGCTCACTACTCAGGGTGCTGGGTGGTCAGTGCTCAGGGTGCTGGGTGCTCAGTGCTCAAGGAGTTGGGTGCTCAGTACTCAGGGTGCTCATTGCTCAGGGTGCTGGGTGCTCAGTACTCAGGGTGCTGGGTGCTCAGTGCTCAGGGTGCTCGGTGCTCGGGGCGCTGGGTGCTCAGTGCTCGGGGTGCTCGGAACTCAGTACCCTGGGTGCTGGGTGCTCATTCTCGGGGTGCTGGGTGCTCATTCTCGGGGTGCTGGGTGCTCAGTCCTCGGGGTGCTGGGTGCTCATTACTCAGGGTGCTCGGTGCTCAGTACTCAGGGTTCTCAGTGCTCAATACTCAGGTTGCTGGGTACTCAGTGCTCAGGGTGCTCGGTGCTCAGTACTCGGGGTGCTGGGTGCTCATTCTCGGGGAGCTGGGTGCTCAGTGCTCGCGGTGCTGGGTGCTCATTACTCAGGGTGCTGGGTGCTCAGTTCTCAGGGTGCTGGGTGCTCAGTACTCAGGGTGCTGGGTGCTCAGTCCTCAGGTTGCTCTGTGCTCAGGGTGCTGGGTACTCAGTGCTCGGGGTGCTCGGTGCTCAGTACTCAGGGTGCGGAGTGCTCAGTACTCAGGGAGCTGGGTGCTCAGTACTCAGGGTGCTGGGTGCTCAGTACTCAGGGTGCTGGGTGCTCAGTGCTCAGGGTGCTGGGTGCTCAGTGCTCAGGGTGCTGGGTACTCAGTGCTCAGGGTGCTGGGTGCTCAGTACTCAGGGTGCTCAGTGCTCAGTACTCAGGGTGCTGTGTGTTCAGTGCTCAGGGTGCTGGGTGCTCAGTACTCAGGGTGCTCGGTGCTTAGTACTCATTGTGCTGGGTGCTCAGTACTCCGGGTGCTGGGTGCTCAGTGCTCGGGGTGCTCGGTGCTCAGTGCTCAAGGTGCTGGGTGCTCAGTACTGAGGGTGCTCATTGCTCAGGGTGCTGGGTGCTCAGTACTCAGGGTGCTGGGTGATCAGTGCTCAGGATGCTCGGTGCTCAGTGCTCAGGGTGCTGGGTGCTCAGTGCTCACGGTGCTGGGTGCTCAGTGCTCATGGTGCTGGGTGCTCAGTGTTCAGGGTGCTGGGTGCTCAGTGCTCAGGGTGCTGGGTGCTCAGTGCTCAGGGTGCTGGGTGCTTAGTGCTCAGGGTGCTGGGTGCTCAGTGCTCAGGGTGCTGGGTGCTCGGTGCTCGGGGTGCTGGGTGCTTAGTGCTCGGGGTGCCCGGTGCTCAGTACTCGGGGTGCTCAATGCTCAGTACTCAGGGTGCTGGGTGCTCAGTGCTCAGGGTGCTGGGTGCTCAGTGCTCAGGGTGCTGGGTGCTCAGTGCTCAGGGTGCTGGGTGCTCAGTGCTCAGGGTGCTGGGTGCTCATTGCTCAGGGTGCTGGGTGCTCGGTGCTCGGGGTTCTGGGTGCTCAGTACTCGGGGTGCTCAGTGCTCAGTACTCAGGGTGCTGGGTGCTCAGTGCTCAGGGTGCTGGGTGCTCAGTACTCAGGGTGCTGGGTGCTCGGTGCTCAGTACGCTGGGTGCTCAGTCCTCAGGGTGCTGGGTGCTCAGTACTCAGCATGCTCACTGCTCAGTACTCGGGGTGCTGGGTGCTCAGTGCTCAGGGTGCTCAGTGCTCAGTGCTCGGGGTGCTGGGTGCTCTGTGCTCGGGGCGCTGGGTGCTCAGTGCTCGGGGTGCTGGGTGCTCAGTACTCGGGGTGCTGGGTGCTGAGTGCTCAGGGTGCTCAGTGCTCAGTACTTAGTCCTCAGGGTGCTCAGTGCTCAGGGTGCTGGGTGTTCAGTACTCAGGGTGCTGGGTGCTCAGTGCTCAGGGTGCTGGGTGCTCAGTGCTCAGGGTGCTGGGTGCTCAGTACTCGGGGTGCTGGGTGCTCAGTACTCAGGGTGCTGGGTGCTCAGTACTCAGGGTGCTGGGTGCTCAGTGCTCGGGGTGCTGGGTCCTCACTACTCAGGGTGCTGGGTGCTCAGTGCTCAGGGTGCTGGGTGCTCAGTGCTCAGGGTGCTGGGTGCTCAGTGCTCAGGGTGCTGGGTGCTCAGTACTCGGGGTGCTGGGTGCTCAGTGCTCAGGGTGCTGGGTGCTCAGTACTCAGGGTGCTGGGTGCTCAGTGCTCGGGGTGCTGGGTGCTCAGTGCTCAGGGTGCTGGGTGCTCAGTGCTCGGGGTGCTGGGTGCTCAGTGCTCAGGGTGCTGGGTGCTCAGTGCTCGGGGTGCTGGGTGCTCAGTGCTCAGTACTCAGGGTGCTGGGTGCTCAGTGCTCAGGGTGCTGGGTGCTCAGTACTCAGGGTGCTGGGTGCTCAGTACTCAGGGTGCTGGGTGCTCAGTGCTCGGGGTGCTGGGTGCTCAGTACTCAGGGTGCTGGGTGCTCAGTACTCGGGGTGCTGGGTGCTCAGTGCTCGGGGTGCTGGGTGCTCAGTGCTCAGGGTGCTGGGTGCTCAGTGCTCGGGGTGCTGGGTGCTCAGTGCTCAGTACTCAGGGTGCTGGGTGCTCAGTGCTCGGGGTGCTGGGTGCTCAGTGCTCAGTGTTCAGGGTGCTGGGTGCTCAGTGCTCAGGGTGCTGTGTGCTCAGTGCTCAGGGTGCTGGGTGCTCAGTGCTCAGGGTGCTGGGTACTCAGTGCTCAGGGTGCGGGGTGCTCAGTACTCAGGGTGCTGGGTGCTCAGTACTCAGGGTGCTGGGTGCTCAGTGCTCTTGGTGCTGGGTGCTCAGTGCTAGCGGTGCTGGGTGCTCAGTGCTCGGGGTGCTCGGTGCTCAGTGCTCAGGGTGCTGGGTGCTCAGTGCTCACGGTGCTGGGTGCTCAGTGCTCAGGGTGCTGGGTGCTCAGTGCTCAGGGTGCTGGGTGCTCAGTGCTCAGGGTGCTGGGTGCTCAGTGCTCAGGGTGCTGGGTGCTTAGTGCTCAGGGTGCTCAGTGCTTGGGGTGTTGGGTGCTCAGTACTCAGGGTGCTGGGTGCTCATTCTCGGGGTGCTGGGTGCTCAGTCCTCGGGGTGCTGGGTGCTCATTACTCAGGGTGCTCGGTGCTCAGTACTCAGGGTTCTCAGTGCTCAATACTCAGGTTGCTGGGTACTCAGTGCTCAGGGTGCTCGGTGCTCAGTACTCGGGGTGCTGGGTGCTCATTCTCAGGGTGCTGGGTGCTCAGTGCTCGGGGTGCTGGGTACTCATTACTCAGGGTGCTGGGTGCTCAGTTCTCAGGGTGCTGGGTGCTCAGTACTCAGGGTGCTGGGTGCTCAGTGCTCAGGGTACTCTGTGCTCAGGGTGCTGGGTACTCAGTGCTCGGGGTGCTCGGTGCTCAGTACTCAGGGTGCTGAGTGCTCAGTACTCAGGGTGCTGGGTGCTCAGTACTCAGGGTGCTGGGTGCTCAGTACTCAGGGTGCTGGGTGCTCAGTGCTCAGGGTGCTGGGTGCTCAGTGCTCAGGGTGCTGGGTACTCAGTGCTCAGGGTGCTGGGTGCTCAGTACTCAGGGTGCTCAGTGCTCAGTCCTCAGGGTGCTGTGTGTTCAGTGCTCAGGGTGCTGGGTGCTCAGTACTCAGGGTGCTCGGTGCTTAGTACTCATTGTGCTGGGTGCTCAGTACTCCAGGTGCTGGGTGCTCAGTGCTCGGGGTGCTCGGTGCTCAGTGCTCAAGGTGCTGGGGGCTCAGTACTCAGGGTGCTCATTGCTCAGGGTGCTGGGTGCTCAGTACTCAGGGTGCTGGGTGCTCAGTGCTCAGGGTGCTCGGTGCTCAGTGCTCGGGGTGCTGGGTGCTCAGTGCTCAGGGTGCTGGGTGCTCAGTGCTCAGGGTGCTGGGTGCTCATTGCTCAGGGTGCTGGGTGCTCGGTGCTCGGGGTTCTGGGTGCTCAGTACTCGGGGTGCTCAGTGCTCAGTACTCAGGGTGCTGGGTGCTCAGTGCTCAGGGTGCTGGGTGCTCAGTACTCAGGGTGCTGGGTGCTCGGTGCTCAGTACGCTCGGTGCTCAGTACTCAGGGTGCTGGGTGCTCAGTACTCAGCGTGCTCACTGCTCAGTACTCGGGTTGCTGGGTGTTCAGTGCTCAGGGGGCTCAGTGCTCAGTGCTCGGGGTGCTGGGTGCTCTGTGCTCGGGGCGCTGGGTGCTCAGTGCTCGGGGTGCTGGGTGCTCAGTTCTCGGGGTGCTGGGTGCTCAGTGCTCAGGGTGCTCAGTGCTCAGTACTTAGTGCTCAGGGTGCTCAGTGCTCAGGGTGCTGGGTGTTCAGTACTCAGGGTGCTGGGTGCTCAGTGCTCAGGGTGCTGGGTGCTCAGTGCTCAGGGTGCTGGGTGCTCAGTACTCGGGGTGCTGGGTGCTCAGTGCTCAGGGTGCTGGGTGCTCAGTGCTCAGGGTGCTGGGTGCTCAGTGCTCAGGGTTCTGGGTACTCAGTGCTCAGGGTGCTGGGTGCTCAGTACTCGGGGTGCTGGGTGCTCAGTACTCAGGGTGCTGGGTGCTCAGTACTCAGGGTGCTGGGTGCTCAGTGCTCTTGGTGCTGGGTGCTCAGTGCTAGCGGTGCTGGGTGCTCAGTGCTCGGGGTGCTCGGTGCTCAGTGCTCAGGGTGCTGGGTGCTCAGTGCTCACGGTGCTGGGTGCTCAGTGCTCAGGGTGCTGGGTGCTCAGTGCTCAGGGTGCTGGGTGCTCAGTGCTCAGGGTGCTGGGTGCTCAGTGCTCAGGGTGCTGGGTGCTTAGTGCTCAGGGTGCTCAGTGCTTGGGGTGTTGGGTGCTCAGTACTCAGGGTGCTGGGTGCTCATTCTCGGGGTGCTGGGTGCTCAGTCCTCGGGGTGCTGGGTGCTCATTACTCAGGGTGCTCGGTGCTCAGTACTCAGGGTTCTCAGTGCTCAATACTCAGGTTGCTGGGTACTCAGTGCTCAGGGTGCTCGGTGCTCAGTACTCGGGGTGCTGGGTGCTCATTCTCAGGGTGCTGGGTGCTCAGTGCTCGGGGTGCTGGGTGCTCATTACTCAGGGTGCTGGGTGCTCAGTTCTCAGGGTGCTCGGTGCTCAGTACTCAGGGTGCTGGGTGCTCAGTCCTCAGGGTACTCTGTGCTCAGGGTGCTGGGTACTCAGTGCTCGGGGTGCTCGGTGCTCAGTACTCAGGGTGCTGAGTGCTCAGTACTCAGGGTGCTGGGTGCTCAGTACTCAGGGTGCTGGGTGCTCAGTTCTCAGGGTGCTGGGTGCTCAGTGCTCAGGGTGCTGGGTGCTCAGTGCTCAGGGTGCTGGGTACTCAGTGCTCAGGGTGCTGGGTGCTCAGTACTCAGGGTGCTCAGTGCTCAGTACTCAGGGTGCTGGGTGCTCAGTACTCAGGGTGCTCGGTACTTAGTACTCATTGTGCTGGGTGCTCAGTACTCCAGGTGCTGGGTGCTCAGTGCTCGGGGTGCTCGGTGCTCAGTGCTCAAGGTGCTGGGTGCTCAGTACTCAGGGTGCTCATTGCTCAGGGTGCTGGGTGCTCAGTACTCAGGGTGCTGGGTGCTCAGTGCTCAGGGTGCTCGGTGCTCAGTGCTCAGGGTGCTGGGTGCTCAGTGCTCACGGTGCTGGGTGCTCAGTGCTCAGGGTGCTGGGTGCTCAGTGTTCAGGGTTCTGGGTGCTCAGTGCTCAGGGTGCTGGGTGCTCAGTGCTCAGGGTGCTGGGTGCTTAGTGCTCAGGGTGCTGGGTGCTCAGTGCTCAGGGTGCTGGGTGCTCGGTGCTCGGGGTGCTGGGTGCTTAGTGCTCGGGGTGCCCGGTTCTCAGTACTTGGGGTGCTCAGTGCTCAGTACTCAGGGTGCTGGGTGCACAGTGCTCAGGGTGCTGGGTGCTCAGTGCTCAGGGTGCTGGGTGCTCAGTGCTCAGGGTGCTGGGTGCTCAGTGCTCAGGGTGCTGGGTGCTCATTGCTCAGGGTGCTGGGTGCTCGGTGCTCGGGGTTCTGGGTGCTCAGTACTCGGGGTGCTCAGTGCTCAGTACTCAGGGTGCTGGGTGCTCAGTGCTCAGGGTGCTGGGTGCTCAGTACTCAAGGTGCTGGGTGCTCGGTGCTCAGTACGCTGGGTGCTCAGTACTCAGGGTGCTGGGTGCTCAGTACTCAGCGTGATCACTGCTCAGTACTCGGGGTGCTGGGTGGTCAGTGCTCAGGGTGCTCAGTGCTCAGTGCTCAGGGTGCTGGGTGCTCAGTGCTCAGGGTGCTGGGTGCTCAGTGCTCAGGGTGCTGGGTGCTCAGTGCTCAGGGTGCTGGGTGCTTAGTGCTCAGGGTGCTCAGTGCTTGGGGTGTTTGTGTGCTCAGTACTCAGGGTGCTGGGTGCTCATTCTCGGGGTGCTGGGTGCTCAGTCCTCGGGGTGCTGGGTGCTCATTACTCAGGGTGCTCGGTGCTCAGTACTCACGGTTCTCAGTGCTCAATACTCAGGTTGCTGGGTACTCAGTGCTCAGGGTGCTCGGTGCTCAGTACTCGGGGTGCTGGGTGCTCATTCTCAGGGTGCTGGGTGCTCAGTGCTCGGGGTGCTGGGTGCTCAGTCCTCAGGGTACTCTGTGCTCAGGGTGCTGGGTACTCAGTGCTCGGTGTGCTCGGTGCTCAGTACTCAGGGTGCTGAGTGCTCAGTACTCAGGGTGCTGGGTGCTCAGTACTCAGGGTGCTGGGTGCTCAGTTCTCAGGGTGCTGGGTGCTCAGTGCTCAGGGTGCTGGGTGCTCAGTGCTCAGGGTGCTGGGTACTCAGTGCTCAGGGTGCTGGGTGCTCAGTACTCAGGGTGCTCAGTGCTCAGTACTCAGGGTGCTGTGTGTTCAGTGCTCAGGGTGCTGGGTGCTCAGTACTCAGGGTGCTCGGTGCTTAGTACTCATTGTGCTGGGTGCTCAGTACTCCAGGTGCTGGGTGCTCAGTGCTCGGGGTGCTCGGTGCTCAGTGCTCAAGGTGCTGGGTGCTCAGTACTCAGGGTGCTCATTGCTCAGGGTGCTGGGTGCTCAGTACTCAGGGTGCTGGGTGCTCAGTGCTCACGGTGCTGGGTGCTCAGTGCTCACGGTGCTGGGTGCTCAGTGCTCAGGGTGCTGGGTGCTCAGTGTTCAGGGTGCTCGGTGCTCAGTGCTCAGGGTGCTGGGTGCTCAGTGCTCACGGTGCTGGGTGCTCAGTGCTCAGGGTGCTGGGTGCTCAGTGTTCAGGGTGCTGGGTGCTCAGTGCTCAGGGTGCTGGGTGCTCAGTGCTCACGGTGCTGGGTGCTCAGTGCTCAGGGTGCTCGGTGCTCAGTGCTCAGGGTGCTGGGTGCTCAGTGCTCTCGGTGCTGGGTGCTCAGTGCTCAGGGTGCTGGGTGCTCAGTGTTCAGGGTGCTGGGTGCTCAGTGCTCAGGGTGCTGGGTGCTCAGTGCTCAGGGTGCTGGGTGCTTAGTGCTCAGGGTGCTGGGTGCTCAGTGCTCAGGGTGCTGGGTGCTCGGTGCTCGGGGTGCTGGGTGCTTAGTGCTCGGGGTGCCCGGTTCTCAGTACTTGCTGTGCTCAGTGCTCAGTACTCAGGGTGCTGGGTGCTCAGTGCTCAGGGTGCTGGGTGCTCAGTGCTCAGGGTGCTGGGTGCTCAGTGCTCAGGGTGCTGGGTGCTCAGTGCTTAGGGTGCTGGGTGCTCATTGCTCAGGGTGCTGGGTGCTCGGTGCTCGGGGTTCTGGGTGCTCAGTACTCGGGGTGCTCAGTGCTCAGTACTCAGGGTGCTGGGTGCTCAGTGCTCAGGGTGCTGGGTGCTCAGTACTCAGGGTGCTGGGTGCTCAGTGCTCAGGGTGCTCGGTGCTCAGTGCTCAGGGTGCTGGGTGCTCAGTGCTCACGGTGCTGGGTGCTCAGTGCTCAGGGTGCTGGGTGCTCAGTGTTCAGGGTGCTGGGTGCTCAGTGCTCAGGGTGCTGGGTGCTCAGTGCTCACGGTGCTGGGTGCTCAGTGCTCAGGGTGCTGGGTGCTCAGTGATCAGGGTGCTGGGTGCTCAGTGCTCAGGGTGCTGGGTGCTCAGTGCTCAGGGTGCTGGGTGCTTAGTGCTCAGGGTGCTGGGTGCTCAGTGCTCAGGGTGCTGGGTGCTCGGTGCTCGGGGTGCTGGGTGCTTAGTGCTCGGGGTGCCCGGTGCTCAGTACTTGGGGTGCTCAGTGCTCAGTACTCAGGGTGCTGGGTGCTCAGTGCTCAGGGTGCTGGGTGCTCAGTGCTCAGGGTGCTGGGTGCTCAGTGCTCAGGGTGCTGGGTGCTCAGTGCTCAGGGTGCTGGGTGCTCATTGCTCAGGGTGCTGGGTGCTCGGTGCTCGGGGTTCTGGGTGCTCAGTACTCGGGGTGCTCAGTGCTCAGTACTCAGGGTGCTGGGTGCTCAGTGCTCAGGGTGCTCTGGGTGCTCAGTACTCAGGGTGCTGGGTGCTCGGTGCTCAGTACGCTGGGTGCTCAGTACTCAGGGTGCTGGGTGCTCAGTACTCAGCGTGATCACTGCTCAGTACTCGGGGTGCTGGGTGCTCAGTGCTCAGGGTGCTCAGTGCTCAGTGCTCGGGGTGCTGGGTGCTCTGTGCTCGGGGCGCTGGGTGCTCAGTGCTCGGGGTGCTGGGTGCTCAGTACTCGGGGTGCTGGGTGCTGAGTGCTCAGGGTGCTCAGTGCTCAGTACTTAGTGCTCAGGGTGCTCAGTGCTCAGGGTGCTGGGTGTTCAGTACTCAGGGTGCTGGGTGCTCAGTGCTCAGGGTGCTCGGTGCTCAGTACTCGGGGTGCTGGGTGCTCATTCTCAGGGTGCTGGGTGCTCAGTGCTCGGGGTGCCGGGTGCTCATTACTCAGGGTGCTGGGTGCTCAGTTCTCAGGGTGCTCGGTGCTCAGTACTCAGGGTGCTGGGTGCTCAGTCCTCAGGGTACTCTGTGCTCAGGGTGCTGGGTACTCAGTGCTCGGGGTGCTCGGTGCTCAGTACTCAGGGTGCTGAGTGCTCAGTACTCAGGGTGCTGGGTGCTCAGTACTCAGGGTGCTGGGTGCTCAGTTCTCAGGGTGCTGGGTGCTCAGTGCTCAGGGTGCTGGGTGCTCAGTGCTCAGGGTGCTGGGTACTCAGTGCTCAGGGTGCTGGGTGCTCAGTACTCAGGGTGCTCAGTGCTCAGTACTCAGGGTGCTGGGTGCTCAGTACTCAGGGTGCTCGGTGCTTAGTACTCATTGTGCTGGGTGCTCAGTACTCCAGGTGCTGGGTGCTCAGTGCTCGGGGTGCTCGGTGCTCAGTGCTCAAGGTGCTGGGTGCTCAGTACTCAGGGTGCTCATTGCTCAGGGTGCTGGGTGCTCAGTACTCAGGGTGCTGGGTGCTCAGTGCTCAGGGTGCTCGGTGCTCAGTGCTCAGGGTGCTGGGTGCTCAGTGCTCACGGTGCTGGGTGCTCAGTGCTCAGGGTGCTGGGTGCTCAGTGTTCAGGGTTCTGGGTGCTCAGTGCTCAGGGTGCTGGGTGCTCAGTGCTCAGGGTGCTGGGTGCTTAGTGCTCAGGGTCCTGGGTGCTCAGTGCTCAGGGTGCTGGGTGCTCGGTGCTCGGGGTGCTGGGTGCTTAGTGCTCGGGGTGCCCGGTTCTCAGTACTTGGGGTGCTCAGTGCTCAGTACTCAGGGTGCTGGGTGCTCAGTGCTCAGGGTGCTGGGTGCTCAGTGCTCAGGGTGCTGGGTGCTCAGTGCTCAGGGTGCTGGGTGCTCAGTGCTCAGGGTGCTGGGTGCTCATTGCTCAGTGTGCTATGTGCTCGGTGCTCGGGGTTCTGGGTGCTCAGTACTCGGGGTGCTCAGTGCTCAGTACTCAGGGTGCTGGGTGCTCAGTGCTCAGGGTGCTGGGTGCTCAGTACTCAAGGTGCTGGGTGCTCGGTGCTCAGTACGCTGGGTGCTCAGTTCTCAGGGTGCTGGGTGCTCAGTACTCAGCGTGATCACTGCTCAGTACTCGGGGTGCTGGGTGGTCAGTGCTCAGGGTGCTCAGTGCTCAGTGCTCAGGGTGCTGGGTGCTCAGTGCTCAGGGTGCTGGGTGCTCAGTGCTCAGGGTGCTGGGTGCTCAGTGCTCAGGGTGCTGGGTGCTTAGTGCTCAGGGTGCTCAGTGCTTGGGGTGTTTGTGTGCTCAGTACTCAGGGTGCTGGGTGCTCATTCTCGGGGTGCTGGGTGCTCAGTCCTCGGGGTGCTGGGTGCTCATTACTCAGGGTGCTCGGTGCTCAGTACTCACGGTTCTCAGTGCTCAATACTCAGGTTGCTGGGTACTCAGTGCTCAGGGTGCTCGGTGCTCAGTACTCGGGGTGCTGGGTGCTCATTCTCAGGGTGCTGGGTGCTCAGTGCTCGGGGTGCTGGGTGCTCAGTCCTCAGGGTACTCTGTGCTCAGGGTGCTGGGTACTCAGTGCTCGGTGTGCTCGGTGCTCAGTACTCAGGGTGCTGAGTGCTCAGTACTCAGGGTGCTGGGTGCTCAGTACTCAGGGTGCTGGGTGCTCAGTTCTCAGGGTGCTGGGTGCTCAGTGCTCAGGGTGCTGGGTGCTCAGTGCTCAGGGTGCTGGGTACTCAGTGCTCAGGGTGCTGGGTGCTCAGTACTCAGGGTGCTCAGTGCTCAGTACTCAGGGTGCTGTGTGTTCAGTGCTCAGGGTGCTGGGTGCTCAGTACTCAGGGTGCTCGGTGCTTAGTACTCATTGTGCTGGGTGCTCAGTACTCCAGGTGCTGGGTGCTCAGTGCTCGGGGTGCTCGGTGCTCAGTGCTCAAGGTGCTGGGTGCTCAGTACTCAGGGTGCTCATTGCTCAGGGTGCTGGGTGCTCAGTACTCAGGGTGCTGGGTGCTCAGTGCTCACGGTGCTGGGTGCTCAGTGCTCACGGTGCTGGGTGCTCAGTGCTCAGGGTGCTGGGTGCTCAGTGTTCAGGGTGCTCGGTGCTCAGTGCTCAGGGTGCTGGGTGCTCAGTGCTCACGGTGCTGGGTGCTCAGTGCTCAGGGTGCTGGGTGCTCAGTGTTCAGGGTGCTGGGTGCTCAGTGCTCAGGGTGCTGGGTGCTCAGTGCTCACGGTGCTGGGTGCTCAGTGCTCAGGGTGCTCGGTGCTCAGTGCTCAGGGTGCTGGGTGCTCAGTGCTCACGGTGCTGGGTGCTCAGTGCTCAGGGTGCTGGGTGCTCAGTGTTCAGGGTGCTGGGTGCTCAGTGCTCAGGGTGCTGGGTGCTCAGTGCTCAGGGTGCTGGGTGCTTAGTGCTCAGGGTGCTGGGTGCTCAGTGCTCAGGGTGCTGGGTGCTCGGTGCTCGGGGTGCTGGGTGCTTAGTGCTCGGGGTGCCCGGTTCTCAGTACTTGCTGTGCTCAGTGCTCAGTACTCAGGGTGCTGGGTGCTCAGTGCTCAGGGTGCTGGGTGCTCAGTGCTCAGGGTGCTGGGTGCTCAGTGCTCAGGGTGCTGGGTGCTCAGTGCTTAGGGTGCTGGGTGCTCATTGCTCAGGGTGCTGGGTGCTCGGTGCTCGGGGTTCTGGGTGCTCAGTACTCGGGGTGCTCAGTGCTCAGTACTCAGGGTGCTGGGTGCTCAGTGCTCAGGGTGCTGGGTGCTCAGTACTCAGGGTGCTGGGTGCTCAGTGCTCAGGGTGCTCGGTGCTCAGTGCTCAGGGTGCTGGGTGCTCAGTGCTCACGGTGCTGGGTGCTCAGTGCTCAGGGTGCTGGGTGCTCAGTGTTCAGGGTGCTGGGTGCTCAGTGCACAGGGTGCTGGGTGCTCAGTGCTCACGGTGCTGGGTGCTCAGTGCTCAGGGTGCTGGGTGCTCAGTGTTCAGGGTGCTGGGTGCTCAGTGCTCAGGGTGCTGGGTGCTCAGTGCTCAGGGTGCTGGGTGCTTAGTGCTCAGGGTGCTGGGTGCTCAGTGCTCAGGGTGCTGGGTGCTCGGTGCTCGGGGTGCTGGGTGCTTAGTGCTCGGGGTGCCCGGTGCTCAGTACTTGGGGTGCTCAGTGCTCAGTACTCAGGGTGCTGGGTGCTCAGTGCTCAGGGTGCTGGGTGCTCAGTGCTCAGGGTGCTGGGTGCTCAGTGCTCAGGGTGCTGGGTGCTCAGTGCTCAGGGTGCTGGGTGCTCATTGCTCAGGGTGCTGGGTGCTCGGTGCTCGGGGTTCTGGGTGCTCAGTACTCGGGGTGCTCAGTGCTCAGTACTCAGGGTGCTGGGTGCTCAGTGCTCAGGGTGCTGGGTGCTCAGTACTCAGGGTGCTGGGTGCTCGGTGCTCAGTACGCTGGGTGCTCAGTACTCAGGGTGCTGGGTGCTCAGTACTCAGCGTGATCACTGCTCAGTACTCGGGGTGCTGGGTGCTCAGTGCTCAGGGTGCTCAGTGCTCAGTGCTCGGGGTGCTGGGTGCTCTGTGCTCGGGGCGCTGGGTGCTCAGTGCTCGGGGTGCTGGGTGCTCAGTACTCGGGGTGCTGGGTGCTGAGTGCTCAGGGTGCTCAGTGCTCAGTACTTAGTGCTCAGGGTGCTCAGTGCTCAGGGTGCTGGGTGTTCAGTACTCAGGGTGCTGGGTGCTCAGTGCTCAGGGTGCTGGGTGCTCAGTGCTCAGGGTGCTGGGTGCTCAGTACTCGGGGTGCTGGGTGCTCAGTACTCAGGGTGCTGGGTGCTCAGTACTCAGGGTGCTGGGTGCTCAGTGCTCGGGGTGCTGGGTCCTCACTACTCAGGGTGCTGGGTGCTCAGTGCTCAGGGTGCTGGGTGCTCAGTGCTCAGGGTGCTGGGTGCTCAGTGCTCAGGGTGCTGGGTGCTCAGTACTCGGGGTGCTGGGTGCTCAGTGCTCAGGGTGCTGGGTGCTTAGTACTCAGGGTGCTGGGTGCTCAGTGCTCGGGGTGCTGGGTGCTCAGTCCTCAGGGTGCTGGGTGCTCAGTACTCGGGGTGCTGGGTGCTCAGTACTCAGGGTGCTGGGTGCTCAGTACTCGGGGTGCTGGGTGCTCAGTGCTCGGGGTGCTGGGTGCTCAGTACTCGGGGTGCTGGGTGCTCAGTACTCTGGGTGCTGGGTGCTCAGTACTCAGGGTGCTGGGTGCTCAGTACTCGGGTGCTGGGTGCTCAGTGCTCAGGGTGCTGGGTGCTCAGTGCTCGGGGTGCTGGGTGCTCAGTGCTCAGTACACAGGGTGCTGGGTGCTCAGTGCTCGGGGTGCTGGGTGCTCAGTGCTCAGTGTTCAGGGTGCTGGGTGCTCAGTGCTCAGGGTGCTGTGTGCTCAGTGCTCAGGGTGCTGGGTACTCAGTGCTCAGGGTGCGGGGTGCTCAGTACTCAGGGTGCTGGGTGCTCAGTGCTCGGGGTGCTGGGTGCTCATTACTCAGGGTGCTGGGTGCTCAGTTCTCAGGGTGCTCGGTGCTCAGTACTCAGGGTGCTGGGTGCTCAGTCCTCAGGGTACTCTGTGCTCAGGGTGCTGGGTACTCAGTGCTCGGGGTGCTAGGTGCTCAGTACTCAGGGTGCTGAGTGCTCAGTACTCAGGGTGCTGGGTGCTCAGTACTCAGGGTGCTGGGTGCTCAGTTCTCAGGGTGCTGGGTGCTCAGTGCTCAGGGTGCTGGGTGCTCAGTGCTCAGGGTGCTGGGTACTCAGTGCTCAGGGTGCTGGGTGCTCAGTACTCAGGGTGCTCAGTGCTCAGTACTCAGGGTGCTGGGTGCTCAGTACTCAGGGTGCTCGGTACTTAGTACTCATTGTGCTGGGTGCTCAGTACTCCAGGTGCTGGGTGCTCAGTGCTCGGGGTGCTCGGTGCTCAGTGCTCAAGGTGCTGGGTGCTCAGTACTCAGGGTGCTCATTGCTCAGGGTGCTGGGTGCTCAGTACTCAGGGTGCTGGGTGCTCAGTGCTCAGGGTGCTCGGTGCTCAGTGCTCAGGGTGCTGGGTGCTCAGTGCTCACGGTGCTGGGTGCTCAGTGCTCAGGGTGCTGGGTGCTCAGTGTTCAGGGTTCTGGGTGCTCAGTGCTCAGGGTGCTGGGTGCTCAGTGCTCAGGGTGCTGGGTGCTTAGTGCTCAGGGTGCTGGGTGCTCAGTGCTCAGGGTGCTGGGTGCTCGGTGCTCGGGGTGCTGGGTGCTTAGTGCTCGGGGTGCCCGGTTCTCAGTACTTGGGGTGCTCAGTGCTCAGTACTCAGGGTGCTGGGTGCTCAGTGCTCAGGGTGCTGGGTGCTCAGTGCTCAGGGTGCTGGGTGCTCAGTGCTCAGGGTGCTGGGTGCTCAGTGCTCAGGGTGCTGGGTGCTCATTGCTCAGGGTGCTGGGTGCTCGGTGCTCGGGGTTCTGGGTGCTCAGTACTCGGGGTGCTCAGTGCTCAGTACTCAGGGTGCTGGGTGCTCAGTGCTCAGGGTGCTGGGTGCTCAGTACTCAAGGTGCTGGGTGCTCGGTGCTCAGTACGCTGGGTGCTCAGTACTCAGGGTGCTGGGTGCTCAGTACTCAGCGTGATCACTGCTCAGTACTCGGGGTGCTGGGTGGTCAGTGCTCAGGGTGCTCAGTGCTCAGTGCTCAGGGTGCTGGGTGCTCAGTGCTCAGGGTGCTGGGTGCTCAGTGCTCAGGGTGCTGGGTGCTCAGTGCTCAGGGTGCTGGGTGCTTAGTGCTCAGGGTGCTCAGTGCTTGGGGTGTTTGTGTGCTCAGTACTCAGGGTGCTGGGTGCTCATTCTCGGGGTGCTGGGTGCTCAGTCCTCGGGGTGCTGGGTGCTCATTACTCAGGGTGCTCGGTGCTCAGTACTCACGGTTCTCAGTGCTCAATACTCAGGTTGCTGGGTACTCAGTGCTCAGGGTGCTCGGTGCTCAGTACTCGGGGTGCTGGGTGCTCATTCTCAGGGTGCTGGGTGCTCAGTGCTCGGGGTGCTGGGTGCTCAGTCCTCAGGGTACTCTGTGCTCAGGGTGCTGGGTACTCAGTGCTCGGTGTGCTCGGTGCTCAGTACTCAGGGTGCTGAGTGCTCAGTACTCAGGGTGCTGGGTGCTCAGTACTCAGGGTGCTGGGTGCTCAGTTCTCAGGGTGCTGGGTGCTCAGTGCTCAGGGTGCTGGGTGCTCAGTGCTCAGGGTGCTGGGTACTCAGTGCTCAGGGTGCTGGGTGCTCAGTACTCAGGGTGCTCAGTGCTCAGTACTCAGGGTGCTGTGTGTTCAGTGCTCAGGGTGCTGGGTGCTCAGTACTCAGGGTGCTCGGTGCTTAGTACTCATTGTGCTGGGTGCTCAGTACTCCAGGTGCTGGGTGCTCAGTGCTCGGGGTGCTCGGTGCTCAGTGCTCAAGGTGCTGGGTGCTCAGTACTCAGGGTGCTCATTGCTCAGGGTGCTGGGTGCTCAGTACTCAGGGTGCTGGGTGCTCAGTGCTCACGGTGCTGGGTGCTCAGTGCTCACGGTGCTGGGTGCTCAGTGCTCAGGGTGCTGGGTGCTCAGTGTTCAGGGTGCTCGGTGCTCAGTGCTCAGGGTGCTGGGTGCTCAGTGCTCACGGTGCTGGGTGCTCAGTGCTCAGGGTGCTGGGTGCTCAGTGTTCAGGGTGCTGGGTGCTCAGTGCTCAGGGTGCTGGGTGCTCAGTGCTCACGGTGCTGGGTGCTCAGTGCTCAGGGTGCTCGGTGCTCAGTGCTCAGGGTGCTGGGTGCTCAGTGCTCTCGGTGCTGGGTGCTCAGTGCTCAGGGTGCTGGGTGCTCAGTGTTCAGGGTGCTGGGTGCTCAGTGCTCAGGGTGCTGGGTGCTCAGTGCTCAGGGTGCTGGGTGCTTAGTGCTCAGGGTGCTGGGTGCTCAGTGCTCAGGGTGCTGGGTGCTCGGTGCTCGGGGTGCTGGGTGCTTAGTGCTCGGGGTGCCCGGTTCTCAGTACTTGCTGTGCTCAGTGCTCAGTACTCAGGGTGCTGGGTGCTCAGTGCTCAGGGTGCTGGGTGCTCAGTGCTCAGGGTGCTGGGTGCTCAGTGCTCAGGGTGCTGGGTGCTCAGTGCTTAGGGTGCTGGGTGCTCATTGCTCAGGGTGCTGGGTGCTCGGTGCTCGGGGTTCTGGGTGCTCAGTACTCGGGGTGCTCAGTGCTCAGTACTCAGGGTGCTGGGTGCTCAGTGCTCAGGGTGCTGGGTGCTCAGTACTCAGGGTGCTGGGTGCTCAGTGCTCAGGGTGCTCGGTGCTCAGTGCTCAGGGTGCTGGGTGCTCAGTGCTCACGGTGCTGGGTGCTCAGTGCTCAGGGTGCTGGGTGCTCAGTGTTCAGGGTGCTGGGTGCTCAGTGCTCAGGGTGCTGGGTGCTCAGTGCTCACGGTGCTGGGTGCTCAGTGCTCAGGGTGCTGGGTGCTCAGTGTTCAGGGTGCTGGGTGCTCAGTGCTCAGGGTGCTGGGTGCTCAGTGCTCAGGGTGCTGGGTGCTTAGTGCTCAGGGTGCTGGGTGCTCAGTGCTCAGGGTGCTGGGTGCTCGGTGCTCGGGGTGCTGGGTGCTTAGTGCTCGGGGTGCCCGGTGCTCAGTACTTGGGGTGCTCAGTGCTCAGTACTCAGGGTGCTGGGTGCTCAGTGCTCAGGGTGCTGGGTGCTCAGTGCTCAGGGTGCTGGGTGCTCAGTGCTCAGGGTGCTGGGTGCTCAGTGCTCAGGGTGCTGGGTGCTCATTGCTCAGGGTGCTGGGTGCTCGGTGCTCGGGGTTCTGGGTGCTCAGTACTCGGGGTGCTCAGTGCTCAGTACTCAGGGTGCTGGGTGCTCAGTGCTCAGGGTGCTGGGTGCTCAGTACTCAGGGTGCTGGGTGCTCGGTGCTCAGTACGCTGGGTGCTCAGTACTCAGGGTGCTGGGTGCTCAGTACTCAGCGTGATCACTGCTCAGTACTCGGGGTGCTGGGTGCTCAGTGCTCAGGGTGCTCAGTGCTCAGTGCTCGGGGTGCTGGGTGCTCTGTGCTCGGGGCGCTGGGTGCTCAGTGCTCGGGGTGCTGGGTGCTCAGTACTCGGGGTGCTGGGTGCTGAGTGCTCAGGGTGCTCAGTGCTCAGTACTTAGTGCTCAGGGTGCTCAGTGCTCAGGGTGCTGGGTGTTCAGTACTCAGGGTGCTGGGTGCTCAGTGCTCAGGGTGCTCGGTGCTCAGTACTCGGGGTGCTGGGTGCTCATTCTCAGGGTGCTGGGTGCTCAGTGCTCGGGGTGCCGGGTGCTCATTACTCAGGGTGCTGGGTGCTCAGTTCTCAGGGTGCTCGGTGCTCAGTACTCAGGGTGCTGGGTGCTCAGTCCTCAGGGTACTCTGTGCTCAGGGTGCTGGGTACTCAGTGCTCGGGGTGCTCGGTGCTCAGTACTCAGGGTGCTGAGTGCTCAGTACTCAGGGTGCTGGGTGCTCAGTACTCAGGGTGCTGGGTGCTCAGTTCTCAGGGTGCTGGGTGCTCAGTGCTCAGGGTGCTGGGTGCTCAGTGCTCAGGGTGCTGGGTACTCAGTGCTCAGGGTGCTGGGTGCTCAGTACTCAGGGTGCTCAGTGCTCAGTACTCAGGGTGCTGGGTGCTCAGTACTCAGGGTGCTCGGTGCTTAGTACTCATTGTGCTGGGTGCTCAGTACTCCAGGTGCTGGGTGCTCAGTGCTCGGGGTGCTCGGTGCTCAGTGCTCAAGGTGCTGGGTGCTCAGTACTCAGGGTGCTCATTGCTCAGGGTGCTGGGTGCTCAGTACTCAGGGTGCTGGGTGCTCAGTGCTCAGGGTGCTCGGTGCTCAGTGCTCAGGGTGCTGGGTGCTCAGTGCTCACGGTGCTGGGTGCTCAGTGCTCAGGGTGCTGGGTGCTCGGTGTTCAGGGTTCTGGGTGCTCAGTGCTCAGGGTGCTGGGTGCTCAGTGCTCAGGGTGCTGGGTGCTTAGTGCTCAGGGTCCTGGGTGCTCAGTGCTCAGGGTGCTGGGTGCTCGGTGCTCGGGGTGCTGGGTGCTTAGTGCTCGGGGTGCCCGGTTCTCAGTACTTGGGGTGCTCAGTGCTCAGTACTCAGGGTGCTGGGTGCTCAGTGCTCAGGGTGCTGGGTGCTCAGTGCTCAGGGTGCTGGGTGCTCAGTGCTCAGGGTGCTGGGTGCTCAGTGCTCAGGGTGCTGGGTGCTCATTGCTCAGTGTGCTATGTGCTCGGTGCTCGGGGTTCTGGGTGCTCAGTACTCGGGGTGCTCAGTGCTCAGTACTCAGGGTGCTGGGTGCTCAGTGCTCAGGGTGCTGGGTGCTCAGTACTCAAGGTGCTGGGTGCTCGGTGCTCAGTACGCTGGGTGCTCAGTTCTCAGGGTGCTGGGTGCTCAGTACTCAGCGTGATCACTGCTCAGTACTCGGGGTGCTGGGTGGTCAGTGCTCAGGGTGCTCAGTGCTCAGTGCTCAGGGTGCTGGGTGCTCAGTGCTCAGGGTGCTGGGTGCTCAGTGCTCAGGGTGCTGGGTGCTCAGTGCTCAGGGTGCTGGGTGCTTAGTGCTCAGGGTGCTCAGTGCTTGGGGTGTTTGTGTGCTCAGTACTCAGGGTGCTGGGTGCTCATTCTCGGGGTGCTGGGTGCTCAGTCCTCGGGGTGCTGGGTGCTCATTACTCAGGGTGCTCGGTGCTCAGTACTCACGGTTCTCAGTGCTCAATACTCAGGTTGCTGGGTACTCAGTGCTCAGGGTGCTCGGTGCTCAGTACTCGGGGTGCTGGGTGCTCATTCTCAGGGTGCTGGGTGCTCAGTGCTCGGGGTGCTGGGTGCTCAGTCCTCAGGGTACTCTGTGCTCAGGGTGCTGGGTACTCAGTGCTCGGTGTGCTCGGTGCTCAGTACTCAGGGTGCTGAGTGCTCAGTACTCAGGGTGCTGGGTGCTCAGTACTCAGGGTGCTGGGTGCTCAGTTCTCAGGGTGCTGGGTGCTCAGTGCTCAGGGTGCTGGGTGCTCAGTGCTCAGGGTGCTGGGTACTCAGTGCTCAGGGTGCTGGGTGCTCAGTACTCAGGGTGCTCAGTGCTCAGTACTCAGGGTGCTGTGTGTTCAGTGCTCAGGGTGCTGGGTGCTCAGTACTCAGGGTGCTCGGTGCTTAGTACTCATTGTGCTGGGTGCTCAGTACTCCAGGTGCTGGGTGCTCAGTGCTCGGGGTGCTCGGTGCTCAGTGCTCAAGGTGCTGGGTGCTCAGTACTCAGGGTGCTCATTGCTCAGGGTGCTGGGTGCTCAGTACTCAGGGTGCTGGGTGCTCAGTGCTCACGGTGCTGGGTGCTCAGTGCTCACGGTGCTGGGTGCTCAGTGCTCAGGGTGCTGGGTGCTCAGTGTTCAGGGTGCTCGGTGCTCAGTGCTCAGGGTGCTGGGTGCTCAGTGCTCACGGTGCTGGGTGCTCAGTGCTCAGGGTGCTGGGTGCTCAGTGTTCAGGGTGCTGGGTGCTCAGTGCTCAGGGTGCTGGGTGCTCAGTGCTCACGGTGCTGGGTGCTCAGTGCTCAGGGTGCTCGGTGCTCAGTGCTCAGGGTGCTGGGTGCTCAGTGCTCACGGTGCTGGGTGCTCAGTGCTCAGGGTGCTGGGTGCTCAGTGTTCAGGGTGCTGGGTGCTCAGTGCTCAGGGTGCTGGGTGCTCAGTGCTCAGGGTGCTGGGTGCTTAGTGCTCAGGGTGCTGGGTGCTCAGTGCTCAGGGTGCTGGGTGCTCGGTGCTCGGGGTGCTGGGTGCTTAGTGCTCGGGGTGCCCGGTTCTCAGTACTTGCTGTGCTCAGTGCTCAGTACTCAGGGTGCTGGGTGCTCAGTGCTCAGGGTGCTGGGTGCTCAGTGCTCAGGGTGCTGGGTGCTCAGTGCTCAGGGTGCTGGGTGCTCAGTGCTTAGGGTGCTGGGTGCTCATTGCTCAGGGTGCTGGGTGCTCGGTGCTCGGGGTTCTGGGTGCTCAGTACTCGGGGTGCTCAGTGCTCAGTACTCAGGGTGCTGGGTGCTCAGTGCTCAGGGTGCTGGGTGCTCAGTACTCAGGGTGCTGGGTGCTCAGTGCTCAGGGTGCTCGGTGCTCAGTGCTCAGGGTGCTGGGTGCTCAGTGCTCACGGTGCTGGGTGCTCAGTGCTCAGGGTGCTGGGTGCTCAGTGTTCAGGGTGCTGGGTGCTCAGTGCACAGGGTGCTGGGTGCTCAGTGCTCACGGTGCTGGGTGCTCAGTGCTCAGGGTGCTGGGTGCTCAGTGTTCAGGGTGCTGGGTGCTCAGTGCTCAGGGTGCTGGGTGCTCAGTGCTCAGGGTGCTGGGTGCTTAGTGCTCAGGGTGCTGGGTGCTCAGTGCTCAGGGTGCTGGGTGCTCGGTGCTCGGGGTGCTGGGTGCTTAGTGCTCGGGGTGCCCGGTGCTCAGTACTTGGGGTGCTCAGTGCTCAGTACTCAGGGTGCTGGGTGCTCAGTGCTCAGGGTGCTGGGTGCTCAGTGCTCAGGGTGCTGGGTGCTCAGTGCTCAGGGTGCTGGGTGCTCAGTGCTCAGGGTGCTGGGTGCTCATTGCTCAGGGTGCTGGGTGCTCGGTGCTCGGGGTTCTGGGTGCTCAGTACTCGGGGTGCTCAGTGCTCAGTACTCAGGGTGCTGGGTGCTCAGTGCTCAGGGTGCTGGGTGCTCAGTACTCAGGGTGCTGGGTGCTCGGTGCTCAGTACGCTGGGTGCTCAGTACTCAGGGTGCTGGGTGCTCAGTACTCAGCGTGATCACTGCTCAGTACTCGGGGTGCTGGGTGCTCAGTGCTCAGGGTGCTCAGTGCTCAGTGCTCGGGGTGCTGGGTGCTCTGTGCTCGGGGCGCTGGGTGCTCAGTGCTCGGGGTGCTGGGTGCTCAGTACTCGGGGTGCTGGGTGCTGAGTGCTCAGGGTGCTCAGTGCTCAGTACTTAGTGCTCAGGGTGCTCAGTGCTCAGGGTGCTGGGTGTTCAGTACTCAGGGTGCTGGGTGCTCAGTGCTCAGGGTGCTGGGTGCTCAGTGCTCAGGGTGCTGGGTGCTCAGTACTCGGGGTGCTGGGTGCTCAGTACTCAGGGTGCTGGGTGCTCAGTACTCAGGGTGCTGGGTGCTCAGTGCTCGGGGTGCTGGGTCCTCACTACTCAGGGTGCTGGGTGCTCAGTGCTCAGGGTGCTGGGTGCTCAGTGCTCAGGGTGCTGGGTGCTCAGTGCTCAGGGTGCTGGGTGCTCAGTACTCGGGGTGCTGGGTGCTCAGTGCTCAGGGTGCTGGGTGCTTAGTACTCAGGGTGCTGGGTGCTCAGTGCTCGGGGTGCTGGGTGCTCAGTCCTCAGGGTGCTGGGTGCTCAGTACTCGGGGTGCTGGGTGCTCAGTACTCAGGGTGCTGGGTGCTCAGTACTCGGGGTGCTGGGTGCTCAGTGCTCGGGGTGCTGGGTGCTCAGTACTCGGGGTGCTGGGTGCTCAGTACTCTGGGTGCTGGGTGCTCAGTACTCAGGGTGCTGGGTGCTCAGTACTCGGGTGCTGGGTGCTCAGTGCTCAGGGTGCTGGGTGCTCAGTGCTCGGGGTGCTGGGTGCTCAGTGCTCAGTACACAGGGTGCTGGGTGCTCAGTGCTCGGGGTGCTGGGTGCTCAGTGCTCAGTGTTCAGGGTGCTGGGTGCTCAGTGCTCAGGGTGCTGTGTGCTCAGTGCTCAGGGTGCTGGGTACTCAGTGCTCAGGGTGCGGGGTGCTCAGTACTCAGGGTGCTGGGTGCTCAGTACTCAGGGTGCTGGGTGCTCAGTGCTCTTGGTGCTGCGTGCTCAATGCTAGCGGTGCTGGGTGCTCAGTGCTCGGGGTGCTCGGTGCTCAGTGCTCAGGGTGCTGGGTGCTCAGTGCTCAGGGTGCTGGGTGCTCAGTGCTCAGGGTGCTGGGTGCTTAGTGCTCAGGGTGCTGGGTGCTCAGTGCTCAGGGTGCTGGGTGCTCGGTGCTCGGGGTGCTGGGTGCTTAGTGCTCGGGGTGCCCGGTGCTCAGTACTCGGGGTGCTCAGTGCTCAGTACTCAGGGTGCTGGGTGCTCAGTGCTCAGGGTGCTGGGTGCTCAGTGCTCATCGTGCTGGGTGCTCAGTGCTCAGGGTGCTGGGTGCTCAGTGCTCAGGGTGCTGGGTGCTCATTGCTCAGGGTGCTGGGTGCTCGGTGCTCGGGGTTCTGGGTGCTCAGTACTCGGGGTGCTCAGTGCTCAGTACTCAGGGTGCTGGGTGCTCAGTGCTCAGGGTGCTGGGTGCTCAGTACTCAGGGTGCTGGGTGCTCGGTGCTCAGTACGCTCGGTGCTCAGTACTCAGGGTGCTGGGTGCTCAGTACTCAGCGTGCTCACTGCTCAGTACTCGGGTTGCTGGGTGCTCAGTGCTCAGGGTGCTCAGTGCTCAGTGCTCGGGGTGCTGGGTGCTCTGTGCTCGGGGCGCTGGGTGCTCAGTGCTCGGGGTGCTGGGTGCTCAGTACTCGGGGTGCTGGGTGCTCAGTGCTCAGGGTGCTCAGTGCTCAGTACTTAGTGCTCAGGGTGCTCAGTGCTCAGGGTGCTGGGTGTTCAGTACTCAGGGTGCTGGGTGCTCAGTGCTCAGGGTGCTGGGTGCTCAGTGCTCAGGGTGCTGGGTGCTCAGTACTCGGGGTGCTGGGTGCTCAGTGCTCAGGGTGCTGGGTGCTCAGTGCTCAGGGTGCTGGGTGCTCAGTGCTCAGGGTGCTGGGTGCTCAGTGCTCAGGGTGCTGGGTGCTCAGTACTCGGGGTGCTGGGTGCTCAGTACTCAGGGTGCTGGGTGCTCAGTGCTCAGGGTGCTGGGAGCTCAGTGCTCAGGGTGCTGGGTGCTCAGTACTCAGGGTGCTGGGTGCTCAGTGCTCTTGGTGCTGGGTGCTCAGTGCTAGCGGTGCTGGGTGCTCAGTGCTCGGGGTGCTCGGTGCTCAGTGCTCAGGGTGCTGGGTGCTCAGTGCTCACGGTGCTGGGTGCTCAGTGCTCAGGGTGCTGGGTGCTCAGGGCTCAGGGTGCTGGGTGCTCAGTGCTCAGGGTGCTGGGTGCTTAGTGCTCAGGGTGCTCAGTGCTTGGGGTGTTGGGTGCTCAGTACTCAGGGTGCTGGGTGCTCATTCTCGGGGTGCTGGGTGCTCAGTGCTCAGGGTGCTCGGTGCTCAGTACTCAGGGTTCTCAGTGCTCAATACTCAGGTTGCTGGGTACTCAGTGCTCAGGGTGCTCGGTGCTCAGTACTCAGGGTGCTGGGTGCTCATTCTCAGGGTGCTGGGTGCTCAGTGCTCGGGGTGCTGGGTGCTCATTACTCAGGGTGCTGGGTGCTCAGTTCTCACGGTGCTGGGTGCTCAGTACTCAGGGTGCTGGGTGCTCAGTCCTCAGGGTACTCTGTGCTCAGGGTGCTGGGTACTCAGTGCTCGGGGTGCTCGGTGCTCAGTACTCAGGGTGCTGAGTGCTCAGTACTCAGGGTGCTGGGTGCTCAGTACACAGGGTGCTGGGTGCTCAGTTCTCAGGGTTCTGGGTGCTCAGTGCTCAGGGTGCTGGGTGCTCAGTGCTCAGGGTGCTGGGTACTCAGTGCTCAGGGCGCTGGGTGCTCAGTACTCAGGGTGCTCAGTGCTCAGTACTCAGGGTGCTGTGTGTTCAGTGCTCAGGGTGCTGGGTGCTCAGTACTCAGGGTGCTCGGTGCTTAGTACTCATTGTGCTGGGTGCTCAGTACTCCAGGTGCTGGGTGCTCAGTGCTCGGGGTGCTCGGTGCTCAGTGCTCAAGGTGCTGGGTGCTCAGTACTCAGGGTGCTCATTGCTCAGGGTGCTGGGTGCTCAGTACTCAGGGTGCTGGGTGCTCAGTGCTCAGGGTGCTCGGTGCTCAGTGCTCAGGGTGCTGGGTGCTCAGTGCTCACGGTGCTGGGTGCTCAGTGCTCAGGGTGCTGGGTGCTCAGTGTTCAGGGTGCTGGGTGCTCAGTGCTCAGGGTGCTGGGTGCTCAGTGCTCAGGGTGCTGGGTGCTTTGTGCTCAGGGTGCTGGGTGCTCAGTGCTCAGGGTGCTGGGTGCTCGGTGCTCGGGGTGCTGGGTGCTTAGTGCTCGGGGTGCCCGGTTCTCAGTACTTGGGGTGCTCAGTGCACAGTACTCAGGGTGCTGGGTGCTCAGTGCTCAGGGTGCTGGGTGCTCAGTGCTCAGGGTGCTGGGTGCTCAGTGCTCAGGGTGCTGGGTGCTCAGTGCTCAGGGTGCTGGGTTCTCATTGCTCAGGGTGCTGGGTGCTCGGTGCTCGGGGTTCTGGGTGCTCAGTACTCGGGGTGCTCAGTGCTCAGTACTCAGGGTGCTGGGTGCTCAGTGCTCAGGGTGCTGGGTGCTCAGTACTCAGGGTGCTGGGTGCTCGGTGCTCAGTACGCTGGGTGCTCAGTACTCAGGGTGCTGGGTGCTCAGTACTCAGCGTGATCACTGCTCATTACTCGGCGTGCTGGGTGGTCAGTGCTCAGGGTGCTCAGTGCTCAGTGTTCAGGGTGCTGGGTGCTCAGTGCTCAGGGTGCTGGGTGCTCAGTGCTCAGGGTGCTGGGTGCTCAGTGCTCAGGGTGCTGGGTGCTTAGTGCTCAGGGTGCTCAGTGCTTGGGGTGTTGGGTGCTCAGTACTCAGGGTGCTGGGTGCTCATTCTCGGGGTGCTGGGTGCTCAGTCCTCGGGGTGCTGGGTGCTCATTACTCAGGGTGCTCGGTGCTCAGTACTCAGGGTTCTCAGTGCTCAATACTCAGGTTGCTGGGTACTCAGTGCTCAGGGTGCTCGGTGCTCAGTACTCGGGGTGCTGGGTGCTCATTCTCAGGGTGCTGGGTGCTCAGTACTCAGGGTGCTGGGTGCTCAGTCCTCAGGGTACTCTGTGCTCAGGGTGCTGGGTACTCAGTGCTCGGGGTGCTCGGTGCTCAGTACTCAGGGTGCTGAGTGCTCAGTACTCAGGGTGCTGGGTGCTCAGTACTCAGGGTGCTGGGTGCTCAGTTCTCAGGGTGCTGGGTGCTCAGTGCTCAGGGTGCTGGGTGCTCAGCGCTCAGGGTGCTGGGTACTCAGTGCTCAGGGTGCTGGGTGCTCAGTACTCAGGGTGCTCAGTGCTCAGTACTCAGGGTGCTGTGTGTTCAGTGCTCAGGGTGCTGGGTGCTCAGTACTCAGGGTGCTCGGTGCTTAGTACTCATTGTGCTGGGTGCTCAGTACTCCAGGTGCTGGGTGCTCAGTGCTCGGGGTGCTCGGTGCTCAGTGCTCAAGGTGCTGGGTGCTCAGTACACAGGGTGCTCATTGCTCAGGGTGCTGGGTGCTCAGTACTCAGGGTGCTGGGTGCTCAGTGCTCAGGGTGCTCGGTGCTCAGTGCTCAGGGTGCTGGGTGCTCAGTGCTCACGGTGCTGGGTGCTCAGTGCTCAGGGTGCTGGGTGCTCAGTGTTCAGGGTGCTGGGTGCTCAGTGCTCAGGGTGCTGGGTGCTCAGTGCTCAGGGTGCTGGGTGCTTAGTGCTCAGGGTGCTGGGTGCTCAGTGCTCAGGGTGCTGGGTGCTCGGTGCTCGGGGTGCTGGGTGCTTAGTGCTCGGGGTGCCCGGTTCTCAGTACTTGGGGTGCTCAGTGCTCAGTACTCAGGGTGCTGGGTGCTCAGTGCTCAGGGTGCTGGGTGCTCAGTGCTCAGGGTGCTGGGTGCTCAGTGCTCAGGGTGCTGGGTGCTCAGTGCTCAGGGTGCTGGGTGCTCATTGCTCAGGGTGCTGGGTGCTCGGTGCTCGGGGTTCTGGGTGCTCAGTACTCGGGGTGCTCAGTGCTCAGTACTCAGGGTGCTGGGTGCTCAGTGCTCAGGGTGCTGGGTGCTCAGTACTCAGCGTGCTGGGTGCTTGGTGCTCAGTACGCTGGGTGCTCAGTACTCAGGGTGCTGGGTGCTCAGTACTCAGCGTGATCACTGCTCAGTACTCGGGGTGCTGGGTGGTCAGTGCTCAGGGTGCTCAGTGCTCAGTGCTCGGGGTGCTGGGTGCTCTGTGCTCGGGGCGCTGGGTGCTCAGTGCTCGGGGTGCTGGGTTCTCAGTACTCGGGGTGCTGGGTGCTGAGTGCTCAGGGTGCTCAGTGCTCAGTACTTAGTGCTCAGGGTGCTCAGTGCTCAGGGTGCTGGGTGTTCAGTACTCAGGGTGCTGGGTGCTCAGTGCTCAGGGTGCTGGGTGCTCAGTGCTCAGGGTGCTGGGTGCTCAGTACTCGGGGTGCTGGGTGCTCAGTACTCAGGGTGCTGGGTGCTCAGTACTCAGGGTGCTGGGTGCTCAGTGCTCGGGGTGCTGGGTCCTCACTACTCAGGGTGCTGGGTGCTCAGTGCTCAGGGTGCTGGGTGCTCAGTGCTCAGGGTGCTGGGTGCTCAGTGCTCAGGGTGCTGGGTGCTCAGTACTCGTGGTGCTGGGTGCTCAGTGCTCAGGGTGCTGGGTGCTCAGTACTCAGGGTGCTTGGTGCTCAGTGCTCGGGGTGCTGGGTGCTCAGTGCTCAGGGTGCTGGGAGCTCAGTACTCGGGGTGCTGGGTGCTCAGTACTCAGGGTGCTGGGTGCTCAGTACTCGGGGTGCTGGGTGCTCAGTGCTCGGGGTGCTGGGTGCTCAGTACTCGGGGTGCTGGGTGCTCAGTACTCGGGGTGCTGGGTGCTCAGTACTCAGGGTGCTGGGTGCTCAGTACTCGGGTGCTGGGTGCTCAGTGCTCAGGGTGCTGGGTGCTCAGTGCTCGGGGTGCTGGGTGCTCAGTGCTCAGTACCCAGGGTGCTGGGTGCTCAGTGCTCGGGGTGCTGGGTGCTCAGTGCTCAGTGTTCAGGGTGCTGGGTGCTCAGTGCTCAGGGTGCTGTGTGCTCAGTGCTCAGGGTGCTGGGTGCTCAGTGCTCAGGGTGCTGGGTACTCAGTGCTCAGGGTGCGGGGTGCTCAGTACTCAGGGTGCTGGGTGCTCAGTGCTCTTGGTGCTGGGTGCTCAGTGCTAGCGGTGCTGGGTGCTCAGTGCTCGGGGTGCTCGGTGCTCAGTGCTCAGGGTGCTGGGTGCTTAGTGCTCAGTGTGCTGGGTGCTCAGTGCTCAGGGTGCTGGGTGCTCGGTGCTCGGGGTGCTGGGTGCTTAGTGCTCGGGGTGCCCGGTGCTCAGTACTTGGGGTGCTCAGTGCTCAGTACTCAGGGTGCTGGGTGCTCAGTGCTCAGGGTGCTGGGTGCTCAGTGCTCAGGGTGCTGGGTGCTCAGTGCTCAGGGTGCTGGGTGCTCAGTGCTCAGGGTGCTGGGTGCTCATTGCTCAGGGTGCTGGGTGCTCGGTGCTCGGGGTTCTGGGTGCTCAGTACTCGGGGTGCTCAGTGCTCAGTACTCAGGGTGCTGGGTGCTCAGTGCTCAGGGTGCTGGGTGCTCAGTACTCAGGGTGCTGGGTGCTCGGTGCTCAGTACGCTGGGTGCTCAGTACTCAGGGTGCTGGGTGCTCAGTACTCAGCGTGATCACTGCTCAGTACTCGGGGTGCTGGGTGCTCAGTGCTCAGGGTGCTCAGTGCTCAGTGCTCGGGGTGCTGGGTGCTCTGTGCTCGGGGCGCTGGGTGCTCAGTGCTCGGGGTGCTGGGTGCTCAGTACTCGGGGTACTGGGTGCTGAGTGCTCAGGGTGCTCAGTGCTCAGTACTTAGTGCTCAGGGTGCTCAGTTCTCAGGGTGCTGGGTGTTCAGTACTCAGTGTGCTGGGTGCTCAGTGCTCAGATTGCTGGGTGCTCAGTGCTCAGGGTGCTGGGTGCTCAGTACTCGGGGTGCTGGGTGCTCAGTACTCAGGGTGCTGGGTGCTCAGTACTCAGGGTGCTGGGTGCTCAGTGCTCGGGGTGCTGGGTTCTCACTACTCAGGGTGCTGGGTGCTCAGTGCTCAGGGTGCTGGGTGCTCAGTGCTCAGGGTGCTGGGTGCTCAGTGCTCAGGGTGCTGGGTGCTCAGTACTCGGGGTGCTGGGTGCTCAGTGCTCAGGGTGCTGGGTGCTCAGTACTCAGGGTGCTGGGTGCTCAGTGCTCGGGGTGCTGGGTGCTCAGTCCTCAGGGTGCTGGGTGCTCAGTACTCGGGGTGCTGGGTGCTCAGTGCTCGGGGTGCTGGGTGCTCAGTACTCGGGGTGCTGGGTGCTCAGTACTCTGGGTGCTGGGTGCTCAGTACTCAGGGTGCTGGGTGCTCAGTACTCGGGTGCTGGGTGCTCAGTGCTCAGGGTGCTGGGTGCTCATTGCTCGGGGTGCTGGGTGCTCAGTGCTCAGTACACAGGGTGCTGGGTGCTCAGTGCTCGGGGTGCTGGGTGCTCAGTGCTCAGTGTTCAGGGTGCTGTGTGCTCAGTGCTCAGGGTGCTGTGTGCTCAGTGCTCAGGGTGCTGGGTGCTCAGTGCTCAGGGTGCTGGGTACTCAGTGCTCAGGGTGCGGGGTGCTCAGTACTCAGGGTGCTGGGTGCTCAGTACTCAGGGTGCTGGGTGCTCAGTACTCTTGGTGCTGCGTGCTCAGTGCTAGCGGTGCTGGGTGCTCAGTGCTCGGGGTGCTCGGTGCTCAGTGCTCAGGGTGCTGGGTGCTCAGTGCTCACGGTGCTGGGTGCTCAGTGCTCAGGGTGCTGGGTGCTCAGTGCTCAGGGTGCTGGGTGCTCAGTGCTCAGGGTGCTGGGTGCTCAGTGCTCAGGGTGCTGGGTGCTTAGTGCTCAGTGTGCTGGGTGCTCAGTGCTCAGGGTGCTGGGTGCTCGGTGCTCGGGGTGCTGGGTGCTTAGTGCTCGGGGTGCCCGGTGCTCAGTACTCGGGGTGCTCAGTGCTCAGTACTCAGGGTGCTGGGTGCTCAGTGCTCAGAGTGCTGGGTGCTCAGTGCTCAGGGTGCTGGGTGCTCAGTGCTCAGGGTGCTGGGTGCTCAGTGCTCAGGGTGCTGGGTGCTCATTGCTCAGGGTGCTGGGTGCTCGGTGCTCGGGGTTCTGGGTGCTCAGTACTCGGGGTGCTCAGTGCTCAGTACTCAGGGTGCTGGGTGCTCAGTGCTCAGGGTGCTGGGTGCTCAGTACTCAGGGTGCTGGGTGCTCGGTGCTCAGTACGCTCGGTGCTCAGTACTCAGGGTGCTGGGTGCTCAGTACTCAGCGTGCTCACTGCTCAGTACTCGGCTTGCTGGGTGCTCAGTGCTCAGGGTGCTCAGTGCTCAGTGCTCGGGGTGCTGGGTGCTCTGTGCTCGGGGCGCTGGGTGCTCAGTGCTCGGGGTGCTGGGTGCTCAGTACTCGGGGTGCTGGGTGCTCAGTGCTCAGGGTGCTCAGTGCTCAGTAATTAGTGCTCAGGGTGCTCAGTGCTCAGGGTGCTGGGTGTTCAGTACTCAGGGTGCTGGGTGCTCAGTGCTCAGGGTGCTGGGTGCTCAGTGCTCAGGGTGCTGGGTGCTCAGTACTCGGGGTGCTGGGTGCTCAGTGCTCAGGGTGCTGAGTGCTCAGTGCTCAGGGTGCTGGGTGCTCAGTGCTCAGGGTGCTGGGTGCTCAGTGCTCAGGGTGCTGGGTGCTCAGTACTCGGGGTGCTGGGTGCTCAGTACTCAGGGTGCTGGGTGCTCAGTACTCAGGGTGCTGGGTGCTCAGTGCTCTTGGTGCTGGGTGCTCAGTGCTAGCGGTGCTGGCTGCTCAGTGCTCGGGGTGCTCGGTGCTCAGTGCTCAGGGTGCTGGGTGCTCAGTGCTCACGGTGCTGGGTGCTCAGTGCTCAGGGTGCTGGGTGCTCAGTGCTCAGGGTGCTGGGTGCTCAGTGCTCAGGGTGCTGGGTGCTCAGTGCTCAGGGTGCTGGGTGCTTAGTGCTCAGGGTGCTCAGTGCTTGGGGTGTTGGGTGCTCAGTACTCAGGGTGATGGGTGCTCATTCTCGGGGTGCTGGGTGCTCAGTCCTCGGGGTGCTGGGTGCTCATTACTCAGGGTGCTCGGTGCTCAGTACTCAGGGTTCTCAGTGCTCAATACTCAGGTTGCTGGGTACTCAGTGCTCATGGTGCTCGGTGCTCAGTACTCAGGGTGCTGGGTGCTCATTCTCAGGGTGCTGGGTGCTCAGTGCTCGGGGTGCTGGGTGCTCATTACTCAGGGTGCTGGGTGCTCAGTTCTCAGGGTGCTGGGTGCTCAGTACTCAGGGTGCTGGGTGCTCAGTCCTCAGGGTACTCTGTGCTCAGGGTGCTGGGTACTCAGTGCTCGGGGTGCTCGGTGCTCAGTACTCAGGGTGCTGAGTGCTCAGTACTCAGGGTGCTGGGGGCTCAGTACTCAGGGTGCTGGGTGCTCAGTTCTCAGGGTTCTGGGTGCTCAGTGCTCAGGGTGCTGGGTGCTCAGTGCTCAGGGTGCTGGGTACTCAGTGCTCAGGGCGCTGGGTGCTCAGTACTCAGGGTGCTCAGTGCTCAGTACTCAGGGTGCTGTGTGTTCAGTGCTCAGGGTGCTGGGTGCTCAGTACTCAGGGTGCTCGGTGCTTAGTACTCATTGTGCTGGGTGCTCAGTACTCCAGGTGCTGGGTGCTCAGTGCTCGGGGTGCTCGGTGCTCAGTGCTCAAGGTGCTGGGTGCTCAGTACTCAGGGTGCTCATTGCTCAGGGTGCTGGGTGCTCAGTACTCAGGGTGCTGGGTGCTCAGTGCTCAGGGTGCTCGGTGCTCAGTGCTCAGGGTGCTGGGTGCTCAGTGCTCACGGTGCTGGATGCTCAGTGCTCAGGGTGCTGGGTGCTCAGTGTTCAGGGTGCTGGGTGCTCAGTGCTCAGGGTGCTGGGTGCTCAGTGCTCAGGGTGCTGGGTGCTTTGTGCTCAGGGTGCTGGGTGCTCAGTGCTCAGGGTGCTGGGTGCTCGGTGCTCGGGGTGCTGGGTGCTTAGTGCTCACGGTGCTGTGTGCTCAGTACTCAGGGTGCTCAGTACTCAGGGTGCTCGGTTCTCAGTACTTGGGGTGCTCAGTGCTCAGTACTCAGGGTGCTGGGTGCTCAGTGCTCAGGGTGCTGGGTGCTCAGTGCTCAGGGTGCTGTGTGCTCAGTACTCAGGGTGCTCAGTACTCAGGGTGCCCGGTTCTCAGTACTTGGGGTGCTCAGTGCTCAGTACTCAGGGTGCTGGGTGCTCAGTGCTCAGGGTGCTGGGTGCTCAGTGCTCAGGGTGCTGGGTGCTCAGTGCTCAGGGTGCTGGGTGCTCAGTGCTCAGGGTGCTGGGTGCTCATTGCTCAGGGTGCTGGGTGCTCGGTGCTCGGGGTTCTGGGTGCTCAGTACTCGGGGTGCTCAGTGCTCAGTACTCAGGGTGCTGGGTGCTCAGTGCTCAGGGTGCTGGGTGCTCAGTACTCAGGGTGCTGGGTGCTCGGTGCTCAGTACGCTCGGTGCTCAGTACTCAGGGTGCTGGGTGCTCAGTACTCAGCGTGCTCACTGCTCAGTACTCGGGGTGCTGGGTGCTCAGTGCTCAGGGTGCTCAGTGCTCAGTGCTCGGGGTGCTGGGTGCTCTGTGCTCGGGGCGCTGGGTGCTCAGTGCTCGGGGTGCTGGGTGCTCAGTACTCGGGGTGCTGGGTGCTCAGTGCTCAGGGTGCTCAGTGCTCAGTACTTAGTGCTCAGGGTGCTCAGTGCTCAGGGTGCTGGGTGTTCAGTACTCAGGGTGCTGGGTGCTCAGTGCTCAGGGTGCTGGGTGCTCAGTGCTCAGGGTGCTGGGTGCTCAGTACTCGGGGTGCTGGGTGCTCAGTGCTCAGGGTGCTGGGTGCTCAGTGCTCAGGGTGCTGGGTGCTCAGTTCTCAGGGTGCTGGGTACTCAGTGCTCAGGGTGCTGGGTGCTCAGTACTCCGGGTGCTGGGTGCTCAGTACTCAGGGTGCTGGGTGCTCAGTACTCAGGGTGCTGGGTGCTCTGTGCTCGGGGTGCTGGGTGCTCACTACTCAGGGTGCTGGGTGCTCAGTGCTCAGGGTGCTGGGTGCTCAGTGCTCAGGGTGCTGGGTGCTCAGTACTCGGGGTGCTGGGTGCTCAGTGCTCAGGGTGCTGGGTGCTCAGTACTCAGGGTGCTGGGTGCTCAGTGCTCGGGGTGCTGGGTGCTCAGTGCTCAGGGTGCTGGGTGCTCAGTACTCGGGGTGCTGGGTGCTCAGTACTCAGGGTGCTGGGTGCTCAGTACTCGGGGTGCTGGGTGCTCAGTGCTCGGGGTGCTGGGTGCTCAGTACTCAGGGTGCTGGGTGCTCAGTACTCGGGGTGCTGGGTGCTCAGTACTCAGGGTGCTGGGTGCTCAGTACTCGGGTGCTGGGTGCTCAGTGCTCAGGGTGCTGGGTGCTCAATGCTCGGGGTGCTGGGTGCTCAGTGCTCAGTACTCAGGGTGCTGGGTGCTCAGTGCTCGGGGTGCTGGGTGCTCAGTGCTCAGTGCTCAGGGTGCTGGGTGCTCAGTGCTCAGGGTGCTGGGTGCTCAGTGCTCAGGGTGCTGGGTGCTCAGTGCTCAGGGTGCTGGGTGCTCAGTGCTCAGGGTGCTGGGTGCTTAGTGCTCAGGGTGCTCAGTGCTTGGGGTGTTGGGTGCTCAGTACTCAGGGTGATGGGTGCTCATTCTCGGGGTGCTGGGTGCTCAGTCCTCGGGGTGCTGGGTGCTCATTACTCAGGGTGCTCGGTGCTCAGTACTCAGGGTTCTCAGTGCTCAATAATCAGGTTGCTGGGTACTCAGTGCTCAGGGTGCTCGGTGCTCAGTACTCAGGGTGCTGGGTGCTCATTCTCAGGGTGCTGGGTGCTCAGTGCTCGGGGTGCTGGGTGCTCATTACTCAGGGTGCTGGGTGCTCAGTTCTCAGGGTTCTGGGTGCTCAGTACTCAGGGTGCTGGGTACTCAGTCCTCAGGGTACTCTGTGCTCAGGGTGCTGGGTACTCAGTGCTCGGGGTGCTCGGTGCTCAGTACTCAGGGTGCTGAGTGCTCAGTACTCAGGGTGCTGGGTGCTCAGTACTCAGGGTGCTGGGTGCTCAGTTCTCAGGGTTCTGGGTGCTCAGTGCTCAGGGTGCTGGGTGCTCAGTGCTCAGGGTGCTGGGTACTCAGTGCTCAGGGCGCTGGGTGCTCAGTACTCAGGGTGCTCAGTGCTCAGTACTCAGGGTGCTGTGTGTTCAGTGCTCAGGGTGCTGGGTGCTCAGTACTCAGGGTGCTCGGTGCTTAGTACTCATTGTGCTGGGTGCTCAGTACTCCAGGTGCTGGGTGCTCAGTGCTCGGGGTGCTCGGTGCTCAGTGCTCAAGGTGCTGGGTGCTCAGTACTCAGGGTGCTCATTGCTCAGGGTGCTGGGTGCTCAGTACTCAGGGTGCTGGGTGCTCAGTGCTCAGGGTGCTCGGTGCTCAGTGCTCAGGGTGCTGGGTGCTCAGTGCTCACGGTGCTGGGTGCTCAGTGCTCAGGGTGCTGGGTGCTCAGTGTTCAGGGTGCTGGGTGCTCAGTGCTCAGGGTGCTGGGTGCTCAGTGCTCAGGGTGCTGGGTGCTTTGTGCTCAGGGTGCTGGGTGCTCAGTGCTCAGGGTGCTGGGTGCTCGGTGCTCGGGGTGCTGGGTGCTCAGTACTCAGGGTGCTCAGTACTCAGGGTGCCCGGTTCTCAGTACTTGGGGTGCTCAGTGCTCAGTACTCAGGGTGCTGGGTGCTCAGTGCTCAGGGTGCTGGGTGCTCAGTGCTCAGGGTGCTGTGTGCTCAGTACTCAGGGTGCTCAGTACTCAGGGTGCCCGGTTCTCAGTACTTGGGGTGCTCAGTGCTCAGTACTCAGGGTGCTGGGTGCTCAGTGCTCAGGGTGCTGGGTGCTCAGTGCTCAGGGTGCTGGGTGCTCAGTGCTCAGGGTGCTGGGTGCTCAGTGCTCAGGGTGCTGGGTTCTCATTGCTCAGGGTGCTGGGTGCTCGGTGCTCGGGGTTCTGGGTGCTCAGTACTCGGGGTGCTCAGTGCTCAGTACTCAGGGTGCTGGGTGCTCAGTGCTCAGGGTGCTGGGTGCTCAGTACTCAGGGTGCTGGGTGCTCGGTGCTCAGTACGCTGGGTGCTCAGTACTCAGGGTGCTGGGTGCTCAGTACTCAGCGTGATCACTGCTCAGTACTCGGGGTGCTGGGTGGTCAGTGCTCAGGGTGCTCAGTGCTCAGTGCTCAGGGTGCTGGGTGCTCAGTGCTCAGGGTGCTGGGTGCTCAGTGCTCAGGGTGCTGGGTGCTCAGTGCTCAGGGTGCTGGGTGCTTAGTGCTCAGGGTGCTCAGTGCTTGGGGTGTTGGGTGCTCATTACTCAGGGTGCTCGGTGCTCAGTGCTCTTGGTGCTGGGTGCTCAGTGCTAGCGGTGCTGGGTGCTCAGTGCTAGGGGTGCTCGGTGCTCAGTGCTCAGGGTGCTGGGTGCTCAGTGCTCACGGTGCTGGGTGCTCAGTGCTCAGGGTGCTGGGTGCTCAGTGCTCAGGGTGCTGGGTGCTTAGTGCTCAGGGTGCTGGGTGCTCAGTGCTCAGGGTGCTGGGTGCTCGGTGCTCGGGGTGCTGGGTGCTTAGTGCTCGGGGTGCCCGGTTCTCAGTACTTGGGGTGCTCAGTGCTCAGTACTCAGGGTGCTGGGTGCTCAGTGCTCAGGGTGCTGGGTGCTCAGTGCTCAGGGTGCTGGGTGCTCAGTGCTCAGGGTGCTGGGTGCTCAGTGCTCAGGGTGCTGGGTGCTCATTGCTCAGGGTGCTGGGTGCTCGGTGCTCGGGGTTCTGTGTGCTCAGTACTCGGGGTGCTCAGTGCTCAGTACTCAGGTTGCTGGGTGCTCAGTGCTCAGGGTGCTGGGTGCTCAGTACTCAGGGTGCTGGGTGCTCGGTGCTCAGTACGCTGGGTGCTCAGTACTCAGGGTGCTGGGTGCTCAGTACTCAGCGTGATCACTGCTCAGTACCCGGGTTGCTGGGTGGTCAGTGCTCAGGGTGCGCAGTGCTCAGTGCTCGGGGTGCTGGGTGCTCTGTGCTCGGGGCGCTGGGTGCTCAGTGCTCGGGGTGCTGGGTTCTCAGTACTCGGGGTGCTGGGTGCTGAGTGCTCAGGGTGCTCAGTGCTCAGTACTTAGTGCTCAGGGTGCTCAGTGCTCAGGGTGCTGGGTGTTCAGTACTCAGGGTGCTGGGTGCTCAGTGCTCAGGGTGCTGGGTGCTCAGTGCTCAGGGTGCTGGGTGCTCAGTACTCGGGGTGCTGGGTGCTCAGTACTCAGGGTGCTGGGTGCTCAGTACTCAGGGTGCTGGGTGCTCAGTGCTCGGGGTGCTGGGTCCTCACTACTCAGGGTGCTGGGTGCTCAGTGCTCAGGGTGCTGGGTGCTCAGTGCTCAGGGTGCTGGGTGCTCAGTGCTCAGGGTGCTGGGTGCTCAGTACTCGTGGTGCTGGGTGCTCAGTGCTCAGGGTGCTGGGTGCTCAGTACTCAGGGTGCTTGGTGCTCAGTGCTCGGGGTGCTGGGTGCTCAGTGCTCAGGGTGCTGGGTGCTCAGTACTCGGGGTGCTGGGTGCTCAGTACTCAGGGTGCTGGGTGCTCAGTACTCGGGGTGCTGGGTGCTCAGTGCTCGGGGTGCTGGGTGCTCATTACTCAGGGTGCTGGGTGCTCAGTTCTCAGGGTGCTGGGTGCTCAGTACTCAGGGTGCTGGGTACTCAGTCCTCAGGGTACTCTGTGCTCAGGGTGCTGGGTACTCAGTGCTCGGGGTGCTCGGTGCTCAGTACTCAGGGTGCTGAGTGCTCAGTACTCAGGGTGCTGGGTGCTCAGTACTCAGGGTGCTGGGTCCTCAGTTCTCAGGGTTCTGGGTGCTCAGTGCTCAGGGTGCTGGGTGCTCAGTGCTCAGGGTGCTGGGTACTCAGTGCTCAGGGCGCTGGGTGCTCAGTACTCAGGGTGCTCAGTGCTCAGTACTCAGGGTGCTGTGTGTTCAGTGCTCAGGGTGCTGGGTGCTCAGAACTCAGGGTGCTCGGTGCTTAGTACTCATTGTGCTGGGTGCTCAGTACTCCAGGTGCTGGGTGCTCAGTGCTCGGGGTGCTCGGTGCTCAGTGCTCAAGGTGCTGGGTGCTCAGTACTCAGGGTGCTCATTGCTCAGGGTGCTGGGTGCTCAGTACTCAGGGTGCTGGGTGCTCAGTGCTCAGGGTGCTCGGTGCTCAGTGCTCAGGGTGCTGGGTGCTCAGTGCTCACGGTGCTGGGTGCTCAGTGCTCAGGGTGCTGGGTGCTCAGTGTTCAGGGTGCTGGGTGCTCAGTGCTCAGGGTGCTGGGTGCTCAGTGCTCAGGGTGCTGGGTGCTTTGTGCTCAGGGTGCTGGGTGCTCAGTGCTCAGGGTGCTGGGTGCTCGGTGCTCGGGGTGCTGGGTGCTTAGTGCTCACGGTGCTGTGTGCTCAGTACTCAGGGTGCTCAGTACTCAGGGTGCCCGGTTCTCAGTACTTGGGGTGCTCAGTGCTCAGTACTCAGGGTGCTGGGTGCTCAGTGCTCAGGGTGCTGGGTGCTCAGTGCTCAGGGTGCTGTGTGCTCAGTACTCAGGGTGCTCAGTACTCAGGGTGCCCGGTTCTCAGTACTTGGGGTGCTCAGTGCTCAGTACTCAGGGTGCTGGGTGCTCAGTGCTCAGGGTGCTGGGTGCTCAGTGCTCAGGGTGCTGGGTGCTCAGTGCTCAGGGTGCTGGGTGCTCAGTGCTCAGGGTGCTGGGTTCTCATTGCTCAGGGTGCTGGGTGCTCGGTGCTCGGGGTTCTGGGTGCTCAGTACTCGGGGTGCTCAGTGCTCAGTACTCAGGGTGCTGGGTGCTCAGTGCTCAGGGTGCTGGGTGCTCAGTACTCAGGGTGCTGGGTGCTCGGTGCTCAGTACGCTGGGTGCTCAGTACTCAGGGTGCTGGGTGCTCAGTACTCAGCGTGATCACTGCTCAGTACTCGGGGTGCTGGGTGGTCAGTGCTCAGGGTGCTCAGTGCTCAGTGCTCAGGGTGCTGGGTGCTCAGTGCTCAGGGTGCTGGGTGCTCAGTGCTCAGGGTGCTGGGTGCTCAGTGCTCAGGGTGCTGGGTGCTTAGTGCTCAGGGTGCTCAGTGCTTGGGGTGTTGGGTGCTCATTACTCAGGGTGCTCGGTGCTCAGTGCTCTTGGTGCTGGGTGCTCAGTGCTAGCGGTGCTGGGTGCTCAGTGCTAGGGGTGCTCGGTGCTCAGTGCTCAGGGTGCTGGGTGCTCAGTGCTCACGGTGCTGGGTGCTCAGTGCTCAGGGTGCTGGGTGCTCAGTGCTCAGGGTGCTGGGTGCTTAGTGCTCAGGGTGCTGGGTGCTCAGTGCTCAGGGTGCTGGGTGCTCGGTGCTCGGGGTGCTGGGTGCTTAGTGCTCGGGGTGCCCGGTTCTCAGTACTTGGGGTGCTCAGTGCTCAGTACTCAGGGTGCTGGGTGCTCAGTGCTCAGGGTGCTGGGTGCTCAGTGCTCAGGGTGCTGGGTGCTCAGTGCTCAGGGTGCTGGGTGCTCAGTGCTCAGGGTGCTGGGTGCTCATTGCTCAGGGTGCTGGGTGCTCGGTGCTCGGGGTTCTGTGTGCTCAGTACTCGGGGTGCTCAGTGCTCAGTACTCAGGTTGCTGGGTGCTCAGTGCTCAGGGTGCTGGGTGCTCAGTACTCAGGGTGCTGGGTGCTCGGTGCTCAGTACGCTGGGTGCTCAGTACTCAGGGTGCTGGGTGCTCAGTACTCAGCGTGATCACTGCTCAGTACCCGGGTTGCTGGGTGGTCAGTGCTCAGGGTGCGCAGTGCTCAGTGCTCGGGGTGCTGGGTGCTCTGTGCTCGGGGCGCTGGGTGCTCAGTGCTCGGGGTGCTGGGTTCTCAGTACTCGGGGTGCTGGGTGCTGAGTGCTCAGGGTGCTCAGTGCTCAGTACTTAGTGCTCAGGGTGCTCAGTGCTCAGGGTGCTGGGTGTTCAGTACTCAGGGTGCTGGGTGCTCAGTGCTCAGGGTGCTGGGTGCTCAGTGCTCAGGGTGCTGGGTGCTCAGTACTCGGGGTGCTGGGTGCTCAGTACTCAGGGTGCTGGGTGCTCAGTACTCAGGGTGCTGGGTGCTCAGTGCTCGGGGTGCTGGGTCCTCACTACTCAGGGTGCTGGGTGCTCAGTGCTCAGGGTGCTGGGTGCTCAGTGCTCAGGGTGCTGGGTGCTCAGTGCTCAGGGTGCTGGGTGCTCAGTACTCGTGGTGCTGGGTGCTCAGTGCTCAGGGTGCTGGGTGCTCAGTACTCAGGGTGCTTGGTGCTCAGTGCTCGGGGTGCTGGGTGCTCAGTGCTCAGGGTGCTGGGTGCTCAGTACTCGGGGTGCTGGGTGCTCAGTACTCAGGGTGCTGGGTGCTCAGTACTCGGGGTGCTGGGTGCTCAGTGCTCGGGGTGCTGGGTGCTCAGTACTCGGGGTGCTGGGTGCTCAGTACTCGGGGTGCTGGGTGCTCAGTACTCAGGGTGCTGGGTGCTCAGTACTCGGGTGCTGGGTGCTCAGTGCTCAGGGTGCTGGGTGCTCAGTGCTCGGGGTGCTGGGTGCTCAGTGCTCAGTACTCAGGGTGCTGGGTGCTCAGTGCTCGGGGTGCTGGGTGCTCAGTGCTCAGTGTTCAGGGTGCTGGGTGCTCAGTGCTCAGGGTGCTGTGTGCTCAGTGCTCAGGGTGCTGGGTGCTCAGTGCTCAGGGTGCTGGGTACTCAGTGCTCAGGGTGCGGGGTGCTCAGTACTCAGGGTGCTGGGTGCTCAGTGCTCTTGGTGCTGGGTGCTCAGTGCTAGCGGTGCTGGGTGCTCAGTGCTCGGGGTGCTCGGTGCTCAGTGCTCAGGGTGCTGGGTGCTCAGTGCTCACGGTGCTGGGTGCTCAGTGCTCAGGGTGCTGGGTGCTCAGTGCTCAGGGTGCTGGGTGCTCAGTGCTCAGGGTGCTGGGTGCTCGGTGCTCAGGGTGCTGGGTGCTTAGTGCTCAGGGTGCTGGGTGCTCAGTGCTCAGGGTGCTGGGTGCTCGGTGCTCGGGGTGCTGGGTGCTTAGTGCTCGGGGTGCCTGGTGCTCAGTACTCGGGGTGCTCAGTGCTCAGTACTCAGGGTGCTGGGTGCTCAGTGCTCAGGGTGCTGGGTGCTCAGTGCTCAGGGTGCTGGGTGCTCAGTGCTCAGGGTGCTGGGTGCTCAGTGCTCAGGGTGCTGGGTGCTCATTGCTCAGGGTGCTGGGTGCTCGGTGCTCGGGGTTCTGGGTGCTCAGTACTCGGGGTGCTCAGTGCTCAGTACTCTGGGTGCTGGGTGCTCAGTGCTCAGGGTGCTGGGGGCTCAGTACTCAGGGTGCTGGGTGCTCGGTGCTCAGTACGCTCGGTGCTCAGTACTCAGGGTGCTGGGTGCTCAGTACTCAGCGTGCTCACTGCTCAGTACTCGGGGTGCTGGGTGCTCAGTGCTCAGGGTGCTCAGTGCTCAGTGCTCGGGGTGCTGGGTGCTCTGTGCTCGGGGCGCTGGGTGCTCAGTGCTCGGGGTGCTGGGTGCTCAGTACTCGGGGTGCTGGGTGCTCAGTGCTCAGGGTGCTCAGTGCTCAGTACTTAGTGCTCAGGGTGCTCAGTGCTCAGGGTGCTGGGTGCTCAGTACTCGGGGTGCTGGGTGCTCAGTACTCAGGGTGCTGGGTGCTCAGTATTCGGGGATGCTGGGTGCTCAGTGCTCGGGGTGCTGGGTGCTCAGTACTCAGGGTGCTGGGTGCTCAGTACTCGGGGTGCTGGGTGCTCAGTACTCAGGGTGCTGGCTCCTCATTACTCGGGTGCTGGGTGCTCAGTGCTCAGGGTGCTGGGTGCTCAATGCTCGGGGTGCTGGGTGCTCAGTGCTCAGTACTCAGGGTGCTGGGTGCTCAGTGCTCGGGGTGCTGGGTGCTCAGTGCTCAGTGCTCAGGGTGCTGGGTGCTCAGTGCTCAGGGTGCTGTGTGCTCAGTGCTCAGGGTGCTGGGTGCTCAGTGCTCAGGGTGCTGGGTACTCAGTGCTCAGGGTGCTGGGTGCTCAGTACTCAGCGTGCTGGGTGCTCAGTACTCAGGGTGCTGGGTGCTCAGTGCTCTTGGTGCTGGGTGCTCAGTGCTAGCCGTGTTGGGTGCTCAGTGCTCGGGGTGCTCGGTGCCCAGTACTCAGGGTGCTGGGTGCTCAGTGCTCGAGGTGCTCAGTACTCAGGGTGCTGTGTGTTCAGTGCTCAGGGTGCTGGGTGCTCAGTACTCAGGGTGCTCGGTGCTTAGTACTCAGGGTGCTGGGTGCTCAGTACTCCGGGTGCTGGGTGCTCAGTGCTCAAGGAGTTGGGTGCTCAGTACTCAGGGTGCTCATTGCTCAGGGTGCTGGGTGCTCAGTACTCAGGGTGCTGGGTGCTCAGTGCTCAGGGTGCTTGGTGCTCGGGGCGCTGGGTGCTCAGTGCTCGGGGTGCTCGGAACTCAGTACCCTGGGTGCTGGGTGCTCATTCTCGGGGTGCTGGGTGCTCAGTGCTCGGGGTGCTGGGTGCTCATTACTCAGGGTGCTGGGTGCTCAGTTCTCAGTGTGCTGGGTGCTCAGTACTCAGGGTGCTGGGTGCTCAGTCCTCAGGGTGCTCTGTGCTCAGGGTGCTGGGTACTCAGTGCTCGGGGTGCTCGGTGCTCAGTACTCAGGGTGCTGAGTGCTCAGTACTCAGGGTGCTGGGTGCTCAGTACTCAGGGTACTGGGTGCTCAGTGCTCAGGGTGCTGGGTGATCAGTGCTCAGGGTGCTGGGTGCTCAGTGCTCAGGGTGCTGGGTGCTCAGTGCTCGGGGTGCTGGGTGCTCAGTGCTTGGGGTGCTGGGTGCTCAGTGCTCAGTGCTCAGGGTGCTGGGTGGTCAGGGCTCTGTGCTCAGGGTGCTGGTTGCTCAGTACTCAGGGTGCTGTGTGCTCAGTACTCACTGTGCTGGGTGCTTAGTGCTCAGGGTGCTGGGTGCTCAGTACTCAGGGTGCTGGGTGATCAGTGCTCGGGGTGCTGGGTGCTCAATGCTCAGGGTGCTGGGTGCTCAGTACTCTGGCTGCTGGGTGCTCAGTGCTCGGGGTGCTCGGTGCTCAGTACTCAAGGTGCTGGGTGCTCAGTGCTCGGGGTGCTGGGTGCTCAGTGCTCAGGGTGCTGGGTGCTCAGTACTCTGGCTCCCTTGTGCTCAGTGCTCGGGGTGCTCGGTGCTCAGTACTCAAGGTGCTGTGTGCTCAGTGCTCACGGTGCTGGGTGCTCAGTGATCAGGGTGCTGGCTGCTCTGTACTCAGGGTGCTCAGTGCTCAGTACTCGGGGTGCTTGGTGCTCAGTACTCAGGGTGCTCAGTGCTCAGTACTCGGGGTGCTTGGTGCTCAGTACTCAGGGTGCTCAGTGCTCAGTACTCGGGGTGCTTGGTGCTCAGTACTCAGGGTGCTCAGTGCTCAGTACTCAGGGTGCTCAGTGCTCAGTGCTCAGGGTGCTCAGTGCTCAGTGCTCGGGGTGCTGGGTGCTCTGTGCTCGGGGCGCTGGGTGCTCAGTGCTCAGGGTGCTGGGTGCTCAGTACTCGGGGTGCTGGGTGCTCAGTGCTCAGGGTGCTCAGTGTTCAGTACTCAGTGCTCATGGTGCTCAGTTCTCAGGGTGCTGGGTGTTCAGTACTCAGGGTGCTGGGTGCTCCGTACTCAGGGTGCTGGCTGCTCAGTGCTCAGGGTGCTGGGTGCTCAGTGCTCGGTGCGCTGGGTGCTCAGTGCTCGGGGTGCTCGGAGCTCAGTACTCTGGGTGCTGGGTGCTCAGTGCTCGGGGTGATCGGTGCTCAGTACTCAGGGTGATGGGTGCTCAGTGCTCGGGGTCCTCGGTGCTCAGTACGTTGGGTGCTCACTACTCAGGGTGCTGGGTGCTCAGTGCTCAGGGTGCTGGGTGCTCAGTGCTCAGGCTGCTGGGTGCTCAGTACTCAGGGTGCTGGGTGCTCAGTGCTCAGGGTGCTGTGTGCTCAGTGCTCAGGGTGCTGGGTGCTCAGTGCTCAGGGTGCTGGGTGCTCAGTACTCAGGGTGCTGGGTTCTCAGTGCTCGGGGTGCTGGGTGCTCAGTGCTCGCGGTGCTGGGTGCTCAGTGCTCGGGGTGCTCGGTGCTCAGTACTCAGGGTGCTGTGTGTTCAGTGCTCAGGGTGCTCGGTGCTCAGTACTCAGGTTGCTCGGTGCTTAGTACTCATTGTGCTGGGTGCTCACTACTCAGGGTGCTGGGTGCTCAGTGCTCAGGGTGCTGGGTGCTCAGTGCTCAGGGTGTTGGGTGCTCAGTGCTCAGGGTGCTGGGTGCTCAGTACTCAGGGTGCTGGGTGCTCAGTGCTCAGTGCTCAGGGTGCTGGGTGCTCAGTGCTCAGGGTGCTGGGTGCTCAGTGCTCAGGGTGCTGGGTACTCAGTGCTCAGGGTGCTGGGTGCTCAGTGCTCAGGGTGCTCGGTGCTCAGTTCATTGGGTGCTCAGTACTCAGGGTGCTGTGTGCTCAGTGCTCAGGGTGCTGGGTGCTCAGTGCTCACGGTGCTGGGTGCTCAGTGCTCAGGGTGCTGGGTGCTCAGTGCTCAGGCTGCTGGGTGCTCAGTGCTCAGGGTGCTGGGTGCTCAGTGCTCAGGGTGCTGGGTGCTTAGTGCTCAGGGTGCTGGGTGCACAGTGCTCAGGGTGCTGGGTGCTCGGTGCTCGGGGTGCTGGGTGCTTAGTGCTCGGGGTGCCCGGTGCTCATTACTCGGGGTGCTCAGTGCTCAGTACTCAGGGTGCTGGGTGCTCAGTGCTCAGGGTGCAGGGTGCTCAGTACTCAGGTTGCTGGGTGCTCAGTGCTCAGGGTGCTCGGTGCTCAGTACGTTGGGTGCTCAGTACTCAGGGTGCTGGGTGCTCAGTGCTCAGGGTGCTGGGTGCTCAGTGCTCAGGGTGCTGGGTGCTCAGTGCTCAGGGTGCTGGGTGCTCAGTGCTCAGGGTGCTCGGTGCTCAGTACGTTGGGTGCTCAGTACTCAGGGTGCTGGGTGCTCAGTGCTCAGGGTGCTGGGTGCTCAGTGCTCAGGGTGCTGGGTGCTCTGTGCTCGGGGCGCTGGGTGCTCAGTACTTAGTGCTCAGGGTGCTCAGTGCTCAGGGTGCTGGGTGTTCAGTACTCAGCGTGCTGGGTGCTCAGTGCTCAGGGTGCTGGGTGCTCAGTGCTCAGGGTGCTGGGGGCTCAGTGCTCGGGGTGCTGGGTGCTCAGTACTCAGGGTGCTGGGTGCTCAGTACTCGGGGTGCTGGGTGCTCAGTACTCAGGGTGCTGGGTGCTCAGTACTCGGGTGCTGGGTGCTCAGTGCTCAGAGTGCTGGGTGCTCAGTGCTCGGGGTGCTCGGTGCTCAGTGCTCAGTACTCAGGGTGCTGGGTGCACAGTGCTCGGGGTGCTGGGTGCTCAGTGCTCAGTGCTCAGGGTGCTGGGTGCTCAGTGCTCAGGGTGCTGTGTGCTCAGTGCTCAGGGTGCTGGATGCTCAGTGCTCAGGGTGCTGGGTACTCAGTGCTCAGGGTGCTGGGTGCTCAGTACTCAGGGTGCTGGGTGATCAGTACTCAGGGTGCTGGGTGCTCAGTGCTCGGGGTGCTGGGTGCTCAGTGCTAGCGGTGCTGGGTGCTCAGTACTCAGGGTGCTGGGTGCTCAGTACTCGGGGTGCTGGGTTCTCAGTACTCAGGGTGCTGGGTGCTCAGTACTCGGGTGCTGGGTGCTCAGTGCTCAGAGTGCTGGGTGCTCAGTGCTCGGGGTGCTGGGTGCTCAGTGCTCAGTACTCAGGGTGCTGGGTGCACAGTGCTCGGGGTGCTGGGTGCTCAGTGCTCAGTGCTCAGGGTGCTGGGTGCTCAGTGCTCAGGGTGCTGTGTGCTCAGTGCTCAGGGTGCTGGATGCTCAGTGCTCAGGGTGCTGGGTACTCAGTTCTCAGGGTGCTGGGTGCTCAGTACTCAGGGTGCTGGGTGCTCAGTACTCAGGGTGCTGGGTGCTCAGTGCTCGGGGTGCTGGGTGCTCAGTGCTAGCGGTGCTGGGTGCTCAGTGCTCGGGGTGCTCGGTGCCCAGTATTCAGGGTGCTGGGTGCTCACTGCTCGAGGTGCTCAGTACTCAGGGTGCTGTGTGTTCAGTGCTCAGGGTGCTGGGTGCTCAGTACTCAGGGTGCTCGGTGCTTAGTACTCAGGGTGCTGGGTGCTCAGTACTCCGGGTGCTGGGTGCTCAGTGCTCGGGGTGCTCGGTGCTCAGTGCTCAAGGAGTTGGGTGCTCAGTACTCAGGGTGCTCATTGCTCAGGGTGCTGGGTGCTCAGTACTCAGGGTGCTGGGTGCTCAGTGCTCAGGGTGCTCGGTGCTCGGGGCGCTGGGTGCTCAGTGCTTGGGGTGCTCGGAACTCAGTACCCTGGGTGCTGGGTGCTCAGTGCTCGGGGTGCTCGGTGCTCTGTACTCAGGGTGCTGGGTGCTCAGTGCTCGGGGTGCTCGGTGCTCAGTACGTTGGGTGCTCACTACTCAGGGTGCTGGGTGCTCAGTGCTCAGGGTGCTGGGTGCTCAGTGCTCAGGGTGCTGGGTGCTCAGTGCTCAGGGTGCTGGTTGCTCAGTGCTCAGGGTGCTGGGTGCTCAGTACTCAGGGTGCTGGGTGCTCAGTGCTCAGTACTCAGGGTGCTGGGTGCTCAGTGCTCAGGGTGCTGGGTGCTCAGTACTCAGGGTGCTGGGTGCTCAGTACTCAGGGTGCTGGGTGCTCAGTACTCAGGGAGCTGGGTGCTCAGTACTCAGGGTGCTGGGTGCTCAGTACTCGGGTGCTGCTGGGTGCTCAGTGCTCAGGGTGCTGGGTGCTCAGTGCTCGGGGTGCTGGGTGCTCAGTGCTCAGTACTCAGGGTGCTGGGTGCTCAGTGCTCGGGGTGCTGGGTGCTCAGTGCTCAGTACTCAGGGTGCTGGGTGCTCAGTGCTCAGGGTGCTGGGTTCTCAGTGCTCAGGGTGCTGGATGCTCAGTGCTCAGGGTGCTGGGTACTCAGTGCTCAGGGTGCTGGGTGCTCAGTACTCAGGGTGCTGGGTGATCAGTGCTCAGGGTGCTGGGTGCTCAGTGCTCGGGGTGCTGGGTGCTCAGTGCTCGGGGTGCTGGGTGCTCAGTGCTCGGGGTGCTCAGTGCTCAGTACTCAGGTTGCTGGGTGCTCAGTGCTCGAGGTGCTCAGTACTCAGGGTGCTGTATGTTCAGTGGTCAGGGTGCTGGGTGCTCAGTACTCAGGGTGCTCGGTGCTTAGTACTCAGGGTGCTGGGTGCTCAGTACTCCGGGTGCTGGGTGCTCAGTGCTCAGAGTGGTGGGTGCTCAGTACTCAGGGTGCTCAGTGCTCAGTACTCGGGGTGCTGGGTGCTCAGTAATCAGGGTGCTGGGTGCACAGTGCTCGGGGTGCTGGGTGCTCAGAGCTCAGGGTGCTGGGTGCTCAGTACTCGGGGTGCTGGGTGCTCAGTACTCAGGGTGCTGGGTGATCAGTACTCAGGGTGCTGGGTGCTCAGTGCTCAGGGTGCTGGGTGCTCAGTACTCAGGGTGCTGGTTGCTCAGTACTCGGGGTGCTGGGTGCTCATTACTCAGGGTGCTGGGTGCTCAGTACTCTGGTGCTGTGTGCTCAGTGCTCAGGGTGCTGGGTGCTCAGTGCTCGGGGTGCTGGGTGCTCAGTGCTCAGTACTCAGGGTGCTGGGTGCTCAGTGCTCGGGGTGCTGGGTGCTCAGTGCTCAGTGCTCAGGGTGCTGGGTGCTCAGTGCTCAGGGTGCTGTGTGCTCAGTGTTCAGGGTGCTGGGTGCTCAGTGCTCAGGGTGCTGGGTGCTCAGTGCTCGGGGTGCTGGGTGCTCAGTGCTAGCGGTGCTGGGTGTTCAGTGCTCAGGGTGCTCGGTGCCCAGTACTCAGGGTGCTGGGTGCTCAGTGCTCGAGGTGCTCAGTACTCATGGTGCTTTGTGTTCAGTGCTCAGGGTGCTGGGTGCTCAGTACTCAGGGTGCTCGGTGCTTAGTACTCAGGATGCTGGGTGGTAAGTACTCCGGGTGCTGGGTGCTCAGTGCTCGGGGTGCTCGGTGCTCAGTGCTCAAGGAGTTGGGTGCTCTGTACTCAGGGTGCTCATTGCTCAGGGTGCTCGGTGCTCTGTACTCAGGGTGCTGGGTGCTCAGTGCTCAGGGTCCTCGGTGCTCAGTACGTTGGGTGCTCACTACTCAGGGTGCTGGGTGCTCAGTGCTCAGGGTGCTGGGTGCTCAGTGCTCAGGGTGCTGGGTGCTCAGTGCTCAGGGTGCTGGTTGCTCAGTGCTCAGGGTGCTGGGTGCTCAGTACTCAGGGTGCTGGGTGCTCAGTGCTCGGGGTGCTGGGTGCTTAGTGCTCGGGGTGCCCGGTGCTCAGTACTTGGGGTGCTCAGTGCTCAGTACTCAGGGTGCTGGGTGCTCAGTGCTCAGGGTGCTGGGTGCTCAGTGCTCAGGGTGCTGGGTGCTCAGTGCTCAGGGTGCTGGGTGCTCAGTGCTCAGGGTGCTGGGTGCTCATTGCTCAGGGTGCTGGGTGCTCGGTGCTCGGGGTTCTGGGTGCTCAGTACTCGGGGTGCTCAGTGCTCAGTACTCAGGGTGCTGGGTGCTCAGTGCTCAGGGTGCTGGGTGCTCAGTACTCAGGGTGCTGGGTGCTCGGTGCTCAGTACGCTGGGTGCTCAGTACTCAGGGTGCTGGGTGCTCAGTACTCAGCGTGATCACTGCTCAGTACTCGGGGTGCTGGGTGCTCAGTGCTCAGGGTGCTCAGTGCTCAGTGCTCGGGGTGCTGGGTGCTCTGTGCTCGGGGCGCTGGGTGGTCAGTGCTCGGGGTGCTGGGTGCTCAGTACTCGGGGTGCTGGGTGCTGAGTGCTCAGGGTGCTCAGTGCTCAGTACTTAGTGCTCAGGGTGCTCAGTGCTCAGGGTGCTGGGTGTTCAGTACTCAGGGTGCTGGGTGCTCAGTGCTCAGGGTGCTGGGTGCTCAGTGCTCAGGGTGCTGGGTGCTCAGTACTCGGGGTGCTAGGTGCTCAGTCCTCGGGGTGCTCCGTGCTCAGTGCTCGGGGTGCTGGGTGCTCAGTACTCAGGGTGCTGGGTGCTCAGTACTCAGGGTGCTGGGTGCTCAGTGCTCAGGGTGCTGGGTGCTCAGTGCTCAGGGTGCTGGGTGCTCAGTGCTCAGGGTGCTGGGTGCTCAGTACTCGGGGTGCTGGGTGCTCAGTGCTCAGGGTGCTGGGTGCTCAGTACTCAGGGTGCTGGGTGCTCAGTGCTCGGGGTGCTGGGTGCTCAGTGCTCAGGGTGCTGGGTGCTCAGTAATCGGGGTGCTGGGTGCTCAGTACTCAGGGTGCTGGGTGCTCAGTACTCGGGGTGCTGGGTGCTCAGTGCTCGGGGTGCTGGGTGCTCAGTACTCGGGGTGCTGGGTGCTCAGTACTCTGGGTGCTGGGTGCTCAGTACTCAGGGTGCTGGGTGCTCAGTACTCGGGTGCTGGGTGCTCAGTGCTCAGGGTGCTGGGTGCTCAGTGCTCGGGGTGCTGGGTGCTCAGTGCTCAGTACTCAGGGTGCTGGGTGCTCAGTGCTCGGGGTGCTGGGTGCTCAGTGCTCAGTGTTCAGGGTGCTGGGTGCTCAGTGCTCAGGGTGCTGTGTGCTCAGTGCTCAGGGTGCTGGGTGCTCAGTGCTCAGGGTGCTGGGTACTCAGTACTCAGGGTGCTGGGTGCTCAGTGCTCGGGGTGCTGGGTGCTCAGTGCTAGCGGTGCTGGGTGCTCAGTACTCAGGGTGCTGGGTGCTCAGTACTCGGGGTGCTGGGTTCTCAGTACTCAGGGTGCTGGGTGCTCAGTACTCGGGTGCTGGGTGCTCAGTGCTCAGAGTGCTGGGTGCTCAGTGCTCGGGGTGCTGGGTGCTCAGTGCTCAGTACTCAGTGTGCTGGGTGCACAGTGCTCGGGTTGCTGGGTGCTCAGTGCTCAGTGCTCAGGGTGCTGGGTGCTCAGTGCTCAGGGTGCTGTGTGCTCAGTGCTCAGGGTGCTGGATGCTCAGTGCTCAGGGTGCTGGGTACTCAGTGCTCAGGGTGCTGGGTGCTCAGTACTCAGGGTGCTGGGTGCTCAGTACTCAGGGTGCTGGGTGCTCAGTGCTCGGGGTGCTGGGTGCTCAGTGCTAGCGGTGCTGGGTGCTCAGTGCTCGGGGTGCTCGGTGCCCAGTATTCAGGGTGCTGGGTGCTCACTGCTCGAGGTGCTCAGTACTCAGGGTGCTGTGTGTTCAGTGCTCAGGGTGCTGGGTGCTCAGTACTCAGGGTGCTCGGTGCTTAGTACTCAGGGTGCTGGGTGCTCAGTACTCCGGGTGCTGGGTGCTCAGTGCTCGGGGTGCTCGGTGCTCAGTGCTCAAGGAGTTGGGTGCTCAGTACTCAGGGTGCTCATTGCTCAGGGTGCTGGGTGCTCAGTACTCAGGGTGCTGGGTGCTCAGTGCTCAGGGTGCTCGGTGCTCGGGGCGCTGGGTGCTCAGTGCTTGGGGTGCTCGGAACTCAGTACCCTGGGTGCTGGGTGCTCAGTGCTCGGGGTGCTCGGTGCTCTGTACTCAGGGTGCTGGGTGCTCAGTGCTCGGGGTGCTCGGTGCTCAGTACATTGGGTACTCACTACTCAGGGTGCTGGGTGCTCAGTGCTCAGGGTGCTGGGTGCTCAGTGCTCAGGGTGCTGGGTGCTCAGTGCTCAGGGTGCTGGTTGCTCAGTGCTCAGGGTGCTGGGTGCTCAGTACTCAGGGTGCTGGGTGCTCAGTGCTCAGTACTCAGGGTGCTGGGTGCTCAGTGCTCAGGGTGCTGGGTGCTCAGTACTCAGGGTGCTGGGTGCTCAGTACTCAGGGTGCTGGGTGCTCAGTACTCAGGGAGCTGGGTGCTCAGTACTCAGGGTGCTGGGTGCTCAGTACTCGGGTGCTGCTGGGTGCTCAGTGCTCAGGGTGCTGGGTGCTCAGTGCTCGGGGTGCTGGGTGCTCAGTGCTTAGTACTCAGGGTGCTGGGTGCTCAGTGCTCAGGGTGCTGGGTGCTCAGTGCTCAGTACTCAGGGTGCTGGGTGCTCAGTGCTCAGGGTGCTGGGTTCTCAGTGCTCAGGGTGCTGGATGCTCAGTGCTCAGGGTGCTGGGTACTCAGTGCTCAGGGTGCTGGGTGCTCAGTACTCAGGGTGCTGGGTGATCAGTGCTCAGGGTGCTTGGTGCTCAGTGCTCGGGGTGCTGGGTGCTCAGTGCTCGGGGTGCTGGGTGCTCAGTGCTCGGGGTGCTCGGTGCTCAGTACTCAGGGTGCTGGGTGCTCAGTGCTCGAGGTGCTCAGTACTCAGGGTGCTGTATGTTCAGTGCTCAGGGTGCTGGGTGCTCAGTACTCAGGGTGCTCGGTGCTTAGTACTCAGGGTGCTGGCTGCTCAGTACTCCGGGTGCTGGGTGCTCAGTGCTCAGAGTGGTGGGTGCTCAGTACTCAGGGTGCTCAGTGCTCAGTACTCGGGGTGCTGGGTGCTCAGTACTCAGGGTGCTGGGTGCACAGTGCTCGGGGTGCTGGGTGCTCAGTGCTCAGGGTGCTGGGTGCTCAGTACTCGGGGTGCTGGGTGCTCAGTACTCAGGGTGCTGGGTGATCAGTACTCAGGGTGCTGGGTGCTAAGTGCTCAGGGTGCTGGGTGCTCAGTACTCAGGGTGCTGGTTTCTCAGTACTCGGGGTGCTGGGTGCTCATTACTCAGGGTGCTGGGTGCTCAGTACTCTGGTGCTGGGTGCTCAGTGCTCAGGGTGCTGGGTGCTCAGTGCTCGGGGTGCTGGGTGCTCAGTGCTCAGTACTCAGGGTGCTGGGTGCTCAGTGCTCGGGGTGCTGGGTGCTCAGTGCTCAGTGCTCAGGGTGCTGGGTGCTCAGTGCTCAGGGTGCTGTGTGCTCAGTGTTCAGGGTGCTGGGTGCTCAGTGCTCAGGGTGCTGGGTACTCAGTGCTCAGGGTGCTGGGTGCTCAGAACTCAGGGTGCTGGGTGCTCAGTACTCAGGGTGCTGGGTGCTCAGTGCTCGGGGTGCTGGGTGCTCAGTACTCAGGGTGCTGGGTGCTCAGTACTCGGGGTGCTGGGTGCTCAGTGCTCGGGGTGCTGGGTGCTCAGTACTCGGGGTGCTGGGTGCTCAGTACTCGGGGTGCTGGGTGCTCAGTACTCGGGTGCTGGGTGCTCAGTGCTCAGGGTGCTGGGTGCTCAGTGCTCGGGGTGCTGGGTGCTCAGTGCTCAGTACTCAGGGTGCTGGGTGCTCAGTGCTCGGGGTGCTGGGTGCTCAGTGCTCAGTGTTCAGGGTGCTGGGTGCTCAGTGCTCAGGGTGCTGTGTGCTCAGTGCTCAGGGTGCTGGGTGTTCAGTGCTCAGGGTGCTGGGTACTCAGTGCTTAGGGTGCGGGGTGCTCAGTACTCACGGTGCTGGGTGCTCAGTGCTCAGGGTGCTGGGTGCTCAGTGCTCAGGGTGCTGGGTGCTCAGTGCTCAGGGTGCTGGGTGCTCAGTGCTCAGGGTGCTGGGTGCTTAGTGCTCAGGGTGCTTGGTGCTCAGTGCTCAGGGTGCTGGGTGCTCGGTGCTCGGGGTGCTGGGTGCTTAGTGCTCGGGGTGCCCGGTGCTCAGTACTCGGGGTGCTCAGTGCTCAGTACTCAGGGTGCTGGGTGCTCAGTGCTCAGGGTGCTGGGTACTCAGTGCTCAGGGTGCTGGGTGCTCAGTGCTCAGGGTGCTGGGTGCTCAGTGCTCAGGGTGCTGGGTGCTCAGTGCTCAGGGTGCTGGGTGCTCGGTGCTCGGGGTTCTGGGTGCTCAGTACTCGGGGTGCTCAGTGCTCAGTACTCAGGGTGCTGGGTGCTCAGTGCTCAGGGTGCTGGGTGCTCAGTACTCAGGGTGCTGGGTGCTCGGTGCTCAGTACGCTCGGTGCTCAGTACTCAGGGTGCTGGGTGCTCAGTACTCAGCGTGCTCACTGCTCAGTACTCGGGGTGCTGGGTGCTCAGTGCTCAGGGTGCTCAGTGCTCAGTGCTCGGGGTGCTGGGTGCTCTGTGCTCGGGGCGCTGGGTGCTCAGTGCTCGGGGTGCTGGGTGCTCAGTACTCGGGGTGCTGGGTGCTCAGTGCTCAGGGTGCTCAGTGCTCAGTACTTAGTGCTCAGGGTGCTCAGTGCTCAGGGTGCTGGGTGTTCAGTACTCAGGGTGCTGGGTGCTCAGTGCTCAGGGTGCTGGGTGCTCAGTGCTCAGGGTGCTGGGTGCTCAGTACTCGGGGTGCTGGGTGCTCAGTGCTCAGGGTGCTGGGTGCTCATTGCTCAGGGTGCTGGGTGCTCAGTGCTCAGGGTGCTGGGTACTCAGTGCTCAGGGTGCTGGGTGCTCAGTACTCGGGGTGCTGGGTGCTCAGTACTCAGGGTGCTGGGTGCTCAGTACTCAGGGTGCTGGGTGCTCAGTGCTCGGGGTGCTGGGTGCTCACTACTCAGGGTGCTGGGTGCTCAGTGCTCAAGGTGCTGGGTGCTCAGTTCTCAGGGTGCTGGGTGCTCAGTGCTCAGGGTGCTGGGTGCTCAGTACTCGGGGTGCTGGGTGCTCAGTGCTCAGGGTGCTGGGTGCTCAGTACTCAGGGTGCTGGGTGCTCAGTGCTCGGGGTGCTGGGTGCTCAGTGCTCAGGGTGCTGGGTGCTCAGTACTCGGGGTGCTGGGTGCTCAGTACTCAGGGTGCTGGGTGCTCAGTACTCGGGGTGCTGGGTGCTCAGTGCTCGGGGTGCTGGGTGCTCAGTACTCAGGGTGCTGGGTGCTCAGTACTCGGGGTGCTGGGTGCTCAGTACTCAGGGTGCTGGGTGCTCAGTACTCGGGTGCTGGGTGCTCAGTGCTCAGGGTGCTGGGTGCTCAATGCTCGGGGTGCTGGGTGCTCAGTGCTCAGTACTCAGGGTGCTGGGTGCTCAGTGCTCGGGGTGCTGGGTGCTCAGTGCTCAGTGCTCAGGGTGCTGGGTGCTCAGTGCTCAGGGTGCTGTGTGCTCAGTGCTCAGGGTGCTGGGTGCTCAGTGCTCAGGGTGCTGGGTACTCAGTGCTCAGGGTGCTGGGTGCTCAGTACTCAGGGTGCTGGGTGCTCAGTACTCAGGGTGCTGGGTGCTCAGTGCTCTTGGTGCTGGGTGCTCAGTGCTAGCCGTGCTGGGTGCTCAGTGCTCGGGTTGCTGGGTGCTCAGTGCTCGAGGTGCTCAGTACTCAGGGTGCTGTGTGTTCAGTGCTCAGGGTGCTGGGTGCTCAGTACTCAGGGTGCTCGGTGCTTAGTACTCAGGGTGCTGGGTGCTCAGTACTCCGGGTGCTGTGTGCTCAGTGCTCAAGGAGTTGGGTGCTCAGTACTCAGGGTGCTCATTGCTCAGGGTGCTGGGTGCTCAGTACTCAGGGTGCTGGGTGCTCAGTGCTCAGGGTGCTCGGTGCTCGGGGCGCTGGGTGCTCAGTGCTCGGGGTGCTCGTAACTCAGTACCCTGGGTGCTGGGTGCTCATTCTCGGGGTGCTGGGTGCTCAGTGCTCGGGGTGCTGGGTGCTCATTACTCAGGGTGCTGGGTGCTCAGTTCTCAGGGTGCTGGGTGCTCAGTACTCAGGGTGCTGGGTGCTCAGTCCTCAGGGTGCTCTGTGCTCAGGGTGCTGGGTACTCAGTGCTCGGGGTGCTCGGTGCTCAGTACTCAGGGTGCTGAGTGCTCAGTACTCAGGGTGCTGGGTGCTCAGTACTCAGGGTGCTGGGTGCTCAGTGCTCAGGGTGCTGGGTGATCAGTGCTCAGGGTGCTGGGTGCTCAGTGCTCAGGGTGCTGGGTGCTCAGTGCTCTGGGTGCTGGGTGCTCAGTGCTTGGGGTGCTGGGTGCTCAGTGCTCAGTGCTCAGGGTGCTGGGTGGTCAGTGCTCTGTGCTCAGGGTGCTGGTTGCTCAGTACTCAGGGTGCTGTGTGCTCAGTACTCACTGTGCTGGGTGCTCAGTGCTCAGGGTGCTGGGTGCTCAGTACTCAGGGTGCTGGGTGATCAGTGCTCGGGGTGCTGGGTGCTCAGTGCTCAGGGTGCTGGGTGCTCAGTACTCTGGCTGCTGGGTGCTCAGTGCTCGGGGTGCTCGGTGCTCAGTACTCAAGGTACTGGGTGCTCAGTGCTCGGGGTGCTGGGTGCTCAGTGCTCAGGGTGCTGGGTGCTCAGTACTCTGGCTGCTGGGTGCTCAGTGCTCGGGGTGCTCGGTGCTCAGTACTCAAGGTGCTGGGTGCTCAGTGCTCACGGTGCTGGGTGCTCAGTGATCAGGGTGCTGGGTGCTCTGTACTCAGGGTGCTCGGTGCTCAGTACTCAGGGTTCTCAGTGCTCAATACTCAGGGTGCTGGGTACTTAGTGCTCAGGGTGCTGGGTGCTCAGTACTCAGGGTGCTCAGTGCTCAGTACTCGGGGTGCTTGGTGCTCAGTACTCAGGGTGCTCAGTGCTCAGTACTCGGGGTGCTGGGTGCTCAGTGCTCAGGATGCTCAGTGCTCAGTGCTCAGGGTGCTCAGTGTTCAGTACTCAGTGCTCAGGGTGCTCAGTGCTCAGGGTTCTGGGTGTTCAGTACTCAGGGTGCTGGGTGCTCAGTACTCAGGGTGCTGGCTGCTCAGTGCTCAGGGTTCTGGGTGCTAAGTGCTCGGGGCGCTGGGTGCTCAGTGCTCGGGGTGCTCGGAGCTCAGTACTCTGGGTGCTGGGTGCTCAGTGCTCGGGGTGCTGGGTGCTCAGTGCTCAGGGTGCTGGGTGCTCAGTACTCTGGCTGCTGGGTGCTCAGTGCTCGGGGTGCTCGGTGCTCAGTACTCAAGGTGCTGGGTGCTCAGTGCTCACGGTGCTCGGTGCTCAGTGATCAGGGTGCTGGGTACTCTGTACTCAGGGTGCTGGGTGCTCAGTACTCAGGGTGCTCAGTGCTCAGTACTCGGGGTGCTTGGTGCTCAGTACTCAGGGTGCTCAGTGCTCAGTACTCGGGGTGCTGGGTGCTCAGTGCTCAGGATGCTCAGTGCGCAGTGCTCAGGGTGCTCAGTGTTCAGTACTCAGTGCTCAGGGTGCTCAGTACTCGGGGTGCTGGGTGCTCAGTACTCAGGGTGCTGGGTGCTCAATGCTCGGGGTGCTGGGTGCTCAGTGCTCAGTACTCAGGGTGCTGGGTGCTCAGTGCTCGGGGTGCTGGGTGCTCAGTGCTCAGTGCTCAGGGTGCTGGGTGCTCAGTGCTCAGGGTGCTGTGTGCTCAGTGCTCAGGGTGCTGGGTGCTCAGTGCTCAGGGTGCTGGGTACTCAGTGCTCAGGGTGCTGGGTGCTCAGTGCTCAGGGTGCTGGGTGCTCAGTACTCGGGGTGCTGGGTGCTCAGTGCTCAGGGTGCTGGGTGCTCAATGCTCGGGGTGCTGGGTGCTCAGTGCTCAGTACTCAGGGTGCTGGGTGCTCAGTGCTCGGGGTGCTGGGTGCTCAGTGCTCAGTGCTCAGGGTGCTGGGTGCTCAGTGCTCAGGGTGCTGTGTGCTCAGTGCTCAGGGTGCTGGGTGCTCAGTGCTCAGGGTGCTGGGCACTCAGTGCTCAGGGTGCTGGGTGCTCAGTACTCAGGGTGCTGGGTGCTCAGTACTCAGGGTGCTGGGTGCTCAGTGCTCTTGGTGCTGGGTGCTCAGTGCTAGCCGTGCTGGGTGCTCAGTGCTCGGGGTGCTCGGTGCCCAGTACTCAGGGTGCTGGGTGCTCAGTGCTCGAGGTGCTCAGTACTCAGGGTGCTGTGTGTTCAGTGCTCAGGGTGCTGGGTGCTCAGTACTCAGGGTGCTCGGTGCTTAGTACTCAGGGTGCTGGGTGCTCAGTACTCCGGGTGCTGTGTGCTCAGTGCTCAAGGAGTTGGGTGCTCAGTACTCAGGGTGCTCATTGCTCAGGGTGCTGGGTGCTCAGTACTCAGGGTGCTGGGTGCTCAGTGCTCAGGGTGCTCGGTGCTCGGGGCGCTGGGTGCTCAGTGCTCGGGGTGCTCGGAACTCAGTACCCTGGGTGCTGGGTGCTCATTCTCGGGGTGCTGGGTGCTCAGTGCTCGGGGTGCTGGGTGCTCATTACTCAGGGTGCTGGGTGCTCAGTTCTCAGGGTGCTGGGTGCTCAGTACTCAGGGTGCTGGGTGCTCAGTCCTCAGGGTGCTCTGTGCTCAGGGTGCTGGGTACTCAGTGCTCGGGGTGCTCGGTGCTCAGTACTCAGGGTGCTGAGTGCTCAGTACTCAGGTTGCTGTGTGCTCAGTACTCAGGGTGCTGGGTGCTCAGTGCTCAGGGTGCTGGGTGATAAGTGCTCAGGGTGCTGGGTGCTCAGTGCTCAGGGTGCTGGGTGCTCAGTGCTCGGGGTGCTGGGTGCTCAGTGCTTGGGGTGCTATGTGCTCAGTGCTCAGTGCTCAGGGTGCTGGGTGGTCAGTGCTCTGTGCTCAGGGTGCTGGTTGCTCAGTACTCAGCGTGCTGTGTGCTCAGTACTCACTGTGCTGGGTGCTCGGTGCTCAGGGTGCTGGGTGCTCAGTACTCAGGGTGCTGGGTGATCAGTGCTCGGGGTGCTGGGTGCTCAGTGCTCAGGGTGCTGGGTGCTCAGTACTCTGGCTGCTGGGTGCTCAGTGCTCGGGGTGCTCGGTGCTCAGTACTCAAGGTGCTGGGTGCTCAGTGCTCGGGGTGCTGGGTGCTCAGTGCTCAGGGTGCTGGGTGCTCAGTACTCTGGCTGCTGGGTGCTCAGTGCTCGGGGTGCTCGGTGCTCAGTACTCAAGGTGCTGGGTGCTCAGTGCTCACGGTGCTGGGTGCTCAGTGATCAGGGTGCTGGGTGCTCTGTACTCAGGGTGCTCGGTGCTCAGTACTCAGGGTTCTCAGTGCTCAATACTCAGGGTGCTGGGTACTCAGTGCTCAGGGTGCTGGGTGCTCAGTACTCAGGGTGCTCAGTGCTCAGTACTTGGGGTGCTTGGTGCTCAGTACTCAGGGTGCTCAGTGCTCAGTACTCGGGGTACTGGGTGCTCAGTGCTCAGGATGCTCAGTGCTCAGTGCTCAGGGTGCTCAGTGTTCAGTAATCAGTGCTCAGGGTGCTCAGTGCTCAGGGTGCTGGGTGTTCAGTACTCAGGGTGCTGGGTGCTCAGTACTCAGGGTGCTGGCTGCTCAGTGCTCAGGGTGCTGGGTGCTCAGTGCTCGGGGCGCTGGGTGCTCAGTGCTCGGGGTGCTCGGTGCTCAGTACTCAGGGTGATGGGTGCTCAGTGCTCGGGGTCCTCGGTGCTCAGTATGTTGGGTGCTCACTACTCAGGGTGCTGGGTGCTCAGTGCTCGGGGTCCTCGGTGCTCAGTATGTTGGGTGCTCACTACTCAGGGTGCTGGGTGCTCAGTGCTCAGGGTGCTGGGTGCTCAGTGCTCAGGCTGCTGGGTGCTCAGTACTCAGGGTGCTGGGTGCTCAGTGCTCAGGGTGCTGTGTGCTCAGTGCTCAGGGTGCTGGGTGCTCAGTGCTCAGGGTGCTGGGTACTCAGTGCTCAGGGTGCTGTGTGCTCAGTGCTCAGGGTGCTGGGTGCTCAGTACTCAGGGTGCTGGGTTCTCAGTGCTCGGGGTGCTGGGTGCTCAGTGCTCGCGGTGCTGGGTGCTCAGTGCTCGGGGTGCTCGGTGCTCAGTACTCAGGGTGCTGTGTGTTCAGTGCTCAGGGTGCTCGGTGCTCAGTACTCAGGTTGCTCGGTGCTTAGTACTCATTGTGCTGGGTGCTCACTACTCAGGGTGCTGGGTGCTCAGTGCTCAGGGTGCTGGGTGCTCAGTGCTCAGGGTGTTGGGTGCTCAGTGCTCAGGGTGCTGGGTGCTCAGTACTCAGGGTGCTGGGTGCTCAGTGCTCAGTGCTCAGGGTGCTGGGTGCTCAGTGCTCAGGGTGCTGGGTGCTCAGTGCTCAGGGTGCTGGGTACTCAGTGCTCAGGGTGCTGGGTGCTCAGTGCTCAGGGTGCTCAGTGCTCAGTTCATTGGGTGCTCAGTACTCAGGGTGCTGTGTGCTCAGTGCTCAGGGTGCTGGGTGCTCAGTGCTCACGGTGCTGGGTGCTCAGTGCTCAGGGTGCTGGGTGCTCAGTGCTCAGGCTGCTGGGTGCTCAGTGCTCAGGGTGCTGGGTGCTCAGTGCTCAGGGTGCTGGGTGCTTAGTGCTCAGGGTGCTGGGTGCTCAGTGCTCAGGGTGCTGGGTGCTCGGTGCTCGGGGTGCTGGGTGCTTAGTGCTCGGGGTGCCCGGTGCTCAGTACTCGGGGTGCTCAGTGCTCAGTACTCAGGGTGCTGGGTGCTCAGTGCTCAGGGTGCAGGGTGCTCAGTACTCAGGTTGTTGGGTGCTCAGTGCTCAGGGTGCTCGGTGCTCAGTACGTTGGGTGCTCAGTACTCAGGGTGCTGGGTGCTCAGTGCTCAGGGTGCTGGGTGCTCAGTGCTCAGGGTGCTGGGTGCTCAGTGCTCAGGGTGCTGGGTGCTCAGTGCTCAGGGTGCTCGGTGCTCAGTACGTTGGGTGCTCAGTACTCAGGGTGCTGGGTGCTCAGTGCTCAGGGTGCTGGGTGCTCAGTGCTCAGGGTGCTGGGTGCTCTGTGCTCGGGGCGCTGGGTGCTCAGTACTTAGTGCTCAGGGTGCTCAGTGCTCAGGGTGCTGGGTGTTCAGTACTCAGGGTGCTGGGTGCTCAGTGCTCAGGGTGCTGGGTGCTCAGTGCTCAGGGTGCTGGGTGCTGAGTGCTCAGGGTGCTCAGTGCTCAGTACTTAGTGCTCAGGGTGCTCAGTGCTCAGGGTGCTGGGTGTTCAGTACTCAGGGTGCTGGGTTCTCAGTGCTCAGGGTGCTGGGTGCTCAGTGCTCAGGGTGCTGGGTGCTCAGTACTCGGGGTGCTGGGTGCTCAGTACTTAGTGCTCAGGGTGCTCAGTGCTCAGGGTGCTGGGTGTTCAGTACTCAGGGTGCTGGGTGCTCAGTGCTCAGGGTGCTGGGTGCTCAGTGCTCAGGGTGCTGGGTGCTGAGTGCTCAGGGTGCTCAGTGCTCAGTACTTAGTGCTCAGGGTGCTCAGTGCTCAGGGTGCTGGGTGTTCAGTACTCAGGGTGCTGGGTTCTCAGTGCTCAGGGTGCTGGGTGCTCAGTGCTCAGGGTGCTGGGTGCTCAGTACTCGGGGTGCTGGGTGCTCAGTACTCAGGGTGCTGGGTGCTCAGTACTCAGGGTGCTGGGTGCTCAGTGCTCGGGGTGCTGGGTCCTCACTACTCAGGGTGCTGGGTGCTCAGTGCTCAGGGTGCTGGGTGCTCAGTGCTCAGGGTGCTGGGTGCTCAGTGCTCAGGGTGCTGGGTGCTCAGTACTCAGGGTGCTGGGTGCTCAGTGCTCAGGGTGCTGGGTGCTCAGTACTCAGGGTGCTGGGTGCTCAGTCCTCAGGGTGCTCTGTGCTCAGGGTGCTGGGTACTCAGTGCTCGGGGTGCTCGGTGCTCAGTACTCAGGGTGCTGAGTGCTCAGTACTCAGGTTGCTGGGTGCTCAGTACTCAGGGTGCTGGGTGCTCAGTGCTCAGGGTGCTGGGTGATCAGTGCTCAGGGTGCTGGGTGCTCAGTGCTCAGGGTGCTGGGTGCTCAGTGCTCGGGGTGCTGGGTGCTCAGTGCTTGGGGTGCTGGGTGCTCAGTGCTCAGTGCTCAGGGTGCTGGGTGGTCAGTGCTCTGTGCTCAGGGTGCTGGTTGCTCAGTACTCAGGGTGCTGTGTGCTCAGTACTCACTGTGCTGGGTGCTCAGTGCTCAGGGTGCTGGGTGCTCAGTACTCAGGGTGCTGGGTGATCAGTGCTCGGGGTGCTGGGTGCTCAGTGCTCAGGGTGCTGGGTGCTCAGTACTCTGGCTGCTGGGTGCTCAGTGCTCGGGGTGCTCGGTGCTCAGTACTCAAGGTGCTGGGTGCTCAGTGCTCGGGGTGCTGGGTGCTCAGTGCTCAGGGTGCTGGGTGTTCAGTACTCTGGCTGCTGGGTGCTCAGTGCTCGGGGTGCTCGGTGCTCAGTACTCAAGGTGCTGGGTGCTCAGTTCTCACGGTCCTGGGTGCTCAGTGATCAGGGTGCTGGGTGCTCTGTACTCAGGGTGCTCGGTGCTCAGTACTCAGGGTTCTCAGTGCTCAATACTCAGGGTGCTGGGTACTCAGTGCTCAGGGTGCTGGGTGCTCAGTACTCAGGGTGCTCAGTGCTCAGTACTCGGGGTGCTTGGTGCTCAGTACTCAGGGTGCTCAGTGCTCAGTACTCGGGGTGCTGGGTGCTCAGTGCTTAGGATGCTCAGTGCTCAGTGCTCAGGGTGCTCAGTGTTCAGTACTCAGTGCTCAGGGTGCTCAGTGCTCAGGGTGCTGGGTGTTCAGTACTCAGGGTGCTGGGGGCTCAGTACTCAGGGTGCTGGCTGCTCAGTGCTCAGGGTGCTGGGTGCTCAGTGCTCGGGGCGCTGGGTGCTCAGTGCTCGGGGTGCTCGGAGCTCAGTACTCTGGGTGCTGGGTGCTCAGTGCTCGGGGTGATCGGTGCTCAGTACTCAGGGTGATGGGTGCTCAGTGCTCGGGGTCCTCGGTGCTCAGTATGTTGGGTGCTCACTACTCAGGGTGCTGGGTGCTCAGTGCTCAGGGTGCTGGGTGCTCAGTGCTCAGGCTGCTGGGTGCTCAGTACTCAGGGTGCTGGGTGCTCAGTGCTCAGGGTGCTGGGTACTCAGTGCTCAGGGTGCTGTGTGCTCAGTGCTCAGGGTGCTGGGTGCTCAGTACTCAGGGTGCTGGGTTCTCAGTGCTCGGGGTGCTGGGTGATCAGTGCTCGCGGTGCTGGGTGCTCAGTGCTCGGGGTGCTCGGTGCTCAGTACTCAGGGTGCTGTGTGTTCAGTGCTCAGGGTGCTCGGTGCTCAGTACTCAGGTTGCTCGGTGCTTAGTACTCATTGTGCTGGGTGCTCACTACTCAGGGTGCTGGGTGCTCAGTGCTCAGGGTGCTGGGTGCTCAGTGCTCAGGGTGTTGGGTGCTCAGTGCTCAGGGTGCTGGGTGCTCAGTACTCAGGGTGCTGGGTGCTCAGTGCTCAGTGCTCAGGGTGCTGGGTGCTCAGTGCTCAGGGTGCTGGGTGCTCAGTGCTCAGGCTGCTGGGTGCTCAGTGCTCACGGTGCTGGGTGCTCAGTGCTCAGGGTGCTGGGTACTCAGTGCTCAGGGTGCTGGGTGCTCAGTGCTCAGGGTGCTCGGTGCTCAGTTCATTGGGTGCTCAGTACTCAGGGTGCTGTGTGCTCAGTGCTCAGGGTGCTGGGTGCTCAGTGCTCACGGTGCTGGGTGCTCAGTGCTCAGGGTGCTGGGTGCTCAGTGCTCAGGCTGCTGGGTGCTCAGTGCTCAGGGTGCTGGGTGCTCAGTGCTCAGGGTGCTGGGTGCTTAGTGCTCAGGGTGCTGGGTGCTCAGTGCTCAGGGTGCTGGATGCTCGGTGCTCGGTGTGCTGGGTGCTTAGTGCTCGGGGTGCCCGGTGCTCAGTACTCGGGGTGCTCAGTGCTCAGTACTCAGGGTGCTGGGTGCTCAGTGCTCAGGGTGCAGGGTGCTCAGTACTCAGGTTGTTGGGTGCTCAGTGCTCAGGGTGCTCGGTGCTCAGTACGTTGGGTGCTCAGTACTCAGGGTGCTGGGTGCTCAGTGCTCAGGGTGCTGGGTGCTCAGTGCTCAGGGTGCTGGGTGCTCAGTGCTCAGGGTGCTGGGTGCTCAGTGCTCAGGGTGCTCGGTGCTCAGTACGTTGGGTGCTCAGTACTCAGGGTGCTGGGTGCTCAGTGCTCAGGGTGCTGGGTGCTCAGTGCTCAGGGTGCTGGGTGCTCTGTGCTCGGGGCGCTGGGTGCTCAGTACTTAGTGCTCAGGGTGCTCAGTGCTCAGGGTGCTGGGTGTTCAGTACTCAGGGTGCTGGGTGCTCAGTGCTCAGGGTGCTGGGTGCTCAGTGCTCAGGGTGCTGGGTGCTGAGTGCTCAGGGTGCTCAGTGCTCAGTACTTAGTGCTCAGGGTGCTCAGTGCTCAGGGTGCTGGGTGTTCAGTACTCAGGGTGCTGGGTTCTCAGTGCTCAGGGTGCTGGGTGCTCAGTGCTCAGGGTGCTGGGTGCTCAGTACTCGGGGTGCTGGGTGCTCAGTACTCAGGGTGCTGGGTGCTCAGTACTCAGGGTGCTGGGTGCTCAGTGCTCGGGGTGCTGTGTCCTCACTACTCAGGGTGCTGGGTGCACAGTGCTCAGGGTGCTGGGTGCTCAGTGCTCAGGGTGCTGGGTGCTCAGTGCTCTGGGTGCTGGGTGCTCAGTACTCGGGGTGCGGGGTGCTCAGTGCTCAGGGTGCTGGGTGCTCAGTACTCAGGGTGCTGGGTGCTCAGTGCTCGGGGTGCTGGGTGCTCAGTGCTCAAGGTGCTGGGTGCTCAGTACTCGGGGTGCTGGGTGCTCAGTACTCAGGGTGCTGGGTGCTCAGTACTCGGGGTGCTGGGTGCTCAGTGCTCGGGGTGCTGGGTGCTCAGTACTCGGGGTGCTGGGTGCTCAGTGCTCGGGGTGCTGGGAGCTCAGTACTCAGGGTGCTGGGTGCTCAGTACTCGGGTGCTGGGTGCTCAGTGCTCAGGGTGCTGGGTGCTCAGTGCTCGGGGTGCTGGGTGCTCAGTGCTCAGTACTCAGGGTGCTGGGTGCTCAGTGCTCGGGGTGCTGGGTGCTCAGTGCTCAGTGTTCAGGGTGCTGGGTGCTCAGTGCTCAGGGTGCTGTGTGCTCAGTGCTCAGGGTGCTGGGTGCTCAGTGCTCAGTGCTCAGGGTGTTGGGTGCTCAGTGCTCAGTGCTCAGGGTGCTGGGTGCTCAGTACTCAGGGTGCTGGGTGCTCAGTACTCAGGGTGCTGGGTGCTCAGTGCTCAGGGTGCTGGGTGCTCAGTACTCTGGGTGTTGGGTGCTCAGTACTCAGGGTGCTGGGTGCTCAGTGCTCGGGGTGCTGGGTGCTCAGTGCTCGGGGTGCTGGGTGCTCAGTGCTCAGGGAGCTGGGTGCTTAGTATTCAGGGTGCTGGGTGCTCAGTGCTCGGGGTGCTCGGTGCTCAGTACTCAAGGTGCTGGGTGCTCAGTGCTCAGGGTGCTGGGTGCTCAGTCCTCGGGGTGCTCCGTGCTCAGTGCTCAGGGTGCTGGGTGCTCAGTACTCAGGGTGCTCGGTGCTCAGTACTCAGGATTCTCAGTGCTCAGTGCTCAGGGTGCTGGGTGCTCAGTTCTCAGGGTGCTGGGTGCTCATTCTCGGGGTGCTGGCTGCTCAGTGCTCTGGGTGCTGGCTGCTCAGTGCTCGGGGTGCTGGGTGCTCAGTGCTGAGGGTGGTGCTGGGTGCTCAGTACTCAGGGTGCTGGGTGCTCAGTGCTCAGGGTGCTGGGTGCTCAGTACTAAGGGTGCTGGGTGCTCAGTACTCAGGGTGCTGGGTGCTCATTCTCGGGGTGCTGGGTGCTCAGTGCTCGGGGTGCTGGGTGCTCAGTACTCAGGTTGCTGGGGGCTCAGTACTCAGGGTGCTGTGTGCTCAGTACTCAGGGTGCTCGGTTCTCAGTACTCAGGGTGTTGGGTGCTCATGCTCAGGGTGCTGAGTGCTCAGTGCTCGGGGTGCTGGGTGCTCAGTACTCAGGGTGCTGGGGGCTCAGTACTCAGGGTGCTGGGTGCTCAGTACTCAGGGTGATCTGTTCTCAGTACTCAGGTTGCTGGGTGCTCAGTGCTCGGGGTGCTGGGTGCTCAGTACTCGGGGTGCTCAGTGCTCAGTACTCAGGTTGCTGGGAGCTCAGTACTCAGGGTGCTGGGTGTTCAGTGCTCGGGGTGCTCGGTGCTCAGTACTCGGGGTGCTGGGTGCGCAGTACTCGGGGCGCTGGGTGCTCAGTGCTCTGGGTGCTGGGTGCTCAGTGCTCGGGGTGCTGGGTGCTCAGTGCTGAGGGTGGTGCTGGGTGCTCAGTACTCAGGGTGCTGGGTGCTCAGTGCTCAGGGTGCTGGGTGCTCAGTACTAAGGGTGCTGGGTGCTCAGTACTCAGGGTGCTCGGTGCTCAGTACTCAGGGTGCTGAGTGCTCAGTGCTCAGGGTGCTGGGTACTCAGTACTCAGGGTCCTGGGTGCTCAGTACTCAGGGTGCTGGGTGTTCAGTGCTCGGGGTGCTGGGTGCTCAGTACTCGGGGTGCTGGATGCTCTGTACTCAGGGTGCTGGGTGCTCAGTGCTCGGGGTCCTGGGTGCTCAGTGCTCAGGGTGATCGGTGCTCAGTACTCAGGGTGCTGGGTGCTCAGTGCTCAGGGTGCTGGGTGCTCAGTCCTCAGGGTGCTCAGTGCTCAGTGTGCTGGGTGCTCAGTGCTCGGGGTGCTGGGTGCTCCGTGCTCAGGGTGCTGGGTGCTCAGTACTAAGGGTGCTGGGTGCTCAGTACTCAGGGTGCTCGGTGCTCAGTACTCAGGGTGCTGAGTGCTCAGTGCTCAGGGTGCTGGGTACTCAGTACTCAGGGTGCTGGGTGCTCAGTGCTCAGGGTGATCGGTGCTCAGTACTCAGGATGCTCAGTACTCAGGGTGCTGGGTGCTCAGTGCTCGGGGTGCTGGGTGCTCAGTACTCGGGGTGCTGGATGCTCTGTACTCAGGGTGCTGGGTGCTCAGTGCTCGGGGTCCTGGGTGCTCAGTGCTCAGGGTGATCGGTGCTCAGTACTCAGCGTGCTGGGTGCTCAGTGCTCAGGGTGCTGGGTGCTCAGTCCTCAGGGTGCTCAGTGCTCAGGGTGCTGGGTGCTCAGTGCTCGGGGTGCTCGGTGCTCAGTACTCAGGGTGCTGAGTGCTCAGTACTCAGGGTGCTGGGTGCTCAGTACTCAGGGTGCTGGGTGCTCAGTACTCAGGGGGCTGGGTGCTCAGTGCTCAGGGTGCTGGGTGCTCAGTGCTCAGGGTGCTAGGTGCTCAGTGCTCGGGGTGCTGGGTGCTCAGTGCTAGGGGTGCTGGGTGCTCAGTGATCAGTGCTCAGGGTGTTGGGTGCTCAGTGCTCAGTGCTCAGGGTGCTGGGTGCTCAGTACTCAGGGTGCTGGGTGCTCAGTACTCAGGGTGCTGGGTGCTCAGTGCTCAGGGTGCTGGGTGCTCAGTACTCTGGGTGTTGGGTGCTCAGTACTCAGGGTGCTGGGTGCTCAGTTCTCGGGCTGCTGGGTGCTCAGTGCTCGGGGTGCTGGGTGCTCAGTGCTCAGGGAGCTGGGTGCTTAGTATTCAGTGTGCTGGGTGCTCAGTGCTCGGGGTGCTCGGTGCTCAGTACTCGAGGTGCTGGGTGCTCAGTGCTCAGGGTGCTGGGTGCTCAGTCCTCGGGGTGCTCCGTGCTCAGTGCTCAGGGTGCTGGGTGCTCAGTACTCAGGGTGCTAGGTGCTCAGTACTCAGGATTCTCAGTGCTCAGTGCTCAGGGTGCTGGGTGCTCAGTTCTCAGGGTGCTCAGTGCTCAGCACTCGGGGTGCTGGGTGCTCAGTGCTCAGGGTGCTCAGTGCTCAGCACTCGGGGTGCTGGGTGCTCAGTGCTCAGGGTGCTCAGTGCTCAGTGCTCGGGGAGCTGGGTGCTCAGTGCTCGGAGTTCTGCGTGCTCAGTACTCGGGGTGCTGGGTGCTCAGTGCTCAGGGTGCTGGGTGCTCAGTACTCAAGGTGCTGGGTGCTCAGTGCTCAGGGTGCTGGGTGCTCAGTCCTCGGGGTGCTCCGTGCTCAGTGCTCAGGGTGCTGGGTGTTCAGTGCTCGGGGTGCTCGGTGCTCAGTACTCGGGGTGCTGGGTGCTCAGTGCTGAGAGTGGTGCTGGGTGCTCAGTACTCAGGGTGCTGGGTGCTCAGTGCTCAGGGTGCTGGGTGCTCAGTACTAAGGGTGCTGGGTGCTCAGTACTCAGGGTGCTGGGTGCTCAGTACTCAGGGTGCTGGGTGCTCAGTGCTCAGGGTGCTGGGTGCTCAGTTCTCAGGGTGCTGTGTGCTCAGTACTCAGGGTGCTCGGTTCTCAGTACTCAGGGTGTTGGGTGCTCAGTGCTCGGGGTGCTGGGTGCTCAGTACTCAGGGTGCTTAAGGGCTTGGGACAGGGTACAAGACCCAGGACAGAGAATGGAATCATTTGTCAGAGTTAAACAGGGTCAGAGAGAACCCTTTAGTGACTTTTTACAAAGATTAACTAAGGCTGTACAAATAGGAATATCTGACCCAGAAGCAAGACGTATAATGATTGAGTCTTTGGCTTATGAAAATGCAAATGTGGAATGCAAAAGGATTTTGGGTCCTTTAAAGCTCAGATCAGCGCCGTTGGAAGAATGGGTCTTGCATACACTCAATGTTGATACATTTGATTATGGCACTGAAGCATGGGTAGAAGAAGCAATTTCCAATGGTAAAAGGAGACACCAGAATACCAAATGTTTTAATTGTGGAAAAATGGGTCATATTAAAAGGAATTGTAGACAACGGATTTTCAGAAATAATAATAATAATAATAATGCATCTTTCAGAAATAATAATAATAATGCATCTTCTAGAAATAACAGAAATAGGAGGACTCAGCCTTCAGGTTTATGTAGAAGATGTGGAAAGGGCAGACATTGGACGAATGAATGCAGGTCTACAAGAGATAGACAAGGCAACCTGATACAGCCGGGAAACGTGAGAGGGGGGGCCTCACAGGCCCCCATGGCAAACATGGTTCAGTCATATCCAGTTTCTGCAGAGAACGTGCCTCATCAGGACAATTAGGAAGCCCCATGCCTACTGTTACAAGCAATAATGATCAGAAAGATAAGTTACGTGTGTTTTGGCAAACTTCTATAAATGATCAAAGACCTAAACTGAGAGTGTGTGTAAATGGCATTTTTATTACTGGCCTGCTGGACACAGGTGCTGATGTAAGTATCATTACCCCAGAATCTTGGCATCCGTATTGGCCTCTTCAGAATGTAAATGTTCAGCTCCTGGGAATTGGAACCCTATCTCGAGTAAGGCAGAGCACGAGATGGGTTGAATGTATAGGGCCAGAGGGACAAATAGGAAAATTAAAGCCATATGTAGCCAATATCGCAATGAATTTATGGGGTCGTGACCTATTACAACAATGGAATACTGAAATTAACATTCCTGCTAAATCTAGAGCCCATATTTCTGAGAATAATATTAAAAGATATTACAAACTGAGAAAACCGGCCATTCGGGCTGTAAAAGAACAAGCAATTGATGTCCCTTCAGAGATACCAACAGCCTTGCCTCTAAAATGGTTGACTGAGAAACCAATATGGACAAAGCAATGGCCTTTAGCTGAGGAAAAGTTACAGGCTTTAGAACACTCAGTACTCAGGTTGCTGGGGGCTCAGTACTCAGGGTGCTGTGTGCTCAGTACTCAGGGTGCTCGGTTCTCAGTACTCAGGGTGTTGGGTGCTCATTCTCAGGGTGCTGAGTGCTCAGTGCTCGGGGTGCTGGGTGCTCAGTACTCAGGGTGCTGGGGGCTCAGTACTCAGGGTGCTGGGTGCTCAGTACTCAGGGTGATCTGTTCTCAGTACTCAGGTTGCTGGGTGCTCAGTGCTCGGGGTGCAGGGTGCTCAGTACTCGGGGTGCTCAGTGCTCAGTACTCAGGTTGCTGGGAGCTCAGTACTCAGGGTGCTGGGTGTTCAGTGCTCAGGGTGCTCGGTGCTCAGTACTCGGGGTGCTGGGTGCGCAGTACTCGGGGTGCTGGGTGCTCAGTGCTCTGGGTGCTGGGTGCTCAGTGCTCGGGGTGCTGGGTGCTCAGTGCTGAGGGTGGTGCTGGGTGCTCAGTACTCAGGGTGCTGGGTGCTCAGTGCTCAGGGTGCTGGGTGCTCAGTACTAAGGGTGCTGGGTGCTCAGTACTCAGGGTGCTCGGTGCTCAGTACTCAGGGTGCTGAGTGCTCAGTGCTCAGGGTGCTGGGTACTCAGTACTCAGGGTGCTGGGTGCTCAGTACTCAGGGTGCTGGGTGTTCAGTGCTCGGGGTGCTGGGTGCTCAGTACTCGGGGTGCTGGATGCTCTGTACTCAGGGTGCTGGGTGCTCAGTGCTCGGGGTCCAGGGTGCTCAGTGCTCAGGGTGATCGGTGCTCAGTACTCAGGGTGCTGGGTGCTCAGTGCTCAGGGTGCTGGGTGCTCAGTCCTCAGGGTGCTCAGTGCTCAGGGTGCTGGGTGCTCAGTGCTCGGGGTGCTGGGTGCTCAGTGCTCAGGGTGCTGGGTGCTCAGTACTAAGGGTGCTGGGTGCTCAGTACTCAGGGTGCTCGGTGCTCAGTACTCAGGGTGCTGAGTGCTCAGTGCTCAGGGTGCTGGGTACTCAGTACTCAGGGTGCTGGGTGCTCAGTGCTCAGGGTGATCGGTGCTCAGTACTCAGGATGCTCAGTACTCAGGGTGCTGGGTGCTCAGTGCTCGGGGTGCTGGGTGCTCAGTACTCGGGGTGCTGGATGCTCTGTACTCAGGGTGCTGGGTGCTCAGTGCTCGGGGTCCTGGGTGCTCAGTGCTCAGGGTGATCGGTGCTCAGTACTCAGGGTGCTGGGTGCTCAGTGCTCAGGGTGCTGGGTGCTCAGTCCTCAGGGTGCTCAGTGCTCAGGGTGCTGGGTGCTCAGTGCTCGGGGTGCTCGGTGCTCAGTACTCAGGGTGCTGAGTGCTCAGTACTCAGGGTGCTGGGTGCTCAGTACTCAGGGTGCTGGGTGCTCAGTACTCAGGGGGCTGGGTGCTCAGTGCTCAGGGTGCTGGGTGCTCAGTGCTCAGGGTGCTAGGTGCTCAGTGCTCGGGGTGCTGGGTGCTCAGTGCTCGGGGTGCTGGGTGCTCAGTGATCAGTGCTCAGGGTGTTGGGTGCTCAGTGCTCAGTGCTCAGGGTGCTGGGTGCTCAGTACTCAGGGTGCTGGGTGCTCAGTACTCAGGGTGCTGGGTGCTCAGTGCTCAGGGTGCTGGGTGCTCAGTACTCTGGGTGTTGGGTGCTCAGTACTCAGGGTGCTCGGTGCTCAGTTCTCGGGGTGCTGGGTGCTCAGTGCTCGGGGTGCAGGGTGCTCAGTGCTCAGGGAGCTGGGTGCTTAGTATTCAGGGTGCTGGGTGCTCAGTGCTCGGGGTGCTCGGTGCTCAGTACTCAAGGTGCTGGGTGCTCAGTGCTCAGGGTGCTGGGTGCTCAGTCCTCGGGGTGCTCCGTGCTCAGTGCTCAGGGTGCTGGGTGCTCAGTACTCAGGGTGCTAGGTGCTCAGTACTCAGGATTCTCAGTGCTCAGTGCTCAGGGTGCTGGGTGCTCAGTTCTCAGGGTGCTCAGTGCACAGCACTCGGGGTGCTGGGTGCTCAGTGCTCAGGGTGCTCAGTGCTCAGTGCTCGGGGAGCTGGGTGCTCAGTGCTCGGAGTTCTGCGTGCTCAGTACTCGGGGTGCTGGGTGCTCAGTGCTCAGGGTGCTCAGTGCTCAGTGCTCGGGGAGCTGGGTGCTCAGTGCTCGGAGTTCTGCGTGCTCAGTACTCGGGGTGCTGGGTGCTCAGTGCTCAGGGTGCTGGGTGCTCAGTACTCAGGGTGCTCAGTGCTCAGTACTCGGAGTGCTTGGTGCTCAGTACTCAGGGTGCTCAGTGCTCAGTACTCGGGGTGCTGGGTGCTCAGTGCTCAGGGTGCTCAGTGCTCAGTGCTCGTGGTGCTGGGTGCTCAGTGCTCGGGGCGCTGGGTGCTCAGTGCTCGCGGTGCTGGGTGCTCAGTGCTCTGGGTGCTGGGTGCTCAGTGCTCGGGGCGCTGGGTGCTCAGTGCTCGGGGTGCTGGGTGCTCAGTACTCGGGGTGCTGGGTGCTCAGTGCTCAGGGTGCTCAGTGCTCAGTACTCAGTGCTCAGGGTGCTCAGTGCTCAGTGCTCAGGGTCCTGGGTGTTCAGTACTCAGGGTGCTGGGGGCTCAGTACTCAGGGTGCTGGGTGCTCAGTACTCTGGGTGTTGGGTGCTCAGTACACAGGGTGCTGGGTGCTCCGTGCTCGGGGTGCTGGGTGCTCATTGCTCAGGGTGCTGGGTGCTCAGTGCTCAGGGTGCTGTGTGCTCAGTACTAAGGGTGCTGGGTGCTCAGTACTCAGGGTGCTGGGTGCTCAGTGATCGGGGTGCTGGGTGCTCAGTACTCAGGGTGCTCAGTGCTCGGGGAGCTCTGTGCTCAGTACTCAGGGTGCTGGGTGCTCAGTACTCAGTGCTCGGGGTCCTGGGTGCTCAGTGATCGGGGTGCTGGGTGCTCAGTACTCAGGGTGCTCAGTGCTCGGGGAGCTCTGTGCTCAGTACTCAGGGTGCTGGGTGCTCAGTACTCAGTGCTCGGGGTCCTGGGTGCTCCGTGCTCGGGGTGCTGGGTGCTCAGTGCTCTGGGTGCTTAGTGCTCAGTACTCAATGTGCTGGGCGCTCAGTACTCAGGGTGCTGGGTGCTCAGTGATCGGGGTGCTGGGTGCTCAGTACTCAGGGTGCTCAGTGCTCGGGGAGCTCTGTGCTCAGTACTCAGGGTGCTGGGTGCTCAGTACTCAGTGCTCGGGGTCCTGGGTGCTCCGTGCTCGGGGTGCTGGGTGCTCAGTGCTCTGGGTGCTTAGTGCTCAGTGCTCGGGGAGCTGGGTGCTCAGTGCTCGGAGTTCTGCGTGCTCAGTACTCGGGGTGCTGTGTGCTCAGTGCTCAGGGTGCTGGGTGCTCAGTGCTCAGGGTGCTGGGTGCTCAGTACTCAGGGTGCTCAGTGCTCAGTACTCGGAGTGCTTGGTGCTCAGTACTCAGGGTGCTCAGTGCTCAGTACTCGGGGTGCTGGGTGCTCAGTGCTCAGGGTGCTCAGTGCTCAGTACTCAGTGCTCGGGGTCCTGGGTGCTCCGTGCTCGGGGTGCTGGGTGCTCAGTGCTCTGGGTGCTTAGTGCTCAGTACTCAGGGTGCTGTGTGCTCAGTACTCAGGGTGCTCGGTTCTCAGTACTCAGGGTGTTGGGTGCTCATTCTCAGGGTGCTGAGTGCTCAGTGCTCGGGGTGCTGGGTGCTCAGTACTCAGGGTGCTGGGGGCTCAGTACTCAGGGTGCTGGGTGCTCAGTACTCAGGGTGATCTGTTCTCAGTACTCAGGTTGCTGGGTGCTCAGTGCTCGGGGTGCTGGGTGCTCAGTACTCGGGGTGCTCAGTGCTCAGTACTCAGGTTGCTGGGAGCTCAGTACTCAGGGTGCTGGGTGTTCAGTGCTCGGGGTGCTCGGTGCTCAGTACTCGGGGTGCTGGGTGCGCAGTACTCGGGGTGCTGGGTGCTCAGTGCTCTGGGTGCTGGGTGCTCAGTGCTCGGGGTGCTGGGTGCTCAGTGCTGAGGGTGGTGCTGGGTGCTCAGTACTCAGGGTGCTGGGTGCTCAGTGCTCAGGGTGCTGGGTGCTCAGTACTAAGGGTGCTGGGTGCTCAGTACTCAGGGTGCTCGGTGCTCAATACTCAGGGTGCTGAGTGCTCATTGCTCAGGGTGCTGGGTACTCAGTACTCAGGGTGCTGGGTGCTCAGTACTCAGGGTGCTGGGTGTTCAGTGCTCGGGGTGCTGGGTGCTCAGTACTCGGGGTGCTGGATGCTCTGTACTCAGGGTGCTGGGTGCTCAGTGCTCGGGGTCCTGGGTGCTCAGTGCTCAGGGTGATCGGTGCTCAGTACTCAGGGTGCTGGGTGCTCAGTGCTCAGGGTGCTGGGTGCTCAGTCCTCAGGGTGCTCAGTGCTCAGGGTGCTGGGTGCTCAGTGCTCGGGGTGCTGGGTGCTCAGTGCTCAGGGTGCTGGGTGCTCAGTACTAAGGGTGCTGGGTGCTCAGTACTCAGGGTGCTCGGTGCTCAGTACTCAGGGTGCTGAGTGCTCAGTGCTCAGGGTGCTGGGTCCTCAGTACTCAGGGTGCTGGGTGCTCAGTGCTCAGGGTGATCGGTGCTCAGTACTCAGGATGCTCAGTACTCAGGGTGCTGGGTGCTCAGTGCTCGGGGTGCTGGGTGCTCAGTACTCGGGGTGCTGGATGCTCTGTACTCAGGGTGCTGGGTGCTCAGTGCTCGGGGTCCTGGGTGCTCAGTGCTCAGGGTGATCGGTGCTCAGTACTCAGGGTGCTGGGTGCTCAGTGCTCAGGGTGCTGGGTGCTCAGTCCTCAGGGTGCTCAGTGCTCAGGGTGCTGGGTGCTCAGTGCTCGGGGTGCTCGGTGCTCAGTACTCAGGGTGCTGAGTGCTCAGTACTCAGGATGCTGGGTGCTCAGTACTCAGGGTGCTGGGTGCTCAGTGCTCAGGGTGCTGGGTGCTCAGTACTCAGGGTGCTGGGTGCTCAGTACTCAGGGTGCTGGGTGCTCAGTGCTCAGGGTGCTGGGTGCTCAGTACTCTGGGTGTTGGGTGCTCAGTACTCAGGGTGCTCGGTGCTCAGTTCTCGGGGTGCTGGGTGCTCAGTGCTCGGGGTGCAGGGTGCTCAGTGCTCAGGGAGCTGGGTGCTTAGTATTCAGGGTGCTGGGTGCTCAGTGCTCGGGGTGCTCGGTGCTCAGTACTCAAGGTGCTGGGTGCTCAGTGCTCAGGGTGCTGGGTGCTCAGTCCTCGGGGTGCTCCGTGCTCAGTGCTCAGGGTGCTGGGTGCTCAGTACTCAGGGTGCTAGGTGCTCAGTACTCAGGATTCTCAGTGCTCAGTGCTCAGGGTGCTGGGTGCTCAGTTCTCAGGGTGCTCAGTGCTCAGCACTCGGGGTGCTGGGTGCTCAGTGCTCAGGGTGCTCAGTGCTCAGCACTCGGGGTGCTGGGTGCTCAGTGCTCAGGGTGCTCAGTGCTCAGTGCTCGGGGAGCTGGGTGCTCAGTGCTCGGAGTTCTGCGTGCTCAGTACTCGGGGTGCTGGGTGCTCAGTGCTCAGGGTGCTGGGTGCTCAGTGCTCAGGGTGCTGGGTGCTCAGTACTCAGGGTGCTCAGTGCTCAGTACTCGGAGTGCTTGGTGCTCAGTACTCAGGGTGCTCAGTGCTCAGTACTCGGGGTGCTGGGTGCTCAGTGCTCAGGGTGCTCAGTGCTCAGTGCTCGTGGTGCTGGGTTCTCAGTGCTCGGGGCGCTGGGTGCTCAGTGCTCGCGGTGCTGGGTGCTCAGTGCTCTGGGTGCTGGGTGCTCAGTGCTCGGGGCGCTGGGTGCTCAGTGCTCGGGGTGCTGGGTGCTCAGTACACGGGGTGCTGGGTGCTCAGTGCTCAGGGTGCTCAGTGCTCAGTACTCAGTGCTCAGGGTGCTCAGTGCTCAGTGCTCAGGGTCCTGGGTGTTCAGTACTCAGGGTGCTGGGTGCTCAGTACTCAGGGTGCTGGGTGCTCAGTACTCTGGGTGTTGGGTGCTCAGTACACAGGGTGCTGGGTGCTCCGTGCTCGGGGTGCTGGGTGCTCATTGCTCAGGGTGCTGGGTGCTCAGTGCTCAGGGTGCTGTGTGCTCAGTACTAAGGGTGCTGGGTGCTCAGTACTCAGGGTGCTGGGTGCTCAGTGATCGGGGTGCTGGGTGCTCAGTACTCAGGGTGCTCAGTGCTCGGGGAGCTCTGTGCTCAGTACTCAGGGTGCTGGGTGCTCAGTACTCAGTGCTCGGGGTCCTGGGTGCTCCGTGCTCGGGGTGCTGGGTGCTCAGTGCTCTGGGTGCTCAGTGCTCAGTGCTCGGGGAGCTGGGTGCTCAGTGCTCGGAGTTCTGCGTGCTCAGTACTCGGGGTGCTGGGTGCTCAGTGCTCAGGGTGCTGGGTGCTCAGTGCTCAGGGTGCTGGGTGCTCAGTACTCAGGGTGCTCAGTGCTCAGTACTCGGAGTGCTTGGTGCTCAGTGCTAAGGGTGCTCAGTGCTCAGTGCTCGGGGTGCTGGGTGCTCAGTGCTCGGGGCGCTGGGTGCTCAGTGCTCTGGGTGCTTAGTGCTCAGTACTCAGGGTGCTGGGTGCTCAGTGCTCAGTGCTCAGGGTGCTGGTTGTTCAGTACTCAGGGTGCTGGGTGCTCAGTACTCAGGGTGCTGGGTGCTCAGTGCTCAGGGTGCTGGGTGCTCAGTACTCTGGGTGTTGGGTGCTCAGTACACAGGGTGCTGGGTGCTCCGTGCTCGGGGTGCTGGGTGCTCATTGCTCAGGGTGCTGGGTGCTCAGTGCTCAGGGTGCTGGGTGCTCAGTACTCAGGTTGCTGGCTGCTCAGTACTCAGGGTGCTGGGTGCTCAGTGATCGGGGTGCTGGGTGCTCAGTACTCAGGGTGCTCAGTGCTCGGGGAGCTCTGTGCTCAGTACTCAGGGTGCTGGGTGCTCAGTACTCAGTGCTCAGGGTCCTGGGTGCTCCGTGCTCGGGGTGCTGGGTGCTCAGTGCTCTGGGTGCTTAGTGCTCAGTACTCAGGGTGCTGGGTGCTCAGTACTCAGGGTGCTGGGTGCTCATTCTCAGGGTGCTGGTGCTCAGTGCTCGGGGTGGTGGGTGCTCAGTACTCAGGGTACTGGGGGCTCAGTATTCAGGGTGCTGGGTGCTCAGTACTCAGGGTGCTGGGTGCTCAGTACTCAGTGTGCTGGGTGCTCAGTACTCTGGGTGTTGGGTGCTCAGTACACAGGGTGCTGGGTGCTCCGTGCTCGGGGTGCTGGGTGCTCATTGCTCAGGGTGCTGGGTGCTCAGTGCTCAGGGTGCTGGGAGCTCAGTACTCAGGGTGCTGTGTGCTCAGTACTCAGGGTGCTGGGTGCTCAGTGATCGGGGTGCTGGGTGCTCAGTACTCAGGGTGCTCAGTGCTCGGGGAGCTCTGTGCTCAGTACTCAGGGTGCTGGGTGCTCAGTACTCAGTGCTCGGGGTCCTGGGTGCTCCGTGCTCGGGGTGCTGGGTGCTCAGTTTCTGGGTGCTTAGTGCTCAGTGCTCGGGGAGCTGGGTGCTCAGTGCTCGGAGTTCTGCGTGCTCAGTACTCGGGGTGCTGTGTGCTCAGTGCTCAGGGTGCTGGGTGCTCAGTGCTCAGGGTGCTGGGTGCTCAGTACTCAGGGTGCTCAGTGCTCAGTACTCGGAGTGCTTGGTGCTCAGTACTCAGGGTGGTCAGTGCTCAGTACTCGGGGTGCTGGGTGCTCAGTGCTCAGGGTGCTCAGTGCTCAGTGCTCGGGGTGCTGGGTGCTCAGTGCTCGGGGCGCTGGGTGCTCAGTGCTCTGGGTGCTTAGTGCTCAGTACTCAGGGTGCTGGGTGCTCAGTGCTCAGTGCTCAGGGTGCTGGTTGTTCAGTACTCAGGGTGCTGGGTGCTCAGTACTCAGGGTGCTGGGTGCTCAGTGCTCAGGTTGCTGGGTGCTCAGTACTCTGGGTGTTGGGTGCTCAGTACACAGGGTGCTGGGTGCTCCGTGCTCGGGGTGCTGGGTGCTCATTGCTCAGGGTGCTGGGTGCTCAGTGCTCAGGGTGCTGGGTGCTCAGTACTCAGGGTGCTGGGTGCTCAGTCCTCAGGGTGCTGGGTGCTCAGTGATCGGGGTGCTGGGTGCTCAGTACTCAGGGTGCTCAGTGCTCGGGGAGCTCTGTGCTCAGTACTCAGGGTGCTGGGTGCTCAGTACTCAGTGCTCGGGGGCCTGGGTGCTCCGTGCTCGGGGTGCTGGGTGCTCAGTGCTCTGGGTGCTTAGTGCTCAGTGCTCGGGGAGCTGGGTGCTCAGTGCTCGGAGTTCTGCGTGCTCAGTACTCGCGGTGCTGTGTGCTCAGTGCTCAGGGTGCTGGGTGCTCAGTGCTCAGGGTGCTGGGTGCTCAGTATTCAGGGTGCTCAGTGCTCAGTACTCGGAGTGCTTGGTGCTCAGTACTCAGGGTGCTCAGTGCTCAGTACTCGGGGTGCTGGGTGCTCAGTGCTCAGGGTGCTCAGTGCTCAGTGCTCGGGGTGCTGGGTGCTCAGTGCTCGGGGCGCTGGGTGCTCAGTGCTCTGGGTGCTTAGTGCTCAGTACTCAGGGTGCTGGGTGCTCAGTGCTCAGTGCTCAGGGTGCTGGTTGTTCAGTACTCAGGGTGCTGGGTGCTCAGTACTCAGGGTGCTGGGTGCTCAGTGCTCAGGGTGCTGGGTGCTCAGTACTCTGGGTGTTGGGTGCTCAGTACACAGGGTGCTGGGTGCTCCGTGCTCGGGGTGCTGGGTGCTCATTGCTCAGGGTGCTGGGTGCTCAGTGCTCAGGGTGCTGGGTGCTCAGTACTCAGGGTGCTGGGTGCTCAGTACTCAGGGTGCTGGGTGCTCAGTGATCGGGGTGCTGGGTGCTCAGTACTCAGGGTGCTCAGTGCTCGGGGAGCTCTGTGCTCAGTACTCAGGGTGCTTTGTGCTCAGTACTCAGTGCTCAGGGTCCTGGGTGCTCCGTGCTCGGGGTGCTGGGTGCTCAGTGCTCTGGGTGCTTAGTGCTCAGTACTCAGGGTGCTGGGTGCTCAGTACTCAGGGTGCTGGGTGCTCATTCTCTGCGTGCTGGGTGCTCAGTGCTCGGGGTGCTGGGTGCTCAGTACTCAGGGTGCTGGGGGCTCAGTACTCAGGGTGCTGGGTGCTCAGTACTCAGGGTGCTGGGTGCTCAGTACTCAGTGTGCTGGGTGCTCAGTACTCTGGGTGTTGGGTGCTCAGTACACAGGGTGCTGGGTGCTCCGTGCTCGGGGTGCTGGGTGCTCATTGCTCAGGGTGCTGGGTGCTCAGTGCTCAGGGTGCTGGGTGCTCAGTACTCAGGGTGCTGGGTGCTCAGTACTCAGGGTGCTGGGAGCTCAGTGATCGGGGTGCTGGGTGCTCAGTACTCAGGTTGCTCAGTGCTCGGGGAGCTCTGTGCTCAGTACTCAGGGTGCTGGGTGCTCAGTACTCAGTGCTCGGGGTCCTGGGTGCTCCGTGCTCAGGGTGCTGGGTGCTCAGTGCTCTGGGTGCTTAGTGCTCAGTACTCAGGCTGCTGGGTGCTCAGTACTCAGGGTGCTGGGTGCTCATTTTCGGGGTGCTGGGTGCTCAGTGCTCGGGGTGCTTGGTGCTCAGTACTCAGGGTGCTGGGGGCTCAGTACTCAGGGTGCTGGGTGCTCAGTACTCAGGGTGCACGGTTCTCAGTATTCAGGGTGCTGGGTGCTCATTCTCGGGGTGCTGGGTGCTCAGTGCTCAGGGTGCTGGGTGCTCAGTACTCAGGGTGCTGGGGGCTCAGTACTCAGGGTGCTGGGTGCTCAGTACTCGGGGTGATCTGTTCTCAGTACTCAGGTTGCTGGGTGCTCAGTGCTCGGTGTGATGGGTGCTCAGTACTCGGGGTGCTCAGTGCTCAGTACTCAGGGTGCTGGGTGCTCAGTACTCAGGGTGCTGGGTGCTCAGTGCTCGGGGTGCTTGGTGCTCTGTACTCGGGGTGCTGGGTACTCAGTACTCGGGGTGCTGGGTGCTCAGTGCTCAAGGTGCTGGGTGCTCAGTGCTCGGGGTGCTGGGTGCTAAGTGCTGAGGGTGGTGCTGGGTGCTCAGTACTCAGGGTGCTGGGTGCTCAGTGCTCAGGGTGCTGGGTGCTCAGTACTAAGGTTGCTGGGTGCTCAGTACTCAGGGTGCTCGGTGCTCAGTACTCAGGGTGCTGGGTGCTCAGTGCTCAGGGTGCTGGGTACTCAGTACTCAGGGTGCTGGGTGCTCAGTGCTCAGGGTGCTGGGTGCTCAGTACTCAGGGTGCTGGGTGCTCAGTGCTCAGGGTGCTGGGTGCTCAGTACTCAGGGTGCTGGGAGCTCAGTGCTCAGGGTGATCGGTGCTCAGGACTCAGGGTGCTCAGTACTCAGGGTACTGGGTGCTCAGTGCTCGGGGTGCTGGGAGCTCAGTACTCAGGGTGCTGGGTTCTCAGTGCTCGGGGTGCTGGGTGCTCAGTGCTCAGGGTGATCGGTGCTCAGTACTCAGGGTGCTGGGTGCTCAGTGCTCAGGGTGCTGGGTGTTCAGTCCACAGGGTGCTCAGTGCTCAGAGTGCTGGGTGCTCAGTGCTCGGGGTGCTGGGTGTTCAGTGCTCGGGGTGCTGGGTGCTCAGTGCTCAGGGTGCTGGGTGCTCGGTGCTCAGTGCTCAGGGTGCTGGTTGCTCAATACTCAGGGTGCTGGGTGCTCAGTACACAGGATGCTGGGTGCTCAGTGCTCAGGGTGCTAGGTGCTCAGAACTCAGGGTGCTGGGTGATCAGTGCTCGGGGTGCTGGGTGCTCAGTGCTCAGGGTACTGGGTGCTCAGTGCTCAGGGTGCTGGGTGCTCAGTACTCAGGGTGCTGGGTGCTCAGTGCTCGGGGTGCTCGGTGCTCAGTACTCAAGGTGCTGGGTGCTCAGTGCTCATTGTGCTGGGTGCTCAGTGCTCAGGGTGCTCATTGCTCAGTGCTCAGGGTGCTGGGTGTTCAGTACTCAGGGTGCTGGGTGCTCAGTACTCAGGGTGCTGGGTGCTCAGTACTCAGGGTGCTGGGTGCTCAGTGCTCGGGGTGCTCGGTGCTCAGTACTCAGGGTGCTGGGTGCTCAGTACTCAGGGTGCTGGGGGCTCAGTGCTCAGGGTTCTGGGTGCTCAGTGCTCGGGGTGATCGGTGCTCAGTACTCAGGGTGCTGGTTGCTCAGTGCTCGGGGTGCTCGCAGCTCAGTACTCAGGGTGCTGAGTGCTCAGTGCTCGGGGTGATCGGTGCTCAGTACTCAGGGTGCTGGGTGCTCAGCGCTCGGGGTGCTCGGTGCTCAGTACGTTGGGTGCTCACTACTCAGGGTGCTGGCTGCTCAGTGCTCAGGGTGCTGGGTGCTCAGTGCTCAGGGTGCTGGGTGCTCAGTGCTCAGGGTGCTGGGTGCTCAGTACTCAGGGTGCTGGGTGCTCAGTGCTCGGGGTGCTGGGTGCTCAGTGCTCAGGGTGCTGGGTGCTCAGTACTCAGGGTGCTGGGTGCTCAGTACTCGGGGTGCTGGGTGCTCAGTACTCGGGGTGCTGGGTGCTCAGTACTCAGGGTGCTGGGTGCTCTGTACTCGGGAGCTGGGTGCTCAGTGCTCAGGGTGCTGGGTGCTCAGTGCTCGGTGTGCTGGGTGCTCAGTGCTCAGTAATCAGGGTGCTGGGTGCTCAGTGCTCAGTACTCAGGGTGCTGGGTGCTCAGTGCTCAGGGTGCTGTGTGCTCAGTGCTCAGGGTGCTGGGTGCTCAGTGCTCAGGGTGCTGGGTGCTCAGTGCTCGGGGTGCTGGGTGCTCAGTGCTCGGGGTGCTGGGTGCTAAGTGCTCGGGGTGCTCGGTGCTCAGTACTCAGGGTGCTGGGTGCTCAGTGCTCAAGGTGCTCAGTACTCAGGGTGCTGTATGTTCAGTGCTCAGGGTGCTGGGTGCTCAGTACTCAGGGTGCTCGGTGCTTAGTACGCAGGGTGCTGGGTGCTCAGTACTCCGGGTGCTGGGTGCTCAGTTCTCGGGGTGCTCGGTGCTCAGTGCTCAAGGTGTTGGGTGCTCAGTACTCAGGGTGCTCATTGCTCAGGGTGTTGGGTGCTCAGTGCTCGGGGTGCTGGGTGCTCAGTACTCAGGGTGCTGGGTGCTCAGTACTCGGGGTTCTGGGTGCTCAGTGCTCAGAGTGATCGGTGCTCAGTACTCAGGGTGCTGGGTGCTCAGTGCTCAGGGTGCTGGGTGCTCAGTCCTCAGGGTGCTCAGTGCTCAGGGTGCTGGGTGCTCAGTGCTCGGGGTGCTCGGTGCTCAGTACTCAGGGTGCTGAGTGCTCAGTACTCAGGGTGCTGGGTGCTCAGTACTCAGGGTGCTGGGTGCTCAGTGCTCAGTGTGCTGGGTGATCAGTGCTCAGTGTGCTGGGTGCTCAGTGATCAGGGTGCTGGGTGCTCAGTGCTCGTGGTGCTGGGTGCTCAGTACTCAGGGTGCTGGGTGCTCAGTGCTCAGGGTGCTCGGTGCTCAGTACGTTGGGTGCTCAGTACTCAGGGTGCTGGGGGCTCAGTGCTCAGGGTGCTGGGTGCTCAGTGCTCAGGGTGCTGGGTGCTCAGTACTCAGGGTGCTGGGTGCTCGGTGCTCAGTATGCTGGGTGCTCAGTACTCAGGGTGCTGGGTGCTCAGTGCTCGGGGTGCTCGGTGCTCAGTACGCTGGGTGCTCAGTACTCAGTGTGCTGGGTGCTCAGTACTCAGGGTGCAGGGTGCTCAGTACTCAGGGTGCTGGGTGCTTAGTACTCAGGGTGCTGGGTGCTCAGTGCTCGGGGTGCTGGGTGCTCAGTGCTCGGGGTTCTTGGTGCTCAGTAATCAGGGTTCTGGGTGCTCAGTACTCGTTGTGCTGGGTGCTCAGTGCTCAGGGTGCTGGGTGCTCACTACTCAGGGTGCTCGGTGCTCAGTGCTCGGGGTGCTGGGTGCTCAGTACTCAGGGTGCTCGGTGCTCAGTACTCAGGGTGCTCAGTGCTCAGTACTCAGGTTGCTCAGGCTCAGTGCTCGGGGTGCTGGGTGCTCAGTGCTTGGGGTGCTGGGTGCTCAGTGCTCAGTGTGCTGGGTGCTCAGTGCTCAGAGTGCTGAGTGCTCAGTACTCAGGGTGCTCGGTGCTCGGTGCTCTGTACGCTGGGTGCTCAGTACTCAGGGTGCTGGGTGCTCAGTGCTCGGGGTGCTGGGTGCTCAGTACTCAGGGTGCTGGGTGCTCAGTGCTCGGGGTGCTCGGTGCTCAGTACGCTGGGTGCTGGGTGCTCATTCTCGGGGTGCTGTGTGCTCAGTACTCAGGGTGCTGGGTGCTCAGTACTCCGGGTGCTGGGTGCTCAGTTCTCGGGGTGCTCGGTGCTCAGTACTCAGGGCTCAGGGTGCTCAGTGCTCAGTGCTCAGGGTGCTGGGTGTTCAGTACTCAGGGTGCTGGGTGCTCAGTACTCAAGGTGCTGGGTGCTCAGTGCTCAGGGTGCTGGGTGCTCAGTACTCGGGGTGCTGGTTGCTCAGTGCTCAGGGTGCTCGGGGCTCAGTACTCAGGGTGCTGGGTGCTCAGTACTCAGGGTGCTGGGTGCTCAGTGCTCAGCGTGCTGGGTACTCAGTGCTCAGGGTGCTCGGTGCTCAGTACTCGGGGTGCTGGGTGCTCATTCTCGGGGTGCTGGGTGCTCAGTGCTCGGGGTGCTGGGTGCTCAGTACTCAGCGTGCTGGGTGCTCAGTGCTCAGGGTTCTGGGTGCTCAGTGCTCGGGGTGCTCGGAGCTCAGTACTCAGGGTGCTGGGTGCTCAGCGCTCGGGGTGCTCGGTGCTCAGTACGTTGGGTGCTCACTACTCAGGGTGCTGGCTGCTCAGTGCTCAGGGTGCTGGGTGCTCAGTGCTCAGGGTGCTGGGTGCTCAGTGCTCAGGGTGCTGGGTGCTCAGTACTCAGGGTGCTGGGTGCTCAGTGCTCAGGGTGCTGGGTGATCAGTACTCAGGGTGCTCGGTGCTCAGTACTCAGGGTGCTGGGTGCTCAGTGCTCAGGGTGCTGGGTACTCAGTACTCAGGGTGCTGGGTGCTCAGTGCTCAGGGTGCTGGGTGCTCAGTACTCAGGGTGCTGGGTGCTCAGTGCTCAGGGTGCTGGGTGCTCAGTACTCAGGGTGCTGGGAGCTCAGTGCTCAGGGTGATCGGTGCTCAGGACTCAGGGTGCTCAGTACTCAGGGTACTGGGTGCTCAGTGCTCGGGGTGCTGGGAGCTCAGTACTCAGGGTGCTGGGTTCTCAGTGCTCGGGGTGCTGGGTGCTCAGTGCTCAGGGTGATCGGTGCTCAGTACTCAGGGTGCTGGGTGCTCAGTGCTCAGGGTGCTGGGTGTTCAGTCCACAGGGTGCTCAGTGCTCAGAGTGCTGGGTGCTCAGTGCTCGGGGTGCTGGGTGTTCAGTGCTCGGGGTGCTGGGTGCTCAGTGCTCAGGGTGCTGGGTGCTCGGTGCTCAGTGCTCAGGGTGCTGGTTGCTCAATACTCAGGGTGCTGGGTGCTCAGTACACAGGGTGCTGGGTGCTCAGTGCTCAGGGTGCTAGGTGCTCAGAACTCAGGGTGCTGGGTGATCAGTGCTCGGGGTGCTGGGTGCTCAGTGCTCAGGGTACTGGGTGCTCAGTGCTCAGGGTGCTGGGTGCTCAGTGCTCGGGGTGCTCGGTGCTCAGTACTCAAGGTGCTGGGTGCTCAGTGCTCATTGTGCTGGGTGCTCAGTGCTCAGGGTGCTCAGTGCTCAGTGCTCAGGGTGCTGGGTGTTCAGTACTCAGGGTGCTGGGTGCTCAGTACTCAGGGTGCTGGGTGCTCAGTACTCACGGTGCTGGGTGCTCAGTGCTCGGGGTGCTCGGTGCTCAGTACTCAGGGTGCTGGGTGCTCAGTACTCAGGGTGCTGGGGGCTCAGTGCTCAGGGTTCTGGGTGCTCAGTGCTCGGGGTGATCGGTGCTCAGTACTCAGGGTGCTGGTTGCTCAGTGCTCGGGGTGCTCGGAGCTCAGTACTCAGGGTGCTGGGTGCTCAGTGCTCGGGGTGATCGGTGCTCAGTACTCAGGGTGCTGGGTGCTCAGCGCTCGGGGTGCTCGGTGCTCAGTACGTTGGGTGCTCACTACTCAGGGTGCTGGCTGCTCAGTGCTCAGGGTGCTGGGTGCTCAGTGCTCAGGGTGCTGGGTGCTCAGTGCTCAGGGTGCTGGGTGCTCAGTACTCAGGGTGCTGGGTGCTCAGTGCTCGGGGTGCTGGGTGCTCAGTGCTCAGGGTGCTGGGTGCTCAGTACTCAGGGTGCTGGGTGCTCAGTACTCGGGGTGCTGGGTGCTCAGTACTCGGGGTGCTGGGTGCTCAGTACTCAGGGTGCTGGGTGCTCTGTACTCGGGAGCTGGGTGCTCAGTGCTCAGGGTGCTGGGTGCTCAGTGCTCGGTGTGCTGGGTGCTCAGTGCTCAGTAATCAGGGTGCTGGGTGCTCAGTGCTCAGTACTCAGGGTGCTGTGTGCTCAGTGCTCAGGGTGCTGTGTGCTCAGTGCTCAGGGTGCTGGGTGCTCAGTGCTCAGGGTGCTGGGTGCTCAGTGCTCGGGGTGCTGGGTGCTCAGTGCTCGGGGTGCTGGGTGCTAAGTGCTCGGGGTGCTCGGTGCTCAGTACTCAGGGTGCTGGGTGCTCAGTGCTCAAGGTGCTCAGTACTCAGGGTGCTGTATGTTCAGTGCTCAGGGTGCTGGGTGCTCAGTACTCAGGGTGCTCGGTGCTTAGTACGCAGGGTGCTGGGTGCTCAGTACTCCGGGTGCTGGGTGCTCAGTTCTCGGGGTGCTCGGTGCTCAGTGCTCAAGGTGTTGGGTGCTCAGTACTCAGGGTGCTCATTGCTCAGGGTGTTGGGTGCTCAGTGCTCGGGGTGCTGGGTGCTCAGTACTCAGGGTGCTGGGTGCTCAGTACTCGGGGTTCTGGGTGCTCAGTGCTCAGGGTGATCGGTGCTCAGTACTCAGGGTGCTGGGTGCTCAGTGCTCAGGGTGCTGGGTGCTCAGTCCTCAGGGTGCTCAGTGCTCAGGGTGCTGGGTGCTCAGTGCTCGGGGTGCTCGGTGCTCAGTACTCAGGGTGCTGAATGCTCAGTACTCAGCGTGCTGGGTGCTCAGTACTCAGGGTGCTGGGTGCTCAGTGCTCAGTGTGCTGGGTGATCAGTGCTCAGTGTGCTGGGTGCTCAGTGATCAGGGTGCTGGGTGCTCAGTGCTCGTGGTGCTGGGTGCTCAGTACTCAGGGTGCTGGGTGCTCAGTGCTCAGGGTGCTCGGTGCTCAGTACGTTGGGTGCTCAGTACTCAGGGTGCTGGGGGCTCAGTGCTCAGGGTGCTGGGTGCTCAGTGCTCAGGGTGCTGGGTGCTCAGTACTCAGGGTGCTGGGTGCTCGGTGCTCAGTATGCTGGGTGCTCAGTACTCAGGGTGCTGGGTGCTCAGTGCTCGGGGTGCTCGGTGCTCAGTACGCTGGGTGCTCAGTACTCAGTGTGCTGGGTGCTCAGTACTCAGGGTGAAGGGTGCTCAGTACTCAGGGTGCTGGGTGCTTAGTACTCAGGGTGCTGGGTGCTCAGTGCTCGGGGTGCTGGGTGCTCAGTGCTCGGGGTTCTTGGTGCTCAGTAATCAGGGTGCTGGGTGCTCAGTACTCGTTGTGCTGGGTGCTCAGTGCTCAGGGTGCTGGGTGCTCACTACTCAGGGTGCTCGGTGCTCAGTGCTCGGGGTGCTGGGTGCTCAGTACTCAGGGTGCTCGGTGCTCAGTACTCAGGGTGCTCAGTGCTCAGTACTCAGGTTGCTCAGGCTCAGTGCTCGGGGTGCTGGGTGCTCAGTGCTCGGGGTGCTGGGTGCTCAGTGCTCAGTGTGCTGGGTGCTCAGTGCTCAGAGTGCTGGGTGCTCAGTACTCAGGGTGCTCGGTGCTCGGTGCTCTGTACGCTGGGTGCTCAGTACTCAGGGTGCTGGGTGCTCAGTGCTCGGGGTGCTGGGTGCTCAGTACTCAGGGTGCTGGGTGCTCAGTGCTCGGGGTGCTCGGTGCTCAGTACGCTGGGTGCTGGGTGCTCATTCTCGGGGTGCTGTGTGCTCAGTACTCAGGGTGCTGGGTGCTCAGTACTCCGGGTGCTGGGTGCTCAGTTCTCGGGGTGCTCGGTGCTCAGTACTCAGGGCTCAGGGTGCTCAGTGCTCAGTGCTCAGGGTGCTGGGTGTTCAGTACTCAGGGTGCTGGGTGCTCAGTACTCAAGGTGCTGGGTGCTCAGTGCTCAGGGTGCTGGGTGCTCAGTACTCGGGGTGCTGGTTGCTCAGTGCTCAGGGTGCTCGGGGCTCAGTACTCAGGGTGCTGGGTGCTCAGTACTCAGGGTGCTGGGTGCTCAGTGCTCAGCGTGCTGGGTACTCAGTGCTCAGGGTGCTCGGTGCTCAGTACTCGGGGTGCTGGGTGCTCATTCTCGGGGTGCTGGGTGCTCAGTGCTCGGGGTGCTGGGTGCTCAGTACTCAGCGTGCTGGGTGCTCAGTGCTCAGGGTTCTGGGTGCTCAGTGCTCGGGGTGCTCGGAGCTCAGTACTCAGGGTGCTGGGTGCTCAGTGCTCGGGGTGATCGGTGCTCAGTACTCAGGGTGCTGGGTGCTCAGCGCTCGGGGTGCTCGGTGCTCAGTACGTTGGGTGCTCACTACTCAGGGTGCTGGCTGCTCAGTGCTCAGGGTGCTGGGTGCTCAGTACTCAGGGTGCTCGGTGCTCGGTGCTCTGTACGCTGGGTGCTCAGTACTCAGGGTGCTGGGTGCTCAGTGCTCGGGGTGCTGGGTGCTCAGTACTCAGGGTGCTGGGTGCTCAGTGCTCGGGGTGCTCGGTGCTCAGTACGCTGGGTGCTGGGTGCTCATTCTCGGGGTGCTGTGTGCTCAGTACTCAGGGTGCTGGGTGCTCAGTACTCCGGGTGCTGGGTGCTCAGTTCTCGGGGTGCTCGGTGCTCAGTACTCAGGGTGCTGGGTGCTCTGTACTCGTGAGCTGGGTGCTCAGTGCTCAGGGTGCTGGGTGCTCAGTGCTCGGTGTGCTGGGTGCTCAGTGCTCAGTAATCAGGGTGCTGGGTGCTCAGTGCTCAGTACTCAGGGTGCTGGGTGCTCAGTGCTCAGGGTGCTGTGTGCTCAGTGCTCAGGGTGCTGGGTGCTCAGTGCTCAGGGTGCTGGGTGCTCAGTGCTCGGGGTGCTGGGTGCTCAGTGCTCGGGGTGCTGGGTGCTAAGTGCTCGGGGTGCTCGGTGCTCAGTACTCAGGGTGCTGGGTGCTCAGTGCTCAAGGTGCTCAGTACTCAGGGTGCTGTATGTTCAGTGCTCAGGGTGCTGGGTGCTCAGTACTCAGGGTGCTCGGTGCTTAGTACGCAGGGTGCTGGGTGCTCAGTACTCCGGGTGCTGGGTGCTCAGTTCTCGGGGTGCTCGGTGCTCAGTGCTCAAGGTGTTGGGTGCTCAGTACTCAGGGTGCTCATTGCTCAGGGTGTTGGGTGCTCAGTACTCAGGGTGCTGGGTGCTCAGTGCTCGGGGTTCTGGGTGCTCAGTGCTCAGGGTGATCGGTGCTCAGTACTCAGGGTGCTGGGTGCTCAGTGCTCAGGGTGCTGGGTGCTCAGTCCTCAGGGTGCTCAGTGCTCAGGGTGCTGGGTGCTCAGTGCTCGGGGTGCTCGGTGCTCAGTACTCAGGGTGCTGAGTGCTCAGTACTCAGGGTGCTGGGTGCTCAGTGCTCGGGGTGCTCGGTGCTCAGTGCTCAGTGTGCTGGGTGATCAGTGCTCAGTGTGCTGGGTGCTCAGTGATCAGGGTGCTGGGTGCTCAGTGCTCGTGGTGCTGGGTGCTCAGTACTCAGGGTGCTGGGTGCTCAGTGCTCAGGGTGCTCGGTGCTCAGTACGTTGGGTGCTCAGTACTCCGGGTGCTGGGGGCTCAGTGCTCAGGGTGCTGGGTGCTCAGTGCTCAGGGTGCTGGGTGCTCAGTACTCAGGGTGCTGGGTGCTCGGTGCTCAGTATGCTGGGTGCTCAGTACTCAGGGTGCTGGGTGCTCAGTGCTCGGGGTGCTCGGTGCTCAGTACGCTGGGTGCTCAGTACTCAGTGTGCTGGGTGCTCAGTACTCAGGGTGCAGGGTGCTCAGTACTCAGGGTGCTGGGTGCTTAGTACTCAGGGTGCTGGGTGCTCAGTGCTCGGGGTGCTGGGTGCTCAGTGCTCGGGGTTCTTGGTGCTCAGTAATCAGGGTGCTGGGTGCTCAGTACTCGTTGTGCTGGGTGCTCAGTGCTCAGGGTGCTGGGTGCTCACTACTCAGGGTGCTCGGTGCTCAGTGCTCGGGGTGCTGGGTGCTCAGTACTCAGGGTGCTCGGTGCTCAGTACTCAGGGTGCTCAGTGCTCAGTACTCAGGGTGCTCAGGCTCAGTGCTCGGGGTGCTGGGTGCTCAGTGCTCGGGGTGCTGGGTGCTCAGTGCTCAGTGTGCTGGGTGCTCAGTGCTCAGAGTGCTGGGTGCTCAGTACTCAGGGTGCTCGGTGCTCGGTGCTCTGTACGCTGGGTGCTCAGTACTCAGGGTGCTGGGTGCTCAGTGCTCGGGGTGCTGGGTGCTCAGTACTCAGGGTGCTGGGTGCTCAGTGCTCGGGGTGCTCGGTGCTCAGTACGCTGGGTGCTGGGTGCTCATTCTCGGGGTGCTGTGTGCTCAGTATTCAGGGTGCTGGGTGCTCAGTACTCCGGGTGCTGGGTGCTCAGTTCTCGGGGTGCTCGGTGCTCAGTACTCAGGGCTCAGGGTGCTCAGTGCTCAGTGCTCAGGGTGCTGGGTGTTCAGTACTCAGGGTGCTGGGTGCTCAGTACTCAAGGTGCTGGGTGCTCAGTGCTCAGGGTGCTGGGTGCTCAGTACTCGGGGTGCTGGTTGCTCAGTGCTCAGGGTGCTCGGGGCTCAGTACTCAGGGTGCTGGGTGCTCAGTACTCAGGGTGCTGGGTGCTCAGTGCTCAGCGTGCTGGGTACTCAGTGCTCAGGGTGCTCGGTGCTCAGTACTCGGGGTGCTGGGTGCTCATTCTCGGGGTGCTGGGTGCTCAGTGCTCGGGGTGCTGGGTGCTCAGTACTCAGCGTGCTGGGTGCTCAGTGCTCAGGGTGCTGGGTGCTCAGTACTCAGGGTGCTGGGTGCTCAGTGCTCAGGGTGCTGGGTGCTCAGTACTCAGGGTGCTGGGTGCTCAGTGTTCACGGTGCTGGGTGCTCAGTACTCAGGGTTCTGGGAGCTCAGTGCTCAGGGTGATCGGTGCTCAGTACTCAGGGTGCTCAGTACTCAGGGTGCTGGGTGCTCAGTGCTCGGGGTGCTGGGTGCTCAGTACTCAGGGTGCTCGGGGCTCAGTACTCAGGGTGCTGGGTGCTCAGTACTCAGGGTGCTGGGTGCTCAGTGCTCAGCGTGCTGGGTACTCAGTGCTCAGGGTGCTCGGAGCTCAGTACTCGGGGTGCTGGGTGCTCATTCTCGGGGTGCTGGGTGCTCAGTGCTCGGGGTGCTGGGTGCTCAGTACTCAGCGTGCTGGGTGCTCAGTGCTCAGGGTTCTGGGTGCTCAGTGCTCGGGGTGCTCGGAGCTCAGTACTCAGGGTGCTGGGTGCTCAGTGCTCGGGGTGATCGGTGCTCAGTACTCAGGGTGCTGGGTGCTCAGCGCTCGGGGTGCTCGGTGCTCAGTACGTTGGGTGCTCACTACTCAGGGTGCTGGCTGCTCAGTGCTCAGGGTGCTGGGTGCTCAGTGCTCAGGGTGCTGGGTGCTCAGTGCTCAGGGTGCTGGGTGCTCAGTACTCACGGTGCTGGGTGCTCAGTGCTCGGGGTGCTGGGTGCTCAGTGCTCAGGGTGCTGGGTGCTCAGTACTCAGGGTGCTGGGTGCTCAGTACTCGGGGTGCTGGGTGCTCAGTACTCGGGGTGCTGGGTGCTCAGTACTCAGGGTGCTGGGTGCTCTGTACTCGTGAGCTGGGTGCTCAGTGCTCAGGGTGCTGGGTGCTCAGTGCTCGGTGTGCTGGGTGCTCAGTGCTCAGTAATCAGGGTGCTGGGTGCTCAGTGCTCAGTACTCAGGGTGCTGGGTGCTCAGTGCTCAGGGTGCTGTGTGCTCAGTGCTCAGGGTGCTGGGTGCTCAGTGCTCAGGGTGCTGGGTGCTCAGTGCTCGGGGTGCTGGGTGCTCAGTGCTCGGGGTGCTGGGTGCTAAGTGCTCGGGGTGCTCGGTGCTCAGTACTCAGGGTGCTGGGTGCTCAGTGCTCAAGGTGCTCAGTACTCAGGGTGCTGTATGTTCAGTGCTCAGGGTGCTGGGTGCTCAGTACTCAGGGTGCTCGGTGCTTAGTACGCAGGGTGCTGGGTGCTCAGTACTCCGGGTGCTGGGTGCTCAGTTCTCGGGGTGCTCGGTGCTCAGTGCTCAAGGTGTTGGGTGCTCAGTACTCAGGGTGCTCATTGCTCAGGGTGTTGGGTGCTCAGTGCTCGGGGTGCTGGGTGCTCAGTACTCAGGGTGCTGGGTGCTCAGTGCTCGGGGTTCTGGGTGCTCAGTGCTCAGGGTGATCGGTGCTCAGTACTCAGGGTGCTGGGTGCTCAGTGCTCAGGGTGCTGGGTGCTCAGTCCTCAGGGTGCTCAGTGCTCAGGGTGCTGGGTGCTCAGTGCTCGGGGTGCTCGGTGTTCAGTACTCAGGGTGCTGAGTGCTCAGTACTCAGGGTGCTGGGTGCTCAGTGCTCGGGGTGCTCGGTGCTCAGTGCTCAGTGTGCTGGGTGATCAGTGCTCAGTGTGCTGGGTGCTCAGTGATCAGGGTGCTGGGTGCTCAGTGCTCGTGGTGCTGGGTGCTCAGTACTCAGGGTGCTGGGTGCTCAGTGCTCAGGGTGCTCGGTGCTCAGTACGTTGGGTGCTCAGTACTCAGGGTGCTGGGGGCTCAGTGCTCAGGGTGCTGGGTGCTCAGTGCTCAGGGTGCTGGGTGCTCAGTACTCAGGGTGCTGGGTGCTCGGTGCTCAGTATGCTGGGTGCTCAGTACTCAGGGTGCTGGGTGCTCAGTGCTCGGGGTGCTCGGTGCTCAGTACGCTGGGTGCTCAGTACTCAGTGTGCTGGGTGCTCAGTACTCAGGGTGCAGGGTGCTCAGTACTCAGGGTGCTGGGTGCTTAGTACTCAGGGTGCTGGGTGCTCAGTGCTCGGGGTGCTGGGTGCTCAGTGCTCGGGGTTCTTGGTGCTCAGTAATCAGGGTGCTGGGTGCTCAGTACTCGTTGTGCTGGGTGCTCAGTGCTCAGGGTGCTGGGTGCTCACTACTCAGGGTGCTCGGTGCTCAGTGCTCGGGGTGCTGGGTGCTCAGTACTCAGGGTGCTCGGTGCTCAGTACTCAGGGTGCTCAGTGCTCAGTACTCAGGGTGCTCAGGCTCAGTGCTCGGGGTGCTGGGTGCTCAGTGCTCGGGGTGCTGGGTGCTCAGTGCTCAGTGTGCTGGGTGCTCAGTGCTCAGAGTGCTGGGTGCTCAGTACTCAGGGTGCTCGGTGCTCGGTGCTCTGTACGCTGGGTGCTCAGTACTCAGGGTGCTGGGTGCTCAGTGCTCGGGGTGCTGGGTGCTCAGTACTCAGGGTGCTGGGTGCTCAGTGCTCGGGGTGCTCGGTGCTCAGTACGCTGGGTGCTGGGTGCTCATTCTCGGGGTGCTGTGTGCTCAGTACTCAGGGTGCTGGGTGCTCAGTACTCCGGGTGCTGGGTGCTCAGTTCTCGGGGTGCTCGGTGCTCAGTACTCAGTGCTCAGGGTGCTCGGTGCTCAGTACTCGGGGTGCTGGGTGCTCATTCTCGGGGTGCTGGGTGCTCAGTGCTCGGGGTGCTGGGTGCTCAGTACTCAGCGTGCTGGGTGCTCAGTGCTCAGGGTGCTGGGTGCTCAGTACTCAGGGTGCTGGGTGCTCAGTGCTCAGGGTGCTGGGTGCTCAGTACTCAGGGTGCTGGGTGCTCAGTGTTCACGGTGCTGGGGGCTCAGTACTCAGGGTTCTGGGAGCTCAGTGCTCAGGGTGATCGGTGCTCAGTACTCAGGGTGCTCAGTACTCAGGGTGCTGGGTGCTCAGTGCTCGGGGTGCTGGGTGCTCAGTACTCAGGGTGCTGGGTGCTCAGTGCTCGGGGTTCTGGGTGCTCAGTGCTCAGGGTGATCGGTGCTCAGTACTCAGGGTGCTGGGTGTTCAGTGCTCAGGGTGCTGGGTGCTCAGACCTCAGGGTGCTCAGTGCTCAGGGTGCTGGGTGCTCAGTGCTTGGGGTGCTCGGTGCTCAGTACTCAGGGTGCTGAGTGCTCAGTACTCAGGGTGCTGGGTGCTCAGTACTCAGGGTGCTGGGTGCTCAGTGCTCAGTGTGCTGGGTGATCAGTGCTCAGTGTGCTGGGTGCTCAGTGATCAGGGTGCTGGGTGCTCAGTGCTCGGGGTGCTGGTTGCTCAGTACTCAGGGTGCTGGGTGCTCAGTGCTCAGGGTGCTCGGTGCTCAGTGCTCGGGGCGCTGGGTGCTCAGTGCTCGGGGTGCTCGGAGCTCAGTACCCAGGGTGCTGGGTGCTCAGTGCTCGGGGTGCTGGTTGCTCAGTACTCAGGGTGCTGGGTGCTCAGTGCTCGGGGTGCTCGGTGCTCAGTACGTTGGGTGCTCACTACTCAGGGTGCTGGGTGCTCAGTGCACAGGGTGCTGGGTGCTCAGTGCTCAGGGTGCTGGGTGCTCAGTGCTCAGGGTGCTGGGTGCTCAGTGCTCAGGGTGCTGGGTGCTCAGTACTCAGGGTGCTGGGTGCTCAGTGCTCGGGGTGCTGGGTGCTCAGTGCTCGGGGTGCTGGGTGCTCAGTACTCAGGGTGCTGGGTGCTCAGTACTCGGGGTGCTGTGTGCTCAGTACTCGGGTTGCTGGGTGCTCAGTACTCAGGGTGCTGGGTGCTCTGTACTCGGGAGCTGGGTCCTCAGTACTCATTGTGCTGGGTGCTCAGTACTCGGGTGCTGGGTGCTCAGTGCTCAGGGTGCTGGGTGCTCAGTGCTCGGGGTGCTGGGTGCTCAGTGCTCAGTACTCAGGTTGCTGGGTGCTCAGTGCTCGGGGTGCTGCGTGCTCAGTGCTCAGTACTCAGGGTCCTGGGTGCTCAGTACTCAGGGTGCTGTGTGCTCAGTGCTCAGGGTGCTGGGTGCTCAGTGCTCAGGGTGCTGTGTGCTCAGTGCTCAGGGTGCTGGGTGCTCAGTGCTCAGGGTGCTGGGTGCTCAGTGCTCAGGGTGCTGGGTGCTCAGTGCTCAGGGTGCTGGTTGCTCAGTGCACAGGGTGCTCGGGGCTCAGTACTCAGGGTGCTGGGTGCTCAGTACTCAGGGTGCTGGGTGCTCAGTGCTCAGCGTGCTGGGTACTCAGTGCTCAGGGTGCTCGGTGCTCAGTACTCGGGGTGCTGGGTGCTCATTCTCGGGGTGCTGGGTGCTCAGTGCTCGGGGTGCTGGGTGCTCAGTACTCAGCGTGCTGGGTGCTCAGTGCTCAGGGTGCTGGGTGCTCTGTACTCAGGGTGCTGGGTGCTCAGTGCTCAGGGTGCTGGGTGCTCAGTACTCAGGGTGCTGGGTGCTCAGTGTTCACGGTGCTGGGTGCTCACTACTCAGGGTGCTCGGTGCTCAGTGCTCGGGGTGCTGGGTACTCAGTACTCAGGGTGCTCGGTGCTCAGTACTCAGGGTGCTCAGTGCTCTGTACTCAGGGTGCTCAGGCTCAGTGCTCGGGGTGCTGGGTGCTCAGTGCTCGGGGTGCTGGGTGCTCAGTGCTCAGTGTGCTGGGTGCTCAGTGCTCAGAGTGCTGGGTGCTCAGTACTCAGGGTGCTCGGTGCTCGGTGCTCTGTACGCTGGGTGCTCAGTACTCAGGGTGCTGGGTGCTCAGTGCTGGGGGTGCTGGGTGCTCAGTACTCAGGGTGCTGGGTGCTCAGTGCTCGGGGTGCTCGGTGCTCAGTACGCTGGGTGCTGGGTGCTCATTCTCGGGGTGCTGTGTGCTCAGTACTCAGGGTGCTGGGTGCTCAGTACTCCGGGTGCTGGGTGCTCAGTTCTCGGGGTGCTCGGTGCTCAGTACTCAGGGCTCAGGGTGCTCAGTGCTCAGTGCTCAGGGTGCTGGGTGTTCAGTACTCAGGGTGCTGGGTGCTCAGTACTCAAGGTGCTGGGTGCTCAGTGCTCAGGGTGCTGGGTGCTCAGTACTCGGGGTGCTGGTTGCTCAGTGCTCAGGGTGCTCGGGGCTCAGTACTCAGGGTGCTGGGTGCTCAGTACTCAGGGTGCTGGGTGCTCAGTGCTCAGCGTGCTGGGTACTCAGTGCTCAGGGTGCTCGGTGCTCAGTACTCGGGGTGCTGGGTGCTCATTCTCGGGGTGCTGGGTGCTCAGTGCTCGGGGTGCTGGGTGCTCAGTAATCAGCGTGCTGGGTGCTCAGTGCTCAGGGTGCTGGGTGCTCAGTACTCAGGGTGCTGGGTGCTCAGTGCTCAGGGTGCTGGGTGCTCAGTACTCAGGGTGCTGGGTGCTCAGTGTTCACGGTGCTGGGTGCTCAGTACTCAGGGTTCTGGGAGCTCAGTGCTCAGGGTGATCGGTGCTCAGTACTCAGGGTGCTCAGTACTCAGGGTGCTGGGTGCTCAGTGCTCGGGGTGCTGGGTGCTCAGTACTCAGGGTGCTGGGTGCTCAGTGCTCGGGGTTCTGGGTGCTCAGTGCTCAGGGTGATCGGTGCTCAGTACTCAGGGTGCTGGGTGTTCAGTGCTCAGGGTGCTGGGTGCTCAGACCTCAGGGTGCTCAGTGCTCAGGGTGCTGGGTGCTCAGTGCTTGGGGTGCTCGGTGCTCAGTACTCAGGGTGCTGAGTGCTCAGTACTCAGGGTGCTGGGTGCTCAGTACTCAGGGTGCTGGGTGCTCAGTGCTCAGTGTGCTGGGTGATCAGTGCTCAGTGTGCTGGGTGCTCAGTGATCAGGGTGCTGGGTGCTCAGTGCTCGGGGTGCTGGTTGCTCAGTACTCAGGGTGCTGGGTGCTCAGTGCTCGGGGTGCTGGGTGCTCAGTGCTCGGGGTGCTGGGTGCTCAGTACTCAGGGTGCTGGGTGCTCAGTACTCGGGGTGCTGGGTGCTCAGTACTCGGGTTGCTGGGTGCTCAGTACTCAGGGTGCTGGGTGTTCTGTACTCGGGAGCTGGGTCCTCAGTACTCATTGTGCTGGGTGCTCAGTACTCGGGTGCTGGGTGCTCAGTGCTCAGGGTGCTGGGTGCTCAGTGCTCGGGGTGCTGGGTGCTCAGTGCTCAGTACTCAGGTTGCTGGGTGCTCAGTGCTCGGGGTGCTGCGTGCTCAGTGCTCAGTACTCAGGGTCCTGGGTGCTCAGTACTCAGGGTGCTGTGTGCTCAGTGCTCAGGGTGCTGGGTGCTCAGTGCTCAGGGTGCTGTGTGCTCAGTGCTCAGGGTGCTGGGTGCTCAGTGCTCAGGGTGCTGGGTGCTCAGTGCTCAGGGTGCTGGGTGCTCAGTGCTCAGGGTGCTGGTTGCTCAGTGCACAGGGTGCTCGGGGCTCAGTACTCAGGGTGCTGGGTGCTCAGTACTCAGGGTGCTGGGTGCTCAGTGCTCAGCATGCTGGGTACTCAGTGCTCAGGGTGCTCGGTGCTCAGTACTCGGGGTGCTGGGTGCTCATTCTCGGGGTGCTGGGTGCTCAGTGCTCGGGGTGCTGGGTGCTCAGTACTCAGCGTGCTGGGTGCTCAGTGCTCTGGGTGCTGGGTGCTCAGTACTCAGGGTGCTGGGTGCTCAGTGCTCAGGGTGCTGGGTGCTCAGTACTCAGGGTGCTGGGTGCTCAGTGTTCACGGTGCTGGGTGCTCAGTACTCAGGGTTCTGGGAGCTCAGTGCTCAGGGTGATCGGTGCTCAGTACTCATGGTGCTCAGTACTCAGGGTGCTGGGTGCTCAGTGCTCGGGGTGCTGGGTGCTCAGTACTCAGGGTGCTGGGTGCTCAGTGCTCGGGGATCTGGGTGCTCAGTTCTCAGGGTGATCGGTGCTCAGTACTCAGGGTGCTGGGTGCTCAGTGCTCAGGGTGCTGGGTGCTCAGACCTCAGGGTCCTCAGTGCTCAGGGTGCTGGGTGCTCAGTGCTTGGGGTGCTCGGTGCTCAGTACTCAGGGTGCTGAGTGCTCAGTACTCAGGGTGCTGGGTGCTCAGTACTCAGGGTGCTGGGTGCTCAGTGCTCAGTGTGCTGGGTGATCAGTGCTCAGTGTGCTGGGTGCTCAGTGATCAGGGTGCTGGGTGCTCAGTGCTCGGGGTGCTGGTTGCTCAGTACTCAGGGTGCTGGGTGCTCAGTGCTCAGGGTGCTCGGTGCTCAGTGCTGGGGGCGCTGGGTGCTCAGTGCTCGGGGTGCTCGGAGCTCAGTACCCAGGGTGCTGGGTGCTCAGTGCTCGGGGTGCTGGTTGCTCAGTACTCAGGGTGCTGGGTGCTCAGTGCTCGGGGTGCTCGGTGCTCAGTACGTTGGGTGCTCACTACTCAGGGTGCTGGGTGCTCAGTGCACAGGGTGCTGGGTGCTCAGTGCTCAGGGTGCTGGGTGCTCAGTGCTCAGGGTGCTGGGTGCTCAGTGCTCAGGGTGCTGGGTGCTCAGTACTCAGGGTGCTGGGTGCTCAGTGCTCGGGGTGCTGGGTGCTCAGTGCTCGGGGTGCTGGGTGCTCAGTACTCAGGGTGCTGGGTGCTCAGTACTCGGGGTGCTGGGTGCTCAGTACTCGGGTTGCTGGGTGCTCAGTACTCAGGGTGCTGGGTGCTCTGTACTCGGGAGCTGGGTCCTCAGTACTCATTGTGCTGGGTGCTCAGTACTCGGGTGCTGGGTGCTCAGTGCTCAGGGTGCTGGGTGCTCAGTGCTCGGGGTGCTGGGTGCTCAGTGCTCAGTACTCAGGTTGCTGGGTGCTCAGTGCTCGGGGTGCTGCGTGCTCAGTGCTCAGTACTCAGGGTCCTGGGTGCTCAGTACTCAGGGTGCTGTGTGCTCAGTGCTCAGGGTGCTGGGTGCTCAGTGCTCAGGGTGCTGGGTGCTCAGTGCTCAGGGTGCTGGGTGCTCAGTGCTCAGGGTGCTGGGTGCTCAGTACTCAGGGTGCTGGGTGCTCAGTACTCAGGGTGCTGGGTGCTCAGTGCTCGAGGTGCTCAGTACTCAGGGTGCTGTGTGTTCAGTGCTCAGGGTGCTGTGTGCTCAGTGCTCAGGGTGCTGGGTGCTCAGTGCTCGGGGTGCTGCGTGCTCAGTGCTCAGTACTCAGGGTCCTGGGTGCTCAGTACTCAGGGTGCTGTGTGCTCAGTGCACAGGGTGCTGGGTGCTCAGTGCTCAGGGTGCTGGGTGCTCAGTGCTCAGGGTGCTGGGTGCTCAGTGCTCAGGGTGCTGGGTGCTCAGTACTCAGGGTGCTGGGTGCTCAGTGCTCGGGGTGCTGGGTGCTCAGTGCTCGGGGTGCTGGGTGCTCAGTACTCAGGGTGCTGGGTGCTCAGTACTCGGGGTGCTGGGTGCTCAGTACTCGGGTTGCTGGGTGCTCAGTACTCAGGGTGCTGGGTGCTCTGTACTCGGGAGCTGGGTGCTCAGTGCTCAGGGTGCTGGGTGCTCAGTGCTCGGTGTGCTGGGTGCTCAGTGCTCAGTACTCAGGGTGCTGGGTGCTCAGTGCTCAGTACTCAGGGTGCTGGGTGCTCAGTGCTCAGGGTGCTGTGTGCTCAGTGCTCAGGGTGCTGGGTGCTCAGTGCTCAGGGTGCTGGGTACTCAGTGCTCAGGGTGCTGGGTGCTCAGTACTCAGGGTGCTGGGTGCTCAGTACTCAGGGTGCTGGGTGCTCAGTGCTCGGGGTGCTGGGTGCTCAGTGCTCGGGGTGCTGGGTGCTCAGTGCTCGGGGTGCTCGGTGCTCAGTACTCAGGGTGCTGGGTGCTCAGTGCTCGAGGTGCTCAGTACTCAGGGTGCTGTGTGTTCAGTGCTCAGGGTGCTGTGTGCTCAGTGCTCAGGGTGCTGGGTGCTCAGTGCTCAGGGTGCTGGGTACTCAGTGCTCAGGGTGTTGGGTGCTCAGTGCGCGAGGTGCTCTTTACTCAGAGTGCTGTGTGTTCAGTGCTCAGGGTGCTGGGTGCTCAGTACTCAGGGTGCTCGGTGCTTAGTACTCATGGTGCTGGGTGCTCAGTACTCCGGGTGCTGGGTGCTCAGTGCTCGGGGTGCTCGGTGCTCAGTACGTTGGGTGCTCACTACTCAGGGTGCTGGGTGCTCAGTATTCAGGGTGCTGGGTCCTCAGTACTCATTGTGCTGGGTGCTCAGTGCTCAGGGTGCTGGGTGCTCAGTGCTCAGTACTCAGGTTGCTGGGTGCTCAGTGCTCGGGGTGCTGCGTGCTCAGTGCTCAGTACTCAGGGTCCTGGGTGCTCAGTACTCAGGGTGCTGTGTGCTCAGTGCTCAGGGTGCTGGGTGCTCAGTGCTCAGGGTGCTGGGTGCTCAGTGCTCAGGGTGCTGGGTGCTCAGTACTCAGGGTGCTGGGTGCTCAGTGCTCGGGGTGCTGGGTGCTCAGTGCTCAGGGTGCTGGGTGCTCAGTACTCAGGGTGTTGGGTGCTCAGTTCTCTGGGTGCTGTGTGCTCAGTACTCAGGTAGCTGGGTGCTCAGTGCTCAGGGTGCTGGGTGCTCAGTGCTCGGGGTGCTGGGTGCTCAGTGCTCAGTACTCAGGGTGCTGGGTGCTCAGTACTCGGGGTGCTAGGTGCTCAGTGCTCAGTACTCAGGGTGCTGGGTGCTCAGTGCTCAGGGTGCTGGGTGTTCACTGCTCAGGGTGCTGGGTGCTCAGTGCTCAGGGTGCTGGGTACTCAGTGCTCAGGGTACTGGGTGCTCAGTACTCAGGGTGCTGGGTGCTCAGTGCTCAGGGTGCTGGGTGCTCAGTGCTCGGGGTGCTGGGTGCTCAGTGCTCGGGGTGCTGGGTGCTCAGTGCTCGGGGTGCTCGGTGCTCAGTACTCAGGGTGCTGGGTGCTCAGTGCTCGAGGTGCTCAGTACTCAGGGTGCTGTATGTTCAGTGTTCAGGGTGCTGGGTGCTCAGTACTCAGGGTGCTCGGTGCTTAGTACTCAGGGTGCTGGGTGCTCAGTACTCCGGGTGCTGGGTGCTCAGTGCTCGGTGTGCTCGGTGCTCAGTACTCAGTGCTCAGGGTGCTCAGTGCTCAGTGCTCAGGGTGCTGGCTGTTCAGTACTCAGGGTGCTGGGTGCTCAGTACTCAGGGGGCTGGGTGCTCAGTACTCGGGGTGCTCGGTGCTCAGTGCTCAGGGTGCTGGGTGCTCAGTACTCAGGGTGCTGGGTGCTCAGTACTCAGGGTGCTGGGTGCTCATTGCTCAGGGTGCTGGGTACTCAGTGCTCAGGGTGCTCGGTGCTCAGTACTCGGGGTGCTGGGTGCTCATTCTCGGGGTGCTGGGTGCTCAGTGCTCAGGGTGCTGGGTGCTCAGTACTCAGGGTGCTGGGTGCTCAGTGCTCAGGTTGCTGGGTTCTCAGTACTCAGGCTGCTGGGTGCTCAGTGCTCAGGGTGCTGGGTGCTCAGTACTCAGGGTGCTGGGTGCTCAGTGCTCAGGGTGCTGGGTGCTCAGTACTCAGGGTGCTGGGAGCTCAGTGCTCAGGGTGATCGGTGCTCAGTACTCAGGGTGCTCAGTACTCAGGGTACTGGGTGCTCAGTGCTCGGGGTGCTGGTAGCTCAGTAATCAGGGTGCTGGGTGCTCAGTGCTCGGGGTGCTGGGTGCTCAGTGCTCAGGGTGATCGGTGCTCAGTACTCAGGGTGCTGGGTGCTCAGTGCTCGGGGTGCTGGGTGTTCAGTCCACAGGGTGCTCAGTGATCAGGTTGCTGGGTGCTCAGTGCTCGGGGTGCTGGGTGTTCAGTGCTCGGGGTGCTGGGTGCTCAGTGCTCAGGGTGCTGGGTGCTCAGTGCTCAGTGCTCAGGGTGCTGGTTGCTCAGTACTCAGTGTGCTGGGTGCTCAGAACTCAGGGTGCTGGGTGCTCAGTGCTCAGGGTGCTAGGTGCTCAGTACTCAAGGTGCTGGGTGATCAGTGCTCGGGGTGCTGGGTGCTCAGTGCTCAGGGTGCTGGGTGCTCAGTGCTCAGGGTGCTGGGTGCTCAGTACTCAGGGTGCTGGGTGCTCAGTGCTCGGGGTGCTCGGTGCTCAGTACTCAAGGTGCTGGGTGCTCAGTGCTCAGGGTGCTGGGTGCTCAGTGCTCAGGGTGCTCAGTGCTCAGTGCTCAGGGTGCTGGGTGTTCAGTACTCAGGGTGCTGGGTGCTCAGTACTCAGGGTGCTGGGTGCTCAGTGCTCAGGGTGCTGGGTGCTCAGTGCTCGGGGTGATCGGTGCTCAGTACTCAGGGTGCTGGGTGCTCAGTGCTCGGGGTGCTCGGAGCTCAGTACTCAGGGTGCTGGGTGCTCAGTGCTCGGGGTGATCGGTGCTCAGTACTCAGGGTGCTGGGTGCTCAGTGCTCGGGGTGCTCGGTGCTCAGTACGTTGGGTGCTCACTACTCAGGGTGCTGGGAGCTCAGTGCTCAGGGTGCTGGGTGCTCAGTGCTCAGGGTGCTGGGTGCTCAGTGCTCAGGGTGCTGGGTGCTCAGTACTCAGGGTGCTGGGTGCTCAGTGCTCGGGGTGCTGGGTGCTCAGTGCTCGGGGTGCTGGGTGCTCAGTACTCAGGGTGCTGGGTGCTCAGTACTCGGGGTGCTGGGTGCTCAGTACTCTGGTTGCTGGGTGCTCAGTACTCAGGGTGCTGGGTGTTCTGTACTCGGGAGCTGGGTGCTCAGTGCTCAGGGTGCTGGGTGCTCAGTGCTCGGTGTGCTGGGTGCTCAGTGCTCAGTACTCAGGGTGCTGGGTGCTCAGTGCTCAGTACTCAGGGTGCTGGGTGCTCAGTGCTCAGGGTGCTGGGTGCTCAGTGCTCAGGGTACTGGGTGCTAAGTGCTCAGGGTTCTGGTTACTCAGTGCTCAGGGTGCTGGGTGCTCAGTACTCAGGGTGCTGGGTGCTCAGTACTCAGGGTGCTGGGTGCTCAGTGCTCGGGGTGCTGGGTGCTCAGTGCTCGGGGTGCTCGGTGCTCAGTACTCAGTGTGCTGGGTGCTCAGTGCTCGAGGTGCTCAGTACTCAGGGTGCTGTGTGTTCAGTGCTCAGGGAGCTGTGTGCTCAGTGCTCAGGGTGCTGGGTGCTCAGTGCTCAGGGTGCTGGGTACTCAGTGCTCAGGGTGCTGGGTGCTCAGTACTCAGGGTGCTGTGTGCTTAGTACTCAGGGTGCTGGGTGCTCAGTGCTCGGGGTGCTTGGTGCTCAGTAATCAGGGTGCTGGGTGCTCAGTACTCGTTGTGCTGGGTGCTCAGTGCTCAGGGTGCTGGGTGCTCACTACTCAGGGTGCTCGGTGCTCAGTGCTCGGGGTGCTGGGTGCTCAGTACTCAGGGTGCTCGGTGCTCAGTACTCAGGGTGCTCAGTGCTCAGTACTCAGGGTGCTCAGGCTCAGTGCTCGGGGTGCTGGGTGCTCAGTGCTCGGGGTGCTGGGTGCTCAGTGCTCAGTGTGCTGGGTGCTCAGTGCTCAGAGTGCTGGGTGCTCAGTACTCAGGGTGCTCGGTGCTCGGTGCTCTGTACGCTGGGTGCTCAGTACTCAGGGTGCTGGGTGCTCAGTGCTCGGGGTGCTGGGTGCTCAGTACTCAGGGTGCTGGGTGCTCAGTGCTCGGGGTGCTCGGTGCTCAGTACGCTGGGTGCTGGGTGCTCATTCTCGGGGTGCTGTGTGCTCAGTACTCAGGGTGCTGGGTGCTCAGTACTCCGGGTGCTGGGTGCTCAGTTCTCGGGGTGCTCGGTGCTCAGAACTCAGGGCTCAGGGTGCTCAGTGCTCAGTGCTCAGGGTGCTGGGTGTTCAGTACTCAGGGTGCTGGGTGCTCAGTACTCAAGGTGCTGGGTGCTCAGTGCTCAGGGTGCTGGGTGCTCAGTACTCGGGGTGCTGGTTGCTCAGTGCTCAGGGTGATCGGGGCTCAGTACTCAGGGTGCTGGGTGCTCAGTACTCAGGGTGCTGGGTGCTCAGTGCTCAGCGTGCTGGGTACTCAGTGCTCAGGGTGCTCGGTGCTCAGTACTCGGGGTGCTGGGTGCTCATTCTCGGGGTGCTGGGTGCTCAGTGCTCGGGGTGCTGGGTGCTCAGTACTCAGCGTGCTGGGTGCTCAGTGCTCAGGGTGCTGGGTGCTCAGTACTCAGGGTGCTGGGTGCTCAGTGCTCAGGGTGCTGGGTGATCAGTACTCAGGGTGCTGTGTGCTCAGTGTTCACGGTGCTGGGTGCTCAGTACTCAGGGTTCTGGGAGCTCAGTGCTCAGGGTGATCGGTGCTCAGTACTCAGGGTGCTCAGTACTCAGGGTGCTGGGTGCTCAGTGCTCGGGGTGCTGGGTGCTCAGTACTCAGGGTGCTGGGTGCTCAGTGCTCGGGGTTCTGGGTGCTCAGTGCTCAGGGTGATCGGTGCTCAGTACTCAGGGTGCTGGGTGTTCAGTGCTCGGGGTTCTGGGTGCTCAGTGCTCAGGGTGCTCGGTGCTCAGTACTCAGTGTGCTGGGTGCTCAGTGCTCGAGGTGCTCAGTACTCAGGGTGCTGTGTGTTCAGTGCTCAGGGAGCTGTGTGCTCAGTGCTCAGGGTGCTGGGTGCTCAGTGCTCAGGGTGCTGGGTACTCAGTGCTCAGGGTGCTGGGTGCTCAGTACTCAGGGTGCTGTGTGCTTAGTACTCAGGGTGCTGGGTGCTCAGTGCTCGGGGTGCTTGGTGCTCAGTAATCAGGGTGCTGGGTGCTCAGTACTCGTTGTGCTGGGTGCTCAGTGCTCAGGGTGCTGGGTGCTCACTACTCAGGGTGCTCGGTGCTCAGTGCTCGGGGTGCTGGGTGCTCAGTACTCAGGGTGCTCGGTGCTCAGTACTCAGGGTGCTCAGTGCTCAGTACTCAGGGTGCTCAGGCTCAGTGCTCGGGGTGCTGGGTGCTCAGTGCTCGGGGTGCTGGGTGCTCAGTGCTCAGTGTGCTGGGTGCTCAGTGCTCAGAGTGCTGGGTGCTCAGTACTCAGGGTGCTCGGTGCTCGGTGCTCTGTACGCTGGGTGCTCAGTACTCAGGGTGCTGGGTGCTCAGTGCTCGGGGTGCTGGGTGCTCAGTACTCAGGGTGCTGGGTGCTCAGTGCTCGGGGTGCTCGGTGCTCAGTACGCTGGGTGCTGGGTGCTCATTCTCGGGGTGCTGTGTGCTCAGTACTCAGGGTGCTGGGTGCTCAGTACTCCGGGTGCTGGGTGCTCAGTTCTCGGGGTGCTCGGTGCTCAGTACTCAGGGCTCAGGGTGCTCAGTGCTCAGTGCTCAGGGTGCTGGGTGTTCAGTACTCAGGGTGCTGGGTGCTCAGTACTCAAGGTGCTGGGTGCTCAGTGCTCAGGGTGCTGGGTGCTCAGTACTCGGGGTGCTGGTTGCTCAGTGCTCAGGGTGCTCGGGGCTCAGTACTCAGGGTGCTGGGTGCTCAGTACTCAGGGTGCTGGGTGCTCAGTGCTCAGCGTGCTGGGTACTCAGTGCTCAGGGTGCTCGGTGCTCAGTACTCGGGGTGCTGGGTGCTCATTCTCGGGGTGCTGGGTGCTCAGTGCTCGGGGTGCTGGGTGCTCAGTACTCAGCGTGCTGGGTGCTCAGTGCTCAGGGTGCTGGGTGCTCAGTACTCAGGGTGCTGGGTGCTCAGTGCTCAGGGTGCTGGGTGATCAGTACTCAGGGTGCTGGGTGCTCAGTGTTCACGGTGCTGGGTGCTCAGTACTCAGGGTTCTGGGAGCTCAGTGCTCAGGGTGATCGGTGCTCAGTACTCAGGGTGCTCAGTACTCAGGGTGCTGGGTGCTCAGTGCTCGGGGTGCTGGGTGCTCAGTACTCAGGGTGCTGGGTGCTCAGTGCTCGGGGTTCTGGGTGCTCAGTGCTCAGGGTGATCGGTGCTCAGTACTCAGGGTGCTGGGTGTTCAGTGCTCAGGGTGCTGGGTGCTCAGACCTCAGGGTGCTCAGTGCTCAGGGTGCTGGGTGCTCAGTGCTTGGGGTGCTCGGTGTTCAGTACTCAGGGTGCTGAGTGCTCAGTACTCAGGGTGCTGGGTGCTCAGTACTCAGGGTGCTGGGTGCTCAGTGCTCAGTGTGCTGGGTGATCAGTGCTCAGTGTGCTGGGTGCTCAGTGATCAGGGTGCTGGGTGCTCAGTGCTCGGGGTGCTGGTTGCTCAGTACTCAGGGTGCTGGGTGCTCAGTGCTCAGGGTGCTCGGTGCTCAGTGCTCGGGGCGCTGGGTGCTCAGTGCTCGGGGTGCTCGGAGCTCAGTACCCAGGGTGCTGGGTGCTCAGTGCTCGGGGTGCTGGTTGCTCAGTACTCAGGGTGCTGGGTGCTCAGTGCTCGGGGTGCTCGGTGCTCAGTACGTTGGGTGCTCACTACTCAGGGTGCTGGGTGCTCAGTGCACAGGGTGCTGGGTGCTCAGTGCTCAGGGTGCTGGGTGCTCAGTGCTCAGGGTGCTGGGTGCTCAGTGCTGAGGGTGCTGGGTGCTCAGTACTCAGGGTGCTGGGTGCTCAGTGCTCGGGGTGCTGGGTGCTCAGTGCTCGGGGTGCTGGGTGCTCAGTACTCAGGGTGCTGGGTGCTCAGTACTCGGGGTGCTGGGTGCTCAGTACTCGGGTTGCTGGGTGCTCAGTACTCGGGTTGCTGGGTGCTCTGTACTCGGGAGCTGGGTCCTCAGTACTCATTGTGCTGGGTGCTCAGTACTCGGGTGCTGGGTGCTCAGTGCTCAGGGTGCTGGGTGCTCAGTGCTCGGGGTGCTGGGTGCTCAGTGCTCAGTACTCAGGTTGCTGGGTGCTCAGTGCTCGGGGTGCTGCGTGCTCAGTGCTCAGTACTCAGGGTCCTGGGTGCTCAGTACTCAGGGTGCTGTGTGCTCAGTGCTCAGGGTGCTGGGTGCTCAGTGCTCAGGGTGCTGTGTGCTCAGTGCTCAGGGTGCTGGGTGCTCAGTGCTCAGGGTGCTGGGTGCTCAGTGCTCAGGGTGCTGGGTGCTCAGTGCTCAGGGTGCTGGTTGCTCAGTGCTCAGGGTGCTCTGGGCTCAGTACTCAGGGTGCTGGGTGCTCAGTGCTCAGCGTGCTGGGTACTCAGTGCTCAGGGTGCTCGGTGCTCAGTACTCGGGGTGCTGGGTGCTCATTCTCGGGGTGCTGGGTGCTCAGTGCTCGGGGTGCTGGGTGCTCAGTACTCAGCGTGCTGGGTGCTCAGTGCTCAGGGTGCTGGGTGCTCAGTACTCAGGGTGCTGGGTGCTCAGTGCTCAGGGTGCTGGGTGCTCAGTACTCAGGGTGCTGGGTGCTCAGTGTTCACGGTGCTGGGTGCTCAGTACTCAGGGTTCTGGGAGCTCAGTGCTCAGGGTCATCGGTGCTCAGTACTCAGGGTGCTCAGTACTCAGGGTGCTGGGTGCTCAGTGCTCGGGGTGCTGGGTGCTCAGTACTCAGGGTGCTGGGTGCTCAGTGCTCGGGGATCTGGGTGCTCAGTTCTCAGGGTGATCGGTGCTCAGTACTCAGGGTGCTGGGTGCTCAGTGCTCAGGGTGCTGGGTGCTCAGACCTCAGGGTGCTCAGTGCTCAGGGTGCTGGGTGCTCAGTGCTTGGGGTGCTCGGTGCTCAGTACTCAGGGTGCTGAGTGCTCAGTACTCAGGGTGCTGGGTGCTCAGTACTCAGGGTGCTGGGTGCTCAGTGCTCAGTGTGCTGGGTGATCAGTGCTCAGTGTGCTGGGTGCTCAGTGATCAGGGTGCTGGGTGCTCAGTGCTCGGGGTGCTGGTTGCTCAGTACTCAGGGTGCTGGGTGCTCAGTGCTCAGGGTGCTCGGTGCTCAGTGCTCGGGGCGCTGGGTGCTCAGTGCTCGGGGTGCTCGGAGCTCAGTACCCGGGGTGCTGGGTGCTCAGTGCTCGGGGTGCTGGTTGCTCAGTACTCAGGGTGCTGGGTGCTCAGTGCTCGGGGTGCTCGGTGCTCAGTACGTTGGGTGCTCACTACTCAGGGTGCTGGGTGCTCAGTGCACAGGGTGCTGGGTGCTCAGTGCTCAGGGTGCTGGGTGCTCAGTGCTCAGGGTGCTGGGTGCTCAGTGCTCAGGGTGCTGGGTGCTCAGTACTCAGGGTGCTGGGTGCTCAGTGCTCGGGGTGCTGGGTGCTCAGTGCTCGGGGTGCTGGGTGCTCAGTACTCAGGGTGCTGGGTGCTCAGTACTCGGGGTGCTGGGTGCTCAGTACTCGGGTTGCTGGGTGCTCAGTACTCAGGGTGCTGGGTGCTCTGTACTCGGGAGCTGGGTCCTCAGTACTCATTGTGCTGGGTGCTCAGTACTCGGGTGCTGGGTGCTCAGTGCTCAGGGTGCTGGGTGCTCAGTGCTCGGGGTGCTGGGTGCTCAGTGCTCAGTACTCAGGTTGCTGGGTGCTCAGTGCTCGGGGTGCTGCGTGCTCAGTGCTCAGTACTCAGGGTCCTGGGTGCTCAGTACTCAGGGTGCTGTGTGCTCAGTGCTCAGGGTGCTGGGTGCTCAGTGCTCAGGGTGCTGGGTGCTCAGTGCTCAGGGTGCTGGGTGCTCAGTGCTCAGGGTGCTGGGTGCTCAGTACTCAGGGTGCTGGGTGCTCAGTACTCAGGGTGCTGGGTGCTCAGTGCTCGAGGTGCTCAGTACTCAGGGTGCTGTGTGTTCAGTGCTCAGGGTGCTGTGTGCTCAGTGCTCAGGGTGCTGGGTGCTCAGTGCTCGGGGTGCTGCGTGCTCAGTGCTCAGTACTCAGGGTCCTGGGTGCTCAGTACTCAGGGTGCTGTGTGCTCAGTGCACAGGGTGCTGGGTGCTCAGTGCTCAGGGTGCTGGGTGATCAGTGCTCAGGGTGCTGGGTGCTCAGTGCTCAGGGTGCTGGGTGCTCAGTACTCAGGGTGCTGGGTGCTCAGTGCTCGGGGTGCTGGGTGCTCAGTGCTCGGGGTGCTGGGTGCTCAGTACTCAGGGTGCTGGGTGCTCAGTACTCGGGGTGCTGGGTGCTCAGTACTCGGGTTGCTGGGTGCTCAGTACTCAGGGTGCTGGGTGCTCTGTACTCGGGAGCTGGGTGCTCAGTGCTCAGGGTGCTGGGTGCTCAGTGCTCGGTGTGCTGGGTTCTCAGTGCTCAGTACTCAGGGTGCTGGGTGCTCAGTGCTCAGTACTCAGGGTGCTGGGTGCTCTGTGCTCAGGGTGCTCTGTGCTCAGTGCTCAGGGTGCTGGGTGCTCAGTGCTCAGGGTGCTGGGTACTCAGTGCTCAGGGTGCTGGGTGCTCAGTACTCAGGGTGCTGGGTGCTCAGTACTCAGGGTGCTGGGTGCTCATTGCTCGGGGTGCTGGGTGCTCAGTGCTCGGGGTGCTGGGTGCTCAGTGCTCGGGGTGCTCGGTGCTCAGTACTCAGGGTGCTGGGTGCTCAGTGCTCGAGGTGCTCAGTACTCAGGGTGCTGTGTGTTCAGTGCTCAGGGTGCTGTGTGCTCAGTACTCAGGGTGCTCGGTGCTTAGTACTCAGGGTGCTGGGTGCTCAGTACTCCGGGTGCTGGGTGCTCAGTGCTCGGTGTGCTCGGTGCTCAGTACTCAGTGCTCAGGGTGCTCAGTGCTCAGTGCTCAGGGTGCTGGCTGTTCAGTACTCAGGGTGCTGGGTGCTCAGTACTCATGGGGCTGGGTGCTCAGTACTCGGGGTGCTCGGTGCTCAGTGCTCAGGGTGCTGGGTGCTCAGTACTCAGGGTGCTGGGTGCTCAGTACTCAGGGTGCTGGGTGCTCATTGCTCAGGGTGCTGGGTACTCAGTGCTCAGGGTGCTCGGTGCTCAGTACTCGGGGTGCTGGGTGCTCATTCTCGGGGTGCTGGGTGCTCAGTGCTCAGGGTGCTGGGTGCTCAGTACTCAGGGTGCTGGGTGCTCAGTGCTCAGGTTGCTGGGTTCTCAGTACTCAGGCTGCTGGGTGCTCAGTGCTCAGGGTGCTGGGTGCTCAGTACTCAGGGTGCTGGGTGCTCAGTGCTCAGGGTGCTGGGTGCTCAGTACTCAGGGTGCTGGGAGCTCAGTGGTCAGGGTGATCGGTGCTCAGTACTCAGGGTGCTCAGTACTCAGGGTACTGGGTGCTCAGTGCTCGGGGTGCTGGGAGCTCAGTAATCAGGGTGCTGGGTGCTCAGTGCTCGGGGTGCTGGGTGCTCAGTGCTCAGGGTGATCGGTGCTCAGTACTCAGGGTGCTGGGTGCTCAGTGCTCGGGGTGCTGGGTGTTCAGTCCACAGGGTGCTCAGTGATCAGGTTGCTGGGTGCTCAGTGCTCGGGGTGCTGGGTGTTCAGTGCTCGGGGTGCTGGGTGCTCAGTGCTCAGGGTGCTGGGTGCTCAGTGCTCAGTGCTCAGGGTGCTGGTTGGTCAGTACTCAGTGTGCTGGGTGCTCAGTACTCAGGGTGCTGGGTGCTCAGTGCTCAGGGTGCTAGGTGCTCAGTACTCAAGGTGCTGGGTGATCAGTGCTCGGGGTGCTGGGTGCTCAGTGCTCAGGGTGCTGGGTGCTCAGTGCTCAGGGTGCTGGGTGCTCAGTACTCAGGGTGCTGGGTGCTCAGTGCTCGGGGTGCTCGGTGCTCAGTACTCAAGGTGCTGGGTGCTCAGTGCTCAGGGTGCTGGGTGCTCAGTGCTCAGGGTGCTCAGTGCTCAGTGCTCAGGGTGCTGGGTGTTCAGTACTCAGGGTGCTGGGTGCTCAGTACTCAGGGTGCTTGGTGCTCAGTGCTCAGGGTGCTGGGTGCTCAGTGCTCGGGGTGATCGGTGCTCAGTACTCAGGGTGCTGGGTGCTCAGTGCTCGGGGTGCTCGGAGCTCAGTACTCAGGGTGCTGGGTGCTCAGTGCTCGGGGTGATCGGTGCTCAGTACTCAGGGTGCTGGGTGCTCAGTGCTCGGGGTGCTCGGTGCTCAGTACGTTGGGTGCTCACTACTCAGGGTGCTGGGTGCTCAGTGCTCAGGGTGCTGGGTGCTCAGTGCTCAGGGTGCTGGGTGCTCAGTGCTCAGGGTGCTGGGTGCTCAGGACTCAGGGTGCTGGGTGCTCAGTGCTCGGGGTGCTGGGTGCTCAGTGCTCGGGTTGCTGGGTGCTCAGTACTCAGGGTGCTGGGTGCTCAGTACTCGGGGTGCTGGGTGCTCAGTACTCGGGTTGCTGGGTGCTCAGTACTCAGGGTGCTGGGTGCTCTGTACTCGGGAGCTGGGTGCTCAGTGCTCAGGGTGCTGGGTGCTCAGTGCTAGGTGTGCTGGGTGCTCAGTGCTCAGTACTCAGGGTGCTGGGTGCTCAGTGCTCAGTACTCAGGGTGCTGGGTGCTCAGTGCTCAGGGTGCTGTGTGCTCAGTGCTCAGGGTACTGGGTGCTCAGTGCTCAGGGTTCTGGGTACTCAGTGCTCAGGGTGCTGGGTGCTCAGTACTCAGGGTGCTGGGTGCTCAGTACTCAGGGTGCTGGGTGCTCAGTGCTCGGGGTGCTGGGTGCTCAGTGCTCGCGGTGCTCGGTGCTCAGTACTCAGGGTGCTGGGTGCTCAGTGCTCGAGGTGCTCAGTACTCTGGGTGCTGTGTGTTCAGTGCTCAGGGTGCTGTGTGCTCAGTGCTCAGGGTGCTGGGTGCTCAGTGCTCAGGGTGCTGGGTACTCAGTGCTCAGGGTGCTGGGTGCTCAGTACTCAGGGTGCTGGGTGCTCAGTACTCAGGGTGCTGGGTGCTCAGTGCTCGGGGTGCTCGGTGCTCAGTGCTCAAGGTGCTGGGTGCTCAGTACTCAGGGTGCTCAATGCTCAGGGTGCTGGGTGCTCAGTACTCAGGGTGCTGGGTGCTCAGTGCTCAGGGTGCTCGGTGCTCAGTACGTTGGGTGCTCAGTACTCAGGGTGCTGGGGGCTCAGGGCTCAGGGTGCTGGGTGCTCAGTGCTCAGGGTGCTGGGTGCTCAGTACTCAGGGTGCTGGGCGCTCGGTGCTCAGTATGCTGGGTGCTCAGTACTCAGGGTGCTGGGTGCTCAGTGCTCGGGGTGCTCGGTGCTCAGTACGCTAGGTGCTCAGTACTCAGTGTGCTGGGTGCTCAGTACTCAGGGTGCAGGGTGCTCAGTACTCAGGGTGCTGGGTGCTTAGTACTCATGGTGCTGGGTGCTCAGTGCTCGGGGTGCTGGGTGCTCTGTGCTCAGTACTCAGGCTGCTGGGTGCTCAGTGCTCAGGGTGCTGGGTGCTCAGTACTCAGGGTGCTGGGTGCTCAGTACTCCGGGTGCTGGGTGCTCAGTTCTCGGGGTGCTCGGTGCTCAGTACTCAGGGCTCAGGGTGCTCAGTGCTCAGTGCTCAGGGTGCCGCGTGTTCAGTACTCAGGGTGCTGGGTGCTCAGTGCTCAGGGTGCTGGGGGCTCAGTACTCAGGGTGCTGGGTGCTCAGTACTCAGGGTGCTGGGTGCTCAGTGCTCAGCGTGCTGGGTACTCAGTGCTCAGGGTGCTCGGTGCTCAGTACTCGGGGTGCTGGGTGCTCATTCTCGGGGTGCTGGGTGCTCAGTGCTCGGGGTGCTGGGTGCTCAGTACTCAGCGTGCTGGGTGCTCAGTGCTCAGGGTGCTGGGTGCTCAGTACTCAGGGTGATGGGTGCTCAGTGCTCAGGGTGCTGGGTGCTCAGTACTCAAGGTGATGGGTGCTCAGTGCTCAGGGTGCTGGGTGCTCAGTACTCAGGGTTCTGGGAGCTCATTGCTCAGGGTGATCGGTGCTCAGTACTCAGGGTGCTCAGTACTCAGGGTGCTGGGTGCTCAGTGCTCGGGGTGCTGGGTGCTCAGTACTCAGGGTGCTGTGTGCTCAGTGCTCGGGGTTCTGGGTGCTCAGTGCTCAGGGTGCTGGGTGCTCAGTCCTCAGGGTGCTCAGTGCTCAGGGTGCTGGGTGCTCAGTGCTCGGGGTGCTCGGTGCTCAGTACTCAGGGTGCTGAGTGCTCAGTACTCAGGGTGCTGGGTGCTCAGTACTCAGGGTGCTGGGTGCTCAGTGCTCAGTGTGCTGGGTGCTCAGTACTCAGGGTGCTGTGTGCTCAGTGCTCGGGGTTCTGGGTGCTCAGTGCTCAGGGTGCTGGGTGCTCAGTCCTCAGGGTGCTCAGTGCTCAGGATGCTGTTTGCTCAGTGCTCAGGGTGCTGGGTGCTCAGTACTCAGGGTGCTGGGTGCTTAGTGCTCCGTTTGCTCGGCGCCCAGTGCTCAGGGTGCTGGGTGCTCAGTGCGCGAGGTGCTCAGTACTCAGAGTGCTGTGTGTTCAGTGCTCAGGGTGCTGGGTGCTCAGTACTCAGGGTGCTCGGTGCTTAGTACTCATGGTGCTGGGTGCTCAGTACTCCGGGTGCTGGGTGCTCAGTGCTCGGGGTGCTCGGTGCTCAGTACGTTGGGTGCTCACTACTCAGGGTGCTGCGTGCTCAGTGCTCAGGGTGCTGGATGCTCAGTGCTCAGGATGCTGTTTGCTCAGTGCTCAGGGTGCTGGGTGCTCAGTACTCAGGGTGCTGGGTGCTCAGTGCTCGGGGTTCTGGGTGCTCAGTTCTCAGGGTGCTGGGTGCTCAGTACTCAGGGTGCTGGGTGCTCAGTACTCGGGGTGCTGGGTGCTCAGTATTCAGGGTGCTGGGTGCTCAGTACTCATTGTGCTGGATGCTCAGTACTCGGGTGCTGGGTGCTCAGTGCTCAGGGTGCTGGGTGCTCAGTGCTCAGGATGCTGTTTGCTCAGTGCTCAGGGTGCTGGGTGCTCAGTACTCAGGGTGCTGGGTGCTCAGTGCTCGGGGTGCTCGGTGCCCAGTGCTCAGGGTGCTTGGTGCTCATTGCGCCAGTTGCTCAGTACTCAGAGTGCTGTGTGTTCAGTTCTCAGGGTGCTGGGTGCTCAGTACTCAGGGTGCTCGGTGCTTAGTACTCATGGTGCTGGGTGCTCAGTACTCCGGGTGCTGGGTGCTCAGTGCCCGGGGTGCTCGGTGCTCAGTACGTTGGGTGCTCACTACTCAGGGTGCTGCGTGCTCAGTGCTCAGGGTGCTGGGTGCTCAGTGCTCAGGATGCTGTTTGCTCAGTGCTCAGGGTGCTGGGTGCTCAGTACTCAGGGTGCTGGGTGTTCAGTGCTCGGGGTTCTGGGTGCTCAGTTCTCAGGGTGCTGGGTGCTCAGTACTCAGGGTGCTGGGTGCTCAGTACTCGGGGTGCTGGGTGCTCAGTATTCAGGGTGCTGGGTGCTCAGTACTCATTGTGCTGGGTGCTCAGTACTCGGGTGCTGGGTGCTCAGTGCTCGGGGTGCTGCGTGCTCAGTGCTCAGTACTCAGGGTCCTGGGTGCTCAGTACTCAGGGTGCTGTGTGCTCAGTGCTCAGGGTGCTGGGTGCTCAGTGCTCAGGGTGCTGGGTGCTCAGTGCTCAGGGTGCTGGGTGCTCAGTACTCAGGGTGCTGGGTGCTCAGTGCTCGGGGTGCTGGGTGCTCAGTGCTCAGGGTGCTGGGTGCTCAGTACTCAGGGTGTTGTGTGCTCAGTATTCAGGGTGCTGGGTGCTCAGTATTCAGGTAGCTGGGTGCTCAGTACTCAGGGTGCTGGGTGCTCAGTACTCGGGTGCTGGTTGCTCAGTGCTCAGGGTGCTGGGTGCTCAGTGCTCGGGTTCTGGGTGCTCAGTGCTCAGTACTCAGGGTGCTGGGTGCTCAGTGCTCAGGGTGCTGGGTGCTCACTGCTCAGGGTGCTGGGTGCTCAGTGCTCAGGGTGCTGGGTACTCAGTGCTCAGGGTACTGGGTGCTCAGTACTCAGGGTGCTGGGTGCTCAGTGCTCAGGGTGCTGGGTGCTCACTGCTCAGGGTGCTGGGTGCTCAGTGCTCAGGGTGCTGGGTACTCAGTGCTCAGGGTACTGGGTGCTCAGTACTCAGGGTGCTGGGTGCTCAGCGCTCAGGGTGCTGGGTGCTCAGTGCTCGGGGTGCTGGGTGCTCAGTGCTCAGGGTGCTGGGTGCTGAGTGCTCAGGGTGCTGGGTGCTCAGTGCTCAGGGTGCTGGGTGCTCAGTACTCAGGGTGCTGGGTGCTCAGTGCTCGGGGTGCTGGGTGCTCAGTGCTCGGGGTGCTGGGTGCTCAGTACTCAGGGTGCTGGGTGCTCAGTACTCGGGGTGCTGGGTGCTCAGTACTCGGGTTGCTGGGTGCTCAGTACTCAGGGTGCTGGGTGCTCTGTACTCGGGAGCTGGGTGCTCAGTGCTCAGGGTGCTGGGTGCTCAGTGCTCGGTGTGCTGGGTGCTCAGTGCTCAGTACTCAGGGTGCTGGGTGCTCAGTGCTCAGTACTCAGGGTGCTGGGTGCTCAGTGCTCAGGGTGCTGTGTGCTCAGTGCTCAGGGTACTGGGTGCTCAGTGCTCAGGGTTCTGGGTACTCAGTGCTCAGGGTGCTGGGTGCTCAGTACTCAGGGTGCTGGGTGCTCAGTACTCAGGGTGCTGGGTGCTCAGTGCTCGGGGTGCTGGGTGCTCAGTGCTCGGGGTGCTCGGTGCTCAGTACTCAGGGTGCTGGGTGCTCAGTGCTCGAGGTGCTCAGTACTCAGGGTGCTGTGTGTTCAGTGCTCAGGGTGCTGTGTGCTCAGTGCTCAGGGTGCTGGGTGCTCAGTGCTCAGGGTGCTGGGTACTCAGTGCTCAGGGTGCTGGGTGCTCAGTACTCAGGGTGCTGGGTGCTCAGTACTCAGGGTGCTGGGTGCTCAGTGCTCGGGGTGCTCGGTGCTCAGTACGCTAGGTGCTCAGTACTCAGTGTGCTGGGTGCTCAGTACTCAGGGTGCAGGGTGCTCAGTACTCAGGGTGCTGGGTGCTTAGTACTCATGGTGCTGGGTGCTCAGTGCTCGGGGTGCTGGGTGCTCTGTGCTCAGTACTCAGGCTGCTGGGTGCTCAGTGCTCAGGGTGCTGGGTGCTCAGTACTCAGGGTGCTGGGTGCTCAGTACTCCGGGTGCTGGGTGCTCAGTTCTCGGGGTGCTCGGTGCTCAGTACTCAGGGCTCAGGGTGCTCAGTGCTCAGTGCTCAGGGTGCCGCGTGTTCAGTACTCAGGGTGCTGGGTGCTCAGTGCTCAGGGTGCTGGGGGCTCAGTACTCAGGGTGCTGGGTGCTCAGTACTCAGGGTGCTGGGTGCTCAGTGCTCAGCGTGCTGGGTACTCAGTGCTCAGGGTGCTCGGTGCTCAGTACTCGGGGTGCTGGGTGCTCATTCTCGGGGTGCTGGGTGCTCAGTGCTCGGGGTGCTGGGTGCTCAGTACTCAGCGTGCTGGGTGCTCAGTGCTCAGGGTGCTGGGTGCTCAGTACTGAGGGGGATGGGTGCTCAGTGCTCAGGGTGCTGGGTGCTCAGTACTCAAGGTGATGGGTGCTCAGTGCTCAGGGTGCTGGGTGCTCATTACTCAGGGTTCTGGGAGCTCATTGCTCAGGGTGATCACTGCTCAGTACTCAGGGTGCTCAGTACTCAGGGTGCTGGGTGCTCAGTGCTCGGGGTGCTGGGTGCTCAGTACTCAGGGTGCTGTGTGCTCAGTGCTCAGGGTTCTGGGTGCTCAGTGCTCAGGGTGCTGGGTGCTCAGTCCTCAGGGTGCTCAGTGCTCAGGGTGCTGGGTGCTCAGTGCTCGGGGTGCTCGGTGCTCAGTACTCAGGGTGCTGAGTGCTCAGTACTCAGGGTGCTGGGTGCTCAGTACTCAGGGTGCTGGGTGCTCAGTGCTCAGTGTGCTGGGTGCTCAGTACTCAGGGTGCTGTGTGCTCAGTGCTCGGGGTTCTGGGTGCTCAGTGCTCAGGGTGCTGGGTGCTCAGTCCTCAGGGTGCTCAGTGCTCAGGATGCTGTTTGCTCAGTGCTCAGGGTGCTGGGTGCTCAGTACTCAGGGTGCTGGGTGCTTAGTGCTCCGTTTGCTCGGCGCCCAGTGCTCAGGGTGCTGGGTGCTCAGTGCGCGAGGTGCTCAGTACTCAGAGTGCTGTGTGTTCAGTGCTCAGGGTGCTGGGTGCTCAGTACTCAGGGTGCTCGGTGCTTAGTACTCATGGTGCTGGGTGCTCAGTACTCCGGGTGCTGGGTGCTCAGTGCTCGGGGTGCTCGGTGCTCAGTACGTTGGGTGCTCACTACTCAGGGTGCTGCGTGCTCAGTGCTCAGGGTGCTGGATGCTCAGTGCTCAGGATGCTGTTTGCTCAGTGCTCAGGGTGCTGGGTGCTCAGTACTCAGGGTGCTGGGTGCTCAGTGCTCGGGGTTCTGGGTGCTCAGTTCTCAGGGTGCTGGGTGCTCAGTACTCAGGGTGCTGGGTGCTCAGTACTCGGGGTGCTGGGTGCTCAGTATTCAGGGTGCTGGGTGCTCAGTACTCATTGTGCTGGGTTCTCAGTACTCGGGTGCTGGGTGCTCAGTGCTCAGGGTGCTGGGTGCTCAGTGCTCAGGATGCTGTTTGCTCAGTGCTCAGGGTGCTGGGTGCTCAGTACTCAGGGTGCTGGGTGCTCAGTGCTCGGGGTGCTCGGTGCCCAGTGCTCAGGGTGCTGGGTGCTCAGTGCGCCAGTTGCTCAGTACTCAGAGTGCTGTGTGTTCAGTTCTCAGGGTGCTGGGTGCTCAGTACTCAGGGTGCTCGGTGCTTAGTACTCATGGTGCTGGGTGCTCAGTACTCCGGGTGCTGGGTGCTCAGTGCTCGGGGTGCTCGGTGCTCAGTACGTTGGGTGCTCACTACTCAGGGTGCTGCGTGCTCAGTGCTCAGGGTGCTGGGTGCTCAGTGCTCAGGATGCTGTTTGCTCAGTGCTCAGGGTGCTGGGTGCTCAGTACTCAGGGTGCTGGGTGTTCAGTGCTCGGGGTTCTGGGTGCTCAGTTCTCAGGGTGCTGGGTGCTCAGTACTCAGGGTGCTGGGTGCTCAGTACTCGGGGTGCTGGGTGCTCAGTATTCAGGGTGCTGGGTGCTCAGTACTCATTGTGCTGGGTGCTCAGTACTCGGGTGCTGGGTGCTCAGTGCTCGGGGTGCTGCGTGCTCAGTGCTCAGTACTCAGGGTCCTGGGTGCTCAGTACTCAGGGTGCTGTGTGCTCAGTGCTCAGGGTGCTGGGTGCTCAGTGCTCAGGGTGCTGGGTGCTCAGTGCTCAGGGTGCTGGGTGCTCAGTACTCAGGGTGCTGGGTGCTCAGTGCTCGGGGTGCTGGGTGCTCAGTGCTCAGGGTGCTGGGTGCTCAGTACTCAGGGTGTTGGGTGCTCAGTACTCAGGGTGCTGGGTGCTCAGTACTCAGGTAGCTGGGTGCTCAGTACTCAGGGTGCTGGGTGCTCAGTACTCGGGTGCTGGGTGCTCAGTGCTCAGGGTGCTGGGTGCTCAGTGCTCGGGTTCTGGGTGCTCAGTGCTCAGTACTCAGGGTGCTGGGTGCTCAGTGCTCAGGGTGCTGGGTGCTCACTGCTCAGGGTGCTGGGTGCTCAGTGCTCAGGGTGCTGGGTACTCAGTGCTCAGGGTACTGGGTGCTCAGTACTCAGGGTGCTGGGTGCTCAGTGCTCAGGGTGCTGGGTGCTCACTGCTCAGGGTGCTGGGTGCTCAGTGCTCAGGGTGCTGGGTACTCAGTGCTCAGGGTACTGGGTGCTCAGTACTCAGGGTGCTGGGTGCTCAGCGCTCAGGGTGCTGGGTGCTCAGTGCTCGGGGTGCTGGGTGCTCAGTGCTCGGGGTGCTGGGTGCTGAGTGCTCGGGGTGCTCGGTGCTCAGTACTCAGGGTGCTGTATGTTCAGTGTTCAGGGTGCTGGGTGCTCAGTACTCAGGGTGCTCGGTGCTTAGTACTCAGGGTGCTGGGTGCTCAGTACTTCGGGTGCTGGGTGCTCAGTGCTCGGGGTGCTCGGTGCTCAGTACTCAGTGCTCAGGGTGCTCACTGCTCAGTGCTCAGAGTGCTGGGTGTTCAGTACTCATGGTGCTGGGTGCTCAGTACTCCGGGTGCTGGGTGCTCAGTGCTCGGGGTGCTCGGTGCTCAGTACGTTGGGTGCTCACTACTCAGGGTGCTGCGTGCTCAGTGCTCAGGGTGCTGGGTGCTCAGTGCTCAGGATGCTGTTTGCTCAGTGCTCAGGGTGCTGGGTGCTCAGTACTCAGGGTGCTGGGTGTTCAGTGCTCGGGGTTCTGGGTGCTCAGTTCTCAGGGTGCTGGGTGCTCAGTACTCAGGGTGCTGGGTGCTCAGTACTCGGGGTGCTGGGTGCTCAGTATTCAGGGTGCTGGGTGCTCAGTACTCATTGTGCTGGGTGCTCAGTACTCGGGTGCTGGGTGCTCAGTGCTCGGGGTGCTGCGTGCTCAGTGCTCAGTACTCAGGGTCCTGGGTGCTCAGTACTCAGGGTGCTGTGTGCTCAGTGCTCAGGGTGCTGGGTGCTCAGTGCTCAGGGTGCTGGGTGCTCAGTGCTCAGGGTGCTGGGTGCTCAGTACTCAGGGTGCTGGGTGCTCAGTGCTCGGGGTGCTGGGTGCTCAGTGCTCAGGGTGCTGGGTGCTCAGTACTCAGGGTGTTGGGTGCTCAGTACTCAGGGTGCTGGGTGCTCAGTACTCAGGTAGCTGGGTGCTCAGTACTCAGGGTGCTGGGTGCTCAGTACTCGGGTGCTGGGTGCTCAGTGCTCAGGGTGCTGGGTGCTCAGTGCTCGGGTTCTGGGTGCTCAGTGCTCAGTACTCAGGGTGCTGGGTGCTCAGTGCTCAGGGTGCTGGGTGCTCACTGCTCAGGGTGCTGGGTGCTCAGTGCTCAGGGTGCTGGGTACTCAGTGCTCAGGGTACTGGGTGCTCAGTACTCAGGGTGCTGGGTGCTCAGTGCTCAGGGTGCTGGGTGCTCACTGCTCAGGGTGCTGGGTGCTCAGTGCTCAGGGTGCTGGGTACTCAGTGCTCAGGGTACTGGGTGCTCAGTACTCAGGGTGCTGGGTGCTCAGCGCTCAGGGTGCTGGGTGCTCAGTGCTCGGGGTGCTGGGTGCTCAGTGCTCGGGGTGCTGGGTGCTGAGTGCTCGGGGTGCTCGGTGCTCAGTACTCAGGGTGCTGTATGTTCAGTGTTCAGGGTGCTGGGTGCTCAGTACTCAGGGTGCTCGGTGCTTAGTACTCAGGGTGCTGGGTGCTCAGTACTTCGGGTGCTGGGTGCTCAGTGCTCGGGGTGCTCGGTGCTCAGTACTCAGTGCTCAGGGTGCTCACTGCTCAGTGCTCAGAGTGCTGGGTGTTCAGTACTCAGGGTGCTGGGTGCTCAGTACTCAGGGGGCTGGGTGCTCAGTACTCTGGGTGCTCGGTGCTCAGTGCTCAGGGTGCTGGGTGCTCAGTATTCAGGGTGCTGGGTGCTCAGTACTCAGGGTGCTGGGTGCTCAGTGCTCAGGGTGCTGGGTACTCAGTGCTCAGGGTGCTCGGTGCTCAGTACTCGGGGTGCTGGGTGCTCATTCTCTGGGTGCTGGGTGCTCAGTGCTCAGGGTGCTGGGTGCTCAGTACTCAGGGTGCTGGGTGCTCAGTGCTCAGGGTGCTGGGTGCTCAGTACTCAGGGTGCTGGGTGCTCAGTGCTCAGGGTGCTGGGTGCTCAGTACTCAGGGTGCTGGGTGCTCAGTGCTCAGGGTGCTGGGTGCTCAGTACTCAGGGTGCTGGGAGCTCAGTGCTCAGGGTGATCGGTGCTCAGTACTAAGGGTGCTCAGTACTCAGGGTACTGGGTGCTCAGTGCTCGGGGTGCTGGGAGCTCAGTACTCAGGGTGCTGGGTGCTCAGTGCTCAGGGTGATCGGTGCTCAGTACTCAGGGTGCTGGGTGCACAGTGCTCAGGGTGCTGGGTGTTCAGTCCACAGGGTGCTCAGTGCTCAGGGTGCTGGGTGCTCAGTGCTCGGGGTGCTGGGTGTTCAGTGCTCGGGGTGCTGGGTGCTCAGTGCTCAGGGTGCTGGGTGCTCAGTGCTCAGTGCTCAGGGTGCTGGTTGCTCAGTACTCAGGGTGCTGGTTGCTCTGTACTCAGGGTGCTAGGTGCTCAGTGCTCAGGGTGCTAGGTGCTCAGAACTCAGGGTGCTGGGTGATCAGTGCTCGGGGTGCTGGGTGCTCAGTGCTCAGGGTGCTGGGTGCTCAGTGCTCAGGGTGCTGGGTGCTCAGTACTCAGGGTGCTGGGTGCTCAGTGCTCAGGGTGCTCGGTGCTCAGTACTCAAGGTGCTGGGTGCTCAGTGCTCAGTGTGCTGGGTGCTCAGTGCTCAGGGTGCTCAGTGCTCAGGGTGCTGGGTGTTCAGTACTCAGGGTGCTGGGTGCTCAGTACTCAGGGTGCTGGGTGCTCAGTACTCAGGGTGCTGGGTGCTCAGTGCTCAGGGTGCTCGGTGCTCAGTACTCAGGGTGCTGGGTGCTCAGTACTCAGGGTGCTGGGTGCTCAGTGCTCAGGGTTCTGGGTGCTCAGTGCTCGGGTTGATCGGTGCTCAGTACTCAGGGTGCTGGGTGCTCAGTGCTCGGGGTGCTCGGAGCTCAGTACTCAGGGTGCTGGGTGCTCAGTGCTCGGGGTGATCGGTGCTCAGTACTCAGGGTGGTGGGTGCTCAGCGCTCGGGGTGCTCGGTGCTCAGTACGTTGGGTGCTCACTACTCAGGGTGCTGGCTGCTCAGTGCTCAGGGTGCTGGGTGCTCAGTGCTCAGGGTGCTGGGTACTCAGTGCTCAGGGTACTGGGTGCTCAGTACTCAGGGTGCTGGGTGCTCAGCGCTCAGGGTGCTGGGTGCTCAGTGCTCGGGGTGCTGGGTGCTCAGTGCTCGGGGTGCTGGGTGCTGAGTGCTCGGGGTGCTCGGTGCTCAGTACTCAGGGTGCTGTATGTTCAGTGTTCAGGGTGCTGGGTGCTCAGTACTCAGGGTGCTCGGTGCTTAGTACTCAGGGTGCTGGGTGCTCAGTACTTCGGGTGCTGGGTGCTCAGTGCTCGGGGTGCTCGGTGCTCAGTACTCAGTGCTCAGGGTGCTCACTGCTCAGTGCTCAGAGTGCTGGGTGTTCAGTACTCATGGTGCTGGGTGCTCAGTACTCCGGGTGCTGGGTGCTCAGTGCTCGGGGTGCTCGGTGCTCAGTACGTTGGGTGCTCACTACTCAGGGTGCTGCGTGCTCAGTGCTCAGGGTGCTGGGTGCTCAGTGCTCAGGATGCTGTTTGCTCAGTGCTCAGGGTGCTGGGTGCTCAGTACTCAGGGTGCTGGGTGTTCAGTGCTCGGGGTTCTGGGTGCTCAGTTCTCAGGGTGCTGGGTGCTCAGTACTCAGGGTGCTGGGTGCTCAGTACTCGGGGTGCTGGGTGCTCAGTATTCAGGGTGCTGGGTGCTCAGTACTCATTGTGCTGGGTGCTCAGTACTCGGGTGCTGGGTGCTCAGTGCTCGGGGTGCTGCGTGCTCAGTGCTCAGTACTCAGGGTCCTGGGTGCTCAGTACTCAGGGTGCTGTGTGCTCAGTGCTCAGGGTGCTGGGTGCTCAGTGCTCAGGGTGCTGGGTGCTCAGTGCTCAGGGTGCTGGGTGCTCAGTACTCAGGGTGCTGGGTGCTCAGTGCTCGGGGTGCTGGGTGCTCAGTGCTCAGGGTGCTGGGTGCTCAGTACTCAGGGTGTTGGGTGCTCAGTACTCAGGGTGCTGGGTGCTCAGTACTCAGGTAGCTGGGTGCTCAGTACTCAGGGTGCTGGGTGCTCAGTACTCGGGTGCTGGGTGCTCAGTGCTCAGGGTGCTGGGTGCTCAGTGCTCGGGTTCTGGGTGCTCAGTGCTCAGTACTCAGGGTGCTGGGTGCTCAGTGCTCAGGGTGCTGGGTGCTCACTGCTCAGGGTGCTGGGTGCTCAGTGCTCAGGGTGCTGGGTACTCAGTGCTCAGGGTACTGGGTGCTCAGTACTCAGGGTGCTGGGTGCTCAGTGCTCAGGGTGCTGGGTGCTCACTGCTCAGGGTGCTGGGTGCTCAGTGCTCAGGGTGCTGGGTACTCAGTGCTCAGGGTACTGGGTGCTCAGTACTCAGGGTGCTGGGTGCTCAGCGCTCAGGGTGCTGGGTGCTCAGTGCTCGGGGTGCTGGGTGCTCAGTGCTCGGGGTGCTGGGTGCTGAGTGCTCGGGGTGCTCGGTGCTCAGTACTCAGGGTGCTGTATGTTCAGTGTTCAGGGTGCTGGGTGCTCAGTACTCAGGGTGCTCGGTGCTTAGTACTCAGGGTGCTGGGTGCTCAGTACTTCGGGTGCTGGGTGCTCAGTGCTCGGGGTGCTCGGTGCTCAGTACTCAGTGCTCAGGGTGCTCACTGCTCAGTGCTCAGAGTGCTGGGTGTTCAGTACTCAGGGTGCTGGGTGCTCAGTACTCAGGGGGCTGGGTGCTCAGTACTCTGGGTGCTCGGTGCTCAGTGCTCAGGGTGCTGGGTGCTCAGTATTCAGGGTGCTGGGTGCTCAGTACTCAGGGTGCTGGGTGCTCAGTGCTCAGGGTGCTGGGTACTCAGTGCTCAGGGTGCTCGGTGCTCAGTACTCGGGGTGATGGGTGCTCATTCTCTGGGTGCTGGGTGCTCAGTGCTCAGGGTGCTGGGTGCTCGGTACTCAGGGTGCTGGGTGCTCAGTGCTCAGGGTGCTGGGTGCTCAGTACTCAGGGTGCTGGGTGCTCAGTGCTCAGGGTGCTGGGTGCTCAGTACTCAGGGTGCTGGGTGCTCAGTGCTCAGGGTGCTGGGTGCTCAGTACTCAGGGTGCTGGGAGCTCAGTGCTCAGGGTGATCGGTGCTCAGTACTAAGGGTGCTCAGTACTCAGGGTACTGGGTGCTCAGTGCTCGGGGTGCTGGGAGCTCAGTACTCAGGGTGCTGGGTGCTCAGTGCTCAGGGTGATCGGTGCTCAGTACTCAGGGTGCTGGGTGCTCAGTGCTCAGGGTGCTGGGTGTTCAGTCCACAGGGTGCTCAGTGCTCAGGGTGCTGGGTGCTCAGTGCTCGGGGTGCTGGGTGTTCAGTGCTCGGGGTGCTGGGTGCTCAGTGCTCAGGGTGCTGGGTGCTCAGTGCTCAGTGCTCAGGGTGCTGGTTGCTCAGTACTCAGGGTGCTGGGTGCTCAGTACTCAGGGTGCTAGGTGCTCAGTGCTCAGGGTGCTAGGTGCTCAGAACTCAGGGTGCTGGGTGATCAGTGCTCGGGGTGCTGGGTGCTCAGTGCTCAGGGTGCTGGGTGCTCAGTGCTCAGGGTGCTGGGTGCTCAGTACTCAGGGTGCTGGGTGCTCAGTGCTCAGGGTGCTCGGTGCTCAGTACTCAAGGTGCTGGGTGCTCAGTGCTCAGTGTGCTGGGTGCTCAGTGCTCAGGGTGCTCAGTGCTCAGGGTGCTGGGTGTTCAGTACTCAGGGTGCTGGGTGCTCAGTACTCAGGGTGCTGGGTGCTCAGTACTCAGGGTGCTGGGTGCTCAGTGCTCAGGGTGCTCGGTGCTCAGTACTCAGGGTGCTGGGTGCTCAGTACTCAGGGTGCTGGGTGCTCAGTGCTCAGGGTTCTGGGTGCTCAGTGCTCGGGTTGATCGGTGCTCAGTACTCAGGGTGCTGGGTGCTCAGTGCTCGGGGTGCTCGGAGCTCAGTACTCAGGGTGCTGGGTGCTCAGTGCTCGGGGTGATCGGTGCTCAGTACTCAGGGTGGTGGGTGCTCAGCGCTCGGGGTGCTCGGTGCTCAGTACGTTGGGTGCTCACTACTCAGGGTGCTGGCTGCTCAGTGCTCAGGGTGCTGGGTGCTCAGTGCTCAGGGTGCTGGGTGCTCAGTGCTCAGGGTGCTGGGTGCTCAGTACTCAGGGTGCTGGGTGCTCAGTGCTCGGGGTGCTGGGTGCTCAGTGCTCAGGGTGCTGGGTGCTCAGTACTCAGGGTGCTGGGTGCTCAGTACTCGGGGTGCTGGGTGCTCAGTACTCGGGGTGCTGGGTGCTCAGTACTCATGGTGCTGGGTGCTCTGTACTCGGGAGCTGGGTGCTCAGTGCTCAGGGTGCTGGGTGCTTAGTGCTCGGTGTGCTGGGTGCTCAGTGCTCAGTAATCAGGGTGCTGGGTGCTCAGTGCTCAGTACTCAGGGTGCTGGGTGCTCAGTGCTCAGGGTGCTGTGTGCTCAGTGCTCAGGGTGCTGGGTGCTCAGTGCTCAGGGTGCTGGGTGCTCAGTGCTCAGGGTGCTCGGTGCTTAGTACTCAGGGTGCTCGTTGCTCGGGATGCTGGGTGCTCAGTGCTCAGGTTGCTGGGTGCTCAGTGCTCAGGGTGCTGGGTGCTCAGTACTCGGGGTGCTCGGTGCTCAGTTCTCAGGGTGCTGGGTGCTCAGTGCTCGGGGTGCTGGGTGCTCAGTACTCAGGGTGCTGGGTGCTCGGTGCTCAGTACGCTGGGTGCCCCGTACTCAGGGTGCTGGCTGCTCAGTACACAGGGTGCTCGGTGCTCAGTACTCAGGGTGCTGGGTGCTCAGTGATCGGGGTGCTGGGTGCTCATTACTCAGGGTGCTGGGTGCTCAGTACTCGGTGTGCTCAGTGCTTGTGGTGCTGGGTGCTCAGTACTCAGGGTGCTCAGTGCTTGGGGTGTTGGGTGCTCAGTACTCAGGGTGCTGGGTGCTCAATGCTCAGGGTGCTGGGTGCTCAGTACTCAGGGTGCTGGGTGCTCAGTACTCAGGGTGCTGGGTGCTCAGTGCTCGGGGTGCGGGGTGCTTAGTGCTCGGGGTGCTGGGTGCTCAGTGCTCGGGTTGCTGGGTGCTCAGTGCTCGGGGTTCTGGGTCATCAGTGCTCGGGGCGACGGGTGCTCAGTGCTCGGGGTGCTGGGTGCTCAGTACTCAGGGTGCTCAGTACTCAGGCTGCTGGGTGCTCAGTGCTCAGGGTGCTGGGTGCTCAGTGCTCGGGGTGCTGGGTGCTCAGTGCTCGGGGTGCTGGGTGCTCAGTGCTCGGGGTGCTGGGTGCTCAGTACTCAGGGTGCTGGGTGCTCAGTGCTCGGGGTGCTGGGTGCTCAGTACTCAGGGTGCTGGGTGCTCGGTGCTCAGTACGCTGGGTGCTCAGTACTCAGGGTGCTGGCTGCTCAGTACACAGGGTGCTCGGTGCTCAGTACTCAGGGTGCTGGGTGCTCAGTGCTCGGGGTGCTGGGTGCTCAGTGCTCGGGGTGCTCATTGCTCAGGGTGATGGGTGCTCAGTACTCAGGGTGCTGGGTGCTCAGTACACACGGTGCTCAGTGCTCAGTACTCAGGGTGCTCAGTGCTCAGTACTCAGAGTGCTCAGTGCTCAGCGTGCTGGGTGCTCAGTGCTCGGGGTGCTGGGTGCTCAGTGCTCAGGGTGCTGGGTGCTCAGTACTCAGTGTGCTCAGTACTCAGGCTGCTGGGTGCTCAGTGCTCAGGGTGCTGGGTGCTCAGTGCTAAGGGTGCTGGGTGCTCAGTACTCAGGGTGTTGGGTGCTCGGTGCTCAGTACACAGGGTGCTGAGTGCTCAGTGCTCGGGGTGTTGGGTGCTCAGTGCTCAGGGTGCTGGGTGCTCAGTACTCAGGGTGCTCAGTGCTCAGTACACAGGGTGCTGGGTGCTCAGTGCTCGGGGTGCTGGGTGCTCAGTGCTCAGTACTCAGGGTGCTGGGTGCTCAGTGCTCGGGGTGCTGGGTGCTCAGTACTCAGCGTGCTGGGTGCTCAGTACTCAGGGTGCTGGGTGCTCAGTGCTCAGGGTGCTGGGTGCTCAGTGCTCAGGGTGCTGGGTGCTCAGTACTCAGGGTGCTCAGTGCTCGGGGAGCTCGGTGCTCAGTACTCAGGGTGCTGGGTGCTCACTACTCAGTGCTCGGGTTCCTGGGTGCTCCGTGCTCGGGGTGCTGGGTGCTCAGTGCTCTGGGTGCTGGGTGCTCAGTACTCAGGGTGCTGGGTGCTCTGTACTCAGGGTGCTGGGGGCTCAGTACTCAGGGTGCTGGGTGCTCAGTACTCAGGGTGATCTGTTCTCAGTACTCAGGGTGCTGGGTGCTCAGTGCTCGGGGTGCTGGGTGCTCAGTACTCGGGATGCTCAGTGCTCAGTACTCAGGGTGCTGGGTGCTCAGTGCTCGGGGAGCTCTGTGCTCAGTACTCAGGGTGCTGGGTGCTCAGTGCTCAGGGTACTGGGTGCTCAGTACTAAGGGTGCTGGGTGCTCAGTGCTCAGGGTGCTTGATGCTCAGTACTCAGGGTGTTGGGTGCTCAGTGCTCAGGGTGCTGGGTGCTCAGTGCTTAGGGTGCTCGGTGCTCAGGACTCAGGGTGCTGTGTGCTCAGTACTCAGGGTGCTGGGTGCTCAGTACTCGGGGTGCTGGGTGCTCAGTGCTCAGCGTGCTGGGTGCTCAGTACTCAGGGTGCTGGGTGCTCAGTGCTCAGAGTGCTGGGTGCTCAGTGCTCAGGGTGCTGGGTGCTCAGTACTCAGTGCTCAGGATGCTGGGTGCTCAGTTCTCGGGGTGTCAGTGCTCAGTGCTCAGGGTCCTGGATGCTCAGAACTCAGGGTGCAGGGTGCTTAGTACTCAGGGTGCTCAGTGCTCAGTACACAGGGTGCTGGGTGCTCAGTGCTCGGGGTGCTTGGTGCTCAGTGCTCAGTACTCAGGGTGCTGGGTGTTCAGTGCTCGCGGTGCTGGGTGCTCAGTACTCAGCGTTCTGGGTGCTCAGTACTCAGGGTGCTGGGTGCTCAGTGCTCAGGGTGCTGGGTGCTCAGTGCTCAGGGTGCTGGGTGCTCAGTGCTCGGGTTCTGGGTGCTCAGTGTTCAGTACTCAGGGTGCTGGGTGCTCAGTGCTCAGGGTGCTGGGTGCTCACTGCTCAGGGTGCTGGGTGCTCAGTGCTCAGGGTGCTGGGTACTCAGTGCTCAGGGTACTGGGTGCTCAGTACTCAGGGTGCTGGGTGCTCAGTGCTCAGGGTGCTGGGTGCTCACTGCTCAGGGTGTTGGGTGCTCAGTGCTCAGGGTGCTGGGTACTCAGTGCTCAGGGTACTGGGTGCTCAGTACTCAGGGTGCTGGGTGCTCAGCGCTCAGGGTGCTGGGTGCTCAGTGCTCGGGGTGCTGGGTGCTCAGTGCTCGGGGTGCTGGGTGCTGAGTGCTCGGGGTGCTCGGTGCTCAGTACTCAGGGTGCTGTATGTTCAGTGTTCAGGGTGCTGGGTGCTCAGTACTCAGGGTGCTCGGTGCTTAGTACTCAGGGTGCTGGGTGCTCAGTACTTCGGGTGCTGGGTGCTCAGTGCTCGGGGTGCTCGGTGCTCAGTACTCAGTGCTCAGGGTGCTCACTGCTCAGTGCTCAGAGTGCTGGGTGTTCAGTACTCAGGGTGCTGGGTGCTCAGTACTCAGGGGGCTGGGTGCTCAGTTCTCTGGGTGCTCGGTGCTCAGTGCTCAGGGTGCTGGGTGCTCAGTATTCAGGGTGCTGGGTGCTCAGTACTCAGGGTGCTGGGTGCTCAGTGCTCAGGGTGCTGCGTACTCAGTGCTCAGGGTGCTCGGTGCTCAGTACTCGGGGTGCTGGGTGCTCATTCTCTGGGTGCTGGGTGCTCAGTGCTCAGGGTGCTGGGTGCTCAGTACTCAGGGTGCTGGGTGCTCAGTGCTCAGGGTGCTGGGTGCTCAGTACTCAGGGTGCTGGGTGCTCAGTGCTCAGGGTGCTGGGTGCTCAGTACTCAGGGTGCTGGGTGCTCAGTGCTCAGGGTGCTGGGTGCTCAGTACTCAGGGTGCTGGGAGCTCAGTGCTCAGGGTGATCGGTGCTCAGTACTCAGGGTGCTCAGTACTCAGGGTACTGGGTGCTCAGTGCTCGGGGTGCTGGGAGCTCAGTACTCAGGGTGCTGGGTGCTCAGTGCTCAGGGTGATCGGTGCTCAGTACTCAGGGTGCTGGGTGCTCAGTGCTCAGGGTGCTGGGTGTTCAGTCCACAGGGTGCTCAGTGCTCAGGGTGCTGGGTGCTCAGTGCTCGGGGTGCTGGGTGTTCAGTGCTCGGGGTGCTGGGTGCTCAGTGCTCAGGGTGCTGGGTGCTCAGTGCTCAGTGCTCAGGGTGCTGGTTGCTCAGTACTCAGGGTGCTGGGTGCTCAGTACTCAGGGTGCTAGGTGCTCAGTGCTCAGGGTGCTAGGTGCTCAGAACTCAGGGTGCTGGGTGATCAGTGCTCGGGGTGCTGGGTGCTCAGTGCTCAGGGTGCTGGGTGCTCAGTGCTCAGGGTGCTGGGTGCTCAGTACTCAGGGTGCTGGGTGCTCAGTGCTCAGGGTGCTCGGTGCTCAGTACTCAAGGTGCTGGGTGCTCAGTGCTCAGTGTGCTGGGTGCTCAGTGCTCAGGGTGCTCAGTGCTCAGGGTGCTGGGTGTTCAGTACTCAGGGTGCTGGGTGCTCAGTACTCAGGGTGCTGGGTGCTCAGTACTCAGGGTGCTGGGTGCTCAGTGCTCAGGGTGCTCGGTGCTCAGTACTCAGGGTGCTGGGTGCTCAGTACTCAGGGTGCTGGGTGCTCAGTGCTCAGGGTTCTGGGTGCTCAGTGCTCGGGTTGATCGGTGCTCAGTACTCAGGGTGCTGGGTGCTCAGTGCTCGGGGTGCTCGGAGCTCAGTACTCAGGGTGCTGGGTGCTCAGTGCTCGGGGTGATCGGTGCTCAGTACTCAGGGTGGTGGGTGCTCAGTGCTCGGGGTGCTCGGAGCTCAGTACTCAGGGTGCTGGGTGCTCAGTGCTCGGGGTGATCGGTGCTCAGTACTCGGGGTGCTGGGTGCTCAGTGCTCAGCGTGCTGGGTGCTCAGTACTCAGGGTGATGGGTGCTCAGTGCTCAGAGTGCTGGGTGCTCAGTGCTCAGGGTGCTGGGTGCTCAGTACTCAGTGCTCAGGATGCTGGGTGCTCAGTTCTCGGGGTGTCAGTGCTCAGTGCTCAGGGTCCTGGATGCTCAGAACTCAGGGTGCAGGGTGCTTAGTACTCAGGGTGCTCAGTGCTCAGTACACAGGGTGCTGGGTGCTCAGTGCTCGGGGTGCTTGGTGCTCAGTGCTCAGTACTCAGGGTGCTGGGTGTTCAGTGCTCGCGGTGCTGGGTGCTCAGTACTCAGCGTTCTGGGTGCTCAGTACTCAGGGTGCTGGGTGCTCAGTGCTCAGGGTGCTGGGTGCTCAGTGCTCAGGGTGCTGGGTGCTCAGTGCTCGGGTTCTGGGTGCTCAGTGCTCAGTACTCAGGGTGCTGGGTGCTCAGTGCTCAGGGTGCTGGGTGCTCACTGCTCAGGGTGCTGGGTGCTCAGTGCTCAGGGTGCTGGGTACTCAGTGCTCAGGGTACTGGGTGCTCAGTACTCAGGGTGCTGGGTGCTCAGTGCTCAGGGTGCTGGGTGCTCACTGCTCAGGGTGTTGGGTGCTCAGTGCTCAGGGTGCTGGGTACTCAGTGCTCAGGGTACTGGGTGCTCAGTACTCAGGGTGCTGGGTGCTCAGCGCTCAGGGTGCTGGGTGCTCAGTGCTCGGGGTGCTGGGTGCTCAGTGCTCGGGGTGCTGGGTGCTGAGTGCTCGGGGTGCTCGGTGCTCAGTACTCAGGGTGCTGTATGTTCAGTGTTCAGGGTGCTGGGTGCTCAGTACTCAGGGTGCTCGGTGCTTAGTACTCAGGGTGCTGGGTGCTCAGTACTTCGGGTGCTGGGTGCTCAGTGCTCGGTGCTCAGTACTCAGTGCTCAGGGTGCTCACTGCTCAGTGCTCAGAGTGCTGGGTGTTCAGTACTCAGGGTGCTGGGTGCTCAGTACTCAGGGGGCTGGGTGCTCAGTACTCTGGGTGCTCGGTGCTCAGTGCTCAGGGTGCTGGGTGCTCAGTATTCAGGGTGCTGGGTGCTCAGTACTCAGGGTGCTGGGTGCTCAGTGCTCAGGGTGCTGGGTACTCAGTGCTCAGGGTGCTCGGTGCTCAGTACTCGGGGTGCTGGGTGCTCATTCTCTGGGTGCTGGGTGCTCAGTGCTCAGGGTGCTGGGTGCTCAGTACTCAGGGTGCTGGGTGCTCAGTGCTCAGGGTGCTGGGTGCTCAGTACTCAGGGTGCTGGGTGCTCAGTGCTCTGGGTGCTGGGTGCTCAGTACTCAGGGTGCTGGGTGCTCAGTGCTCAGGGTGCTGGGTGCTCAGTACTCAGGGTGCTGGGAGCTCAGTGCTCAGGGTGATCGGTGCTCAGTACTCAGGGTGCTCAGTACTCAGGGTACTGGGTGCTCAGTGCTCGGGGTGCTGGGAGCTCAGTACTCAGGGTGCTGGGTGCTCAGTGCTCAGGGTGATCGGTGCTCAGTACTCAGGGTGCTGGGTGCTCAGTGCGCAGGGTGCTGGGTGTTCAGTCCACAGGGTGCTCAGTGCTCAGGGTGCTGGGTGCTCAGTGCTCAGGGTGCTGGGTGTTCAGTGCTCGGGGTGCTGGGTGCTCAGTGCTCAGGGTGCTGGGTGCTCAGTGCTCAGTGCTCAGGGTGCTGGTTGCTCAGTACTCAGGGTGCTGGGTGCTCAGTACTCAGGGTGCTAGGTGCTCAGTGCTCAGGGTGCTAGGTGCTCAGAACTCAGGGTGCTGGGTGATCAGTGCTCGGGGTGCTGGGTGCTCAGTGCTCAGGGTGCTGGGTGCTCAGTGCTCAGGGTGCTGGGTGCTCAGTACTCAGGGTGCTGGGTGCTCAGTGCTCAGGGTGCTCGGTGCTCAGTACTCAAGGTGCTGGGTGCTCAGTGCTCAGTGTGCTGGGTGCTCAGTGCTCAGGGTGCTCAGTGCTCAGGGTGCTGGGTGTTCAGTACTCAGGGTGCTGGGTGCTCAGTACTCAGGGTGCTGGGTGCTCAGTACTCAGGGTGCTGGGTGCTCAGTGCTCAGGGTGCTCGGTGCTCAGTACTCAGGGTGCTGGGTGCTCAGTACTCAGGGTGCTGGGTGCTCAGTGCTCAGGGTTCTGGGTGCTCAGTGCTCGGGTTGATCGGTGCTCAGTACTCAGGGTGCTGGGTGCTCAGTGCTCGGGGTGCTCGGAGCTCAGTACTCAGGGTGCTGGGTGCTCAGTGCTCGGGGTGATCGGTGCTCAGTACTCAGGGTGGTGGGTGCTCAGCGCTCGGGGTGCTCGGTGCTCAGTACGTTGGGTGCTCACTACTCAGGGTGCTGGCTGCTCAGTGCTCAGGGTGCTGGGTGCTCAGTGCTCAGGGTGCTGGGTGCTCAGTGCTCAGGGTGCTGGGTGCTCAGTACTCAGGGTGCTGGGTGCTCAGTGCTCGGGGTGCTGGGTGCTCAGTGCTCAGGGTGCTGGGTGCTCAGTACTCAGGGTGCTGGGTGCTCAGTACTCGGGGTGCTGGGTGCTCAGTACTCGGGGTGCTGGGTGCTCAGTACTCATGGTGCTGGGTGCTCTGTACTCGGGAGCTGGGTGCTCAGTGCTCAGGGTGCTGGGTGCTTAGTGCTCGGTGTGCTGGGTGCTCAGTGCTCAGTAATCAGGGTGCTGGGTGCTCAGTGCTCAGTACTCAGGGTGCTGGGTGCTCAGTGCTCAGGGTGCTGTGTGCTCAGTGCTCAGGGTGCTCGGTGCTCAGTGCTCAGGGTGCTGGGTGCTCAGTGCTCAGGGTGCTCGGTGCTTAGTACTCAGGGTGCTCGTTGCTCGGGATGCTGGGTGCTCAGTGCTCAGGTTGCTGGGTGCTCAGTGCTCGGGGTGCTGGGTGCTCAGTACTCGGGGTGCTCGGTGCTCAGTTCTCAGGGTGCTGGGTGCTCAGTGCTCGGGGTGCTGGGTGCTCAGTACTCAGGGTGCTGGGTGCTCGGTGCTCAGTACGCTGGGTGCCCCGTACTCAGGGTGCTGGCTGCTCAGTACACAGGGTGCTCGGTGCTCAGTACTCAGGGTGCTGGGTGCTCAGTGATCGGGGTGCTGGGTGCTCATTACTCAGGGTGCTGGGTGCTCAGTACTCGGTGTGCTCAGTGCTTGTGGTGCTGGGTGCTCAGTACTCAGGGTGCTCAGTGCTTGGGGTGTTGGGTGCTCAGTACTCAGGGTGCTGGGTGCTCAATGCTCAGGGTGCTGGGTGCTCAGTACTCAGGGTGCTGGGTGCTCAGTACTCAGGGTGCTGGGTGCTCAGTGCTCGGGGTGCGGGGTGCTTAGTGCTCGGGGTGCTGGGTGCTCAGTGCTCGGGTTGCTGGGTGCTCAGTGCTCGGGGTTCTGGGTCATCAGTGCTCGGGGCGACGGGTGCTCAGTGCTCGGGGTGCTGGGTGCTCAGTACTCAGGGTGCTCAGTACTCAGGCTGCTGGGTGCTCAGTGCTCAGGGTGCTGGGTGCTCAGTGCTCGGGGTGCTGGGTGCTCAGTGCTCGGGGTGCTGGGTGCTCAGTGCTCGGGGTGCTGGGTGCTCAGTACTCAGGGTGCTGGGTGCTCAGTGCTCGGGGTGCTGGGTGCTCAGTACTCAGGGTGCTGGGTGCTCGGTGCTCAGTACGCTGGGTGCTCAGTACTCAGGGTGCTGGCTGCTCAGTACACAGGGTGCTCGGTGCTCAGTACTCAGGGTGCTGGGTGCTCAGTGCTCGGGGTGCTGGGTGCTCAGTGCTCGGGGTGCTCATTGCTCAGGGTGATGGGTGCTCAGTACTCAGGGTGCTGGGTGCTCAGTACACACGGTGCTCAGTGCTCAGTACTCAGGGTGCTCAGTGCTCAGTACTCAGAGTGCTCAGTGCTCAGCGTGCTGGGTGCTCAGTGCTCGGGGTGCTGGGTGCTCAGTGCTCAGGGTGCTGGGTGCTCAGTACTCAGTGTGCTCAGTACTCAGGCTGCTGGGTGCTCAGTGCTCAGGGTGCTGGGTGCTCAGTGCTAAGGGTGCTGGGTGCTCAGTACTCAGGGTGTTGGGTGCTCGGTGCTCAGTACACAGGGTGCTGAGTGCTCAGTGCTCGGGGTGTTGGGTGCTCAGTGCTCAGGGTGCTGGGTGCTCAGTACACAGGGTGCTGAGTGCTCAGTGCTCGGGGTGTTGGGTGCTCAGTGCTCGGGGTGCTGGGTGCTCAGTGCTCAGGGTGCTGGGTGCTCAGTACTCAGGGTGCTCAGTACTCAGGCTACTGGGTGCTCAGTGCTCGGGGTGCTGGGTGCTCAGTGCTCGGGGTGCTGGGTGCTCAGTGCTAGGGGTGCTGGGTGCTCAGTACTCGGGTTGCTCGGTGCTCAGTACTCAGGGTGCTGGGTGCTCAGTGCTCAGGGTGCTGGGTGCTCAGTACTCAGGGTGCTGGGTGCTCGGTGCTCAGTAAGCTGGGTGCTCAGTACTCAGGGTGCTGGCTGCTCAGTACTCAGGGTGCTCGGTGCTCAGTACTCAGGGTGCTGGGTGCTCAGTGCTCGGGGTGCTGGGTGCTCATTACTCAGGGTGCTGGGTGCTCAGTACTCAAGGTGCTCAGTGCTTGGGGTGCTGGGTGCTCAGTACTCAGGGTGCTCAGTGCTTGGGGTATTGGGTGCTCAGTACTCAGGGTGCTGTGTGCTCAGTGCTCAGGGTGCTGGGTGCTCAGTACTCAGGGTGCTGGGTGCTCAGTACTCAGGGTGCTGGGTGCTCAGTGCTCTGGGTGCTGGGTCCTCAGTGCTCGGGGTGCTGGGTGCTCAGTGCTCGGGGTGCTGGGTGCTCAGTGCTCAGGGTGCTGGGTGCTCAGTGCTCAGGGTGCTGGGTGCTCAGTGCTCGGGGTGCTGGGTGCTCAGTGCTCGGGGTGCTGGGTGCTCAGTGCTCGTGGTGCTCGGTGCTCAGTGCTCGGGGTGCTGTGTGCTCAGTACTCGGGGTGCTCAGTGCTCAGTACTCAGGGTGCTGGGTGCTCAGTGCTCAGGGTGCTGGGTGCTCAGTGCTCGGGGTGCTGGCTGCTCGGTGCTCAGGTTGCTGGGTGCTCAGTACTCGGGGTGCTGGGTGCTCAGTACTCGGGGTGCTGGGTGCTCAGTACTCAGGGTGCTGGGTGCTCGGTGCTCAGGGTGCTGGGTCCTCAGTGCTCAGGGTGCTGGGTGCTCAGTGCTCAGGGTGCTCGGTGCTTAGTACTCAGGGTGCTCGTTGCTCAGGGTGCTGGGTGCTCAGTGCTCGGGCTGCTGGGTGCTCAGTGCTCGGGTTGCTGGGTGCTCAGTACTCGGGGTGCTCGGTGCTCAGTACTCAGGGTGCTGGGTTCTCAGTGCTCGGGGTGCTGGGTGCTCAGTGCTCGGGTTGCTGGGTGCTCAGTACTCGGGGTGCTGGGTGCTCAGTACTCGGGGTGCTGGGTGCTCAGTACTCAGGGTGCTGGGTGCTCGGTGCTCAGGGTGCTGGGTCCTCAGTGCTCAGGGTGCTGGGTGCTCAGTGCTCGGGGTGCTGGGTGTTCAGTGCTCGGGGTGCTGGGTGCTCAGTGCTCAGGGTGCTGGGTGCTCAGTGCTCAGTGCTCAGGGTGCTGGTTGCTCAGTACTCAGGGTGCTGGGTGCTCAGTACTCAGGGTGCTAGGTGCTCAGTGCTCAGGGTGCTAGGTGCTCAGAACTCAGGGTGCTGGGTGATCAGTGCTCGGGGTGCTGGGTGCTCAGTGCTCAGGGTGCTGGGTGCTCAGTGCTCAGGGTGCTGGGTGCTCAGTACTCAGGGTGCTGGGTGCTCAGTGCTCAGGGTGCTCGGTGCTCAGTACTCAAGGTGCTGGGTGCTCAGTGCTCAGTGTGCTGGGTGCTCAGTGCTCAGGGTGCTCAGTGCTCAGGGTGCTGGGTGTTCAGTACTCAGGGTGCTGGGTGCTCAGTACTCAGGGTGCTGGGTGCTCAGTACTCAGGGTGCTGGGTGCTCAGTGCTCAGGGTGCTCGGTGCTCAGTACTCAGGGTGCTGGGTGCTCAGTACTCAGGGTGCTGGGTGCTCAGTGCTCAGGGTTCTGGGTGCTCAGTGCTCGGGTTGATCGGTGCTCAGTACTCAGGGTGCTGGGTGCTCAGTGCTCGGGGTGCTCGGAGCTCAGTACTCAGGGTGCTGGGTGCTCAGTGCTCGGGGTGATCGGTGCTCAGTACTCAGGGTGGTGGGTGCTCAGCGCTCGGGGTGCTCGGTGCTCAGTACGTTGGGTGCTCACTACTCAGGGTGCTGGCTGCTCAGTGCTCAGGGTGCTGGGTGCTCAGTGCTCAGGGTGCTGGGTGCTCAGTGCTCAGGGTGCTGGGTGCTCAGTACTCAGGGTGCTGGGTGCTCAGTGCTCGGGGTGCTGGGTGCTCAGTGCTCAGGGTGCTGGGTGCTCAGTACTCAGCGTGCTGGGTGCTCAGTACTCGGGGTGCTGGGTGCTCAGTACTCGGGGTGCTGGGTGCTCAGTACTCATGGTGCTGGGTGCTCTGTACTCGGGAGCTGGGTGCTCAGTGCTCAGGGTGCTGGGTGCTTAGTGCTCGGTGTGCTGGGTGCTCAGTGCTCAGTAATCAGGGTGCTGGGTGCTCAGTGCTCAGTACTCAGGGTGCTGGGTGCTCAGTGCTCAGGGTGCTGTGTGCTCAGTTCTCAGGGTGCTGGGTGCTCAGTGCTCAGGGTGCTGGGTGCTCAGTGCTCAGGGTGCTCGGTGCTTAGTACTCAGGGTGCTCGTTGCTCGGGATGCTGGGTGCTCAGTGCTCAGGTTGCTGGGTGCTCAGTGCTCGGGGTGCTGGGTGCTCAGTACTCGGGGTGCTCGGTGCTCAGTTCTCAGGGTGCTGGGTGCTCAGTGCTCGGGGTGCTGGGTGCTCAGTACTCAGGGTGCTGGGTGCTCGGTGCTCAGTACGCTGGGTGCCCCGTACTCAGGGTGCTGGCTGCTCAGTACACAGGGTGCTCGGTGCTCAGTTCTCAGGGTGCTGGGTGCTCAGTGATCGGGGTGCTGGGTGCTCATTACTCAGGGTGCTGGGTGCTCAGTACTCGGTGTGCTCAGTGCTTGTGGTGCTGGGTGCTCAGTACTCAGGGTGCTCAGTGCTTGGGGTGTTGGGTGCTCAGTACTCAGGGTGCTGGGTGCTCAATGCTCAGGGTGCTGGGTGCTCAGTACTCAGGGTGCTGGGTGCTCAGTACTCAGGGTGCTGGGTGCTCAGTGCGCGGGGTGCGGGGTGCTTAGTGCTCGGGGTGCTGGGTGCTCAGTGCTCGGGTTGCTGGGTGCTCAGTGCTCGGGGTTCTGGGTCATCAGTGCTCGGGGCGACGGGTGCTCAGTGCTCGGGGTGCTGGGTGCTCAGTACTCAGGGTGCTCAGTACTCAGGCTGCTGGGTGCTCAGTGCTCAGCGTGCTGGGTGCTCAGTGCTCGGGGTGCTGGGTGCTCAGTGCTCGGGGTGCTGGGTGCTCAGTGCTCGGGGTGCTGGGTGCTCAGTACTCAGGGTGCTGGGTGCTCAGTGCTCGGGGTGCTGGGTGCTCAGTACTCAGGGTGCTGGGTGCTCGGTGCTCAGTACGCTGGGTGCTCAGTACTCAGGGTGCTGGCTGCTCAGTACACAGGGTGCTCGGTGCTCAGTACTCAGGGTGCTGGGTGCTCAGTGCTCGGGGTGCTGGGTGCTCAGTGCTCGTGGTGCTCATTGCTCAGGGTGATGGGTGCTCAGTACTCAGGGTGCTGGGTGCTCAGTACACACGGTGCTCAGTGCTCAGTACTCAGGGTGCTCAGTGCTCAGTACTCAGAGTGCTCAGTGCTCAGCGTGCTGGGTGCTCAGTGCTCGGGGTGCTGGGTGCTCAGTGCTCAGGGTGCTGGGTGCTCAGTACTCAGTGTGCTCAGTACTCAGGCTGCTGGGTGCTCAGTGCTCAGGGTGCTGGGTGCTCAGTGCTAAGGGTGCTGGGTGCTCAGTACTCAGGGTGTTGGGTGCTCGGTGCTCAGTACACAGGGTGCTGAGTGCTCAGTGCTCGGGGTGTTGGGTGCTCAGTGCTCAGGGTGCTGGGTGCTCAGTACACAGGGTGCTGAGTGCTCAGTGCTCGGGGTGTTGGGTGCTCAGTGCTCAGGGTGCTGGGTGCTCAGTACTCAGGGTGCTCAGTACTCAGGCTACTGGGTGCTCAGTGCTCGGGGTGCTGGGTGCTCAGTGCTCGGGGTGCTGGGTGCTCAGTGCTAGGGGTGCTGGGTGCTCAGTACTCGGGTTGCTCGGTGCTCAGTACTCAGGGTGCTGGGTGCTCAGTGCTCAGGGTGCTGGGTGCTCAGTACTCAGGGTGCTGGGTGCTCGGTGCTCAGTAAGCTGGGTGCTCAGTACTCAGGGTGCTGGCTGCTCAGTACTCAGGGTGCTCGGTGCTCAGTACTCAGGGTGCTGGGTGCTCAGTGCTCGGGGTGCTGGGTGCTCATTACTCAGGGTGCTGGGTGCTCAGTACTCAAGGTGCTCAGTGCTTGGGGTGCTGGGTGCTCAGTACTCAGGGTGCTCAGTGCTTGGGGTATTGGGTGCTCAGTACTCAGGGTGCTGTGTGCTCAGTGCTCAGGGTGCTGGCTGCTCAGTACTCAGGGTGCTGGGTGCTCAGTACTCAGGGTGCTGGGTGCTCAGTGCTCTGGGTGCTGGGTCCTCAGTGCTCGGGGTGCTGGGTGCTCAGTGCTCGGGGTGCTGGGTGCTCAGTGCTCAGGTTGCTGGGTGCTCAGTGCTCAGGGTGCTGGGTGCTCAGTGCTCGGGGTGCTGGGTGCTCAGTGCTCGGGGTGCTGGGTGCTCAGTGCTCGTGGTGCTCGGTGCTCAGTGCTCGGGGTGCTGTGTGCTCAGTACTCGGGGTGCTCAGTGCTCAGTACTCAGGGTGCTGGGTGCTCAGTGCTCAGGGTGCTGGGTGCTCAGTGCTCGGGGTGCTGGCTGCTCGGTGCTCAGGTTGCTGGGTGCTCAGTACTCGGGGTGCTGGGTGCTCAGTACTCGGGGTGCTGGGTGCTCAGTACTCAGGGTGCTGGGTGCTCGGTGCTCAGGGTGCTGGGTCCTCAGTGCTCAGGGTGCTGGGTGCTCAGTGCTCAGGGTGCTCGGTGCTTAGTACTCAGGGTGCTCGTTGCTCAGGGTGCTGGGTGCTCAGTGCTCGGGCTGCTGGGTGCTCAGTGCTCGGGTTGCTGGGTGCTCAGTACTCGGGGTGCTCGGTGCTCAGTACTCAGGGTGCTGGGTTCTCAGTGCTCGGGGTGCTGGGTGCTCAGTGCTCGGGTTGCTGGGTGCTCAGTACTCGGGGTGCTGGGTGCTCAGTACTCGGGGTGCTGGGTGCTCAGTACTCAGGGTACTGGGTGCTCGGGGCTCAGGGTGCTGGGTCCTCAGTGCTCAGGGTGCTGGGTGCTCAGTGCTCAGGGTGCTCGGTGCTTAGTACTCAGGGTGCTCGTTGCTCAGGGTGCTGGGTGCTCAGTGCTCGGGCTGCTGGGTGCTCAGTGCTCTGGTTGCTGGGTGCTCAGTACTCGGGGTGCTCGGTGCTCAGTACTCAGGGTGCTGGGTGCTCAGTGCTCGGGGTGCTGGGTGCTCAGTACTCAGGGTGCTGGGTGCTCGGTGCTCAGTAAGCTGGGTGCTCAGAACTCAGTGTGCTGGCTGCTCAGTACACAGGGTTCTCGGTGCTCAGTACTCAGGGTGCTGGGTGCTCAGTGCTCGGGGTGCTGTGTGCTCATTACTCAGGGTGCTGGGTGCTCAGTACTCAGTGTGCTCAGTGCTTGGGGTGCTGGGTGCTCAGTACTCAGGGTGCTCAGTGCTTGGGGTTTTGGGTGCTCAGTACTCAGGGTGCTGGGTGCTCAATGCTCAGGGTGCTGGGTGCTCAGTACTCAGGGTGCTGGGTGCTAAGTACTCAGGGTGCTGGGTGCTCAGTGCTCGGGGTGCTGGGTGCTTAGGGCTCGGGTTGCTGGGTGCTCAGTGCTCGGGGTGCTGGGTGCTCAGTGCTCGGGGTGCTGGGTGCTCAGTGCTCGGGGCGCTGGGTGCTCAGTGCTCGGGGTGCTCGGAGCTCAGTACTCAGGGTGCTGGGTGCTCAGTGCTCGGGGTGCTCGGTGCTCAGTACTCAGGGTGCTGGGTGCTCAGTGCTCAGGGTGCTCGGTGCTCAGTACGTTGGGTGCTCACTACTCAGGGTGCTGGGTGCTCAGTGCTCAGGGTGCTGGGTGCTCAGTGCTCCGGGTGCTAGGTGCTTAGTGCTCGGGGTGCTGGGTGCTCAGTGCTCGGGGTGCTGGGTGCTCAGTGCTCGGGGTGCTCGGTGCTCAGTGCTCGGGGTGCTGGGTGCTCAGTACTCGGGGTGCTCAGTGCTCAGTACCCGGGGTGCTGGGTGCTCAGTGCTCAGGGTGCTGGGTGCTCAGTGCTCGGGGTGCTGGCTGCTCGGTGCTCAGGTTGCTGGGTGCTCAGTACTCGGGGTGCTGGGTGCTCAGTACTCGGGGTGCTGGGTGCTCATTGCTCGGGGTGCTCGGTGCTCAGTACTCAGGGTGCTGGGTGCTCAGTGCTCGGGGTGCTCAGTACTCAGGGTGCTGTGTGTTCAGTGCTAAGGGTGCTGGGTGCTCAGTGCTCAGGGTGCTGTGTGCTCAGTGCTCGGGGTGCTGGGTGCTCAGTACTCGGGGTGCTGGGTGCTCTGTACTCAGGGAGCTGGGTGCTTGGTGCTCAGGGTGCTGGGTCCTCAGTGCTCAGGGTGCTGGGTGCTCAGTGCTCAGGGTGCTCGGTGCTTAGTACTCAGGGTGCTCGTTGCTCGGGATGCTGGGTGCTCAGTGCTCAGGTTGCTGGGTGCTCAGTGCTCGGGGTGCTGGGTGCTCAGTACTCGGGGTGCTCGGTGCTCAGTTCTCAGGGTGCTGGTTGCTCAGTGCTCGGGGTGCTGGGTGCTCAGTGCTCGGGGTGCTCGGTGCTCAGTGCTCGGGGTGCTGGGTGCTCAGTGCTCCGGGTGCTAGGTGCTTAGTGCTCGGGGTGCTGGGTGCTCAGTGCTCGGGGTGCTGGGTGCTCAGTGCTCGGGGTGCTCGGTGCTCAGTGCTCAGGGTGCTGGGTGCTCAGTGCTCCGGGTGCTAGGTGCTTAGTGCTCGGGGTGCTGGGTGCTCAGTGCTCGGGGTGCTGGGTGCTCAGTACTCAGGGTGCTGGGTGCTCGGTGCTCAGTACGCTGGGTGCTCAGTACTCAGGGTGCTGGCTGCTCAGTACACAGGGTGCTCGGTGCTCAGTACTCAGGGTGCTGGGTGCTCAGTGCTCGGGGTGCTGGGTGCTCAGTGCTCGGGGTGCTCATTGCTCAGGGTGATGGGTGCTCAGTACTCAGGTTGCTGGGTGCTCAGTACACACGGTGCTCAGTGCTCAGTACTCAGGGTGCTCAGTGCTCAGTACTCAGAGTGCTCAGTGCTCAGCGTGCTGGGTGCTCAGTGCTCGGGGTGCTGGGTGCTCAGTGCTCAGGGTGCTGGGTGCTCAGTACTCAGGGTGCTCAGTACTCAGGCTGCTGGGTGCTCAGTGCTCAGGGTGCTGGGTGCTCAGTGCTAAGGGTGCTGGGTGCTCAGTACTCAGGGTGTTGGGTGCTCGGTGCTCAGTACACAGGGTGCTGAGTGCTCAGTACTCGGGGTGTTGGGTGCTCAGTGCTCAGGGTGCTGGGTGCTCAGTACACAGGGTGCTGAGTGCTCAGTGCTCGGGGTGTTGGGTGCTCAGTGCTCGGGCTGCTGGGTGCTCAGTGCTCAGGGTGCTGGGTGCTCAGTACTCAGGGTGCTCAGTACTCAGTCTACTGGGTGCTCAGTGCTCGGGGTGCTGGGTGCTCAGTGCTCGGGGTGCTGGGTGCTCAGTGCTAGGGGTGCTGGGTGCTCAGTACTCGGGTTGCTCGGTGCTCAGTACTCAGGGTGCTGGGTGCTCAGTGCTCAGGGTGCTGGGTGCTCAGTACTCAGGGTGCTGGGTGCTCGGTGCTCAGTAAGCTGGGTGCTCAGTACTCAGGGTGCTGGCTGCTCAGTACTCAGGGTGCTCGGTGCTCAGTACTCAGGGTGCTGGGTGCTCAGTGCTTGGGGTGCTGGGTGCTCATTACTCAGGGTGCTGGGTGCTCAGTACTCAAGGTGCTCAGTGCTTGGGGTGCTGGGTGCTCAGTACTCAGGGTGCTCAGTGCTTGGGGTATTGGGTGCTCAGTACTCAGGGTGCTGTGTGCTCAGTGCTCAGGGTGCTGGGTGCTCAGTACTCAGGGTGCTGGGTGCTCAGTACTCAGGGTGCTGGGTGCTCAGTGCTCTGGGTGCTGGGTCCTCAGTGCTCGGGGTGCTGGGTGCTCAGTGCTCGGGGTGCTGGGTGCTCAGTGCTCAGGGTGCTGGGTGCTCAGTGCTCAGGGTGCTGGGTGCTCAGTGCTCGGGGTGCTGGGTGCTCAGTGCTCGGGGTGCTGGGTGCTCAGTGCTCGGGGTGCTCGGTGCTCAGTGCTCGGGGTGCTGGGTGCTCAGTACTCGGGGTGCTCAGTGCTCAGTACTCAGGGTGATGGGTGCTCAGTGCTCAGGGTGCTGGGTGCTCAGTGCTCGGGGTGCTGGCTGCTCAGTGCTCAGGTTGCTGGGTGCTCAGTACTCGGGGTGCTGGGTGCTCAGTACTCGGGGTGCTGGGTGCTCAGTACTCAGGGTGCTGGGTGCTCGGTGCTCAGGGTGCTGGGTCCTCAGTGCTCAGGGTGCTGGGTGCTCAGTGCTCAGGGTGCTCGGTGCTTAGTACTCAGGGTGCTCGTTGCTCAGGGTGCTGGGTGCTCAGTGCTCGGGCTGCTGGGTGCTCAGTGCTCGGGTTGCTGGGTGCTCAGTACTCGGGGTGCTCGGTGCTCAGTACTAAGGGTGCAGGGTTCTCAGTGCTCGGGGTGCTGGGTGCTCAGTACTCAGGGTGCTGGGTGCTCGGTGCTCAGTACGCTGGGTGCTCAGTACTCAGTGTGCTGGCTGCTCAGTACACAGGGTGCTCGGTGCTCAGTACTCAGGGTGCTGGGTGCTCAGTGCTCGGGGTGCTGTGTGCTCATTACTCAGGGTGCTGGGTGCTCAGTACTCAGTGTGCTCAGTGCTTGGGTTGCTGGTTTCTCAGTACTCAGGGTGCTCAGTGCTTGGGGTGTTGGGTGCTCAGTACTCAGGGTGCTGGGTGCTCAATGCTCAGGGTGCTGGGTGCTCAGTACTCAGGGTGCTGGGTGCTAAGTACTCAGGGTGCTGGGTGCTCAGTGCTCGGGGTGCTCGGTGCTTAGTGCTCGGGGTGCTGGGTGCTCAGTGCTCGGGGTGCTGGGTGCTCAGTACTCGGGGTGCTGGGTGCTCAGTACTCAGGGTACTGGGTGCTCGGTGCTCAGGGTGCTGGGTCCTCAGTGCTCAGGGTGCTGGGTGCTCAGTGCTCAGGGTGCTCGGTGCTTAGTACTCAGGGTGCTCGTTGCTCAGGGTGCTGGGTGCTCAGTGCTCGGGCTGCTGGGTGCTCAGTGCTCGGGTTGCTGGGTGCTCAGTACTCGGGGTGCTCGGTGCTCAGTACTCAGGGTGCTGGGTGCTCAGTGCTCGGGGTGCTGGGTGCTCAGTACTCAGGGTGCTGGGTGCTCGGTGCTCAGTAAGCTGGGTGCTCAGAACTCAGTGTGCTGGCTGCTCAGTACACAGGGTGCTCGGTGCTCAGTACTCAGGGTGCTGGGTGCTCAGTGCTCGGGGTGCTGTGTGCTCATTACTCAGGGTGCTGGGTGCTCAGTACTCAGTGTGCTCAGTGCTTGGGGTGCTGGGTGCTCAGTACTCAGGGTGCTCAGTGCTTGGGGTTTTGGGTGCTCAGTACTCAGGGTGCTGGGTGCTCAATGCTCAGGGTGCTGGGTGCTCAGTACTCAGGGTGCTGGGTGCTAAGCACTCAGGGTGCTGGGTGCTCAGTGCTCGGGGTGCTGGGTGCTTAGGGCTCGGGTTGCTGGGTGCTCAGTGCTCGGGGTGCTGGGTGCTCAGTGCTCGGGGTGCTGGGTGCTCAGTGCTCGGGGTGCTGGGTGCTCAGTGCTCGGGGTGCTGGGTGCTCAGTGCTCGGGGCGCTGGGTGCTCAGTGCTCGGGGCGCTGGGTGCTCAGTGCTCGGGGTGCTGGGAGCTCAGTACTCAGGGTGCTGGGTGCTCAGTGCTCGGGGTGCTCGGTGCTCAGTACTCAGGGTGCTGGGTGCTCAGTGCTCAGGGTGCTCGGTGCTCAGTACGTTGGGTGCTCACTACTCAGGGTGCTGGGTGCTCAGTGCTCAGGGTGATGGGTGCTCAGTGCTCCGGGTGCTAGGTGCTTAGTGCTCGGGGTGCTGGGTGCTCAGTGCTCGGGGTGCTGGGTGTTCAGTGCTCGGGGTGCTCGGTGCTCAGTGCTCGGGGTGCTGGGTGCTCAGTACTCGGGGTGCTCAGTGCTCAGTACCCGGGGTGCTGGGTGCTCAGTGCTCAGGGTGCTGGGTGCTCAGTGCTCGGGGTGCTGGCTGCTCGGTGCTCAGGTTGCTGGGTGCTCAGTACTCGGGGTGCTGGGTGCTCAGTACTCGGGGTGCTGGGTGCTCATTGCTCGGGGTGCTCGGTGCTCAGTACTCAGGGAGCTGGGTGCTCAGTGCTCGGGGTGCTCAGTACTCAGGGTGCTGTGTGTTCAGTGCTAAGGGTGCTGGGTGCTCAGTGCTCAGGGTGCTGTGTGCTCAGTGCTCGGGGTGCTGGGTGCTCAGTACTCGGGGTGCTGGGTGCTCTGTACTCAGGGAGCTGGGTGCTCGGTGCTCAGGGTGCTGGGTCCTCAGTGCTCAGTGTGCTGGGTGCTCAGTGCTCAGGGTGCTGGGTGCTCAGTGCTCGGGGTGCTGGGTGCTCAGTACTCAGGGTGCTCATTGCTCAGGGTGATGGGTGCTCAGTACTCAGGGTGCTGGGTGCTCAGTACACAGGGTGCTCAGTGCTCAGTACTCAGGGTGCTCAGTGCTCAGTACTCAGGGTGCTCAGTGCTCAGCGTGCAGGGTGCTCAGTGCTCGGGGTGCTGGGTGCTCAGTGCTCAGGGTGCTGGGTGCTCAGTACTCAGGGTGCTCAGTACTCAGGCTGCTGGGTGCTCAGTGCTCAGGGTGCTGGGTGCTCAGTGCTAAGGGTGCTGGGTGTTCAGTACTCAGGGTGTTGGGTGCTCGGTGCTCAGTACACAGGGTGCTGAGTGCTCAGTGCTCGGGGTGTTGGGTGCTCAGTGCTCGGGGTGCTGGGTGCTCAGTGCTCAGGGTGCTGGGTGCTCAGTGCTCGGGGTGCTGGGTGCTCAGTGCTAGGGGTGCTGGGTGCTCAGTACTCGGGTTGCTCGGTGCTCAGTACTCAGGGTGCTGGGTGCTCAGTGCTCAGGTTGCTGGGTGCTCAGTACTCAGGGTGCTGCGTGCTCGGTGCTCAGTAAGCTGGGTGCTCAGTACTCAGGGTGCTGGCTGCTCATTACTCATGGTGCTGGGTGCTCAGTACTCAAGGTGCTCAGTGCTTGGGGTGCTGGGTGCTCAGTACTCAGGGTGCTCAGTGCTTGGGGTTTTGGGTGCTCAGTACTCAGGGTGCTGTGTGCTCAGTGCTCAGGGTGCTGGGTGCTCAGTACTCAGGGTGCTGGGTGCTCAGTACTCAGGGTGCTGGGTGCTCAGTGCTCTGGGTGCTGGGTGCTCAGTGCTCGGGGTGATCGGTGCTCAGTACTTAGGGTGCTGGGTGCTCAGTGCTCGGGGTGCTTGGTGCTCAGTACGTTGGGTGCTCACTACTCGGGGTGGTGGGTGCTCAGTGCTCGGTGTGATCGGTGCTCAGTACTTAGGGTGCTGGGTGCTCAGTGCTCGGGGTGCTCGGTGCTCAGTACGTTGGGTGCTCACTACTCAGGGTGCTGGGTGCTCAGTTCTCAGGGTGCTGGGTGCTCAGTACTCAGGGTGCTGGGTGCTCAGTACTCAGGGTGCTCAGTGCTTGGGGTGTTGGGTGCTCAGTACTCAGGGTGCTGGGTGCTCAGTGCTCAGGGTGCTGGGTGCTCAGTACTCAGGGTGCTGGGTGCTCAGTACTCAGGGTGCTGGGTGTTCAGTACTCAGGGTGCTGGGTGCTCAGTACTCGGGGTGCTGGGTGTTCAGTACTCAGGGTGCTGGGTGCTCAGTGCTCAGGGTGCTGGGAGCTCAGTAGTCAGGGTGCTTGGTGCTCAGTACTCAGGGTGCTGGGTGCTCAGTTCTCGGGGTGCTCGGTGCTCAGTACTCAGTGCTCAGGGTGCTCAGTGCTCAGTGCTCAGGGTGCTGGGTGTTCAGTACTCAGGGTGCTGGGTGCTCAGTACTCAGGGTGCTGGGTGCTCAGTGCTCAGGGTGCTGGGTGCTCAGTACTCGGGGTGCTCGGTGCTCAGTGCTCAGGGTGCTGGGTGCTCAGTACTCAGGGTGCTGGGTGCTCAGTGCTCAGGGTGCTCGGTGCTCAGTACTCGGGGTGCTGGGTGCTCATTCTCGGGGTGCGGGGTGCTCAGTGCTCGGGGTGCTGGGTGCTCAGTACTCAGGGTGCTGGGTGCTCAGTGCTCAGGGTGCTGGGTGCTCAGTACTCAGGGTGCTGGGTGCTCAGTGCTCAGGGTGCTGGGTGCTCAGTACTCAGGGTGCTGGGTGCTCAGTGCTCAGCGTGCTGGGTGCTCAGTACTCAGGGTGCTGGGAGCTCAGTGCTCAGGGTGATCGGTGCTCAGTACTCAGGGTGCTCATTACTCAGGGTGCTGGGTGCTCAGTGCTCAGGGTGCTGGGTGCGCAGTACTCAGGGTGCTGGGTGCTCAGTGCTCGGGGTTCTGGGTGCTCAGTGCTCAGGGTGATCGGTGCTCAGTACTCAGGGTGCTGGGTGCTCAGTGCTCAGGGTGCTCGGTGCTCAGTGCTCAGGGTGCTGGGTGCTCAGTACTCAGGGTGCTGGGTGTTCAGTACTCAGGGTGCTGGGTGCTCAGTACTCGGGGTGCTGGGTGTTCAGTATTCAGGGTGCTGGGTGCTCAGTGCTCAGGGTGCTGGGTGCTCAGTACTCGGGTGCTGGGTGCTCAGTGCTCAGGGTGCTGGGTGCTCAGTGCTCGGGGTGCTGGGTGCTCAGTGCTCAGTACTCAGGGTGCTGGGTGCTCAGTGCTCGGGGTGCAGGGTGCTCAGTGCTCAGGGTGCTGGGTGCTCAGTGCTCGGGGTGCTGGGTGCTCAGTGCTCAGTACTCAGGGTGCTGGGTGCTCAGTTCTCGGGGTGCTGGGTGCTCAGTGCTCAGTACTCAGGGTGCTGGGTGCTCAGTGCTCAGGGTGCTGGGTGCTCAGTGCTCGGGGTGCTGGGTGCTCAGTACTCAGGGTGCTGGGTGCTCAGTACTCCGGGTGCTGTGTGCTCAGTTCTCGGGGTGCTCGGTGCTCAGTACTCAGTGCTCAGGGTGCTCAGTGCTCAGTGCTCAGGGTGCTGGGTGCTCAGTACTCAGGGTGCTGGGTGCTCAGTGCTCAGCGTGCTGGGTGCTCAGTACTCAGCGTGCTGGGAGCTCAGTGCTCAGGGTGATGGGTGCTCAGTACTCAGGGTGCTCATTACTCAGGGTGCTGGGTGCTCAGTGCTCGGGGTGCTGGGTGCTCAGTACTCAGGGTGCTGGGTGCTCAGTGCTCGGGGTTCTGGGTGCTCAGTGCTCAGGGTGATCGGTGCTCAGTACTCAGGCTGCTGGGTGCTCAGTGCTCAGGGTGCTCGGTGCTCAGTGCTCAGGGTGCTGGGTGCTCAGTACTCGGGGTGCTGGGTGTTCAGTACTCAGGGTGCTGGGTGCTCAGTACTCGGGGTGCTGGGTGTTCAGTACTCAGGGTGATGGGTACTCAGTGCTCAGGGTGCTCAGTACTCGGGTGCTGGGTGCTCAGTGCTCAGGGTGCTGGGTGCTCAGTGCTCGGGGTGCTGGGTGCTCAGTGCTCAGTACTCAGGGTGCTGGGTGCTCATTGCTCGGGGTGCAGGGTGCTCAGTGCTCAGGGTGCTGGGTGCTCAGTGCTCGGGGTGCTGGGTGCTCAGTGCTCAGTACTCAGGGTGCTGGGTGATCAGTGCTCGGGGTGCTGGGTGCTCAGTGCTCAGTACTCAGGGTGCTGGGTGCTCAGTGCTCAGGGTGCTGGGTGCTCAGTGCTCGGGGTGCTGGGTGCTCAGTAGTCAGGGTGCTGGGTGCTCAGTACTCCGGGTGCTGGGTGCTCAGTTCTCGGGGTGCTCGGTGCTCAGTACTCAGTGCTCAGGGTGCTCAGTGCTCAGTGCTCAGGGTGCTGGGTGTTCAGTACTCAGGGTGCTGGGTGCTCAGTCCTCAGGGTGCTGGGTGCTCAGTGCTCAGGGTGCTGGGTGCTCAGTACTCGGGGTGCTCGGTGCTCAGTGCTCAGAGTGCTGGGTGCTCAGTACTCAGGGTGCTGGGTGCTCAGTGCTCGGGGTGCTGGGTGCTCAGTACTCGGGGTGCTGGGTGCTCATTCTCGGGGTGATCGGTGCTCAGTACTTAGGGTGCTGGGTGCTCAGTGCTCGGGGTGCTCGGTGCTCAGTACGTTGGGTGCTCACTACTCAGGGTGCTGGGTGCTCAGTGCTCGGGGTGATCGGTGCTCAGTACTTAGGGTGCTGGGTGCTCAGTGCTCTGGGTGCTCGGTGCTCAGTACGTTGTGTGCTCACTACTCAGGGTGCTGGGTGCTCAGTTCTCAGGGTGCTGGGTGCTCAGTACTCAGGGTGCTGGGTGCTCAGTACTCAGGGTGCTCAGTGCTTGGGGTGTTGGGTGCTCAGTACTCAGGGTGCTGGGTGCTCAGTGCTCAGGGTGCTGGGTGCTCAGTACTCAGGGTGCTGGGTGCTCAGTACTCAGGGTGCTGGGCGTTCAGTACTCAGGGTGCTGGGTGCTCAGTACTCGGGGTGCTGGGTGTTCAGTACTCAGGGTGCTGGGTGCTCAGTGCTCAGGGTGCTGGGTGCTCAGTAGTCAGGGTGCTTGGTGCTCAGTACTCAGGGTGCTGGGTGCTCAGTTCTCGGGGTGCTCGGTGCTCAGTACTCAGTGCTCAGGGTGCTCAGTGCTCAGTGCTCAGGGTGCTGGGTGTTCAGTACTCAGGGTGCTGGGTGCTCAGTACTCAGGCTGCTGGGTGCTCAGTGCTCAGGGTGCTGGGTGCTCAGTACTCGGGGTGCTCGGTGCTCAGTGCTCAGGGTGCTGGGTGCTCAGTACTCAGGGTGCTGGGTGCTCAGTGCTCAGGGTGCTCGGTGCTCAGTACTCGGGGTGCTGGGTGCTCATTCTCGGGGTGCTGTGTGCTCAGTGCTCGGGGTGCTGGGTGCTCAGTACTCAGGGTGCTGGGTGCTCAGTGCTCAGGGTGCTGTGTGCTCAGTACTCAGGGTGCTGGGTGCTCAGTGCTCAGGGTGCTGGGTGCTCAGTACTCAGGGTGCTGGGTGCTCAGTGCTCAGCGTGCTGGGTGCTCAGTACTCAGGGTGCTGGGAGCTCAGTGCTCAGGGTGATCGGTGCTCAGTACTCAGGGTGCTCATTACTCAGGGTGCTGGGTGCTCAGTGCTCGGGGTGCTGGGTGCTCAGTACTCAGGGTGCTGGGTGCTCAGTGCTCGGGGTTCTGGGTGCTCAGTGCTCAGGGTGATCGGTGCTCAGTACTCAGGGTGCTGGGTGCTCAGTGCTCAGGGTGCTCGGTGCTCAGTGCTCAGGGTGCTGGGTGCTCAGTACTCAGGGTGCTGGGTGTTCAGTACTCAGGGTGCTGGGTGCTCAGTACTCGGGGTGCTGGGTGCTCAGTACTCGGGGTGCTCGGTGCTCAGTTCTCAGGGTGCTGGGTGCTCAGTGCTCGGGGTGCTGGGTGCTCAGTACTCAGGGTGCTGGGTGCTCGGTGCTCAGTACGCTGGGTGCCCAGTACTCAGGGTGCTGGCTGCTCAGTACACAGGGTGCTCGGTGCTCAGTACTCAGGGTGCTGGGTGCTCAGTGATCGGGGTGCTGGGTGCTCATTACTCAGGGTGCTGGGTGCTCAGTACTCAGTGTGCTCAGTGCTTGTGGTGCTGGGTGCTCAGTACTCAGGGTGCTCAGTGCTTGGGGTGTTGGGTGCTCAGTACTCAGGGTGCTGGGTGCTCAATGCTCAGGGTGCTGGGTGCTCAGTACTCAGGGTGCTGGGTGCTCAGTACTCAGGGTGCTGGGTGCGCAGTGCTCGGGGTGCGGGGTGCTTAGTGCTCGGGGTGCTGGGTGCTCAGTGCTCGGGGTGCTGGGTGCTCAGTGCTCGGGGTTCTGTGTCATCAGTGCTCGGGGCGCCGGGTGCTCAGTGCTCGGGGCGCTGGGTGCTCAGTGCTCGGGGTGCTCGGAGCTCAGTACTCAGAGTGCTGGGTGCTCAGTGCTCGGGGTGCTCGGTGCTCAGTACTCAGGGTGCTGGGTGCTCAGTACTCGGGGTGCTGGGTGCTCAGTGCTCAGTACTCAGGGTGCTGGGTGCTCAGTGCTCAGGGTGCTGGGTGCTCAGTGATCAGGGTGCTGGGTGCTCAGTGCTCAGGGTGCTGGGTGCTCAGTGCTCAGGGTGCTAGGTGCTTAGTACTCAGGGTGCTCGGTCCTCAGTGCTCAGGGTGCTGGGTGCTCAGTACTCAGGGTGCTGGGTGCTCAGTGCTCAGGGTGCTCAGTGCTCAGTACTCAGGGTGCTCGGTGCTCAGTGCTCAGGGTGCTCAGTGCTCAGTACTCAGGGTGCTCAGTGCTCAGTGCTCTGGGTGCTGGGTGCTCAGTGCTCGGGGTGCTGGGTGCTCAGTGCTCAGGGTGCTGGGTGCTCAGTACTCAGGGTGCTCAGTGCTCAGGGTGCTGCGTGCTCAGTGCTCGGGGTGCTGGGTACTCAGTGCTCAGTACACAGGGTGCTGAGTGCTCAGTGCTCGGGGTGCTGGGTGCTCAGTGCTCGATGTGCTGGATGCTCAGTACTCAGGGTGCTGGGTGCTCAGTGCTCAGGGTGCTGGGTGCTCAGTACTCAGGGTGCTGGGTCCTCAGTGCTCAGCGCGCTGGGTGCTCAGTGCTCGGGGTGCTCAGTACTCAGGGTGCTGTGTGTTCAGTGCTCAGGGTACTGGGTGCTCAGTACTCAGGGTGCTCGGTGCTTAGTACTCAGGGTGCTGGGTGCTCAGTAATCCGGGTGCTGGGTGCTCAGTGCTCGGGGTGCTCGGTGCTCAGTGCTCAGGTTGCTGGGTGCTCAGTACTCAGGGTGCTCATTGCTCAGGGTGCTGGGTGCTCAGTACTCAGGGTGCTGGGTGCTCAGTACACAGGGTGCTCAGTGCTCAGTACTCAGGGTGCTCAGTGCTCAGTACTCAGGGTGCTCAGTTCTCAGCGTGCTGGGTGCTCAGTGCTCGGGGTGCTGGGTGCTCAGTGCTGGGGGTGCTGGGTGCTCAGTACTCAGGGTGCTCAGTACTCAGGCTGCTGGGTGCTCAGTGCTCAGGGTGCTTGGTGCTCAGTGCTCAGGGTGCTGGGTGCTCAGTGCTCGGGGTGCTGGGAGCTCAGTGCTCGGGGTGCTGGGTGCTCAGTGCTCGGGGTGCTGGGTGCTCAGTACTCAGGGTGCTGGGTGCTCAGTGCTCGGGGTGCTGGGTGCTCAGTACTCAGGGTGCTGGGTGCTCGGTGCTCAGTACGCTGGGTGCTCAGTACTCAGGGTGCTGGCTGCTCAGTACACAGGGTGCTCGGTGCTCAGTACTCAGGGTGCTGGGTGCTCAGTGCTCGGGGTGCTGGGTGCTCAGTACTCAGGGTGCTCATTGCTCAGGGTGATGGGTGCTCAGTACTCAGGGTGCTGGGTGCTCAGTACACAGGGTGCTCAGTGCTCAGTACTCAGGGTGCTCAGTGCTCAGTACTCAGGGTGCTCAGTGCTCAGCGTGCAGGGTGCTCAGTGCTCGGGGTGCTGGGTGCTCAGTGCTCAGGGTGCTGGGTGCTCAGTACTCAGGGTGCTCAGTACTCAGGCTGCTGGGTGCTCAGTGCTCAGGGTGCTGGGTGCTCAGTGCTAAGGGTGCTGGGTGTTCAGTACTCAGGGTGTTGGGTGCTCGGTGCTCAGTACACAGGGTGCTGAGTGCTCAGTGCTCGGGGTGTTGGGTGCTCAGTGCTCGGGGTGCTGGGTGCTCAGTGCTCAGGGTGCTGGGTGCTCAGTGCTCGGGGTGCTGGGTGCTCAGTGCTAGGGGTGCTGGGTGCTCAGTACTCGGGTTGCTCGGTGCTCAGTACTCAGGGTGCTGGGTGCTCAGTGCTCAGGGTGCTGGGTGCTCAGTACTCAGGGTGCTGGGTGCTCGGTGCTCAGTAAGCTGGGTGCTCAGTACTCAGGGTGCTGGCTGCTCATTACTCAGGGTGCTGGGTGCTCAGTACTCAAGGTGCTCAGTGCTTGGGGTGCTGGGTGCTCAGTACTCAGGGTGCTCAGTGCTTGGGGTTTTGGGTGCTCAGTACTCAGGGTGCTGTGTGCTCAGTGCTCAGGGTGCTGGGTGCTCAGTACTCAGGGTGCTGGGTGCTCAGTACTCAGGGTGCTGGGTGCTCAGTGCTCTGGGTGCTGGGTGCTCAGTGCTCGGGGTGATCGGTGCTCAGTACTTAGGGTGCTGGGTGCTCAGTGCTCGGGGTGCTTGGTGCTCAGTACGTTGGGTGCTCACTACTCGGGCTGGTGGGTGCTCAGTGCTCGGTGTGATCGGTGCTCAGTACTTAGGGTGCTGGGTGCTCAGTGCTCGGGGTGCTCGGTGCTCAGTACGTTGGGTGCTCACTACTCAGGGTGCTGGGTGCTCAGTTTTCAGGGTGCTGGGTGCTCAGTACTCAGGGTGCTGGGTGCTCAGTACTCAGGGTGCTCAGTGCTTGGGGTGTTGGGTGCTCAGTACTCAGGGTGCTGGGTGCTCAGTGCTCAGGGTGCTGGGTGCTCAGTACTCAGGGTGCTGGGTGCTCAGTACTCAGGGTGCTGGGTGTTCAGTACTCAGGGTGCTGGGTGCTCAGTACTCGGGGTGCTGGGTGTTCAGTACTCAGTGTGCTGGGTGCTCAGTGCTCAGGGTGCTGGGTGCTCAGTAGTCAGGGTGCTTGGTGCTCAGTACTCAGGGTGCTGGGTGCTCAGTTCTCGGGGTGCTCGGTGCTCAGTACTCAGTGCTCAGGGTGCTCAGTGCTCAGTGCTCAGGGTGCTGGGTGTTCAGTACTCAGGGTGCTGGGTGCTCAGTACTCAGGTTGCTGGGTGCTCAGTACTCGGGGTGCTCGGTGCTCAGTACTCAGGGTGCTGGGTGCTCAGTACTCGGGTGCTGGGTGCTCAGTGCTCAGGGTGCTGGGTGCTCAGTGCTCGGGGTGCTGGGTGCTCAGTGCTCAGTACTCAGGGTGCTGGGTGCTCAGTGCTCGGGGTTCTGGGTGCTCAGTGCTCAGTACTCAGGGTGCTGGGTGCTCAGTGCTCAGGGTGCTGTGTGCTCAGTGCTCAGGGTGCTGGGTGCTCAGTGCTCAGGGTGCTGGGTGCTCAGTGCTCGGGGTGCTGCGTGCTCAGTGCTCAGTACTCAGGGTCCTGGATGCTCAGTACTCAGGGTGCTGTGTGCTCAGTGCTCAGGGTGCTGGGTGCTCAGTGCTCAATGTGCTGGGTGCTCAGTGCTCAGGGTGCTGGGTGCTCAGTACTCAGGGTGCTGGGTGCTCAGTGCTCGGGGTGCTTGGTGCTCAGTGCTCAGGGTGCTGGGTGCTCAGTACTCAGGGTGTTGGGTGCTCAGTTCTCTGGGTGCTGTGTGCTCAGTACTCAGGTAGCTGGGTGCTCAGTACTCAGGGTGCTGGGTGCTCAGTACTCGGGTGCTGGGTGCTCAGTGCTCAGGGTGCTGGGTGCTCAGTGCTCGGGGTGCTGGGTGCTCAGTGCTCAGTACTCAGGGTGCTGGGTGCTCAGTACTCGGGGTGCTAGGTGCTCAGTGCTCAGTACTCAGGGTGCTGGGTGCTCAGTGCTCAGGGTGCTGGGTACTCAGTGCTCAGGGTACTGGGTGCTCAGTACTCAGGGTGCTGGGTGCTCAGTGCTCAGGGTGCTGGGTGCTCAGTGCTCGGGGTGCTGGGTGCTCAGTGCTCGGGGTGCTGGGTGCTCAGTGCTCAGGTGCTCGGTGCTCAGTACTCAGGGTGCTGGGTGCTCAGTGCTCGAGGTGCTCAGTACTCAGGGTGCTGTATGTTCAGTGTTCAGGGTGCTGGGTGCTCAGTACTCAGGGTGCTCGGTGCTTAGTACTCAGGGTGCTGGGTGCTCAGTGCTCAGGGTGCTGGGTGCTCAGTGCTCGGGGTGCTGGGTGCTCAGTGCTCAGTACTCAGGGTGCTGGGTGCTCAGTGCTCGGGTTTCTGGGTGCTCAGTGCTCAGTACTCAGGGTGCTGGGTGCTCAGTGCTCAGGGTGCTGTGTGCTCAGTGCTCAGGGTGCTGGGTGCTCAGTTCTCAGGGTGCTGGGTGCTCAGTGCTCGGGGTGCTGCGTGCTCAGTGCTCAGTACTCAGGGTCCTGGGTGCTCAGTACTCAGGGTGCTGTGTGCTCAGGGCTCAGGGTGCTGGGTGCTCAGTGCTCAATGTGCTGGGTGCTCAGTGCTCAGGGTGCTGGGTGCTCAGTACTCAGGGTGCTGGGTGCTCAGTGCTCGGGGTGCTGGGTGCTCAGTGCTCAGGGTGCTGGGTGCTCAGTACTCAGGGTGTTGGGTGCTCAGTACTCTGGGTGCTGTGTGCTCAGTACTCAGGTAGCTGGGTGCTCAGTACTCAGGGTGCTGGGTGCTCAGTACTCGGGTGCTGGGTGCTCAGTGCTCAGGGTGCTGGGTGCTCAGTGCTCGGGGTGCTGGGTGCTCAGTGCTCAGTACTCAGGGTGCTGGGTGCTCAGTACTCGGGGTGCTAGGTGCTCAGTGCTCAGTACTCAGGGTGCTGGGTGCTCAGTGCTCAGGGTGCTGGGTGTTCACTGCTCAGGGTGCTGGGTGCTCAGTGCTCAGGGTGCTGGGTACTCAGTGCTCAGGGTACTGGGTGCTCAGTACTCAGGGTGCTGGGTGCTCAGTGCTCAGGGTGCTGGGTGCTCAGTGCTCGGGGTGCTGGGTGCTCAGTGCTCGGGGTGCTGGGTGCTCAGTGCTCAGGTGCTCGGTGCTCAGTACTCAGGGTGCTGGGTGCTCAGTGCTCGAGGTGCTCAGTACTCAGGGTGCTGTATGTTCAGTGTTCAGGGTGCTGGGTGCTCAGTACTCAGGGTGCTCGGTGCTTAGTACTCAGGGTGCTGGGTGCTCAGTACTCCGGGTGCTGGGTGCTCAGTGCTCGGGGTGCTCGGTGCTCAGTACTCAGTGCTCAGGGTGCTCAGTGCTCAGTGCTCAGGGTGCTGGGTGTTCAGTACTCAGTGTGCTGGGTGCTCAGTACTCAGGGTGCTGGGTGCTCAGTGCTCAGGGTGCTGGGTGCTCAGTGCTCGGGGTGATCGGTGCTCAGTACTCAGGGTGCTGGGTGCTCAGTGCTCGGGGTGCTCGGAGCTCAGTACTCAGGGTGCTGGGTGCTCAGTGCTCGGGGTGATCGGTGCTCAGTACTCAGGGTGCTGGGTGCTCAGTGCTCGGGGTGCTCGGTGCTCAGTACGTTGGGTGCTCACTATTCAGGGTGCTGGGTGCTCAGTGCTCGGGGTGTTGGGTGCTCAGTGCTCAGGGTGCTGGGTGCTCAGTGCTCAGGGTGCTGGGTGCTCAGTACTCAGGGTGCTGGGTGCTCAGTGCTCGGGGTGCTGGGTGCTCAGTGCTCGGGGTGCTGGGTGCTCAGTACTCAGGGTGCTGGGTGCTCAGTACTCGGGGTGCTGGGTGCTCAGTACTCGGGTTGCTGGGTGCTCAGTACTCAGGGTGCTGGGTGCTCTGTACTCGGGAGCTGGGTGCTCAGTGCTCAGGGTGCTGGGTGCTCAGTGCTCAGTGTGCTGGGTGCTCAGTGCTCAGTACTCAGGGTGCTGGGTGCTCAGTGCTCAGTATTCAGGGTGCTGGGTGCTCAGTGCTCAGGGTGCTGTGTGCTCAGTGCTCAGGGTGCTGGGTGCTCAGTGCTCAGTGTGCTGGGTACTCAGTGCTCAGGGTGCTGGGTGCTCAGTACTCAGGGTGCTGGGTGCTCAGTACTCAGGGTGCTGGGTGCTCAGTGCTCGGGGTGGTTTGTGCTCAGTGCTCGGGGTGCTGGGTGCTCAGTGCTTGGGTTGCTGTGTGTTCAGTGCTCAGGGTGCTGGGTGCTCAGTACTCCGGGTGCTGGGTGCTCAGTGCTCGGGGTGCTCGGTGCTCAGTGCTCAAGGTGCTGGGTGCTCAGTACTCAGGGTGCTCATTGCTCAGGGTGCTGGGTGCTCAGTACTCAGGGTGCTGGGTGCTCAGTGCTCAGGGTGCTCGGTGCTCAGTACGTTGGGTGCTCAGTACTCAGGGTGCTGGGGGCTCAGTGCTCAGGGTGCTGGGTGCTCAGTGCTCAGGGTGCTGGGTGCTCAGTACTCAGGGTGCTTTGTGTTCGGTGCTCAGTATGCTGGGTGCTCAGTACTCAGGGTGCTGGGTGCTCAGTGCTCCGGGTGCTCGGTGCTCAGTACGCTGGGTGCTCTGTACTCAGTGTGCTGGGTGCTCAGTACTCAGGGTGCAGGGTGCTCAGTACTCAGGGTGCTGGGTGCTTAGTACTCAGGGTGCTGGGTGCTCAGTGCTCGGGGTGCTGGGTGCTCTGTGCTCAGTACTCAGGGTGCTGGGTGCTCAGTGCTCAGGGTGCTGGGTGCTCAGTGCTCGGGGTGCTGGGTGCTCAGTACTCAGGGTGCTGGGTGCTCAGTACTCCGGGTGCTGGGTGCTCAGTTCTCGGGGTGCTCGGTGCTCAGTACTCAGGGCTCAGGGTGCTCAGTGCTCAGTGCTCAGGGTGCTGGGTGTTCAGTACTCAGGGTGCTCCGTGCTCAGTGCTCAGGGTGCTGGGGGCTCAGTACTCAGGGTGCTGGGTGCTCAGTGCTCGGGGTGCTGGGTGCTCAGTGCTCGGGGTGCTTGGTGCTCAGTAATCAGGGTGCTGGGTGCTCATTACTCGTTGTGCTGGGTGCTCAGTGCTCAGGGTGCAGGGTGCTCACTACTCAGGGTGCTCGGTGCTCAGTGCTCGGGGTGCTGGGTGCTCAGTACTCAGGGTGCTCGGTGCTCAGTACTCAGGGTGCTCAGTGCTCAGTACTCAGGGTGCTCACCCTCAGTGCTCGGGGTGCTGGGTGCTCAGTGCTCGGGGTGCTGGGTGCTCAGTGCTCGGGGTGCTTTGTGCTCAGTGCTCAGGGTGCTGGGTGCTCAGTGCTCAGAGTGCTGGGTGCTCAGTGCTCAGGGTGCTGGGTGCTCAGTGCTCAGAGTGCTGGGTGCTCAGTACTCAGGGTGCTGGGTGCTCAGTGCTCGGGGTGCTGGGTGCTCAGTACTCAGGGTGCTGGGTGCTCAGTGCTCAGAGTGCTGGGTGCTCAGTACTCAGAGTGCTGTGTGTTCAGTGCTCAGGGTGCTGGGTGCTCAGTACTCAGGGTGCTCAGTGCTTAGTACTCATGGTGCTGGGTGCTCAGTACTCCGGGTGCTGGGTGCTCAGTGCTCGGGGTGCTCGGTGCTCAGTACGTTGGGTGCTCACTACTCAGGGTGCTGCGTGCTCAGTGCTCAGGGTGCTGGGTGCTCAGTGCTCAGGATGCTGTTTGCTCTGTGCTCAGGGTGCTGGGTGCTCAGTACTCAAGGTGCTCAGTGCTTGGGGTGCTGGGTGCTCAGTACTCAGGGTGCTCAGTGCTTGGGGTTTTGGGTGCTCAGTACTCAGGGTGCTGTGTGCTCAGTGCTCAGGGTGCTGGGTGCTCAGTACTCAGGGTGCTGGGTGCTCAGTACTCAGGGTGCTGGGTGCTCAGTGCTCTGGGTGCTGGGTGCTCAGTGCTCGGGGTGATCGGTGCTCAGTACTTAGGGTGCTGGGTGCTCAGTGCTCGGGGTGCTTGGTGCTCAGTACGTTGGGTGCTCACTACTCGGGCTGGTGGGTGCTCAGTGCTCGGTGTGATCGGTGCTCAGTACTTAGGGTGCTGGGTGCTCAGTGCTCGGGGTGCTCGGTGCTCAGTACGTTGGGTGCTCACTACTCAGGGTGCTGGGTGCTCAGTTCTCAGGGTGCTGGGTGCTCAGTACTCAGGGTGCTGGGTGCTCAGTACTCAGGGTGCTCAGTGCTTGGGGTGTTGGGTGCTCAGTACTCAGGGTGCTGGGTGCTCAGTGCTCAGGGTGCTGGGTGCTCAGTACTCAGGGTGCTGGGTGCTCAGTACTCAGGGTGCTGGGTGTTCAGTACTCAGGGTGCTGGGTGCTCAGTACTCGGGGTGCTGGGTGTTCAGTACTCAGGGTGCTGGGTGCTCATTGCTCAGGGTGCTGGGTGCTCAGTAGTCAGGGTGCTTGGTGCTCAGTACTCAGGGTGCTGGGTGCTCAGTTCTCGGGGTGCTCGGTGCTCAGTACTCAGTGCTCAGGGTGCTCAGTGCTCAGTGCTCAGGGTGCTGGGTGTTCAGTACTCAGGGTGCTGGGTGCTCAGTACTCAGGTTGCTGGGTGCTCAGTACTCGGGGTGCTCGGTGCTCAGTACTCAGGGTGCTGGGTGCTCAGTACTCGGGTGCTGGGTGCTCAGTGCTCAGGGTGCTGGGTGCTCAGTGCTCGGGGTGCTGGGTGCTCAGTGCTCAGTACTCAGGGTGCTGGGTGCTCAGTGCTCGGGGTTCTGGGTGCTCAGTGCTCAGTACTCAGGGTGCTGGGTGCTCAGTGCTCAGGGTGCTGTGTGCTCAGTGCTCAGGGTGCTGGGTGCTCAGTGCTCAGGGTGCTGGGTGCTCAGTGCTCGGGGTGCTGCGTGCTCAGTGCTCAGTACTCAGGGTCCTGGATGCTCAGTACTCAGGGTGCTGTGTGCTCAGTGCTCAGGGTGCTGGGTGCTCAGTGCTCAATGTGCTGGGTGCTCAGTGCTCAGGGTGCTGGGTGCTCAGTACTCAGGGTGCTGGGTGCTCAGTGCTCGGGGTGCTGGGTGCTCAGTGCTCAGGGTGCTGGGTGCTCAGTACTCAGGGTGTTGGGTGCTCAGTACTCTGGGTGCTGTGTGCTCAGTACTCAGGTAGCTGGGTGCTCAGTACTCAGGGTGCTGGGTGCTCAGTACTCGGGTGCTGGGTGCTCAGTGCTCAGGGTGCTGGGTGCTCAGTGCTCGGGGTGCTGGGTGCTCAGTGCTCAGTACTCAGGGTGCTGGGTGCTCAGTACTCGGGGTGCTAGGTGCTCAGTGCTCAGTACTCAGGGTGCTGGGTGCTCAGTGCTCAGGGTGCTGGGTACTCAGTGCTCAGGGTACTGGGTGCTCAGTACTCAGGGTGCTGGGTGCTCAGTGCTCAGGGTGCTGGGTGCTCAGTGCTCGGGGTGCTGGGTGCTCAGTGCTCGGGGTGCTGGGTGCTCAGTGCTCAGGTGCTCGGTGCTCAGTACTCAGGGTGCTGGGTGCTCAGTGCTCGAGGTGCTCAGTACTCAGGGTGCTGTATGTTCAGTGTTCAGGGTGCTGGGTGCTCAGTACTCAGGGTGCTCGGTGCTTAGTACTCAGGGTGCTGGGTGCTCAGTGCTCAGGGTGCTGGGTGCTCAGTGCTCGGGGTGCTGGGTGCTCAGTGCTCAGTACTCAGGGTGCTGGGTGCTCAGTGCTCGGGTTTCTGGGTGCTCAGTGCTCAGTACTCAGGGTGCTGGGTGCTCAGTGCTCAGGGTGCTGTGTGCTCAGTGCTCAGGGTGCTGGGTGCTCAGTTCTCAGGGTGCTGGGTGCTCAGTGCTCGGGGTGCTGCGTGCTCAGTGCTCAGTACTCAGGGTCCTGGGTGCTCAGTACTCAGGGTGCTGTGTGCTCAGTGCTCAGGGTGCTGGGTGCTCAGTGCTCAATGTGCTGGGTGCTCAGTGCTCAGGGTGCTGGGTGCTCAGTACTCAGGGTGCTGGGTGCTCAGTACTCAGGGTGCTGGGTGTTCAGTACTCAGGGTGCTGGGTGCTCAGTACTCGGGGTGCTGGGTGTTCAGTACTCAGGGTGCTGGGTGCTCATTGCTCAGGGTGCTGGGTGCTCAGTAGTCAGGGTGCTTGGTGCTCAGTACTCAGGGTGCTGGGTGCTCAGTTCTCGGGGTGCTCGGTGCTCAGTACTCAGTGCTCAGGGTGCTCAGTGCTCAGTGCTCAGGGTGCTGGGTGTTCAGTACTCAGGGTGCTGGGTGCTCAGTACTCAGGTTGCTGGGTGCTCAGTACTCGGGGTGCTCGGTGCTCAGTACTCAGGGTGCTGGGTGCTCAGTACTCGGGTGCTGGGTGCTCAGTGCTCAGGGTGCTGGGTGCTCAGTGCTCGGGGTGCTGGGTGCTCAGTGCTCAGTACTCAGGGTGCTGGGTGCTCAGTGCTCGGGGTTCTGGGTGCTCAGTGCTCAGTACTCAGGGTGCTGGGTGCTCAGTGCTCAGGGTGCTGTGTGCTCAGTGCTCAGGGTGCTGGGTGCTCAGTGCTCAGGGTGCTGGGTGCTCAGTGCTCGGGGTGCTGCGTGCTCAGTGCTCAGTACTCAGGGTCCTGGATGCTCAGTACTCAGGGTGCTGTGTGCTCAGTGCTCAGGGTGCTGGGTGCTCAGTGCTCAATGTGCTGGGTGCTCAGTGCTCAGGGTGCTGGGTGCTCAGTACTCAGGGTGCTGGGTGCTCAGTGCTCGGGGTGCTGGGTGCTCAGTGCTCAGGGTGCTGGGTGCTCAGTACTCAGGGTGTTGGGTGCTCAGTACTCTGGGTGCTGTGTGCTCAGTACTCAGGTAGCTGGGTGCTCAGTACTCAGGGTGCTGGGTGCTCAGTACTCGGGTGCTGGGTGCTCAGTGCTCAGGGTGCTGGGTGCTCAGTGCTCGGGGTGCTGGGTGCTCAGTGCTCAGTACTCAGGGTGCTGGGTGCTCAGTACTCGGGGTGCTAGGTGCTCAGTGCTCAGTACTCAGGGTGCTGGGTGCTCAGTGCTCAGGGTGCTGGGTACTCAGTGCTCAGGGTACTGGGTGCTCAGTACTCAGGGTGCTGGGTGCTCAGTGCTCAGGGTGCTGGGTGCTCAGTGCTCGGGGTGCTGGGTGCTCAGTGCTCGGGGTGCTGGGTGCTCAGTGCTCAGGTGCTCGGTGCTCAGTACTCAGGGTGCTGGGTGCTCAGTGCTCGAGGTGCTCAGTACTCAGGGTGCTGTATGTTCAGTGTTCAGGGTGCTGGGTGCTCAGTACTCAGGGTGCTCGGTGCTTAGTACTCAGGGTGCTGGGTGCTCAGTGCTCAGGGTGCTGGGTGCTCAGTGCTCGGGGTGCTGGGTGCTCAGTGCTCAGTACTCAGGGTGCTGGGTGCTCAGTGCTCGGGTTTCTGGGTGCTCAGTGCTCAGTACTCAGGGTGCTGGGTGCTCAGTGCTCAGGGTGCTGTGTGCTCAGTGCTCAGGGTGCTGGGTGCTCAGTTCTCAGGGTGCTGGGTGCTCAGTGCTCGGGGTGCTGCGTGCTCAGTGCTCAGTACTCAGGGTCCTGGGTGCTCAGTACTCAGGGTGCTGTGTGCTCAGTGCTCAGGGTGCTGGGTGCTCAGTGCTCAATGTGCTGGGTGCTCAGTGCTCAGGGTGCTGGGTGCTCAGTACTCAGGGTGCTGGGTGCTCAGTGCTCGGGGTGCTGGGTGCTCAGTGCTCAGGGTGCTGGGTGCTCAGTACTCAGGGTGTTGGGTGCTCAGTACTCTGGGTGCTGTGTGCTCAGTACTCAGGTAGCTGGGTGCTCAGTACTCAGGGTGCTGGGTGCTCAGTACGCGGGTGCTGGGTGCTCAGTGCTCAGGGTGCTGGGTGCTCAGTGCTCGGGGTGCTGGGTGCTCAGTGCTCAGTACTCAGGGTGCTGGGTGCTCAGTACTCGGGGTGCTAGGTGCTCAGTGCTCAGTACTCAGGGTGCTGGGTGCTCAGTGCTCAGGGTGCTGGGTGTTCACTGCTCAGGGTGCTGGGTGCTCAGTGCTCAGGGTGCTGGGTACTCAGTGCTCAGGGTACTGGGTGCTCAGTGCTCAGGTGCTCGGTGCTCAGTACTCAGGGTGCTGGGTGCTCAGTGCTCGAGGTGCTCAGTACTCAGGGTGCTGTATGTTCAGTGTTCAGGGTGCTGGGTGCTCAGTACTCAGGGTGCTCGGTGCTTAGTACTCAGGGTGCTGGGTGCTCAGTGCTCAGGGTGCTGGGTGCTCAGTGCTCGGGGTGCTGGGTGCTCAGTGCTCAGTACTCAGGGTGCTGGGTGCTCAGTGCTCGGGTTTCTGGGTGCTCAGTGCTCAGTACTCAGGGTGCTGGGTGCTCAGTGCTCAGGGTGCTGTGTGCTCAGTGCTCAGGGTGCTGGGTGCTCAGTTCTCAGGGTGCTGGGTGCTCAGTGCTCGGGGTGCTGCGTGCCCAGTGCTCAGTACTCAGGGTCCTGGGTGCTCAGTACTCAGGGTGCTGTGTGCTCAGTGCTCAGGGTGCTGGGTGCTCAGTGCTCAATGTGCTGGGTGCTCAGTGCTCAGGGTGCTGGGTGCTCAGTACTCAGGGTGCTGGGTGCTCAGTGCTCGGGGTGCTGGGTGCTCAGTGCTCAGGGTGCTGGGTGCTCAGTACTCAGGGTGTTGGGTGCTCAGTACTCTGGGTGCTGTGTGCTCAGTACTCAGGTAGCTGGGTGCTCAGTACTCAGGGTGCTGGGTGCTCAGTACTCGGGTGCTGGGTGCTCAGTGCTCAGGGTGCTGGGTGCTCAGTGCTCGGGGTGCTGGGTGCTCAGTGCTCAGTACTCAGGGTGCTGGGTGCTCAGTACTCGGGGTGCTAGGTGCTCAGTGCTCAGTACTCAGGGTGCTGGGTGCTCAGTGCTCAGGGTGCTGGGTGTTCACTGCTCAGGGTGCTGGGTGCTCAGTGCTCAGGGTGCTGGGTACTCAGTGCTCAGGGTACTGGGTGCTCAGTACTCAGGGTGCTGGGTGCTCAGTGCTCAGGGTGCTGGGTGCTCAGTGCTCGGGGTGCTGGGTGCTCAGTGCTCGGGGTGCTGGGTGCTCAGTGCTCAGGTGCTCGGTGCTCAGTACTCAGGGTGCTGGGTGCTCAGTGCTCGAGGTGCTCAGTACTCAGGGTGCTGTATGTTCAGTGTTCAGGGTGCTGGGTGCTCAGTACTCAGGGTGCTCGGTGCTTAGTACTCAGGGTGCTGGGTGCTCAGTACTCCGGGTGCTGGGTGCTCAGTGCTCGGGGTGCTCGGTGCTCAGTACTCAGTGCTCAGGGTGCTCAGTGCTCAGTGCTCAGGGTGCTGGGTGTTCAGTACTCAGTGTGCTGGGTGCTCAGTACTCAGGGTGCTGGGTGCTCAGTGCTCGAGGTGCTCAGTACTCAGGGTGCTGTATGTTCAGTGTTCAGGGTGCTGGGTGCTCAGTACTCAGGGTGCTCGGTGCTTAGTACTCAGGGTGCTGGGTGCTCAGTACTCCGGGTGCTGGGTGCTCAGTGCTCGGGGTGCTCGGTGCTCAGTACTCAGTGCTCAGGGTGCTCAGTGCTCAGTGCTCAGGGTGCTGGGTGTTCAGTACTCAGTGTGCTGGGTGCTCAGTACTCAGGGTGCTGGGTGCTCAGTGCTCAGGGTGCTGGGTGCTCAGTGCTCGGGGTGATCGGTGCTCAGTACTCAGGGTGCTGGGTGCTCAGTGCTCGGGGTGCTCGGAGCTCAGTACTCAGGGTGCTGGGTGCTCAGTGCTCGGGGTGATCGGTGCTCAGTACTCAGGGTGCTGGGTGCTCAGTGCTCGGGGTGCTCGGTGCTCAGTACGTTGGGTGCTCACTATTCAGGGTGCTGGGTGCTCAGTGCTCAGGGTGCTGGGTGCTCAGTGCTCAGGGTGCTGGGTGCTCAGTGCTCAGGGTGCTGGGTGCTCAGTACTCAGGGTGCTGGGTGCTCAGTGCTCGGGGTGCTGGGTGCTCAGTGCTCGGGGTGCTGGGTGCTCAGTACTCAGGGTGCTGGGTGCTCAGTACTCGGGGTGCTGGGTGCTCAGTACTCGGGTTGCTGGGTGCTCAGTACTCAGGGTGCTGGGTGCTCTGTACTCGGGAGCTGGGTGCTCAGTGCTCAGGGTGCTGGGTGCTCAGTGCTCAGTGTGCTGGGTGCTCAGTGCTCAGTACTCAGGGTGCTGGGTGCTCAGTGCTCAGTATTCAGGGTGCTGGGTGCTCAGTGCTCAGGGTGCTGTGTGCTCAGTGCTCAGGGTGCTGGGTGCTCAGTGCTCAGTGTGCTGGGTACTCAGTGCTCAGGGTGCTGGGTGCTCAGTACTCAGGGTGCTGGGTGCTCAGTACTCAGGGTGCTGGGTGCTCAGTGCTCGGGGTGGTGGGTGCTCAGTGCTCGGGGTGCTGGGTGCTCAGTGCTTGGGTTGCTGTGTGTTCAGTGCTCAGGGTGCTGGGTGCTCAGTACTCCGGGTGCTGGGTGCTCAGTGCTCGGGGTGCTCGGTGCTCAGTGCTCAAGGTGCTGGGTGCTCAGTACTCAGGGTGCTCATTGCTCAGGGTGCTGGGTGCTCAGTACTCAGGGTGCTGGGTGCTCAGTGCTCAGGGTGCTCGGTGCTCAGTACGTTGGGTGCTCAGTACTCAGGGTGCTGGGGGCTCAGTGCTCAGGGTGCTGGGTGCTCAGTGCTCAGGGTGCTGGGTGCTCAGTACTCAGGGTGCTTTGTGTTCGGTGCTCAGTATGCTGGGTGCTCAGTACTCAGGGTGCTGGGTGCTCAGTGCTCCGGGTGCTCGGTGCTCAGTACGCTGGGTGCTCTGTACTCAGTGTGCTGGGTGCTCAGTACTCAGGGTGCAGGGTGCTCAGTACTCAGGGTGCTGGGTGCTTAGTACTCAGGGTGCTGGGTGCTCAGTGCTCGGGGTGCTGGGTGCTCTGTGCTCAGTACTCAGGGTGCTGGGTGCTCAGTGCTCAGGGTGCTGGGTGCTCAGTGCTCGGGGTGCTGGGTGCTCAGTACTCAGGGTGCTGGGTGCTCAGTACTCCGGGTGCTGGGTGCTCAGTTCTCGGGGTGCTCGGTGCTCAGTACTCAGGGCTCAGGGTGCTCAGTGCTCAGTGCTCAGGGTGCTGGGTGTTCAGTACTCAGGGTGCTCCGTGCTCAGTGCTCAGGGTGCTGGGGGCTCAGTACTCAGGGTGCTGGGTGCTCAGTGCTCGGGGTGCTGGGTGCTCAGTGCTCGGGGTGCTTGGTGCTCAGTAATCAGGGTGCTGGGTGCTCAGTACTCGTTGTGCTGGGTGCTCAGTGCTCAGGGTGCAGGGTGCTCACTACTCAGGGTGCTCGGTGCTCAGTGCTCGGGGTGCTGGGTGCTCAGTACTCAGGGTGCTCGGTGCTCAGTACTCAGGGTGCTCAGTGCTCAGTACTCAGGGTGCTCACCCTCAGTGCTCGGGGTGCTGGGTGCTCAGTGCTCGGGGTGCTGGGTGCTCAGTGCTCGGGGTGCTTTGTGCTCAGTGCTCAGGGTGCTGGGTGCTCAGTGCTCAGAGTGCTGGGTGCTCAGTGCTCAGGGTGCTGGGTGCTCAGTGCTCAGAGTGCTGGGTGCTCAGTACTCAGGGTGCTGGGTGCTCAGTGCTCGGGGTGCTGGGTGCTCAGTACTCAGGGTGCTGGGTGCTCAGTGCTCAGAGTGCTGGGTGCTCAGTACTCAGAGTGCTGTGTGTTCAGTGCTCAGGGTGCTGGGTGCTCAGTACTCAGGGTGCTCAGTGCTTAGTACTCATGGTGCTGGGTGCTCAGTACTCCGGGTGCTGGGTGCTCAGTGCTCGGGGTGCTCGGTGCTCAGTACGTTGGGTGCTCACTACTCAGGGTGCTGCGTGCTCAGTGCTCAGGGTGCTGGGTGCTCAGTGCTCAGGATGCTGTTTGCTCTGTGCTCAGGGTGCTGGGTGCTCAGTACTCAAGGTGCTCAGTGCTTGGGGTGCTGGGTGCTCAGTACTCAGGGTGCTCAGTGCTTGGGGTTTTGGGTGCTCAGTACTCAGGGTGCTGTGTGCTCAGTGCTCAGGGTGCTGGGTGCTCAGTACTCAGGGTGCTGGGTGCTCAGTACTCAGGGTGCTGGGTGCTCAGTGCTCTGGGTGCTGGGTGCTCAGTGCTCGGGGTGATCGGTGCTCAGTACTTAGGGTGCTGGGTGCTCAGTGCTCGGGGTGCTTGGTGCTCAGTACGTTGGGTGCTCACTACTCGGGCTGGTGGGTGCTCAGTGCTCGGTGTGATCGGTGCTCAGTACTTAGGGTGCTGGGTGCTCAGTGCTCGGGGTGCTCGGTGCTCAGTACGTTGGGTGCTCACTACTCAGGGTGCTGGGTGCTCAGTTCTCAGGGTGCTGGGTGCTCAGTACTCAGGGTGCTGGGTGCTCAGTACTCAGGGTGCTCAGTGCTTGGGGTGTTGGGTGCTCAGTACTCAGGGTGCTGGGTGCTCAGTGCTCAGGGTGCTGGGTGCTCAGTACTCAGGGTGCTGGGTGCTCAGTACTCAGGGTGCTGGGTGTTCAGTACTCAGGGTGCTGGGTGCTCAGTACTCGGGGTGCTGGGTGTTCAGTACTCAGGGTGCTGGGTGCTCAGTGCTCAGGGTGCTGGGTGCTCAGTAGTCAGGGTGCTTGGTGCTCAGTACTCAGGGTGCTGGGTGCTCAGTTCTCGGGGTGCTCGGTGCTCAGTACTCAGTGCTCAGGGTGCTCAGTGCTCAGTGCTCAGGGTGCTGGGTGTTCAGTACTCAGGGTGCTGGGTGCTCAGTACTCAGGTTGCTGGGTGCTCAGTACTCGGGGTGCTCGGTGCTCAGTACTCAGGGTGCTGGGTGCTCAGTACTCGGGTGCTGGGTGCTCAGTGCTCAGGGTGCTGGGTGCTCAGTGCTCGGGGTGCTGGGTGCTCAGTGCTCAGTACTCAGGGTGCTGGGTGCTCAGTGCTCGGGGTTCTGGGTGCTCAGTGCTCAGTACTCAGGGTGCTGGGTGCTCAGTGCTCAGGGTGCTGTGTGCTCAGTGCTCAGGGTGCTGGGTGCTCAGTGCTCAGGGTGCTGGGTGCTCAGTGCTCGGGGTGCTGCGTGCTCAGTGCTCAGTACTCAGGGTCCTGGATGCTCAGTACTCAGGGTGCTGTGTGCTCAGTGCTCAGGGTGCTGGGTGCTCAGTGCTCAATGTGCTGGGTGCTCAGTGCTCAGGGTGCTGGGTGCTCAGTACTCAGGGTGCTGGGTGCTCAGTGCTCAGGGTGCTGGGTGCTCAGTGCTCAGGGTGCTGGGTGCTCAGTACTCAGGGTGTTGGGTGCTCAGTACTCTGGGTGCTGTGTGCTCAGTACTCAGGTAGCTGGGTGCTCAGTACTCAGGGTGCTGGGTGCTCAGTACTCGGGTGCTGGGTGCTCAGTGCTCAGGGTGCTGGGTGCTCAGTGCTCGGGGTGCTGGGTGCTCAGTGCTCAGTACTCAGGGTGCTGGGTGCTCAGTACTCGGGGTGCTAGGTGCTCAGTGCTCAGTACTCAGGGTGCTGGGTGCTCAGTGCTCAGGGTGCTGGGTACTCAGTGCTCAGGGTACTGGGTGCTCAGTACTCAGGGTGCTGGGTGCTCAGTGCTCAGGGTGCTGGGTGCTCAGTGCTCGGGGTGCTGGGTGCTCAGTGCTCGGGGTGCTGGGTGCTCAGTGCTCAGGTGCTCGGTGCTCAGTACTCAGGGTGCTGGGTGCTCAGTGCTCGAGGTGCTCAGTACTCAGGGTGCTGTATGTTCAGTGTTCAGGGTGCTGGGTGCTCAGTACTCAGGGTGCTCGGTGCTTAGTACTCAGGGTGCTGGGTGCTCAGTGCTCAGGGTGCTGGGTGCTCAGTGCTCGGGGTGCTGGGTGCTCAGTGCTCAGTACTCAGGGTGCTGGGTGCTCAGTGCTCGGGTTTCTGGGTGCTCAGTGCTCAGTACTCAGGGTGCTGGGTGCTCAGTGCTCAGGGTGCTGTGTGCTCAGTGCTCAGGGTGCTGGGTGCTCAGTTCTCAGGGTGCTGGGTGCTCAGTGCTCGGGGTGCTGCGTGCTCAGTGCTCAGTACTCAGGGTCCTGGGTGCTCAGTACTCAGGGTGCTGTGTGCTCAGTGCTCAGGGTGCTGGGTGCTCAGTGCTCAATGTGCTGGGTGCTCAGTGCTCAGGGTGCTGGGTGCTCAGTACTCAGGGTGCTGGGTGCTCAGTGCTCGGGGTGCTGGGTGCTCAGTGCTCAGGGTGCTGGGTGCTCAGTACTCAGGGTGTTGGGTGCTCAGTACTCTGGGTGCTGTGTGCTCAGTACTCAGGTAGCTGGGTGCTCAGTACTCAGGGTGCTGGGTGCTCAGTACGCGGGTGCTGGGTGCTCAGTGCTCAGGGTGCTGGGTGCTCAGTGCTCGGGGTGCTGGGTGCTCAGTGCTCAGTACTCAGGGTGCTGGGTGCTCAGTACTCGGGGTGCTAGGTGCTCAGTGCTCAGTACTCAGGGTGCTGGGTGCTCAGTGCTCAGGGTGCTGGGTGTTCACTGCTCAGGGTGCTGGGTGCTCAGTGCTCAGGGTGCTGGGTACTCAGTGCTCAGGGTACTGGGTGCTCAGTGCTCAGGTGCTCGGTGCTCAGTACTCAGGGTGCTGGGTGCTCAGTGCTCGAGGTGCTCAGTACTCAGGGTGCTGTATGTTCAGTGTTCAGGGTGCTGGGTGCTCAGTACTCAGGGTGCTCGGTGCTTAGTACTCAGGGTGCTGGGTGCTCAGTGCTCAGGGTGCTGGGTGCTCAGTGCTCGGGGTGCTGGGTGCTCAGTGCTCAGTACTCAGGGTGCTGGGTGCTCAGTGCTCGGGTTTCTGGGTGCTCAGTGCTCAGTACTCAGGGTGCTGGGTGCTCAGTGCTCAGGGTGCTGTGTGCTCAGTGCTCAGGGTGCTGGGTGCTCAGTTCTCAGGGTGCTGGGTGCTCAGTGCTCGGGGTGCTGCGTGCCCAGTGCTCAGTACTCAGGGTCCTGGGTGCTCAGTACTCAGGGTGCTGTGTGCTCAGTGCTCAGGGTGCTGGGTGCTCAGTGCTCAATGTGCTGGGTGCTCAGTGCTCAGGGTGCTGGGTGCTCAGTACTCAGGGTGCTGGGTGCTCAGTGCTCGGGGTGCTGGGTGCTCAGTGCTCAGGGTGCTGGGTGCTCAGTACTCAGGGTGTTGGGTGCTCAGTACTCTGGGTGCTGTGTGCTCAGTACTCAGGTAGCTGGGTGCTCAGTACTCAGGGTGCTGGGTGCTCAGTACTCGGGTGCTGGGTGCTCAGTGCTCAGGGTGCTGGGTGCTCAGTGCTCGGGGTGCTGGGTGCTCAGTGCTCAGTACTCAGGGTGCTGGGTGCTCAGTACTCGGGGTGCTAGGTGCTCAGTGCTCAGTACTCAGGGTGCTGGGTGCTCAGTGCTCAGGGTGCTGGGTGTTCACTGCTCAGGGTGCTGGGTGCTCAGTGCTCAGGGTGCTGGGTACTCAGTGCTCAGGGTACTGGGTGCTCAGTACTCAGGGTGCTGGGTGCTCAGTGCTCAGGGTGCTGGGTGCTCAGTGCTCGGGGTGCTGGGTGCTCAGTGCTCGGGGTGCTGGGTGCTCAGTGCTCAGGTGCTCGGTGCTCAGTACTCAGGGTGCTGGGTGCTCAGTGCTCGAGGTGCTCAGTACTCAGGGTGCTGTATGTTCAGTGTTCAGGGTGCTGGGTGCTCAGTACTCAGGGTGCTCGGTGCTTAGTACTCAGGGTGCTGGGTGCTCAGTACTCCGGGTGCTGGGTGCTCAGTGCTCGGGGTGCTCGGTGCTCAGTACTCAGTGCTCAGGGTGCTCAGTGCTCAGTGCTCAGGGTGCTGGGTGTTCAGTACTCAGTGTGCTGGGTGCTCAGTACTCAGGGTGCTGGGTGCTCAGTGCTCGAGGTGCTCAGTACTCAGGGTGCTGTATGTTCAGTGTTCAGGGTGCTGGGTGCTCAGTACTCAGGGTGCTCGGTGCTTAGTACTCAGGGTGCTGGGTGCTCAGTACTCCGGGTGCTGGGTGCTCAGTGCTCGGGGTGCTCGGTGCTCAGTACTCAGTGCTCAGGGTGCTCAGTGCTCAGTGCTCAGGGTGCTGGGTGTTCAGTACTCAGTGTGCTGGGTGCTCAGTACTCAGGGTGCTGGGTGCTCAGTGCTCAGGGTGCTGGGTGCTCAGTGCTCGGGGTGATCGGTGCTCAGTACTCAGGGTGCTGGGTGCTCAGTGCTCGGGGTGCTCGGAGCTCAGTACTCAGGGTGCTGGGTGCTCAGTGCTCGGGGTGATCGGTGCTCAGTACTCAGGGTGCTGGGTGCTCAGTGCTCGGGGTGCTCGGTGCTCAGTACGTTGGGTGCTCACTATTCAGGGTGCTGGGTGCTCAGTGCTCAGGGTGCTGGGTGCTCAGTGCTCAGGGTGCTGGGTGCTCAGTGCTCAGGGTGCTGGGTGCTCAGTGCTCAGGGTGCTGGGTGCTCAGTGCTCGGGGTGCTGGGTGCTCAGTGCTCGGGGTGCTGGGTGCTCAGTACTCAGGGTGCTGGGTGCTCAGTACTCGGGGTGCTGGGTGCTCAGTACTCGGGTTGCTGGGTGCTCAGTACTCAGGGTGCTGGGTGCTCTGTACTCGGGAGCTGGGTGCTCAGTGCTCAGGGTGCTGGGTGCTCAGTGCTCAGTGTGCTGGGTGCTCAGTGCTCAGTACTCAGGGTGCTGGGTGCTCAGTGCTCAGTATTCAGGGTGCTGGGTGCTCAGTGCTCAGGGTGCTGTGTGCTCAGTGCTCAGGGTGCTGGGTGCTCAGTGCTCAGTGTGCTGGGTACTCAGTGCTCAGGGTGCTGGGTGCTCAGTACTCAGGGTGCTGGGTGCTCAGTACTCAGGGTGCTGGGTGCTCAGTGCTCGGGGTGGTGGGTGCTCAGTGCTCGGGGTGCTGGGTGCTCAGTGCTTGGGTTGCTGTGTGTTCAGTGCTCAGGGTGCTGGGTGCTCAGTACTCCGGGTGCTGGGTGCTCAGTGCTCGGGGTGCTCGGTGCTCAGTGCTCAAGGTGCTGGGTGCTCAGTACTCAGGGTGCTCATTGCTCAGGGTGCTGGGTGCTCAGTACTCAGGGTGCTGGGTGCTCAGTGCTCAGGGTGCTCGGTGCTCAGTACGTTGGGTGCTCAGTACTCAGGGTGCTGGGGGCTCAGTGCTCAGGGTGCTGGGTGCTCAGTGCTCAGGGTGCTGGGTGCTCAGTACTCAGGGTGCTTTGTGTTCGGTGCTCAGTATGCTGGGTGCTCAGTACTCAGGGTGCTGGGTGCTCAGTGCTCCGGGTGCTCGGTGCTCAGTACGCTGGGTGCTCTGTACTCAGTGTGCTGGGTGCTCAGTACTCAGGGTGCAGGGTGCTCAGTACTCAGGGTGCTGGGTGCTTAGTACTCAGGGTGCTGGGTGCTCAGTGCTCGGGGTGCTGGGTGCTCTGTGCTCAGTACTCAGGGTGCTGGGTGCTCAGTGCTCAGGGTGCTGGGTGCTCAGTGCTCGGGGTGCTGGGTGCTCAGTACTCAGGGTGCTGGGTGCTCAGTACTCCGGGTGCTGGGTGCTCAGTTCTCGGGGTGCTCGGTGCTCAGTACTCAGGGCTCAGGGTGCTCAGTGCTCAGTGCTCAGGGTGCTGGGTGTTCAGTACTCAGGGTGCTCCGTGCTCAGTGCTCAGGGTGCTGGGGGCTCAGTACTCAGGGTGCTGGGTGCTCAGTGCTCGGGGTGCTGGGTGCTCAGTGCTCGGGGTGCTTGGTGCTCAGTAATCAGGGTGCTGGGTGCTCAGTACTCGTTGTGCTGGGTGCTCAGTGCTCAGGGTGCAGGGTGCTCACTACTCAGGGTGCTCGGTGCTCAGTGCTCGGGGTGCTGGGTGCTCAGTACTCAGGGTGCTCGGTGCTCAGTACTCAGGGTGCTCAGTGCTCAGTACTCAGGGTGCTCACCCTCAGTGCTCGGGGTGCTGGGTGCTCAGTGCTCGGGGTGCTGGGTGCTCAGTGCTCGGGGTGCTTTGTGCTCAGTGCTCAGGGTGCTGGGTGCTCAGTGCTCAGAGTGCTGGGTGCTCAGTGCTCAGGGTGCTGGGTGCTCAGTGCTCAGAGTGCTGGGTGCTCAGTACTCAGGGTGCTGGGTGCTCAGTGCTCGGGGTGCTGGGTGCTCAGTACTCAGGGTGCTGGGTGCTCAGTGCTCAGAGTGCTGGGTGCTCAGTACTCAGAGTGCTGTGTGTTCAGTGCTCAGGGTGCTGGGTGCTCAGTACTCAGGGTGCTCAGTGCTTAGTACTCATGGTGCTGGGTGCTCAGTACTCCGGGTGCTGGGTGCTCAGTGCTCGGGGTGCTCGGTGCTCAGTACGTTGGGTGCTCACTACTCAGGGTGCTGCGTGCTCAGTGCTCAGGGTGCTGGGTGCTCAGTGCTCAGGATGCTGTTTGCTCTGTGCTCAGGGTGCTGGGTGCTCAGTACTCAAGGTGCTCAGTGCTTGGGGTGCTGGGTGCTCAGTACTCAGGGTGCTCAGTGCTTGGGGTTTTGGGTGCTCAGTACTCAGGGTGCTGTGTGCTCAGTGCTCAGGGTGCTGGGTGCTCAGTACTCAGGGTGCTGGGTGCTCAGTACTCAGGGTGCTGGGTGCTCAGTGCTCTGGGTGCTGGGTGCTCAGTGCTCGGGGTGATCGGTGCTCAGTACTTAGGGTGCTGGGTGCTCAGTGCTCGGGGTGCTTGGTGCTCAGTACGTTGGGTGCTCACTACTCGGGCTGGTGGGTGCTCAGTGCTCGGTGTGATCGGTGCTCAGTACTTAGGGTGCTGGGTGCTCAGTGCTCGGGGTGCTCGGTGCTCAGTACGTTGGGTGCTCACTACTCAGGGTGCTGGGTGCTCAGTTCTCAGGGTGCTGGGTGCTCAGTACTCAGGGTGCTGGGTGCTCAGTACTCAGGGTGCTCAGTGCTTGGGGTGTTGGGTGCTCAGTACTCAGGGTGCTGGGTGCTCAGTGCTCAGGGTGCTGGGTGCTCAGTACTCAGGGTGCTGGGTGCTCAGTACTCAGGGTGCTGGGTGTTCAGTACTCAGGGTGCTGGGTGCTCAGTACTCGGGGTGCTGGGTGTTCAGTACTCAGGGTGCTGGGTGCTCAGTGCTCAGGGTGCTGGGTGCTCAGTAGTCAGGGTGCTTGGTGCTCAGTACTCAGGGTGCTGGGTGCTCAGTTCTCGGGGTGCTCGGTGCTCAGTACTCAGTGCTCAGGGTGCTCAGTGCTCAGTGCTCAGGGTGCTGGGTGTTCAGTACTCAGGGTGCTGGGTGCTCAGTACTCAGGTTGCTGGGTGCTCAGTACTCGGGGTGCTCGGTGCTCAGTACTCAGGGTGCTGGGTGCTCAGTACTCGGGTGCTGGGTGCTCAGTGCTCAGGGTGCTGGGTGCTCAGTGCTCGGGGTGCTGGGTGCTCAGTGCTCAGTACTCAGGGTGCTGGGTGCTCAGTGCTCGGGGTTCTGGGTGCTCAGTGCTCAGTACTCAGGGTGCTGGGTGCTCAGTGCTCAGGGTGCTGTGTGCTCAGTGCTCAGGGTGCTGGGTGCTCAGTGCTCAGGGTGCTGGGTGCTCAGTGCTCGGGGTGCTGCGTGCTCAGTGCTCAGTACTCAGGGTCCTGGATCCTCAGTACTCAGGGTGCTGTGTGCTCAGTGCTCAGGGTGCTGGGTGCTCAGTGCTCAATGTGCTGGGTGCTCAGTGCTCAGGGTGCTGGGTGCTCAGTACTCAGGGTGCTGGGTGCTCAGTGCTCAGGGTGCTGGGTGCTCAGTGCTCAGGGTGCTGGGTGCTCAGTACTCAGGGTGTTGGGTGCTCAGTACTCTGGGTGCTGTGTGCTCAGTACTCAGGTAGCTGGGTGCTCAGTACTCAGGGTGCTGGGTGCTCAGTACTCGGGTGCTGGGTGCTCAGTGCTCAGGGTGCTGGGTGCTCAGTGCTCGGGGTGCTGGGTGCTCAGTGCTCAGTACTCAGGGTGCTGGGTGCTCAGTACTCGGGGTGCTAGGTGCTCAGTGCTCAGTACTCAGGGTGCTGGGTGCTCAGTGCTCAGGGTGCTGGGTACTCAGTGCTCAGGGTACTGGGTGCTCAGTACTCAGGGTGCTGGGTGCTCAGTGCTCAGGGTGCTGGGTGCTCAGTGCTCGGGGTGCTGGGTGCTCAGTGCTCGGGGTGCTGGGTGCTCAGTGCTCAGGTGCTCGGTGCTCACAACTCAGGGTGCTGGGTGCTCAGTGCTCGAGGTGCTCAGTACTCAGGGTGCTGTATGTTCAGTGTTCAGGGTGCTGGGTGCTCAGTACTCAGGGTGCTCGGTGCTTAGTACTCAGGGTGCTGGGTGCTCAGTGCTCAGGGTGCTGGGTGCTCAGTGCTCGGGGTGCTGGGTGCTCAGTGCTCAGTACTCAGGGTGCTGGGTGCTCAGTGCTCGGGTTTCTGGGTGCTCAGTGCTCAGTACTCAGGGTGCTGGGTGCTCAGTGCTCAGGGTGCTGTGTGCTCAGTGCTCAGGGTGCTGGGTGCTCAGTTCTCAGGGTGCTGGGTGCTCAGTGCTCGGGGTGCTGCGTGCTCAGTGCTCAGTACTCAGGGTCCTGGGTGCTCAGTACTCAGGGTGCTGTGTGCTCAGTGCTCAGGGTGCTGGGTGCTCAGTGCTCAATGTGCTGGGTGCTCAGTGCTCAGGGTGCTGGGTGCTCAGTACTCAGGGTGCTGGGTGCTCAGTGCTCGGGGTGCTGGGTGCTCAGTGCTCAGGGTGCTGGGTGCTCAGTACTCAGGGTGTTGGGTGCTCAGTACTCTGGGTGCTGTGTGCTCAGTACTCAGGTAGCTGGGTGCTCAGTACTCAGGGTGCTGGGTGCTCAGTACGCGGGTGCTGGGTGCTCAGTGCTCAGGGTGCTGGGTGCTCAGTGCTCGGGGTGCTGGGTGCTCAGTGCTCAGTACTCAGGGTGCTGGGTGCTCAGTACTCGGGGTGCTAGGTGCTCAGTGCTCAGTACTCAGGGTGCTGGGTGCTCAGTGCTCAGGGTGCTGGGTGTTCACTGCTCAGGGTGCTGGGTGCTCAGTGCTCAGGGTGCTGGGTACTCAGTGCTCAGGGTACTGGGTGCTCAGTGCTCAGGTGCTCGGTGCTCAGTACTCAGGGTGCTGGGTGCTCAGTGCTCGAGGTGCTCAGTACTCAGGGTGCTGTATGTTCAGTGTTCAGGGTGCTGGGTGCTCAGTACTCAGGGTGCTCGGTGCTTAGTACTCAGGGTGCTGGGTGCTCAGTGCTCAGGGTGCTGGGTGCTCAGTGCTCGGGGTGCTGGGTGCTCAGTGCTCAGTACTCAGGGTGCTGGGTGCTCAGTGCTCGGGTTTCTGGGTGCTCAGTGCTCAGTACTCAGGGTGCTGGGTGCTCAGTGCTCAGGGTGCTGTGTGCTCAGTGCTCAGGGTGCTGGGTGCTCAGTTCTCAGGGTGCTGGGTGCTCAGTGCTCGGGGTGCTGCGTGCCCAGTGCTCAGTACTCAGGGTCCTGGGTGCTCAGTACTCAGGGTGCTGTGTGCTCAGTGCTCAGGGTGCTGGGTGCTCAGTGCTCAATGTGCTGGGTGCTCAGTGCTCAGGGTGCTGGGTGCTCAGTACTCAGGGTGCTGGGTGCTCAGTGCTCGGGGTGCTGGGTGCTCAGTGCTCAGGGTGCTGGGTGCTCAGTACTCAGGGTGTTGGGTGCTCAGTACTCTGGGTGCTGTGTGCTCAGTACTCAGGTAGCTGGGTGCTCAGTACTCAGGGTGCTGGGTGCTCAGTACTCGGGTGCTGGGTGCTCAGTGCTCAGGGTGCTGGGTGCTCAGTGCTCGGGGTGCTGGGTGCTCAGTGCTCAGTACTCAGGGTGCTGGGTGCTCAGTACTCGGGGTGCTAGGTGCTCAGTGCTCAGTACTCAGGGTGCTGGGTGCTCAGTGCTCAGGGTGCTGGGTGTTCACTGCTCAGGGTGCTGGGTGCTCAGTGCTCAGGGTGCTGGGTACTCAGTGCTCAGGGTACTGGGTGCTCAGTACTCAGGGTGCTGGGTGCTCAGTGCTCAGGGTGCTGGGTGCTCAGTGCTCGGGGTGCTGGGTGCTCAGTGCTCGGGGTGCTGGGTGCTCAGTGCTCAGGTGCTCGGTGCTCAGTACTCAGGGTGCTGGGTGCTCAGTGCTCGAGGTGCTCAGTACTCAGGGTGCTGTATGTTCAGTGTTCAGGGTGCTGGGTGCTCAGTACTCAGGGTGCTCGGTGCTTAGTACTCAGGGTGCTGGGTGCTCAGTACTCCGGGTGCTGGGTGCTCAGTGCTCGGGGTGCTCGGTGCTCAGTACTCAGTGCTCAGGGTGCTCAGTGCTCAGTGCTCAGGGTGCTGGGTGTTCAGTACTCAGTGTGCTGGGTGCTCAGTACTCAGGGTGCTGGGTGCTCAGTGCTCAGGGTGCTGGGTGCTCAGTGCTCGGGGTGATCGGTGCTCAGTACTCAGGGTGCTGGGTGCTCAGTGCTCGGGGTGCTCGGAGCTCAGTACTCAGGGTGCTGGGTGCTCAGTGCTCGGGGTGATCGGTGCTCAGTACTCAGGGTGCTGGGTGCTCAGTGCTCGGGGTGCTCGGTGCTCAGTACGTTGGGTGCTCACTATTCAGGGTGCTGGGTGCTCAGTGCTCAGGGTGCTGGGTGCTCAGTGCTCAGGGTGCTGGGTGCTCAGTGCTCAGGGTGCTGGGTGCTCAGTACTCAGGGTGCTGGGTGCTCAGTGCTCGGGGTGCTGGGTGCTCAGTGCTCGGGGTGCTGGGTGCTCAGTACTCAGGGTGCTGGGTGCTCAGTACTCGGGGTGCTGGGTGCTCAGTACTCGGGTTGCTGGGTGCTCAGTACTCAGGGTGCTGGGTGCTCTGTACTCGGGAGCTGGGTGCTCAGTGCTCAGGGTGCTGGGTGCTCAGTGCTCAGTGTGCTGGGTGCTCAGTGCTCAGTACTCAGGGTGCTGGGTGCTCAGTGCTCAGTATTCAGGGTGCTGGGTGCTCAGTGCTCAGGGTGCTGTGTGCTCAGTGCTCAGGGTGCTGGGTGCTCAGTGCTCAGTGTGCTGGGTACTCAGTGCTCAGGGTGCTGGGTGCTCAGTACTCAGGGTGCTGGGTGCTCAGTACTCAGGGTGCTGGGTGCTCAGTGCTCGGGGTGGTGGGTGCTCAGTGCTCGGGGTGCTGGGTGCTCAGTGCTTGGGTTGCTGTGTGTTCAGTGCTCAGGGTGCTGGGTGCTCAGTACTCCGGGTGCTGGGTGCTCAGTGCTCGGGGTGCTCGGTGCTCAGTGCTCAAGGTGCTGGGTGCTCAGTACTCAGGGTGCTCATTGCTCAGGGTGCTGGGTGCTCAGTACTCAGGGTGCTGGGTGCTCAGTGCTCAGGGTGCTCGGTGCTCAGTACGTTGGGTGCTCAGTACTCAGGGTGCTGGGGGCTCAGTGCTCAGGGTGCTGGGTGCTCAGTGCTCAGGGTGCTGGGTGCTCAGTACTCAGGGTGCTTTGTGTTCGGTGCTCAGTATGCTGGGTGCTCAGTACTCAGGGTGCTGGGTGCTCAGTGCTCCGGGTGCTCGGTGCTCAGTACGCTGGGTGCTCTGTACTCAGTGTGCTGGGTGCTCAGTACTCAGGGTGCAGGGTGCTCAGTACTCAGGGTGCTGGGTGCTTAGTACTCAGGGTGCTGGGTGCTCAGTGCTCGGGGTGCTGGGTGCTCTGTGCTCAGTACTCAGGGTGCTGGGTGCTCAGTGCTCAGGGTGCTGGGTGCTCAGTGCTCGGGGTGCTGGGTGCTCAGTACTCAGGGTGCTGGGTGCTCAGTACTCCGGGTGCTGGGTGCTCAGTTCTCGGGGTGCTCGGTGCTCAGTACTCAGGGCTCAGGGTGCTCAGTGCTCAGTGCTCAGGGTGCTGGGTGTTCAGTACTCAGGGTGCTCCGTGCTCAGTGCTCAGGGTGCTGGGGGCTCAGTACTCAGGGTGCTGGGTGCTCAGTGCTCGGGGTGCTGGGTGCTCAGTGCTCGGGGTGCTTGGTGCTCAGTAATCAGGGTGCTGGGTGCTCAGTACTCGTTGTGCTGGGTGCTCAGTGCTCAGGGTGCAGGGTGCTCACTACTCAGGGTGCTCGGTGCTCAGTGCTCGGGGTGCTGGGTGCTCAGTACTCAGGGTGCTCGGTGCTCAGTACTCAGGGTGCTCAGTGCTCAGTACTCAGGGTGCTCACCCTCAGTGCTCGGGGTGCTGGGTGCTCAGTGCTCGGGGTGCTGGGTGCTCAGTGCTCGGGGTGCTTTGTGCTCAGTGCTCAGGGTGCTGGGTGCTCAGTGCTCAGAGTGCTGGGTGCTCAGTGCTCAGGGTGCTGGGTGCTCAGTGCTCAGAGTGCTGGGTGCTCAGTACTCAGGGTGCTGGGTGCTCAGTGCTCGGGGTGCTGGGTGCTCAGTACTCAGGGTGCTGGGTGCTCAGTGCTCAGAGTGCTGGGTGCTCAGTACTCAGAGTGCTGTGTGTTCAGTGCTCAGGGTGCTGGGTGCTCAGTACTCAGGGTGCTCAGTGCTTAGTACTCATGGTGCTGGGTGCTCAGTACTCCGGGTGCTGGGTGCTCAGTGCTCGGGGTGCTCGGTGCTCAGTACGTTGGGTGCTCACTACTCAGGGTGCTGCGTGCTCAGTGCTCAGGGTGCTGGGTGCTCAGTGCTCAGGATGCTGTTTGCTCTGTGCTCAGGGTGCTGGGTGCTCAGTACTCAGGGTGCTGGGTGCTCAGTGCTCGGGGTTCTGGGTGCTCAGTTCTCAGGGTGCTGGGTGCTCAGTACTCAGGGTGCTGGGTGCTCAGTACTCGGGGTGCTGGGTGCTCAGTATTCAGGGTGCTGGGTGCTCAGTACTCATTGTGCTGGGTGCTCAGTACTCGGGTGCTGGGTGCTCAGTGCTCAGTACTCAGGGAGCTGGGTGCTCAGTGCTCGGGGTGCTGCGTGCTCAGTGCTCAGTACTCAGGGTCCTGGGTGCTCAGTACTCAGGGTGCTGTGTGCTCAGTGCTCAGGGTGCTGGGTGCTCAGTGCTCAGGGTGCTGGGTGCTCAGTGCTCGGGTGCTGGGTGCTCAGTGCTCAGTACTCAGGGTGCTGGGGGCTCAGTGCTCAGGGTGCTGGGTGCTCACTGCTCAGGGTGCTGGGTGCTCAGTGCTCAGGGTGCTGGGTACTCAGTGCTCAGGGTACTGGGTGCTCAGTACTCAGGGTGCTGGGTGCTCAGTGCTCAGGGTGCAGGGTGCTCACTGCTCAGGGTGCTGGGTGCTCAGTGCTCAGGGTGCTGGGTACTCAGTGCTCAGGGAACTGGGTGCTCAGTACTCAGGGTGCTGGGTGCTCAGCGCTCAGGGTGCTGGGTGCTCAGTGCTCGGGGTGCTGGGTGCTCAGTGCTCGGGGTGCTGGGTGCTGAGTGCTCGGGGTGCTCGGTGCTCAGTACTCAGGGTGCTGTATGTTCTGTGTTCAGGGTGCTGGGTGCTCAGTACTCAGGGTGCTCGGTGCTTAGTACTCAGGGTGCTGGGTGCTCAGTACTCCGGGTGCTGGGTGCTCAGTGCTCGGGGTGCTCGGTGCTCAGTACTCAGTGCTCAGGGTGCTCACTGCTCAGTGCTCAGGGTGCTGGGTGTTCAGTACTCAGGGTGCTGGGTGCTCAGTACTCAGGGGGCTGGGTGCTCAGTACTCTGGGTGCTCGGTGCTCAGTGCTCAGTGTGCTGGGTGCTCAGTACTCAGGGTGCTGGGTGCTCAGTGCTCAGGGTGCTGGGTACTCAGTGCTCAGGGTGCTCGATGCTCAGTACTCGGGGTGCTGGGTGCTCATTCTCGGGGTGCTGGGTGCTCAGTGCTCAGGGTGCTGGGTGCTCAGTACTCAGGGTGCTGGGTGCTCAGTGCTCAGGGTGCTGGGTGCTCAGTACTCAGGGTGCTGGGTGCTCAGTACTCAGGGGGCTGGGTGCTCAGTACTCTGGGTGCTCGGTGCTCAGTGCTCAGGGTGCTGGGTGCTCAGTACTCAGGGTGCTGGGTGCTCAGTGCTCAGGGTGCTGGGTACTCAGTGCTCAGGGTGCTCGGTGCTCAGTACTCGGGGTGCTGGGTGCTCATTCTCAGGGTGCTGGGTGCTCAGTGCTCAGGGTGCTGGGTGCTCAGTACTCAGGGTGCTGGGTGCTCAGTGCTCAGGGTGCTGGGTGCTCAGTACTCAGGGTGCTGGGTACTCAGTGCTCAGGGTGCTGGGTCCTCAGTACTCAGGGTGCTGGGAGCTCAGTGCTCAGGGTGATCTTTGCTCAGTAGTCAGGGTGCTCAGTACTCAGGGTGCTGGGTGCTCAGTGCTCGGGGTACTGGGTGCTCAGTACTCAGGGTGCTGGGTGCTCAGTGCTCGGGGTTCTGGGTGCTCAGTGCTCAGGGTGATCGGTGCTCAGTAATCAGGGTGCTGGGTGCTCAGTGCTCAGGGTGCTGGTTGCTCAGTCCTCAGGGTGCTGGGTGCTCAGTACTCAGGGTGCTGGGTGCTCAGTGCTCAGGGTGCTGGGTGATCAGTGCTCCGTGTGCTGGGTGCTCAGTGCTCAGGGTGCTGGGTGCTCAGTGCTCGGGCTGCTGGGTGCTCAGTACACAGGGTGCTTGGTGCTCAGTGCTCAGGGTGCTTTGTGCTCAGTGCTCGGGGCGCTGGATGCTCAGTGCTCCGGGTGCTCGGAGCTCAGTACTCAGGGTGCTGGGTGCTCAGTGCTCGGGGTGATCGGTGCTCAGTAGTCAGGGTGCTGGGTGCTCAGTGCTCCGTGTGCTCGGTGCTCAGTACGTTGGGTGCTCACTACTCAGGGTGCTGGGTGCTCAGTGCTCAGGGTGCTGGGTGCTCAGTGCTCAGGGTGCTGGGTGCTCAGTGCTCAGGGCGCTGGGTACTCAGTGCTCAGGGTGCTGGGTGCTCAGTACTCAGGGTGCTGGGTGCTCAGTGCTGGGTGCTCAGTGCTCGGGGTGCTCGGTGCTCAGTACGTTGGGTGCTCAGTGCTCAGGGTGCTGGGTGCTCAGTGCTCAGGGTGCTGGGTGCTCAGTGCTCAGGGTGCTGGGTGCTCGGTGCTCGGGGTGCTGGGTGCTTAGTGCTCGGGGTGCCCGGTGCTCAGTACTCGGGGTGCTCAGTGCTCAGTACTCAGGGTGCTGGGTGCTCAGTGCTCAGGGTGCTGGGTGCTCAGTACTCAGGGTGCTGGGTGCTCAGTACTCAGGGTGCTCGGTGCTCAGTACTCAGGGTGCTTGGTGCTCAGTGCTCGGGGTGCTGGGTGCTCAGTACTCAGGGTGCTGGGTGCTCAGTGCTCGGGGTGCTCGGTGCTCAGTACGCTGGGTGCTCAGTACTCAGGGTTCTGGGTGCTCAGTACTCAGGGTGCTGGGTGCTTAGTACTCAGGGTGCTGGGTGCTCAGTGCTCGGGGTGCTGGGTGCTCAGTGTTCAGTACTCAGGGTGCTGGGAGCTCAGTGCTCAGGGTGCTGGGTGCTCAGTGCTCGGGGCGCTGGGTGCTCAGTACTCAGGGTGCTGGGTGCTCAGTACTCTGGGTGCTCAGTGCTCAGTACTCGGGGTGCTTGGTGCTCAGTACTCAGTGCTCAGGGTGCTCAGTGCTCAGTGCTCAGTGTGCTGGGTGCTCAGTACTCAGGGTCCTGGGTGCTCAGTGCTCAGGGTGCTGGGTGCTCAGTGCTCGGGGCGCTGGTTGCTCAGTGCTCGGGGTGCTCGGAGCTCAGTACTCAGGGTGCTGGGTGCTCAGTGCTCGGGGCGCTGGTTGCTCAGTGCTCGGGGTGCTCGGAGCTCAGTACTCAGGGTGCTGGGTGCTCAGTGCTCGGTGTGATCGGTGCTCAGTACTCAGGGTGCTGGCTGCTCAGTGCTCGGGGTGCTCGGTGCTCAGTACGTTGGGTGCTCACTACTCAGGGTGCTGGGTGCTCAGTGCTCAGGGTGCTTGGTGCTCAGTGCTCAGGGGGCTGGGTGCTCAGTGCTCAGGGTGCTGGGTGCTCAGTGCTCAGGGTGCTGGGTGCTCAGTGCTCGGGGTGCTGGGTGCTCAGTGCTCAGGGTGCTGGGTGCTCAGTACTCAGGGTCCTGGGTGCTCAGTACTCAGGGTGCTGTGTGCTCAGTGCTCAGGGTGCTGGGTGCTCAGTGCTCAGGGTGCTGGGTGCTCAGTGCTCGGGTGCTGGGTGCTCAGTGCTCAGTACTCAGGGTGCTGGGGGCTCAGTGCTCAGGGTGCTGGGTGCTCACTGCTCAGGGTGCTGGGTGCTCAGTGCTCAGGGTGCTGGGTACTCAGTGCTCAGGGTACTGGGTGCTCAGTACTCAGGGTGCTGGGTGCTCAGTGCTCAGGGTGCAGGGTGCTCACTGCTCAGGGTGCTGGGTGCTCAGTGCTCAGGGTGCTGGGTACTCAGTGCTCAGGGTACTGGGTGCTCAGTACTCAGGGTGCTGTATGTTCAGTGTTCAGGGTGCTGGGTGCTCAGTACTCAGGGTGCTCGGTGCTTAGTACTCAGGGTGCTGGGTGCTCAGTACTCCGGGTGCTGGGTGCTCAGTGCTCGGGGTGCTCGGTGCTCAGTACTCAGTGCTCAGGGTGCTCACTGCTCAGTGCTCAGGGTGCTGGGTGTTCAGTACTCAGGGTGCTGGGTGCTCAGTACTCAGGGGGCTGGGTGCTCAGTACTCTGGGTGCTCGGTGCTCAGTGCTCAGGGTGCTGGATGCTCAGTACTCAGGGTGTTGGGTGCTCAGTACTCAGGGTGCTGGGGGCTCAGTGCTCAGGGTGCTGGGTACTCAGTGCTCAGGGTGCTCGGTGCTCATTACTCGGGGTGCTGGGTGCTCATTCTCGGGGTGCTGGGTGCTCAGTGCTCAGGGTGCTGGGTGCTCAGTACTCAGGGTGCTGGGTGCTCAGTGCTCAGGGTGCTGGGTGCTCAGTACTCAGGGTGCTGGGTGCTCAGTGCTCAGGGTGCTGGGTCCTCAGTACTCAGGGTGCTGGGAGCTCAGTGCTCAGGGTGATCTTTGCTCAGTAGTCAGGGTGCTCAGTACTCAGGGTGCTGGGTGCTCAGTGCTCGGGGTACTGGGTGCTCAGTACTCAGGGTGCTGGGTGCTCAGTGCTCGGGGTTCTGGGTGCTCAGTGCTCAGGGTGATCGGTGCTCAGTACTCAGGGTGCTGGGTGCTCTGTGCTCAGGGTGCTGGGTGCTCAGTCCTCAGGGTGCTGAGTGCTCAGTACTCAGGGTGCTGGGTGCTCAGTACTCAGGGTGCTGGGTGCTCAGTGCTCAGGGTGCTGGGTGATCAGTGCTCCGTGTGCTGGGTGCTCAGTGCTCAGGGTGCTGGGTTCTCAGTGCTCGGGCTGCTGGGTGCTCAGTACACAGGGTGCTTGGTGCTCAGTGCTCAGGGTGCTGGGTGCTCAGTGCTCGGGGCGCTGGATGCTCAGTGCTCCGGGTGCTCGGAGCTCAGTACTCAGGGTGCTGGGTGCTCAGTGCTCGGGGTGATCGGTGCTCAGTAGTCAGGGTGCTGGGTGCTCAGTGCTCCGTGTGCTCAGTGCTCAGTACGTTGGGTGCTCACTACTCAGGGTGCTGGGTGCTCAGTTCTCAGGGTGCTGGGTGCTCAGTGCTCAGGGTGCTGGGTGCTCAGTGCTCAGGGCGCTGGGTACTCAGTGCTCATTGTGCTGGGTGCTCAGTACTCAGGGTGCTGGGTGCTCAGTGCTGGGTGCTCAGTGCTCGGGGTGCTCGGTGCTCAGTACGGTGGGTGCTCAGTGCTCAGGGTGCTGGGTGCTCAGTGCTCAGGGTGCTGGGTGCTCGGTGCTCAGGGTGCTGGGTGCTCGGTGCTCGGGGTGCTGGGTGCTTAGTGCTCGGGGTGCCCGGTGCTCAGTACTCGGGGTGCTCAGTGCTCAGTACTCAGGGTGCTGGGTGCTCAGTGCTCAGGGTGCTGGGTGCTCAGTACTCAGGGTGCTGGGTGCTCAGTACTCAGGGTGCTCGGTGCTCAGTACTCAGGGTGCTGGGTGCTCAGTACTCAGGGTGATCTGTTCTCAGTACTCAGGTTGCTGGCTGCTCAGTGCTCGGGGTGCTGGGTGCTCAGTACTCAGGGTGCTGGGTGCTCAGTACTCGGGGTGCTCTGTGCTCAGTACTCAGGGTGCTGGGTGCTCAGTACTCAGGGTGCTGGGTGCTCAGTGCTCGGTGTGCTCGGTGCTCAGTACTCGGGGTGCAGGGTGCTCAGTACTCGGGGTGCTGGGTGCTCAGTGCTCAGGGTGCTGGGTGCTCATTGCTCGCTGTGCTGGGTGCTCAGTGCTGAGGGTGGTGCTGGGTGCTCAGTACTCAGGGTGCTGGGTGCTCAGTGCTCAGGGTGCTGGGTGCTCAGTACTAAGGGTGCTGGGTGCTCAGTACTCAGGGTGCTCGGTGCTCAGTACTCAGGGTTCTGGGTGCTCAGAGCTCAGGGTGCTGGGTACTCAGTACTCAGGGTGCTGGGTGCTCAGTACTCAGGGTGCTGGGTGCTCAGTGCTCAGGGTGCTGGGTGCTCAGTGCTCAGGGTGCTGGGTGCTCAGTGCTCGGCGTGCTGGGTGCTCAGTACTCAGGATGCTCGGTGCTCAGTGCTCAGTAATCAGGGTGCTCAGTACTCAGGGTGCTGGGTGCTCAGTGCTCGGGGAGCTGGGTGCTCAGTTCTCAGGGTGCTGGGTGCTCAGTACTCGGGGTGCTGGGTGCTCACTGCTCAGGGTGATCGGTGCTCAGTGCTCAGGGTGCTGGGTGCTCAGTCCTCCGGGTGCTCAGTGCTCAGGGTGCTGGGTGCTCATTGCTCGGTGTGCTCGGTGCTCAGTACTCAGGGTGCTGAGTGCTCAGTACTCAGGGTGCTGGGTGCTCAGTACTCAGGTTGCTGGTTGCTCAGTACTCAGGGTGCTGGGTGCTCAGTGCTCAGGGTGCTGGGTGCTCAGTGCTCGGGGTGCTGGGTGCTCAGGTCTGTGGTGCTGGGTGCTCAGTACTCAGTGCTCAGGGTGCTGGGTGCTCAGTGCTCAGTGCTCAGGGTGCTCTGTGCTCAGTACTCAGGGTGCTGGGTGCTCAGTGCTCGGGGTGCTGCGTGCTCAGTGCTCAGGGAGCTGGATGCTCAGTGCTCAGGGTGCTGGGTGCTCAGTACTCAGGGTGCTGGGTGCTCAGTGTTCGTTGTGCTCGGTGCTCAGTACTCAAGGTGCTGGGTGCTCAGTGCTCAGGGTGCTCTGTGCTCAGTACTCGGGGTGCTTGGTGCTCAGTACTCAGGGTGCTCGGTGCTCAGTACTCGTGGTGCTGGGTGCTCAGTGCTCAGGGTGCTCAGTGCTCAGTGCTCGGGGTGCTGGGTGCTCAGTGCTCGGGGCGCTGGGTGCTCAGTGCTCGGGGTGCTGGGTGCTCAGTACTCGGGGTGCTGGGTGCTCAGTGCTCAGGGTGCTCAGTGCTCAGTACTCAGTGCTCAGGGTGCTGGGTGCTCAGTACTCTGGGTGTTGGGTGCTCAGTACTCAGGGTGCTGGGTGCTCCCTGCTCAGGGTGCTGGGTGCTCAGTGCTCAGGTTTCTGGGTGCTCAGTGCTCAGGGTGCTGGGTGCTCAGTACTCAGGGTGCTGGGTGCTTAGTGCTCGAGGTGCTCGGTGCCCAGTACTGAAGGTGCTGGGTGCTCAGTGCTCAGGGTGCTGGGTGCTCAGTCCTCGGGGTGCTCCATGCTCATGGTGCTGGGTGCTCAGTGCTCAGGGTGCTGGGTGCTCAGTGCTCGGGGTGCTGGGTTCTGAGTGCTCAGGGTGCTGGGTGCTCAGTGCTCGGGGTGCTCGGTGCTCAGTGCTCAGGGTCCTGGGTGCTCAGTACTCAGGGTGCTGGGTGCTTAGTACTCAGGGTGCTCAGTGCTCAGTACACAGGGTGCTGGGTGCTCAGTGCTCGGTGTGCTGGGTGCTCAGTGCTCAGTACTCAGGGGGCTGGGTGCTCAGTGCTCGGGGTGCTGGGTGCTCAGTACTCAGCGTGCTGGGTGCTCAGTACTCAGTGTGCTGGGTGCTCAGTGCTCAGGGTGCTGGGTGCTCAGTGCTCAGGGTGCTGGGTGCTCAGTGATCGGGGTGCTGGGTGCTCAGTACTCAGGGTGCTCAGTGCTCGGGGAGCTCGGTGATCAGTACTCAGGGTGCTGAGTGCTCAGTACTCAGGGTGCTGGGTGCTCAGTACTCATGGTGCTGGGTGCTCAGTACTCAGGGTGCTGGGTGCTCAGTACTCATGGTGCTGGGTGCTCATTCTCAGGGTGCTGGGTGCTCAGTGCTCGGGTTGCTGGGTGCTCAGTACTCAGGGTGCTGGGGGCTCAGTACTCAGGGTGCTGGGTGCTCAGTATCAGGCTGCTCGGTTCTCAGTACTCAGGGTGCTGGGTGCTCATTCTCGGGGTGCTGGGTGCTCAGTGCTCGGGGTGCTGGGTGCTCAGTACTCAGGGTGCTGGGGGCTCAGTACTCAGGGTGCTGGGTGCTCAGTACTCAGGGTGATCTGTTCTCAGTACTCAGGTTGCTGGCTGCTTAGTACTCGGGGTGCTGGGTGCTCAGTACTCAGGGTGCTGGGTGCTCAGTACTCGGGGTGCTCAGTGCTCAGTACTCAGGGTGCTGGGTGCTCAGTACTCAGGGTGCTGGGTGCTCAGTCCTCGGTGTGCTCGGTGCTCAGTACTCGGGGTGCAGGGTGCTCAGTACTCGGGGTGCTGGGTGCTCAGTGCTCAGGGTGCTGGGTGCTCAGTGCTCGGGGTGCTGGGTGCTCAGTGCTGAGGGTGGTGCTGGGTGCTCAGTACTCAGGGTGCTGGGTGCTCAGTGCTCAGGGTGCTGGGTGCTCAGTACTAAGGGTGCTGGGTGCTCAGTACTCAGGGTGCTCGGTGCTCAGTACTCAGGGTTCTGGGTGCTCAGAGCTCAGGGTGCTGGGTACTCAGTACTCAGGGTGCTGGGTGCTCAGTACTCAGGGTGCTGGGTTCTCAGTGCTCAGGGTGCTGGGTGCTCAGTGCTCAGGGTGCTGGGTGCTCAGTGCTTGGCGTGCTGGGTGCTCAGTACTCAGGATGCTCGGTGCTCAGTGCTCAGTAATCAGGGTGCTCAGTACTCAGGGTGCTGGGTGCTCAGTGCTCGGGGAGCTGGGTGCTCAGTACTCAGGGTGCTGGGTGCTCAGTACTCGGGGTGCTGGGTGCTCACTGCTCAGGGTGATCGGTGCTCAGTGCTCAGGGTGCTGGGTGCTCAGTCCTCCGGGTGCTCAGTGCTCAGGTTGCTGGGTGCTCATTGCTCGGTGTGCTCGGTGCTCAGTACTCAGGGTGCTGAGTGCTCAGTACTCAGGGTGCTGGGTGCTCAGTACTCAGGTTGCTGGTTGCTCAGTACTCAGGGTGCTTGGTGCTCAGTGCTCAGGGTGCTGGGTGCTCAGTGCTCGGGGTGCTGGGTGCTCAGGGCTGTGGTGCTGGGTGCTCAGTGCTCAGTGCTCAGGGTGCTGGGTGCTCAGTGCTCAGTGCTCAGGGTGCTCTGTGCTCAGTACTCAGGGTGCTGGGTGCTCAGTGCTCGGGGTGCTGCGTGCTCAGTGCTCAGGGAGCTGGGTGCTCAGTGCTCAGGGTGCTGGGTGCTCAGTACTCAGGGTGCTGGGTGCTCAGTGCTCGTTGTGCTCGGTGCTCAGTACTCAAGGTGCTGGGTGCTCAGTGCTCAGGGTGCTGGGTGCTCAGTCCTCGGGGTGCTCCGTGCTCAGTGATCAGGGTGCTGGGTGCTCAGTACTCAGGGTGCTGGGTGCTCAGTACTCAGGGTGCTCAGTGATCAGTACTCGGGGTGCTTGGTGCTCAGTACTCAGGGTGCTCGGTGCTCAGTACTCGTGGTGCTTGGTGCTCAGTGCTCAGGGTGCTCAGTGCTCAATGCTCGGGGTGCTGGGTGCTCAGTGCTCGGGGCGCTGGGTGCTCAGTGCTCGGGGTGCTGGGGGCTCAGTACTCGGGGTGCTGGGTGCTCAGTGCTCAGGGTGCTCAGTGTTCAGTACTCAGTGCTCAGGGTGCTGGGTGCTCAGTACTCTGGGTGTTGGGTGCTCAGAACTCAGGGTGCTGGGTGCTCCCTGCTCAGGGTGCTGGGTGCTCAGTGCTCAGGTTTCTGGGTGCTCAGTGCTCAGGGTGCTGGGTGCTCAGTACTCAGGGTGCTGGGTGCTTAGTGCTCGAGGTGCTCGGTGCTCAGTACTGAAGGTGCTGGGTGCTCAGTGCTCAGGGTGCTGGGTGCTCAGTCCTCGGGGTGCTCCATGCTCATGGTGCTGGGTGCTCAGTGCTCAGGGTGCTGGGTGCTCAGTGCTCGGGGTGCTGGGTTCTGAGTGCTCAGGGTGCTGGGTGCTCAGTGCTCGGGGTGCTCGGTGCTCAGTGCTCAGGGTCCTGGGTGCTCAGTACACAGGGTGCTGGGTGCTTAGTACTCAGGGTGCTCAGTGCTCAGTACACAGGGTGCTGGGTGCTCAGTGCTCGGTGTGCTGGGTGCTCAGTGCTCAGTACTCAGGGGGCTGGGTGCTCAGTGCTCGGGGTGCTGGGTGCTCAGTACTCAGCGTGCTGGGTGCTCAGTACTCAGTGTGCTGGGTGCTCAGTGCTCAGGGTGCTGGGTGCTCAGTGCTCAGGGTGCTGGGTGCTCAGTGATCGGGGTGCTGGGTGCTCAGTACTCAGGGTGCTCAGTGCTAGGGGAGCTCGGTGATCAGTACTCAGGGTGCTCTGTGCTCAGTACTCAGTGCTCGGGGTCCTGGGTGCTCCGTGCTCGGGGTGCTGGGTGCTCAGTGCTCTGGGTGCTGGGTGCTCAGTACTCAGGGTGCTGGGTGCTCAGTACTCAGGGTGCTGGGTGCTCAGTGCTCAGGGTGCTGGGTGCTCAGTACTCAGGGTGCTGGGTGCTCTGTACTCAGGGTGCTCGGTGCTCAGTACTCAGGGTGCTGGGTGCTCAGTGCTCAGTGTGCTGGGTACTCAGTACTCAGGGTGCTGGGTGCTCAGTACTCAGGGTGCTGGGTGCTCAGTGCTCAGGGTGCTGGGTGCTCAGTGCTCAGGGTGCTGGGTGCTCAGTACTCAGGCTGCTGGGTGCTCAGTGCTCAGGGTGATCGGTGCTCAGTACTCAGGGTGCTCAGCACTCCGGGTGCTGGGTGCTCAGTGCTCAGGGTGCTGGGTGCACAGTACTCAGGGTGCTGGGTGCTCAGTGCTCGGGGTGCTGGGTGCTCAGTGCTCAGGGTGATCGGTGCTCAGTACTCAGGGTGCTGGGTGCTCAGTGCTCAGGGTGCTGGGTGCTCAGTCCTCAGGGTGCTCAGTGCTCAGGGTGCTGCGTGCTCTGTGCTCGGGGTGCTCAGTGCTCAGTACTCAGGGTGCTGAGTGCTCAGTACTCAGGGTGCTGGGTGCTCAGTACTCATGGTGCTGGGTGCTCAGTACTCAGGGGGCTGGGTGCTCAGTGCTCAGTGTGCTGGGTGCTCAGTGCTCAGGGCGCTGGGTGCTCAGTGCCCGGGGTGCTGGGTGCTCAGTGCTCGGGGTGCTCTGTGCTCAGTGCTCAGTACTCAGCGTGCTGGGTGCTCAGTGCTCAGAGTGTTGGGTGCTCAGGACTCAGGGTGCTGGGTGCTCAGTGCTCAGTGCTCAGGGTGCTCAGTGCTCAGGGTGCTCAGTGCTCAGGGTGCTGGGTGCTCAGTGCTCAGAGTGCTCTGTGCTCAGTACTCAGGGTGCTGGGTGCTCAGTGCTCGGGGTGCTGGGTGCTCAGTGCTCAGGGTGCTGGGTGCTCAGTACTCAGGGTGCTGGGTGCTCAGTACTCAGGGTGCTTGGTGTTCAGTACTCAGGGTGCTCAGTGCTCAGTACTCGGGGTGCTGGGTGCTCAGTGCTCAGGGTGCTCAGTGCTCAGTGCTCGGGGTGCTGGGTGCTCAGTGCTCGGGGTGCTGGGTGCTCAGTACTCGGGGTGCTGGGTGCTCAGTGCTCAGGGTGCTCAGTGCTCAGTACTCAGTTCTCAGGGTGCTCCGTGCTCATGGTGCTGGGTGCTCAGTGCTCAGGGTGCTGGGTGCTCAGTGCTCGGGGTGCTGGGTGCTCTGTACTCAGTGTGCTCAGTGCTCGGGGATCTCGTTGCTCAGTACTCAGGGTGCTGGGTGCTCAGTTCTCAGTGCTCGGGGTCCTGGGTTCTCCGTGCTCGGGGTGCTGGGTGCTCAGTGCTCTGGGTGCTTAGTGCTCAGTACTCAGTGTGCTGGGTGCTCAGTACTCATGGTGCTGGGTGCTCATTCTCAGGGTGCTGGGTGCTCAGTGCTCGGGTTGCTGGGTGCTCAGTACTCAGGGTGCTGGGGGCTCAGTACTCAGGGTGCTGGGTGCTCAGTATCAGGGTGCTCAGTTCTCAGTACTCAGGGTGCTGGGTGCTCATTCTCGGGGTGCTTTGTGCTCAGTGCTCGGGGTGCTGGGTGCTCAGTACTCAGGGTGCTGGGGGCTCAGTACTCAGGGTGCTGGGTGCTCAGTACTCAGGGTGATCTGATCTCAGTACTCAGGTTGGTGGCTGCTCAGTGCTCGGGGTGCTGGGTGCTCAGTGCTCGGGGTGCTGGGTGCTCAGTGCTCAGGGTGATCGGTGCTCAGTACTCAGGGTGCTGGGTGCTCAGTGCTCAGGGTGCTGGGTGCTCAGTCCTCAGGGTGCTCAGTGCTCAGGGTGCTGGGTGCTCTGTGCTCGGGGTGCTCGGTGCTCAGTACTCAGGGTGCTGAGTGCTCAGTACTCAGGGTGCTGGGTGCTCAGTACTCATGGTGCTGGGTGCTCAGTACTCAGGGGGCTGGGTGCTCAGTGCTCAGTATGCTGGGTGCTCAGTGCTCAGGGCGCTGGGTGCTCAGTGCCCGGGGTGCTGGGTGCTCAGTGCTCGGGGTGCTCTGTGCTCAGTGCTCAGTACTCAGCGTGCTGGGTGCTCAGTGCTCAGAGTGTTGGGTGCTCAGGACTCAGGGTGCTGGGTGCTCAGTGCTCAGTGCTCAGGGTGCTCAGTGCTCAGGGAGCTCAGTGCTCAGGGTGCTGGGTGCTCAGTGCTCAGAGTGCTCTGTGCTCAGTACTCAGGGTGCTGGGTGCTCAGTGCTCGGGGTGCTGGGTGCTCAGTGCTCAGGGTGCTGGGTGCTCAGTACTCAGGGTGCTGGGTGCTCAGTACTCAGGGTGCTTGGTGTTCAGTACTCAGGGTGCTCAGTGCTCAGTACTCGGGGTGCTGGGTGCTCAGTGCTCAGGGTGCTCAGTGCTCAGTGCTCGGGGTGCTGGGTGCTCAGTGCTCGGGGTGCTGGGTGCTCAGTACTCGGGGTGCTGGGTGCTCAGTGCTCAGGGTGCTCAGTGCTCAGTACTCAGTTCTCAGGGTGCTCCGTGCTCATGGTGCTGGGTGCTCAGTGCTCAGGGTGCTGGGTGCTCAGTGCTCGGGGTGCTGGGTGCTCTGTACTCAGTGTGCTCAGTGCTCGGGGATCTCGTTGCTCAGTACTCAGGGTGCTGGGTGCTCAGTTCTCAGTGCTCGGGGTCCTGGGTTCTCCGTGCTCGGGGTGCTGGGTGCTCAGTGCTCTGGGTGCTTAGTGCTCAGTACTCAGTGTGCTGGGTGCTCAGTACTCATGGTGCTGGGTGCTCATTCTCAGGGTGCTGGGTGCTCAGTGCTCGGGTTGCTGGGTGCTCAGTACTCAGGGTGCTGGGGGCTCAGTACTCAGGGTGCTGGGTGCTCAGTATCAGGGTGCTCGGTTCTCAGTACTCAGGGTGCTGGGTGCTCATTCTCGGGGTGCTGGGTGCTCAGTGCTCGGGGTGCTGGGTGCTCAGTACTCAGGGTGCTGGGGGCTCAGTACTCAGGGTGCTGGGTGCTCAGTACTCAGGGTGATCTGTTCTCAGTACTCAGGTTGGTGGCTGCTCAGTGCTCGGGGTGCTGGGTGCTCAGTACTCGGGGTGCTCAGTGCTCAGTACTCAGGGTGCTGGGTGCTCAGTCCTCAGGGTGCTGGGTGCTCAGTGCTCGGGGTGCTCGATGCTCAGTACTCGGGGTGCAGGGTGCTCAGTACTCGGGGTGCTGGGTGCTCAGTGCTCAGGGTGCTGGGTGCTCAGTGCTCGGGGTGTTGGGTGCTCAGTGCTGAGGGTGGTGCTGGGTGCTCAGTACTCAGGGTGCTGGGTGCTCAGTGCTCAGGGTGCTGGGTGCTCAGTACTCAGGGTGCTGGGTGCTCAGTGCTCAGGGTGCTGGGTGCTCAGTGCTCAGGGTGCTGAGTGCTCAGTGCTCGGCGTGCTGGGTGCTCAGTACTCAGGATGCTCGGTGCTCTGTGCTCAGAAACCATGGTGCTCAGTACTCAGGGTGCTGGGTGCTCAGTGCTCGGGGTGCTGGGTGCTCAGTACTCAGGGTGCTGGGTGCTCAGTACTCGGGGTGCTGGGTGCTCAGTACTCATGGTGCTGGGTGCTCAGTGCTCGGGGTGCTCGGTGCTCAGTACGTTGGGTGCTCACTACTCAGGGTGCTGGGTGCTCAGTGCTCAGGGTGCTGGGTGCTCAGTGCTCAGGGTGCTGGGTGCTCAGTGCTCAGGGTGCTGGGTGCTCAGTGCTCGGGGTGCTGGGTGCTCAGTGCTCAGGGTGCTGGGTGCTCAGTACTCAGGGTCCTGGGTGCTCAGTACTCAGGGTGCTGTGTGCTCAGTGCTCAGGGTGCTGGGTGCTCAGTGCTCAGGGTGCTGGGTGCTCAGTGCTCGGGTGCTGGGTGCTCAGTGCTCAGTACTCAGGGTGCTGGGGGCTCAGTGCTCAGGGTGCTGGGTGCTCACTGCTCAGGGTGCTGGGTGCTCAGTGCTCAGGGTGCTGGGTACTCAGTGCTCAGGGTACTGGGTGCTCAGTACTCAGGGTGCTGGGTGCTCAGTGCTCAGGGTGCAGGGTGCTCACTGCTCAGGGTGCTGGGTGCTCAGTGGTCAGGGTGCTGGGTACTCAGTGCTCAGGGTACTGGGTGCTCAGTGCTCGGGGTGCTGGGTGCTCAGTGCTCGGGGTGCTGGGTGCTGAGTGCTCGGTGTGCTCGGTGCTCAGTACTCAGGGTGCTGTATGTTCAGTGTTCAGGGTGCTGGGTGCTCAGTACTCAGGGTGCTCGGTGCTTAGTACTCAGGGTGCTGGGTGCTCAGTACTCCGGTTGCTGGGTGCTCAGTGCTCGGGGTGCTCGGTGCTCAGTACTCAGTGCTCAGGGTGCTCACTGCTCAGTGCTCAGGGTGCAGGGTGTTCAGTACTCAGGGTGCTGGGTGCTCAGTACTCAGGGGGCTGGGTGCTCAGTACTCTGGGTGCTCGGTGCTCAGTGCTCAGGGTGCTGGGTGCTCAGTTCTCAGGGTGTTGGGTGCTCAGTACTCAGGGTGCTGGGTGCTCAGTGCTCAGGGTGCTGGGTACTCAGTGCTCAGGGTGCTCGGTGCTCATTACTCGGGGTGCTGGGTGCTCATTCTCGGGGTGCTGGGTGCTCAGTGCTCAGGGTGCTGGGTGCTCAGTACTCAGGGTGCTGGGTGCTCAGTGCTCAGGGTGCTGGGTGCTCAGTACTCAGGGTGCTGGGTGCTCAGTGCTCAGGGTGCTGGGTCCTCAGTACTCAGGGTGCTGGGAGCTCAGTGCTCAGGGTGATCTTTGCTCAGTAGTCAGGGTGCTCAGTACTCAGGGTGCTGGGTGCTCAGTGCTCGGGGTACTGGGTGCTCAGTACTCAGGGTGCTGGGTGCTCAGTGCTCGGGGTTCTGGGTGCTCAGTGCTCAGGGTGATCGGTGCTCAGTACTCAGGGTGCTGGGTGCTCAGTGCTCAGGGTGCTGGGTGCTCAGTCCTCAGGGTGCTGAGTGCTCAGTACTCAGGGTGCTGGGTGCTCAGTACTCAGGGTGCTGGGTGCTCAGTGCTCAGGGTGCTGGGTGATCAGTGCTCCGTGTGCTGGGTGCTCAGTGCTCAGGGTGCTGGGTGCTCAGTGCTCGGGCTGCTGGGTGCTCAGTACACAGGGTGCTTGGTGCTCAGTGCTCAGGGTGCTGGGTGCTCAGTGCTCGGGGCGCTGGATGCTCAGTGCTCCGGGTGCTCGGAGCTCAGTACTCAGGGTGCTGGGTGCTCAGTGCTCGGGGTGATCGGTGCTCAGTAGTCAGGGTGCTGGGTGCTCAGTGCTCCGTGTGCTCGGTGCTCAGTACGTTGGGTGCTCACTACTCAGGGTGCTGGGTGCTCAGTGCTCAGGGTGCTGGGTGCTCAGTGCTCAGGGTGCTGGGTGCTCAGTGCTCAGGGCGCTGGGTACTCAGTGCTCAGGGTGCTGGGTGCTCAGTACTCAGGGTGCTGGGTGCTCAGTGCTGGGTGCTCAGTACGTTGGGTGCTCAGTGCTCAGGGTGCTGGGTGCTCAGTACTCAGGGTGCTGGGTGCTCAGTGCTCGGTGCTCAGTACGTTGGGTGCTCAGTGCTCAGGGTGCTGGGTGCTCAGTGCTCAGGGTGCTGGGTGCTCAGTGCTCAGGGTGCTGGGTTCTCGGTGCTCGGGGTGCTGGGTGCTTAGTGCTCGGGGTGCCCGGTGCTCAGTACTCGGGGTGCTCAGTGCTCAGTACTCAGGGTGCTGGGTGCTCAGTGCTCAGGGTGCTGGGTGCTCAGTACTCAGGGTGCTGGGTGCTCAGTAGTCAGGGTGATCGGTGCTCAGTACTCAGGGTGCTGGGTGCTCTGTGCTCGGGGTTCTGGGTGCTCAGTACTCAGGGTGCTGGGTGCTCAGTGCTCGGGGTGCTCGGTGCTCAGTACGCTGGGTGCTCAGTACTCAGGGTTCTGGGTGCTCAGTACTCAGGGTGCTGGGTGCTTAGTACTCAGGGTGCTGGGTGCTCAGTGCTCGGGGTGCTGGGTGCTCAGTGTTCAGTACTCAGGGTGCTGGGATCTCAGTGCTCAGGGTGCTGGGTGCTCAGTGCTCGGGGCGCTGGGTGCTCAGTGCTCAGGGTGCTGGGTGCTCAGTACTCTGGGTGCTCAGTGCTCAGTACTCGGGGTGCTTGGTGCTCAGTACTCAGTGCTCAGGGTGCTCAGTGCTCAGTGTGCTGGGTGCTCAGTGCTCAGGGTGCTGGGTGCTCAGTGCTCAGGGTGCTGGGTGCTCAGTGCTCTGGGCGCTGGGTGCTCAGTGCTCGGGGTGCTCGGGGCTCAGTACTCAGGGTGCTGGGTGCTCAGTGCTCGGGGTGATCGGTGCTCAGTACTCAGGGTGCTGGGTGCTCAGTGCTCGGGGTGCTCGGTGCTCAGTACGTTGGGTGCTCACTACTCAGGGTGCTGGGTGCTCAGTGCTCAGGGTGCTGGGTGCTCAGTGCTCAGGGTGCTGGGTGCTCAGTGCTCAGGGTGCTGGGTGCTCAGTGCTCAGGGTGCTGGGTGCTCAGTGCTCGGGGTGCTGGGTGCTCAGTGCTCAGGGTGCTGGGTGCTCAGTACTCAGGGTGCTGGGTGCTCAGTACTCGGGGTGCTGGGTGCTCAGTACTCGGGGTGCTGGGTGCTCAGTGCTCAGGGTGCTGAGGGCTCAGTACTCAGGGTGCTGGGTGCTCAGTACTCTGGGTGCTGGGTGCTCAGTGCTCTGCGTGCTGGGTACTCAGTGCTCAGGGTGCTCGGTGCTCAGTACTCGGGGTGCTGGGTGCTCATTCTCGGGGTGCTGGGTGCTCAGTGCTCGGAGTGCTGGGTGCTCAGTACTCAGCGTGCTGGGTGCTCAGTGCTCAGGGTGCTGGGTGCTCAGTACTCAGGGTGCTGGGTGCTCAGTGCTCAGGGTGCTGGGTGCTCAGTACTCAGGGTTCTGGGAGCTCAGTGCTCAGGGTGATCGGTGCTCAGTACTCAGGGTGCGCAGTACTCAGGGTGCTGGGTGCTCAGTGCTCGGGGTTCTGGGTGCTCAGTGCTCAGGGTGCTGGGTGCTCAGTCCTCAGGGTGCTCAGTGCTCAGGGTGCTGGGTGCTCAGTGCTCGGGGTGCTCGGTGCTCAGTAGTCAGGGTGCTGAGTGCTCAGTACTCAGGGTGCTGGGTGCTCAGTACTAAGGGTGCTGGGTGCTCAGTGCTCAGTGTGCTGGGTGATCAGTGCTCAGTGTGCTGGGTGCTCAGTGATTAGGGTGCTGGGTGCTCAGTGCTCGGGGTGCTGGGTGCTCAGTACTCAGGGTGCTGGGTGCTCAGTGCTCAGGGTGCTCGGTGCTCAGTGCTCGGGGCGCTGGGTGCTCAGTGCTCGGGGTGCTCGGAGCTCAGTACCCAGGGTGCTGGGTGCTCAGTGCTCGGGGTAATCGGTGCTCAGTACTCAGGGTGCTGGATGCTCAGTGCTCGGGGTGCTCGGTGCTCAGTACGTTGGGTGCTCACTACTCAGGGTGCTGGGTGCTCAGTGCTCAGGGTGCTGGGTGCTCAGTGCTCAGGGTGCTGGGTGCTCAGTGCTCAGGGTGCTGGGTGCTCAGTGCTCACCGTGCTGGGTGCTCAGTACTCGGGGTGCTGGGTGCTCAGTTCTCAGGGTGCTCGGTGCTCAGTACTCAGGGTGCTGGGTGCTCAGTGCTCGGGGTGCTGGGTGCTCAGTACTCAGATTGCTGGGTGCTCAGTACTCGGGGTGCTCGGTGCTCAGTACTCAGGGTGCTGGGTGCTCAGTACTCGGGTGCTGGGTGCTCAGTGCTCAGGGTGCTGGGTGCTCAGTGCTCGGGGTGCTGGGTGCTCAGTGCTCAGTACTCAGGGTGCTGGGTGCTCAGTGCTCGGGGTTCTGGGTGCTCAGTGCTCAGTACTCAGGGTGCTGGGTGCTCAGTGCTCAGGGTGCTGTGTGCTCAGTGCTCAGGGTGCTGGGTGCTCAGTGCTCAGGGTGCTGGGTGCTCAGTGGTCGGGGTGCTGCGTGCTCAGTGCTCAGTACTCAGGGTCCTGGGTGCTCAGTACTCAGGGTGCTGTGTGCTCAGTGCTCAGGGTGCTGGGTGCTCAGTGCTCAATGTGCTGGGTGCTCAGTGCTCAGGGTGCTGGGTGCTCAGTACTCAGGGTGCTGGGTGCTCAGTGCTCGGGGTGCTGGGTGCTCAGTGCTCAGGGTGCTGGGTGCTCAGTACTCAGGGTGTTGGGTGCTCAGTACTCTGGGTGCTGTGTGCTCAGTACTCAGGTAGCTGGGTGCTCAGTACTCAGGGTGCTGGGTGCTCAGTACTCGGGTGCTGGGTGCTCAGTGCTCAGGGTGCTGGGTGCTCAGTGCTCGGGTTGCTGGGTGCTCAGTGCTCAGTACTCAGGGTGCTGGGTGCTCAGTACTCGGGGTGCTAGGTGCTCAGTGCTCAGTACTCAGGGTGCTGGGTGCTCAGTGCTCAGGGTGCTGTGTGCTCAGTGCTCAGGGTGCTGGGTGCTCAGTGCTCAGGGTGCTGGGTGCTCAGTGGTCGGGGTGCTGCGTGCTCAGTGCTCAGTACTCAGGGTCCTGGGTGCTCAGTACTCAGGGTGCTGTGTGCTCAGTGCTCAGGGTGCTGGGTGCTCAGTGCTCAATGTGCTGGGTGCTCAGTGCTCAGGGTGCTGGGTGCTCAGTACTCAGGGTGCTAGGTGCTCAGTGCTCGGGGTGCTGGGTGCTCAGTCCTCAGGGTGCTGGGTGCTCAGTACTCAGGGTGTTGGGTGCTCAGTACTCTGGGTGCTGTGTGCTCAGTACTCAGGTAGCTGGGTGCTCAGTACTCAGGGTGCTGGGTGCTCAGTACTTGGGTGCTGGGTGCTCAGTGCTCAGGGTGCTGGGTGCTCAGTGCTCGGGGTGCTGGGTGCTCAGTGCTCAGTACTCAGGGTGCTGGGTGCTCAGTACTCGGGGTGCTAGGTGCTCAGTGCTCAGTACTCAGGGTGCTGGGTGCTCAGTGCTCAGGGTGCTGGGTGTTCACTGCTCAGGGTGCTGGGTGCTCAGTGCTCAGGGTGCTGGGTACTCAGTGCTCAGGGTACTGGGTGCTCAGTACTCAGGGTGCTGGGTGCTCAGTGCTCAGGGTGCTGGGTGCTCAGTGCTCGGGGTGCTGGGTGCTCAGTGCTCGGGGTGCTGGGTGCTCAGTGCTCAGGTGCTCGGTGCTCAGTACTCAGGGTGCTGGGTGCTCAGTGCTCGAGGTGCTCAGTACTCAGGGTGCTGTATGTTCAGTGTTCAGGGTGCTGGTTGCTCAGTACTCAGGGTGCTCGGTGCTTAGTACTCAGGGTGCTGGGTGCTCAGTACTCCGGGTGCTGGGTGCTCAGTGCTCGGGGTGCTCGGTGCTCAGTACTCAGTGCTCAGGGTGCTCAGTGCTCAGTGCTCAGGGTGCTGGGTGTTCAGTACTCAGGGTGCTGGGTGCTCAGTACTCAGGGTGCTGGGTGCTCAGTGCTCAGGGTGCTGGGTGCTCAGTGCTCGGGGTGATCGGTGCTCAGTACTCAGGGTGCTGGGTGCTCAGTGCTCGGGGTGCTCGTAGCTCAGTACTCAGGGTGCTGGGTGCTCAGTGCTCGGGGTGATCGGTGCTCAGTACTCAGGGTGCTGGGTGCTCAGTGCTCGGGGTGCTCGGTGCTCAGTACGTTGGGTGCTCACTATTCAGGGTGCTGGGTGCTCAGTGCTCAGGGTGCTGGGTGCTCAGTGCTCAGGGTGCTGGGTGCTCAGTGCTCAGGGTGCTGGGTGCTCAGTACTCAGGGTGCTGGGTGCTCAGTACTCGGGGTGCTGGGTGCTCAGTGCTCGGGGTGCTGGGTGCTCAGTACTCAGGGTGCTGGGTGCTCAGTTCTCGGGGTGCTGGGTGCTCAGTACTCGGGTTGCTGGGTGCTCAGTACTCAGGGTGCTGGGTGCTCTGTACTCGGGAGCTGCGTGCTCAGTGCTCATGGTGCTGGGTGCTCAGTGCTCAGTGTGCTGGGTGCTCAGTGCTCAGTACTCAGGGTTCTGGGTGCTCAGTGCTCAGTATTCAGGGTGCTGGGTGCTCAGTGCTCAGGGTGCTGTGTGCTCAGTGCTCAGGGTGCTGGGTGCTCAGTGCTCAGGGTGCTGGGTACTCAGTGCTCAGGGTGCTGGGTGCTCAGTACTCAGGGTGCTGGGTGCTCAGTACTCAGGGTGCTGGGTGCTCAGTGCTCGGGGTGGTGGGTGCTCAGTGCTCGGGGTGCTGGGTGCTCAGTGCTTGGGGTGCTGTGTGTTCAGTGCTCAGGGTGCTGGGTGCTCAGTACTCCGGGTGCTGGGTGCTCAGTGCTCGGGGTGCTCGGTGCTCAGTGCTCAAGGTGCTGGGTGCTCAGTACTCAGGGTGCTCATTGCTCAGGGTGCTGGGTGCTCAGTACTCAGGGTGCTGGGTGTTCAGTGCTCAGGGTGCTCGGTGCTCAGTACGTTGGGTGCTCAGTACTCAGGGTGCTGGGGGCTCAGTGCTCAGGGTGCTGGGTGCTCAGTGCTCAGGGTGCTGGGTGCTCAGTACTCAGGGTGCTTTGTGCTCGGTGCTCAGTATGCTGGGTGCTCAGTACTCAGGGTGCTGGGTGCTCAGTGCTCGGGGTGCTCGGTGCTCAGTACGCTGGGTGCTCTGTACTCACTGTGCTGGGTGCTCAGTACTCAGGGTGAAGGGTGCTCAGTACTCAGGGTGCTGGGTGCTTAGTACTCAGGGTGCTGGGTGCACAGTGCTCGGGGTACTGGGTGCTCTGTGCTCAGTACTCAGGGTGCTGGGTGCTCAGTGCTCAGGGTGCTGGGTGCTCAGTGCTCGGGGTGCTGGGTGCTCAGTACTCAGGGTGCTGGGTGCTCAGTACTCCGGGTGCTGGGTGCTCAGTTCTCGGGGTGCTCGGTGCTCAGTACTCAGGGCTCAGGGTGCTCAGTGCTCAGTGCTCAGGGTGCTGGGTGTTCAGTACTCAGATTGCTGGGTGCTCAGTGCTCAGGGTGCTGGGTGCTCAGTACTCAGGGTGCTGGGTGCTCAGTACTCAGGGTGCTGGGTGCTTAGTACTCAGGGTGCTGGGTGCTCAGTGCTCGGGGTGCTGGGTGCTCAGTGCTCGGGGTGCTTGGTGCTCAGTAATCAGGGTGCTGGGTGCTCAGTACTCGTTGTGCTGGGTGCTCAGTGCTCAGGGTGCTGGGTGCTCACTACTCAGGGTGCTCGGTGCTCAGTGCTCGGGGTGCTGGGTGCTCAGTACTCAGGGTGCTCGGTGCTCAGTACTCAGGGTGCTCAGTGCTCAGTACTCAGGGTGCTCACCCTCAGTGCTCGGGGTGCTGGGTGCTCAGTGCTCGGGGTGCTGGGTGCTCAGTGCTCGGGGTGCTGGGTGCTCAGTGCTCAGGTTGCTGGGTGCTCAGTGCTCAGAGTGCTGGGTGCTCAGTGCTCAGGGTGCTGGGTGCTCAGTGCTCAGAGTGCTGGGTGCTCAGTACTCAGGGTGCTGGGTGCTCAGTGCTCGGGGTGCTGGGTGCTCAGTACTCAGGGTGCTGGGTGCTCAGTGCTCAGAGTGCTGGGTGCTCAGTACTCAGAGTGCTGTGTGTTCAGTGCTCAGGGTGCTGGGTGCTCAGTACTCAGGGTGCTCGGTGCTTAGTACTCATGGTGCTGGGTGCTCAGTACTCCGGGTGCTGGGTGCTCAGTGCTCGGGGTGCTCGGTGCTCAGTACGTTGGGTGCTCACTACTCAGGGTGCTGCGTGCTCAGTGCTCAGGGTGCTGGGTGCTCAGTGCTCAGGATGCTGTTTGCTCAGTGCTCAGGGTGCTGGGTGCTCAGTACTCAGGGTGCTGGGTGCTCAGTGCTCGGGGTTCTGGGTGCTCAGTTCTCAGGGTGCTGGGTGCTCAGTACTCAGGGTGCTGGGTGCTCAGTACTCGGGGTGCTGGGTGCTCAGTATTCAGGGTGCTGGGTGCTCAGTACTCATTGTGCTGGGTGCTCAGTACTCGGGTGCTGGGTGCTCAGTGCTCAGTACTCAGGGTGCTGGGTGCTCAGTGCTCGGGGTGCTGCGTGCTCAGTGCTCAGTACTCAGGGTCCTGGGTGCTCAGTACTCAGGGTGCTGTGTGCTCAGTGCTCAGGGTGCTGGGTGCTCAGTGCTCAGGGTGCTGGGTGCTCAGTGCTCAGGGTGCTGGGTGCTCAGTACTCAGGGTGCTGGGTGCTCAGTGCTCGGGGTGCTGGGTGCTCAGTGCTCAGGGTGCTGGGTGCTCAGTACTCAGGGTGTTGGGTGCTCAGTACTCAGGGTGCTGGGTGCTCAGTACTCAGGTAGCTGGGTGCTCAGTACTCAGGGTGCTGGGTGCTCAGTACTCGGGTGCTGGGTGCTCAGTGCTCAGGGTGCTGGGTGCTCAGTGCTCGGGTGCTGGGTGCTCAGTGCTCAGTACTCAGGGTGCTGGGTGCTCAGTGCTCAGGGTGCTGGGTGCTCACTGCTCAGGGTGCTGGGTGCTCAGTGCTCAGGGTGCTGGGTACTCAGTGCTCAGGGTACTGGGTGCTCAGTACTCAGGGTGCTGGGTGCTCAGTGCTCAGGGTGCAGGGTGCTCACTGCTCAGGGTGCTGTGTGCTCAGTGCTCAGTGTGCTGGGTACTCAGTGCTCAGGGTACTGGGTGCTCAGTACTCAGGGTGCTGGGTGCTCAGCGCTCAGGGTGCTGGGTGCTCAGTGCTCGGGGTGCTGGGTGCTCAGTGCTCGGGGTGCTGGGTGCTGAGTGCTCGGGGTGCTCGGTGCTCAGTACTCAGGGTGCTGTATGTTCAGTGTTCAGGGTGCTGGGTGCTCAGTACTCAGGGTGCTCGGTGCTTAGTACTCAGGGTGCTGGGTGCTCAGTACTCCGGGTGCTGGGTGCTCAGTGCTCGGGGTGCTCGGTGCTCAGTACTCAGTGCTCAGGGTGCTCACTGCTCAGTGCTCAGGGTGCTGGGTGTTCAGTACTCATGGTGCTGGGTGCTCAGTACTCAGGGGGCTGGGTGCTCAGTACTCTGGGTGCTCGGTGCTCAGTGCTCAGGGTGCTGGGTGCTCAGTACTCAGGGTGCTGGGTGCTCAGTACTCAGGGTGCTGGGTGCTCAGTGCTCAGGGTGCTGGGTACTCAGTGCTCAGGGTGCTCGGTGCTCAGTACTCGGGGTGCTGGGTGCTCATTCTCGGGGTGCTGGGTGCTCAGTGCTCAGGGTGCTGGGTGCTCAGTACTCAGGGTGCTGGTTGCTCAGTGCTCAGGGTGCTGGGTGCTCAGTACTCAGGGTGCTGGGTGCTCAGGGCTCAGGGTGCTGGGTGCTCAGTACTCAGGGTGCTGGGTGCTCAGTGCTCAGGGTGCTGGGTGCTCAGTACTCAGGGTGCTGGGAGCTCAGTGCTCAGGGTGATCGGTGCTCAGTACTCAGGGTGCTCAGTACTCAGGGTACTGGGTGCTCAGTGCTCGGGGTGCTGGGAGCTCAGTACTCAGGGTGCTGGGTGCTCAGTGCTCGGGGTGCTGGGTGCTCAGTGCTCAGGGTGATCGGTGCTCAGTACTCAGGGTGCTGGGTGCTCAGTGCTCAGGGTGCTGGGTGTTCAGTCCACAGGGTGCTCAGTGCTCAGAGTGCTGGGTGCTCAGTGCTCGGGGTGCTGGGTGTTCAGTGCTCGGGGTGCTGGGTGCTCAGTGCTCAGGGTGCTGGGTGCTCAGTGCTCAGTGCTCAGGGTGCTGGTTGCTCAGTACTCAGGGTGCTGGGTGCTCAGTACTCAGGGTGCTGGGTGCTCAGTGCTCAGGGTGCTAGGTGCTCAGAACTCAGGGTGCTGGGTGATCAGTGCTCGGGGTGCTGGGTGCTCAGTGCTCAGGGTGCTGGGTGCTCAGTGCTCAGGGTGCTGGGTGCTCAGTACTCAGGGTGCTGGGTGCTCAGTGCTCGGGGTGCTCGGTGCTCAGTACTCAAGGTGCTGGGTGCTCAGTGCTCATTGTGCTGGGTGCTCAGTGCTCAGGGTGCTCAGTGCTCAGTGCTCAGGGTGCTGGGTGTTCAGTACTCAGGGTGCTGGGTGCTCAGTACTCAGGGTGCTGGGTGCTCAGTACTCAGGATGCTGGGTGCTCAGTGCTCGGGGTGCTCGGTGCTCAGTACTCAGGGTGCTGGGTGCTCAGTACTCAGGGTGCTGGGTGCTCAGTGCTCAGGGTTCTGGGTGCTCAGTGCTCGGGGTGATCGGTGCTCAGTACTCAGGGTGCTGGTTGCTCAGTGCTCGGGGTGCTCGGAGCTCAGTACTCAGGGTGCTGGGTGCTCAGTGCTCGGGGTGATCGGTGCTCAGTACTCAAGGTGCTGGGTGCTCAGCGCTCTGGGTGCTCGGTGCTCAGTACGTTGGGTGCTCACTACTCAGGGTGCTGGCTGCTCAGTGCTCAGGGTGCTGGGTGCTCAGTGCTCAGGGTGCTGGGTGCTCAGTGCTCAGGGTGCTGGGTGCTCAGTACTCAGGGTGCTGGGTGCTCAGTGCTCGGGGTGCTGGGTGCTCAGTGCTCAGGGTGCTGGGTGCTCAGTACTCAGGGTGCTGGGTGCTCAGTACTCGGGGTGCTGGGTGCTCAGTACTCGGGGTGCTGGGTGCTCAGTACTCAGGGTGCTGGGTGCTCTGTACTCGGGAGCTGGGTGCTCAGTGCTCAGGGTGCTGGGTGCTCAGTGCTCGGTGTGCTGGGTGCTCAGTGCTCAGTAATCAGGGTGCTGGGTGCTCAGTGCTCAGTACTCAGGGTGCTGGGTGCTCAGTGCTCAGGGTGCTGTGTGCTCAGTGCTCAGGGTGCTGGGTGCTCAGTGCTCAGGGTGCTGGGTGCTCAGTGCTCGGGGTGCTGGGTGCTCAGTGCTCGGGGTGCTGGGTGCTAAGTGCTCGGGGTGCTCGGTGCTCAGTACTCAGGGTGCTGGGTGCTCAGTGCTCAAGGTGCTCAGTACTCAGGGTGCTGTATGTTCAGTGCTCAGGGTGCTGGGTGCTCAGTACTCAGGGTGCTCGGTGCTTAGTACGCAGGGTGCTGGGTGCTCAGTACTCAGGGTGCTGGGTGCTCAGTTCTCGGGGTGCTCGGTGCTCAGTGCTCAAGGTGCTGGGTGCTCAGTACTCAGGGTGCTCATTGCTCAGGGTGTTGGGTGCTCAGTGCTCGGGGTGCTGGGTGCTCAGTACTCAGGGTGCTGGGTGCTCAGTGCTCGGGGTTCTGGGTGCTCAGTGCTCAGGGTGATCGGTGCTCAGTACTCAGGGTGCTGGGTGCTCAGTGCTCAGGGTGCTGGGTGCTCAGTCCTCAGGGTGCTCAGTGCTCAGGGTGCTGGGTGCTCAGTGCTCGGGGTGCTCGGTGCTCAGTACTCAGGGTGCTGAGTGCTCAGTACTCAGGGTGCTGGGTGCTCAGTACTCAGGGTGCTGGGTGCTCAGTGCTCAGTGTGTTGGGTGATCAGTGCTCAGTGTGCTGGGTGCTCAGTGATCAGGGTGCTGGGTGCTCAGTGCTCGTGGTGCTGGGTGCTCAGTACTCAGGGTGCTGGGTGCTCAGTACTCAGGGTGCTGGGTGCTTAGTACTCAGGGTGCTGGGTGCTCAGTGCTCGGGGTGCTGGGTGCTCAGTGCTCGGGGTGCTTGGTGCTCAGTAATCAGGGTGCTGGGTGCTCAGTACTCGTTGTGCTGGGTGCTCAGTGCTCAGGGTGCTGGGTGCTCACTACTCAGGGTGCTCGGTGCTCAGTGCTCGGGGTGCTGGGTGCTCAGTACTCAGGGTGCTCGGTGCTCAGTACTCAGGGTGCTCAGTGCTCAGTACTCAGGGTGCTCAGGCTCAGTGCTCGGGGTGCTGGGTGCTCAGTGCTCGGGGTGCTGGGTGCTCAGTGCTCAGTGTGCTGGGTGCTCAGTGCTCAGAGTGCTGGGTGCTCAGTACTCAGGGTGCTCAGTGCTCGGTGCTCTGTACTCTGGGTGCTCAGTACTCAGGGTGCTGGGTGCTCAGTGCTCGGGGTTCTGGGTGCTCAGTACTCAGGGTGCTGGGTGCTCAGTGCTCGGGGTGCTCGGTGCTCAGTACGCTGGGTGCTGGGTGCTCATTCTCGGCGTGCTGTGTGCTCAGTACTCAGGGTGCTGGGTGCTCAGTACTCAGGGTGCTGGGTGCTCAGTTCTCGGGGTGCTCGGTGCTCAGTACTCAGGGCTCAGGGTGCTCAGTGCTCAGTGCTCAGGGTGCCTGGTGTTCAGTACTCAGGGTGCTGGGTGCTCAGTACTCAAGGTGCTGGGTGCTCAGTGCTCAGGGTGCTGGGTGCTCAGTACTCGGGGTGCTGGTTGCTCAGTGCTCAGGGTGCTCGGGGCTCAGTACTCAGGGTGCTGGGTGCTCAGTACTCAGGGTGCTGGGTGCTCAGTGCTCAGCGTGCTGGGTACTCAGTGCTCAGGGTGCTCGGTGCTCAGTACTCGGGGTGCTGGGTGCTCATTCTCGGGGTGCTGGGTGCTCAGTGCTCGGGGTGCTGGGTGCTCAGTACGCAGCGTGCTGGGTGCTCAGTGCTCAGGGTGCTGGGTGCTCAGTACTCAGGGTGCTGGGTGCTCAGTGCTCAGGGTGCTGGGTGCTCAGTACTCAGGGTGCTGGGTGCTCAGTGTTCACGGTGCTGGGTGCTCAGTACTCAGGGTTCTGGGAGCTCAGTGCTCAGGGTGATCGGTGCTCAGTACTCAGGGTGCTCAGTACTCAGGGTGCTGGGTGCTCAGTGCTCGGGGTGCTGGGTGCTCAGTACTCAGGGTGCTGGGTGCTCAGTGCTCGGGGTTCTGGGTGCTCAGTGCTCAGGGTGATCGGTGCTCAGTACTCAGGGTGCTGGGTGCTCAGTGCTCAGGGTGCTGGGTGCTCAGACCTCAGGGTGCTCAGTGCTCAGGGTGCTGGGTGCTCAGTGCTTGGGGTGCTCGGTGCTCAGTACTCAGGGTGCTGAGTGCTCAGTACTCAGGGTGCTGGGTGCTCAGTACTCAGGGTGCTGGGTGCTCAGTGCTCAGTGTGCTGGGTGATCAGTGCTCAGTGTGCTGGGTGCCCAGTGATCAGGGTGCTGGGTGCTCAGTGCTCGGGGTGCTGGTTGCTCAGTACTCAGGGTGCTGGGTGCTCAGTGCTCAGGGTGCTCGGTGCTCAGTGCTCGGGGCGCTGGGTGCTCAGTGCTCGGGGTGCTCGGAGCTCAGTACCCAGGGTGCTGGGTGCTCAGTGCTCGGGGTGCTGGTTGCTCAGTACTCAGGGTGCTGGGTGCTCAGTGCACAGCGTGCTGGGTGCTCAGTGCTCAGGGTGCTGGGTGCTCAGTGCTCAGGGTGCTGGGTGCTCAGTGCTCAGGGTGCTGGGTGCTCAGTACTCAGGGTGCTGGGTGCTCAGTGCTCGGGGTGCTGGGTGCTCAGTGCTCGGGATGCTGGGTGCTCAGTACTCAGGGTGCTGGGTGCTCAGTACTCGGGGTGCTGGGTGCTCAGTACTCGGGTTGCTGGGTGCTCAGTACTCAGGGTGCTGGGTGCTCTGTACTCGGGAGCTGGGTGCTCAGTGCTCAGGGTGCTGGGTGCTCAGTGCTCGGTGTGCTGGGTGCTCAGTGCTCAGTACTCAGGGTGCTGGGTGCTCAGTGCTCAGTACTCAGGGTGCTGGGTGCTCAGTGCTCAGGGTGCTGTGTGCTCAGTGCTCAGGGTGCTGGGTGCTCAGTGCTCAGGGTGCTGGGTACTCAGTGCTCAGGGTGCTGGGTGCTCAGTACTCAGGGTGCTGGGTGCTCAGTACTCAGGGTGCTGGGTGCTCAGTGCTCGGGGTGCTGGGTGCTCAGTGCTCGGGGTGCTGGGTGCTCAGTGCTCGGGGTGCTCGGTGCTCAGTACTCAGGGTGCTGGGTGCTCAGTGCTCGAGGTGCTCAGTACTCAGGGTGCTGTGTGTTCAGTGCTCAGGGTGCTGTGTGCTCAGTGCTCAGGGTGCTGGGTGCTCAGTGCTCAGGGTGCTGGGTACTCAGTACTCAGGGTGTTGGGTGCTCAGTGCGCGAGGTGCTCTTTACTCAGAGTGCTGTGTGTTCAGTGCTCAGGGTGCTGGGTGCTCAGTACTCAGGGTGCTCGGTGCTTAGTACTCATGGTGCTGGGTGCTCAGTACTCCGGGTGCTGGGTGCTCAGTGCTCGGGGTGCTCGGTGCTCAGTACGTTGGGTGCTCACTACTCAGGGTGCTGGGTGCTCAGTATTCAGGGTGCTGGGTCCTCAGTACTCATTGTTCTGGGTGCTCAGTACTCGGGTGCTGGGTGCTCAGTGCTCAGGGTGCTGGGTGCTCAGTGCTCGGGGTGCTGGGTGCTCAGTGCTCAGTACTCAGGTTGCTGGGTGCTCAGTGCTCGGGGTGCTGCGTGCTCAGTGCTCAGTACTCAGGGTCCTGGGTGCTCAGTACTCAGGGTGCTGTGTGCTCAGTGCTCAGGGTGCTGGGTGCTCAGTGCTCAGGGTGCTGGGTGCTCAGTGCTCAGGGTGCTGGGTGCTCAGTGCTCAGGGTGCTGGGTGCTCAGTACTCAGGGTGCTGGGTGCTCAGTACTCAGGGTGCTGGGTGCTCAGTACTCAGGGTGCTGGGAGCTCAGTGCTCAGGGTGATCTTTGCTCAGTAGTCAGGGTGCTCAGTACTCAGGGTGCTGGGTGCTCAGTGCTCGGGGTACTGGGTGCTCAGTACTCAGGGTGCTGGGTGCTCAGTGCTCGGGGTTCTGGGTGCTCAGTGCTCAGGGTGATCGGTGCTCAGTACTCAGGGTGCTGGGTGCTCAGTGCTCAGGGTGCTGGGTGCTCAGTCCTCAGGGTGCTGAGTGCTCAGTACTCAGGGTGCTGGGTGCTCAGTACTCAGGGTGCTGGGTGCTCAGTGCTCAGGGTGCTGGGTGATCAGTGCTCCGTGTGCTGGGTGCTCAGTGCTCAGGGTGCTGGGTGCTCAGTGCTCGGGCTGCTGGGTGCTCAGTACACAGGGTGCTTGGTGCTCACTGCTCAGGGTGCTGGGTGCTCAGTGCTCGGGGCGCTGGATGCTCAGTGCTCCGGGTGCTCGGAGCTCAGTACTCAGGGTGCTGGGTGCTCAGTGCTCGGGGTGATCGGTGCTCAGTAGTCAGGGTGCTGGGTGCTCAGTGCTCCGTGTGCTCGGTGCTCAGTACGTTGGGTGCTCACTACTCAGGGTGCTGGGTGCTCAGTGCTCAGGGTGCTGGGTGCTCAGTGCTCAGGGTGCTGGGTGCTCAGTGCTCAGGGCGCTGGGTACTCAGTGCTCAGGGTGCTGGGTGCTCAGTACTCAGGGTGCTGGGTGCTCAGTGCTGGGTGCTCAGTGCTCGGGGTGCTCGGTGCTCAGTACGTTGGGTGCTCAGTGCTCAGGGTGCTGGGTGCTCAGTGCTCAGGGTGCTGGGTGCTCAGTGCTCAGGGTGCTGGGTGCTCGGTGCTCGGGGTGCTGGGTGCTTAGTGCTCGGGGTGCCCGGTGCTCAGTACTCGGGGTGCTCAGTGCTCAGTACTCAGGGTGCTGGGTGCTCAGTGCTCAGGGTGCTGGGTGCTCAGTACTCAGGTTGCTGGGTGCTCAGTACTCAGGGTGCTCGGTGCTCAGTACACAGGGTGCTGGGTGCTCAGTGCTCGGGGTGCTGGGTGCTCAGTACTCAGGGTGCTGGGTGCTCAGTGCTCGGGGTGCTCGGTGCTCAGTACGCTGGGTGCTCAGTACTCAGGGTTCTGGGTGCTCAGTACTCAGGGTGCTGGGTGCTTAGTACTCAGGGTGCTGGGTGCTCAGTGCTCGGGGTGCTGGGTGCTCAGTGTTCAGTACTCAGGGTGCTGGGAGCTCAGTGCTCAGGGTGCTGGGTGCTCAGTGCTCGGGGCGCTGGGTGCTCAGTGCTCAGGGTGCTGGGTGCTCAGTACTCTGGGTGCTCAGTGCTCAGTACTCGGGGTGCTTGGTGCTCAGTACTCAGTGCTCAGGGTGCTCAGTGCTCAGTGTGCTGGGTGCTCAGTGCTCAGGGTGCTGGGTGCTCAGTGCTCAGGGTGCTGGGTGCTCAGTGCTCGGGGCGCTGGGTGCTCAGTGCTCGGGGTGCTCGGGGCTCAGTACTCAGGGTGCTGGGTACTCAGTGCTCGGGGTGATCGGTGCTCAGTACTCAGGGTGCTGGGTGCTCAGTGCTCGGGGTGCTCGGTGCTCAGTACGTTGGGTGCTCACTACTCAGGGTGCTGGGTGCTCAGTGCTCAGGGTGCTGGGTGCTCAGTGCTCTGGGTGCTGGGTGCTCAGTGCTCAGGGTGCTGGGTGCTCAGTACTCAGGGTGCTGGGTGCTCAGTGCTCGGGGTGCTGGGTGCTCAGTGCTCAGGGTGCTGGGTGCTCAGTACTCGGGGTGCTGGGTGCTCAGTACTCGGGGTGCTGGGTGCTCAGTACTCAGGGTGCTGGGTGCTCTGTACTCGGGAGCTGGGTGCTCAGTGCTCAGGGTGCTGGGTGCTCAGTGCTCGGTGTGCTGGGTGCTCAGTGCTCAGTAATCAGGGTGCTGGGTGCTCAGTGCTCAGTACTCAGGGTGCTGGGTGCTCAGTGCTCAGGGTGCTGTGTGCTCAGTGCTCAGGGTGCTGGGTGCTCAGTGCTCAGGGTGCTGGGTGCTCAGTGCTCGGGGTGCTGGGTGCTCAGTGCTCGGGGTGCTGGGTGCTAAGTGCTCGGGGTGCTCGGTGCTCAGTACTCAGGGTGCTGGGTGCTCAGTGCTCAAGGTGCTCAGTACTCAGGGTGCTGTATGTTCAGTGCTCAGGGTGCTGGGGGCTCAGTACTCAGGGTGCTCGGTGCTTAGTACGCAGGGTGCTGGGTGCTCAGTACTCAGGGTGCTGGGTGCTCAGTGCTCGGGGTGCTGGGTGCTCAGTACTCAGGGTGCTGGGTGCTCAGTGCTCGGGGTTCTGGGTGCTCAGAACTCAGGGTGCTGGGTGCTTAGGACTCAGGGTGCTGGGTGCTCAGTACTCAGGGTGCTGGGTGCTCAGTACTCAGGGTGCTGGGTGCTCAGTACTCAGGGTGCTGGGTGCTTAGTACTCAGGGTGCTGGGTGCTCAGTGCTCGGGGTGCTGGGTGCTCAGTGCTCGGGGTGCTTGGTGCTCAGTAATCAGGGTGCTGGGTGCTCAGTACTCGTTGTGCTGGGTGCTCAGTGCTCAGGGTGCTGGGTGCTCACTACTCAGGGTGCTCGGTGCTCAGTGCTCGGGGTGCTGGGTGCTCAGTACTCAGGGTGCTCGGTGCTCAGTACTCAGGGTGCTCAGTGCTCAGTACTCAGGGTGCTCAGGCTCAGTGCTCGGGGTCCTGGGTGCTCAGTGCTCGGGGTGCTGGGTGCTCAGTGCTCGGGGTGCTCGGTGCTCAGTACTCAGTGCTCAGGGTGCTCACTGCTCAGTGCTCAGGGTGCAGGGTGTTCAGTACTCAGGGTGCTGGGTGCTCAGTACTCAGGGGGCTGGGTGCTCAGTACTCTGGGTGCTCGGTGCTCAGTGCTCAGGGTGCTGGGTGCTCAGTACTCAGGGTGTTGGGTGCTCAGTACTCAGGGTGCTGGGTGCTCAGTGCTCAGGGTGCTGGTTACTCAGTGCTCAGGGTGCTCGGTGCTCATTACTCGGGGTGCTGGGTGCTCATTCTCGGGGTGCTGGGTGCTCAGTGCTCAGGGTGCTGGGTGCTCAGTACTCAGGGTGCTGGGTGCTCAGTGCTCAGGGTGCTGGGTGCTCAGTACTCAGGGTGCTGGGTGCTCAGTGCTCAGGGTGCTGGGTCCTCAGTACTCAGGGTGCTGGGAGCTCAGTGCTCAGGGTGATCTTTGCTCAGTAGTCAGGGTGCTCAGTACTCAGGGTGCTGGGTGCTCAGTGCTCGGGGTACTGGGTGCTCAGTACTCAGGGTGCTGGGTGCTCAGTGCTCGGGGTTCTGGGTGCTCAGTGCTCAGGGTGATCGGTGCTCAGTACTCAGGGTGCTGGGTGCTCAGTGCTCAGGGTGCTGGGTGCTCAGTCCTCAGGGTGCTGAGTGCTCAGTACTCAGGGTGCTGGGTGCTCAGTACTCAGGGTGCTGGGTGCTCAGTGCTCAGGGTGCTGGGTGATCAGTGCTCCGTGTGCTGGGTGCTCAGTGCTCAGGGTGCTGGGTGCTCAGTGCTCGGGCTGCTGGGTGCTCAGTACACAGGGTGCTTGGTGCTCAGTGCTCAGGGTGCTGGGTGCTCAGTGCTCGGGGCGCTGGATGCTCAGCGCTCCGGGTGCTCGGAGCTCAGTACTCAGGGTGCTGGGTGCTCAGTGCTCGGGGTGATCGGTGCTCAGTACGTTGGGTGCTCACTACTCAGGGTGCTGGGTGCTCAGTGCTCAGGGTGCTGGGTGCTCAGTGCTCAGGGTGCTGGGTGCTCAGTGCTCAGGGCGCTGGGTACTCAGTGCTCAGGGTGCTGGGTGCTCAGTACTCAGGGTGCTGGGTGCTCAGTGCTGGGTGCTCAGTGCTCGGGGTGCTCGGTGCTCAGTACGTTGGGTGCTCAGTGCTCAGGGTGCTGGGTGCTCAGTGCTCAGGGTGCTGGGTGCTCAGTGCTCAGGGTGCTGGGTGCTCGGTGCTCGGGGTGCTGGGTGCTTAGTGCTCGGGGTGCCCGGTGCTCAGTACTCGGGGTGCTCAGTGCTCAGTACTCAGGGTGCTGGGTGCTCAGTGCTCAGGGTGCTGGGTGCTCAGTACTCAGGGTGCTGGGTGCTCAGTACTCAGGGTGATCGGTGCTCAGTACTCAGGGTGCTGGGTGCTCAGTGCTCGGGGTGCTGGGTGCTCAGTACTCAGGGTGCTGGGTGCTCAGTGCTCGGGGTGCTCGGTGCTCAGTACGCTGGGTGCTCAGTACTCAGGGTTCTGGGTGCTCAGTACTCAGGGTGCTGGGTGCTTAGTACTCAGGGTGCTGGGTGCTCAGTGCTCGGGGTGCTGGGTGCTCAGTGTTCAGTACTCAGGGTGCTGGGATCTCAGTGCTCAGGGTGCTGGGTGCTCAGTGCTCGGGGCGCTGGGTGCTCAGTGCTCAGGGTGCTGGGTGCTCAGTACTCTGGGTGCTCAGTGCTCAGTACTCGGGGTGCTTGGTGCTCAGTACTCAGTGCTCAGGGTGCTCAGTGCTCAGTGCTCAGTGTGCTGGGTGCTCAGTGCTCAGGGTGCTGGGTGCTCAGTGCTCAGGGTGCTGGGTGCTCAGTGCTCTGGGCGCTGGGTGCTCAGTGCTCGGGGTGCTCGGGGCTCAGTACTCAGGGTGCTGGGTGCTCAGTGCTCGGGGTGATCGGTGCTCAGTACTCAGGGTGCTGGGTGCTCAGTGCTCGGGGTGCTCGGTGCTCAGTACGTTGGGTGCTCACTACTCAGGGTGCTGGGTGCTCAGTGCTCAGGGTGCTGGGTGCTCAGTGCTCAGGGTGCTGGGTGCTCAGTGCTCAGGGTGCTGGGTGCTCAGTGCTCAGGGTGCTGGGTGCTCAGTGCTCGGGGTGCTGGGTGCTCAGTACTCAGGGTGCTGGGTGCTCAGTACTCAGGGTGCTGGGTGCTCAGTACTCAGGGTGCTGGGTGCTCAGTGCTCGGGGTGCTGGGTGCTCAGTGCTCGGGGTGCTGGGTGCTCAGTGCTCGGGGTGCTCGGTGCTCAGTACTCAGGGTGCTGGGTGCTCAGTGCTCGAGGTGCTCAGTACTCAGGGTGCTGTGTGTTCAGTGCTCAGGGTGCTGTGTGCTCAGTGCTCAGGGTGCTGGGTGCTCAGTGCTCAGGGTGCTGGGTACTCAGTGCTCAGGGTGTTGGGTGCTCAGTGCGCGAGGTGCTCTTTACTCAGAGTGCTGTGTGTTCAGTGCTCAGGGTGCTGGGTGCTCAGTACTCAGGGTGCTCGGTGCTTAGTACTCATGGTGCTGGGTGCTCAGTACTCCGGGTGCTGGGTGCTCAGTGCTCGGGGTGCTCGGTGCTCAGTACGTTGGGTGCTCACTACTCAGGGTGCTGGGTGCTCAGTATTCAGGGTGCTGGGTCCTCAGTACTCATTGTGCTGGGTGCTCAGTACTCGGGTGCTGGGTGCTCAGTGCTCAGGGTGCTGGGTGCTCAGTGCTCGGGGTGCTGGGTGCTCAGTGCTCAGTACTCAGGTTGCTGGGTGCTCAGTGCTCGGGGTGCTGCGTGCTCAGTGCTCAGTACTCAGGGTCCTGGGTGCTCAGTACTCAGGGTGCTGTGTGCTCAGTGCTCAGGGTGCTGGGTGCTCAGTGCTCAGGGTGCTGGGTGCTCAGTGCTCAGGGTGCTGGGTGCTCAGTGCTCAGGGTGCTGGGTGCTCAGTACTCAGGGTGCTGGGTGCTCAGTGCTCGGGGTTCTGGGTGCTCAGTGCTCAGGGTGATCGGTGCTCAGTAGTCAGGGTGCTCAGTACTCAGGGTGCTGGGTGCTCAGTGCTCGGGGTACTGGGTGCTCAGTACTCAGGGTGCTGGGTGCTCAGTGCTCGGGGTTCTGGGTGCTCAGTGCTCAGGGTGATCGGTGCTCAGTACTCAGGGTGCTGGGTGCTCAGTGCTCAGGGTGCTGGGTGCTCAGTCCTCAGGGTGCTGAGTGCTCAGTACTCAGGGTGCTGGGTGCTCAGTACTCAGGGTGCTGGGTGCTCAGTGCTCAGGGTGCTGGGTGATCAGTGCTCCGTGTGCTGGGTGCTCAGTGCTCAGGGTGCTGGGTGCTCAGTGCTCGGGCTGCTGGGTGCTCAGTACACAGGGTGCTTGGTGCTCAGTGCTCAGGGTGCTGGGTGCTCAGTGCTCGGGGCGCTGGATGCTCAGTGCTCCGGGTGCTCGGAGCTCAGTACTCAGGGTGCTGGGTGCTCAGTGCTCGGGGTGATCGGTGCTCAGTAGTCAGGGTGCTGGGTGCTCAGTGCTCCGTGTGCTCGGTGCTCAGTACGTTGGGTGCTCACTACTCAGGGTGCTCGGTGCTCAGTGCTCAGGGTGCTGGGTGCTCAGTGCTCAGGGTGCTGGGTGCTCAGTGCTCAGGGCGCTGGGTACTCAGTGCTCAGGGTGCTGGGTGCTCAGTACTCAGGGTGCTGGGTGCTCAGTGCTGGGTGCTCAGTGCTCGGGGTGCTCGGTGCTCAGTACGTTGGGTGCTCAGTGCTCAGGGTGCTGGGTGCTCAGTGCTCAGGGTGCTGGGTGCTCAGTGCTCAGGGTGCTGGGTGCTCGGTGCTCGGGGTGCTGGGTGCTTAGTGCTCGGGGTGCCCGGTGCTCAGTACTCGGGGTGCTCAGTGCTCAGTACTCAGGGTGCTGGGTGCTCAGTGCTCAGGGTGCTGGGTGCTCAGTACTCAGGTTGCTGGGTGCTCAGTACTCAGGGTGCTCGGTGCTCAGTACTCAGGGTGCTGGGTGCTCAGTGCTCGGGGTGCTGGGTGCTCAGTACTCAGGGTGCTGGGTGCTCAGTGCTCGGGGTGCTCGGTGCTCAGTACGCTGGGTGCTCAGTACTCAGGGTTCTGGGTGCTCAGTACTCAGGGTGCTGGGTGCTTAGTACTCAGGGTGCTGGGTGCTCAGTGCTCGGGGTGCTGGGTGCTCAGTGTTCAGTACTCAGGGTGCTGGGAGCTCAGTGCTCAGGGTGCTGGGTGCTCAGTGCTCGGGGCGCTGGGTGCTCAGTGCTCAGGGTGCTGGGTGCTCAGTACTCTGGGTGCTCAGTGCTCAGTACTCGGGGTGCTTGGTGCTCAGTACTCAGTGCTCAGGGTGCTCAGTGCTCAGTGCTCAGTGTGCTGGGTGCTCAGTGCTCAGGGTGCTGGGTGCTCAGTGCTCAGGGTGCTGGGTGCTCAGTGCTCGGGGCGCTGGGTGCTCAGTGCTCGGGGTGCTCGGGGCTCAGTACTCAGGGTGCTGGGTGCTCAGTGCTCGGGGTGATCGGTGCTCAGTACTCAGGGTGCTGGGTGCTCAGTGCTCGGGGTGCTCGGTGCTCAGTACGTTGGGTGCTCACTACTCAGGGTGCTGGGTGCTCAGTGCTCAGGGTGCTGGGTGCTCAGTGCTCTGGGTGCTGGGTGCTCAGTGCTCAGGGTGCTGGGTGCTCAGTACTCAGGGTGCTGGGTGCTCAGTGCTCGGGGTGCTGGGTGCTCAGTGCTCAGGGTGCTGGGTGCTCAGTACTCGGGGTGCTGGGTGCTCAGTACTCGGGGTGCTGGGTGCTCAGTACTCAGGGTGCTGGGTGCTCTGTACTCGGGAGCTGGGTGCTCAGTGCTCAGGGTGCTGGGTGCTCAGTGCTCGGTGTGCTGGGTGCTCAGTGCTCAGTAATCAGGGTGCTGGGTGCTCAGTGCTCAGTACTCAGGGTGCTGGGTGCTCAGTGCTCAGGGTGCTGTGTGCTCAGTGCTCAGGGTGCTGGGTGCTCAGTGCTCAGGGTGCTGGGTGCTCAGTGCTCGGGGTGCTGGGTGCTCAGTGCTCGGGGTGCTGGGTGCTAAGTGCTCGGGGTGCTCGGTGCTCAGTACTCAGGGTGCTGGGTGCTCAGTGCTCAAGGTGCTCAGTACTCAGGGTGCTGTATGTTCAGTGCTCAGGGTGCTGGGGGCTCAGTACTCAGGGTGCTCGGTGCTTAGTACGCAGGGTGCTGGGTGCTCAGTACTCAGGGTGCTGGGTGCTCAGTGCTCGGGGTGCTGGGTGCTCAGTACTCAGGGTGCTGGGTGCTCAGTGCTCGGGGTTCTGGGTGCTCAGAACTCAGGGTGCTGGGTGCTTAGTACTCAGGGTGCTGGGTGCTCAGTACTCAGGGTGCTGGGTGCTCAGTACTCAGGGTGCTGGGTGCTCAGTACTCAGGGTGCTGGGTGCTTAGTACTCAGGGTGCTGGGTGCTCAGTGCTCGGGGTGCTGGGTGCTCAGTGCTCGGGGTGCTTGGTGCTCAGTAATCAGGGTGCTGGGTGCTCAGTACTCGTTGTGCTGGGTGCTCAGTGCTCAGGGTGCTGGGTGCTCACTACTCAGGGTGCTCGGTGCTCAGTGCTCGGGGTGCTGGGTGCTCAGTACTCAGGGTGCTCGGTGCTCAGTACTCAGGGTGCTCAGTGCTCAGTACTCAGGGTGCTCAGGCTCAGTGCTCGGGGTCCTGGGTGCTCAGTGCTCGGGGTGCTGGGTGCTCAGTGCTCGGGGTGCTCGGTGCTCAGTACTCAGTGCTCAGGGTGCTCACTGCTCAGTGCTCAGGGTGCAGGGTGTTCAGTACTCAGGGTGCTGGGTGCTCAGTACTCAGGGGGCTGGGTGCTCAGTACTCTGGGTGCTCGGTGCTCAGTGCTCAGGGTGCTGGGTGCTCAGTACTCAGGGTGTTGGGTGCTCAGTACTCAGGGTGCTGGGTGCTCAGTGCTCAGGGTGCTGGGTACTCAGTGCTCAGGGTGCTCGGTGCTCATTACTCGGGGTGCTGGGTGCTCATTCTCGGGGTGCTGGGTGCTCAGTGCTCAGGGTGCTGGGTGCTCAGTACTCAGGGTGCTGGGTGCTCAGTGCTCAGGGTGCTGGGTGCTCAGTACTCAGGGTGCTGGGTGCTCAGTGCTCAGGGTGCTGGGTCCTCAGTACTCAGGGTGCTGGGAGCTCAGTGCTCAGGGTGATCTTTGCTCAGTAGTCAGGGTGCTCAGTACTCAGGGTGCTGGGTGCTCAGTGCTCGGGGTACTGGGTGCTCAGTACTCAGGGTGCTGGGTGCTCAGTGCTCGGGGTTCTGGGTGCTCAGTGCTCAGGGTGATCGGTGCTCAGTACTCAGGGTGCTGGGTGCTCAGTGCTCAGGGTGCTGGGTGCTCAGTCCTCAGGGTGCTGAGTGCTCAGTACTCAGGGTGCTGGGTGCTCAGTACTCAGGGTGCTGGGTGCTCAGTGCTCAGGGTGCTGGGTGATCAGTGCTCCGTGTGCTGGGTGCTCAGTGCTCAGGGTGCTGGGTGCTCAGTGCTCGGGCTGCTGGGTGCTCAGTACACAGGGTGCTTGGTGCTCAGTGCTCAGGGTGCTGGGTGCTCAGTGCTCGGGGCGCTGGATGCTCAGCGCTCCGGGTGCTCGGAGCTCAGTACTCAGGGTGCTGGGTGCTCAGTGCTCGGGGTGATCGGTGCTCAGTAGTCAGGGTGCTGGGTGCTCAGTGCTCCGTGTGCTCGGTGCTCAGTACGTTGGGTGCTCACTACTCAGGGTGCTGGGTGCTCAGTGCTCAGGGTGCTGGGTGCTCAGTGCTCAGGGTGCTGGGTGCTCAGTGCTCAGGGCGCTGGGTACTCAGTGCTCAGGGTGCTGGGTGCTCAGTACTCAGGGTGCTGGGTGCTCAGTGCTGGGTGCTCAGTGCTCGGGGTGCTCGGTGCTCAGTACGTTGGGTGCTCAGTGCTCAGGGTGCTGGGTGCTCAGTGCTCAGGGTGCTGGGTGCTCAGTGCTCAGGGTGCTGGGTGCTCGGTGCTCGGGGTGCTGGGTGCTTAGTGCTCGGGGTGCCCGGTGCTCAGTACTCGGGGTGCTCAGTGCTCAGTACTCAGGGTGCTGGGTGCTCAGTGCTCAGGGTGCTGGGTGCTCAGTACTCAGGGTGCTGGGTGCTCAGTACTCAGGGTGATCGGTGCTCAGTACTCAGGGTGCTGGGTGCTCAGTGCTCGGGGTGCTGGGTGCTCAGTACTCAGGGTGCTGGGTGCTCAGTGCTCGGGGTGCTCGGTGCTCAGTACGCTGGGTGCTCAGTACTCAGGGTTCTGGGTGCTCAGTACTCAGGGTGCTGGGTGCTTAGTACTCAGGGTGCTGGGTGCTCAGTGCTCGGGGTGCTGGGTGCTCAGTGTTCAGTACTCAGGGTGCTGGGATCTCAGTGCTCAGGGTGCTGGGTGCTCAGTGCTCGGGGCGCTGGGTGCTCAGTGCTCAGGGTGCTGGGTGCTCAGTACTCTGGGTGCTCAGTGCTCAGTACTCGGGGTGCTTGGTGCTCAGTACTCAGTGCTCAGGGTGCTCAGTGCTCAGTGCTCAGTGTGCTGGGTGCTCAGTGCTCAGGGTGCTGGGTGCTCAGTGCTCAGGGTGCTGGGTGCTCAGTGCTCTGGGCGCTGGGTGCTCAGTGCTCGGGGTGCTCGGGGCTCAGTACTCAGGGTGCTGGGTGCTCAGTGCTCGGGGTGATCGGTGCTCAGTACTCAGGGTGCTGGGTGCTCAGTGCTCGGGGTGCTCGGTGCTCAGTACGTTGGGTGCTCACTACTCAGGGTGCTGGGCGCTCAGTGCTCAGGGTGCTGGGTGCTCAGTGCTCAGGGTGTTGGGTGCTCAGTGCTCAGGGTGCTGGGTGCTCAGTGCTCAGGGTGCTGGGTGCTCAGTGCTCGGGGTGCTGGGTGCTCAGTGCTCAGGGTGCTGGGTGCTCAGTACTCAGGGTGCTGGGTGCTCAGTACTCGGGGTGCTGGGTGCTCAGTACTCGGGGTGCTGGGTGCTCAGTGCTCAGGGTGCTGAGGGCTCAGTACTCAGGGTGCTGGGTGCTCAGTACTCTGGGTGCTGGGTGCTCAGTGCTCAGCGTGCTGGGTACTCAGTGCTCAGGGTGCTCGGTGCTCAGTACTCGGGGTGCTGGGTGCTCATTCTCGGGGTGCTGGGTGCTCAGTGCTCGGGGTGCTGGGTGCTCAGTACTCAGCGTGCTGGGTGCTCAGTGCTCAGGGTGCTGGGTGCTCAGTACTCAGGGTGCTGGGTGCTCAGTGCTCAGGGTGCTGGGTGCTCAGTACTCAGGGTTCTGGGAGCTCAGTGCTCAGGGTGATCGGTGCTCAGTACTCAGGGTGCGCAGTACTCAGGGTGCTGGGTGCTCAGTGCTCGGGGTTCTGGTTGCTCAGTGCTCAGGGTGCTGGGTGCTCAGTCCTCAGGGTGCTCAGTGCTCAGGGTGCTGGGTGCTCAGTGCTCGGGGTGCTCGGTGCTCAGTAGTCAGGGTGCTGAGTGCTCAGTACTCAGGGTGCTGGGTGCTCAGTACTAAGGGTGCTGGGTGCTCAGTGCTCAGTGTGCTGGGTGATCAGTGCTCAGTGTGCTGGGTGCTCAGTGATCAGGGTGCTGGGTGCTCAGTGCTCGGGGTGCTGGGTGCTCAGTACTCAGGGTGCTGAATGCTCAGTGCTCAGGGTGCTCGGTGCTCAGTGCTCGGGGCGCTGGGTGCTCAGTGCTCGGGGTGCTCGGAGCTCAGTACCCAGGGTGCTGGGTGCTCAGTGCTCGGGGTAATCGGTGCTCAGTACTCAGGGTGCTGGATGCTCAGTGCTCGGGGTGCTCGGTGCTCAGTATGTTGGGTGCTCACTACTCAGGGTGCTGGGTGCTCAGTGCTCAGGGTGCTGGGTGCTCAGTGCTCAGGGTGCTGGGTGCTCAGTGCTCAGGGTGCTGGGTGCTCAGTGCTCACCGTGCTGGGTGCTCAGTACTCGGGGTGCTGGGTGCTCAGTTCTCAGGGTGCTCGGTGCTCAGTACTCAGGGTGCTGGGTGCTCAGTGCTCGGGGTGCTGGGTGCTCAGTACTCAGATTGCTGGGTGCTCAGTACTCGGGGTGCTCGGTGCTCAGTACTCAGGGTGCTGGGTGCTCAGTGCTCGGGGTGCTGGGTGCTCAGTACTCAGATTGCTGGGTGCTCAGTTCTCAGGGTGCTCGGTGCTCAGTACTCAGGGTGCTGGGTGCTCAGTGCTCGGGGTGCTGGGTGCTCAGTGCTCAGGGTGCTGGGTGCTCAGTGCTCAGGGTGCTGGGTGCTCAGTGCTCACCGTGCTGGGTGCTCAGTGCTCGGGGTGCTGGGTGCTCAGTGCTCAGTACTCAGGGTGCTGGGTGCTCAGTGCTCGGGGTTCTGGGTGCTCAGTGCTCAGTACTCAGGGTGCTGGGTGCTCAGTGCTCAGGGTGCTGTGTGCTCAGTGCTCAGGGTGCTGGGTGCTCAGTGCTCAGGGTGCTGGGTGCTCAGTGGTCGGGGTGCTGCGTGCTCAGTGCTCAGTACTCAGGGTCCTGGGTGCTCAGTACTCAGGGTGCTGTGTGCTCAGTGCTCAGGGTGCTGGGTGCTCAGTGCTCAATGTGCTGGGTGCTCAGTGCTCAGGGTGCTGGGTGCTCAGTACTCAGGGTGCTGGGTGCTCAGTGCTCGGGGTGCTGGGTGCTCAGTGCTCAGGGTGCTGGGTGCTCAGTACTCAGGGTGTTGGGTGCTCAGTACTCTGGGTGCTGTGTGCTCAGTACTCAGGTAGCTGGGTGCTCAGTACTCAGGGTGCTGGGTGCTCAGTACTCGGGTGCTGGGTGCTCAGTGCTCAGGGTGCTGGGTGCTCAGTGCTCGGGGTGCTGGGTGCTCAGTGCTCAGTACTCAGGGTGCTGGGTGCTCAGTACTCGGGGTGCTAGGTGCTCAGTGCTCAGTACTCAGGGTGCTGGGTGCTCAGTGCTCAGGGTGCTGTGTGCTCAGTGCTCAGGGTGCTGGGTGCTCAGTGCTCAGGGTGCTGGGTGCTCAGTGGTCGGGGTGCTGCGTGCTCAGTGCTCAGTACTCAGGGTCCTGGGTGCTCAGTACTCAGGGTGCTGTGTGCTCAGTGCTCAGGGTGCTGGGTGCTCAGTGCTCAATGTGTTGGGTGCTCAGTGCTCCGGGTGCTGGGTGCTCAGTACTCAGGGTGCTAGGTGCTCAGTGCTCGGGGTGCTGGGTGCTCAGTCCTCAGGGTGCTGGGTGCTCAGTACTCAGGGTGTTGGGTGCTCAGTACTCTGGGTGCTGTGTGCTCAGTACTCAGGTAGCTGGGTGCTCAGTACTCAGGGTGCTGGGTGCTCAGTACTCGGGTGCTGGGTGCTCAGTGCTCAGGGTGCTGGGTGCTCAGTGCTCGGGGTGCTGGGTGCTCAGTGCTCAGTACTCAGGGTGCTGGGTGCTCAGTACTCGGGGTGCTAGGTGCTCAGTGCTCAGTACTCAGGGTGCTGGGTGCTCAGTGCTCAGGGTGCTGGGTGTTCACTGCTCAGGGTGCTGGGTGCTCAGTGCTCAGGGTGCTGGGTACTCAGTGCTCAGGGTACTGGGTGCTCAGTACTCAGGGTGCTGGGTGCTCAGAGCTCAGGGTGCTGGGTGCTCAGTGCTCGGGGTGCTGGGTGCTCAGTGCTCGGGGTGCTGGGTGCTCAGTGCTCAGGTGCTCGGTGCTCAGTACTCAGGGTGCTGGGTGCTCAGTGCTCGGGGTGCTCGTAGCTCAGTACTCAGGGTGCTGGGTGCTCAGTGCTCGGGGTGATCGGTGCTCAGTACTCAGGGTGCTGGGTGCTCAGTGCTCGGGGTGCTCGGTGCTCAGTACGTTGGGTGCTCACTATTCAGGGTGCTGGGTGCTCAGTGCTCAGGGTGCTGGGTGCTCAGTGCTCAGGGTGCTGGGTGCTCAGTGCTCAGGGTGCTGGGTGCTCAGTACTCAGGGTGCTGGGTGCTTAGTACTCGGGGTGCTGGGTGCTCAGTGCTCGGGGTGCTGGGTGCTCAGTACTCAGGGTGCTGGGTGCTCAGTTCTCGGGGTGCTGGGTGCTCAGTACTCGGGTTGCTGGGTGCTCAGTACTCAGGGTTCTGGGTGCTCTGTACTCGGGAGCTGGGTGCTCAGTGCTCAGGGTGCTGGGTGCTCAGTGCTCAGTGTGCTGGGTGCTCAGTGCTCAGTACTCAGGGTTCTGGGTGCTCAGTGCTCAGTATTCAGGGTGCTGGGTGCTCAGTGCTCAGGGTGCTGTGTGCTCAGTGCTCAGGGTGCTGGGTGCTCAGTGCTCAGGGTGCTGGGTACTCAGTGCTCAGGGTGCTGGGTGCTCAGTACTCAGGGTGCTGGGTGCTCAGTACTCAGGGTGCTGGGTGCTCAGTGCTCGGGGTGGTGGGTGCTCAGTGCTCGGGGTGCTGGGTGCTCAGTGCTTGGGGTGCTGTGTGTTCAGTGCTCAGGGTGCTGGGTGCTCAGTACTCCGGGTGCTGGGTGCTCAGTGCTCGGGGTGCTCGGTGCTCAGTGCTCAAGGTGCTGGGTGCTCAGTACTCAGGGTGCTCATTGCTCAGGGTGCTGGGTGCTCAGTACACAGGGTGCTGGGTGTTCAGTGCTCAGGGTGCTCGGTGCTCAGTACGTTGGGTGCTCAGTACTCAGGGTGCTGGGGGCTCAGTGCTCAGGGTGCTGGGTGCTCAGTGCTCAGGGTGCTGGGTGCTCAGTACTCAGGGTGCTTTGTGCTCGGTGCTCAGTATGCTGGGTGCTCAGTACTCAGGATGCTGGGTGCTCAGTGCTCGGGGTGCTCGGTGCTCAGTACGCTGGGTGCTCTGTACTCACTGTGCTGGGTGCTCAGTACTCAGGGTGCAGGGTGCTCAGTACTCAGGGTGCTGGGTGCTTAGTACTCAGGGTGCTGGGTGCACAGTGCTCGGGGTACTGGGTGCTCTGTGCTCAGTACTCAGGGTGCTGGGTGCTCAGTGCTCAGGGTGCTGGGTGCTCAGTGCTCGGGGTGCTGGGTGCTCAGTACTCAGGGTGCTGGGTGCTCAGTACTCCGGGTGCTGGGTGCTCAGTTCTCGGGGTGCTCGGTGCTCAGTACTCAGGGCTCAGGGTGCTCAGTGGTCAGTGCTCAGGGTGCTGGGTGTTCAATACTCAGATTGCTGGGTGCTCAGTGCTCAGGGTGCTGGGTGCTCAGTACTCAGGGTGCTGGGTGCTCAGTACTCAGGGTGCTGGGTGCTTAGTACTCAGGGTGCTGGGTGCTCAGTGCTCGGGGTGCTGGGTGCTCAGTGCTCGGGGTGCTTGGTGCTCAGTAATCAGGGTGCTGGGTGCTCAGTACTCGTTGTGCTGGGTGCTCAGTGCTCAGGGTGCTGGGTGCTCACTACTCAGGGTGCTCGGTGCTCAGTGCTCGGGGTACTGGGTGCTCAGTACTCAGGGTGCTCGGTGCTCAGTACTCAGGGTGCTCAGTGCTCAGTACTCAGGGTGCTCACCCTCAGTGCTCGGGGTGCTGGCTGCTCAGTGCTCGGGGTGCTGGGTGCTCAGTGCTCGGGGTGCTGGGTGCTCAGTGCTCAGGGTGCTGGGTGCTCAGTGCTCAGAGTGCTGGGTGCTCAGTGCTCAGGGTGCTGGGTGCTCAGTGCTCAGAGTGCTGGGTGCTCAGTACTCAGGGTGCTGGGTGCTCAGTGCTCGGGGTGCTGGGTGCTCAGTACTCAGGGTGCTGGGTGCTCAGTGCTCAGAGTGCTGGGTGCTCAGTACTCAGAGTGCTGTGTGTTCAGTGCTCAGGGTGCTGGGTGCTCAGTACTCAGGGTGCTCGGTGCTTAGTACTCATGGTGCTGGGTGCTCAGTACTCCGGGTGCTGGGTGCTCAGTGCTCGGGGTGCTCGGTGCTCAGTACGTTGGGTGCTCACTACTCAGGGTGCTGCGTGCTCAGTGCTCAGGGTGCTGGGTGCTCAGTGCTCAGGATGCTGTTTGCTCAGTGCTCAGGGTGCTGGGTGCTCAGTACTCAGGGTGCTGGGTGCTCAGTGCTCGGGGTTCTGGGTGCTCAGTTCTCAGGGTGCTGGGTGCTCAGTACTCAGGGTGCTGGGTGCTCAGTACTCGGGGTGCTGGGTGCTCAGTATTCAGGGTGCTGGGTGCTCAGTACTCATTGTGCTGGGTGCTCAGTACTCGGGTGCTGGGTGCTCAGTGCTCAGTACTCAGGGTGCTGGGTGCTCAGTGCTCGGGGTGCTGCGTGCTCAGTGCTCAGTACTCAGGGTCCTGGGTGCTCAGTACTCAGGGTGCTGTGTGCTCAGTGCTCAGGGTGCTGGGTGCTCAGTGCTCAGGGTGCTGGGTGCTCAGTGCTCAGGGTGCTGGGTGCTCAGTACTCAGGGTGCTGGGTGCTCAGTGCTCGGGGTGCTGGGTGCTCAGTGCTCAGGGTGCTGGGTGCTCAGTACTCAGGGTGTTGGGTGCTCAGTACTCAGGGTGCTGGGTGCTCAGTACTCAGGTAGCTGGGTGCTCAGTACTCAGGGTGCTGGGTGCTCAGTACTCGGGTGCTGGGTGCTCAGTGCTCAGGGTGCTGGGTGCTCAGTGCTCGGGTGCTGGGTGCTCAGTGCTCAGTACTCAGGGTGCTGGGTGCTCAGTGCTCAGGGTGCTGGGTGCTCACTGCTCAGGGTGCTGGGTGCTCAGTGCTCAGGGTGCTGGGTACTCAGTGCTCAGGGTACTGGGTGCTCATTACTCAGGGTGCTGGGTGCTCAGTGCTCAGGGTGCAGGGTGCTCACTGCTCAGGGTGCTGTGTGCTCAGTGCTCAGTGTGCTGGGTACTCAGTGCTCAGGGTACTGGGTGCTCAGTACTCAGGGTGCTGGGTGCTCAGCGCTCAGGGTGCTGGGTGCTCAGTGCTCGGGGTGCTGGGTGCTCAGTGCTCGGGGTGCTGGGTGCTGAGTGCTCGGGGTGCTCGGTGCTCAGTACTCAGGGTGCTGTATGTTCAGTGTTCAGGGTGCTGGGTGCTCAGTACTCAGGGTGCTCGGTGCTTAGTACTCAGGGTGCTGGGTGCTCAGTACTCCGGGTGCTGGGTGCTCAGTGCTCGGGGTGCTCGGTGCTCAGTACTCAGTGCTCAGGGTGCTCACTGCTCAGTGCTCAGGGTGCTGGGTGTTCAGTACTCATGGTGCTGGGTGCTCAGTACTCAGGGGGCTGGGTGCTCAGTACTCTGGGTGCTCAGTGCTCAGTGCTCAGGGTGCTGGGTGCTCAGTACTCAGGGTGCTGGGTGCTCAGTACTCAGGGTGCTGGGTGCTCAGTGCTCAGGGTGCTGGGTACTCAGTGCTCAGGGTGCTCGGTGCTCAGTACTCGGGGTGCTGGGTGCTCATTCTCGGGGTGCTGGGTGCTCAGTGCTCAGGGTGCTGGGTGCTCAGTACTCAGGGTGCTGGTTGCTCAGTGCTCAGGGTGCTGGGTGCTCAGTACTCAGGGTGCTGGGTGCTCAGTGCTCAGGGTGCTGGGTGCTCAGTACTCAGGGTGCTGGGTGCTCAGTGCTCAGGGTGCTGGGTGCTCAGTACTCAGGGTGCTGGGAGCTCAGTGCTCAGGGTGATCGGTGCTCAGTACTCAGGGTGCTCAGTACTCAGGGTACTGGGTGCTCAGTGCTCGGGGTGCTGGGAGCTCAGTACTCAGGGTGCTGGGTGCTCAGTGCTCGGGGTGCTGGGTGCTCAGTGCTCAGGGTGATCGGTGCTCAGTACTCAGGGTGCTGGGTGCTCAGTGCTCAGGGTGCTGGGTGTTCAGTCCACAGGGTGCTCAGTGCTCAGAGTGCTGGGTGCTCAGTGCTCGGGGTGCTGGGTGTTCAGTGCTCGGGGTGCTGGGTGCTCAGTGCTCAGGGTGCTGGGTGCTCAGTGCTCAGTGCTCAGGGTGCTGGTTGCTCAGTACTCAGGGTGCTGGGTGCTCAGTACTCAGGGTGCTTGGTGCTCAGTGCTCAGGGTGCTAGGTGCTCAGAACTCAGGGTGCTGGGTGATCAGTGCTCGGGGTGCTGGGTGCTCAGTGCTCAGGGTGCTGGGTGCTCAGTGCTCAGGGTGCTGGGTGCTCAGTACTCAGGGTGCTGGGTGCTCAGTGCTCGGGGTGCTCGGTGCTCAGTACTCAAGGTGCTGGGTGCTCAGTGCTCATTGTGCTGGGTGCTCAGTGCTCAGGGTGCTCAGTGCTCAGCGCTCAGGGTGCTGGGTGTTCAGTACTCAGGGTGCTGGGTGCTCAGTACTCAGGGTGCTGGGTGCTCAGTACTCAGGATGCTGGGTGCTCAGTGCTCGGGGTGCTCGGTGCTCAGTACTCAGGGTGCTGGGTGCTCAGGACTCAGGGTGCTGGGTGCTCAGTGCTCAGGGTTCTGGGTGCTCAGTGCTCGGGGTGATCGGTGCTCAGTACTCAGGGTGCTGGTTGCTCAGTGCTCGGGGTGCTCGGAGCTCAGTACTCAGGGTGCTGGGTGCTCAGTGCTCGGGGTGATCGGTGCTCAGTACTCAAGGTGCTGGGTGCTCAGCGCTCGGGGTGCTCGGTGCTCAGTACGTTGGGTGCTCACTACTCAGGGTGCTGGCTGCTCAGTGCTCAGGGTGCTGGGTGCTCAGTGCTCAGGGTGCTGGGTGCTCAGTGCTCAGGGTGCTGGGTGCTCAGTACTCAGGGTGCTGGGTGCTCAGTGCTCGGGGTGCTGGGTGCTCAGTGCTCAGGGTGCTGGGTGCTCAGTACTCAGGGTGCTGGGTGCTCAGTACTCGGGGTGCTGGGTGCTCAGTACTCGGGGTGCTGGGTGCTCAGTACTCGGGGTGCTGGGTGCTCAGTACTCGGGGTGCTGGGTGCTCAGTACTCAGGGTGCTGGGTGCTCTGTACTCGGGAGCTGGGTGCTCAGTGCTCAGGGTGCTGGGTGCTCAGTGCTCGGTGTGCTGGGTGCTCAGTGCTCAGTAATCAGGGTGCTGGGTGCTCAGTGCTCAGTACTCAGGGTGCTGGGTGCTCAGTGCTCAGGGTGCTGTGTGCTCAGTGCTCAGGGTGCTGGGTGCTCAGTGCTCAGGGTGCTGGGTGCTCAGTGCTCGGGGTGCTGGGTGCTCAGTGCTCGGGGTGCTGGGTGCTAAGTGCTCGGGGTGCTCGGTGCTCATTACTCAGGGTGCTGGGTGCTCAGTGCTCAAGGTGCTCAGTACTCAGGGTGCTGTATGTTCAGTGCTCAGGGTGCTGGGTGCTCAGTACTCAGGGTGCTCGGTGCTTAGTACGCAGGGTGCTGGGTGCTCAGTACTCAGGGTGCTGGGTGCTCAGTTCTCGGGGTGCTCGGTGCTCAGTGCTCAGGGTGCTGGGTGCTCAGTACTCAGGGTGCTCATTGCTCAGGGTGTTGGGTGCTCAGTGCTCGGGGTGCTGGGTGCTCAGTACTCAGGGTGCTGGGTGCTCAGTGCTCGGGGTTCTGGGTGCTCAGTGCTCAGGGTGATCGGTGCTCAGTACTCAGGGTGCTGGGTGCTCAGTGCTCAGGGTGCTGGGTGCTCAGTCCTCAGGGTGCTCAGTGCTCAGGGTGCTGGGTGCTCAGTGCTCGGGGTGCTCGGTGCTCAGTACTCAGGGTGCTGAGTGCTCAGTACTCAGGGTGCTGGGTGCTCAGTACTCAGGGTGCTGGGTGCTCAGTGCTCAGTGTGTTGGGTGATCAGTGCTCAGTGTGCTGGGTGCTCAGTGATCAGGGTGCTGGGTGCTCAGTGCTCGTGGTGCTGGGTGCTCAGTACTCAGGGTGCTGGGTGCTCAGTACTCAGGGTGCTGGGTGCTTAGTACTCAGGGTGCTGGGTGCTCAGTGCTCGGGGTGCTGGGTGCTCAGTGCTCGGGGTGCTTGGTGCTCAGTAATCAGGGTGCTGGGTGCTCAGTACTCGTTGTGCTGGGTGCTCAGTGCTCAGGGTGCTGGGTGCTCACTACTCAGGGTGCTCGGTGCTCAGTGCTCGGGGTGCTGGGTGCTCAGTACTCAGGGTGCTCGGTGCTCAGTACTCAGGGTGCTCAGTGCTCAGTACTCAGGGTGCTCAGGCTCAGTGCTCGGGGTGCTGGGTGCTCAGTACTCAGGGTGCTCGGTGCTCAGTACTCAGGGTGCTCAGTGCTCAGTACTCAGGGTGCTCAGGCTCAGTGCTCGGGGTGCTGGGTGCTCAGTGCTCGGGGTGCTGGGTGCTCAGTGCTCAGTGTGCTGGGTGCTCAGTACTCAGAGTGCTGGGTGCTCAGTACTCAGGGTGCTCGGTGCTCGGTGCTCTGTACGCTGGGTGCTCAGTACTCAGGGTGCTGGGTGCTCATTCTCGGCGTGCTGTGTGCTCAGTACTCAGGGTGCTGGGTGCTCAGTACTCCGGGTGCTGGGTGCTCAGTTCTCGGGGTGCTCGGTGCTCAGTACTCAGGGCTCAGGGTGCTCAGTGCTCAGTGCTCAGGGTGCTGGGTGTTCAGTACTCAGGGTGCTGGGTGCTCAGTACTCAAGGTGCTGGGTGCTCAGTGCTCAGGGTGCTGGGTGCTCAGTACTCGGGGTGCTGGTTGCTCAGTGCTCAGGGTGCTCGGGGCTCAGTACTCAGGGTGCTGGGTGCTCAGTACTCAGGGTGCTGGGTGCTCAGTGCTCAGCGTGCTGGGTACTCAGTGCTCAGGGTGCTCGGTGCTCAGTACTCGGGGTGCTGGGTGCTCATTTTCGGGGTGCTGGGTGCTCAGTGCTCGGGGTGCTGGGTGCTCAGTACGCAGCGTGCTGGGTGCTCAGTGCTCAGGGTGCTGGGTGCTCAGTACTCAGGGTGCTGGGTGCTCAGTGCTCAGGGTGCTGGGTGCTCAGTACTCAGGGTGCTGGGTGCTCAGTGTTCACGGTGCTGGGTGCTCAGTACTCAGGGTTCTGGGAGCTCAGTGCTCAGGGTGATCGGTGCTCAGTACTCAGGGTGCTCAGTACTCAGGGTGCTGGGTGCTCAGTGCTCGGGGTGCTGGGTGCTCAGTACTCAGGGTGCTGGGTGCTCAGTGCTCGGGGTTCTGGGTGCTCAGTGCTCAGGGTGATCGGTGCTCAGTACTCAGGGTGCTGGGTGCTCAGTGCTCAGGGTGCTGGGTGCTCAGACCTCAGGGTGCTCAGTGCTCAGGGTGCTGGGTGCTCAGTGCTTGGGGTGCTCGGTGCTCAGTACTCAGGGTGCTGAGTGCTCAGTACTCAGGGAGCTGGGTGCTCAGTACTCAGGGTGCTGGGTGCTCAGTGCTCAGTGTGCTGGGTGATCAGTGCTCAGTGTGCTGGGTGCCCAGTGATCAGGGTGCTGGGTGCTCAGTGCTCGGGGTGCTGGTTGCTCAGTACTCAGGGTGCTGGGTGCTCAGTGCTCAGGGTGCTCGGTGCTCAGTGCTCGGGGCGCTGGGTGCTCAGTGCTCGGGGTGCTCGGAGCTCAGTACCCAGGGTGCTGGGTGCTCAGTGCTCGGGGTGCTGGTTGCTCAGTACTCAGGGTGCTGGGTGCTCAGTGCTCGGGGTGCTCGGTGCTCAGTACGTTGGGTGCTCACTACTCAGGGTGCTGGGTGCTCAGTGCACAGGGTGCTGGGTGCTCAGTGCTCAGGGTGCTGGGTGCTCAGTGCTCAGGGTGCTGGGTGCTCAGTGCTCAGGGTGCTGGGTGCTCAGTACTCAGGGTGCTGGGTGCTCAGTGCTCGGGGTGCTGGGTGCTCAGTGCTCGGGGTGCTGGGTGCTCAGTACTCAGGGTGCTGGGTGCTCAGTACTCGGGGTGCTGGGTGCTCAGTACTCGGGTTGCTGGGTGCTCAGTACTCAGGGTGCTGGGTGCTCTGTACTCGGGAGCTGGGTGCTCAGTGCTCAGGGTGCTGGGTGCTCAGTGCTCGGTGTGCTGGGTGCTCAGTGCTCAGTACTCAGGGTGCTGGGTGCTCAGTGCTCAGTACTCAGGGTGCTGGGTGCTCAGTGCTCAGGGTGCTGTGTGCTCAGTGCTCAGGGTGCTGGGTGCTCAGTGCTCAGGGTGCTGGGTACTCAGTGCTCAGGGTGCTGGGTGCTCAGTACTCAGGGTGCTGGGTGCTCAGTACTCAGGGTGCTGGGTGCTCAGTGCTCGGGGTGCTGGGTGCTCAGTGCTCGGGGTGCTGTGTGCTCAGTGCTCGGGGTGCTCGGTGCTCAGTACTCAGGGTGCTGGGTGCTCAGTGCTCGAGGTGCTCAGTACTCAGGGTGCTGTGTGTTCAGTGCTCAGGGTGCTGTGTGCTCAGTGCTCAGGGTGCTGGGTGCTCAGTGCTCAGGGTGCTGGGTACTCAGTGCTCAGGGTGTTGGGTGCTCAGTGCGCGAGGTGCTCTTTACTCAGAGTGCTGTGTGTTCAGTGCTCAGGGTGCTGGGTGCTCAGTACTCAGGGTGCTCGGTGCTTAGTACTCATGGTGCTGGGTGCTCAGTACTCCGGGTGCTGGGTGCTCAGTGCTCGGGGTGCTCGGTGCTCAGTACGTTGGGTGCTCACTACTCAGGGTGCTGGGTGCTCAGTATTCAGGGTGCTGGGTCCTCAGTACTCATTGTGCTGGGTGCTCAGTACTCGGGTGCTGGGTGCTCAGTGCTCAGGGTGCTGGGTGCTCAGTGCTCGGGGTGCTGGGTGCTCAGTGCTCAGTACTCAGGTTGCTGGGTGCTCAGTGCTCGGGGTGCTGCGTGCTCAGTGCTCAGTACTCAGGGTCCTGGGTGCTCAGTACTCAGGGTGCTGTGTGCTCAGTGCTCAGGGTGCTGGGTGCTCAGTGCTCAGGGTGCTGGGTGCTCAGTGCTCAGGGTGCTGGGTGCTCAGTGCTCAGGGTGCTGGGTGCTCAGTACTCAGGGTGCTGGGTGCTCAGTACTCAGGGTGCTGGGTGCTCAGTACTCAGGGTGCTGGGTGCTCAGTGCTCGGGGTGCTGGGTGCTCAGTACTCGGGGTGCTGGGTGCTCATTCTCGGGGTGCTGGGTGCTCAGTGCTCAGGGTGCTGGGTGCTCAGTACTCAGGGTGCTGGGTGCTCAGTGCTCAGGGTGCTGGGTGCTCAGTACTCAGGGTGCTGGGTGCTCAGTGCTCAGGGTGCTGGGACCTCAGTACTCAGGGTGCTGGGAGCTCAGTGCTCAGGGTGATCTTTGCTCAGTAGTCAGGGTGCTCAGTACTCAGGGTGCTGGGTGCTCAGTGCTCGGGGTACTGGGTGCTCAGTACTCAGGGTGCTGGGTGCTCAGTGCTCGGGGTTCTGGGTGCTCAGTGCTCAGGGTGATCGGTGCTCAGTACTCAGGGTGCTGGGTGCTCAGTGCTCAGGGTGCTGGGTGCTCAGTCCTCAGGGTGCTGAGTGCTCAGTACTCAGGGTGCTGGGTGCTCAGTACTCAGGGTGCTGGGTGCTCAGTGCTCAGGGTGCTGGGTGATCAGTGCTCCGTGTGCTGGGTGCTCAGTGCTCAGGGTGCTGGGTGCTCAGTGCTCGGGCTGCTGGGTGCTCAGTACACAGGGTGCTTGGTGCTCAGTGCTCAGGGTGCTGGGTGCTCAGTGCTCGGGGCGCTGGATGCTCAGTGCTCCGGGTGCTCGGAGCTCAGTACTCAGGGTGCTGGGTGCTCAGTGCTCGGGGTGATCGGTGCTCAGTAGTCAGGGTGCTGGGTGCTCAGTGCTCCGTGTGCTCGGTGCTCAGTACGTTGTGTGCTCACTAATCAGGGTGCTGGGTGCTCAGTGCTCAGGGTGCTGGGTGCTCAGTGCTCAGGGTGCTGGGTGCTCAGTGCTCAGGGCGCTGGGTACTCAGTGCTCAGGGTGCTGGGTGCTCAGTACTCGGGGTGCTGGGTGCTCAGTACTCGGGTTGCTGGGTGCTCAGTACTCAGGGTGCTGGGTGCTCTGTACTCGGGAGCTGGGTGCTCAGTGCTCAGGGTGCTGGGTGCTCAGTGCTCGGTGTGCTGGGTGCTCAGTGCTCAGTACTCAGGGTGCTGGGTGCTCAGTGCTCAGTACTCAGGGTGCTGGGTGCTCAGTGCTCAGGGTGCTGTGTGCTCAGTGCTCAGGGTGCTGGGTGCTCAGTGCTCAGGGTGCTGGGTACTCAGTGCTCAGGGTGCTGGGTGCTCAGTACTCAGGGTGCTGGGTGCTCAGTACTCAGGGTGCTGGGTGCTCAGTGCTCGGGGTGCTGGGTGCTCAGTGCTCGGGGTGCTGTGTGCTCAGTGCTCGGGGTGCTCGGTGCTCAGTACTCAGGGTGCTGGGTGCTCAGTGCTCGAGGTGCTCAGTACTCAGGGTGCTGTGTGTTCAGTGCTCAGGGTGCTGTGTGCTCAGTGCTCAGGGTGCTGGGTGCTCAGTGCTCAGGGTGCTGGGTACTCAGTGCTCAGGGTGTTGGGTGCTCAGTGCGCGAGGTGCTCTTTACTCAGAGTGCTGTGTGTTCAGTGCTCAGGGTGCTGGGTGCTCAGTACTCAGGGTGCTCGGTGCTTAGTACTCATGGTGCTGGGTGCTCAGTACTCCGGGTGCTGGGTGCTCAGTGCTCGGGGTGCTCGGTGCTCAGTACGTTGGGTGCTCACTACTCAGGGTGCTGGGTGCTCAGTATTCAGGGTGCTGGGTCCTCAGTACTCATTGTGCTGGGTGCTCAGTACTCGGGTGCTGGGTGCTCAGTGCTCAGGGTGCTGGGTGCTCAGTGCTCGGGGTGCTGGGTGCTCAGTGCTCAGTACTCAGGTTGCTGGGTGCTCAGTGCTCGGGGTGCTGCGTGCTCAGTGCTCAGTACTCAGGGTCCTGGGTGCTCAGTACTCAGGGTGCTGTGTGCTCAGTGCTCAGGGTGCTGGGTGCTCAGTGCTCAGGGTGCTGGGTGCTCAGTGCTCAGGGTGCTGGGTGCTCAGTGCTCAGGGTGCTGGGTGCTCAGTACTCAGGGTGCTGGGTGCTCAGTACTCAGGGTGCTGGGTGCTCAGTACTCAGGGTGCTGGGTGCTCAGTGCTCGGGGTGCTGGGTGCTCAGTACTCGGGGTGCTGGGTGCTCATTCTCGGGGTGCTGGGTGCTCAGTGCTCAGGGTGCTGGGTGCTCAGTACTCAGGGTGCTGGGTGCTCAGTGCTCAGGGTGCTGGGTGCTCAGTACTCAGGGTGCTGGGTGCTCAGTGCTCAGGGTGCTGGGACCTCAGTACTCAGGGTGCTGGGAGCTCAGTGCTCAGGGTGATCTTTGCTCAGTAGTCAGGGTGCTCAGTACTCAGGGTGCTGGGTGCTCAGTGCTCGGGGTACTGGGTGCTCAGTACTCAGGGTGCTGGGTGCTCAGTGCTCGGGGTTCTGGGTGCTCAGTGCTCAGGGTGATCGGTGCTCAGTACTCAGGGTGCTGGGTGCTCAGTGCTCAGGGTGCTGGGTGCTCAGTCCTCAGGGTGCTGAGTGCTCAGTACTCAGGGTGCTGGGTGCTCAGTACTCAGGGTGCTGGGTGCTCAGTGCTCAGGGTGCTGGGTGATCAGTGCTCCGTGTGCTGGGTGCTCAGTGCTCAGGGTGCTGGGTGCTCAGTGCTCGGGCTGCTGGGTGCTCAGTACACAGGGTGCTTGGTGCTCAGTGCTCAGGGTGCTGGGTGCTCAGTGCTCGGGGCGCTGGATGCTCAGTGCTCCGGGTGCTCGGAGCTCAGTACTCAGGGTGCTGGGTGCTCAGTGCTCGGGGTGATCGGTGCTCAGTAGTCAGGGTGCTGGGTGCTCAGTGCTCCGTGTGCTCGGTGCTCAGTACGTTGGGTGCTCACTAATCAGGGTGCTGGGTGCTCAGTGCTCAGGGTGCTGGGTGCTCAGTGCTCAGGGTGCTGGGTGCTCAGTGCTCAGGGCGCTGGGTACTCAGTGCTCAGGGTGCTGGGTGCTCAGTACTCGGGGTGCTGGGTGCTCAGTACTCGGGTTGCTGGGTGCTCAGTACTCAGGGTGCTGGGTGCTCTGTACTCGGGAGCTGGGTGCTCAGTGCTCAGGGTGCTGGGTGCTCAGTGCTCGGTGTGCTGGGTGCTCAGTGCTCAGGGTGCTGGGTGCTCAGTGCTCAGGGCGCTGGGTACTCAGTGCTCAGGGTGCTGGGTGCTCAGTACTCAGGGTGCTGGGTGCTCAGTGCTGGGTGCTCAGTGCTCGGCGTGCTCGGTGCTCAGTACGTTGGGTGCTCAGTGCTCAGGGTGCTGGGTGCTCAGTGCTCAGGGTGCTGGGTGCTCAGTGCTCAGGGTGCTGGGTGCTCGGTGCTCGGGGTGCTGGGTGCTTAGTGCTCGGGGTGCCCGGTGCTCAGTACTCGGGGTGCTCAGTGCTCAGTACTCAGGGTGCTGGGTGCTCAGTGCTCAGGGTGCTGGGTGCTCAGTACTCAGGGTGCTGGGTGCTCAGTACTCAGGGTGCTCGGTGCTCAGTACTCAGGGTGCTGGGTGCTCAGTACTCGGGGTGCTGGGTGCTCAGTACTCAGGGTGCTGGGTGCTCAGTGCTCGGGGTGCTCGGTGCTCAGTACGCTGGGTGCTCAGTACTCAGGGTTCTGGGTGCTCAGTACTCAGGGTGCTGGGTGCTTAGTACTCAGGGTGCTGGGTGCTCAGTGCTCGGGGTGCTGGGTGCTCAGTGTTCAGTACTCAGGGTGCTGGGAGCTCAGTGCTCAGGGTGCTGGGTGCTCAGTGCTCGGGGCGCTGGGTGCTCAGTGCTCAGGGTGCTGGGTGCTCAGTACTCTGGGTGCTCAGTGCTCAGTACTCGGGGTGCTTGGTGCTCAGTACTCAGTGCTCAGGGTGCTCAGTGCTCAGTGCTCAGTGTGCTGGGTGCTCAGTGCTCAGGGTGCTGGGTGCTCAGTGCTCAGGGTGCTGGGTGCTCAGTGCTTGGGGTGCTCGGTGCTCAGTACTCAGGGTGCTGAGTGCTCAGTACTCAGGGAGCTGGGTGCTCAGTACTCAGGGTGCTGGGTGCTCAGTGCTCAGTGTGCTGGGTGATCAGTGCTCAGTGTGCTGGGTGCCCAGTGATCAGGGTGCTGGGTGCTCAGTGCTCGGGGTGCTGGTTGCTCAGTACTCAGGGTGCTGGGTGCTCAGTGCTCAGGGTGCTCGGTGCTCAGTGCTCGGGGCGCTGGGTGCTCAGTGCTCGGGGTGCTCGGAGCTCAGTACCCAGGGTGCTGGGTGCTCAGTGCTCGGGGTGCTGGTTGCTCAGTACTCAGGGTGCTGGGTGCTCAGTGCTCGGGGTGCTCGGTGCTCAGTACGTTGGGTGCTCACTACTCAGGGTGCTGGGTGCTCAGTGCACAGGGTGCTGGGTGCTCAGTGCTCAGGGTGCTGGGTGCTCAGTGCTCAGGGTGCTGGGTGCTCAGTGCTCAGGGTGCTGGGTGCTCAGTACTCAGGGTGCTGGGTGCTCAGTGCTCGGGGTGCTGGGTGCTCAGTGCTCGGGGTGCTGGGTGCTCAGTACTCAGGGTGCTGGGTGCTCAGTACTCGGGGTGCTGAGTGCTCAGTACTCGGGTTGCTGGGTGCTCAGTACTCAGGGTGCTGGGTGCTCTGTACTCGGGAGCTGGGTGCTCAGTGCTCAGGGTGCTGGGTGCTCAGTGCTCGGTGTGCTGGGTGCTCAGTGCTCAGTACTCAGGGTGCTGGGTGCTCAGTGCTCAGTACTCAGGGTGCTGGGTGCTCAGTGCTCAGGGTGCTGTGTGCTCAGTGCTCAGGGTGCTGGGTGCTCAGTGCTCAGGGTGCTGGGTACTCAGTGCTCAGGGTGCTGGGTGCTCAGTACTCAGGGTGCTGGGTGCTCAGTACTCAGGGTGCTGGGTGCTCAGTGCTCGGGGTGCTGGGTGCTCAGTGCTCGGGGTGCTGTGTGCTCAGTGCTCGGGGTGCTCGGTGCTCAGTACTCAGGGTGCTGGGTGCTCAGTGCTCGAGGTGCTCAGTACTCAGGGTGCTGTGTGTTCAGTGCTCAGGGTGCTGTGTGCTCAGTGCTCAGGGTGCTGGGTGCTCAGTGCTCAGGGTGCTGGGTACTCAGTGCTCAGGGTGTTGGGTGCTCAGTGCGCGAGGTGCTCTTTACTCAGAGTGCTGTGTGTTCAGTGCTCAGGGTGCTGGGTGCTCAGTACTCAGGGTGCTCGGTGCTTAGTACTCATGGTGCTGGGTGCTCAGTACTCCGGGTGCTGGGTGCTCAGTGCTCGGGGTGCTCGGTGCTCAGTACGTTGGGTGCTCACTACTCAGGGTGCTGGGTGCTCAGTATTCAGGGTGCTGGGTCCTCAGTACTCATTGTGCTGGGTGCTCAGTACTCGGGTGCTGGGTGCTCAGTGCTCAGGGTGCTGGGTGCTCAGTGCTCGGGGTGCTGGGTGCTCAGTGCTCAGTACTCAGGTTGCTGGGTGCTCAGTGCTCGGGGTGCTGCGTGCTCAGTGCTCAGTACTCAGGGTCCTGGGTGCTCAGTACTCAGGGTGCTGTGTGCTCAGTGCTCAGGGTGCTGGGTGCTCAGTGCTCAGGGTGCTGGGTGCTCAGTGCTCAGGGTGCTGGGTGCTCAGTGCTCAGGGTGCTGGGTGCTCAGTACTCAGGGTGCTGGGTGCTCAGTACTCAGGGTGCTGGGTGCTCAGTACTCAGGGTGCTGGGTGCTCAGTGCTCGGGGTGCTGGGTGCTCAGTACTCGGGGTGCTGGGTGCTCATTCTCGGGGTGCTGGGTGCTCAGTGCTCAGGGTGCTGGGTGCTCAGTACTCAGGGTGCTGGGTGCTCAGTGCTCAGGGTGCTGGGTGCTCAGTACTCAGGGTGCTGGGTGCTCAGTGCTCAGGGTGCTGGGACCTCAGTACTCAGGGTGCTGGGAGCTCAGTGCTCAGGGTGATCTTTGCTCAGTAGTCAGGGTGCTCAGTACTCAGGGTGCTGGGTGCTCAGTGCTCGGGGTACTGGGTGCTCAGTACTCAGGGTGCTGGGTGCTCAGTGCTCGGGGTTCTGGGTGCTCAGTGCTCAGGGTGATCGGTGCTCAGTACTCAGGGTGCTGGGTGCTCAGTGCTCAGGGTGCTGGGTGCTCAGTCCTCAGGGTGCTGAGTGCTCAGTACTCAGGGTGCTGGGTGCTCAGTACTCAGGGTGCTGGGTGCTCAGTGCTCAGGGTGCTGGGTGATCAGTGCTCCGTGTGCTGGGTGCTCAGTGCTCAGGGTGCTGGGTGCTCAGTGCTCGGGCTGCTGGGTGCTCAGTACACAGGGTGCTTGGTGCTCAGTGCTCAGGGTGCTGGGTGCTCAGTGCTCGGGGCGCTGGATGCTCAGTGCTCCGGGTGCTCGGAGCTCAGTACTCAGGGTGCTGGGTGCTCAGTGCTCGGGGTGATCGGTGCTCAGTAGTCAGGGTGCTGGGTGCTCAGTGCTCCGTGTGCTCGGTGCTCAGTACGTTGGGTGCTCACTAATCAGGGTGCTGGGTGCTCAGTGCTCAGGGTGCTGGGTGCTCAGTGCTCAGGGTGCTGGGTGCTCAGTGCTCAGGGCGCTGGGTACTCAGTGCTCAGGGTGCTGGGTGCTCAGTACTCAGGGTGCTGGGTGCTCAGTGCTGGGTGCTCAGTGCTCGGCGTGCTCGGTGCTCAGTACGTTGGTTGCTCAGTGCTCAGGGTGCTGGGTGCTCAGTGCTCAGGGTGCTGGGTGCTCAGTGCTCAGGGTGCTGGGTGCTCGGTGCTCGGGGTGCTGGGTGCTTAGTGCTCGGGGTGCCCGGTGCTCAGTACTCGGGGTGCTCAGTGCTCAGTACTCAGGGTGCTGGGTGCTCAGTGCTCAGGGTGCTGGGTGCTCAGTACTCAGGGTGCTGGGTGCTCAGTACTCAGGGTGCTCGGTGCTCAGTACTCAGGGTGCTGGGTGCTCAGTACTCGGGGTGCTGGGTGCTCAGTACTCAGGGTGCTGGGTGCTCAGTGCTCGGGGTGCTCGGTGCTCAGTACGCTGGGTGCTCAGTACTCAGGGTTCTGGGTGCTCAGTACTCAGGGTGCTGGGTGCTTAGTACTCAGGGTGCTGGGTGCTCAGTGCTCGGGGTGCTGGGTGCTCAGTGTTCAGTACTCAGGGTGCTGGGAGCTCACTGCTCAGGGTGCTGGGTGCTCAGTGCTCGGGGCGCTGGGTGCTCAGTGCTCAGGGTGCTGGGTGCTCAGTACTCTGGGTGCTCAGTGCTCAGTACTCGGGGTGCTTGGTGCTCAGTACTCAGTGCTCAGGGTGCTCAGTGCTCAGTGCTCAGTGTGCTGGGTGCTCAGTGCTCAGGGTGCTGGGTGCTCAGTGCTCAGGGTGCTGGGTGCTCAGTGCTCGGGGCGCTGGGTGCTCAGTGCTCGGGGTGCTCGGGGCTCAGTACTCAGGGTGCTGGGTGCTCAGTGCTCGGGGTGATCGGTGCTCAGTACTCAGGGTGCTGGGTGCTCAGTGCTCGGGGTGCTCGGTGCGCAGTACGTTGGGTGCTCACTACTCAGGGTGCTGGGTGCTCAGTGCTCAGGGTGCTGGGTGCTCAGTGCTCAGGGTGCTGGGTGCTCAGTGCTCAGGGTGCTGGGTGCTCAGTACTCAGGGTGCTGGGTGCTCAGTGCTCGGGGTGCTGTGTGCTCAGTGCTCAGGGTGCTGGGTGCTCAGTACTCAGGGTGCTGGGTGCTCAGTACTCGGGGTGCTGGGTGCTCAGTACTCGGGGTGCTGGGTGCTCAGTACTCAGGGTGCTGGGTGCTCTGTACTCGGGAGCTGGGTGCTCAGTGCTCAGGGTGCTGGGTGCTCAGTGCTCGGTGTGCTGGGTGCTCAGTGCTCAGTAATCAGGGTGCTGGGTGCTCAGTGCTCAGTACTCAGGGTGCTGGGTGCTCAGTGCTCAGGGTGCTGTGTGCTCAGTGCTCAGGGTGCTGGGTGCTCAGTGCTCAGGGTGCTGGGTGCTCAGTGCTCGGGGTGCTGGGTGCTCAGTGCTCGGGGTGCTGGGTGCTAAGTGCTCGGGGTGCTCGGTGCTCAGTACTCAGGGTGCTGGGTGCTCAGTGCTCAAGGTGCTCAGTACTCAGGGTGCTGTATGTTCAGTGCTCAGGGTGCTGGGTGCTCAGTACTCAGGGTGCTCGGTGCTTAGTACGCAGGGTGCTGGGTGCTCAGTACTCAGGGTGCTGGGTGCTCAGTTCTCGGGGTGCTCGGTGCTCAGTGCTCAAGGTGCTGGGTGCTCAGTACTCAGGGTGCTCATTGCTCAGGGTGTTGGGTGCTCAGTGCTCGGGGTGCTGGGTGCTCAGTACTCAGGGTGCTGGGTGCTCAGTGCTCGGGGTTCTGGGTGCTCAGTGCTCAGGGTGCTGGGTGCTTAGTACTCAGGGTGCTGGGTGCTCAGTACTCAGGGTGCTGGGTGCTCAGTACTCAGGGTGCTGGGTGCTCAGTACTCAGGGTGCTGGGTGCTTAGTACTCAGGGTGCTGGGTGCTCAGTGCTCGGGGTGCTGGGTGCTCAGTGCTCGGGGTGCTTGGTGCTCAGTAATCAGGGTGCTGGGTGCTCAGTACTCGTTGTGCTGGGTGCTCAGTGCTCAGGGTGCTGGGTGCTCACTACTCAGGGTGCTCGGTGCTCAGTGCTCGGGGTGCTGGGTGCTCAGTACTCAGGGTGCTCGGTGCTCAGTACTCAGGGTGCTCAGTGCTCAGTACTCAGGGTGCTCAGGCTCAGTGCTCGGGGTGCTGGGTGCTCAGTGCTCGGGGTGCTGGGTGCTCAGTGCTCAGTGTGCTGGGTGCTCAGTGCTCAGAGTGCTGGGTGCTCAGTACTCAGGGTGCTCGGTGCTCGGTGCTCTGTACGCTGGGTGCTCAGTACTCAGGGTGCTGGGTGCTCAGTGCTCGGGGTGCTGGGTGCTCAGTACTCAGGGTGCTGGGTGCTCAGTGCTCGGGGTGCTCGGTGCTCAGTACGCTGGGTGCTGGGTGCTCATTCTCGGGGTGCTGTGTGCTCAGTACTCAGGGTGCTGGGTGCTCAGTACTCCGGGTGCTGGGTGCTCAGTTCTCGGGGTGCTCGGTGCTCAGTACTCAGGGCTCAGGGTGCTCAGTGCTCAGTGCTCAGGGTGCTGGGTGTTCAGTACTCAGGGTGCTGGGTGCTCAGTACTCAAGGTGCTGGGTGCTCAGTGCTCAGGGTGCTGGGTGCTCAGTACTCGGGGTGCTGGTTGCTCAGTGCTCAGGGTGCTCGGGGCTCAGTGCTCGGGGTGCTCAGTACTCAGGGTGCTGGGTGCTCAGTGCTCGGGGTGCTGGGTGCTCAGCACTCAGGGTGCTGGGTGCTCAGTGCTCGGGGTTCTGGGTGCTCAGTGCTCAGGGTGATCGGTGCTCAGTACTCAGGGTGCTGGGTGCTCAGTGCTCAGGGTGCTGGGTGCTCAGACCTCAGGGTGCTCAGTGCTCAGGGTGCTGGGTGCTCAGTGCTTGGGGTGCTCGGTGCTCAGTACTCAGGGTGCTGAGTGCTCAGTACTCAGGGTGCTGGGTGCTCAGTACTCAGGGTGCTGGGTGCTCAGTGCTCAGTGTGCTGGGTGATCAGTGCTCAGTGTGCTGGGTGCCCAGTGATCAGGGTGCTGGGTGCTCAGTGCTCGGGGTGCTGGTTGCTCAGTACTCAGGGTCCTGGGTGCTCAGTGCTCAGGGTGCTCGGTGCTCAGTGCTCGGGGCGCTGGGTGCTCAGTGCTCGGGGTGCTCGGAGCTCAGTACCCAGGGTGCTGGGTGCTCAGTGCTCGGGGTGCTCGTTGCTAAGTACTCAGGGTGCTGGGTGCTCAGTGCTCGGGGTGCTCGGTGCTCAGTACGTTGGGTGCTCACTACTCAGGGTGCTGGGTGCTCAGTGCACAGGGTGCTGGGTGCTCAGTGCTCAGGGTGCTGGGTGCTCAGTGCTCAGGGTGCTGGGTGCTCAGTGCTCAGGGTGCTGGGTGCTCAGTACTCAGGGTGCTGGGTGCTCAGTGCTCGGGGTGCTGGGTGCTCAGTGCTCGGGGTGCTGGGTGCTCAGTACTCAGGGTGCTGGGTGCTCAGTACTTGGGGTGCTGGGTGCTCAGTACTCGGGTTGCTGGGTGCTCAGTACTCAAGGTGCTGGGTGCTCTGTACTCGGGAGCTGGGTGCTCAGTGCTAAGGGTGCTGGGTGCTCAGTGCTCGGTGTGCTGGGTGCTCAGTGCTCAGTACTCAGGGTGCTGGGTGCTCAGTGCTCAGTACTCAGGGTGCTGGGTGCTCAGTGCTCAGGGTGCTGTGTGCTCAGTGCTCAGGGTGCTGGGTGCTCAGTGCTCAGGGTGCTGGGTACTCAGTGCTCAGGGTGCTGGGTGCTCAGTACTCAGGGTGCTGGGTGCTCAGTACTCAGGGTGCTGGGTGCTCAGTGCTCGGGGTGCTGGGTGCTCAGTGCGCGAGGTGCTCTTTACTCAGAGTGCTGTGTGTTCAGTGCTCAGGGTGCTGGGTGCTCAGTACTCAGGGTGCTCGGTGCTTAGTACTCATGGTGCTGGGTGCTCAGTACTCCGGGTGCTGGGTGCTCAGTGCTCGGGGTGCTCGGTGCTCAGTACGTTGGGTGCTCACTACTCAGGGTGCTGGGTGCTCAGTATTCAGGGTGCTGGGTCCTCAGTACTCATTGTGCTGGGTGCTCAGTACTCGGGTGCTGGGTGCTCAGTGCTCAGGGTGCTGGGTGCTCAGTGCTCGGGGTGCTGGGTGCTCAGTGCTCAGTACTCAGGTTGCTGGGTGCTCAGTGCTCGGGGTGCTGCGTGCTCAGTGCTCAGTACTCAGGGTCCTGGGTGCTCAGTACTCAGGGTGCTGTGTGCTCAGTGCTCAGGGTGCTGGGTGCTCAGTGCTCAGGGTGCTGGGTGCTCAGTGCTCAGGGTGCTGGGTGCTCAGTGCTCCCGGTGCTGGGTGCTCAGTACTCAGGGTGCTGGGTGCTCAGTACTCAGGGTGCTGGGTGCTCAGTACTCAGGGTGCTGGGTGCTCAGTGCTCGGGGTGCTGGGTGCTCAGTACTCGGGGTGCTGGGTGCTCATTCTCGGGGTGCTGGGTGCTCAGTGCTCAGGGTGCTGGGTGCTCAGTACTCAGGGTGCTGGGTGCTCAGTGCTCAGGGTGCTGGGTGCTCAGTACTCAGGGTGCTGGGTGCTCAGTGCTCAGGGTGCTGGGTCCTCAGTACTCAGGGTGCTGGGAGCTCAGTGCTCAGGGTGATCTTTGCTCAGTAGTCAGGGTGCTCAGTACTCAGGGTGCTGGGTGCTCAGTGCTCGGGGTACTGGGTGCTCAGTACTCAGGGTGCTGGGTGCTCAGTGCTCGGGGTTCTGGGTGCTCAGTGCTCAGGGTGATCGGTGCTCAGTACTCAGGGTGCTGGGTGCTCAGTGCTCAGGGTGCTGGGTGCTCAGTCCTCAGGGTGCTGAGTGCTCAGTACTCAGGGTGCTGGGTGCTCAGTACTCAGGGTGCTGGGTGCTCAGTGCTCAGGGTGCTGGGTGATCAGTGCTCCGTGTGCTGGGTGCTCAGTGCTCAGGGTGCTGGGTGCTCAGTGCTCGGGCTGCTGGGTGCTCAGTACACAGGGTGCTTGGTGCTCAGTGCTCAGGGTGCTGGGTGCTCAGTGCTCGGGGCGCTGGATGCTCAGTGCTCCGGGTGCTCGGAGCTCAGTACTCAGGGTGCTGGGTGCTCAGTGCTCGGGGTGATCGGTGCTCAGTAGTCAGGGTGCTGGGTGCTCAGTGCTCCGTGTGCTCGGTGCTCAGTACGTTGGGTGCTCACTACTCAGGGTGCTGGGTGCTCAGTGCTCAGGGTGCTGGGTGCTCAGTGCTCAGGGTGCTGGGTGCTCAGTGCTCAGGGCGCTGGGTACTCAGTGCTCAGGGTGCTGGGTGCTCAGTACTCAGGGTGCTGGGTGCTCAGTGCTGGGTGCTCAGTGCTCGGGGTGCTCGGTGCTCAGTACGTTGGGTGCTCAGTGCTCAGGGTGCTGGGTGCTCAGTGCTCAGGGTGCTGGGTGCTCAGTGCTCAGGGTGCTGGGTGCTCGGTGCTCGGGGTGCTGGGTGCTTAGTGCTCGGGGTGCCCGGTGCTCAGTACTCGGGGTGCTCAGTGCTCAGTACTCAGGGTGCTGGGTGCTCAGTGCTCAGGGTGCTGGGTGCTCAGTACTCAGGGTGCTGGGTGCTCAGTACTCAGGGTGCTCGGTGCTCAGTACTCAGGGTGCTGGGTGCTCAGTGCTCGGGGTGCTGGGTGCTCAGTACTCAGGGTGCTGGGTACTCAGTGCTCGGGGTGCTCGGTGCTCAGTACGCTGGGTGCTCAGTACTCAGGGTTCTGGGTGCTCAGTACTCAGGGTGCTGGGTGCTTAGTACTCAGGGTGCTGGGTGCTCAGTGCTCGGGGTGCTGGGTGCTCAGTGTTCAGTACTCAGGGTGCTGGGAGCTCAGTGCTCAGGGTGCTGGGTGCTCAGTGCTCGGGGCGCTGGGTGCTCAGTGCTCAGGGTGCTGGGTGATCAGTACTCTGGGTGCTCAGTGCTCAGTACTCGGGGTGCTTGGTGCTCAGTACTCAGTGCTCAGGGTGCTCAGTGCTCAGTGCTCAGTGTGCTGGGTGCTCAGTGATCAGGGTGCTGGGTGCTCAGTGCTCAGGGTGCTGGGTGCTCAGTGCTCGGGGCGCTGGGTGCTCAGTGCTCGGGGTGCTCAGGGCTCAGTACTCAGGGTGCTGGGTGCTCAGTGCTCGGGGTGATCGGTGCTCAGTACTCAGGGTGCTGGGTGCTCAGTGCTCGGGGTGCTCGGTGCTCAGTACGTTGGGTGCTCACTACTCAGGGTGCTGGGTGCTCAGTGCTCAGGGTGCTGGGTGCTCAGTGCTCAGGGTGCTGGGTGCTCAGTGCTCAGGGTGCTGGGTGCTCAGTGCTCAGGGTGCTGGGTGCTCAGTGCTCGGGGTGCTGGGTGCTCAGTGCTCAGGGTGCTGGGTGCTCAGTACTCAGGGTGCTGGGTTCTCAGTACTCGGGGTGCTGGGTGCTCAGTACTCGGGGTGCTGGGTGCTCAGTGCTCAGGGTGCTGAGGGCTCAGTACTCAGGGTGCTGGGTGCTCAGTACTCTGGGTGCTGGGTGCTCAGTGCTCAGCGTGCTGGGTACTCAGTGCTCAGGGTGCTCGGTGCTCAGTACTCGGGGTGCTGGGTGCTCATTCTCGGGGTGCTGGGTGCTCAGTGCTCCGGGTGCTGGGTGCTCAGTACTCAGCGTGCTGGGTGCTCAGTGCTCAGGGTGCTGGGTGCTCAGTACTCAGGGTGCTGGGTGCTCAGTGCTCAGGGTGCTGGGTGCTCAGTACTCAGGGTTCTGGGAGCTCAGTGCTCAGGGTGATCGGTGCTCAGTACTCAGGGTGCGCAGTACTCAGGGTGCTGGGTGCTCAGTGCTCGGGGTTCTGGGTGCTCGGTGCACAGGGTGCTGGGTGCTCAGTCCTCATGGTGCTCAGTGCTCAGGGTGCTGGGTGCTCAGTGCTCGGGGTGCTCGGTGCTCAGTAGTCAGGGTGCTGAGTGCTCAGTACTCAGGGTGCTGGGTGCTCAGTACTAAGGGTGCTGGGTGCTCAGTGCTCAGTGTGCTGGGTGATCAGTGCTCAGTGTGCTGGGTGCTCAGTGATCAGGGTGCTGGGTGCTCAGTGCTCGGGGTGCTGGGTGCTCAGTACTCAGGGTGCTGGGTGCTCAGTGCTCAGGGTGCTCGGTGCTCAGTGCTCGGGGCGCTGGGTGCTCAGTGCTCGGGGTGCTCGGAGCTCAGTACCCAGGGTGCTGGGTGCTCAGTGCTCGGGGTAATCGGTGCTCAGTACTCAGGGTGCTGGGTGCTCAGTGCTCAGGGTGCTGGGTGCTCAGTGCTCACCGTGCTGGGTGCTCAGTACTCGGGGTGCTGGGTGCTCAGTCCTCAGGGTGCTCGGTGCTCAGTACTCAGGGTGCTGGGTGCTCAGTGCTCGGGGTGCTGGGTGCTCAGTACTCAGATTGCTGGGTGCTCAGTACTCGGGGTGCTCGGTGCTCAGTACTCAGGGTGCTGGGTGCTCAGTACTCGGGTGCTGGGTGCTCAGTGCTCAGGGTGCTGGGTGCTCAGTGCTCGGGGTGCTGGGTGCTCAGTGCTCAGTACTCAGGGTGCTGGGTGCTCAGTGCTCGGGGTGCTGGGTGCTCAGTGCTCAGTACTCAGGGTGCTGGGTGCTCAGTGCTCAGGGTGCTGGGTGCTCAGTGCTCGGGGTGGTGGGTGCTCAGTGCTCGGGGTGCTGGGTGCTCAGTGCTTGGGGTGCTGTGTGTTCAGTGCTCAGGGTGCTGGGTGCTCAGTGCTCGGGGTGCTCGGTGCTCAGTGCTCAAGGTGCTGGGTGCTCAGTACTCAGGGTGCTCATTGCTCAGGGTGCTGGGTGCTCAGTACTCAGGGTGCTGGGTGTTCAGTGCTCAGGGTGCTCGGTGCTCAGTACGTTGGGTGCTCAGTACTCAGGGTGCTGGGGGCTCAGTGCTCAGGGTGCTGGGTGCTCAGTGCTCAGGGTGCTGGGTGCTCAGTACTCAGGGTGCTTTTTGCTCGGTGCTCAGTATGCTGGGTGCTCAGTACTCAGGGTGCTGGGTGCTCAGTGCTCGGGGTGCTCGGTGCTCAGTACGCTGGGTGCTCTGTACTCAGTGTGCTGGGTGCTCAGTACTCAGGGTGCAGGGTGCTCAGTACTCAGGGTGCTGAGTGCTTAGTACTCAGGGTGCTGGGTGCACAGTGCTCGGGGTACTGGGTGCTCTGTGCTCAGTACTCAGGGTGCTGGGTGCTCAGTGCTCAGGGTGCTGGGTGCTCAGTGCTCGGGGTGCTGGGTGCTCAGTACTCAGGGTGCTGGGTGCTCAGTACTCCGGGTGCTGGGTGCTCAGTTCTCGGGGTGCTCGGTGCTCAGTACTCAGGGCTCAGGGTGCTCAGTGCTCAGTGCTCAGGGTGCTGGGTGTTCAGTACTCAGATTGCTGGGTGCTCAGTGCTCAGGGTGCTGGGTGCTCAGTACTCAGGGTGCTGGGTGCTCAGTACTCAGGGTGCTGGGTGCTTAGTACTCAGGGTGCTGGGTGCTCAGTGCTCGGGGTGCTGGGTGCTCAGTGCTCGGGGTGCTTGGTGCTCAGTAATCAGGGTGCTGGGTGCTCAGTACTCGTTGTGCTGGGTGCTCAGTGCTCAGGGTGCTGGGTGCTCACTACTCAGGGTGCTCGGTGCTCAGTGCTCGGGGTGCTGGGTGCTCAGTACTCAGGGTGCTCGGTGCTCAGTACTCAGGGTGCTCAGTGCTCAGTACTCAGGGTGCTCACCCTCAGTGCTCGGGGTGCTGGGTGCTCAGTGCTCGGGGTGCTGGGTGCTCAGTGCTCGGGGTGCTGGGTGCTCAGTGCTCAGGGTGCTGGGTGCTCAGTGCTCGGAGTGCTGGGTGCTCAGTGCTCAGGGTGCTGGGTGCTCAGTGCTCAGAGTGCTGGGTGCTCAGTACTCCGGGTGCTGGGTGCTCAGTGCTCGGGGTGCTGGGTGCTCAGTACTCAGGGTGCTGGGTGCTCAGTGCTCAGAGTGCTGGGTGCTCAGTACTCAGAGTGCTGTGTGTTCAGTGCTCAGGGTGCTGGGTGCTCAGTACTCAGGGTGCTCGGTGCTTAGTACTCATGGTGCTGGGTGCTCAGTACTCCGGGTGCTGGGTGCTCAGTGCTCGGGGTGCTCGGTGCTCAGTACGTTGGGTGCTCACTACTCAGGGTGCTGCGTGCTCAGTGCTCAGGGTGCTGGGTGCTCAGTGCTCAGGATGCTGTTTGCTCAGTGCTCAGGGTGCTGTGTGCTCAGTACTCAGGGTGCTGGGTGCTCAGTGCTCGGGGTTCTGGGTGCTCAGTTCTCAGGGTGCTGGGTGCTCAGTACTCAGGGTGCTGGGTGCTCAGTACTCGGGGTGCTGGGTGCTCAGTATTCAGGGTGCTCAGTGCTCAGTACTCAGGGTGCTCAGTGCTCAGTACTCAGGGTGCTCAGTTCTCAGGGTCCTGGGTGCTCAGTACTCAGGGTGCTGGGTGCTCAGTGCTCGGGGTGCTGGGTGCTCAGTGCTCGGTGTGCTGGGTGCTCAGTACTCAGGGTGCTGGGTGCTCCGTTCTCGGGTTGCTGGGTGCTCAGTACTCGGTTTGCTGGGTGCTCAGTACTCAGGGTGCTGGGTGCTCTGTACTCGGGAGCTGGGTGCTCAGTGCTCAGGGTGCTGGGTGCTCAGTGCTCAGTGTGCTGGGTGCTCAGTGCTCAGTACTCAGGGTGCTGGGTGCTCAGTGCTCAGTATTCAGGGTGCTGGGTGCTCAGTGCTCAGGGTGCTGTGTGCTCAGTGCTCAGGGTGCTGGGTGCTCAGTGCTCAGGGTGCTGGGTACTCAGTGCTCAGGGTGCTGGGTGCTCAGTACTCAGGGTGCTGGGTGCTCAGTACTCAGGGTGCTGGGTGCTCAGTGCTTGGGGTGGTGGGTGCTCAGTGCTCGGGTTGCTGGGTGCTCAGTGCTTGGGGTGCTGTGTGTTCAGTGCTCAGGGTGCTGGGTGCTCAGTACTCCGGGTGCTGGGTGCTCAGTGCTCGGGGTGCTCGGTGCTCAGTGCTCAAGGTGCTGGCTGCTCAGTACTCAGGGTGCTCATTGCTCAGGGTGCTGGGTGCTCAGTACTCAGGGTGCTGGGTGTTCAGTGCTCAGGGTGCTCGGTGCTCAGTACGTTGGGTGCTCAGTACTCAGGGTGCTGGGGGCTCAGTGCTCAGGGTGCTGGGTGCTCAGTGCTCAGGGTGCTGGGTGCTCAGTACTCAGGGTGCTTTGTGCTCGGTGCTCAGTATGCTGGGTGCTCAGTACTCAGGGTGCTGGGTGCTCAGTGCTCGGGGTGCTCGGTGCTCAGTACGCTGGGTGCTCTGTACTCAGTGTGCTGGGTGCTCAGTACTCAGGGTGCAGGGTGCTCAGTACTCAGGGTGCTGGGTGCTTAGTACTCAGGGTGCTGGGTGCACAGTGCTCGGGGTACTGGGTGCTCTGTGCTCAGTACTCAGGGTGCTGGGTGCTCAGTGCTCAGGGTGCTGTGTGCTCAGTGCTCGGGGTGCTGGCTACTCAGTACTCAGGGTGCTGGGTGCTCAGTACTCCGGGTGCTGGGTGCTCAGTTCTCGGGGTGCTCGGTGCTCAGTACTCAGGGCTCAGGGTGCTCAGTGCTCAGTGCTCAGGGTGCTGGGTGTTCAGTACTAAGATTGCTGGGTGCTCAGTGCTCAGGGTGCTGGGTGCTCAGTACTCAGGGTGCTGGGTGCTCAGTACTCAGGGTGCTGGGTGCTTAGTACTCAGGGTGCTGGGTGCTCAGTGCTCGGGGTGCTGGGTGCTCAGTGCTCGGGGTGCTTGGTGCTCAGTAATCAGGGTGCTGGGTGCTCAGTACTCGTTGTGCTGGGTGCTCAGTGCTCAGGGTGCTGGGTGCTCACTACTCAGGGTGCTCGGTGCTCAGTGCTCGGGGTGCTGGGTGCTCAGTACTCAGGGTGCTCGGTGCTCAGTACTCAGGGTGCTCAGTGCTCAGTACTCAGGGTGCTCACCCTCAGTGCTCGGGGTGCTGGGTGCTCAGTGCTCGGGGTGCTGGGTGCTCAGTGCTCGGGGTGCTGGGTGCTCAGTGCTCAGGGTGCTGGGTGCTCAGTGCTCAGAGTGCTGGGTGCTCAGTGCTCAGGGTGCTGGGTGCTCAGTGCTCAGAGTGCTGGGTGCTCAGTACTCAGGGTGCTGGGTGCTCAGTGCTCGGGGTGCTGGGTGCTCAGTACTCAGGGTGCTCGGTGCTCAGTGCTCAGAGTGCTGGGTGCTCAGTACTCAGAGTGCTGTGTGTTCAGTGCTCAGGGTGCTGGGTGCTCAGTACTCAGGGTGCTCGGTGCTTAGTACTCATGGTGCTGGGTGCTCAGTACTCCGGGTGCTGGGTGCTCAGTGCTCGGGGTGCTCGGTGCTCAGTACGTTGGGTGCTCACTACTCAGGGTGCTGCGTGCTCAGTGCTCAGGGTGCTGGGTGCTCAGTGCTCAGGATGCTGTTTGCTCAGTACTCAGGGTGCTGGGTGCTCAGTACTCAGGGTGCTGGGTGCTCAGTGCTCGGGGTTCTGGGTGCTCTGTTCTCAGGGTGCTGGGTGCTCAGTACTCAGGGTGCTGGGTGCTCAGTACTCGGGGTGCTGGGTGCTCAGTATTCAGGGTGCTGGGTGCTCAGTACTCATTGTGCTGGGTGCTCAGTACTCGGGTGCTGGCTGCTCAGTGCTCAGTACTCAGGGTGCTGGGTGCTCAGTGCTCGGGGTGCTGCGTGCTCAGTGCTCAGTACTCAGGGTCCTGGGTGCTCAGTACTCAGGGTGCTGTGTGCTCAGTGCTCAGGGTGCTGGGTGCTCAGTGCTCAGGGTGCTGGGTGCTCAGTGCTCAGGGTGCTGGGTGCTCAGTACTCAGGGTGCCCCGTGCTCAGTGCTCGGGGTGCTGGGTGCTCAGTGCTCAGGGTGCTGGGTGCTCAGTACTCAGGGTGTTGGGTGCTCAGTACTCAGGGTGCTGGGTGCTCAGTACTCAGGTAGCTGGGTGCTCAGTACTCAGGGTGCTGGGTGCTCAGTACTCGGGTGCTGGGTGCTCAGTGCTCAGGGTGCTGGGTGCTCAGTGCTCGGGTGCTGGGTGCTCAGTGCTCAGTACTCAGGGTGCTGGGTGCTCAGTGCTCAGGGTGCTGGGTGCTCACTGCTCAGGGTGCTGGGTGCTCAGTGCTCAGGGTGCTGGGTACTCAGTGCTCAGGGTACTGGGTGCTCAGTACTCAGGGTGCTGGGTGCTCAGTGCTCAGGGTGCAGGGTGCTCACTGCTCAGGGTGCTGTGTGCTCAGTGCTCAGTGTGCTGGGTACTCAGTGCTCAGGGTACTGGGTGCTCAGTACTCAGGGTGCTGGGTGCTCAGCGCTCAGGGTGCTGGGTGCTCAGTGCTCGGGGTGCTGGGTGCTCAGTGCTCGGGGTGCTGGGTGCTGAGTGCTCGGGGTGCTCGGTGCTCAGTACTCAGGGTGCTGTATGTTCAGTCTTCAGGGTGCTGGGTGCTCAGTACTCAGGGTGCTCGGTGCTTAGTACTCAGGGTGCTGGGTGCTCAGTACTCCGGGTGCTGGGTGCTCAGTGCTCGGGGTGCTCGGTGCTCAGTACTCAGTGCTCAGGGTGCTCACTGCTCAGTGCTCAGGGTGCTGGGTGTTCAGTACTCAGGGTGCTGGGTGCTCAGTACTCAGGGGGCTGGGTGCTCAGTACTCTGGGTGCTGGGTGCTCAGTGCTCAGGGTGCTGGGTGCTCAGTACTCAGGGTGCTGGGTGCTCAGTACTCAGGGTGCTGGGTGCTCAGTGCTCAGGGTGCTGGGTACTCAGTGCTTAGGGTGCTCGGTGCTCAGTACTCGGGGTGCTGGGTGCTCATTCTCGGGGTGCTGGGTGCTCAGTGCTCAGGGTGCTGGGTGCTCAGTGCTCGGGGTGATCGGTGCTCAGTACTCAGGGTGCTGGGTGCTCAGTGCTCGGGGTGCTCGGAGCTCAGTACTCAGGGTGCTGGGTGCTCAGTGCTCGGGGTGATCGGTGCTCAGTACTCAGGGTGCTGGGTGCTCAGTGCTCGGGGTGCTCGGTGCTCAGTACGTTGGGTGCTCACTATTCAGGGTGCTGGGTGCTCAGTGCTCAGGGAGCTGGGTGCTCAGTGCTCAGGGTGCTGGGTGCTCAGTGCTCAGGGTGCTGGGTGCTCAGTACTCAGGGTGCTGGGTGCTCAGTGCTCGGGGTGCTGGGTGCTCAGTGCTCGGGGTGCTGGGTGCTCAGTACTCAGGGTGCTGGGTGCTCAGTTCTCGGGGTGCTGGGTGCTCAGTACTCGGGTTGCTGGGTGCTCAGTACTCAGGGTGCTGGGTGCTCTGTACTCGGGAGCTGGGTGCTCAGTGCTCAGGGTGCTGGGTGCTCAGTGCTCAGTGTGCTGGGTGCTCAGTGCTCAGTACTCAGGGTGCTGGGTGCTCAGTGCTCAGTATTCAGGGTGCTGGGTGCTCAGTGCTCAGGGTGCTGTGTGCTCAGTGCTCAGGGTGCTGGGTGCTCAGTGCTCAGGGTGCTGGGTACTCAGTGCTCAGGGTGCTGGGTGCTCAGTACTCAGGGTGCTGGGTGCTCAGTACTCAGGGTGCTGGGTGCTCAGTGCTCGGGGTGGTGGGTGCTCAGTGCTCGGGGTGCTGGGTGCTCAGTGCTTGGGGTGCTGTGTGTTCAGTGCTCAGGGTGCTGGGTGCTCAGTACTCCGGGTGCTGGGTGCTCAGTGCTCGGGGTGCTCGGTGCTCAGTGCTCAAGGTGCTGGGTGCTCAGTACTCAGGGTGCTCATTGCTCAGGGTGCTGGGTGCTCAGTACTCAGGGTGCTGGGTGTTCAGTGCTCAGGGTGCTCGGTGCTCAGTACGTTGGGTGCTCAGTACTCAGGGTGCTGGGGGCTCAGTGCTCAGGGTGCTGGGTGCTCAGTGCTCAGGGTGCTGGGTGCTCAGTACTCAGGGTGCTTTGTGCTCGGTGCTCAGTATGCTGGGTGCTCTGTACTCAGTGTGCTGGGTGCTCAGTACTCAGGGTGCAGGGTGCTCAGTACTCAGGGTACTGGGTGCTCAGTGCTCAGGGTACTGGGTGCTCAGTACTCAGGGTGCTGGGTGCTCAGTGCTCGGGGTGCTCGGTGCTCAGTACGCTGGGTGCTCTGTACTCAGTGTGCTGGGTGCTCAGTACTCAGGGTGCAGGGTGCTCAGTACTCAGGGTGCTGGGTGCTTAGTACTCAGGGTGCTGGGTGCTCAGTGCTCAGAGTGCTGGGTGCTCAGTACTCAGAGTGCTCTGTGTTCAGTGCTCAGGGTGCTGGGTGCTCAGTACTCAGGTTGCTCGGTGCTTAGTACTCATGGTGCTGGGTGCTCAGTACTCCGGGTGCTGGGTGCTCAGTGCTCGGGGTGCTCGGTGCTCAGTACGTTGGGTGCTCACTACTCAGGGTGCTGCGTGCTCAGTGCTCAGGATGCTGTTTGCTCAGTGCTCAGGGTGCTGGGTGCTCAGTACTCAGGGTGCTGGGTGCTCAGTGCTCGGGGTTCTGGGTGCTCAGTTCTCAGGGTGCTGTGTGCTCAGTACTCAGGGTGCTGGGTGCTCAGTACTCGGGGTGCTGGGTGCTCAGTATTCAGGGTGCTGGGTGCTCTGTACTCATTGTGCTGGGTGCTCAGTACTCGGGTGCTGGGTGCTCAGTGCTCAGTACTCAGGGTGCTGGGTGCTCAGTGCTCGGGGTGCTGCGTGCTCAGTGCTCAGTACTCAGGGTCCTGGGTGCTCAGTACTCAGGGTGCTGTGTGCTCAGTGCTCAGGGTGCTGGGTGCTCAGTGCTCAGGGTGCTGGGTGCTCAGTGCTCAGGGTGCTGGGTGCTCAGTACTCAGGGTGCTGGGTGCTCAGTGCTCGGGGTGCTGGGTGCTCAGTGCTCAGGGTGCTGGGTGCTCAGTACTCAGGGTGTTGGGTGCTCAGTACTCAGGGTGCTGGGTGCTCAGTACTCAGGTAGCTGGGTGCTCAGTACTCAGGGTGCTGGGTGCTCAGTACTCGGGTGCTGGGTGCTCAGTGCTCAGGGTGCTGGGTGCTCAGTGCTCGGGTGCTGGGTGCTCAGTGCTCAGTACTCAGGGTGCTGGGTGCTCAGTGCTCAGGGTGCTGGGTGCTCACTGCTCAGGGTGCTGGGTGCTCAGTGCTCAGGGTGCTGGGTACTCAGTGCTCAGGGTACTGGGTGCTCAGTACTCAGGGTGCTGGGTGCTCAGTGCTCAGGGTACAGGGTGCTCACTGCTCAGGGTGCTGTGTGCTCAGTGCTCAGTGTGCTGGGTACTCAGTGCTCAGGGTACTGGGTGCTCAGTACTCAGGGTGCTGGGTGCTCAGCGCTCAGGGTGCTGGGTGCTCAGTGCTCGGGGTGCTGGGTGCTCAGTGCTCGGGGTGCTGGGTGCTGAGTGCTCGGGGTGCTCGGTGCTCAGTACTCAGGGTGCTGTATGTTCAGTGTTCAGGGTGCTGGGTGCTCAGTACTCAGGGTGCTCGGTGCTTAGTACTCAGGGTGCTGGGTGCTCAGTACTCCGGGTGCTGGGTGCTCAGTGCTCGGGGTGCTCGGTGCTCAGTACTCAGTGCTCAGGGTGCTCACTGCTCAGTGCTCAGGGTGCTGGGTGTTCAGTACTCAGGGTGCTCGGTGCTCAGTACTCAGGGGGCTGGGTGCTCAGTACTCTGGGTGCTCGGTGCTCAGTGCTCAGGGTGCTGGGTGCTCAGTACTCAGGGTGCTGGGTGCTCAGTACTCAGGGTGCTGGGTGCTCAGTGCTCAGGGTGCTGGGTACTCAGTGCTCAGGGTGCTCGGTGCTCAGTACTCGGGGTGCTGGGTGCTCATTCTCGGGGTGCAGGGTGCTCAGTGCTCAGGGTGCTGGGTGCTCAGTACTCAGGGTGCTGGGTGCTCAGTGCTCAGGGTGCTGGGTGCTCAGTGCTCGTGGTGCTGGGTGCTCAGTACTCAGGGTGCTGGGTGCTCAGTGCTCAGGGTGCTCGGTGCTCAGTACGTTGGGTGCTCAGTACTCAGGGTGCTGGGTGCTCAGTGCTCAGGGTGCTGGGTACTCAGTGCTTAGGGTGCTCGGTGCTCAGTACTCGGGGTGCTGGGTGCTCATTCTCGGGGTGCTGGGTGCTCAGTGCTCAGGGTGCTGGGTGCTCAGTGCTCGGGGTGATCGGTGCTCAGTACTCAGGGTGCTGGGTGCTCAGTGCTCGGGGTGCTCGGAGCTCAGTACTCAGGGTGCTGGGTGCTCAGTGCTCGGGGTGATCGGTGCTCAGTACTCAGGGTGCTGGGTGCTCAGTGCTCGGGGTGCTCGGTGCTCAGTACGTTGGGTGCTCACTATTCAGGGTGCTGGGTGCTCAGTGCTCAGGGAGCTGGGTGCTCAGTGCTCAGGGTGCTGGGTGCTCAGTGCTCAGGGTGCTGGGTGCTCAGTACTCAGGGTGCTGGGTGCTCAGTGCTCGGGGTGCTGGGTGCTCAGTGCTCGGGGTGCTGGGTGCTCAGTACTCAGGGTGCTGGGTGCTCAGTTCTCGGGGTGCTGGGTGCTCAGTACTCGGGTTGCTGGGTGCTCAGTACTCAGGGTGCTGGGTGCTCTGTACTCGGGAGCTGGGTGCTCAGTGCTCAGGGTGCTGGGTGCTCAGTGCTCAGTGTGCTGGGTGCTCAGTGCTCAGTACTCAGGGTGCTGGGTGCTCAGTGCTCAGTATTCAGGGTGCTGGGTGCTCAGTGCTCAGGGTGCTGTGTGCTCAGTGCTCAGGGTGCTGGGTGCTCAGTGCTCAGGGTGCTGGGTACTCAGTGCTCAGGGTGCTGGGTGCTCAGTACTCAGGGTGCTGGGTGCTCAGTACTCAGGGTGCTGGGTGCTCAGTGCTCGGGGTGGTGGGTGCTCAGTGCTCGGGGTGCTGGGTGCTCAGTGCTTGGGGTGCTGTGTGTTCAGTGCTCAGGGTGCTGGGTGCTCAGTACTCCGGGTGCTGGGTGCTCAGTGCTCGGGGTGCTCGGTGCTCAGTGCTCAAGGTGCTGGGTGCTCAGTACTCAGGGTGCTCATTGCTCAGGGTGCTGGGTGCTCAGTACTCAGGGTGCTGGGTGTTCAGTGCTCAGGGTGCTCGGTGCTCAGTACGTTGGGTGCTCAGTACTCAGGGTGCTGGGGGCTCAGTGCTCAGGGTGCTGGGTGCTCAGTGCTCAGGGTGCTGGGTGCTCAGTACTCAGGGTGCTTTGTGCTCGGTGCTCAGTATGCTGGGTGCTCAGTACTCAGGGTGCTGGGTGCTCAGTGCTCGGGGTGCTCGGTGCTCAGTACGCTGGGTGCTCTGTACTCAGTGTGCTGGGTGCTCAGTACTCAGGGTGCAGGGTGCTCAGTACTCAGGGTGCTGGGTGCTTAGTACTCAGGGTGCTGGGTGCTCAGTGCTCAGAGTGCTGGGTGCTCAGTACTCAGAGTGCTCTGTGTTCAGTGCTCAGGGTGCTGGGTGCTCAGTACTCAGGTTGCTCGGTGCTTAGTACTCATGGTGCTGGGTGCTCAGTACTCCGGGTGCTGGGTGCTCAGTGCTCGGGGTGCTCGGTGCTCAGTACGTTGGGTGCTCACTACTCAGGGTGCTGCGTGCTCAGTGCTCAGGATGCTGTTTGCTCAGTGCTCAGGGTGCTGGGTGCTCAGTACTCAGGGTGCTGGGTGCTCAGTGCTCGGGGTTCTGGGTGCTCAGTTCTCAGGGTGCTGGGTGCTCAGTACTCAGGGTGCTGGGTGCTCAGTACTCGGGGTGCTGGGTGCTCAGTATTCAGGGTGCTGGGTGCTCTGTACTCATTGTGCTGGGTGCTCAGTACTCGGGTGCTGGGTGCTCAGTGCTCAGTACTCAGGGTGCTGGGTGCTCAGTGCTCGGGGTGCTGCGTGCTCAGTGCTCATTACTCAGGGTCCTGGGTGCTCAGTACTCAGGGTGCTGTGTGCTCAGTGCTCAGGGTGCTGGGTGCTCAGTGCTCAGGGTGCTGGGTGCTCAGTGCTCAGGGTGCTGGGTGCTCAGTACTCAGGGTGCTGGGTGCTCAGTGCTCGGGGTGCTGGGTGCTCAGTGCTCAGGGTGCTGGGTGCTCAGTACTCAGGGTGTTGGGTGCTCAGTACTCAGGGTGCTGGGTGCTCAGTACTCAGGTAGCTGGGTGCTCAGTACTCAGGGTGCTGGGTGCTCAGTACTCGGGTGCTGGGTGCTCAGTGCTCAGGGTGCTGGGTGCTCAGTGCTCGGGTGCTGGGTGCTCAGTGCTCAGTACTCAGGGTGCTGGGTGCTCAGTGCTCAGGGTGCTGGGTGCTCACTGCTCAGGGTGCTGGGTGCTCAGTGCTCAGGGTGCTGGGTACTCAGTGCTCAGGGTACTGGGTGCTCAGTACTCAGGGTGCTGGGTGCTCAGTGCTCAGGGTACAGGGTGCTCACTGCTCAGGGTGCTGTGTGCTCAGTGCTCAGTGTGCTGGGTACTCAGTGCTCAGGGTACTGGGTGCTCAGTACTCAGGGTGCTGGGTGCTCAGCGCTCAGGGTGCTGGGTGCTCAGTGCTCGGGGTGCTGGGTGCTCAGTGCTCGGGGTGCTGGGTGCTGAGTGCTCGGGGTGCTCGGTGCTCAGTACTCAGGGTGCTGTATGTTCAGTGCTCAGGGTGCTGGGTGCTCAGTACTCAGGGTGCTGGGTGCTCAGTACTCAGGGTGCTGGGTGCTCAGTGCTCGGGGTGGTGGGTGCTCAGTGCTCGGGGTGCTGGGTGCTCAGTGCTTGGGGTGCTGTGTGTTCAGTGCTCAGGGTGCTGGGTGCTCAGTACTCCGGGTGCTGGGTGCTCAGTGCTCGGGGTGCTCGGTGCTCAGTGCTCAAGGTGCTGGGTGCTCAGTACTCAGGGTGCTCATTGCTCAGGGTGCTGGGTGCTCAGTACTCAGGGTGCTGGGTGTTCAGTGCTCAGGGTGCTCGGTGCTCAGTACGTTGGGTGCTCAGTACTCAGGGTGCTGGGGGCTCAGTGCTCAGGGTGCTGGGTGCTCAGTGCTCAGGGTGCTGGGTGCTCAGTACTCAGGGTGCTTTGTGCTCGGTGCTCAGTATGCTGGGTGCTCAGTACTCAGGGTGCTGGGTGCTCAGTGCTCGGGGTGCTCGGTGCTCAGTACGCTGGGTGCTCTGTACTCAGTGTGCTGGGTGCTCAGTACTCAGGGTGCAGGGTGCTCAGTACTCAGGGTGCTGGGTGCTTAGTACTCAGGGTGCTGGGTGCTCAGTGCTCAGAGTGCTGGGTGCTCAGTACTCAGAGTGCTCTGTGTTCAGTGCTCAGGGTGCTGGGTGCTCAGTACTCAGGTTGCTCGGTGCTTAGTACTCATGGTGCTGGGTGCTCAGTACTCCGGGTGCTGGGTGCTCAGTGCTCGGGGTGCTCGGTGCTCAGTACGTTGGGTGCTCACTACTCAGGGTGCTGCGTGCTCAGTGCTCAGGATGCTGTTTGCTCAGTGCTCAGGGTGCTGGGTGCTCAGTACTCAGGGTGCTGGGTGCTCAGTGCTCGGGGTTCTGGGTGCTCAGTTCTCAGGGTGCTGGGTGCTCAGTACTCAGGGTGCTGGGTGCTCAGTACTCGGGGTGCTGGGTGCTCAGTATTCAGGGTGCTGGGTGCTCTGTACTCATTGTGCTGGGTGCTCAGTACTCGGGTGCTGGGTGCTCAGTGCTCAGTACTCAGGGTGCTGGGTGCTCAGTGCTCGGGGTGCTGCGTGCTCAGTGCTCATTACTCAGGGTCCTGGGTGCTCAGTACTCAGGGTGCTGTGTGCTCAGTGCTCAGGGTGCTGGGTGCTCAGTGCTCAGGGTGCTGGGTGCTCAGTGCTCAGGGTGCTGGGTGCTCAGTACTCAGGGTGCTGGGTGCTCAGTGCTCGGGGTGCTGGGTGCTCAGTGCTCAGGGTGCTGGGTGCTCAGTACTCAGGGTGTTGGGTGCTCAGTACTCAGGGTGCTGGGTGCTCAGTACTCAGGTAGCTGGGTGCTCAGTACTCAGGGTGCTGGGTGCTCAGTACTCGGGTGCTGGGTGCTCAGTGCTCAGGGTGCTGGGTGCTCAGTGCTCGGGTGCTGGGTGCTCAGTGCTCAGTACTCAGGGTGCTGGGTGCTCAGTGCTCAGGGTGCTGGGTGCTCACTGCTCAGGGTGCTGGGTGCTCAGTGCTCAGGGTGCTGGGTACTCAGTGCTCAGGGTACTGGGTGCTCAGTACTCAGGGTGCTGGGTGCTCAGTGCTCAGGGTACAGGGTGCTCACTGCTCAGGGTGCTGTGTGCTCAGTGCTCAGTGTGCTGGGTACTCAGTGCTCAGGGTACTGGGTGCTCAGTACTCAGGGTGCTGGGTGCTCAGCGCTCAGGGTGCTGGGTGCTCAGTGCTCGGGGTGCTGGGTGCTCAGTGCTCGGGGTGCTGGGTGCTGAGTGCTCGGGGTGCTCGGTGCTCAGTACTCAGGGTGCTGTATGTTCAGTGTTCAGGGTGCTGGGTGCTCAGTACTCAGGGTGCTCGGTGCTTAGTACTCAGGGTGCTGGGTGCTCAGTACTCCGGGTGCTGGGTGCTCAGTGCTCGGGGTGCTCGGTGCTCAGTACTCAGTGCTCAGGGTGCTCACTGCTCAGTGCTCAGGGTGCTGGGTGTTCAGTACTCAGGGTGCTCGGTGCTCAGTACTCAGGGGGCTGGGTGCTCAGTACTCTGGGTGCTCGGTGCTCAGTGCTCAGGGTGCTGGGTGCTCAGTACTCAGGGTGCTGGGTGCTCAGTACTCAGGGTGCTGGGTGCTCAGTGCTCAGGGTGCTGGGTACTCAGTGCTCAGGGTGCTCGGTGCTCAGTACTCGGGGTGCTGGGTGCTCATTCTCGGGGTGCAGGGTGCTCAGTGCTCAGGGTGCTGGGTGCTCAGTACTCAGGGTGCTGGGTGCTCAGTGCTCAGGGTGCTGGGTGCTCAGTACTCAGGGTGCTGGGTGCTCAGTGCTCAGGGTGCTGGGTGCTCAGTACTCAGGGTGCTGGGTGCTCAGTGCTCAGGGTGCTGGGTGCTCAGTACTCAGGGTGCTGGGAGCTCAGTGCTCAGGGTGATCGGTGCTCAGTACTCAGGGTGCTCAGTACTCAGGGTACTGGGTGCTCAGTGCTCGGGGTGCTGGGAGCTCAGTACTCAGGGTGCTGGGTGCTCAGTGCTCGGGGTGCTGGGTGCTCAGTGCTCAGGGTGATCGGTGCTCAGTACTCAGGGTGCTGGGTGCTCAGTGCTCAGGGTGCTGGGTGTTCAGTCCACAGGGTGCTCAGTGCTCAGAGTGCTGGGTGCTCAGTGCTCGGGGTCCTGGGTGTTCAGTGCTCGGGGTGCTGGGTGCTCAGTGCTCAGGGTGCTGGGTGCTCAGTGCTCAGTGCTCAGGGTGCTGGTTGCTCAGTACTCAGGGTGCTGGGTGCTCAGTACTCAGGGTGCTGGGTGCTCAGTGCTCAGGGTGCTAGGTGCTCAGAACTCAGGGTGCTGGGTGATCAGTGCTCGGGGTGCTGGGTGCTCAGTGCTCAGGGTGCTGGGTGCTCAGTGCTCAGGGTGCTGGGTGCTCAGTACTCAGGGTGCTGGGTGCTCAGTGCTCGGGGTGCTCGGTGCTCAGTACTCAAGGTGCTGGGTGCTCAGTGCTCATTGTGCTGGGTGCTCAGTGCTCAGGGTGCTCAGTGCTCAGTGCTCAGGGTGCTGGGTGTTCAGTACTCAGGGTGCTGGGTGCTCAGTACTCAGGGTGCTGGGTGCTCAGTACTCAGGGTGCTGGCTGCTCAGTGCTCGGGGTGCTCGGTGCTCAGTACTCAGGGTGCTGGGTGCTCAGTACTCAGGGTGCTGGGTGCTCAGTGCTCAGGGTTCTGGGTGCTCAGTGCTTGGGGTGATCGGTGCTCAGTACTCAGGGTGCTGGTTGCTCAGTGCTCGGGGTGCTCGGAGCTCAGTACTCAGGGTGCTGGGTGCTCAGTGCTCGGGGTGATCGGTGCTCAGTACTCAGGGTGCTGGGTGCTCAGCGCTCGGGGTGCTCGGTGCTCAGTACGTTGGGTGCTCACTACTCAGGGTGCTGGCTGCTCAGTGCTCAGGGTGCTGGGTGCTCAGTGCTCAGGGTGCTGGGTGCTCAGTGCTCAGGGTGCTGGGTGCTCAGTACTCAGGGTGCTGGGTGCTCAGTGCTCGGGGTGCTGGGTGCTCAGTGCTCAGGGTGCTGGGTGCTCAGTACTCAGGGTGCTGGGTGCTCAGTACTCGGGGTGCTGGGTGCTCAGTACTCGGGGTGCTGGGTGCTCAGTACTCAGGGTGCTGGGTGCTCTGTACTCGGGAGCTGGGTGCTCAGTGCTCAGGGTGCTGGGTGCTCAGTGCTCGGTGTGCTGGGTGCTCAGTGCTCAGTAATCAGGGTGCTGGGTGCTCAGTGCTCAGTACTCAGGGTGCTGGGTGCTCAGTGCTCAGGGTGCTGTGTGCTCAGTGCTCAGGGTGCTGGGTGCTCAGTGCTCAGGGTGCTGGGTGCTCAGTGCTCGGGGTGCTGGGTGCTCAGTGCTCGGGGTGCTGGGTGCTAAGTGCTCGGGGTGCTCGGTGCTCAGTACTCAGGGTGCTGGGTGCTCAGTGCTCAAGGTGCTCATTACTCAGGGTGCTGTATGTTCAGTGCTCAGGGTGCTGGGTGCTCAGTACTCAGGGTGCTCGGTGCTTAGTACGCAGGGTGCTGGGTGCTCAGTACTCAGGGTGCTGGGTGCTCAGTTCTCGGGGTGCTCGGTGCTCAGTGCTCAAGGTGCTGGGTGCTCAGTACTCAGGGTGCTCATTGCTCAGGGTGTTGGGTGCTCAGTGCTCGGGGTGCTGGGTGCTCAGTACTCAGGGTGCTGGGTGCTCAGTGCTCGGGGTTCTGGGTGCTCAGTGCTCAGGGTGATCGGTGCTCAGTACTCAGGGTGCTGGGTGCTCAGTGCTCAGGGTGCTGGGTGCTCAGTCCTCAGGGTGCTCAGTGCTCAGGGTGCTGGGTGCTCAGTGCTCGGGGTGCTCGGTGCTCAGTACTCAGGGTGCTGAGTGCTCAGTACTCAGGGTGCTGGGTGCTCAGTACTCAGGGTGCTGGGTGCTCAGTGCTCAGTGTGCTGGGTGATCAGTGCTCAGTGTGCTGGGTGCTCAGTGATCAGGGTGCTGGGTGCTCAGTGCTCGTGGTGCTGGGTGCTCAGTACTCAGGGTGCTGGGTGCTCAGTACTCAGGGTGCTGGGTGCTTAGTACTCAGGGTGCTGGGTGCTCAGTGCTCGGGGTGCTGGGTGCTCAGTGCTCGGGGTGCTTGGTGCTCAGTAATCAGGGTGCTGGGTGCTCAGTACTCGTTGTGCTGGGTGCTCAGTGCTCAGGGTGCTGGGTGCTCACTACTCAGGGTGCTCGGTGCTCAGTGCTCGGGGTGCTGGGTGCTCAGTACTCAGGGTGCTCGGTGCTCAGTACTCAGGGTGCTCAGTGCTCAGTACTCAGGGTGCTCAGGCTCAGTGCTCGGGGTGCTTGGTGCTCAGTGCTCGGGGTGCTGGGTGCTCAGTGCTCAGTGTGCTGGGTGCTCAGTGCTCAGATTGCTGGGTGCTCAGTACTCAGGGTGCTCGGTGCTCGGTGCTCTGTACGCTGGGTGCTCAGTACTCAGGGTGCTGGGTGCTCAGTGCTCGGGGTGCTGGGTGCTCAGTACTCAGGGTGCTGGGTGCTCAGTGCTCGGGGTGCTCGGTGCTCAGTACGCTGGGTGCTGGGTGCTCATTCTCGGGGTGCTGTGTGCTCAGTACTCAGGGTGCTGGGTGCTCAGTACTCCGGGTGCTGGGTGCTCAGTTCTCGGGGTGCTCGGTGCTCAGTACTCAGGGCTCAGGGTGCTCAGTGCTCAGTGCTCAGGGTGCTGGGTGTTCAGTACTCAGGGTGCTGGGTGCTCAGTACTCAAGGTGCTGGGTGCTCAGTGCTCAGGGTGCTGGGTGCTCAGTACTCGGGGTGCTGGTTGCTCAGTGCTCAGGGTGCTCGGGGCTCAGTACTCAGGGTGCTGGGTGCTCAGTACTCAGGGTGCTGGGTGCTCAGTGCTCAGCGTGCTGGGTACTCAGTGCTCAGGGTGCTCGGTGCTCAGTACTCGGGGTGCTGGGTGCTCATTCTCGGGGTGCTGGGTGCTCAGTGCTCGGGGTGCTGGGTGCTCAGTACTTAGCGTGCTGGGTGCTCAGTGCTCAGGGTGCTGGGTGCTCAGTACTCAGGGTGCTGGGTGCTCAGTGCTCAGGGTGCTGGGTGCTCAGTACTCAGGGTGCTGGGTGCTCAGTGTTCACGGTGCTGGGTGCTCAGTACTCAGGGTTCTGGGAGCTCAGTGCTCAGGGTGATCGGTGCTCAGTACTCAGGGTGCTCAGTGCTCGGGGTGCTGGGTGCTCAGTACTCAGGGTGCTGGGTGCTCAGTGCTCGGGGTTCTGGGTGCTCAGTGCTCAGGGTGATCGGTGCTCAGTACTCAGGGTGCTGGGTGCTCAGTGCTCAGGGTGCTGGGTGCTCAGACCTCAGGGTGCTCAGTGCTCAGGGTGCTGGGTGCTCAGTGCTTGGGGTGCTCGGTGCTCAGTACTCAGGGTGCTGAGTGCTCAGTACTCAGGGTGCTGGGTGCTCAGTACTCAGGGTGCTGGGTGCTCAGTGCTCAGGGTGCTCGGTGCTCGGTGCTCTGTACGCTGGGTGCTCAGTACTCAGGGTGCTGGGTGCTCAGTGCTCAGGGTGCTAGGTGCTCAGTACTCAGGGTGCTGGGTGATCAGTGCTCGGGGTGCTGGGTGCTCAGTGCTCAGGGTGCTGGGTGCTCAGTGCTCAGGGTGCTGGGTGCTCAGTACTCAGGGTGCTGGGTGCTCAGTGCTCGGGGTGCTCGGTGCTCAGTACTCAAGGTGCTGGGTGCTCAGTGCTCATTGTGCTGGGTGCTCAGTGCTCAGGGTGCTCAGTGCTCAGTGCTCAGGGTGCTGGGTGTTCAGTACTCAGGGTGCTGGGTGCTCAGTACTCAGGGTGCTGGGTGCTCAGTACTCAGGGTGCTGGCTGCTCAGTGCTCGGGGTGCTCGGTGCTCAGTACTCAGGGTGCTGGGTGCTCAGTACTCAGGGTGCTGGGTGCTCAGTGCTCAGGGTTCTGGGTGCTCAGTGCTTGGGGTGATCGGTGCTCAGTACTCAGGGTGCTGGTTGCTCAGTGCTCGGGGTGCTCGGAGCTCAGTACTCAGGGTGCTGGGTGCTCAGTGCTCGGGGTGATCGGTGCTCAGTACTCAGGGTGCTGGGTGCTCAGCGCTCGGGGTGCTCGGTGCTCAGTACGTTGGGTGCTCACTACTCAGGGTGCTGGCTGCTCAGTGCTCAGGGTGCTGGGTGCTCAGTGCTCAGGGTGCTGGGTGCTCAGTGCTCAGGGTGCTGGGTGCTCAGTACTCAGGGTGCTGGGTGCTCAGTGCTCGGGGTGCTGGGTGCTCAGTGCTCAGGGTGCTGGGTGCTCAGTACTCAGGGTGCTGGGTGCTCAGTACTCGGGGTGCTGGGTGCTCAGTACTCGGGGTGCTGGGTGCTCAGTACTCAGGGTGCTGGGTGCTCTGTACTCGGGAGCTGGGTGCTCAGTGCTCAGGGTGCTGGGTGCTCAGTGCTCGGTGTGCTGGGTGCTCAGTGCTCAGTAATCAGGGTGCTGGGTGCTCAGTGCTCAGTACTCAGGGTGCTGGGTGCTCAGTGCTCAGGGTGCTGTGTGCTCAGTGCTCAGGGTGCTGGGTGCTCAGTGCTCAGGGTGCTGGGTGCTCAGTGCTCGGGGTGCTGGGTGCTCAGTGCTCGGGGTGCTGGGTGCTAAGTGCTCGGGGTGCTCGGTGCTCAGTACTCAGGGTGCTGGGTGCTCAGTGCTCAAGGTGCTCATTACTCAGGGTGCTGTATGTTCAGTGCTCAGGGTGCTGGGTGCTCAGTACTCAGGGTGCTCGGTGCTTAGTACGCAGGGTGCTGGGTGCTCAGTACTCAGGGTGCTGGGTGCTCAGTTCTCGGGGTGCTCGGTGCTCAGTGCTCAAGGTGCTGGGTGCTCAGTACTCAGGGTGCTCATTGCTCAGGGTGTTGGGTGCTCAGTGCTCGGGGTGCTGGGTGCTCAGTACTCAGGGTGCTGGGTGCTCAGTGCTCGGGGTTCTGGGTGCTCAGTGCTCAGGGTGATCGGTGCTCAGTACTCAGGGTGCTGGGTGCTCAGTGCTCAGGGTGCTGGGTGCTCAGTCCTCAGGGTGCTCAGTGCTCAGGGTGCTGGGTGCTCAGTGCTCGGGGTGCTCGGTGCTCAGTACTCAGGGTGCTGAGTGCTCAGTACTCAGGGTGCTGGGTGCTCAGTACTCAGGGTGCTGGGTGCTCAGTGCTCAGTGTGCTGGGTGATCAGTGCTCAGTGTGCTGGGTGCTCAGTGATCAGGGTGCTGGGTGCTCAGTGCTCGTGGTGCTGGGTGCTCAGTACTCAGGGTGCTGGGTGCTCAGTACTCAGGGTGCTGGGTGCTTAGTACTCAGGGTGCTGGGTGCTCAGTGCTCGGGGTGCTGGGTGCTCAGTGCTCGGGGTGCTTGGTGCTCAGTAATCAGGGTGCTGGGTGCTCAGTACTCGTTGTGCTGGGTGCTCAGTGCTCAGGGTGCTGGGTGCTCACTACTCAGGGTGCTCGGTGCTCAGTGCTCGGGGTGCTGGGTGCTCAGTACTCAGGGTGCTCGGTGCTCAGTACTCAGGGTGCTCAGTGCTCAGTACTCAGGGTGCTCAGGCTCAGTGCTCGGGGTGCTTGGTGCTCAGTGCTCGGGGTGCTGGGTGCTCAGTGCTCAGTGTGCTGGGTGCTCAGTGCTCAGATTGCTGGGTGCTCAGTACTCAGGGTGCTCGGTGCTCGGTGCTCTGTACGCTGGGTGCTCAGTACTCAGGGTGCTGGGTGCTCAGTGCTCGGGGTGCTGGGTGCTCAGTACTCAGGGTGCTGGGTGCTCAGTGCTCGGGGTGCTCGGTGCTCAGTACGCTGGGTGCTGGGTGCTCATTCTCGGGGTGCTGTGTGCTCAGTACTCAGGGTGCTGGGTGCTCAGTACTCCGGGTGCTGGGTGCTCAGTTCTCGGGGTGCTCGGTGCTCAGTACTCAGGGCTCAGGGTGCTCAGTGCTCAGTGCTCAGGGTGCTGGGTGTTCAGTACTCAGGGTGCTGGGTGCTCAGTACTCAAGGTGCTGGGTGCTCAGTGCTCAGGGTGCTGGGTGCTCAGTACTCGGGGTGCTGGTTGCTCAGTGCTCAGGGTGCTCGGGGCTCAGTACTCAGGGTGCTGGGTGCTCAGTACTCAGGGTGCTGGGTGCTCAGTGCTCAGCGTGCTGGGTACTCAGTGCTCAGGGTGCTCGGTGCTCAGTACTCGGGGTGCTGGGTGCTCATTCTCGGGGTGCTGGGTGCTCAGTGCTCGGGGTGCTGGGTGCTCAGTACTTAGCGTGCTGGGTGCTCAGTGCTCAGGGTGCTGGGTGCTCAGTACTCAGGGTGCTGGGTGCTCAGTGCTCAGGGTGCTGGGTGCTCAGTACTCAGGGTGCTGGGTGCTCAGTGTTCACGGTGCTGGGTGCTCAGTACTCAGGGTTCTGGGAGCTCAGTGCTCAGGGTGATCGGTGCTCAGTACTCAGGGTGCTCAGTGCTCGGGGTGCTGGGTGCTCAGTACTCAGGGTGCTGGGTGCTCAGTGCTCGGGGTTCTGGGTGCTCAGTGCTCAGGGTGATCGGTGCTCAGTACTCAGGGTGCTGGGTGCTCAGTGCTCAGGGTGCTGGGTGCTCAGACCTCAGGGTGCTCAGTGCTCAGGGTGCTGGGTGCTCAGTGCTTGGGGTGCTCGGTGCTCAGTACTCAGGGTGCTGAGTGCTCAGTACTCAGGGTGCTGGGTGCTCAGTACTCAGGGTGCTGGGTGCTCAGTGCTCAGTGTGCTGGGTGATCAGTGCTCAGTGTGCTGGGTGCTCAGTGATCAGGGTGCTGGGTGCTCAGTGCTCGGGGTGCTGGTTGCTCAGTACTCAGGGTGCTGGGTGCTCAGTGCTCAGGGTGCTCGGTGCTCAGTGCTCGGAGCGCTGGGTGCTCAGTGCTCGGGGTGCTCGGAGCTCAGTACCCAGGGTGCTGGGTGCTCAGTGCTCGGGGTGCTGGTTGCTCAGTACTCAGGGTGCTGGGTGCTCAGTGCTCGGGGTGCTCGGTGCTCAGTACGTTGGGTGCTCACTACTCATGGTGCTGGGTGCTCAGTGCACAGGGTGCTGGGTGCTCAGTGCTCAGGGTGCTGGGTGCTCAGTGCTCAGGGTGCTGGGTGCTCAGTGCTCAGGGTGCTGGGTGCTCAGTACTCAGGGTGCTGGGTGCTCAGTGCTCGGGGTGCTGGGTGCTCAGTGCTCGGGGTGCTGGGTGCTCAGTACTCAGGGTGCTGGGTGCTCAGTACTCGGGGTGCTGGGTGCTCAGTACTCGGGTTGCTGGGTGCTCAGTACTCAGGGTGCTGGGTGCTCTGTACTCGGGAGCTGGGTGCTCAGTGCTCAGGGTGCTGGGTGCTCAGTGCTCGGTGTGCTGGGTGCTCAGTGCTCAGTACTCAGGGTGCTGGGTGCTCAGTGCTCAGTACTCAGGGTGCTGGGTGCTCAGTGCTCAGGGTGCTGTGTGCTCAGTGCTCAGGGTGCTGGGTGCTCAGTGCTCAGGGTGCTGGGTACTCAGTGCTCAGGGTGCTGGGTGCTCAGTACTCAGGGTGCTGGGTGCTCAGTACTCAGGGTGCTGGGTGCTCAGTGCTCGGGGTGCTGGGTGCTCAGTGCTCGGGGTGCTGGGTGCTCAGTGCTCGGGGTGCTCGGTGCTCAGTACTCAGGGTGCTGGGTGCTCAGTGCTCGAGGTGCTCAGTACTCAGGGTGCTGTGTGTTCAGTGCTCAGGTTGCTGTGTGCTCAGTGCTCAGGGTGCTGGGTGCTCAGTGCTCAGGGTGCTGGGTACTCAGTGCTCAGGGTGTTGGGTGCTCAGTGCGCGAGGTGCTCTTTACTCAGAGTGGGTGTGTTCAGTGCTCAGGGTGCTGGGTGCTCAGTACTCAGGGTGCTCGGTGCTTAGTACTCATGGTGTTGGGTGCTCAGTACTCCGGGTGCTGGGTGCTCAGTGCTCGGGGTGCTCGGTGCTCAGTACGTTGGGTGCTCACTACTCAGGGTGCTGGGTGCTCAGTATTCAGGGTGCTGGGTCCTCAGTACTCATTGTGCTGGGTGCTCAGTACTCGGGTGCTGGGTGCTCAGTGCTCAGGTTGCTGGGTGCTCAGTGCTCAGTACTCAGGTTGCTGGGTGCTCAGTGCTCGGGGTGCTGCGTGCTCAGTGCTCAGTACTCAGGGTCCTGTGTGCTCAGTACTCAGGGTGCTGTGTGCTCAGTGCTCAGGGTGCTGGGTGCTCAGTGCTCAGGGTGCTGGGTGCTCAGTGCTCAGGGTGCTGGGTGCTCAGTGCTCAGGGTGCTGGGTGCTCAGTACTCAGGGTGCTGGGTGCTCAGTACTCAGGGTGCTGGGTGCTCAGTGCTCGGGGTGCTGGGTGCTCAGTGCTCGGGGTGCTGGGTGCTCAGTGCTCGGGGTGCTCGGTGCTCAGTACTCAGGGTTCTGGGTGCTCAGTGCTCGAGGTGCTCAGTACTCAGGGTGCTGTGTGTTCAGTGCTCAGGGTGCTGTGTGCTCAGTGCTCAGGGTGCTGGGTGCTCAGTGCTCGGGGTGCTGCGTGCTCAGTGCTCAGTACTCAGGGTCCTGGGTGCTCAGTACTCAGGGTGCTGTGTGCTCAGTGCACAGGGTGCTGGGTGCTCAGTGCTCAGGGTGCTGGGTGCTCAGTGCTCAGGGTGCTGGGTGCTCAGTGCTCAGGGTGCTGGGTGCTCAGTACTCAGGGTGCTGGGTGCTCAGTGCTCGGGGTGCTGGGTGCTCAGTGCTCGGGGTGCTGGGTGCTCAGTACTCAGGGTGCTGGGTGCTCAGTACTCGGGGTGCTGGGTGCTCAGTACTCGGGTTGCTGGGTGCTCAGTACTCAGGGTGCTGGGTGCTCTGTACTCGGGAGCTGGGTGCTCAGTGCTCAGGGTGCTGGGTGCTCAGTGCTCGGTGTGCTGGGTGCTCAGTGCTCAGTACTAAGGGTGCTGGGTGCTCAGTGCTCAGTACTCAGGGTGCTGGGTGCTCAGTGCTCAGGGTGCTGTGTGCTCAGTGCTCAGGGTGCTGGGTGCTCAGTGCTCAGGGTGTTGGGTGCTCAGTGCTCGGGGTGCTGGGTGCTCAGTACTCAGGGTGCTGGGTGCTCAGTGCTCGGGGTTCTGGGTGCTCAGTTCTCAGGGTGATCGGTGCTCAGTACTCAGGGTGCTGGGTGCTCAGTGCTCAGGGTGCTGGGTGCTCAGTCCTCAGGGTGCTCAGTGCTCAGGGTGCTGGGTGCTCAGTGCTCGGGGTGCTCGGTGCTCAGTACTCAGGGTGCTGAGTGCTCAGTACTCAGGGTGCTGGGTGCTCAGTACTCAGGGTGCTGGGTGCTCAGTGCTCAGTGTGCTGGGTGATCAGTGCTCAGTGTGCTGGGTGCTCAGTGATCAGGGTGCTGGGTGCTCAGTGCTCGTGGTGCTGGGTGCTCAGTACTCAGGGTGCTGGGTGCTCAGTACTCAGGGTGCTGGGTGCTTAGTACTCAGGGTGCTGGGTGCTCAGTGCTCGGGGTGCTGGGTGCTCAGTGCTCGGGGTGCTTGGTGCTCAGTAATCAGGGTGCTGGGTGCTCAGTACTCGTTGTGCTGGGTGCTCAGTGCTCAGGGTGCTGGGTGCTGACTACTCAGGGTGCTCGGTGCTCAGTGCTCGGGGTGCTGGGTGCTCAGTACTCAGGGTGCTCGGTGCTCAGTACTCAGGGTGCTCAGTGCTCAGTACTCAGGGTGCTCAGGCTCAGTGCTCGGGGTGCTGGGTGCTCAGTGCTCGGGGTGCTGGGTGCTCAGTGCTCAGTGTGCTGGGTGCTCAGTGCTCAGAGTGCTGGGTGCTCAGTACTCAGGGTGCTCGGTGCTCGGTGCTCTGTACGCTGGGTGCTCAGTACTCAGGGTGCTGGGTGCTCAGTGCTCGGGGTGCTGGGTGCTCAGTACGCAGGGTGCTGGGTGCTCAGTGCTCGGGGTGCTCGGTGCTCAGTACGCTGGGTGCTGGGTGCTCATTCTCGGGGTGCTGTGTGCTCAGTACTCAGGGTGCTGGGTGCTCAGTACTCCGGGTGCTGGGTGCTCAGTTCTCGGGGTGCTCGGTGCTCAGTACTCAGGGTGCTCAGTGCTCAGTACTCAGGGTGCTCAGGCTCAGTGCTCAGGGTGCTGGGTGCTCAGTACTCAGGGTGCTGGGTGCTCAGTACTCAGGGTGCTGGGTGCTCAGTGCTCGGGGTGCTGGGTGCTCAGTGCTCGGGGTGCTGGGTGCTCAGTGCTCGGGGTGCTCGGTGCTCAGTACTCAGGGTGCTGGGTGCTCAGTGCTCGAGGTGCTCAGTACTCAGGGTGCTGTGTGTTCAGTGCTCAGGGTGCTGTGTGCTCAGTGCTCAGGGTGCTGGGTGCTCAGTGCTCGGGGTGCTGCGTGCTCAGTGCTCAGTACTCAGGGTCCTGGGTGCTCAGTACTCAGGGTGCTGTGTGCTCAGTGCACAGGGTGCTGGGTGCTCAGTGCTCAGGGTGCTGGGTGCTCAGTGCTCAGGGTGCTGGGTGCTCAGTGCTCAGGGTGCTGGGTGCTCAGTACTCAGGGTGCTGGGTGCTCAGTGCTCGGGGTGCTGGGTGCTCAGTGCTCGGGGTGCTGGGTGCTCAGTACTCAGGGTGCTGGGTGCTCAGTACTCGGGGTGCTGGGTGCTGAGTACTCGGGTTGCTGGGTGCTCAGTACTAAGGGTGCTGGGTGCTCTGTACTCGGGAGCTGGGTGCTCAGTGCTCAGGGTGCTGGGTGCTCAGTGCTCGGTGTGCTGGGTGCTCAGTGCTCAGTACTCAGGGTGCTGGGTGCTCAGTGCTCAGTACTCAGGGTGCTGGGTGCTCAGTGCTCAGGGTGCTGTGTGCTCAGTGCTCAGGGTGCTGGGTGCTCAGTGCTCAGGGTGCTGGGTACTCAGTGCTCAGGGTGCTGGGTGCTCAGTACTCAGGGTGCTGGGTGCTCAGTACTCAGGGTGCTGGGTGCTCAGTGCTCGGGGTGCTGGGTGCTCAGTGCTCGGGGTGCTGGGTGCTCAGTGCTCGGGGTGCTCGGTGCTCAGTACTCAGGGTGCTGGGTGCTCAGTGCTCGAGGTGCTCAGTACTCAGGGTGCTGTGTGTTCAGTGCTCAGGGTGCTGTGTGCTCAGTGCTCAGGGTGCTGGGTGCTCAGTGCTCAGGGTGCTGGGTACTCAGTGCTCAGGGTGTTGGGTGCTCAGTGCGCGAGGTGCTCTTTACTCAGAGTGCTGTGTGTTCAGTGCTCAGGGTGCTGGGTGCTCAGTACTCAGGGTGCTCGGTGCTTAGTACTCATGGTGCTGGGTGCTCAGTACTCCGGGTGCTGGGTGCTCATTGCTCGGGGTGCTCGTTGCTCAGTACGTTGGGTGCTCACTACTCAGGGTGCTGGGTGCTCAGTATTCAGGGTGCTGGGTCCTCAGTACTCATTGTGCTGGGTGCTCAGTACTCGGGTGCTGGGTGCTCAGTGCTCAGGGTGCTGGGTGCTCAGTGCTCGGGGTGCTGGGTGCTCAGTGCTCAGTACTCAGGTTGCTGGGTGCTCAGTGCTCATGGTGCTGCGTGCTCAGTGCTCAGTACTCAGGGTCCTGGGTGCTCAGTACTCAGGGTGCTGTGTGCTCAGTGCTCAGGGTGCTGGGTGCTCAGTGCTCAGGGTGCTGGGTGCTCAGTGCTCAGGGTGCTGGGTGCTCAGTACTCAGGGTGCTGGGTGCTCAGTGCTCGGGGTGCTGGGTGCTCAGTGCTCAGGGTGCTGGGTGCTCAGTACTCAGGGTGTTGGGTGCTCAGTTCTCTGGGTGCTGTGTGCTCAGTACTCAGGTAGCTGGGTGCTCAGTACTCAGGGTGCTGGGTGCTCAGTACTCGGGTGCTGGGTGCTCAGTGCTCAGGGTGCTGGGTGCTCAGTGCTCGGGGTGCTGGGTGCTCAGTGCTCAGTACTCAGGGTGCTGGGTGCTCAGTACTCGGGGTGCTAGGTGCTCAGTGCTCAGTACTCAGGGTGCTGGGTGCTCAGTGCTCAGGGTGCTGGGTGTTCACTGCTCAGGGTGCTGGGTGCTCAGTGCTCAGGGTGCTGGGTACTCAGTGCTCAGGGTACTGGGTGCTCAGTACTCAATGTGCTGGTTGCTCAGTGCTCAGGGTGCTGGGTGCTCAGTGCTCGGGGTGCTGGGTGCTCAGTGCTCGGGGTGCTGGGTGCTCAGTGCTCGGGGTGCTCGGTGCTCAGTACTCAGGGTGCTGGGTGCTCAGTGCTCGAGGTGCTCAGTACTCAGGGTGCTGTATGTTCAGTGTTCAGGGTGCTGGGTGCTCAGTACTCAGGGTGCTCGGTGCTTAGTACTCAGGGTGCTGGGTGCTCAGTACTCCGGGTGCTGGGTGCTCAGTGCTCGGTGTGCTCGGTGCTCAGTACTCAGTGCTCAGGGTGCTCAGTGCTCAGTGCTCAGGGTGCTGGGTGTTCAGTACTCAGGGTGCTGGGTGCTCTGTACTCAGGGGGCTGGGTGCTCAGTACTCGGGGTTCTCGGTGCTCAGTGCTCAGGGTGCTGGGTGCTCAGTACTCAGGGTGCTGAGTGCTCAGTCCTCAGGGTGCTGGGTGCTCATTGCTCAGGGTGCTGGGTACTCAGTGCTCAGGGTGCTCGGTGCTCAGTACTCGGGGTGCTGGGTGCTCATTCTCGGGGTGCTGGGTGCTCAGTGCTCAGGGTGCTGGGTGCTCAGTACTCAGGGTGCTGGGTGCTCAGTGCTCAGGTTGCTGGGTTCTCAGTACTCAGGCTGCTGGGTGCTCAGTGCTCAGGGTGCTGGGTGCTCAGTACTCAGGGTGCTGGGAGCTCAGTGCTCAGGGTGATCGGTGCTCAGTACTCAGGGTGCTCAGTACTCAGGGTACTGGGTGCTCAGTGCTCGGGGTGCTGGGAGCTCAGTAATCAGGGTGCTGGGTGCTCAGTGCTCGGGGTGCTGGGTGCTCAGTGCTCAGGGTGATCGGTGCTCAGTACTCAGGGTGCTGGGTGCTCAGTGCTCGGGGTGCTGGGTGTTCAGTCCACAGGGTGCTCAGTGATCAGGTTGCTGGGTGCTCAGTGCTCGGGGTGCTGGGTGTTCAGTGCTCGGGGTGCTGGGTGCTCAGTGCTCAGGGTGCTGGGTGCTCAGTGCTCAGTGCTCAGGGTGCTGGTTGCTCAGTACTCAGGGTGCTGGGTGCTCAGTACTCAGGGTGCTGGGTGCTCAGTGCTCAGGGTGCTGGGTGCTCAGTGCTCGCTGTGCTCGGTGCTCAGTACTCAAGGTGCTGGGTGCTCAGTGCTCAGGGTGCTGGGTGCTCAGTGCTCAGGGTGCTCAGTGCTCAGTGCTCAGGGTGCTGGGTGTTCAGTACTCAGGGTGCTGGGTGCTCAGTACTCAGGGTGCTGGGTGCTCAGTGCTCAGGGTGCTGGGTGCTCAGTGCTCGGGGTGATCGGTGCTCAGTACTCAGGGTGCTGGGTGCTCAGTGCTCGGGGTGCTCGGAGCTCAGTACTCAGGGTGCTGGGTGCTCAGTGCTCGGGGTGATCGGTGCTCAGTACTCAGGGTGCTGGGTGCTCAGTGCTCGGGGTGCTCGGTGCTCAGTACGTTGGGTGCTCACTACTCAGGGTGCTGGGTGCTCAGTGCTCAGGGTGCTGGGTGCTCAGTACTCCGGGTGCTGGGTGCTCAGTGCTCGGTGTGCTCGGTGCTCAGTACTCAGTGCTCAGGGTGCTCAGTGCTCAGTGCTCAGGGTGCTGGGTGTTCAGTACTCAGGGTGCTGGGTGCTCAGTACTCAGGGGGCTGGGTGCTCAGTACTCGGGGTGCTCGGTGCTCAGTGCTCAGGGTGCTGGGTGCTCAGTACTCAGGGTATTGGGTGCTCAGTACTCAGGGTGCTGGGTGCTCATTGCTCAGGGTGCTGGGTACTCAGTGCTCAGGGTGCTCGGTGCTCAGTACTCGGGGTGCTGGGTGCTCATTCTCGGGGTGCTGGGTGCTCAGTGCTCAGGGTGCTGGGTGCTCAGTACTCAGGTTGCTGGGTGCTCAGTGCTCAGGTTGCTGGGTTCTCAGTACTCAGGGTGCTGGGTGCTCAGGGTGCTCGGTGCTCAGTACTCGGGGTGCTGGGTGCTCAGTGCTCAGGGTGCTGGGTGCTCAGTACTCAGGGTGTTTGGTGCTCAGTTCTCTGGGTGCTGTGTGCTCAGTACTCATGTAGCTGGGTGCTCAGTACTCAGGGTGCTGGGTGCTCAGTACTCGGGTGCTGGGTGCTCAGTGCTCAGGGTGCTGGGTGCTCAGTGCTCGGGGTGCTCGGTGCTCAGTACTCAGGGTGCTGGGTGCTCAGTGCTCGAGGTGCTCAGTACTCAGGGTGCTGTGTGTTCAGTGCTCAGGGTGCTGTGTGCTCAGTGCTCAGTGTGCTGGGTGCTCAGTGCTCGGGGTGCTGCGTGCTCAGTGCTCAGTACTCAGGGTCCTGGGTGCTCAGTACTCAGGGTGCTGTGTGCTCAGTGCACAGGGTGCTGGGTGCTCAGTGCTCAGGGTGCTGGGTGCTCAGTGCTCAGGGTGCTGGGTGCTCAGTGCTCAGGGTGCTGGGTGCTCAGTACTCAGGGTGCTGGGTGCTCAGTGCTCGGGGTGCTGGGTGCTCAGTGCTCGGGGTGCTGGGTGCTCAGTACTCAGGGTGCTGGGTGCTCAGTACTCGGGGTGCTGGGTGCTGAGTACTCGGGTTGCTGGGTGCTCAGTACTAAGGGTGCTGGGTGCTCTGTACTCGGGAGCTGGGTGCTCAGTGCTCAGGGTGCTGGGTGCTCAGTGCTCGGTGTGCTGGGTGCTCAGTGCTCAGTACTCAGGGTGCTGGGTGCTCAGTGCTCAGTACTCAGGGTGCTGGGTGCTCAGTGCTCAGGGTGCTGTGTGCTCAGTGCTCAGGGTGCTGGGTGCTCAGTGCTCAGGGTGCTGGGTACTCAGTGCTCAGGGTGCTGGGTGCTCAGTACTCAGGGTGCTGGGTGCTCAGTACTCAGGGTGCTGGGTGCTCAGTGCTCGGGGTGCTGGGTGCTCAGTGCTCGGGGTGCTGGGTGCTCAGTGCTCGGGGTGCTCGGTGCTCAGTACTCAGGGTGCTGGGTGCTCAGTGCTCGAGGTGCTCAGTACTCAGGGTGCTGTGTGTTCAGTGCTCAGGGTGCTGTGTGCTCAGTGCTCAGGGTGCTGGGTGCTCAGTGCTCAGGGTGCTGGGTACTCAGTGCTCAGGGTGTTGGGTGCTCAGTGCGCGAGGTGCTCTTTACTCAGAGTGCTGTGTGTTCAGTGCTCAGGGTGCTGGGTGCTCAGTACTCAGGGTGCTCGGTGCTTAGTACTCATGGTGCTGGGTGCTCAGTACTCCGGGTGCTGGGTGCTCATTGCTCGGGGTGCTCGTTGCTCAGTACGTTGGGTGCTCACTACTCAGGGTGCTGGGTGCTCAGTATTCAGGGTGCTGGGTCCTCAGTACTCATTGTGCTGGGTGCTCAGTACTCGGGTGCTGGGTGCTCAGTGCTCAGGTTGCTGGGTGCTCAGTGCTCGGGGTGCTGGGTGCTCAGTGCTCAGTACTCAGGTTGCTGGGTGCTCAGTGCTCGGGGTGCTGCGTGCTCAGTGCTCAGTACTCAGGGTCCTGGGTGCTCAGTACTCAGGGTGCTGTGTGCTCAGTGCTCAGGGTGCTGGGTGCTCAGTGCTCAGGGTGCTGGGTGCTCAGTGCTCAGGGTGCTGGGTGCTCAGTACTCAGGGTGCTGGGTGCTCAGTGCTCGGGGTGCTGGGTGCTCAGTGCTCAGGGTGCTGGGTGCTCAGTACTCAGGGTGTTGGGTGCTCAGTTCTCTGGGTGCTGTGTGCTCAGTACTCAGGTAGCTGGGTGCTCAGTACTCAGGGTGCTGGGTGCTCAGTACTCGGGTGCTGGGTGCTCAGTGCTCAGGGTGCTGGGTGCTCAGTGCTCGGGGTGCTGGGTGCTCAGTGCTCAGTACTCAGGGTGCTGGGTGCTCTGTACTCGGGGTGCTAGGTGCTCAGTGCTCAGTACTCAGGGTGCTGGGTGCTCAGTGCTCAGGGTGCGGGGTGTTCACTGCTCAGGGTGCTGGGTGCTCAGTGCTCAGGGTGCTGGGTACTCAGTGCTCAGGGTACTGGGTGCTCAGTACTCAGGGTGCTGGTTGCTCAGTGCTCAGGGTGCTGGGTGCTCAGTGCTCGGGGTGCTGGGTGCTCAGTGCTCGGGGTGCTGGGTGCTCAGTGCTCGGGGTGCTCGGTGCTCAGTACTCAGGGTGCTGGGTGCTCAGTGCTCGAGGTGCTCAGTACTCAGGGTGCTGTATGTTCAGTGTTCAGGGTGCTGGGTGCTCAGTACTCAGGGTGCTCGGTGCTTAGTACTCAGGGTGCTGGGTGCTCAGTACTCCGGGTGCTGGGTGCTCAGTGCTCGGTGTGCTCGGTGCTCAGTACTCAGTGCTCAGGGTGCTCAGTGCTCAGTGCTCAGGGTGCTGGGTGTTCAGTACTCAGGGTGCTGGGTGCTCTGTACTCAGGGGGCTGGGTGCTCAGTACTCGGGGTTCTCGGTGCTCAGTGCTCAGGGTGCTGGGTGCTCAGTACTCAGGGTGCTGAGTGCTCAGTCCTCAGGGTGCTCGGTGCTCATTGCTCAGGGTGCTGGGTACTCAGTGCTCAGGGTGCTCGGTGCTCAGTACTCGGGGTGCTGGGTGCTCATTCTCGGGGTGCTGGGTGCTCAGTGCTCAGGGTGCTGGGTGCTCAGTACTCAGGGTGCTGGGTGCTCAGTGCTCAGGTTGCTGGGTTCTCAGTACTCAGGCTGCTGGGTGCTCAGTGCTCAGGGTGCTGGGTGCTCAGTACTCAGGGTGCTGGGAGCTCAGTGCTCAGGGTGATCGGTGCTCAGTACTCAGGGTGCTCAGTACTCAGGGTACTGGGTGCTCAGTGCTCGGGGTGCTGGGAGCTCAGTAATCAGGGTGCTGGGTGCTCAGTGCTCGGGGTGCTGGGTGCTCAGTGCTCAGGGTGATCGGTGCTCAGTACTCAGGGTGCTGGGTGCTCAGTGCTCGGGGTGCTGGGTGTTCAGTCCACAGGGTGCTCATTGATCAGGTTGCTGGGTGCTCAGTGCTCGGGGTGCTGGGTGTTCAGTGCTCGGGGTGCTGGGTGCTCAGTGCTCAGGGTGCTGGGTGCTCAGTGCTCAGTGCTCAGGGTGCTGGTTGCTCAGTACTCAGGGTGCTGGGTGCTCAGTACTCAGGGTGCTGGGTGCTCAGTGCTCAGGGTGCTGGGTGCTCAGTGCTCGCTGTGCTCGGTGCTCAGTACTCAAGGTGCTGGGTGCTCAGTGCTCAGGGTGCTGGGTGCTCAGTGCTCAGGGTGCTCAGTGCTCAGTGCTCAGGGTGCTGGGTGTTCAGTACTCAGGGTGCTGGGTGCTCAGTACTCAGGGTGCTGGGTGCTCAGTGCTCAGGGTGCTGGGTGCTCAGTGCTCGGGGTGATCGGTGCTCAGTACTCAGGGTGCTGGGTGCTCAGTGCTCGGGGTGCTCGGAGCTCAGTACTCAGGGTGCTGGGTGCTCAGTGCTCGGGGTGATCGGTGCTCAGTACTCAGGGTGCTGGGTGCTCAGTGCTCGGGGTGCTCGGTGCTCAGTACGTTGGGTGCTCACTACTCAGGGTGCTGGGTGCTCAGTGCTCAGGGTGCTGGGTGCTCAGTACTCCGGGTGCTGGGTGCTCAGTGCTCGGTGTGCTCGGTGCTCAGTACTCAGTGCTCAGGGTGCTCAGTGCTCAGTGCTCAGGGTGCTGGGTGTTCAGTACTCAGGGTGCTGGGTGCTCAGTACTCAGGGGGCTGGGTGCTCAGTACTCGGGGTGCTCGGTGCTCAGTGCTCAGGGTGCTGGGTGCTCAGTACTCAGGGTGCTGGGTGCTCAGTACTCAGGGTGCTGGGTGCTCATTGCTCAGGGTGCTGGGTACTCAGTGCTCAGGGTGCTCGGTGCTCAGTACTCGGGGTGCTGGGTGCTCATTCTCGGGGTGCTGGGTGCTCAGTGCTCAGGGTGCTGGGTGCTCAGTACTCAGGGTGCTGGGTGCTCAGTGCTCAGGTTGCTGGGTTCTCAGTACTCAGGGTGCTGGGTGCTCAGGGTGCTCGGTGCTCAGTACTCGGGGTGCTGGGTGCTCAGTGCTCAGGGTGCTGGGTGCTCAGTACTCAGGGTGTTTGGTGCTCAGTTCTCTGGGTGCTGTGTGCTCAGTACTCATGTAGCTGGGTGCTCAGTACTCAGGGTGCTGGGTGCTCAGTACTCGGGTGCTGGGTGCTCAGTGCTCAGGGTGCTGGGTGCTCAGTGCTCGGGGTGCTGGGTGCTCAGTGCTCAGTACTCAGGGTGCTGGGTGCTCAGTACTCGGGGTGCTAGGTGCTCAGTGCTCAGTACTCAGGGTGCTGGGTGCTCAGTGCTCAGGGTGCTGGGTGTTCACTGCTCAGGGTGCTGGGTGCTCAGTGCTCAGGGTGCTGGGTACTCAGTGCTCAGGGTACTGGGTGCTCAGTACTCAGGGTGCTGGGTGCTCAGTGCTCAGGGTGCTGGGTGCTCAGTGCTCGGGGTGCTGGGTGCTCAGTGCTCGGGGTGCTCGGTGCTCAGTACTCAGGGTGCTGGGTGCTCAGTGCTCGAGGTGCTCAGTACTCAGGGTGCTGTATGTTCAGTGTTCAGGGTGCTGGGTGCTCAGTACTCAGGGTGCTCGGTGCTTAGTACTCAGGGTGCTGGGTGCTCAGTACTCCGGGTGCTGGGTGCTCAGTGCTCGGTGTGCTCGGTGCTCAGTACTCAGTGCTCAGGGTGCTCAGTGCTCAGTGCTCAGGGTGCTGGGTGTTCAGTACTCAGGGTGCTCGGTGCTCAGTGCTCAGGGTGCTGGGTGCTCAGTACTCAGGGTGCTGGGTGCTCAGTACTCAGGGTGCTGGGTGCTCATTTCTCAGGGTGCTGGGTACTCAGTGCTCAGGGTGCTCGGTGCTCAGTACTCGGGGTGCTGGGTGCTCATTCTCGGGGTGCTGGGTGCTCAGTGCTCAGGGTGCTGGGTGCTCAGTACTCAGGGTGCTGGGTGCTCAGTGCTCAGGTTGCTGGGTTCTCAGTACTCAGGCTGCTGGGTGCTCAGTGCTCAGGGTGCTGTGTGCTCAGTACTCAGGGTGCTGGGTGCTCAGTGCTCAGGGTGCTGGGTGCTCAGTACTCAGGGTGCTGGGAGCTCAGTGCTCAGGGTGATCGGTGCTCAGTACTCAGGGTGCTCAGTACTCAGGGTACTGGGTGCTCAGTGCTCGGGGTGCTGGGAGCTCAGTAATCAGGGTGCTGGGTGCTCAGTGCTCGGGGTGCTGGCTGCTCAGTGCTCAGGGTGATCGGTGCTCAGTACTCAGGGTGCTGGGTGCTCAGTGCTCGGGGTGCTGGGTGTTCAGTCCACAGGGTGCTCAGTGATCAGGTTGCTGGGTGCTCAGTGCTCGGGGTGCTGGGTGTTCAGTGCTCGGGGTGCTGGGTGCTCAGTGCTCAGGGTGCTGGGTGCTCAGTGCTCAGTGCTCAGGGTGCTGGTTGCTCAGTACTCAGGGTGCTGGGTGCTCAGTACTCAGGGTGCTGGGTGCTCAGTGCTCAGGGTGCTAGGTGCTCAGTACTCAAGGTGCTGGGTGATCAGTGCTCGGGGTGCTGGGTGCTCAGTGCTCAGGGTGCTGGGTGCTCAGTGCTCAGGGTGCTGGGTGCTCAGTACTCAGGGTGCTGGGTGCTCAGTGCTCGGGGTGCTCGGTGCTCAGTACTCAAGGTGCTGGGTGCTCAGTGCTCAGGGTGCTGGGTGCTCAGTGCTCAGGGTGCTCAGTGCTCAGTGCTCAGGGTGCTGGGTGTTCAGTACTCAGGGTGCTGGGTGCTCAGTACTCAGGGTGCTGGGTGCTCAGTGCTCAGGGTGCTGGGTGCTCAGTGCTCGGGGTGATCGGTGCTCAGTACTCAGGGTGCTGGGTGCTCAGTGCTCGGGGTGCTCGGAGATCAGTACTCAGGGTGCTGGGTGCTCAGTGCTCGGGGTGATCGGTGCTCAGTACTCAGGTTGCTGGGTGCTCAGTGCTCGGGGTGCTCGGTGCTCAGTACGTTGGGTGCTCAGTGCTCAGGGTGCTGGGTGCTCAGTGCTCGGGGTGATCGGTGCTCAGTACTCAGGGTGCTGGGTGCTCAGTACTCGGGGTGCTGGGTGCTCAGTACTCGGGTTGCTGGGTGCTCAGTACTCAGGGTGCTGGGTGCTCTGTACTCGGGAGCTGGGTGCTCAGTGCTCAGGGTGCTGGGTGCTCAGTGCTCGGTGTGCTGGGTGCTCAGTGCTCAGTACTCAGGGTGCTGGGTGCTCAGTGCTCAGTACTCAGGGTGCTGGGTGCTCAGTGCTCAGGGTGCTGTGTGCTCAGTGCTCAGGGTACTGGGTGCTCAGTGCTCAGGGTGCTGGGTACTCAGTGCTCAGGGTGCTGGGTGCTCAGTACTCAGGGTGCTGGGTGCTCAGTACTCAGGGTGCTGGGTGATCAGTGCTCGGGGTGCTGGGTGCTCAGTGCTCGGGGTGCTGGGTGCTCAGTGCTCGGGGTGCTCGGTGCTCAGTACTCAGGGTGCTGGGTGCTCAGTGCTCGAGGTGCTCAGTACTCAGGGTGCTGTATGTTCAGTGTTCAGGGTGCTGGGTGCTCAGTACTCAGGGTGCTCGGTGCTTAGTACTCAGGGTGCTGGGTGCTCAGTACTCCGGGTGCTGGGTGCTCAGTGCTCGGTGTGCTCGGTGCTCAGTACTCAGTGCTCAGGGTGCTCAGTGCTCAGTGCTCAGGGTGCTGGGTGTTCAGTACTCAGGGTGCTGGGTGCTCTGTACTCAGGGGGCTGGGTGCTCAGTACTCGGGGTGCTCGGTGCTCAGTGCTCAGGGTGCTGGGTGCTCAGTACTCAGGGTGCTGAGTGCTCAGTCCTCAGGGTGCTGGGTGCTCATTGCTCAGGGTGCTGGGTACTCAGTGCTCAGGGTGCTCGGTGCTCAGTACTCGGGGTGCTGGGTGCTCATTCTCGGGGTGCTGGGTGCTCAGTGCTCAGGGTGCTGGGTGCTCAGTGCTCAGGTTGCTGGGTTCTCAGTACTCAGGCTGCTGGGTGCTCAGTGCTCAGGGTGCTGTGTGCTCAGTACTCAGGGTGCTGGGTGCTCAGTGCTCAGGGTGCTGGGTGCTCAGTACTCAGGGTGCTGGGAGCTCAGTGCTCAGGGTGATCGGTGCTCAGTACTCAGGGTGCTCAGTACTCAGGGTACTGGGTGCTCAGTGCTCGGGGTGCTGGGAGCTCAGTAATCAGGGTGCTGGGTGCTCAGTGCTCGGGGTGCTGGGTGCTCAGTGCTCAGGGTGATCGGTGCTCAGTACTCAGGGTGCTGGGTGCTCAGTGCTCGGGGTGCTGGGTGTTCAGTCCACAGGGTGCTCAGTGATCAGGTTGCTGGGTGCTCAGTGCTCGGGGTGCTGGGTGTTCAGTGCTCGGGGTGCTGGGTGCTCAGTGCTCAGGGTGCTGGGTGCTCAGTGCTCAGTGCTCAGGGTGCTGGTTGCTCAGTACTCAGGGTGCTGGGTGCTCAGTACTCAGGGTGCTGGGTGCTCAGTGCTCAGGGTGCTGGGTGCTCAGTGCTCGCTGTGCTCGGTGCTCAGTACTCAAGGTGCTGGGTGCTCAGTGCTCAGGGTGCTGGGTGCTCAGTGCTCAGGGTGCTCAGTGCTCAGTGCTCAGGGTGCTGGGTGTTCAGTACTCAGGGTGCTGGGTGCTCAGTACTCAGGGTGCTGGGTGCTCAGTGCTCAGGGTGCTGGGTGCTCAGTACGTTGGGTGCTCACTACTCAGGGTGCTGGGTGCTCAGTGCTCAGGGTGCTGGGTGCTCAGTACTCAGTGCTCAGGGTGCTCAGTGCTCAGTGCTCAGGGTGCTGGGTGTTCAGTACTCAGGGTGCTGGGTGCTCAGTACTCAGGGGGCTGGGTGCTCAGTACTCGGGGTGCTCGGTGCTCAGTGCTCAGGGTGCTGGGTGCTCAGAACTCAGGGTGCTGGGTGCTCAGTACTCAGGGTGCTGGGTGCTCATTGCTCAGGGTGCTGGGTACTCAGTGCTCAGGGTGCTCGGTGCTCAGTACTCGGGGTGCTGGGTGCTCATTCTCGGGGTGCTGGGTGCTCAGTGCTCAGGGTGCTGGGTGCTCAGTACTCAGGGTGCTGGGTGCTCAGTGCTCAGGTTGCTGGGTTCTCAGTACTCAGGGTGCTGGGTGCTCAGGGTGCTCGGTGCTCAGTACTCGGGGTGCTGGGTGCTCAGTGCTCAGGGTGCTGGGTGCTCAGTACTCAGGGTGTTTGGTGCTCAGTTCTCTGGGTGCTGTGTGCTCAGTACTCATGTAGCTGGGTGCTCAGTACTCAGGGTGCTGGGTGCTCAGTACTCGGGTGCTGGGTGCTCAGTGCTCAGGGTGCTGGGTGCTCAGTGCTCGGGGTGCTGGGTGCTCAGTGCTCAGTACTCAGGGTGCTGGGTGCTCAGTACTCGGGGTGCTAGGTGCTCAGTGCTCAGTACTCAGGGTGCTGGGTGCTCAGTGCTCAGGGTGCTGGGTGCTCAGTGCTCGGGGTGCTGGGTGCTCAGTGCTCGGGGTGCTGGGTGCTCAGTGCTCGGGGTGCTCGGTGCTCAGTACTCAGGGTGCTGGGTGCTCAGTGCTCGAGGTGCTCAGTACTCAGGGTGCTGTATGTTCAGTGTTCAGGGTGCTGGGTGCTCAGTACTCAGGGTGCTCGGTGCTTAGTACTCAGGGTGCTGGGTGCTCAGTACTCCGGGTGCTGGGTGCTCAGTGCTCGGTGTGCTCGGTGCTCAGTACTCAGTGCTCAGGGTGCTCAGTGCTCAGTGCTCAGGGTGCTGGGTGTTCAGTACTCAGGGTGCTCGGTGCTCAGTGCTCAGGGTGCTGGGTGCTCAGTACTCAGGGTGCTGGGTGCTCAGTACTCAGGGTGCTGGGTGCTCATTTCTCAGGGTGCTGGGTACTCAGTGCTCAGGGTGCTCGGTGCTCAGTACTCGGGGTGCTGGGTGCTCATTCTCGGGGTGCTGGGTGCTCAGTGCTCAGGGTGCTGGGTGCTCAGTACTCAGGGTGCTGGGTGCTCAGTGCTCAGGTTGCTGGGTTCTCAGTACTCAGGCTGCTGGGTGCTCAGTGCTCAGGGTGCTGGGTGCTCAGTGCTCGCTGTGCTCGGTGCTCAGTACTCAAGGTGCTGGGTGCTCAGTGCTCAGGGTGCTGGGTGCTCAGTGCTCAGGGTGCTCAGTGCTCAGTGCTCAGGGTGCTGGGTGTTCAGTACTCAGGGTGCTGGGTGCTCAGTACTCAGGGTGCTGGGTGCTCAGTGCTCAGGGTGCTGGGTGCTCAGTACGTTGGGTGCTCACTACTCAGGGTGCTGGGTGCTCAGTGCTCAGGGTGCTGGGTGCTCAGTACTCAGTGCTCAGGGTGCTCAGTGCTCAGTGCTCAGGGTGCTGGGTGTTCAGTACTCAGGGTGCTGGGTGCTCAGTACTCAGGGGGCTGGGTGCTCAGTACTCGGGGTGCTCGGTGCTCAGTGCTCAGGGTGCTGGGTGCTCAGTACTCAGGGTGCTGGGTGCTCAGTACTCAGGGTGCTGGGTGCTCATTGCTCAGGGTGCTGGGTACTCAGTGCTCAGGGTGCTCGGTGCTCAGTACTCGGGGTGCTGGGTGCTCATTCTCGGGGTGCTGGGTGCTCAGTGCTCAGGGTGCTGGGTGCTCAGTACTCAGGGTGCTGGGTGCTCAGTGCTCAGGTTGCTGGGTTCTCAGTACTCAGGGTGCTGGGTGCTCTGGGTGCTCGGTGCTCAGTACTCGGGGTGCTGGGTGCTCAGTGCTCAGGGTGCTGGGTGCTCAGTACTCAGGGTGTTTGGTGCTCAGTTCTCTGGGTGCTGTGTGCTCAGTACTCATGTAGCTGGGTGCTCAGTACTCAGGGTGCTGGGTGCTCAGTACTCGGGTGCTGGGTGCTCAGTGCTCAGGGTGCTGGGTGCTCAGTGCTCGGGGTGCTGGGTGCTCAGTGCTCAGTACTCAGGGTGCTGGGTGCTCAGTACTCGGGGTGCTAGGTGCTCAGTGCTCAGTACTCAGGGTGCTGGGTGCTCAGTGCTCAGGGTGCTGGGTGTTCACTGCTCAGGGTGCTGGGTGCTCAGTGCTCAGGGTGCTGGGTACTCAGTGCTCAGGGTACTGGGTGCTCAGTACTCAGGGTGCTGGGTGCTCAGTGCTCAGGGTGCTGGGTGCTCAGTGCTCGGGGTGCTGGGTGCTCAGTGCTCGGGGTGCTGGGTGCTCAGTGCTCGGGGTGCTCGGTGCTCAGTACTCAGGGTGCTGGGTGCTCAGTGCTCGAGGTGCTCAGTACTCAGGGTGCTGTATGTTCAGTGTTCAGGGTGCTGGGTGCTCAGTACTCAGGGTGCTCGGTGCTTAGTACTCAGGGTGCTGGGTGCTCAGTACTCCGGGTGCTGGGTGCTCAGTGCTCGGTGTGCTCGGTGCTCAGTACTCAGTGCTCAGGGTGCTCAGTGCTCAGTGCTCAGGGTGCTGGGTGTTCAGTACTCAGGGTGCTCGGTGCTCAGTGCTCAGGGTGCTGGGTGCTCAGTACTCAGGGTGCTGGGTGCTCAGTACTCAGGGTGCTGGGTGCTCATTTCTCAGGGTGCTGGGTACTCAGTGCTCAGGGTGCTCGGTGCTCAGTACTCGGGGTGCTGGGTGCTCATTCTCGGGGTGCTGGGTGCTCAGTGCTCAGGGTGCTGGGTGCTCAGTACTCAGGGTGCTGGGTGCTCAGTGCTCAGGTTGCTGGGTTCTCAGTACTCAGGCTGCTGGGTGCTCAGTGCTCAGGGTGCTGTGTGCTCAGTACTCAGGGTGCTGGGTGCTCAGTGCTCAGGGTGCTGGGTGCTCAGTACTCAGGGTGCTGGGAGCTCAGTGCTCAGGGTGATCGGTGCTCAGTACTCAGGGTGCTCAGTACTCAGGGTACTGGGTGCTCAGTGCTCGGGGTGCTGGGAGCTCAGTAATCAGGGTGCTGGGTGTTCAGTGCTCGGGGTGCTGGCTGCTCAGTGCTCAGGGTGATCGGTGCTCAGTACTCAGGGTGCTGGGTGCTCAGTGCTCGGGGTGCTGGGTGTTCAGTCCACAGGGTGCTCAGTGATCAGGTTGCTGGGTGCTCAGTGCTCGGGGTGCTGGGTGTTCAGTGCTCGGGTTGCTGGGTGCTCAGTGCTCAGGGTGCTGGGTGCTCAGTGCTCAGTGCTCAGGGTGCTGGTTGCTCAGTACTCAGGGTGCTGGGTGCTCAGTACTCAGGGTGCTGGGTGCTCAGTGCTCAGGGTGCTAGGTGCTCAGTACTCAAGGTGCTGGGTGATCAGTGCTCGGGGTGCTGGGTGCTCAGTGCTCAGGGTGCTGGGTGCTCAGTGCTCAGGGTGCTGGGTGCTCAGTACTCAGGGTGCTGGGTGCTCAGTGCTCGGGGTGCTCGGTGCTCAGTACTCAAGGTGCTGGGTGCTCAGTGCTCAGGGTGCTGGGTGCTCAGTGCTCAGGGTGCTCAGTGCTCAGTGCTCAGGGTGCTGGGTGTTCAGTACTCAGGGTGCTGGGTGCTCAGTACTCAGGGTGCTGGGTGCTCAGTGCTCAGGGTGCTGGGTGCTCAGTGCTCGGGGTGATCGGTGCTCAGTACTCAGGGTGCTGGGTGCTCAGTGCTCGGGGTGCTCGGAGCTCAGTACTCAGGGTGCTGGGTGCTCAGTGCTCGGGGTGATCGGTGCTCAGTACTCAGGTTGCTGGGTGCTCAGTGCTCGGGGTGCTCGGTGCTCAGTACGTTGGGTGCTCAGTGCTCAGGGTGCTGGGTGCTCAGTGCTCGGGGTGATCGGTGCTCAGTACTCAGGGTGCTGGGTGCTCAGTACTCGGGGTGCTGGGTGCTCAGTACTCGGGTTGCTGGGTGCTCAGTACTCAGGGTGCTGGGTGCTCTGTACTCGGGAGCTGGGTGCTCAGTGCTCAGGGTGCTGGGTGCTCAGTGCTCGGTGTGCTGGGTGCTCAGTGCTCAGTACTCAGGGTGCTGGGTGCTCAGTGCTCAGTACTCAGGGTGCTGGGTGCTCAGTGCTCAGGGTGCTGTGTGCTCAGTGCTCAGGGTACTGGGTGCTCAGTGCTCAGGGTGCTGGGTACTCAGTGCTCAGGGTGCTGGGTGCTCAGTACTCAGGGTGCTGGGTGCTCAGTACTCAGGGTGCTGGGTGATCAGTGCTCGGGGTGCTGGGTGCTCAGTGCTCGGGGTGCTGGGTGCTCAGTGCTCGGGGTGCTCGGTGCTCAGTACTCAGGGTGCTGGGTGCTCAGTGCTCGAGGTGCTCAGTACTCAGGGTGCTGTATGTTCAGTGTTCAGGGTGCTGGGTGCTCAGTACTCAGGGTGCTCGGTGCTTAGTACTCAGGGTGCTGGGTGCTCAGTACTCCGGGTGCTGGGTGCTCAGTGCTCGGTGTGCTCGGTGCTCAGTACTCAGTGCTCAGGGTGCTCAGTGCTCAGTGCTCAGGGTGCTGGGTGTTCAGTACTCAGGGTGCTGGGTGCTCTGTACTCAGGGGGCTGGGTGCTCAGTACTCGGGGTGCTCGGTGCTCAGTGCTCAGGGTGCTGGGTGCTCAGTACTCAGGGTGCTGAGTGCTCAGTCCTCAGGGTGCTGGGTGCTCATTGCTCAGGGTGCTGGGTACTCAGTGCTCAGGGTGCTCGGTGCTCAGTACTCGGGGTGCTGGGTGCTCATTCTCGGGGTGCTGGGTGCTCAGTGCTCAGGGTGCTGGGTGCTCAGTGCTCAGGTTGCTGGGTTCTCAGTACTCAGGCTGCTGGGTGCTCAGTGCTCAGGGTGCTGTGTGCTCAGTACTCAGGGTGCTGGGTGCTCAGTGCTCAGGGTGCTGGGTGCTCAGTACTCAGGGTGCTGGGAGCTCAGTGCTCAGGGTGATCGGTGCTCAGTACTCAGGGTGCTCAGTACTCAGGGTACTGGGTGCTCAGTGCTCGGGGTGCTGGGAGCTCAGTAATCAGGGTGCTGGGTGCTCAGTGCTCGGGGTGCTGGGTGCTCAGTGCTCAGGGTGATCGGTGCTCAGTACTCAGGGTGCTGGGTGCTCAGTGCTCGGGGTGCTGGGTGTTCAGTCCACAGGGTGCTCAGTGATCAGGTTGCTGGGTGCTCAGTGCTCGGGGTTCTGGGTGTTCAGTGCTCGGGGTGCTGGGTGCTCAGTGCTAAGGGTGCTGGGTGCTCAGTGCTCAGTGCTCAGGGTGCTGGTTGCTCAGTACTCAGGGTGCTGGGTGCTCAGTACTCAGGGTGCTGGGTGCTCAGTGCTCAGGGTGCTGGGTGCTCAGTGCTCGCTGTGCTCGGTGCTCAGTACTCAAGGTGCTGGGTGCTCAGTGCTCAGGGTGCTGGGTGCTCAGTGCTCAGGGTGCTCAGTGCTCAGTGCTCAGGGTGCTGGGTGTTCAGTACTCAGGGTGCTGGGTGCTCAGTACTCAGGGTGCTGGGTGCTCAGTGCTCAGGGTGCTGGGTGCTCAGTGCTCGGGGTGATCGGTGCTCAGTACTCAGGGTGCTGGGTGCTCAGTGCTCGGGGTGCTCGGAGCTCAGTACTCAGGGTGCTGGGTGCTCAGGGCTCGGGGTGATCGGTGCTCAGTACTCAGGGTGCTGGGTGCTCAGTGCTCGGGGTGCTCGGTGCTCAGTACGTTGGGTGCTCACTACTCAGGGTGCTGGGTGCTCAGTGCTCAGGGTGCTGGGTGCTCAGTACTCCGGGTGCTGGGTGCTCAGTGCTCGGTGTGCTCGGTGCTCAGTACTCAGTGCTCAGGGTGCTCAGTGCTCAGTGCTCAGGGTGCTGGGTGTTCAGTACTCAGGGTGCTGGGTGCTCAGTACTCAGGGGGCTGGGTGCTCAGTACTCGGGGTGCTCGGTGCTCAGTGCTCAGGGTGCTGGGTGCTCAGTACTCAGGGTGCTGGGTGCTCAGTACTCAGGGTGCTGGGTGCTCATTGCTCAGGGTGCTGGGTACTCAGTGCTCAGGGTGCTCGGTGCTCAGTACTCGGGGTGCTGGGTGCTCATTCTCGGGGTGCTGGGTGCTCAGTGCTCAGGGTGCTGGGTGCTCAGTACTCAGGGTGCTGGGTGCTCAGTGCTCAGGTTGCTGGGTTCTCAGTACTCAGGCTGCTGGGTGCTCAGTGCTCAGGGTGCTGTGTGCTCAGTACTCAGGGTGCTGGGTGCTCAGTGCTCAGGGTGCTGGGTGCTCAGTACTCAGGGTGCTGGGAGCTCAGTGCTCAGGGTGATCGGTGCTCAGTACTCAGGGTGCTCAGTACTCAGGGTACTGGGTGCTCAGTGCTCGGGGTGCTGGGAGCTCAGTAATCAGGGTGCTGGGTGCTCAGTGCTCGGGGTGCTGGGTGCTCAGTGCTCAGGGTGATCGGTGCTCAGTACTCAGGGTGCTGGGTGCTCAGTGCTCGGGGTGCTGGGTGTTCAGTCCACAGGGTGCTCAGTGATCAGGTTGCTGGGTGCTCAGTGCTCGGGGTGCTGGGTGTTCAGTGCTCAGGGTGCTGGGTGCTCAGTGCTCAGGGTGCTGGGTGCTCAGTGCTCAGTGCTCAGGGTGCTGGTTGCTCAGTACTCAGGGTGCTGGGTGCTCAGTACTCAGGGTGCTGGGTGCTCAGTGCTCAGGGTGCTAGGTGCTCAGTACTCAAGGTGCTGGGTGATCAGTGCTCGGGGTGCTGGGTGCTCAGTGCTCAGGGTGCTGGGTGCTCAGTGCTCAGGGTGCTGGGTGCTCAGTACTCAGGGTGCTGGGTGCTCAGTGCTCGGGGTGCTCGGTGCTCAGTACTCAAGGTGCTGGGTGCTCAGTGCTCAGGGTGCTGGGTGCTCAGTGCTCAGGGTGCTCAGTGCTCAGTGCTCAGGGTGCTGGGTGTTCAGTACTCAGGGTGCTGGGTGCTCAGTACTCAGGGTGCTGGGTGCTCAGTGCTCAGGGTGCTGGGTGCTCAGTGCTCGGGGTGATCGGTGCTCAGTACTCAGGGTGCTGGGTGCTCAGTGCTCGGGGTGCTCGGAGCTCAGTACTCAGGGTGCTGGGTGCTCAGTGCTCGGGGTGATCGGTGCTCAGTACTCAGGGTGCTGGGTGCTCAGTGCTCGGGGTGCTCGGTGCTCAGTACGTTGGGTGCTCACTACTCAGGGTGCTGGGTGCTCAGTGCTCAGGGTGCTGGGTGCTCAGTGCTCAGGGTGCTGGGTGCTCAGTGCTCAGGGTGCTGGGTGCTCAGTACTCAGGGTGCTGGGTGCTCAGTGCTCGGGGTGCTGGGTGCTCAGTGCTCGGGGTGCTGAGTGCTCAGTACTCAGGGTGCTGGGTGCTCAGTACTCGGGGTGCTGGGTGCTCAGTACTCGGGTTGCTGGGTGCTCAGTACTCAGGGTGCTGGGTGCTCTGTACTCGGGAGCTGGGTGCTCAGTGCTCAGGGTGCTGGGTGCTCAGTGCTCGGTGTGCTGGGTGCTCAGTGCTCAGTACTCAGGGTGCTGGGTGCTCAGTGCTCAGTACTCAGGGTGCTGGTTGCTCAGTGCTCAGGGTGCTGTGTGCTCAGTGCTCAGGGTACTGGGTGCTCAGTGCTCAGGGTGCTGGGTACTCAGTGCTCAGGGTGCTGGGTGCTCAGTACTCAGGGTGCTGGGTGCTCAGTACTCAGGGTGCTGGGTGCTCAGTGCTCGGGGTGCTGGGTGCTCAGTGCTCGGGGTGCTGGGTGCTCAGTGCTCGGGGTGCTCGGTGCTCAGTACTCAGGGTGCTGGGTGCTCAGTGCTCGAGGTGCTCAGTACTCAGGGTGCTGTATGTTCAGTGTTCAGGCTGCTGGGTGCTCAGTACTCAGGGTGCTCGGTGCTTAGTACTCAGGGTGCTAGGTGCTCAGTACTCCGGGTGCTGGGTGCTCAGTGCTCGGTGTGCTCGGTGCTCAGTACTCAGTGCTCAGGGTGCTCAGTGCTCAGTGCTCAGGGTGCTGGGTGTTCAGTACTCAGGGTGCTGGGTGCTCTGTACTCAGGGGGCTGGGTGCTCAGGACTCGGGGTGCTCGGTGCTCAGTGCTCAGGGTGCTGGGTGCTCAGTACTCAGGGTGCTGAGTGCTCAGTCCTCAGGGTGCTGGGTGCTCATTGCTCAGGGTGCTGGGTACTCAGTGCTCAGGGTGCTCGGTGCTCAGTACTCGGGGTGCTGGGTGCTCATTCTCGGGGTGCTGGGTGCTCAGTGCTCAGGGTGCTGGGTGCTCAGTACTCAGGGTGCTGGGTGCTCAGTGCTCAGGTTGCTGGGTTCTCAGTACTCAGGCTGCTGGGTGCTCAGTGCTCAGGGTGCTGTGTGCTCAGTACTCAGGGTGCTGGGTGCTCAGTGCTCAGGGTGCTGGGTGCTCAGTACTCAGGGTGCTGGGAGCTCAGTGCTCAGGGTGATCGGTGCTCAGTACTCAGGGTGCTCAGTACTCAGGGTACTGGGTGCTCAGTGCTCGGGGTGCTGGGAGCTCAGTAATCAGGGTGCTGGGTGCTCAGTGCTCGGGGTGCTGGGTGCTCAGTGCTCAGGGTGATCGGTGCTCAGTACTCAGGGTGCTGGGTGCTCAGTGCTCGGGGTGCTGGGTGTTCAGTCCACAGGGTGCTCAGTGATCAGGTTGCTGAGTGCTCAGTGCTCGGGGTGCTGGGTGTTCAGTGCTCGGGGTGCTGGGTGCTCAGTGCTCAGGGTGCTGGGTGCTCAGTGCTCAGTGCTCAGGGTGCTGGTTGCTCAGTACTCAGGGTGCTGGGTGCTCAGTACTCAGGGTGCTGGGTGCTCAGTGCTCAGGGTGCTGGGTGCTCAGTGCTCGCTGTGCTCGGTGCTCAGTACTCAAGGTGCTGGGTGCTCAGTGCTCAGGGTGCTGGGTGCTCAGTGCTCAGGGTGCTCAGTGCTCAGTGCTCAGGGTGCTGGGTGTTCAGTACTCAGGGTGCTGGGTGCTCAGTACTCAGGGTGCTGGGTGCTCAGTGCTCAGGGTGCTGGGTGCTCAGTGCTCGGGGTGATCGGTGCTCAGAACTCAGGGTGCTGGGTGCTCAGTGCTCGGGGTGCTCGGAGCTCAGTACTCAGGGTGCTGGGTGCTCAGTGCTCGGGGTGATCGGTGCTCAGTACTCAGGGTGCTGGGTGCTCAGTGCTCGGGGTGCTCGGTGCTCAGTACGTTGGGTGCTCACTACTCAGGGTGCTGGGTGCTCAGTGCTCAGGGTGCTGGGTGCTCAGTACTCCGGGTGCTGGGTGCTCAGTGCTCGGTGTGCTCGGTGCTCAGTACTCAGTGCTCAGGGTGCTCAGTGCTCAGTGCTCAGGGTGCTGGGTGTTCAATACTCAGGGTGCTGGGTGCTCAGTACTCAGGGGGCTGGGTGCTCAGTACTCGGGGTGCTCGGTGCTCAGTGCTCAGGGTGCTGGGTGCTCAGTACTCAGGGTGCTGGGTGCTCAGTACTCAGGGTGCTGGGTGCTCATTGCTCAGGGTGCTGGGTACTCAGTGCTCAGGGTGCTCGGTGCTCAGTACTCGGGGTGCTGGGTGCTCATTCTCGGGGTGCTGGGTGCTCAGTGCTCAGGGTGCTGGGTGCTCAGTACTCAGGGTGCTGGGTGCTCAGTGCTCAGGTTGCTGGGTTCTCAGTACTCAGGGTGCTGGGTGCTCAGGGTGCTCGGTGCTCAGTACTCGGGGTGCTGGGTGCTCAGTGCTCAGGGTGCTGGGTGCTCAGTACTCAGGGTGTTTGGTGCTCAGTTCTCTGGGTGCTGTGTGCTCAGTACTCATGTAGCTGGGTGCTCAGTACTCAGGGTGCTGGGTGCTCAGTACTCGGGTGCTGGGTGCTCAGTGCTCAGGGTGCTGGGTGCTCAGTGCTCGGGGTGCTGGGTGCTCAGTGCTCAGTACTCAGGGTGCTGGGTGCTCAGTACTCGGGGTGCTAGGTGCTCAGTGCTCAGTACTCAGGGTGCTGGGTGCTCAGTGTTCAGGGTGCTGGGTGTTCACTGCTCAGGGTGCTGGGTGCTCAGTGCTCAGGGTGCTGGGTACTCAGTGCTCAGGGTACTGGGTACTCAGTACTCAGGGTGCTGGGTGCTCAGTGCTCAGGGTGCTGGGTGCTCAGTGCTCGGGGTGCTGGGTGCTCAGTGCTCGGGGTGCTGGGTGCTCAGTGCTCGGGGTGCTTGGTGCTCAGTACTCAGGGTGCTGGGTGCTCAGTGCTCGAGGTGCTCAGTACTCAGGGTGCTGTATGTTCAGTGTTCAGGGTGCTGGGTGCTCAGTACTCAGGGTGCTCGGTGCTTAGTACTCAGGGTGCTGGGTGCTCAGTACTCCGGGTGCTGGGTGCTCAGTGCTCGGTGTGCTCGGTGCTCAGTACTCAGTGCTCAGGGTGCTCAGTGCTCAGTGCTCAGGGTGCTGTGTGTTCAGTACTCAGGGTGCTCGGTGCTCAGTGCTCAGGGTGCTGGGTGCTCAGTACTCAGGGTGCTGGGTGCTCAGTACTCAGGGTGCTGGGTGCTCATTGCTCAGGGTGCTGGGTACTCAGTGCTCAGGGTGCTCGGTGCTCAGTACTCGGGGTGCTGGGTGCTCATTCTCGGGGTGCTGGGTGCTCAGTGCTCAGGGTGCTGGGTGCTCAGTACTCAGGGTGCTGGGTGCTCAGTGCTCAGGTTGCTGGGTTCTCAGTACTCAGGCTGCTGGGTGCTCAGTGCTCAGGGTGCTGTGTGCTCAGTACTCAGGGTGCTGGGTGCTCAGTGCTCAGGGTGCTGGGTGCTCAGTACTCAGGGTGCTGGGAGCTCAGTGCTCAGGGTGATCGGTGCTCAGTACTCAGGGTGCTCAGTACTCAGGGTACTGGGTGCTCAGTGCTCGGGGTGCTGGGAGCTCAGTAATCAGGGTGCTGGGTGCTCAGTGCTCGGGGTGCTGGGTGCTCAGTGCTCAGGGTGATCGGTGCTCAGTACTCAGGGTGCTGGGTGCTCAGTGCTCGGGGTGCTGGGTGTTCAGTCCACAGGGTGCTCAGTGATCAGGTTGCTGGGTGCTCAGTGCTCGGGGTGCTGGGTGTTCAGTGCTCGGGGTGCTGGGTGCTCAGTGCTCAGGGTGCTGGGTGCTCAGTGCTCAGTGCTCAGGGTGCTGGTTGCTCAGTACTCAAGGTGCTGGGTGCTCAGTACTCAGGGTGCTGGGTGCTCAGTGCTCAGGGTGCTAGGTGCTCAGTACTCAAGGTGCTGGGTGATCAGTGCTCAGGGTGCTGGGTGCTCAGTGCTCAGGGTGCTGGGTGCTCAGTGCTCAGGGTGCTGGGTGCTCAGTACTCAGGGTGCTGGGTGCTCAGTGCTCGGGGTGCTCGGTGCTCAGTACTCAAGGTGCTGGGTGCTCAGTGCTCAGGGTGCTGGGTGCTCAGTGCTCAGGGTGCTCAGTGCTCAGTGCTCAGGGTGCTGGGTGTTCAGTACTCAGGGTGCTGGGTGCTCAGTACTCAGGGTGCTGGGTGCTCAGTGCTCAGGGTGCTGGGTGCTCAGTGCTCGGGGTGATCGGTGCTCAGTACTCAGGGTGCTGGGTGCTCAGTGCTCGGGGTGCTCGGAGCTCAGTACTCAGGGTGCTGGGTGCTCAGTGCTCGGGGTGATCGGTGCTCAGTACTCAGGGTGCTGGGTGCTCAGTGCTCGGGGTGCTCGGTGCTCAGTACGTTGGGTGCTCACTACTCAGGGTGCTGGGTGCTCAGTGCTCAGGGTGCTGGGTGCTCAGTGCTCAGGGTGCTGGGTGCTCAGTGCTCAGGGTGCTGGGTGCTCAGTACTCAGGGTGCTGGGTGCTCAGTGCTCGGGGTGCTGGGTGCTCAGTGCTCGGGGTGCTGAGCGCTCAGTACTCAGGGTGCTGGGTGCTCAGTACTCGGGGTGCTGGGTGCTCAGTACTCGGGTTGCTGGGTGCTCAGTACTCAGGGTGCTGGGTGCTCTGTACTCGGGAGCTGGGTGCTCAGTGCTCAGGGTGCTGGGTGCTCAGTGCTCGGTGTGCTGGGTGCTCAGTGCTCAGTACTCAGGGTGCTGAGTGCTCAGTGCTCAGTACTCAGGGTGCTGGGTGCTCAGTGCTCAGGGTGCTGTGTGCTCAGTGCTCAGGGTACTGGGTGCTCAGTGCTCAGGGTGCTGGGTACTCAGTGCTCAGGGTGCTGGGTGCTCAGTACTCAGGGTGCTGGGTGCTCAGTACTCAGGGTGCTGGGTGCTCAGTGCTCGGGGTGCTGGGTGCTCAGTGCTCGGGGTGCTGGGTGCTCAGTGCTCGGGGTGCTCGGTGCTCAGTACTCAGGGTGCTGGGTGCTCAGTGCTCGAGGTGCTCAGTACTCAGGGTGCTGTGTGTTCAGTGCTCAGGGTGCTGTGTGCTCAGTGCTCAGGGTGCTGGGTGCTCAGTGCTCAGGGTGCTGGGTACTCAGTGCTCAGGGTGCTGGGTGCTCAGTACTCAGGGTGCTGGGTGCTCAGTACTCAATGTGCTGGGTGCTCAGTGCTCGGGGTGCTCGGTGCTCAGTGCTCAAGGTGCTGGGTGCTCAGTACTCAGGGTGCTCAATGCTCAGGGTGCTGGGTGCTCAGTACTCAGGGTGCTGGGTGCTCAGTGCTCAGGGTGCTCGGTGCTCAGTACGTTGGGTGCTCAGTACTCAGGGTGCTGGGGGCTCAGGGCTCAGGGTGCTGGGTGCTCAGTGCTCAGGGTGCTGGGTGCTCAGTACTCAGGGTGCTGGGTGCTCGGTGCTCAGTATGCTGGGTGCTCAGTACTCAGGGTGCTGGGTGCTCAGTGCTCGTGGTGCTCGGTGCTCAGTGCTCGGGGTGCTGGGTGCTCTGTGCTCAGTACTCAGGGTGCTGGGTGCTCAGTGCTCAGGGTGCTGGGTGCTCAGTACTCAGGGTGCTGGGTGCTCAGTACTCAGTGTGCTGGGTGCTCAGTACTCAGGGTGCAGGGTGCTCAGTACTCAGGGTGCTGGGTGCTTAGTACTCATGGTGCTGGGTGCTCAGTGCTCGGGGTGCTGGGTGCTCTGTGCTCAGTACTCAGGGTGCTGGGTGCTCAGTGCTCAGGGTGCTGGGTGCTCAGTACTCAGGGTGCTGGGTGCTCAGTACTCCGGGTGCTGGGTGCTCAGTTCTCTGGGTGCTCGGTGCTCAGTACTCAGGGCTCAGGGTGCTCAGTGCTCAGTGCTCAGGGTGCCGCGTGTTCAGTACTCAGGATGCTGGGTGCTCAGTGCTCAGGGTGCTGGGGGCTCAGTACTCAGGGTGCTGGGTGCTCAGTACTCAGGGTGCTGGGTGCTCAGTGCTCAGCGTGCTGGGTACTCAGTGCTCAGGGTGCTCGGTGCTCAGTACTCGGGGTGCTGGGTGCTCATTCTCGGGGTGCTGGGTGCTCAGTGCTCGGGGTGCTGGGTGCTCAGTACTCAGCGTGCTGGGTGCTCAGTGCTCAGGGTGCTGGGTGCTCAGTACTCAGGGTGATGGGTGCTCAGTGCTCAGGGTGCTGGGTGCTCAGTACTCAGGGTGCTGGGTGCTCAGTACTCAGGGTTCTGGGAGCTCATTGCTCAGGGTGATCGGTGCTCAGTACTCAGGGTGCTCAGTACTCAGGGTGCTGGGTGCTCAGTGCTCGGGGTGCTGGGTGCTCAGTACTCAGGGTGCTGTGTGCTCAGTGCTCGGGGTTCTGGGTGCTCAGTGCTCAGGGTGCTGGGTGCTCAGTCCTCAGGGTGCTCAGTGCTCAGGGTGCTGGGTGCTCAGTGCTCGGGGTGCTCGGTGCTCAGTACTCAGGGTGCTGAGTGCTCAGTACTCAGGGTGCTGGGTGCTCAGTACTCAGGGTGCTGGGTGCTCGGTGCTCAGTGTGCTGGGTGATCAGTGCTCAGTGTGCTGGGTGCTCAGTGATCAGGGTGCTGGGTGCTCAGTGCTCAGGATGCTGTTTGCTCAGTGCTCAGGGTGCTGGGTGCTCAGTACTCAGGGTGCTGGGTGCTCAGTGCTCGGGGTGCTGGGTGCTCTGTACTCGGGAGCTGGGTGCTCAGTGCTCAGGGTGCTGGGTGCTCAGTGCTCGGTGTGCTGGGTGCTCAGTGCTCAGTACTCAGGGTGCTGGGTGCTCAGTGCTCAGTACTCAGGGTGCTGGGTGCTCAGTGCTCAGGGTGCTGTGTGCTCAGTGCTCAGGGTACTGGGTGCTCAGTGCTCAGGGTGCTGGGTACTCAGTGCTCAGGGTGCTGGGTGCTCAGTACTCAGGGTGCTGGGTGCTCAGTACTCAGGGTGCTGGGTGCTCAGTGCTCGGGGTGCTGGGTGCTCAGTGCTCGGGGTGCTGGGTGCTCAGTGCTCGGGGTGCTCGGTGCTCAGTACTCAGGGTGCTGGGTGCTCAGTGCTCGAGGTGCTCAGTACTCAGGGTGCTGTGTGTTCAGTGCTCAGGGTGCTGTGTGCTCAGTGCTCAGGGTGCTGGGTGCTCAGTGCTCAGGGTGCTGGGTACTCAGTGCTCAGGGTGCTGGGTGCTCAGTACTCAGGGTGCTGGGTGCTCAGTACTCAGGGTGCTGGGTGCTCAGTGCTCGGGGTGCTCGGTGCTCAGTGCTCAAGGTGCTGGGTGCTCAGTACTCAGGGTGCTCAATGCTCAGGGTGCTGGGTGCTCAGTACTCAGGGTGCTGGGTGCTCAGTGCTCAGGGTGCTCGGTGCTCAGTACGTTGGGTGCTCAGTACTCAGGGTGCTGGGGGCTCAGGGCTCAGGGTGCTGGGTGCTCAGTGCTCAGGGTGCTGGGTGCTCAGTACTCAGGGTGCTGGGTGCTCGGTGCTCAGTATGCTGGGTGCTCAGTACTCAGGGTGCTGGGTGCTCAGTGCTCGTGGTGCTCGGTGCTCAGTACGCTAGGTGCTCAGTACTCAGTGTGCTGGGTGCTCAGTACTCAGGGTGCAGGGTGCTCAGTACTCAGGGTGCTGGGTGCTTAGTACTCATGGTGCTGGGTGCTCAGTGCTCGGGGTGCTGGGTGCTCTGTGCTCAGTACTCAGGGTGCTGGGTGCTCAGTGCTCAGGGTGCTGGGTGCTCAGTACTCAGGGTGCTGGGTGCTCAGTACTCCGGGTGCTGGGTGCTCAGTTCTCTGGGTGCTCGGTGCTCAGTACTCAGGGCTCAGGGTGCTCAGTGCTCAGTGCTCAGGGTGCCGCGTGTTCAGTACTCAGGATGCTGGGTGCTCAGTGCTCAGGGTGCTGGGGGCTCAGTACTCAGGGTGCTGGGTGCTCAGTACTCAGGGTGCTGGGTGCTCAGTGCTCAGCGTGCTGGGTACTCAGTGCTCAGGGTGCTCGGTGCTCAGTACTCGGGGTGCTGGGTGCTCATTCTCGGGGTGCTGGGTGCTCAGTGCTCGGGGTGCTGGGTGCTCAGTACTCAGCGTGCTGGGTGCTCAGTGCTCAGGGTGCTGGGTGCTCAGTACTCAGGGTGATGGGTGCTCAGTGCTCAGGGTGCTGGGTGCTCAGTACTCAGGGTGATGGGTGCTCAGTGCTCAGGGTGCTGGGTGCTCAGTACTCAGGGTTCTGGGAGCTCATTGCTCAGGGTGATCGGTGCTCAGTACTCAGGGTGCTCAGTACTCAGGGTGCTGGGTGCTCAGTGCTCGGGGTGCTGGGTGCTCAGTACTCAGGGTGCTGTGTGCTCAGTGCTCGGGGTTCTGGGTGCTCAGTGCTCAGGGTGCTGGGTGCTCAGTCCTCAGGGTGCTCAGTGCTCAGGGTGCTGGGTGCTCAGTGCTCGGGGTGCTCGGTGCTCAGTACTCAGGGTGCTGAGTGCTCAGTACTCAGGGTGCTGGGTGCTCAGTACTCAGGGTGCTGGGTGCTCGGTGCTCAGTGTGCTGGGTGATCAGTGCTCAGTGTGCTGGGTGCTCAGTGATCAGGGTGCTGGGTGCTCAGTGCTCAGGATGCTGTTTGCTCAGTGCTCAGGGTGCTGGGTGCTCAGTACTCAGGGTGCTGGGTGCTTAGTGCTCCGTTTGCTCGGCGCCCAGTGCTCAGGGTGCTGGGTGCTCAGTGCGCGAGGCGCTCAGTACTCAGAGTGCTGTGTGTTCAGTGCTCAGGGTGCTTGGTGCTCAGTACTCAGGGTGCTCGGTGCTTAGTACTCATGGTGCTGGGTGCTCAGTACTCCGGGTGCTGGGTGCTCAGTGCTCGGGGTGCTCGGTGCTCAGTACGTTGGGTGCTCACTACTCAGGGTGCTGCGTGCTCAGTGCTCAGGGTGCTGGATGCTCAGTGCTCAGGATGCTGTTTGCTCAGTGCTCAGGGTGCTGGGTGCTCAGTACTCAGGGTGCTGGGTGCTCAGTACTCGGGGTGCTGGGTGCTCAGTATTCAGGGTGCTGGGTGCTCAGTACTCATTGTGCTGGGTGCTCAGTACTCGGGTGCTGGGTGCTCAGTGCTCAGGGTGCTGGGTGCTCAGTGCTCAGGATGCTGTTTGCTCAGTGCTCAGGGTGCTGGGTGCTCAGTACTCAGGGTGCTGGGTGCTCAGTGCTCGGGGTGCTCGGTGCCCAGTGCTCAGGGTGCTGGGTGCTCAGTGCGCCAGTTGCTCAGTACTCAGAGTGCTGTGTGTTCAGTTCTCAGGGTGCTGGGTGCTCAGTACTCAGGGTGCTCGGTGCTTAGTACTCATGGTGCTGGGTGCTCAGTACTCCGGGTGCTGGGTGCTCAGTGCTCGGGGTGCTCGGTGCTCAGTACGTTGGGTGCTCACTACTCAGGGTGCTGCGTGCTCAGTGCTCAGGGTGCTGGGTGCTCAGTGCTCAGGATGCTGTTTGCTCAGTGCTCAGGGTGCTGGGTGCTCAGTACTCAGGGTGCTGGGTGCTCAGTGCTCGGGGTTCTGGGTGCTCAGTTCTCAGGGTGCTGGGTGCTCAGTACTCAGGGTGCTGGGTGCTCAGTACTCGTGGTGCTGGGTGCTCAGTATTCAGGGTGCTGGGTGCTCAGTACTCATTGTGCTGGGTGATCAGTACTCGGGTGCTGGGTGCTCAGTGCTCGGGGTGCTGCGTGCTCAGTGCTCAGTACTCAGGGTCCTGGGTGCTCAGTACTCAGGGTGCTGTGTGCTCAGTGCTCAGGGTGCTGGGTGCTCAGTGCTCAGGGTGCTGGGTGCTCAGTGCTCAGGGTGCTGGGTGCTCAGTACTCAGGGTGCTGGGTGCTCAGTGCTCGGGGTGCTGGGTGCTCAGTGCTCAGGGTGCTGGGTGCTCAGTACTCAGGGTGTTGGGTGCTCAGTACTCAGGGTGCTGGGTGCTCAGTACTCAGGTAGCTGGGTGCTCAGTACTCAGGGTGCTGGGTGCTCAGTACTCGGGTGCTGGGTGCTCAGTGCTCAGGGTGCTGGGTGCTCAGTGCTCGGGTTCTGGGTGCTCAGTGCTCAGTACTCAGGGTGCTGGGTGCTCAGTGCTCAGGGTGCTGGGTGCTCACTGCTCAGGGTGCTGGGTGCTCAGTGCTCAGGGTGCTGGGTACTCAGTGCTCAGGGTACTGGGTGCTCAGTACTCAGGGTGCTCGGTGCTCAGTGCTCAGGATGCTGGGTGCTCACTGCTCAGGGTGCTGGGTGCTCAGTGCTCAGGGTGCTGGGTACTCAGTGCTCAGGGTACTGGGTGCTCAGTACTCAGGGTGCTGGGTGCTCAGCGCTCAGGGTGCTGGGTGCTCAGTGCTCGGGGTGCTGGGTGCTCAGTGCTCGGGGTGCTGGGTGCTGAGAGCTCGGGGTGCTCGGTGCTCAGTACTCAGGGTGCTGTATGTTCAGTGTTCAGGGTGCTGGGTGCTCAGTACTCAGGGTGCTCGGTGCTTAGTACTCAGGGTGCTGGGTGCTCAGTACTTCGGGTGCTGGGTGCTCAGTGCTCGGGGTGCTCGGTGCTCAGTACTCAGTGCTCAGGGTGCTCACTGCTCAGTGCTCAGAGTGCTGGGTGTTCAGTACTCAGGGTGCTGGGTGCTCAGTACTCAGGGGGCTGGGTGCTCAGTACTCTGGGTGCTCGGTGCTCAGTGCTCAGGGTGCTGGGTGCTCAGTATTCAGGGTGCTGGGTGCTCAGTACTGAGGGTGCTGGGTGCTCAGTGCTCAGGGTGCTGGGTACTCAGTGCTCAGGGTGCTCGGTGCTCAGTACTCGGGGTGCTGGGTGCTCATTCTCGGGGTGCTGGGTGCTCAGTGCTCAGGGTGCTGGGTGCTCAGTACTCAGGGTGCTGGGTGGTCAGTGCTCAGGGTGCTGGGTGCTCAGTACTCAGGGTGCTGGGTGCTCAGTGCTCAGGGTGCTGGGTGCTCAGTACTCAGGGTGCTGGGTGCTCAGTGCTCAGGGTGCTGGGTGCTCAGTACTCAGGGTGCTGGGAGCTCAGTGCTCAGGGTGATCGGTGCTCAGTACTCAGGGTGCTCAGTACTCAGGGTACTGGGTGCTCAGTGCTCGGGGTGCTGGGAGCTCAGTACTCAGGGTGCTGGGTGCTCAGTGCTCGGGGTGCTGGGTGCTCAGTGCTCAGGGTGATCGGTGCTCAGTACTCAGGGTGCTGGGTGCTCAGTGCTCAGGGTGCTGGGTGTTCAGTCCACAGGGTGCTCAGTGCTCAGGGTGCTGGGTGCACAGTGCTCGGGGTGCTGGGTGTTCAGTGCTCGGGGTGCTGGGTGCTCAGTGCTCAGGGTGCTGGGTGCTCAGTGCTCAGTGCTCAGGGTGCTGGTTGCTCAGTACTCAGGGTGCTGGGTGCTCAGTACTCAGGGTGCTGGGTGCTCAGTGCTCAGGGTGCTAGGTGCTCAGAACTCAGGGTGCTGGGTGATCAGTGCTCGGGGTGCTGGGTGCTCAGTGCTCTGGGTGCTGGGTGCTCAGTGCTCAGGGTGCTGGGTGCTCAGTACTCAGGGTGCTGGGTGCTCAGTGCTCAGGGTGCTCGGTGCTCAGTACTCAAGGTGCTGGGTGCTCAGTGCTCAGTGTGCTGGGTGCTCAGTGCTCAGGGTGCTCAGTGCTCAGGGTGCTGGGTGTTCAGTACTCAGGGTGCTGGGTGCTCAGTACTCAGGGTGCTGGGTGCTCAGTACTCAGGGTGCTGGGTGCTCAGTGCTCGGGGTGCTCGGTGCTCAGTACTCAGGGTGCTGGGTGCTCAGTACTCAGGGTGCTGGGTGCTCAGTGCTCAGGGTTCTGGGTGCTCAGTGCTCGGGGTGATCGGTGCTCAGTACTCAGGGTGCTGGGTGCTCAGTGCTCGGGGTGCTCGGAGCTCAGTACTCAGGGTGCTGGGTGCTCAGTGCTCGGGGTGATCGGTGCTCAGTACTCAGGGTGCTGGGTGCTCAGCGCTCGGGGTGCTCGGTGCTCAGTACGTTGGGTGCTCACTACTCAGGGTGCTGGGTGCTCAGTGCTCAGGGTGCTGGGTGCTCAGTGCTCAGGGTGCTGGGTGCTCAGTGCTCAGGGTGCTGGGTGCTCAGTACTCAGGGTGCTGGGTGCTCAGTGCTCGGGGTGCTGGGTGCTCAGTGCTCAGGGTGCTGGGTGCTCAGTACTCAGGGTGCTGGGTGCTCAGTACTCGGGGTGCTGGGTGCTCAGTACTCGGGGTGCTGGGTGCTCAGTACTCATGCTGCTGGGTGCTCTGTACTCGGGAGCTGGGTGCTCAGTGCTCAGGGTGCTGGGTGCTCAGTGCTCGGTGTGCTGGGTGCTCAGTGCTCAGTAATCAGGGTGCTGGGTGCTCAGTGCTCAGTACTCAGGGTGCTGGGTGCTCAGTGCTCAGGGTGCTGTGTGCTCAGTGCTCAGGGTGCTGGGTGCTCAGTGCTCAGGGTGCTGGGTGCTCAGTGCTCAGGGTGCTCGGTGCTTAGTACTCAGGGTGCTCGTTGCTCGGGATGCTGGGTGCTCAGTGCTCAGGTTGCTGGGTGCTCAGTGCTCGGGGTGCTGGGTGCTCAGTACTCGGGGTGCTCGGTGCTCAGTTCTCAGGGTGCTGGGTGCTCAGTGCTCGGGGTGCTGGGTGCTCAGTACTCAGGGTGCTGGGTGCTCGGTGCTCAGTACGCTGGGTGCCCCGTACTCAGGGTGCTGGCTGCTCAGTACACAGGGTGCTCGGTGCTCAGTACTCAGGGTGCTGGGTGCTCAGTGATCAGGGTGCTGGGTGCTCATTACTCAGGGTGCTGGGTGCTCAGTACTCGGGGTGCTGGGTGCTCAGTACTCGGGTTGCTGGGTGCTCAGTACTCAGGGTGCTGGGTGCTCTGTACTCGGGAGCTGGGTGCTCAGTGCTCAGGGTGCTGGGTGCTCAGTGCTCGGTGTGCTGGGTGCTCAGTGCTCAGTACTCAGGGTGCTGGGTGCTCAGTGCTCAGTACTCAGGGTGCTGGGTGCTCAGTGCTCAGGGTGCTGTGTGCTCAGTGCTCAGGGTGCTGGGTGCTCAGTGCTCAGGGTGCTGGGTACTCAGTGCTCAGGGTGCTGGGTGCTCAGTACTCAGGGTGCTGGGTGCTCAGTACTCAGGGTGCTGGGTGCTCAGTGCTCGGGGTGCTCAGTACTCAGGGTGCTGTGTGTTCAGTGCTCAGGGTGCTGGGTGCTCGGTGCTCAGTATGCTGGGTGCTCAGTACTCAGGGTGCTGGGTGCTCAGTGCTCGTGGTGCTCGGTGCTCAGTACGCTAGGTGCTCAGTACTCAGTGTGCTGGGTGCTCAGTACTCAGGGTGCAGGGTGCTCAGTACTCAGGGTGCTGGGTGCTTAGTACTCATGGTGCTGGGTGCTCAGTGCTCGGGGTGCTGGGTGCTCTGTGCTCAGTACTCAGGGTGCTGGGTGCTCAGTGCTCAGGGTGCTGGGTGCTCAGTACTCAGGGTGCTGGGTGCTCAGTACTCCGGGTGCTGGGTGCTCAGTTCTCTGGGTGCTCGGTGCTCAGTACTCAGGGCTCAGGGTGCTCAGTGCTCAGTGCTCAGGGTGCCGCGTGTTCAGTACTCAGGATGCTGGGTGCTCAGTGCTCAGGGTGCTGGGGGCTCAGTACTCAGGGTGCTGGGTGCTCAGTACTCAGGGTGCTGGGTGCTCAGTGCTCAGCGTGCTGGGTACTCAGTGCTCAGGGTGCTCGGTGCTCAGTACTCGGGGTGCTGGGTGCTCATTCTCGGGGTGCTGGGTGCTCAGTGCTCGGGGTGCTGGGTGCTCAGTACTCAGCGTGCTGGGTGCTCAGTGCTCAGGGTGCTGGGTGCTCAGTACTCAGGGTGATGGGTGCTCAGTGCTCAGGGTGCTGGGTGCTCAGTACTCAGGGTGATGGGTGCTCAGTGCTCAGGGTGCTGGGTGCTCAGTACTCAGGGTTCTGGGAGCTCATTGCTCAGGGTGATCGGTGCTCAGTACTCAGGGTGCTCAGTACTCAGGGTGCTGGGTGCTCAGTGCTCGGGGTGCTGGGTGCTCAGTACTCAGGGTGCTGTGTGCTCAGTGCTCGGGGTTCTGGGTGCTCAGTGCTCAGGGTGCTGGGTGCTCAGTCCTCAGGGTGCTCAGTGCTCAGGGTGCTGGGTGCTCAGTGCTCGGGGTGCTCGGTGCTCAGTACTCAGGGTGCTGAGTGCTCAGTACTCAGGGTGCTGGGTGCTCAGTACTCAGGGTGCTGGGTGCTCGGTGCTCAGTGTGCTGGGTGATCAGTGCTCAGTGTGCTGGGTGCTCAGTGATCAGGGTGCTGGGTGCTCAGTGCTCAGGATGCTGTTTGCTCAGTGCTCAGGGTGCTGGGTGCTCAGTACTCAGGGTGCTGGGTGCTTAGTGCTCCGTTTGCTCGGCGCCCAGTGCTCAGGGTGCTGGGTGCTCAGTGCGCGAGGCGCTCAGTACTCAGAGTGCTGTGTGTTCAGTGCTCAGGGTGCTTGGTGCTCAGTACTCAGGGTGCTCGGTGCTTAGTACTCATGGTGCTGGGTGCTCAGTACTCCGGGTGCTGGGTGCTCAGTGCTCGGGGTGCTCGGTGCTCAGTACGTTGGGTGCTCACTACTCAGGGTGCTGCGTGCTCAGTGCTCAGGGTGCTGGATGCTCAGTGCTCAGGATGCTGTTTGCTCAGTGCTCAGGGTGCTGGGTGCTCAGTACTCAGGGTGCTGGGTGCTCAGTACTCGGGGTGCTGGGTGCTCAGTATTCAGGGTGCTGGGTGCTCAGTACTCATTGTGCTGGGTGCTCAGTACTCGGGTGCTGGGTGCTCAGTGCTCAGGGTGCTGGGTGCTCAGTGCTCAGGATGCTGTTTGCTCAGTGCTCAGGGTGCTGGGTGCTCAGTACTCAGGGTGCTGGGTGCTCAGTGCTCGGGGTGCTCGGTGCCCAGTGCTCAGGGTGCTGGGTGCTCAGTGCGCCAGTTGCTCAGTACTCAGAGTGCTGTGTGTTCAGTTCTCAGGGTGCTGGGTGCTCAGTACTCAGGGTGCTCGGTGCTTAGTACTCATGGTGCTGGGTGCTCAGTACTCCGGGTGCTGGGTGCTCAGTGCTCGGGGTGCTCGGTGCTCAGTACGTTGGGTGCTCACTACTCAGGGTGCTGCGTGCTCAGTGCTCAGGGTGCTGGGTGCTCAGTGCTCAGGATGCTGTTTGCTCAGTGCTCAGGGTGCTGGGTGCTCAGTACTCAGGGTGCTGGGTGCTCAGTGCTCGGGGTTCTGGGTGCTCAGTTCTCAGGGTGCTGGGTGCTCAGTACTCAGGGTGCTGGGTGCTCAGTACTCGTGGTGCTGGGTGCTCAGTATTCAGGGTGCTGGGTGCTCAGTACTCATTGTGCTGGGTGATCAGTACTCGGGTGCTGGGTGCTCAGTGCTCGGGGTGCTGCGTGCTCAGTGCTCAGTACTCAGGGTCCTGGGTGCTCAGTACTCAGGGTGCTGTGTGCTCAGTGCTCAGGGTGCTGGGTGCTCAGTGCTCAGGGTGCTGGGTGCTCAGTGCTCAGGGTGCTGGGTGCTCAGTACTCAGGGTGCTGGGTGCTCAGTGCTCGGGGTGCTGGGTGCTCAGTGCTCAGGGTGCTGGGTGCTCAGTACTCAGGGTGTTGGGTGCTCAGTACTCAGGGTGCTGGGTGCTCAGTACTCAGGTAGCTGGGTGCTCAGTACTCAGGGTGCTGGGTGCTCAGTACTCGGGTGCTGGGTGCTCAGTGCTCAGGGTGCTGGGTGCTCAGTGCTCGGGTTCTGGGTGCTCAGTGCTCAGTACTCAGGGTGCTGGGTGCTCAGTGCTCAGGGTGCTGGGTGCTCACTGCTCAGGGTGCTGGGTGCTCAGTGCTCAGGGTGCTGGGTACTCAGTGCTCAGGGTACTGGGTGCTCAGTACTCAGGGTGCTGGGTGCTCAGTGCTCAGGATGCTGGGTGCTCACTGCTCAGGGTGCTGGGTGCTCAGTGCTCAGGGTGCTGGGTACTCAGTGCTCAGGGTACTGGGTGCTCAGTACTCAGGGTGCTGGGTGCTCAGCGCTCAGGGTGCTGGGTGCTCAGTGCTCGGGGTGCTGGGTGCTCAGTGCTCGGGGTGCTGGGTGCTGAGAGCTCGGGGTGCTCGGTGCTCAGTACTCAGGGTGCTGTATGTTCAGTGTTCAGGGTGCTGGGTGCTCAGTACTCAGGGTGCTCGGTGCTTAGTACTCAGGGTGCTGGGTGCTCAGTACTTCGGGTGCTGGGTGCTCAGTGCTCGGGGTGCTCGGTGCTCAGTACTCAGTGCTCAGGGTGCTCACTGCTCAGTGCTCAGAGTGCTGGGTGTTCAGTACTCAGGGTGCTGGGTGCTCAGTACTCAGGGGGCTGGGTGCTCAGTACTCTGGGTGCTCGGTGCTCAGTGCTCAGGGTGCTGGGTGCTCAGTATTCAGGGTGCTGGGTGCTCAGTACTGAGGGTGCTGGGTGCTCAGTGCTCAGGGTGCTGGGTACTCAGTGCTCAGGGTGCTCGGTGCTCAGTACTCGGGGTGCTGGGTGCTCATTCTCGGGGTGCTGGGTGCTCAGTGCTCAGGGTGCTGGGTGCTCAGTACTCAGGGTGCTGGGTGGTCAGTGCTCAGGGTGCTGGGTGCTCAGTACTCAGGGTGCTGGGTGCTCAGTGCTCAGGGTGCTGGGTGCTCAGTACTCAGGGTGCTGGGTGCTCAGTGCTCAGGGTGCTGGGTGCTCAGTACTCAGGGTGCTGGGAGCTCAGTGCTCAGGGTGATCGGTGCTCAGTACTCAGGGTGCTCAGTACTCAGGGTACTGGGTGCTCAGTGCTCGGGGTGCTGGGAGCTCAGTACTCAGGGTGCTGGGTGCTCAGTGCTCGGGGTGCTGGGTGCTCAGTGCTCAGGGTGATCGGTGCTCAGTACTCAGGGTGCTGGGTGCTCAGTGCTCAGGGTGCTGGGTGTTCAGTCCACAGGGTGCTCAGTGCTCAGGGTGCTGGGTGCACAGTGCTCGGGGTGCTGGGTGTTCAGTGCTCGGGGTGCTGGGTGCTCAGTGCTCAGGGTGCTGGGTGCTCAGTGCTCAGTGCTCAGGGTGCTGGTTGCTCAGTACTCAGGGTGCTGGGTGCTCAGTACTCAGGGTGCTGGGTGCTCAGTGCTCAGGGTGCTAGGTGCTCAGAACTCAGGGTGCTGGGTGATCAGTGCTCGGGGTGCTGGGTGTTCAGTGCTCTGGGTGCTGGGTGCTCAGTGCTCAGGGTGCTGGGTGCTCAGTACTCAGGGTGCTGGGTGCTCAGTGCTCAGGGTGCTCGGTGCTCAGTACTCAAGGTGCTGGGTGCTCAGTGCTCAGTGTGCTGGGTGCTCAGTGCTCAGGGTGCTCAGTGCTCAGGGTGCTGGGTGTTCAGTACTCAGGGTGCTGGGTGCTCAGTACTCAGGGTGCTGGGTGCTCAGTACTCAGGGTGCTGGGTGCTCAGTGCTCGGGGTGCTCGGTGCTCAGTACTCAGGGTGCTGGGTGCTCAGTACTCAGGGTGCTGGGTGCTCAGTGCTCAGGGTTCTGGGTGCTCAGTGCTCGGGGTGATCGGTGCTCAGTACTCAGGGTGCTGGGTGCTCAGTGCTCGGGGTGCTCGGAGCTCAGTACTCAGGGTGCTGGGTGCTCAGTGCTCGGGGTGATCGGTGCTCAGTACTCAGGGTGCTGGGTGCTCAGCGCTCGGGGTGCTCGGTGCTCAGTACGTTGGGTGCTCACTACTCAGGGTGCTGGGTGCTCAGTGCTCAGGGTGCTGGGTGCTCAGTGCTCAGGGTGCTGGGTGCTCAGTGCTCAGGGTGCTGGGTGCTCAGTACTCAGGGTGCTGGGTGCTCAGTGCTCGGGGTGCTGGGTGCTCAGTGCTCAGGGTGCTGGGTGCTCAGTACTCAGGGTGCTGGGTGCTCAGTACTCGGGGTGCTGGGTGCTCAGTACTCGGGGTGCTGGGTGCTCAGTACTCATGCTGCTGGGTGCTCTGTACTCGGGAGCTGGGTGCTCAGTGCTCAGGGTGCTGGGTGCTCAGTGCTCGGTGTGCTGGGTGCTCAGTGCTCAGTAATCAGGGTCCTGGGTGCTCAGTGCTCAGTACTCAGGGTGCTGGGTGCTCAGTGCTCAGGGTGCTGTGTGCTCAGTGCTCAGGGTGCTGGGTGCTCAGTGCTCAGGGTGCTGGGTGCTCAGTGCTCAGGGTGCTCGGTGCTTAGTACTCAGGGTGCTCGTTGCTCGGGATGCTGGGTGCTCAGTGCTCAGGTTGCTGGGTGCTCAGTGCTCGGGGTGCTGGGTGCTCAGTACTCGGGGTGCTCGGTGCTCAGTTCTCAGGGTGCTGGGTGCTCAGTGCTCGGGGTGCTGGGTGCTCAGTACTCAGGGTGCTGGGTGCTCGGTGCTCAGTACGCTGGGTGCCCCGTACTCAGGGTGCTGGCTGCTCAGTACACAGGGTGCTCGGTGCTCAGTACTCAGGGTGCTGGGTGCTCAGTGATCAGGGTGCTGGGTGCTCATTACTCAGGGTGCTGGGTGCTCAGTACTCGGTGTGCTCAGTGCTTGTGGTGCTGGGTGCTCAGTACTCAGGGTGCTCAGTGCTTGGGGTGTTGGGTGCTCAGTACTCAGGGTGCTGGGTGCTCAATGCTCAGGGTGCTGGGTGCTCAGTACTCAGGGTGCTGGGTGCTCAGTACTCAGGGTGCTGGGTGCTCAGTGCTCGGGGTGCGGGGTGCTTAGTGCTCGGGGTGCTGGGTGCTCAGTGCTCGGGGTGCTGGGTGCTCAGTGCTCGGGGTTCTGGGTCATCAGTGCTCGGGGCGACGGGTGCTCAGTGCTCGGGGTGCTGGGTGCTCAGTACTCAGGGTGCTAAGTACTCAGGCTGCTGGGTGCTCAGTGCTCAGGGTGCTGGGTGCTCAGTGCTCGGGGTGCTGGGTGCTCAGTGCTCGGGGTGCTGGGTGCTCAGTACTCAGGGTGCTGGGTGCTCAGTGCTCGGGGTGCTGGGTGCTCAGTACTCAGGGTGCTGGGTGCTCGGTGCTCAGTACGCTGGGTGCTCAGTACTCAGGGTGCTGGCTGCTCAGTACACAGGGTGCTCGGTGCTCAGTACTCAGGGTGCTGGGTGCTCAGTGCTCGGGGTGCTGGGTGCTCAGTACTCAGGGTGCTCATTGCTCAGGGTGATGGGTGCTCAGTACTCAGGGTGCTGGGTGCTCAGTACACACGGTGCTCAGTGCTCAGTACTCAGGGTGCTCAGTGCTCAGTACTCAGAGTGCTCAGTGCTCAGCGTGCTGGGTGCTCAGTGCTCGGGGTGCTGGGTGCTCAGTGCTCAGGGTGCTGGGTGCTCAGTACTCAGGGTGCTCAGTACTCAGGCTGCTGGGTGCTCAGTGCTCAGGGTGCTGGGTGCTCAGTGCTAAGTGTGCTGGGTGCTCAGTACTCAGGGTGTTGGGTGCTCGGTGCTCAGTACACAGGGTGCTGAGTGCTCAGTGCTCGGGGTGTTGGGTGCTCAGTGCTCAGGGTGCTGGGTGCTCAGTACACAGGGTGCTGAGTGCTCAGTGCTCGGGGTGTTGGGTGCTCAGTGCTCGGGGTGCTGGGTGCTCAGTGCTCAGGGTGCTGGGTGCTCAGTACTCAGGGTGCTCAGTACTCAGGCTGCTGGGTGCTCAGTGCTCGGGGTGCTGGGTGCTCAGTGCTCGGGGTGCTGGGTGCTCAGTGCTAGGTGTGCTGGGTGCTCAGTACTCGGGTTGCTCGGTGCTCAGTACTCAGGGTGCTGGGTGCTCAGTGCTCAGGGTGCTGGGTTCTCAGTACTCAGGGTGCTGGGTGCTCGGAGCTCAGTAAGCTGGGTGCTCAGTAATCAGGGTGCTGGCTGCTCAGTACTCAGGGTGCTCGGTGCTCAGTACTCAGGGTGCTGGGTGCTCAGTGCTCGGGGTGCTGGGTGCTCATTACTCAGGGTGCTGGGTGCTCAGTACTCAAGGTGCTCAGTGCTTGGGGTGCTGGGTGCTCAGTACTCAGGGTGCTCAGTGCTTGGGGTATTGGGTGCTCAGTACTCAGGGTGCTGTGTGCTCAGTGCTCAGGGTGCTGGGTGCTCAGTACTCAGGGTGCTGGGTCCTCAGTGCTCAGGGTGCTGGGTGCTCAGTGCTCAGGGTGCTGGGTGCTCAGTGCTCGGGGTGCTGGGTGCTCAGTGCTCGGGGTGCTGGGTGCTCAGTGCTCGGGGTGCTCGGTGCTCAGTGCTCGGGGTGCTGGGTGCTCAGTACTCGGGGTGCTCAGTGCTCAGTACTCAGGGTGCTGGGTGCTCAGTGCTCAGGGTGCTGGGTGCTCAGTGCTCGGGGTGCTGGCTGCTCGGTGCTCAGGTTGCTGGGTGCTCAGTACTCGGGGTGCTGGGTGCTCAGTACTCGGGGTGCTGGGTGCTCAGTACTCAGGGTGCTGGGTGCTCGGTGCTCAGGGTGCTGGGTCCTCAGTGCTCAGGGTGCTGGGTGCTCAGTGCTCAGGGTGCTCGGTGCTTAGTACTCAGGGTGCTCGTTGCTCAGGGTGCTGGGTGCTCAGTGCTCGGGCTGCTGGGTGCTCAGTGCTCGGGTTGCTGGGTGCTCAGTACTCGGGGTGCTCGGTGCTCAGTACTCAGGGTGCTGGGTTCTCAGTGCTCGGGGTGCTGGGTGCTCAGTACTCAGGGTGCTGGGTGCTCGGTGCTCAGTACGCTGGGTGCTCAGTACTCAGTGTGCTGGCTGCTCAGTACACAGGGTGCTCGGTGCTCAGTACTCAGGGTGCTGGGTGCTCAGTGCTCGGGGTGCTGTGTGCTCATTACTCAGGGTGCTGGGTGCTCAGTAATCAGTGTGCTCAGTGCTTGGGGTGCTGGTTTCTCAGTACTCAGGGTGCTCAGTGCTTGGGGTGTTGGGTGCTCAGTACTCAGGGTGCTGGGTGCTCAATGCTCAGGGTGCTGGGTGCTCAGTACTCAGGGTGCTGGGTGCTAAGTACTCAGGGTGCTGGGTGCTCAGTGCTCGGGGTGCTGGGTGCTTAGTGCTCGGGGTGCTGGGTGCTCAGTGCTCGGGGTGCTGGGTGCTCAGTACTCGGGGTGCTGGGTGCTCAGTACTCAGGGTACTGGGTGCTCGGTGCTCAGGGTGCTGGGTCCTCAGTGCTCAGGGTGCTGGGTGCTCAGTGCTCAGGGTGCTCGGTGCTTAGTACTCAGGGTGCTCGTTGCTCAGGGTGCTGGGTGCTCAGTGCTCGGGCTGCTGGGTGCTCAGTGCTCGGGTTGCTGGGTGCTCAGTACTCGGGGTGCTCGGTGCTCAGTACTCAGGGTGCTGGGTGCTCAGTGCTCGGGGTGCTGGGTGCTCAGTACTCAGGGTGCTGGGTGCTCGGTGCTCAGTAAGCTGGGTGCTCAGAACTCAGTGTGCTGGCTGCTCAGTACACAGGGTGCTCGGTGCTCAGTACTCAGGGTGCTGGGTGCTCAGTGCTCGGGGTGCTGTGTGCTCATTACTCAGGGTGCTGGGTGCTCAGTACTCAGTGTGCTCAGTGCTTGGGGTGCTTGGTGCTCAGTACTCAGGGTGCTCAGTGCTTGGGGTGTTGGGTGCTCAGTACTCAGGGTGCTGGGTGCTCAATGCTCAGGGTGCTGGGTGCTCAGTACTCAGGGTGCTGGGTGCTAAGTACTCAGGGTGCTGGGTGCTCAGTGCTCGGGGTGCTGGGTGCTTAGGGCTCGGGTTGCTGGGTGCTCAGTGCTCGGGGTGCTGGGTGCTCAGTGCTCGGGGTGCTGGGTGCTCAGTGCTCGGGGCGCTGGGTGCTCAGTGCTCGGGGCGCTGTGTGCTCAGTGCTCGGGGTGCTCGGAGCTCAGTACTCAGGGTGCTGGGTGCTCAGTGCTCGGAGTGCTCGGTGCTCAGTACTCAGGGTGCTGGGTGCTCAGTGCTCAGGGTGCTCGGTGCTCAGTACGTTGGGTGCTCACTACTCAGGGTGCTGGGTGCTCAGTGCTCAGGGTGCTGGGTGCTCAGTGCTCCGGGTGCTAGGTGCTTAGTGCTCGGGGTGCTGGGTGCTCAGTGCTCGGGGTGCTGGGTGCTCAGTGCTCGGGGTGCTCGGTGCTCAGTGCTCGGGGTGCTGGGTGCTCAGTACTCGGGGTGCTCAGTGCTCAGTACCCGGGGTGCTGGGTGCTCAGTGCTCAGGGTGCTGGGTGCTCAGTGCTCGGGGTGCTGGCTGCTCGGTGCTCAGGTTGCTGGGTGCTCAGTACTCGGGGTGCTGGGTGCTCAGTACTCGGGGTGCTGGGTGCTCATTGCTCGGGCTGCTCGGTGCTCAGTACTCAGGGTGCTGGGTGCTCAGTGCTCGGGGTGCTCAGTACTCAGGGTGCTGTGTGTTCAGTGCTCAGGGTGCTGGGTGCTCAGTGCTCAGGGTGCTGTGTGCTCAGTGCTCGGGGTGCTCAGTGCTCAGTACTCAGGGTGCTGGGTGCTCAGTGCTCAGGGTGCTGGGTGCTCAGTGCTCGGGGTGCTGGCTGCTCGGTGCTCAGGTTGCTGGGTGCTCAGTACTCGGGGTGCTGGGTGCTCAGTACTCGGGGTGCTGGGTGCTCAGTACTCAGGGTGCTGGGTGCTCGGTGCTCAGGGTGCTGGGTCCTCAGTGCTCAGGGTGCTGGGTGCTCAGTGCTCAGGGTGCTCGGTGCTTAGTACTCAGGGTGATCGTTGCTCAGGGTGCTGGGTGCTCAGTGCTCGGGCTGCTGGGTGCTCAGTGCTCGGGTTGCTGGGTGCTCAGTACTCGGGGTGCTCGGTGCTCAGTACTCAGGGTGCTGGGTTCTCAGTGCTCGGGGTGCTGGGTGCTCAGTACTCAGGGTGCTGGGTGCTCGGTGCTCAGTACGCTGGGTGCTCAGTACTCAGTGTGCTGGCTGCTCAGTACACAGGGTGCTCGGTGCTCAGTACTCAGGGTGCTGGGTGCTCAGTGCTCGGGGTGCTGTGTGCTCATTACTCAGGGTGCTGGGTGGTCAGTAATCAGTGTGCTCAGTGCTTGGGGTGCTGGTTTCTCAGTACTCAGGGTGCTCAGTGCTTGGGGTGTTGGGTGCTCAGTACTCAGGGTGCTGGGTGCTCAATGCTCAGGGTGCTGGGTGCTCAGTACTCAGGGTGCTGGGTGCTAAGTACTCAGGGTGCTGGGTGCTCAGTGCTCGGGGTGCTGGGTGCTTAGTGCTCGGGGTGCTGGGTGCTCAGTGCTCGGGGTGCTGGGTGCTCAGTACTCGGGGTGCTGGGTGCTCAGTACTCAGGGTACTGGGTGCTCGGTGCTCAGGGTGCTGGGTCCTCAGTGCTCAGGGTGCTGGGTGCTCAGTGCTCAGGGTGCTCGGTGCTTAGTACTCAGGGTGCTCGTTGCTCAGGGTGCTGGGTGCTCAGTGCTCGGGCTGCTGGGTGCTCAGTGCTCGGGTTGCTGGGTGCTCAGTACTCGGGGTGCTCGGTGCTCAGTACTCAGGGTGCTGGGTGCTCAGTGCTCGGGGTGCTGGGTGCTCAGTACTCAGGGTGCTGGGTGCTCGGTGCTCAGTAAGCTGGGTGCTCAGAACTCAGTGTGCTGGCTGCTCAGTACACAGGGTGCTCGGTGCTCAGTACTCAGGGTGCTGGGTGCTCAGTGCTCGGGGTGCTGTGTGCTCATTACTCAGGGTGCTGGGTGCTCAGTACTCAGTGTGCTCAGTGCTTGGGGTGCTTGGTGCTCAGTACTCAGGGTGCTCAGTGCTTGGGGTGTTGGGTGCTCAGTACTCAGGGTGCTGGGTGCTCAATGCTCAGGGTGCTGGGTGCTCAGTACTCAGGGTGCTGGGTGCTAAGTACTCAGGGTGCTGGGTGCTCAGTGCTCGGGGTGCTGGGTGCTTAGGGCTCGGGTTGCTGGGTGCTCAGTGCTCGGGGTGCTGGGTGCTCAGTGCTCGGGGTGCTGGGTGCTCAGTGCTCGGGGCGCTGGGTGCTCAGTGCTCGGGGCGCTGTGTGCTCAGTGCTCGGGGTGCTCGGAGCTCAGTACTCAGGGTGCTGGGTGCTCAGTGCTCGGAGTGCTCGGTGCTCAGTACTCAGGGTGCTGGGTGCTCAGTGCTCAGGGTGCTCGGTGCTCAGTACGTTGGGTGCTCACTACTCAGGGTGCTGGGTGCTCAGTGCTCAGGGTGCTGGGTGCTCAGTGCTCCGGGTGCTAGGTGCTTAGTGCTCGGGGTGCTGGGTGCTCAGTGCTCGGGGTGCTGGGTGCTCAGTGCTCGGGGTGCTCGGTGCTCAGTGCTCGGGGTGCTGGGTGCTCAGTACTCGGGGTGCTCAGTGCTCAGTACCCGGGGTGCTGGGTGCTCAGTGCTCAGGGTGCTGGGTGCTCAGTGCTCGGGGTGCTGGCTGCTCGGTGCTCAGGTTGCTGGGTGCTCAGTACTCGGGGTGCTGGGTGCTCAGTACTCGGGGTGCTGGGTGCTCATTGCTCGGGGTGCTCGGTGCTCAGTACTCTGGGTGCTGGGTGCTCAGTGCTCGGGGTGCTCAGTACTCAGGGTGCTGTGTGTTCAGTGCTCAGGGTGCTGGGTGCTCAGTGCTCAGGGTGCTGTGTGCTCAGTGCTCGGGGTGCTGGGTGCTCAGTACTCGGGGTGCTGGGTGCTCTGTACTCAGGGAGCTGGGTGCTCGGTGCTCAGGGTGCTGGGTCCTCAGTGCTCAGGGTGCTGGGTGCTCAGTGCTCAGGGTGCTCGGTGCTTAGTACTCAGGGTGCTCGTTGCTCGGGATGCTGGGTGCTCAGTGCTCAGGTTGCTGGGTGCTCAGTGCTCGGGGTGCTGGGTGCTCAGTACTCGGGGTGCTCGGTGCTCAGTTCTCAGGGTGCTGGGTGCTCAGTGCTCGGGGTGCTGGGTGCTCAGTACTCAGGTTGCTGGGTGCTCGGTGCTCAGTACGCTGGGTGCCCAGTACTCAGGGTGCTGGCTGCTCAGTACACAGGGTGCTCGGTGCTCAGTACTCAGGGTGCTGGGTGCTCAGTGATCGGGGTGCTGGGTGCTCATTACTCAGGGTGCTGGGTGCTCAGTACTCAGTGTGCTCAGTGCTTGTGGTGCTGGGTGTTCACTACTCAGGGTGCTCGGTGCTCAGTACTCAGGGTGCTGGGTGCTCAGTACTCGGGGTGCTGGGTGCTCTGTACTCAGGGAGCTGGGTGCTCGGTGCTCAGGGTGCTGGGTGCTCAGTGCTCAGGGTGCTGGGTGCTCAGTGCTCAGGGTGCTGGGTGCTCAGTACTCAGGGTGCTGGGTGCTCAGTGCTTGGGGTGCTGGGTGCTCAGTGCTCAGGGTGCTGGGTGCTCAGTACTCAGGGTGCTGGGTGCTCAGTACTCGGGGTGCTGGGTGCTCAGTATTCAGGGTGCTGGGTGCTCAGTACTCATTGTGCTGGGTGCTCAGTACTCTGGTGCTGGGTGCTCAGTGCTCAGGGTGCTGGGTGATCAGTGCTCGGGGTGCTGGGTGCTCAGTGCTCAGTACTCAGGGTGCTGGGTGCTCAGTGCTCGGGGTGCTGCGTGCTCAGTGCTCAGTACTCAGGGTCCTGGGTGCTCAGTACTCAGGGTGCTGTGTGCTCAGTGCTCAGGGTGCTGGGTGCTCAGTGCTCAGGGTGCTGGGTGCTCAGTGCTCAGGGTGCTGGGTGCTCAGTACTCAGGGTGCTGGGTGCTCAGTGCTCGGGGTGCTGGGTGCTCAGTGCTCAGGGTGCTGGGTGCTCAGTACTCAGGGTGTTGTGTCCTCAGTACTCGGGGTGCTGGGTGCTCAGTACTCAGGGTGCTGGTTGCTTAGTACTCGGGTGCTGGGTGCTCAGTGCTCAGGGTGCTGGGTGCTCAGTGCTCGGGGTGCTGGGTGCTCAGTGCTCAGTACTCAGGGTGCTGGGTGCTCAGTACTCGGGGTGCTATGTGCTCAGTGCTCAGTACTCAGGGTGCTGGGTGCTTAGTGCTCAGGGTGCTGGGTGCTCAGTGCTCGGGGTGCTGGGTGCTCAGTGCTCGGGGTGCTGGGTGCTCAGTGCTCGGGGTGCTCGGTTCTCAGTACTCAGGGTGCTGGGTGCTCAGTGCTCAGGGTGCTCGATGCTCAGTATGTTGGGTGCTCACTACTCAGGGTGCTGCGTGCTCAGTGCTCAGGGTGCTGGGTGCTCAGTGCTCAGGGTGCTGGGTGCTCAGTGCTCAGGGTGCTGGGTGCTCAGTACTCAGGGTGCTGGGTGCTCAGTGCTCGGGGTGCTGGATGCTCAGTGCTCAGGGTGCTGGGTGCTCAGTACTCAGGGTGTTGGTTGCCCAGTACTCGGGGTGCTTTGTGCTCAGTACTCAGGGTGCTAGCTGCTCAGTACTCAGGGTGCTGGGTGCTCTGTACTCGGGTGCTGGGTGCTCAGTGCTCAGGGTGCAGGGTGCTCAGTGCTCGGGGTGCTGGGTGCTCAGTGCTTAGTACTCAGGGTGCTGGGTGCTTAGTACTCGGGGTGCTGGATGCTCAGTGCTCAGTACTCAGGGTGCTGGGTGCTCAGTGCTCAGGGTGCTGGGTGCTCAGTGCTCAGGGTGCTGGGTGCTCAGTGCTCAGGGTGCTGGGTACTCAGTGCTCAGGGTGCTGGGTGCTCAGTACTCAGGGTGCTGGGTGCTCAGTGCTCACGGTGCTGGGTGCTCAGTGCTCGGGGTGCTGGGTGCTCAGTGCTCGGGGTGCTGGGTGCTCAGTGCTCGGGGTGCTCGGTGCTCAGTACTCAGGGTGCTGGGTGCTCAGTGCTCGAGGTGCTCAGTACTCAGGGTGCTGTATGTTCAGTGTTCAGGGTGCTGGGTGCTCAGTACTCAGGGTGCTCGGTGCTTAGTACTCAGGGTGCTGGGTGCTCAGTACTCCTGGTGCTGGGTGCTCAGTGCTCGGGGTGCTCGGTGCTCAGTACTCAGTGCTCAGGGTGCTCAGTGCTCAGTGCTCAGGGTGCTGGGTGTTCAGTACTCAGGGTGATGGGTGCTCAGTACTAAGGGGGCTGGGTGCTCAGTACTCAGGGTGCTGGTTGCTTAGTACTCGGGTGCTGGGTGCTCAGTGCTCAGGGTGCTGGGTGCTCAGTGCTCGGGGTGCTGGGTGCTCAGTGCTCAGTACTCAGGGTGCTGGGTGCTCAGTACTCGGGGTGCTAGGTGCTCAGTGCTCAGTACTCAGGGTGCTGGGTGCTTAGTGCTCAGGGTGCTGGGTGCTCAGTACTCAGGGTGTTGTGTCCTCAGTACTCGGGGTGCTGGGTGCTCAGTACTCAGGGTGCTGGTTGCTTAGTACTCGGGTGCTGGGTGCTCAGTGCTCAGGGTGCTGGGTGCTCAGTGCTCGGGGTGCTGGGTGCTCAGTGCTCAGTACTCAGGGTGCTGGGTGCTCAGTACTCGGGGTGCTAGGTGCTCAGTGCTCAGTACTCAGGGTGCTGGGTGCTTAGTGCTCAGGGTGCTGGGTGCTCAGTGCTCGGGGTGCTGGGTGCTCAGTGCTCGGGGTGCTGGGTGCTCAGTGCTCGGGGTGCTCGGTTCTCAGTACTCAGGGTGCTGGGTGCTCAGTGCTCAGGGTGCTCGATGCTCAGTATGTTGGGTGCTCACTACTCAGGGTGCTGCGTGCTCAGTGCTCAGGGTGCTGGGTGCTCAGTGCTCAGGGTGCTGGGTGCTCAGTGCTCAGGGTGCTTGGTGCTCAGTACTCAGGGTGCTGGGTGCTCAGTGCTCGGGGTGCTGGATGCTCAGTGCTCAAGGTGCTGGGTGCTCAGTACTCAGGGTGTTGGTTGCCCAGTACTCGGGGTGCTTTGTGCTCAGTACTCAGGGTGCTAGCTGCTCAGTACTCAGGGTGCTGGGTACTCTGTACTCGGGTGCTGGGTGCTCAGTGCTCAGGGTGCAGGGTGCTCAGTGCTCGGGGTGCTGGGTGCTCAGTGCTTAGTACTCAGGGTGCTGGGTGCTTAGTACTCGGGGTGCTGGATGCTCAGTGCTCAGTACTCAGGGTGCTGGGTGCTCAGTGCTCAGGGTGCTGGGTGCTCAGTGCTCAGGGTGCTGGGTGCTCAGTGCTCAGGGTGCTGGGTACTCAGTGCTCAGGGTGCTGGGTGCTCAGTACTCAGGGTGCTGGGTGCTCAGTGCTCACGGTGCTGGGTGCTCAGTGCTCGGGGTGCTGGGTGCTCAGTGCTCGGGGTGCTGGGTGCTCAGTGCTCGGGGTGCTCGGTGCTCAGTACTCAGGGTGCTGGGTGCTCAGTGCTCGAGGTGCTCAGTACTCAGGGTGCTGTATGTTCAGTGTTCAGGGTGCTGGGTGCTCAGTACTCAGGGTGCTCGGTGCTTAGTACTCAGGGTGCTGGGTGCTCAGTACTCCTGGTGCTGGGTGCTCAGTGCTCGGGGTGCTCGGTGCTCAGTACTCAGTGCTCAGGGTGCTCAGTGCTCAGTGCTCAGGGTGCTGGGTGTTCAGTACTCAGGGTGCTGGGTGCTCAGTACTCAGGGGGCTGGGTGCTCAGTACTCTGGGTGCTCGGTGCTCAGTGCTCAGGGTGCTGGGTGCTCAGTATTCAGGGTGCTGGGTGCTCAGTACTCAGGGTGCTGGGTGCTCAGTGCTCAGGGTGCTGGGTACTCAGTGCTCAGGGTGCTCGGTGCTCAGTACTCGGGGTGCTGGGTGCTCATTCTCGGGGTGCTGGGTGCTCAGTGCTCAGGGTGCTGGGTGCTCAGTACTCAGGGTGCTGGGTGCTCAGTGCTCAGGGTGCTGGGTGCTCAGTACTCAGGGTGCTGGGTGCTCAGTGCTCAGGGTGCTGGGTGCTCAGTACTCAGGGTGCTGGGTGCTCAGTGCTCAGGGTGCTGGGTGCTCAGTACTCAGGGTGCTGGGAGCTCAGTGCTCAGGGTGATCGGTGCTCAGTACTCAGGGTGCTCAGTACTCAGGGTACTGGGTGCTCAGTGCTCGGGGTGCTGTGAGCTCAGTACTCAGGGTGCTGGGTGCTCAGTGCTCGGGGTGCTGGGTGCTCAGTGCTCAGGGTGATCGGTGCTCAGTACTCAGGGTGCTGGGTGCTCAGTGCTCAGGGTGCTGGGTGTTCAGTCCACAGGGTGCTCAGTGCTCAGGGTGCTGGGTGCTCAGTGCTCGGGGTGCTGGGTGTTCAGTGCTCGGGGTGCTGGGTGCTCAGTGCTCAGGGTGCTGGGTGCTCAGTGCTCAGTGCTCAGGGTGCTGGTTGCTCAGTACTCAGGGTGCTGGGTGCTCAGTACTCAGGGTGCTGGGTGCTCAGTGCTCAGGGTGCTAGGTGCTCAGAACTCAGGGTGCTGGGTGATCAGTGCTCGGGGTGCTGGGTGCTCAGTGCTCTGGGTGCTGGGTGCTCAGTGCTCAGGGTGCTGGGTGCTCAGTACTCAGGGTGCTGGGTGCTCAGTGCTCAGGGTGCTCGGTGCTCAGTACGCAAGGTGCTGGGTGCTCAGTGCTCAGTGTGCTGGGTGCTCAGTGCTCAGGGTGCTCAGTGCTCAGGGTGCTGGGTGTTCAGTACTCAGGGTGCTGGGTGCTCAGTACTCAGGGTGCTGGGTGCTCAGTACTCAGGGTGCTGGGTGCTCAGTGCTCGGGGTGCTCGGTGCTCAGTACTCAGGGTGCTGGGTGCTCAGAACTCAGGGTGCTGGGTGCTCAGTGCTCAGGGTTCTGGGTGCTCAGTGCTCGGGGTGATCGGTGCTCAGTACTCAGGGTGCTGGGTGCTCAGTGCTCGGGGTGCTCGGAGCTCAGTACTCAGGGTGCTGGGTGCTCAGTGCTCGGGGTGATCGGTGCTCAGTACTCAGGGTGCTGGGTGCTCAGCGCTCGGGGTGCTCGGTGCTCAGTACGTTGGGTGCTCACTACTCAGGGTGCTGGGTGCTCAGTGCTCAGGGTGCTGGGTGCTCAGTGCTCAGGGTGCTGGGTGCTCAGTGCTCAGGGTGCTGGGTGCTCAGTACTCAGGGTGCTGGGTGCTCAGTGCTCGGGGTGCTGGGTGCTCAGTGCTCAGGGTGCTGGGTGCTCAGTACTCAGGGTGCTGGGTGCTCAGTACTCGGGGTGCTCGGTGCTCAGTACTCTGGGTGCTGGTTGCTCAGTACTCATGCTGCTGGGTGCTCTGTACTCGGGAGCTGGGTGCTCAGTGCTCAGGGTGCTGGGTGCTCAGTGCTCGGTGTGCTGGGTGCTCAGTGCTCAGTAATCAGGGTGCTGGGTGCTCAGTGCTCAGTACTCAGGGTGCTGGGTGCTCAGTGCTCAGGGTGCTGTGTGCTCAGTGCTCAGGGTGCTGGGTGCTCAGTGCTCAGGGTGCTGGGTGCTCAGTGCTCAGGGTGCTCGGTGCTTAGTACTCAGGGTGCTCGTTGCTCGGGATGCTGGGTGCTCAGTGCTCAGGTTGCTGGGTGCTCAGTGCTCGGGGTGCTGGGTGCTCAGTACTCGGGGTGCTCGGTGCTCAGTTCTCAGGGTGCTGGGTGCTCAGTGCTCGGGGTGCTGGGTGCTCAGTACTCAGGGTGCTGGGTGCTCGGTGCTCAGTACGCTGGGTGCCCCGTACTCAGGGTGCTGGGTGCTCAGTACACAGGGTGCTCGGTGCTCAGTACTCAGGGTGCTGGGTGCTCAGTGATCGGGGTGCTGGGTGCTCATTACTCAGGGTGCTGGGTGCTCAGTACTCGGTGTGCTCAGTGCTTGTGGTGCTGGGTGCTCAGTACTCAGGGTGCTCAGTGCTTGGGGTGTTGGGTGCTCAGTACTCAGGGTGCTGGGTGCTCAATGCTCAGGGTGCTGGGTGCTCAGTACTCAGGGTGCTGGGTGCTCAGTACTCAGGGTGCTGGGTGCTCAGTGCTCGGGGTGCGGGGTGCTTAGTGCTCGGGGTGCTGGGTGCTCAGTGCTCGGGGTGCTGGGTGCTCAGTGCTCGGGGTTCTGGGTCATCAGTGCTCGGGGCGACGGGTGCTCAGTGCTCGGGGTGCTGGGTGCTCAGTACTCAGGGTGCTCAGTACTCAGGCTGCTGGGTGCTCAGTGCTCAGGGTGCTGGGTGCTCAGTGCTCGGGGTGCTGGGTGCTCAGTGCTCGGGGTGCTGGGTGCTCAGTGCTCGGGGTGCTGGGTGCTCAGTACTCAGGGTGCTGGGTGCTCAGTGCTCGGGGTGCTGGGTGCTCAGTACTCAGGGTGCTGGGTGCTCGGTGCTCAGTACGCTGGGTGCTCAGTACTCAGGGTGCTGGCTGCTCAGTACACAGGGTGCTCGGTGCTCAGTACTCAGGGTGCTGGGTGCTCAGTGCTCGGGGTGCTGGGTGCTCAGTACTCAGGGTGCTCATTGCTCAGGGTGATGGGTGCTCAGTACTCAGGGTGCTGGGTGCTCAGTACACACGGTGCTCAGTGCTCAGTACTCAGAGTGCTCAGTGCTCAGCGTGCTGGGTGCTCAGTGCTCGGGGTGCTGGGTGCTCAGTGCTCAGGGTGCTGGGTGCTCAGTACTCAGGGTGCTCAGTACTCAGGCTGCTGGGTGCTCAGTGCTCAGGGTGCTGGGTGCTCAGTGCTAAGGGTGCTGGGTGCTCAGTACTCAGGGTGTTGGGTGCTCGGTGCTCAGTACACAGGGTGCTGAGTGCTCAGTGCTCGGGGTGTTGGGTGCTCAGTGCTCAGGGTGCTGGGTGCTCAGTACACAGGGTGCTGAGTGCTCAGTGCTCGGGGTGTTGGGTGCTCAGTGCTCGGGGTGCTGGGTGCTCAGTGCTCAGGGTGCTGGGTGCTCAGTACTCAGGGTGCTCAGTACTCAGGCTGCTGGGTGCTCAGTGCTCGGGGTGCTGGGTGCTCAGTGCTCGGGGTGCTGGGTGCTCAGTGCTAGGTATGCTGGGTGCTCAGTACTCGGGTTGCTCGGTGCTCAGTACTCAGGGTGCTGGGTGCTCAGTGCTCAGGGTGCTGGGTGCTCAGTACTCAGGGTGCTGGGTGCTCGGTGCTCAGTAAGCTGGGTGCTCAGTACTCAGGGTGCTGGCTGCTCAGTACTCAGGGTGCTCGGTGCTCAGTACTCAGGGTGCTGGGTGCTCAGTGCTCGGGGTGCTGGGTGCTCATTACTCAGGGTGCTGGGTGCTCAGTACTCAAGGTGCTCAGTGCTTGGGGTGCTGGGTGCTCAGTACTCAGGGTGCTCAGTGCTTGGGGTATTGGGTGCTCAGTACTCAGGGTGCTGTGTGCTCAGTGCTCAGGGTGCTGGGTGCTCAGTACTCAGGGTGCTGGGTCCTCAGTGCTCAGGGTGCTGGGTGCTCAGTGCTCAGGGTGCTGGGTGCTCAGTGCTCGGGGTGCTGGGTGCTCAGTGCTCGGGGTGCTGGGTGCTCAGTGCTCGGGGTGCTCGGTGCTCAGTGCTCGGGGTGCTGGGTGCTCAGTACTCGGGGTGCTCAGTGCTCAGTACTCAGGGTGCTGGGTGCTCAGTGCTCAGGGTGCTGGGTGCTCAGTGCTCGGGGTGCTGGCTGCTCGGTGCTCAGGTTGCTGGGTGCTCAGTACTCGGGGTGCTGGGTGCTCAGTACTCGGGGTGCTGGGTGCTCAATACTCAGGGTGCTGGGTGCTCGGTGCTCAGGGTGCTGGGTCCTCAGTGCTCAGGGTGCTGGGTGCTCAGTGCTCAGGGTGCTCGGTGCTTAGTACTCAGGGTGCTCGTTGCTCAGGGTGCTGGGTGCTCAGTGCTCGGGCTGCTGGGTGCTCAGTGCTCGGGTTGCTGGGTGCTCAGTACTCGGGGTGCTCGGTGCTCAGTACTCAGGGTGCTGGGTTCTCAGTGCTCGGGGTGCTGGGTGCTCAGTACTCAGGGTGCTGGGTGCTCGGTGCTCAGTACGCTGGGTGCTCAGTACTCAGTGTGCTGGCTGCTCAGTACACAGGGTGCTCGGTGCTCAGTACTCAGGGTGCTGGGTGCTCAGTGCTCGGGGTGCTGGGTGCTCAGTACTCAGGGTGCTCGGTGCTCAGTACTCAGGGTGCTCAGTGCTCAGTACTCAGGGTGCTCAGGCTCAGTGCTCGGGGTGCTGGGTGCTCAGTGCTCGGGGTGCTGGGTGCTCAGTGCTCAGTGTGCTGGGTGCTCAGTGCTCAGAGTGCTGGGTGCTCAGTACTCAGGGTGCTCGGTGCTCGGTGCTCTGTACGCTGGGTGCTCAGTACTCAGGGTGCTGGGTGCTCAGTGCTCGGGGTGCTGGGTGCTCAGTACTCAGGGTGCTGGGTGCTCAGTGCTCGGGGTGCTCGGTGCTCAGTACGCTGGGTGCTGGGTGCTCATTCTCGGGGTGCTGTGTGCTCAGTACTCAGGGTGCTGGGTGCTCAGTACTCCGGGTGCTGGGTGCTCAGTTCTCGGGGTGCTCGGTGCTCAGTACTCAGGGCTCAGGGTGCTCAGTGCTCAGTGCTCAGGGTGCTGGGTGTTCAGTACTCAGGGTGCTGGGTGCTCAGTACTCAAGGTGCTGGGTGCTCAGTGCTCAGGGTGCTGGGTGCTCAGTACTCGGGGTGCTGGTTGCTCAGTGCTCAGGGTGCTCGGGGCTCAGTACTCAGGGTGCTGGGTGCTCAGTACTCAGGGTGCTGGGTGCTCAGTGCTCAGCGTGCTGGGTACTCAGTGCTCAGGGTGCTCGGTGCTCAGTACTCGGGGTGCTGGGTGCTCATTCTCGGGGTGCTGGGTGCTCAGTGCTCGGGGTGCTGGGTGCTCAGTACTCAGCGTGCTGGGTGCTCAGTGCTCAGGGTGCTGGGTGCTCAGTACTCAGGGTGCTGGGTGCTCAGTGCTCAGGGTGCTGGGTGCTCAGTACTCAGGGTGCTGGGTGCTCAGTGTTCACGGTGCTGGGTGCTCAGTACTCAGGGTTCTGGGAGCTCAGTGCTCAGGGTGATCGGTGCTCAGTACTCAGGGTGCTCAGTGCTCGGGGTACTGGGTGCTCAGTACGCAGGGTGCTGGGTGCTCAGTGCTCGGGGTTCTGGGTGCTCAGTGCTCAGGGTGATCGGTGCTCAGTACTCAGGGTGCTGGGTGCTCAGTGCTCAGGGTGCTGGGTGCTCAGACCTCAGGGTGCTCAGTGCTCAGGGTGCTGGGTGCTCAGGGCTTGGGGTGCTCGGTGCTCAGTACTCAGGGTGCTGAGTGCTCAGTACTCAGGGTGCTGGGTGCTCAGTACTCAGGGTGCTGGGTGCTCAGTGCTCAGTGTGCTGGGTGCTCAGTGCTCAGTGTGCTGGGTGCTCAGTGATCAGGGTGCTGGGTGCTCAGTGCTCGGGGTGCTGGTTGCTCAGTACTCAGGGTGCTGGGTGCTCAGTGCTCAGGGTGCTGGGTGCTCAGTGCTCGGGGTGCTGGGTGCTCAGTGCTCGGGGTGCTGCTTGCTCAGTGCTCGGGGTGCTCGGTGCTCAGTACTCAGGGTGCTGGGTGCTCAGTGCTCGAGGTGCTCAGTACTCAGGGTGCTGTGTTTTCAGTGCTCAGGGTGCTGTGTGCTCAGTGCTCAGGGTGCTGGGTGCTCAGTGCTCAGGGTGCTGGGTACTCAGTGCTCAGGGTGTTGGGTGCTCAGTGCGCGAGGTGCTCTTTACTCAGAGTGCTGTGTGTTCAGTGCTCAGGGTGCTGGGTGCTCAGTACTCAGGGTGCTCGGTGCTTAGTACTCATGGTGTTGGGTGCTCAGTACTCCGGGTGCTGGGTGCTCAGTGCTCGGGGTGCTCGGTGCTCAGTACGTTGGGTGCTCACTACTCAGGGTGCTGGTTGCTCAGTATTCAGGTTGCTGGGTCCTCAGTACTCATTGTGCTGGGTGCTCAGTACTCGGGTGCTGGGTGCTCAGTGCTCAGGGTGCTGGGTGCTCAATGCTCGGGGTGCTGGGTGCTCAGTGCTCAGTACTCAGGTTGCTGGGTGCTCAGTGCTCGGGGTGCTGCGTGCTCAGTGCTCAGTACTCAGGGTCCTGGGTGCTCAGTACTCAGGGTGCTGTGTGCTCAGTGCTCAGGGTGCTGGGTGCTCAGTGCTCAGGGTGCTGGGTGCTCAGTGCTCAGGCTGCTGGGTGCTCAGTGCTCAGGGTGCTGGGTGCTCAGTACTCAGGGTGCTGGGTGCTCAGTACTCAGGGTGCTGGGTGCTCAGTGCTCGGGGTGCTGGGTGCTCAGTGCTCGGGGTGCTGGGTGCTCAGTGCTCGGGGTGCTCGGTGCTCAGTACTCAGGGTGCTGGGTGCTCAGTGCTCGAGGTGCTCAGTACTCAGGGTGCTGTGTGTTCAGTGCTCAGGGTGCTGTGTGCTCAGTGCTCAGGGTGCTGGGTGCTCAGTTCTCGGGGTGCTGCGTGCTCAGTGCTCAGTACTCAGGGTCCTGGGTGCTCAGTACTCAGGGTGCTGTGTGCTCAGTGCACAGGGTGCTGGGTGCTCAGTGCTCAGGGTGCTGGGTGCTCAGTGCTCAGGATGCTGGGTGCTCAGTGCTCAGGGTGCTGGGTGCTCAGTACTCAGGGTGCTGGGTGCTCAGTACTCGGGGTGCTGGGTGCTCAGTACTCGGGTTGCTGGGTGCTCAGTACTCAGGGTGCTGGGTGCTCTGTACTCGGGAGCTGGGTGCTCAGTGCTCAGGGTGCTGGGTGCTCAGTGCTCGGTGTGCTGGGTGCTCAGTGCTCAGTACTCAGGGTGCTGGGTGCTCAGTGCTCAGTACTCAGGGTGCTGGGTGCTCAGTGCTCAGGGTGCTGTGTGCTCAGTGCTCAGGGTGCTGGGTGCTCAGTGCTCAGGGTGCTGGGTACTCAGTGCTCAGGGTGTTGGGTGCTCAGTACTCAGGGTGCTGGGTGCTCAGTACTCAGGGTGCTGGGTGCTCAGTGCTCGGGGTGCTTGGTGCTCAGTGCTCGGGGTGCTGGGTGCTCAGTGCTCGGGGTGCTCGGTGCTCAGTACTCAGGGTGATGGGTGCTCAGTGCTCGAGGTGCTCAGTACTCAGGGTGCTGTGTGTTCAGTGCTCAGGGTGCTGTGTGCTCAGTGCTCAGGGTGCTGGGTGCTCAGTGCTCAGGGTGCTGGGTACTCAGTGCTCAGGGTGTTGGGTGCTCAGTGCGCGAGGTGCTCTTTACTCAGAGTGCTGTGTGTTCAGTGCTCAGGGTGCTGGGTGCTCAGTACTCAGGGTGCTCGGTGCTTAGTACTCATGGTGCTGGGTGCTCAGTACTCCGGGTGCTGGGTGCTCATTGCTCGGGGTGCTCGGTGCTCAGTACGTTGGGTGCTCACTACTCAGGGTGCTGGGTGCTCAGTATTCAGGGTGCTGGGTCCTCAGTACTCATTGTGCTGGGTGCTCAGTACTCGGGTGCTGGGTGCTCAGTGCTCAGGGTGCTGGGAGCTCAGTGCTCGGGGTGCTGGGTGCTCAGTGCTCAGTACTCAGGTTGCTGGGTGCTCAGTGCTCGGGGTGCTGCGTGCTCAGTGCTCAGTACTCAGGGTCCTGGGTGCTCAGTACTCAGGGTGCTGTGTGCTCAGTGCTCAGGGTGCTGGGTGCTCAGTGCTCAGGGTGCTGGGTGCTCAGTGCTCAGGGTGCTGGGTGCTCAGTACTCAGGGTGCTGGGTGCTCAGTGCTCGGGGTGCTGGGTGCTCAGTGCTCAGGGTGCTGGGTGCTCAGTACTCAGGGTGTTGGGTGCTCAGTTCTCTGGGTGCTGTGTGCTCAGTTCTCAGGTAGCTGGGTGCTCAGTACTCAGGGTGCTGGGTGCTCAGTACTCGGGTGCTGGGTGCTCAGTGCTCAGGGTGCTGGGTGCTCAGTGCTCGGGGTGCTGGGTGCTCAGTGCTCAGTACTCAGGGTGCTGGGTGCTCAGTACTCGGGGTGCTAGGTGCTCAGTGCTCAGTACTCAGGGTGCTGGGTGCTCAGTGCTCAGGGTGCTGGGTGTTCACTGCTCAGGGTGCTGGGTGCTCAGTGCTCAGGGTGCTGGGTACTCAGTGCTCAGGGTACTGGGTGCTCAGTACTCAGGGTGCTGGGTGCTCAGTGCTCAGGGTGCTGGGTGCTCAGTGCTCGGGGTGCTGGGTGCTCAGTGCTCGGGGTGCTGGGTGCTCAGTGCTCGGGGTGCTCGGTGCTCAGTACTCAGGGTGCTGGGTGCTCAGTGCTCGAGGTGCTCAGTACTCAGGGTGCTGTATGTTCAGTGTTCAGGGTGCTGGGTGCTCAGTACTCAGGGTGCTCGGTGCTTAGTACTCAGGGTGCTGGGTGCTCAGTACTCCGGGTGCTGGGTGCTCAGTGCTCGGTGTGCTCGGTGCTCAGTACTCAGTGCTCAGGGTGCTCAGTGCTCAGTGCTCAGGGTGCTGGGTGTTCAGTACTCAGGGTGCTGGGTGCTCTGTACTCAGGGGGCTGGGTGCTCAGTACTCGGGGTGCTCGGTGCTCAGTGCTCAGGGTGCTGGGTGCTCAGTACTCAGGGTGCTGGGTGCTCAGTCCTCAGGGTGCTGGGTGCTCATTGCTCAGGGTGCTGGGTACTCAGTGCTCAGGGTGCTCGGTGCTCAGTACTCGGGGTGCTGGGTGCTCATTCTCGGGGTGCTGGGTGCTCAGTGCTCAGGGTGCTGGGTGCTCAGTACTCAGGGTGCTGGGTGCTCAGTGCTCAGGTTGCTGGGTTCTCAGTACTCAGGCTGCTGGGTGCTCAGTGCTCAGGGTGCTGTGTGCTCAGTACTCAGGGTGCTGGGTGCTCAGTGCTCAGGGTGCTGGGTGCTCAGTACTCAGGGTGCTGGGAGCTCAGTGCTCAGGGTGATCGGTGCTCAGTACTCAGGGTGCTCAGTACTCAGGGTACTGGGTGCTCAGTGCTCGGGGTGCTGGGAGCTCAGTAATCAGGGTGCTGGGTGCTCAGTGCTCGGGGTGCTGGGTGCTCAGTGCTCAGGGTGATCGGTGCTCAGTACTCAGGGTGCTGGGTGCTCAGTGCTCGGGGTGCTGGGTGTTCAGTCCACAGGGTGCTCAGTGATCAGGTTGCTGGGTGCTCAGTGCTCGGGGTGCTGGGTGTTCAGTGCTCGGGGTGCTGGGTGCTCAGTGCTCAGGGTGCTGGGTGCTCAGTGCTCAGTGCTCAGGGTGCTGGTTGCTCAGTACTCAGGGTGCTGGGTGCTCAGTACTCAGGGTGCTGGGTGCTCAGTGCTCAGGGTGCTGGGTGCTCAGTGCTCGCTGTGCTCGGTGCTCAGTACTCAAGGTGCTGGGTGCTCAGTGCTCAGGGTGCTGGGTGCTCAGTGCTCAGGGTGCTCAGTGCTCAGTGCTCAGGGTGCTGGGTGTTCAGTACTCAGGGAGCTGGGTGCTCAGTACTCAGGGTGCTGGGTGCTCAGTGCTCAGGGTGCTGGGTGCTCAGTGCTCGGGGTGCTGGGTGCTCAGTACTCAGGGTGCTGGGTGCTCAGTGCTCAGGGTGCTGGGTGCTCAGTACTCAGGGTGCTGGGAGCTCAGTGCTCAGGGTGATCGGTGCTCAGTACTCAGGGTGCTCAGTACTCAGGGTACTGGGTGCTCAGTGCTCGGGGTGCTGGGAGCTCAGTAATCAGGGTGCTGGGTGCTCAGTGCTCGGGGTGCTGGGTGCTCAGTGCTCAGGGTGATCGGTGCTCAGTACTCAGGGTGCTGGGTGCTCAGTGCTCGGGGTGCTGGGTGTTCAGTCCACAGGGTGCTCAGTGATCAGGTTGCTGGGTGCTCAGTGCTCGGGGTGCTGGGTGTTCAGTGCTCGGGGTGCTGGGTGCTCAGTGCTCAGGGTGCTGGGTGCTCAGTGCTCAGTGCTCAGGGTGCTGGTTGCTCAGTACTCAGGGTGCTGGGTGCTCAGTACTCAGGGTGCTGGGTGCTCAGTGCTCAGGGTGCTGGGTGCTCAGTGCTCGCTGTGCTCGGTGCTCAGTACTCAAGGTGCTGGGTGCTCAGTGCTCAGGGTGCTGGGTGCTCAGTGCTCAGGGTGCTCAGTGCTCAGTGCTCAGGGTGCTGGGTGTTCAGTACTCAGGGAGCTGGGTGCTCAGTACTCAGGGTGCTGGGTGCTCAGTGCTCAGGGTGCTGGGTGCTCAGTGCTCGGGGTGATCGGTGCTCAGTACTCAGGGTGCTGGGTGCTCAGTGCTCGGGGTGCTCGGAGCTCAGTACTCAGGGTGCTGGGTGCTCAGTGCTCGGGGTGATCGGTGCTCAGTACTCAGGGTGCTGGGTGCTCAGTGCTCGGGGTGCTCGGTGCTCAGTACGTTGGGTGCTCACTACTCAGGGTGCTGGGTGCTCAGTGCTCAGGGTGCTGGGTGCTCAGTACTCAGGGTGCTCGGTGCTTAGTACTCAGGGTGCTGGGTGCTCAGTACTCCGGGTGCTGGGTGCTCAGTGCTCGGTGTGCTCGGTGCTCAGTACTCAGTGCTCAGGGTGCTCAGTGCTCAGTGCTCAGGGTGCTGGGTGTTCAGTACTCAGGGTGCTGGGTGCTCTGTACTCAGGGGGCTGGGTGCTCAGTACTCGGGGTGCTCGGTGCTCAGTGCTCAGGGTGCTGGGTGCTCAGTACTCAGGGTGCTGGGTGCTCAGTCCTCAGGGTGCTGGGTGCTCATTGCTCAGGGTGCTGGGTACTCAGTGCTCAGGGTGCTCGGTGCTCAGTACTCGGGGTGCTGGGTGCTCATTCTCGGGGTGCTGGGTGCTCAGTGCTCAGGGTGCTGGGTGCTCAGTACTCAGGGTGCTGGGTGCTCAGTGCTCAGGTTGCTGGGTTCTCAGTACTCAGGCTGCTGGGTGCTCAGTGCTCAGGGTGCTGTGTGCTCAGTACTCAGGGTGCTGGGTGCTCAGTGCTCAGGGTGCTGGGTGCTCAGTACTCAGGGTGCTGGGAGCTCAGTGCTCAGGGTGATCGGTGCTCAGTACTCAGGGTGCTCAGTACTCAGGGTACTGGGTGCTCAGTGCTCGGGGTGCTGGGAGCTCAGTAATCAGGGTGCTGGGTGCTCAGTGCTCGGGGTGCTGGGTGCTCAGTGCTCAGGGTGATCGGTGCTCAGTACTCAGGGTGCTGGGTGCTCAGTGCTCGGGGTGCTGGGTGTTCAGTCCACAGGGTGCTCAGTGATCAGGTTGCTGGGTGCTCAGTGCTCGGGGTGCTGGGTGTTCAGTGCTCGGGGTGCTGGGTGCTCAGTGCTCAGGGTGCTGGGTGCTCAGTGCTCAGTGCTCAGGGTGCTGGTTGCTCAGTACTCAGGGTGCTGGGTGCTCAGTACTCAGGGTGCTGGGTGCTCAGTGCTCAGGGTGCTGGGTGCTCAGTGCTCGCTGTGCTCGGTGCTCAGTACTCAAGGTGCTGGGTGCTCAGTGCTCAGGGTGCTGGGTGCTCAGTGCTCAGGGTGCTCAGTGCTCAGTGCTCAGGGTGCTGGGTGTTCAGTACTCAGGGAGCTGGGTGCTCAGTACTCAGGGTGCTGGGTGCTCAGTGCTCAGGGTGCTGGGTGCTCAGTGCTCGGGGTGCTGGGTGCTCAGTACTCAGGGTGCTGGGTGCTCAGTGCTCAGGGTGCTGGGTGCTCAGTACTCAGGGTGCTGGGAGCTCAGTGCTCAGGGTGATCGGTGCTCAGTACTCAGGGTGCTCAGTACTCAGGGTACTGGGTGCTCAGTGCTCGGGGTGCTGGGAGCTCAGTAATCAGGGTGCTGGGTGCTCAGTGCTCGGGGTGCTGGGTGCTCAGTGCTCAGGGTGATCGGTGCTCAGTACTCAGGGTGCTGGGTGCTCAGTGCTCGGGGTGCTGGGTGTTCAGTCCACAGGGTGCTCAGTGATCAGGTTGCTGGGTGCTCAGTGCTCGGGGTGCTGGGTGTTCAGTGCTCGGGGTGCTGGGTGCTCAGTGCTCAGGGTGCTGGGTGCTCAGTGCTCAGTGCTCAGGGTGCTGGTTGCTCAGTACTCAGGGTGCTGGGTGCTCAGTACTCAGGGTGCTGGGTGCTCAGTGCTCAGGGTGCTGGGTGCTCAGTGCTCGCTGTGCTCGGTGCTCAGTACTCAAGGTGCTGGGTGCTCAGTGCTCAGGGTGCTGGGTGCTCAGTGCTCAGGGTGCTCAGTGCTCAGTGCTCAGGGTGCTGGGTGTTCAGTACTCAGGGAGCTGGGTGCTCAGTACTCAGGGTGCTGGGTGCTCAGTGCTCAGGGTGCTGGGTGCTCAGTGCTCGGGGTGATCGGTGCTCAGTACTCAGGGTGCTGGGTGCTCAGTGCTCGGGGTGCTCGGAGCTCAGTACTCAGGGTGCTGGGTGCTCAGTGCTCGGGGTGATCGGTGCTCAGTACTCAGGGTGCTGGGTGCTCAGTGCTCGGGGTGCTCGGTGCTCAGTACGTTGGGTGCTCACTACTCAGGGTGCTGGGTGCTCAGTGCTCAGGGTGCTGGGTGCTCAGTACACCGGGTGCTGGGTGCTCAGTGCTCGGTGTGCTCGGTGCTCAGTACTCAGTGCTCAGGGTGCTCAGTGCTCAGTGCTCAGGGTGCTGGGTGTTCAGTACTCAGGGTGCTGGGTGCTCAGTACTCAGGGGGCTGGGTGCTCAGTACTCGGGGTGCTCGGTGCTCAGTGCTCAGGGTGCTGGGTGCTCAGTACTCAGGGTGCTGGGTGCTCAGTACTCAGGGTGCTGGGTGCTCATTGCTCAGGGTGCTGGGTACTCAGTGCTCAGGGTGCTCGGTGCTCAGTACTCGGGGTGCTGGGTGCTCATTCTCGGGGTGCTGGGTGCTCAGTGCTCAGGGTGCTGGGTGCTCAGTACTCAGGGTGCTGGGTGCTCAGTGCTCAGGTTGCTGGGTTCTCAGTACTCAGGGTGCTGGGTGCTCAGGGTGCTCGGTGCTCAGTACTCGGGGTGCTGGGTGCTCAGTGCTCAGGGTGCTGGGTGCTCAGTACTCAGGGTGTTTGGTGCTCAGTTCTCTGGGTGCTGTGTGCTCAGTACTCATGTAGCTGGGTGCTCAGTACTCAGGGTGCTGGGTGCTCAGTACTCGGGTGCTGGGTGCTCAGTGCTCAGGGTGCTGGGTGCTCAGTGCTCGGGGTGCTGGGTGCTCAGTGCTCAGTACTCAGGGTGCTGGGTGCTCAGTACTCGGGGTGCTAGGTGCTCAGTGCTCAGTACTCAGGGTGCTGGGTGCTCAGTGCTCAGGGTGCTGGGTGTTCACTGCTCAGGGTGCTGGGTGCTCAGTGCTCAGGGTACTGGGTGCTCAGTACTCAGGGTGCTGGGTGCTCAGTGCTCAGGGTGCTGGGTGCTCAGTGCTCGGGGTGCTGGGTGCTCAGTGCTCGGGGTGCTGGGTGCTCAGTGCTCGGGGTGCTGGGTGCTCAGTGCTCGGGGTGCTCGGTGCTCAGTACTCAGGCTGGTGGGTGCTCAGTGCTCGAGGTGCTCAGTACTCAGGGTGCTGTATGTTCAGTGTTCAGGGTGCTCGGTGCTTAGTACTCAGGGTGCTGGGTGCTCAGTACTCCGGGTGCTGGGTGCTCAGTGCTCGGTGTGCTCGGTGCTCAGTACTCAGTGCTCAGGGTGCTCAGTGCTCAGTGCTCAGGGTGCTGGGTGTTCAGTACTCAGGGTGCTCGGTGCTCAGTGCTCAGGGTGCTGGGTGCTCAGTACTCAGGGTGCTGGGTGCTCAGTACTCAGGGTGCTGGGTGCTCATTGCTCAGGGTGCTGGGTACTCAGTGCTCAGGGTGCTCGGTGCTCAGTACTCGGGGTGCTGGGTGCCCATTCTCGGGGTGCTGGGTGCTCAGTGCTCAGGGTGCTGGGTGCTCAGTACTCAGGGTGCTGGGTGCTCAGTGCTCAGGTTGCTGGGTTCTCAGTACTCAGGCTGCTGGGTGCTCAGTGCTCAGGGTGCTGTGTGCTCAGTACTCAGGGTGCTGGGTGCTCAGTGCTCAGGGTGCTGGGTGCTCAGTACTCAGGGTGCTGGGAGCTCAGTGCTCAGGGTGATCGGTGCTCAGTACTCAGGGTGCTCAGTACTCAGGGTACTGGGTGCTCAGTGCTCGGGGTGCTGGGAGCTCAGTAATCAGGGTGCTGGGTGCTCAGTGCTCGGGGTGCTGGGTGCTCAGTGCTCAGGGTGATCGGTGCTCAGTACTCAGGGTGCTGGGTGCTCAGTGCTCGGGGTGCTGGGTGTTCAGTCCACAGGGTGCTCAGTGATCAGGTTGCTGGGTGCTCAGTGCTCGGGGTGCTGGGTGTTCAGTGCTCGGGGTGCTGGGTGCTCAGTGCTCAGGGTGCTGGGTGCTCAGTGCTCAGTGCTCAGGGTGCTGGTTGCTCAGTACTCAGGGTGCTGGGTGCTCAGTACTCAGGGTGATGGGTGCTCAGTGCTCAGGGTGCTAGGTGCTCAGTACTCAAGGTGCTGGGTGATCAGTGCTCGGGGTGCTGGGTGCTCAGTGCTCAGGGTGCTGGGTGCTCAGTACTCATTGTGCTGGGTGCTCAGTACTCGGGTGCTGGGTGCTCAGTGCTCAGGGTGCTGGGTGCTCAGTGCTCAGGATGCTGTTTGCTCAGTGCTCAGGGTGCTGGGTGCTCAGTACTCAGGGTGCTGGGTGCTCAGTGCTCTGGGTGCTCGGTGCCCAGTGCTCAGGGTGCTGGGTGCTCAGTGCGCCAGTTGCTCAGTACTCAGAGTGCTGTGTGTTCAGTTCTCAGGGTGCTGGGTGCTCAGTACTCAGGGTGCTCGGTGCTTAGTACTCATGGTGCTGGGTGCTCAGTACTCGGGGTGCTGGGTGCTCAGTATTCAGGGTGCTGGGTGCTCAGTACTCATTGTGCTGGGTGCTCAGTACTCGGGTGCTGGGTGCTCAGTGCTCGGGGTGCTGCGTGCTCAGTGCTCAGTACTCAGGGTCCTGGGTGCTCAGTACTCAGGGTGCTGTGTGCTCAGTGCTCAGGGTGCTGGGTGCTCAGTGCTCAGGGTGCTGGGTGCTCAGTGCTCAGGGTGCTGGGTGCTCAGTACTCAGGGTGCTGGGTGCTCAGTGCTCGGGGTGCTGGGTGCTCAGTGCTCAGGGTGCTGGGTGCTCAGTACTCAGGGTGTTGGGTGCTCAGTTCTCTGGGTGCTGTGTGCTCAGTTCTCAGGTAGCTGGGTGCTCAGTACTCAGGGTGCTGGGTGCTCAGTACTCGGGTGCTGGGTGCTCAGTGCTCAGGGTGCTGGGTGCTCAGTGCTCGGGGTGCTGGGTGCTCAGTGCTCAGTACTCAGGGTGCTGGGTGCTCAGTACTCGGGGTGCTAGGTGCTCAGTGCTCAGTACTCAGGGTGCTGGGTGCTCAGTGCTCAGGGTGCTGGGTGTTCACTGCTCAGGGTGCTGGGTGCTCAGTGCTCAGGGTGCTGGGTACTCAGTGCTCAGGGTACTGGGTGCTCAGTACTCAGGGTGCTGGGTGCTCAGTGCTCAGGGTGCTGGGTGCTCAGTGCTCGGGGTGCTGGGTGCTCAGTGCTCGGGGTGCTGGGTGCTCAGTGCTCGGGGTGCTCGGTGCTCAGTACTCAGGGTGCTGGGTGCTCAGTGCTCGAGGTGCTCAGTACTCAGGGTGCTGTATGTTCAGTGTTCAGGGTGCTGGGTGCTCAGTACTCAGGGTGCTCGGTGCTTAGTACTCAGGGTGCTGGGTGCTCAGTACTCCGGGTGCTGGGTGCTCAGTGCTCGGTGTGCTCGGTGCTCAGTACTCAGTGCTCAGGGTGCTCAGTGCTCAGTGCTCAGGGTGCTGGGTGTTCACTACTCAGGGTGCTGGGTGCTCTGTACTCAGGGGGCTGGCTGCTCAGTACTCGGGGTGCTCGGTGCTCAGTGCTCAGGGTGCTGGGTGCTCAGTACTCAGGGTGCTGGGTGCTCAGTCCTCAGGGTGCTGGGTGCTCATTGCTCAGGGTGCTGGGTACTCAGTGCTCAGGGTGCTCGGTGCTCAGTACTCGGGGTGCTGGGTGCTCATTCTCGGGGTGCTGGGTGCTCAGTGCTCAGGGTGCTGGGTGCTCAGTACTCAGGGTGCTGGGTGCTCAGTGCTCAGGTTGCTGGGTTCTCAGTACTCAGGCTGCTGGGTGCTCAGTGCTCAGGGTGCTGTGTGCTCAGTACTCAGGGTGCTGGGTGCTCAGTGCTCAGGGTGCTGGGTGCTCAGTACTCAGGGTGCTGGGAGCTCAGTGCTCAGGGTGATCGGTGCTCAGTACTCAGGGTGCTCAGTACTCAGGGTACTGGGTGCTCAGTGCTCGGGGTGCTGGGAGCTCAGTAATCAGGGTGCTGGGTGCTCAGTGCTCGGGGTGCTGGGTGCTCAGTGCTCAGGGTGATCGGTGCTCAGTACTCAGGGTGCTGGGTGCTCAGTGCTCGGGGTGCTGGGTGTTCAGTCCACAGGGTGCTCAGTGATCAGGTTGCTGGGTGCTCAGTGCTCGGGGTGCTGGGTGTTCAGTGCTCGGGGTGCTGGGTGCTCAGTGCTCAGGGTGCTGGGTGCTCAGTGCTCAGTGCTCAGGGTGCTGGTTGCTCAGTACTCAGGGTGCTGGGTGCTCAGTACTCAGGGTGCTGGGTGCTCAGTGCTCAGGGTGCTGGGTGCTCAGTGCTCGCTGTGCTCGGTGCTCAGTACTCAAGGTGCTGGGTGCTCAGTGCTCAGGGTGCTGGGTGCTCAGTGCTCAGGGTGCTCAGTGCTCAGTGCTCAGGGTGCTGGGTGTTCAGTACTCAGGGAGCTGGGTGCTCAGTACTCAGGGTGCTGGGTGCTCAGTGCTCAGGGTGCTGGGTGCTCAGTGCTCGGGGTGATCGGTGCTCAGTACTCAGGGTGCTGGGTGCTCAGTGCTCGGGGTGCTCGGAGCTCAGTACTCAGGGTGCTGGGTGCTCAGTGCTCGGGGTGATCGGTGCTCAGTACTCAGGGTGCTGGGTGCTCAGTGCTCGGCGTGCTCGGTGCTCAGTACGTTGGGTGCTCACTACTCAGGGTGCTGGGTGCTCAGTGCTCAGGGTGCTGGGTGCTCAGTACACCGGGTGCTGGGTGCTCAGTGCTCGGTGTGCTCGGTGCTCAGTACTCAGTGCTCAGGGTGCTCAGTGCTCAGTGCTCAGGGTGCTGGGTGTTCAGTACTCAGGGTGCTGGGTGCTCAGTACTCAGGGGGCTGGGTGCTCAGTACTCGGGGTGCTCGGTGCTCAGTGCTCAGGGTGCTGGGTGCTCAGTACTCAGGGTGCTGGGTGCTCAGTACTCAGGGTGCTGGGTGCTCATTGCTCAGGGTGCTGGGTACTCAGTGCTCAGGGTGCTCGGTGCTCAGTACTCGGGGTGCTGGGTGCTCATTCTCGGGGTGCTGGGTGCTCAGTGCTCAGGGTGCTGGGTGCTCAGTACTCAGGGTGCTGGGTGCTCAGTGCTCAGGTTGCTGGGTTCTCAGTACTCAGGGTGCTGGGTGCTCAGGGTGCTCGGTGCTCAGTACTCGGGGTGCTGGGTGCTCAGTGCTCAGGGTGCTGGGTGCTCAGTACTCAGGGTGTTTGGTGCTCAGTTCTCTGGGTGCTGTGTGCTCAGTACTCATGTAGCTGGGTGCTCAGTACTCAGGGTGCTGGGTGCTCAGTACTCGGGTGCTGGGTGCTCAGTGCTCAGGGTGCTGGGTGCTCAGTGCTCGGGGTGCTGGGTGCTCAGTGCTCAGTACTCAGGGTGCTGGGTGCTCAGTACTCGGGGTGCTAGGTGCTCAGTGCTCAGTACTCAGGGTGCTGGGTGCTCAGTGCTCAGGGTGCTGGGTGTTCACTGCTCAGGGTGCTGGGTGCTCAGTGCTCAGGGTGCTGGGTACTCAGTGCTCAGGGTACTGGGTGCTCAGTACTCAGGGTGCTGGGTGCTCAGTGCTCAGGGTGCTGGGTGCTCAGTGCTCGGGGTGCTGGGTGCTCAGTGCTCGGGGTGCTGGGTGCTCAGTGCTCGGGGTGCTCGGTGCTCAGTACTCAGGGTGGTGGGTGCTCAGTGCTCGAGGTGCTCAGTACTCAGGGTGCTGTATGTTCAGTGTTCAGGGTGCTGGGTGCTCAGTACTCAGGGTGCTCGGTGCCTAGTACTCAGGGTGCTGGGTGCTCAGTACTCCGGGTGCTGGGTGCTCAGTGCTCGGTGTGCTCGGTGCTCAGTACTCAGTGCTCAGGGTGCTCAGTGCTCAGTGCTCAGGGTGCTGGGTGTTCAGTACTCAGGGTGCTCGGTGCTCAGTGCTCAGGGTGCTGGGTGCTCAGTACTCAGGGTGCTGGGTGCTCAGTACTCAGGGTGCTGGGTGCTCATTGCTCAGGGTGCTGGGTACTCAGTGCTCAGGGTGCTCGGTGCTCAGTACTCGGGGTGCTGGGTGCTCATTCTCGGGGTGCTGGGTGCTCAGTGCTCAGGGTGCTGGGTGCTCAGTACTCAGGGTGCTGGGTGCTCAGTGCTCAGGTTGCTGGGTTCTCAGTACTCAGGCTGCTGGGTGCTCAGTGCTCAGGGTGCTGTGTGCTCAGTACTCAGGGTGCTGGGTGCTCAGTGCTCAGGGTGCTGGGTGCTCAGTACTCAGGGTGCTGGGAGCTCAGTGCTCAGGGTGATCGGTGCTCAGTACTCAGGGTGCTCAGTACTCAGGGTACTGGGTGCTCAGTGCTCGGGGTGCTGGGAGCTCAGTAATCAGGGTGCTGGGTGCTCAGTGCTCGGGGTGCTGGGTGCTCAGTGCTCAGGGTGATCGGTGCTCAGTACTCAGGGTGCTGGGTGCTCAGTGCTCGGGGTGCTGGGTGTTCAGTCCACAGGGTGCTCAGTGATCAGGTTGCTGGGTGCTCAGTGCTCGGGGTGCTGGGTGTTCAGTGCTCGGGGTGCTGGGTGCTCAGTGCTCAGGGTGCTGGGTGCTCAGTGCTCAGTGCTCAGGGTGCTGGTTGCTCAGTACTCAGGGTGCTGGGTGCTCAGTACTCAGGGTGCTGGGTGCTCAGTGCTCAGGGTGCTAGGTGCTCAGTACTCAAGGTGCTGGGTGATCAGTGCTCGGGGTGCTGGGTGCTCAGTGCTCAGGGTGCTGGGTGCTCAGTGCTCAGGGTGCTGGGTGCTCAGTACTCAGGGTGCTGGGTGCTCAGTGCTCGGGGTGCTCGGTGCTCAGTACTCAAGGTGCTGGGTGCTCAGTGCTCAGGGTGCTGGGTGCTCAGTGCTCAGGGTGCTCAGTGCTCAGTGCTCAGGGTGCTGGGTGTTCAGTACTCAGGGTGCTGGGTGCTCAGTACTCAGGGTGCTGGGTGCTCAGTGCTCAGGGTGCTGGGTGCTCAGTGCTCGGGGTGATCGGTGCTCAGTACTCAGGGTGCTGGGTGCTCAGTGCTCGGGGTGCTCCGAGCTCAGTACTCAGGGTGCTGGGTGCTCAGTGCTCGGGGTGATCGGTGCTCAGTACTCAGGGTGCTGGGTGCTCAGTGCTCGGGGTGCTCGGTGCTCAGTACGTTGGGTGCTCACTACTCAGGGTGCTGGGTGCTCAGTGCTCAGGGTGCTGGGTGCTCAGTGCTCAGGGTGCTGGGTGCTCAGTGCTCAGGGTGCTGGGTGCTCAGTACTCAGGGTGCTGGGTGCTCAGTGCTCGGGGTGCTGGGTGCTCAGTGCTCGGGGTGCTGAGTGCTCAGTACTCAGGGTGCTGGGTGCTCAGTACTCGGGGTGCTGGGTGCTCAGTACTCGGGTTGCGGGGTGCTCAGTACTCAGGGTGCTGGGTGCTCTGTACTCGGGAGCTGGGTGCTCAGTGCTCAGGGTGCTGGGTGCTCAGTGCTCGGTGTGCTGGGTGCTCAGTACTCAGGGTGCTGGGTGCTCAGTACTCAGGGTGCTGGGTGCTCAGTGCTCAGGGTGCTGGGTGCTCAGTACTCAGGGTGCTGGGTGCTCGGTGCTCAGTATGCTGGGTGCTCAGTACTCAGGGTGCTGGGTGCTCAGTGCTCGTGGTGCTCGGTGCTCAGTACGCTAGGTGCTCAGTACTCAGTGTGCTGGGTGCTCAGTACTCAGGGTGCAGGGTGCTCAGTACTCAGGGTGCTGGGTGCTTAGTACTCATGGTGCTGGGTGCTCAGTGCTCGGGGTGCTGGGTGCTCTGTGCTCAGTACTCAGGGTGCTGGGTGCTCAGTGCTCAGGGTGCTGGGTGCTCAGTACTCAGGGTGATGGGTGCTCAGTGCTCAGGGTGCTGGGTGCTCAGTACTCAGGGTTCTGGGAGCTCATTGCTCAGGGTGATCGGTGCTCAGTACTCAGGGTGCTCAGTACTCAGGGTGCTGGGTGCTCAGTGCTCGGGGTGCTGGGTGCTCAGTACTCAGGGTGCTGTGTGCTCAGTGCTCGGGGTTCTGGGTGCTCAGTGCTCAGGGTGCTAGGTGCTCAGTCCTCAGGGTGCTCAGTGCTCAGGGTGCTGGGTGCTCAGTGCTCGGGGTGCTCGGTGCTCAGTACTCAGGGTGCTGAGTGCTCAGTACTCAGGGTGCTGGGTGCTCAGTACTCAGGGTGCTGGGTGCTCAGTGCTCAGTGTGCTGGGTGATCAGTGCTCAGTGTGCTGGGTGCTCAGTGATCAGGGTGCTGGGTGCTCAGTGCTCAGGATGCTGTTTGCTCAGTGCTCAGGGTGCTGGGTGCTCAGTACTCAGGGTGCTGGGTGCTTAGTGCTCCGTTTGCTCGGCGCCCAGTGCTCAGGGTGCTGGGTGCTCAGTGCGCGAGGTGCTCAGTACTCAGAGTGCTGTGTGTTCAGTGCTCAGGGTGCTGGGTGCTCAGTACTCAGGGTGCTCGGTGCTTAGTACTCATGGTGCTGGGTGCTCAGTACTCCGGGTGCTGGGTGCTCAGTGCTCGGGGTGCTCGGTGCTCAGTACGTTGGGTGCTCACTACTCAGGGTGCTGCGTGCTCAGTGCTCAGGGTGCTGGATGCTCAGTGCTCAGGATGCTGTTTGCTCAGTGCTCAGGGTGCTGGGTGCTCAGTACTCAGGGTGCTGGGTGCTCAGTGCTCGGGGTTCTGGGTGCTCAGTTCTCAGGGTGCTGGGTGCTCAGTACTCAGGGTGCTGGGTGCTCAGTACTCGGGGTGCTGGGTGCTCAGTATTCAGGGTGCTGGGTGCTCAGTACTCATTGTGCTGGGTGCTCAGTACTCGGGTGCTGGGTGCTCAGTGCTCAGGGTGCTGGGTGCTCAGTGCTCAGGATGCTGTTTGCTCAGTGCTCAGGGTGCTGGGTGCTCAGTACTCAGGGTGCTGGGTGCTCAGTGCTCTGGGTGCTCGGTGCCCAGTGCTCAGGGTGCTGGGTGCTCAGTGCGCCAGTTGCTCAGTACTCAGAGTGCTGTGTGTTCAGTTCTCAGGGTGCTGGGTGCTCAGTACTCAGGGTGCTCGGTGCTTAGTACTCATGGTGCTGGGTGCTCAGTACTCGGGGTGCTGGGTGCTCAGTATTCAGGGTGCTGGGTGCTCAGTACTCATTGTGCTGGGTGCTCAGTACTCGGGTGCTGGGTGCTCAGTGCTCGGGGTGCTGCGTGCTCAGTGCTCAGTACTCAGGGTCCTGGGTGCTCAGTACTCAGGGTGCTGTGTGCTCAGTGCTCAGGGTGCTGGGTGCTCAGTGCTCAGGGTGCTGGGTGCTCAGTGCTCAGGGTGCTGGGTGCTCAGTACTCAGGGTGCTGGGTGCTCAGTGCTCGGGGTGCTGGGTGCTCAGTGCTCAGGGTGCTGGGTGCTCAGTACTCAGGGTGTTGGGTGCTAAGTACTCAGGGTGCTGGGTGCTCAGTACTCAGGTAGCTGGGTGCTCAGTACTCAGGGTGCTGGGTGCTCAGTACTCGGGTGCTGGGTGCTCAGTGCTCAGGGTGCTGGGTGCTCAGTGCTCGGGTTCTGGGTGCTCAGTGCTCAGTACTCAGGGTGCTGGGTGCTCAGTGCTCGGGGTGCTGGGTGTTCAGTCCACAGGGTGCTCAGTGATCAGGTTGCTGGGTGCTCAGTGCTCAGGGTGCTGGGTGTTCAGTGCTCGGGGTGCTGGGTGCTCAGTGCTCAGGGTGCTGGGTGCTCAGTGCTCAGTGCTCAGGGTGCTGGTTGCTCAGTACTCAGGGTGCTGGGTGCTCAGTACTCAGGGTGCTGGGTGCTCAGTGCTCAGGGTGCTAGGTGCTCAGTACTCAAGGTGCTGGGTGATCAGTGCTCGGGGTGCTGGGTGCTCAGTGCTCAGGGTGCTGGGTGCTCAGTGCTCAGGGTGCTGGGTGCTCAGTACTCAGGGTGCTGGGTGCTCAGTGCTCGGGGTGCTCGGTGCTCAGTACTCAAGGTGCTGGGTGCTCATTGCTCAGGGTGCTGGGTGCTCAGTGCTCAGGGTGCTCAGTGCTCAGTGCTCAGGGTGCTGGGTGTTCAGTACTCAGGGTGCTGGGTGCTCAGTACTCAGGGTGCTGGGTGCTCAGTGCTCAGGGTGCTGGGTGCTCAGTGCTCGGGGTGATCGGTGCTCAGTACTCAGGGTGCTGGGTGCTCAGTGCTCGGGGTGCTCCGAGCTCAGTACTCAGGGTGCTGGGTGCTCAGTGCTCGGGGTGATCGGTGCTCAGTACTCAGGGTGCTGGGTGCTCAGTGCTCGGGGTGCTCGGTGCTCAGTACGTTGGGTGCTCACTACTCAGGGTGCTGGGTGCTCAGTGCTCAGGGTGCTGGGTGCTCAGTGCTCAGGGTGCTGGGTGCTCAGTGCTCAGGGTGCTGGGTGCTCAGTACTCAGGGTGCTGGGTGCTCAGTGCTCGGGGTGCTGGGTGCTCAGTGCTCGGGGTGCTGAGTGCTCAGTACTCAGGGTGCTGGGTGCTCAGTACTCGGGGTGCTGGGTGCTCAGTACTCGGGTTGCTGGGTGCTCAGTACTCAGGGTGCTGGGTGCTCAGTGCTCAGGGTGCTGGGTGCTCAGTACTCAGGGTGCTGGGAGCTCAGTGCTCAGGGTGATCGGTGCTCAGTACTCAGGGTGCTCAGTACTCAGGGTACTGGGTGCTCAGTGCTCGGGGTGCTGGGAGCTCAGTAATCAGGGTGCTGGGTGCTCAGTGCTCGGGGTGCTGGGTGCTCAGTGCTCAGGGTGATCGGTGCTCAGTACTCAGGGTGCTGGGTGCTCAGTGCTCGGGGTGCTGGGTGTTCAGTCCACAGGGTGCTCAGTGATCAGGTTGCTGGGTGCTCAGTGCTCGGGGTGCTGGGTGTTCAGTGCTCGGGGTGCTGGGTGCTCAGTGCTCAGGGTGCTGGGTGCTCAGTGCTCAGTGCTCAGGGTGCTGGTTGCTCAGTACTCAGGGTGCTGGGTGCTCAGTACTCAGGGTGCTGGGTGCTCAGTGCTCAGGGTGCTGGGTGCTCAGTGCTCGCTGTGCTCGGTGCTCAGTACTCAAGGTGCTGGGTGCTCAGTGCTCAGGGTGCTGGGTGCTCAGTGCTCAGGGTGCTCAGTGCTCAGTGCTCAGGGTGCTGGGTGTTCAGTACTCAGGGAGCTGGGTGCTCAGTACTCAGGGTGCTGGGTGCTCAGTGCTCAGGGTGCTGGGTGCTCAGTGCTCGGGGTGATCGGTGCTCAGTACTCAGGGTGCTGGGTGCTCAGTGCTCGGGGTGCTCGGAGCTCAGTACTCAGGGTGCTGGGTGCTCAGTGCTCGGGGTGATCGGTGCTCAGTACTCAGGGTGCTGGGTGCTCAGTGCTCGGGGTGCTCGGTGCTCAGTACGTTGGGTGCTCACTACTCAGGGTGCTGGGTGCTCAGTGCTCAGGGTGCTGGGTGCTCAGTACACCGGGTGCTGGGTGCTCAGTGCTCGGTGTGCTCGGTGCTCAGTACTCAGTGCTCAGGGTGCTCAGTGCTCAGTGCTCAGGGTGCTGGGTGTTCAGTACTCAGGGTGCTGGGTGCTCAGTACTCAGGGGGCTGGGTGCTCAGTACTCGGGGTGCTCGGTGCTCAGTGCTCAGGGTGCTGGGTGCTCAGTACTCAGGGTGCTGGGTGCTCAGTACTCAGGGTGCTGGGTGCTCATTGCTCAGGGTGCTGGGTACTCAGTGCTCAGGGTGCTCGGTGCTCAGTACTCGGGGTGCTGGGTGCTCATTCTCGGGGTGCTGGGTGCTCAGTGCTCAGGGTGCTGGGTGCTCAGTACTCAGGGTGCTGGGTGCTCAGTGCTCAGGTTGCTGGGTTCTCAGTACTCAGGGTGCTGGGTGCTCAGGGTGCTCGGTGCTCAGTACTCGGGGTGCTGGGTGCTCAGTGCTCAGGGTGCTGGGTGCTCAGTACTCAGGGTGTTTGGTGCTCAGTTCTCTGGGTGCTGTGTGCTCAGTACTCATGTAGCTGGGTGCTCAGTACTCAGGGTGCTGGGTGCTCAGTACTCGGGTGCTGGGTGCTCAGTGCTCAGGGTGCTGGGTGCTCAGTGCTCGGGGTGCTGGGTGCTCAGTGCTCAGTACTCAGGGTGCTGGGTGCTCAGTACTCGGGGTGCTAGGTGCTCAGTGCTCAGTACTCAGGGTGCTGGGTGCTCAGTGCTCAGGGTGCTGGGTGTTCACTGCTCAGGGTGCTGGGTGCTCAGTGCTCAGGGTACTGGGTGCTCAGTACTCAGGGTGCTGGGTGCTCAGTGCTCAGGGTGCTGGGTGCTCAGTGCTCGGGGTGCTGGGTGCTCAGTGCTCGGGGTGCTGGGTGCTCAGTGCTCGGGGTGCTGGGTGCTCAGTGCTCGGGGTGCTCGGTGCTCAGTACTCAGGCTGGTGGGTGCTCAGTGCTCGAGGTGCTCAGTACTCAGGGTGCTGTATGTTCAGTGTTCAGGGTGCTCGGTGCTTAGTACTCAGGGTGCTGGGTGCTCAGTACTCCGGGTGCTGGGTGCTCAGTGCTCGGTGTGCTCGGTGCTCAGTACTCAGTGCTCAGGGTGCTCAGTGCTCAGTGCTCAGGGTGCTGGGTGTTCAGTACTCAGGGTGCTCGGTGCTCAGTGCTCAGGGTGCTGGGTGCTCAGTACTCAGGGTGCTGGGTGCTCAGTACTCAGGGTGCTGGGTGCTCATTGCTCAGGGTGCTGGGTACTCAGTGCTCAGGGTGCTCGGTGCTCAGTACTCGGGGTGCTGGGTGCCCATTCTCGGGGTGCTGGGTGCTCAGTGCTCAGGGTGCTGGGTGCTCAGTACTCAGGGTGCTGGGTGCTCAGTGCTCAGGTTGCTGGGTTCTCAGTACTCAGGCTGCTGGGTGCTCAGTGCTCAGGGTGCTGTGTGCTCAGTACTCAGGGTGCTGGGTGCTCAGTGCTCAGGGTGCTGGGTGCTCAGTACTCAGGGTGCTGGGAGCTCAGTGCTCAGGGTGATCGGTGCTCAGTACTCAGGGTGCTCAGTACTCAGGGTACTGGGTGCTCAGTGCTCGGGGTGCTGGGAGCTCAGTAATCAGGGTGCTGGGTGCTCAGTGCTCGGGGTGCTGGGTGCTCAGTGCTCAGGGTGATCGGTGCTCAGTACTCAGGGTGCTGGGTGCTCAGTGCTCGGGGTGCTGGGTGTTCAGTCCACAGGGTGCTCAGTGATCAGGTTGCTGGGTGCTCAGTGCTCGGGGTGCTGGGTGTTCAGTGCTCGGGGTGCTGGGTGCTCAGTGCTCAGGGTGCTGGGTGCTCAGTGCTCAGTGCTCAGGGTGCTGGTTGCTCAGTACTCAGGGTGCTGGGTGCTCAGTACTCAGGGTGATGGGTGCTCAGTGCTCAGGGTGCTAGGTGCTCAGTACTCAAGGTGCTGGGTGATCAGTGCTCGGGGTGCTGGGTGCTCAGTGCTCAGGGTGCTGGGTGCTCAGTACTCATTGTGCTGGGTGCTCAGTACTCGGGTGCTGGGTGCTCAGTGCTCAGGGTGCTGGGTGCTCAGTGCTCAGGATGCTGTTTGCTCAGTGCTCAGGGTGCTGGGTGCTCAGTACTCAGGGTGCTGGGTGCTCAGTGCTCTGGGTGCTCGGTGCCCAGTGCTCAGGGTGCTGGGTGCTCAGTGCGCCAGTTGCTCAGTACTCAGAGTGCTGTGTGTTCAGTTCTCAGGGTGCTGGGTGCTCAGTACTCAGGGTGCTCGGTGCTTAGTACTCATGGTGCTGGGTGCTCAGTACTCGGGGTGCTGGGTGCTCAGTATTCAGGGTGCTGGGTGCTCAGTACTCATTGTGCTGGGTGCTCAGTACTCGGGTGCTGGGTGCTCAGTGCTCGGGGTGCTGCGTGCTCAGTGCTCAGTACTCAGGGTCCTGGGTGCTCAGTACTCAGGGTGCTGTGTGCTCAGTGCTCAGGGTGCTGGGTGCTCAGTGCTCAGGGTGCTGGGTGCTCAGTGCTCAGGGTGCTGGGTGCTCAGTACTCAGGGTGCTGGGTGCTCAGTGCTCGGGGTGCTGGGTGCTCAGTGCTCAGGGTGCTGGGTGCTCAGTACTCAGGGTGTTGGGTGCTCAGTTCTCTGGGTGCTGTGTGCTCAGTTCTCAGGTAGCTGGGTGCTCAGTACTCAGGGTGCTGGGTGCTCAGTACTCGGGTGCTGGGTGCTCAGTGCTCAGGGTGCTGGGTGCTCAGTGCTCGGGGTGCTGGGTGCTCAGTGCTCAGTACTCAGGGTGCTGGGTGCTCAGTACTCGGGGTGCTAGGTGCTCAGTGCTCAGTACTCAGGGTGCTGGGTGCTCAGTGCTCAGGGTGCTGGGTGTTCACTGCTCAGGGTGCTGGGTGCTCAGTGCTCAGGGTGCTGGGTACTCAGTGCTCAGGGTACTGGGTGCTCAGTACTCAGGGTGCTGGGTGCTCAGTGCTCAGGGTGCTGGGTGCTCAGTGCTCGGGGTGCTGGGTGCTCAGTGCTCGGGGTGCTGGGTGCTCAGTGCTCGGGGTGCTCGGTGCTCAGTACTCAGGGTGCTGGGTGCTCAGTGCTCGAGGTGCTCAGTACTCAGGGTGCTGTATGTTCAGTGTTCAGGGTGCTGGGTGCTCAGTACTCAGGGTGCTCGGTGCTTAGTACTCAGGGTGCTGGGTGCTCAGTACTCCGGGTGCTGGGTGCTCAGTGCTCGGTGTGCTCGGTGCTCAGTACTCAGTGCTCAGGGTGCTCAGTGCTCAGTGCTCAGGGTGCTGGGTGTTCACTACTCAGGGTGCTGGGTGCTCTGTACTCAGGGGGCTGGCTGCTCAGTACTCGGGGTGCTCGGTGCTCAGTGCTCAGGGTGCTGGGTGCTCAGTACTCAGGGTGCTGGGTGCTCAGTCCTCAGGGTGCTGGGTGCTCATTGCTCAGGGTGCTGGGTACTCAGTGCTCAGGGTGCTCGGTGCTCAGTACTCGGGGTGCTGGGTGCTCATTCTCGGGGTGCTGGGTGCTCAGTGCTCAGGGTGCTGGGTGCTCAGTACTCAGGGTGCTGGGTGCTCAGTGCTCAGGTTGCTGGGTTCTCAGTACTCAGGCTGCTGGGTGCTCAGTGCTCAGGGTGCTGTGTGCTCAGTACTCAGGGTGCTGGGTGCTCAGTGCTCAGGGTGCTGGGTGCTCAGTACTCAGGGTGCTGGGAGCTCAGTGCTCAGGGTGATCGGTGCTCAGTACTCAGGGTGCTCAGTACTCAGGGTACTGGGTGCTCAGTGCTCGGGGTGCTGGGAGCTCAGTAATCAGGGTGCTGGGTGCTCAGTGCTCGGGGTGCTGGGTGCTCAGTGCTCAGGGTGATCGGTGCTCAGTACTCAGGGTGCTGGGTGCTCAGTGCTCGGGGTGCTGGGTGTTCAGTCCACAGGGTGCTCAGTGATCAGGTTGCTGGGTGCTCAGTGCTCGGGGTGCTGGGTGTTCAGTGCTCGGGGTGCTGGGTGCTCAGTGCTCAGGGTGCTGGGTGCTCAGTGCTCAGTGCTCAGGGTGCTGGTTGCTCAGTACTCAGGGTGCTGGGTGCTCAGTACTCAGGGTGCTGGGTGCTCAGTGCTCAGGGTGCTGGGTGCTCAGTGCTCGCTGTGCTCGGTGCTCAGTACTCAAGGTGCTGGGTGCTCAGTGCTCAGGGTGCTGGGTGCTCAGTGCTCAGGGTGCTCAGTGCTCAGTGCTCAGGGTGCTGGGTGTTCAGTACTCAGGGAGCTGGGTGCTCAGTACTCAGGGTGCTGGGTGCTCAGTGCTCAGGGTGCTGGGTGCTCAGTGCTCGGGGTGATCGGTGCTCAGTACTCAGGGTGCTGGGTGCTCAGTGCTCGGGGTGCTCGGAGCTCAGTACTCAGGGTGCTGGGTGCTCAGTGCTCGGGGTGATCGGTGCTCAGTACTCAGGGTGCTGGGTGCTCAGTGCTCGGCGTGCTCGGTGCTCAGTACGTTGGGTGCTCACTACTCAGGGTGCTGGGTGCTCAGTGCTCAGGGTGCTGGGTGCTCAGTACACCGGGTGCTGGGTGCTCAGTGCTCGGTGTGCTCGGTGCTCAGTACTCAGTGCTCAGGGTGCTCAGTGCTCAGTGCTCAGGGTGCTGGGTGTTCAGTACTCAGGGTGCTGGGTGCTCAGTACTCAGGGGGCTGGGTGCTCAGTACTCGGGGTGCTCGGTGCTCAGTGCTCAGGGTGCTGGGTGCTCAGTACTCAGGGTGCTGGGTGCTCAGTACTCAGGGTGCTGGGTGCTCATTGCTCAGGGTGCTGGGTACTCAGTGCTCAGGGTGCTCGGTGCTCAGTACTCGGGGTGCTGGGTGCTCATTCTCGGGGTGCTGGGTGCTCAGTGCTCAGGGTGCTGGGTGCTCAGTACTCAGGGTGCTGGGTGCTCAGTGCTCAGGTTGCTGGGTTCTCAGTACTCAGGGTGCTGGGTGCTCAGGGTGCTCGGTGCTCAGTACTCGGGGTGCTGGGTGCTCAGTGCTCAGGGTGCTGGGTGCTCAGTACTCAGGGTGTTTGGTGCTCAGTTCTCTGGGTGCTGTGTGCTCAGTACTCATGTAGCTGGGTGCTCAGTACTCAGGGTGCTGGGTGCTCAGTACTCGGGTGCTGGGTGCTCAGTGCTCAGGGTGCTGGGTGCTCAGTGCTCGGGGTGCTGGGTGCTCAGTGCTCAGTACTCAGGGTGCTGGGTGCTCAGTACTCGGGGTGCTAGGTGCTCAGTGCTCAGTACTCAGCCTGCTGGGTGCTCAGTGCTCAGGGTGCTGGGTGTTCACTGCTCAGGGTGCTGGGTGCTCAGTGCTCAGGGTGCTGGGTACTCAGTGCTCAGGGTACTGGGTGCTCAGTACTCAGGGTGCTGGGTGCTCAGTGCTCAGGGTGCTGGGTGCTCAGTGCTCGGGGTGCTGGGTGCTCAGTGCTCGGGGTGCTGGGTGCTCAGTGCTCGGGGTGCTCGGTGCTCAGTACTCAGGGTGGTGGGTGCTCAGTGCTCGAGGTGCTCAGTACTCAGGGTGCTGTATGTTCAGTGTTCAGGGTGCTGGGTGCTCAGTACTCAGGGTGCTCGGTGCCTAGTACTCAGGGTGCTGGGTGCTCAGTACTCCGGGTGCTGGGTGCTCAGTGCTCGGTGTGCTCGGTGCTCAGTACTCAGTGCTCAGGGTGCTCAGTGCTCAGTGCTCAGGGTGCTGGGTGTTCAGTACTCAGGGTGCTCGGTGCTCAGTGCTCAGGGTGCTGGGTGCTCAGTACTCAGGGTGCTGGGTGCTCAGTACTCAGGGTGCTGGGTGCTCATTGCTCAGGGTGCTGGGTACTCAGTGCTCAGGGTGCTCGGTGCTCAGTACTCGGGGTGCTGGGTGCTCATTCTCGGGGTGCTGGGTGCTCAGTGCTCAGGGTGCTGGGTGCTCAGTACTCAGGGTGCTGGGTGCTCAGTGCTCAGGTTGCTGGGTTCTCAGTACTCAGGCTGCTGGGTGCTCAGTGCTCAGGGTGCTGTGTGCTCAGTACTCAGGGTGCTGGGTGCTCAGTGCTCAGGGTGCTGGGTGCTCAGTACTCAGGGTGCTGGGAGCTCAGTGCTCAGGGTGATCGGTGCTCAGTACTCAGGGTGCTCAGTACTCAGGGTACTGGGTGCTCAGTGCTCGGGGTGCTGGGAGCTCAGTAATCAGGGTGCTGGGTGCTCAGTGCTCGGGGTGCTGGGTGCTCAGTGCTCAGGGTGATCGGTGCTCAGTACTCAGGGTGCTGGGTGCTCAGTGCTCGGGGTGCTGGGTGTTCAGTCCACAGGGTGCTCAGTGATCAGGTTGCTGGGTGCTCAGTGCTCGGGGTGCTGGGTGTTCAGTGCTCGGGGTGCTGGGTGCTCAGTGCTCAGGGTGCTGGGTGCTCAGTGCTCAGTGCTCAGGGTGCTGGTTGCTCAGTACTCAGGGTGCTGGGTGCTCAGTACTCAGGGTGCTGGGTGCTCAGTGCTCAGGGTGCTAGGTGCTCAGTACTCAAGGTGCTGGGTGATCAGTGCTCGGGGTGCTGGGTGCTCAGTGCTCAGGGTGCTGGGTGCTCAGTGCTCAGGGTGCTGGGTGCTCAGTACTCAGGGTGCTGGGTGCTCAGTGCTCGGGGTGCTCGGTGCTCAGTACTCAAGGTGCTGGGTGCTCAGTGCTCAGGGTGCTGGGTGCTCAGTGCTCAGGGTGCTCAGTGCTCAGTGCTCAGGGTGCTGGGTGTTCAGTACTCAGGGTGCTGGGTGCTCAGTACTCAGGGTGCTGGGTGCTCAGTGCTCAGGGTGCTGGGTGCTCAGTGCTCGGGGTGATCGGTGCTCAGTACTCAGGGTGCTGGGTGCTCAGTGCTCGGGGTGCTCCGAGCTCAGTACTCAGGGTGCTGGGTGCTCAGTGCTCGGGGTGATCGGTGCTCAGTACTCAGGGTGCTGGGTGCTCAGTGCTCGGGGTGCTCGGTGCTCAGTACGTTGGGTGCTCACTACTCAGGGTGCTGGGTGCTCAGTGCTCAGGGTGCTGGGTGCTCAGTGCTCAGGGTGCTGGGTGCTCAGTGCTCAGGGTGCTGGGTGCTCAGTACTCAGGGTGCTGGGTGCTCAGTGCTCGGGGTGCTGGGTGCTCAGTGCTCGGGGTGCTGAGTGCTCAGTACTCAGGGTGCTGGGTGCTCAGTACTCGGGGTGCTGGGTGCTCAGTACTCGGGTTGCGGGGTGCTCAGTACTCAGGGTGCTGGGTGCTCTGTACTCGGGAGCTGGGTGCTCAGTGCTCAGGGTGCTGGGTGCTCAGTGCTCGGTGTGCTGGGTGCTCAGTACTCAGGGTGCTGGGTGCTCAGTACTCAGGGTGCTGGGTGCTCAGTGCTCAGGGTGCTGGGTGCTCAGTACTCAGGGTGCTGGGTGCTCGGTGCTCAGTATGCTGGGTGCTCAGTACTCAGGGTGCTGGGTGCTCAGTGCTCGTGGTGCTCGGTGCTCAGTACGCTAGGTGCTCAGTACTCAGTGTGCTGGGTGCTCAGTACTCAGGGTGCAGGGTGCTCAGTACTCAGGGTGCTGGGTGCTTAGTACTCATGGTGCTGGGTGCTCAGTGCTCGGGGTGCTGGGTGCTCTGTGCTCAGTACTCAGGGTGCTGGGTGCTCAGTGCTCAGGGTGCTGGGTGCTCAGTACTCAGGGTGATGGGTGCTCAGTGCTCAGGGTGCTGGGTGCTCAGTACTCAGGGTTCTGGGAGCTCATTGCTCAGGGTGATCGGTGCTCAGTACTCAGGGTGCTCAGTACTCAGGGTGCTGGGTGCTCAGTGCTCGGGGTGCTGGGTGCTCAGTACTCAGGGTGCTGTGTGCTCAGTGCTCGGGGTTCTGGGTGCTCAGTGCTCAGGGTGCTAGGTGCTCAGTCCTCAGGGTGCTCAGTGCTCAGGGTGCTGGGTGCTCAGTGCTCGGGGTGCTCGGTGCTCAGTACTCAGGGTGCTGAGTGCTCAGTACTCAGGGTGCTGGGTGCTCAGTACTCAGGGTGCTGGGTGCTCAGTGCTCAGTGTGCTGGGTGATCAGTGCTCAGTGTGCTGGGTGCTCAGTGATCAGGGTGCTGGGTGCTCAGTGCTCAGGATGCTGTTTGCTCAGTGCTCAGGGTGCTGGGTGCTCAGTACTCAGGGTGCTGGGTGCTTAGTGCTCCGTTTGCTCGGCGCCCAGTGCTCAGGGTGCTGGGTGCTCAGTGCGCGAGGTGCTCAGTACTCAGAGTGCTGTGTGTTCAGTGCTCAGGGTGCTGGGTGCTCAGTACTCAGGGTGCTCGGTGCTTAGTACTCATGGTGCTGGGTGCTCAGTACTCCGGGTGCTGGGTGCTCAGTGCTCGGGGTGCTCGGTGCTCAGTACGTTGGGTGCTCACTACTCAGGGTGCTGCGTGCTCAGTGCTCAGGGTGCTGGATGCTCAGTGCTCAGGATGCTGTTTGCTCAGTGCTCAGGGTGCTGGGTGCTCAGTACTCAGGGTGCTGGGTGCTCAGTGCTCGGGGTTCTGGGTGCTCAGTTCTCAGGGTGCTGGGTGCTCAGTACTCAGGGTGCTGGGTGCTCAGTACTCGGGGTGCTGGGTGCTCAGTATTCAGGGTGCTGGGTGCTCAGTACTCATTGTGCTGGGTGCTCAGTACTCGGGTGCTGGGTGCTCAGTGCTCAGGGTGCTGGGTGCTCAGTGCTCAGGATGCTGTTTGCTCAGTGCTCAGGGTGCTGGGTGCTCAGTACTCAGGGTGCTGGGTGCTCAGTGCTCTGGGTGCTCGGTGCCCAGTGCTCAGGGTGCTGGGTGCTCAGTGCGCCAGTTGCTCAGTACTCAGAGTGCTGTGTGTTCAGTTCTCAGGGTGCTGGGTGCTCAGTACTCAGGGTGCTCGGTGCTTAGTACTCATGGTGCTGGGTGCTCAGTACTCGGGGTGCTGGGTGCTCAGTATTCAGGGTGCTGGGTGCTCAGTACTCATTGTGCTGGGTGCTCAGTACTCGGGTGCTGGGTGCTCAGTGCTCGGGGTGCTGCGTGCTCAGTGCTCAGTACTCAGGGTCCTGGGTGCTCAGTACTCAGGGTGCTGTGTGCTCAGTGCTCAGGGTGCTGGGTGCTCAGTGCTCAGGGTGCTGGGTGCTCAGTGCTCAGGGTGCTGGGTGCTCAGTACTCAGGGTGCTGGGTGCTCAGTGCTCGGGGTGCTGGGTGCTCAGTGCTCAGGGTGCTGGGTGCTCAGTACTCAGGGTGTTGGGTGCTAAGTACTCAGGGTGCTGGGTGCTCAGTACTCAGGTAGCTGGGTGCTCAGTACTCAGGGTGCTGGGTGCTCAGTACTCGGGTGCTGGGTGCTCAGTGCTCAGGGTGCTGGGTGCTCAGTGCTCGGGTTCTGGGTGCTCAGTGCTCAGTACTCAGGGTGCTGGGTGCTCAGTGCTCGGGGTGCTGGGTGTTCAGTCCACAGGGTGCTCAGTGATCAGGTTGCTGGGTGCTCAGTGCTCAGGGTGCTGGGTGTTCAGTGCTCGGGGTGCTGGGTGCTCAGTGCTCAGGGTGCTGGGTGCTCAGTGCTCAGTGCTCAGGGTGCTGGTTGCTCAGTACTCAGGGTGCTGGGTGCTCAGTACTCAGGGTGCTGGGTGCTCAGTGCTCAGGGTGCTAGGTGCTCAGTACTCAAGGTGCTGGGTGATCAGTGCTCGGGGTGCTGGGTGCTCAGTGCTCAGGGTGCTGGGTGCTCAGTGCTCAGGGTGCTGGGTGCTCAGTACTCAGGGTGCTGGGTGCTCAGTGCTCGGGGTGCTCGGTGCTCAGTACTCAAGGTGCTGGGTGCTCATTGCTCAGGGTGCTGGGTGCTCAGTGCTCAGGGTGCTCAGTGCTCAGTGCTCAGGGTGCTGGGTGTTCAGTACTCAGGGTGCTGGGTGCTCAGTACTCAGGGTGCTGGGTGCTCAGTGCTCAGGGTGCTGGGTGCTCAGTGCTCGGGGTGATCGGTGCTCAGTACTCAGGGTGCTGGGTGCTCAGTGCTCGGGGTGCTCCGAGCTCAGTACTCAGGGTGCTGGGTGCTCAGTGCTCGGGGTGATCGGTGCTCAGTACTCAGGGTGCTGGGTGCTCAGTGCTCGGGGTGCTCGGTGCTCAGTACGTTGGGTGCTCACTACTCAGGGTGCTGGGTGCTCAGTGCTCAGGGTGCTGGGTGCTCAGTGCTCAGGGTGCTGGGTGCTCAGTGCTCAGGGTGCTGGGTGCTCAGTACTCAGGGTGCTGGGTGCTCAGTGCTCGGGGTGCTGGGTGCTCAGTGCTCGGGGTGCTGAGTGCTCAGTACTCAGGGTGCTGGGTGCTCAGTACTCGGGGTGCTGGGTGCTCAGTACTCGGGTTGCTGGGTGCTCAGTACTCAGGGTGCTGGGTGCTCTGTACTCGGGAGCTGGGTGCTCAGTGCTCAGGGTGCTGGGTGCTCAGTGCTCGGTGTGCTGGGTGCTCAGTACTCAGGGTGCTGGGTGCTCAGTACTCAGGGTGCTGGGTGCTCAGTGCTCAGGGTGCTGGGTGCTCAGTACTCAGGGTGCTGGGTGCTCGGTGCTCAGTATGCTGGGTGCTCAGTACTCAGGGTGCTGGGTGCTCAGTGCTCGTGGTGCTCGGTGCTCAGTACGCTAGGTGCTCAGTACTCAGTGTGCTGGGTGCTCAGTACTCAGGGTGCAGGGTGCTCAGTACTCAGGGTGCTGGGTGCTTAGTACTCATGGTGCTGGGTGCTCAGTGCTCGGGGTGCTGGGTGCTCTGTGCTCAGTACTCAGGGTGCTGGGTGCTCAGTGCTCAGGGTGCTGGGTGCTCAGTACTCAGGGTGATGGGTGCTCAGTGCTCAGGGTGCTGGGTGCTCAGTACTCAGGGTTCTGGGAGCTCATTGCTCAGGGTGATCGGTGCTCAGTACTCAGGGTGCTCAGTACTCAGGGTGCTGGGTGCTCAGTGCTCGGGGTGCTGGGTGCTCAGTACTCAGGGTGCTGTGTGCTCAGTGCTCGGGGTTCTGGGTGCTCAGTGCTCAGGGTGCTAGGTGCTCAGTCCTCAGGGTGCTCAGTGCTCAGGGTGCTGGGTGCTCAGTGCTCGGGGTGCTCGGTGCTCAGTACTCAGGGTGCTGAGTGCTCAGTACTCAGGGTGCTGGGTGCTCAGTACTCAGGGTGCTGGGTGCTCAGTGCTCAGTGTGCTGGGTGATCAGTGCTCAGTGTGCTGGGTGCTCAGTGATCAGGGTGCTGGGTGCTCAGTGCTCAGGATGCTGTTTGCTCAGTGCTCAGGGTGCTGGGTGCTCAGTACTCAGGGTGCTGGGTGCTTAGTGCTCCGTTTGCTCGGCGCCCAGTGCTCAGGGTGCTGGGTGCTCAGTACTCAGGGTGCTCGGTGCTTAGTACTCATGGTGCTGGGTGCTCAGTACTCCGGGTGCTGGGTGCTCAGTGCTCGGGGTGCTCGGTGCTCAGTACGTTGGGTGCTCACTACTCAGGGTGCTGCGTGCTCAGTGCTCAGGGTGCTGGATGCTCAGTGCTCAGGATGCTGTTTGCTCAGTGCTCAGGGTGCTGGGTGCTCAGTACTCAGGGTGCTGGGTGCTCAGTGCTCGGGGTTCTGGGTGCTCAGTTCTCAGGGTGCTGGGTGCTCAGTACTCAGGGTGCTGGGTGCTCAGTACTCGGGGTGCTGGGTGCTCAGTATTCAGGGTGCTGGGTGCTCAGTACTCATTGTGCTGGGTGCTCAGTACTCGGGTGCTGGGTGCTCAGTGCTCAGGGTGCTGGGTGCTCAGTGCTCAGGATGCTGTTTGCTCAGTGCTCAGGGTGCTGGGTGCTCAGTACTCAGGGTGCTGGGTGCTCAGTGCTCTGGGTGCTCGGTGCCCAGTGCTCAGGGTGCTGGGTGCTCAGTGCGCCAGTTGCTCAGTACTCAGAGTGCTGTGTGTTCAGTTCTCAGGGTGCTGGGTGCTCAGTACTCAGGGTGCTCGGTGCTTAGTACTCATGGTGCTGGGTGCTCAGTACTCGGGGTGCTGGGTGCTCAGTATTCAGGGTGCTGGGTGCTCAGTACTCATTGTGCTGGGTGCTCAGTACTCGGGTGCTGGGTGCTCAGTGCTCGGGGTGCTGCGTGCTCAGTGCTCAGTACTCAGGGTCCTGGGTGCTCAGTACTCAGGGTGCTGTGTGCTCAGTGCTCAGGGTGCTGGGTGCTCAGTGCTCAGGGTGCTGGGTGCTCAGTGCTCAGGGTGCTGGGTGCTCAGTACTCAGGGTGCTGGGTGCTCAGTGCTCGGGGTGCTGGGTGCTCAGTGCTCAGGGTGCTGGGTGCTCAGTACTCAGGGTGTTGGGTGCTCAGTACTCAGGGTGCTGGGTGCTCAGTACTCAGGTAGCTGGGTGCTCAGTACTCAGGGTGCTGGGTGCTCAGTACTCGGGTGCTGGGTGCTCAGTGCTCAGGGTGCTGGGTGCTCAGTGCTCGGGTTCTGGGTGCTCAGTGCTCAGTACTCAGGGTGCTGGGTGCTCAGTGCTCAGGGTGCTGGGTGCTCACTGCTCAGGGTGCTGGGTGCTCAGTGCTCAGGGTGCTGGGTACTCAGTGCTCAGGGTACTGGGTGCTCAGTACTCAGGGTGCTGGGTGCTCAGTGCTCAGGATGCTGGGTGCTCACTGCTCAGGGTGCTGGGTGCTCAGTGCTCAGGGTGCTGGGTACTCAGTGCTCAGGGTACTGGGTGCTCAGTACTCAGGGTGCTGGGTGCTCAGCGCTCAGGGTGCTGGGTGCTCAGTGCTCGGGGTGCTGGGTGCTCAGTGCTCGGGGTGCTGGGTGCTGAGTGCTCGGGGTGCTCGGTGCTCAGTACTCAGCGTGCTGTATGTTCAGTGTTCAGGGTGCTGGGTGCTCAGTACTCAGGGTGCTCGGTGCTTAGTACTCAGGGTGCTGGGTGCTCAGTACTTCGGGTGCTGGGTGCTCAGTGCTCGGGGTGCTCGGTGCTCAGTACTCAGTGCTCAGGGTGCTCACTGCTCAGTGCTCAGAGTGCTGGGTGTTCAGTACTCAGGGTGCTGGGTGCTCAGTACTCAGGGGGCTGGGTGCTCAGTACCCTGGGTGCTCGGTGCTCAGTGCTCAGGGTGCTGGGTGCTCAGTATTCAGGGTGCTGGGTGCTCAGTACTCAGGGTGCTGGGTGCTCAGTGCTCAGGGTGCTGGGTACTCAGTGCTCAGGGTGCTCGGTGCTCAGTACTCGGGGTGCTGGGTGCTCATTCTCGGGGTGCTGGGTGCTCAGTGCTCAGGGTGCTGGGTGCTCAGTACTCAGGGTGCTGGGTGCTCAGTGCTCAGGGTGCTGGGTGCTCAGTACTCAGGGTGCTGGGTGCTCAGTGCTCAGGGTGCTGGGTGCTCAGTACTCAGGGTGCTGGGTGCTCAGTGCTCAGGGTGCTGGGTGCTCAGTACTCAGGGTGCTGGGAGCTCAGTGCTCAGGGTGATCGGTGCTCAGTACTCAGGGTGCTCAGTACTCAGGGTACTGGGTGCTCAGTGCTCGGGGTGCTGGGAGCTCAGTACTCAGGGTGCTGGGTGCTCAGTGCTCGGGGTGCTGGGTGCTCAGTGCTCAGGGTGATCGGTGCTCAGTACTCAGGGTGCTGGGTGCTCAGTGCTCAGGGTGCTGGGTGTTCAGTCCACAGGGTGCTCAGTGCTCAGGGTGCTGGGTGCTCAGTGCTCGGGGTGCTGGGTGTTCAGTGCTCGGGGTGCTGGGTGCTCAGTGCTCAGGGTGCTGGGTGCTCAGTGCTCAGTGCTCAGGGTGCTGGTTGCTCAGTACTCAGGGTGCTGGGTGCTCAGTACTCAGGGTGCTGGGTGCTCAGTGCTCAGGGTGCTAGGTGCTCAGAACTCAGGGTGCTGGGTGATCAGTGCTCGGGGTGCTGGGTGCTCAGTGCTCTGGGTGCTGGGTGCTCAGTGCTCAGGGTGCTGGGTGCTCAGTACTCAGGGTGCTGGGTGCTCAGTGCTCAGGGTGCTCGGTGCTCAGTACTCAAGGTGCTGGGTGCTCAGTGCTCAGTGTGCTGGGTGCTCAGTGCTCAGGGTGCTCAGTGCTCAGGGTGCTGGGTGTTCAGTACTCAGGGTGCTGGGTGCTCAGTACTCAGGGTGCTGGGTGCTCAGTACTCAGGGTGCTGGGTGCTCAGTGCTCGGGGTGCTCGGTGCTCAGTACTCAGGGTGCTGCGTGCTCAGTACTCAGGGTGCTGGGTGCTCAGTGCTCAGGGTTCTGGGTGCTCAGTGCTCGGGGTGATCGGTGCTCAGTACTCAGGTTGCTGGGTGCTCAGTGCTCGGGGTGCTCGGAGCTCAGTACTCAGGGTGCTGGGTGCTCAGTGCTCGGGGTGATCGGTGCTCAGTACTCAGGGTGCTGGGTGCTCAGCGCTCGGGGTGCTCGGTGCTCAGTACGTTGGGTGCTCACTACTCAGGGTGCTGGGTGCTCAGTGCTCAGGGTGCTGGGTGCTCAGTGCTCAGGGTGCTGGGTGCTCAGTGCTCAGGGTGCTGGGTGCTCAGTACTCAGGGTGCTGGGTGCTCAGTGCTCGGGGTGCTGGGTGCTCAGTGCTCAGGGTGCTGGGTGCTCAGTACTCAGGGTGCTGGGTGCTCAGTACTCGGGGTGCTGGGTGCTCAGTACTCGGGGTGCTGGGTGCTCAGTACTCATGCTGCTGGGTGCTCTGTACTCGGGAGCTGGGTGCTCAGTGCTCAGGGTGCTGGGTGCTCAGTGCTCGGTGTGCTGGGTGCTCAGTGCTCAGTAATCAGGGTGCTGGGTGCTCAGTGCTCAGTACTCAGGGTGCTGGGTGCTCAGTGCTCAGGGTGCTGTGTGCTCAGTGCTCAGGGTGCTGGGTGCTCAGTGCTCAGGGTGCTGGGTGCTCAGTGCTCAGGGTGCTCGGTGCTTAGTACTCAGGGTGCTCGTTGCTCGGGATGCTGGGTGCTCAGTGCTCAGGTTGCTGGGTGCTCAGTGCTCGGGGTGCTGGGTGCTCAGTGCTCGGGGTGCTCGGTGCTCAGTTCTCAGGGTGCTGGGTGCTCAGTGCTCGGGGTGCTGGGTGCTCAGTACTCAGGGTGCTGGGTGCTCGGTGCTCAGTACGCTGGGTGCCCCGTACTCAGGGTGCTGGCTGCTCAGTACACAGGGTGCTCGGTGCTCAGTACTCAGGGTGCTGGGTGCTCAGTGATCGGGGTGCTGGGTGCTCATTACTCAGGGTGCTGGGTGCTCAGTACTCGGTGTGCTCAGTGCTTGTGGTGCTGGGTGCTCAGTACTCAGGGTGCTCAGTGCTTGGGGTGTTGGGTGCTCAGTACTCAGGGTGCTGGGTGCTCAATGCTCAGGGTGCTGGGTGCTCAGTACTCAGGGTGCTGGGTGCTCAGTACTCAGGGTGCTGGGTGCTCAGTGCTCGGGGTGCGGGGTGCTTAGTGCTCGGGGTGCTGGGTGCTCAGTGCTCGGGGTGCTGGGTGCTCAGTGCTCGGGGTTCTGGGTCATCAGTGCTCGGGGCGACGGGTGCTCAGTGCTCGGGGTGCTGGGTGCTCAGTACTCAGGGTGCTCAGTACTCAGGCTGCTGGGTGCTCAGTGCTCAGGGTGCTGGGTGCTCAGTGCTCGGGGTGCTGGGTGCTCAGTGCTCGGGGTGCTTGGTGCTCAGTGCTCGGGGTGCTGGGTGCTCAGTACTCAGGGTGCTGGGTGCTCAGTGCTCGGGGTGCTGGGTGCTCAGTACTCAGGGTGCTGGGTGCTCGGTGCTCAGTACGCTGGGTGCTCAGTACTCAGGGTGCTGGCTGCTCAGTACACAGGGTGCTCGGTGCTCAGTACTCAGGGTGCTGGGTGCTCAGTGCTCGGGGTGCTGGGTGCTCAGTACTCAGGGTGCTCATTGCTCAGGGTGATGGGTGCTCAGTACTCAGGGTGCTTTGTGCTCAGTACACACGGTGCTCAGTGCTCAGTACTCAGGGTGCTCAGTGCTCAGTACTCAGAGTGCTCAGTGCTCAGCGTGCTGGGTGCTCAGTGCTCGGGGTGCTGGGTGCTCAGTGCTCAGGGTGCTGGGTGCTCAGTACTCAGGGTGCTCAGTACTCAGGCTGCTGGGTGCTCAGTGCTCAGGGTGCTGGGTGCTCAGTGCTAAGTGTGCTGGGTGCTCAGTACTCAGGGTGTTGGGTGCTCGGTGCTCAGTACACAGGGTGCTGAGTGCTCAGTGCTCGGGGTGTTGGGTGCTCAGTGCTCAGGGTGCTCTGTGCTCAGTACACAGCGTGCTGAGTGCTCAGTGCTCGGGGTGTTGGGTGCTCAGTGCTCGGGGTGCTGGGTGCTCAGTGCTCAGGGTGCTGGGTGCTCAGTACTCAGGGTGCTCAGTACTCAGGCTGCTGGGTGCTCAGTGCTCGGGGTGCTGGGTGCTCAGTGCTCGGGGTGCTGGGTGCTCAGTGCTAGGTGTGCTGGGTGCTCAGAACTCGGGTTGCTCGGTGCTCAGTACTCAGGGTGCTGGGTGCTCAGTGCTCAGGGTGCTGGGTGCTCAGTACTCAGGGTGCTGGGTGCTCGGTGCTCAGTAAGCTGGGTGCTCAGTACTCAGGGTGCTGGCTGCTCAGTACTCAGGGTGCTCGGTGCTCAGTACTCAGGGTGCTGGGTGCTCAGTGCTCGGGGTGCTGGGTGCTCATTACTCAGGGTGCTGGGTGCTCAGTACTCAAGGTGCTCAGTGCTTGGGGTGCTGGGTGCTCAGTACTCAGGGTGCTCAGTGCTTGGGGTATTGGGTGCTCAGTACTCAGGGTACTGTGTGCTCAGTGCTCAGGGTGCTGGGTGCTCAGTACTCAGGGTGCTGGGTCCTCAGTGCTCAGGGTGCTGGGTGCTCAGTGCTCAGGGTGCTGGGTGCTCAGTGCTCGGGGTGCTGGGTGCTCAGTGCTCGGGGTGCTGGGTGCTCAGTGCTCGGGGTGCTCGGTGCTCAGTGCTCGGGGTGCTGGGTGCTCAGTACTCGGGGTGCTCAGTGCTCAGTACTCAGGGTGCTGGGTGCTCAGTGCTCAGGGTGCTGGGTGCTCAGTGCTCGGGGTGCTGGCTGCTCGGTGCTCAGGTTGCTGGGTGCTCAGTACTCGGGGTGCTGGGTGCTCAGTACTCGGGGTGCTGGGTGCTCAGTACTCAGGGTGCTGGGTGCTCGGTGCTCAGGGTGCTGGGTCCTCAGTGCTCAGGGTGCTGGGTGCTCAGTGCTCAGGGTGCTCGGTGCTTAGTACTCAGGGTGCTCGTTGCTCAGGGTGCTGGGTGCTCAGTGCTCGGGCTGCTGGGTGCTCAGTGCTCGGGTTGCTGGGTGCTCAGTACTCGGGGTGCTCGGTGCTCAGTACTCAGGGTGCTGGGTTCTCAGTGCTCGGGGTGCTGGGTGCTCAGTACTCAGGGTGCTGGGTGCTCGGTGCTCAGTACGCTGGGTGCTCAGTACTCAGTGTGCTGGCTGCTCAGTACACAGGGTGCTCGGTGCTCAGTACTCAGGGTGCTGGGTGCTCAGTGCTCGGGGTGCTGTGTGCTCATTACTCAGGGTGCTGGGTGCTCAGTACTCCGTGTGCTCAGTGCTTGGGGTGCTGGTTTCTCAGTACTCAGGGTGCTCAGTGCTTGGGGTGTTGGGTGCTCAGTACTCAGGGTCCTGGGTGCTCAATGCTCAGGGTGCTGGGTGCTCAGTACTCAGGGTGCTGGGTGCTAAGTACTCAGGGTGCTGGGTGCTCAGTGCTCGGGGTGCTGGGTGCTTAGTGCTCGGGGTGCTGGGTGCTCAGTGCTCGGGGTGCTGGGTGCTCAGTACTCAGGGTGCTCGTTGCTCAGGGTGCTGGGTGCTCAGTGCTCGGGCTGCTGGGTGCTCAGTGCTCGGGTTGCTGGGTGCTCAGTACTCGGGGTGCTCGGTGCTCAGTACTCAGGGTGCTGGGTGCTCAGTGCTCGGGGTGCTGGGTGCTCAGTACTCAGGGTGCTGGGTGCTCGGTGCTCAGTAAGCTGGGTGCTCAGAACTCAGTGTGCTGGCTGCTCAGTACACAGGGTGCTCGGTGCTCAGTACTCAGGGTGCTGGGTGCTCAATGCTCAGGGTGCTGGGTGCTCAGTACTCAGGGTGCTGGGTGCTAAGTACTCAGGGTGCTGGGTGCTCAGTGCTCGGGGTGCTGGGTGCTTAGGGCTCGGGTTGCTGGGTGCTCAGTGCTCGGGGTGCTGGGTGCTCAGTGCTCGGGGTGCTGGGTGCTCAGTGCTCGGGGCGCTGGGTGCTCAGTGCTCGGGGCGCTGGGTGCTCAGTGCTCGGGGTGCTCGGAGCTCAGTACTCAGGGTGCTGGGTGCTCAGTGCTCGGGGTGCTCGGTGCTCAGTACTCAGGGTGCTGGGTGCTCAGTGCTCAGGGTGCTCGGTGCTCAGTACGTTGGGTGCTCACTACTCAGGGTGCTGGGTGCTCAGTGCTCAGGGTGCTGGGTGCTCAGTGCTCCGGGTGCTAGGTGCTTAGTGCTCGGGGTGCTGGGTGCTCAGTGCTCGGGGTGCTGGGTGCTCAGTGCTCGGGGTGCTCGGTGCTCAGTGCTCGGGGTGCTGGGTGCTCAGTACTCGGGGTGCTCAGTGCTCAGTACCCGGGGTGCTGGGTGCTCAGTGCTCAGGGTGCTGGGTGCTCAGTGCTCGGGGTGCTGGCTGCTCGGTGCTCAGGTTGCTGGGTGCTCAGTACTCGGGGTGCTGGGTGCTCAGTACTCGGGGTGCTGGGTGCTCATTGCTCGGGGTGCTCGGTGCTCAGTACTCAGGGTGCTGGGTGCTCAGTGCTCGGGGTGCTCAGTACTGAGGGTGCTGTGTGTTCAGTGCTCAGGGTGCTGGGTGCTCAGTGCTCAGGGTGCTGTGTGCTCAGTGCTCGGGGTGCTGGGTGCTCAGTACTCGGGGTGCTGGGTGCTCTGTCCTCAGGGAGCTGGGTGCTCGGTGCTCAGGGTGCTGGGTCCTCAGTGCTCAGGGTGCTGGGTGCTCAGTGCTCAGGGTGCTCGGTGCTTAGTACTCAGGGTGCTCGTTGCTCGGGATGCTGGGTGCTCAGTGCTCAGGTTGCTGGGTGCTCAGTGCTCGGGGTGCTGGGTGCTCAGTACTCGGGGTGCTCGGTGCTCAGTTCTCAGGGTGCTGGGTGCTCAGTGCTCGGGGTGCTGGGTGCTCAGTACTCAGGTTGCTGGGTGCTCGGTGCTCAGTACGCTGGGTGCCCAGTACTCAGGGTGCTGGCTGCTCAGTACACAGGGTGCTCGGTGCTCAGTACTCAGGGTGCTGGGTGCTCAGTGATCGGGGTGCTGGGTGCTCATTACTCAGGGTGCTGGGTGCTCAGTACTCAGTGTGCTCAGTGCTTGTGGTGCTGGGTGTTCAGTACTCAGGGTGCTCGGTGCTCAGTACTCAGGGTGCTGGGTGCTCAGTACTCGGCGTGCTGGGTGCTCTGTACTCAGGGAGCTGGGTGCTCGGTGCTCAGGGTGCTGGGTGCTCAGTGCTCAGGGTGCTGGGTGCTCAGTGCTCAGGGTGCTGGGTGCTCAGTACTCAGGGTGCTGGGTGCTCAGTGCTTGGGGTGCTGGGTGCTCAGTGCTCAGGGTGCTGGGTGCTCAGTACTCAGGGTGCTGGGTGCTCAGTACTCGGGGTGCTGGGTGCTCAGTATTCAGGGTGCTGGGTGCTCAGTACTCATTGTGCTGGGTGCTCAGTACTCTGGTGCTGGGTGCTCAGTGCTCAGGTTGCTGGGTGATCAGTGCTCGGGGTGCTGGGTGCTCAGTGCTCAGTACTCAGGGTGCTGGGTGCTCAGTGCTCAGGGTGCTGTGTGCTCAGTGCTCAGGGTGCTGGGTGCTCAGTGCTCAGGGTGCTGGGTGCTCAGTGCTCAGGGTGCTGGGTGCTCAGTACTCAGGGTGCTGGGTGCTCAGTGCTCAGGGTGCTGGGTGCTCAGTACTCAGGGTGCTGGGTGCTCAGTGCTCGGGGTGCTGGGTGCTCAGTGCTCAGGGTGCTGGGTGCTCAGTACTCAGGGTGTTGTGTCCTCAGTACTCGGGGTGCTGGGTGCTCAGTACTCAGGGTGCTGGTTGCTTAGTACTCGGGTGCTGGGTGCTCAGTGCTCAGGGTGCTGGGTGCTCAGTGCTCGGGGTGCTGGGTGCTCAGTGCTCAGTACTCAGGGTGCTGGGTGCTCAGTACTCGGGGTGCTAGGTGCTCAGTGCTCAGTACTCAGGGTGCTGGGTGCTTAGTGCTCAGGGTGCTGGGTGCTCAGTGCTCGGGGTGCTGGGTGCTCAGTGCTCAGGGTGCTGGGTGCTCAGTGCTCGGGGTGCTCGGTTCTCAGTACTCAGGGTCCTGGGTGCTCAGTGCTCAGGGTGCTCGATGCTCAGTATGTTGGCTGCTCACTACTCAGGGTGCTGCGTGCTCAGTGCTCAGGGTGCTGGGTGCTCAGTGCTCAGGGTGCTGGGTGCTCAGTGCTCAGGGTGCTGGGTGCTCAGTACTCAGGGTGCTGGGTGCTCAGTGCTCGGGGTGCTGGGTGCTCAGTGCTCAGGGTGCTGGGTGCTCAGTACTCAGGGTGTTGGTTGCCCAGTACTCGGGGTGCTTTGTGCTCAGTACTCAGGGTGCTGGCTGCTCAGTACTCAGGGTGCTGGGTGCTCTGTACTCGGGTGCTGGGTGCTCAGTGCTCAGGGTGTAGGGTGCTCAGTGCTCGGGGTGCTGGGTGCTCAGTGCTTAGTACTCAGGGTGCTGTGTGCTTAGTACTCGGGGTGCTGGATGCTCAGTGCTCAGTACTCAGGGTGCTGGGTGCTCAGTGCTCAGGGTGCTGGGTGCTCAGTGCTCAGGGTGCTGGGTGCTCAGTGCTCAGGGTGCTGGGTACTCAGTGCTCAGGGTGCTGGGTGCTCAGTACTCAGGGTGCTGGGTGCTCAGTGCTCACGGTGCTGGGTGCTCAGTGCTCGGGGTGCTGGGTGCTCAGTGCTCGGGGTGCTGGGTGCTCAGTACTCGGCGTGCTCGGTTCTCAGTACTCAGGGTGCTGGGTTCTCAGTGCTCGAGGTGCTCAGTACTCAGGGTGCTGTATGTTCAGTGTTCAGGGTGCTGGGTGCTCAGTACTCAGGGTGCTCGGTGCTTAGTACTCAGGGTGCTGGGTGCTCAGTACTCCTGGTGCTGGGTGCTCAGTGCTCGGGGTGCTCGGTGCTCAGTACTCAGTGCTCAGGGTGCTCAGTGCTCAGTGCTCAGGGTGCTGGGTGTTCAGTACTCAGGGTGCTGGGTGCTCAGTACTCAGGGGGCTGGGTGCTCAGTACTCTGGGTGCTCGGTGCTCAGTGCTCAGGGTGCTGGGTGCTCAGTATTCAGGGTGCTGGGTGCTCAGTACTCAGGGTGCTGGGTGCTCAGTGCTCAGGGTGCTGGGTACTCAGTGCTCAGGGTGCTCGGTGCTCAGTACTCGGGGTGCTGGGTGCTCATTCTCGGGGTGCTGGGTGCTCAGTGCTCAGGGTGCTGGGTGCTCAGTACTCAGGGTGCTGGGTGCTCAGTGCTCAGGGTGCTGGGTGCTCAGTACTCAGGGTGCTGGGTGCTCAGTGCTCAGGGTGCTGGGTGCTCAGTACTCAGGGTGCTGGGTGCTCAGTGCTCAGGGTGCTGGGTGCTCAGTACTCAGGGTGCTGGGAGCTCAGTGCTCAGGGTGATCGGTGCTCAGTACTCAGGGTGCTCAGTACTCAGGGTACTGGGTGCTCAGTGCTCGGGGTGCTGGGAGCTCAGTACTCAGGGTGCTGGGTACTCAGTGCTCGGGGTGCTGGGTGCTCAGTGCTCAGGGTGATCGGTGCTCAGTACTCAGGGTGCTGGGTGCTCAGTGCTCAGGGTGCTGGGTGTTCAGTCCACAGGGTGCTCAGTGCTCAGGGTGCTGGGTGCTCAGTGCTCGGGGTGCTGGGTGTTCAGTGCTCGGGGTGCTGGGTGCTCAGTGCTCAGGGTGCTGGGTGCTCAGTGCTCAGTGCTCAGGGTGCTGGTTGCTCAGTACTCAGGGTGCAGGGTGCTCAGTACTCAGGGTGCTGGGTGCTCAGTGCTCAGGGTGCTAGGTGCTCAGAACTCAGGGTGCTGGGTGATCAGTGCTCGGGGTGCTGGGTGCTCAGTGCTCTGGGTGCTGGGTGCTCAGTGCTCAGGGTGCTGGGTGCTCAGTACTCAGGGTGCTGGGTGCTCAGTGCTCAGGGTGCTCGGTGCCCAGTACTCAAGGTGCTGGGTGCTCAGTGCTCAGTGTGCTGGGTGCTCAGTGCTCAGGGTGCTCAGTGCTCAGGGTGCTGGGTGTTCAGTACTCAGGGTGCTGGGTGCTCAGTACTCAGGGTGCTGGGTGCTCAGTACTCAGGGTGCTGGGTGCTCAGTGCTCGGGGTGCTCGGTGCTCAGTACTCAGGGTGCTGGGTGCTCAGTACTCAGGGTGCTGGGTGCTCAGTGCTCAGGGTTCTGGGTGCTCAGTGCTCGGGGTGATCGGTGCTCAGTACTCAGGGTGCTGGGTGCTCAGTGCTCGGGGTGCTCGGAGCTCAGTACTCAGGGTGCTGGGTGCTCAGTGCTCGGGGTGATCGGTGCTCTGTACTCAGGGTGCTGGGTGCTCAGCGCTCGGGGTGCTCGGTGCTCAGTACGTTGGGTGCTCACTACTCAGGGTGCTGGGTGCTCAGTGCTCAGGGTGCTGGGTGCTCAGTGCTCAGGGTGCTGGGTGCTCAGTGCTCAGGGTGCTGGGTGCTCAGTACTCAGGGTGCTGGGTGCTCAGTGCTCGGGGTGCTGGGTGCTCAGTGCTCAGGGTGCTGGGTGCTCAGTACTCAGGGTGCTGGGTGCTCAGTACTCGGGGTGCTGGGTGCTCAGTACTCGGGGTGCTGGGTGCTCAGTACTCATGCTGCTGGGTGCTCTGTACTCGGGAGCTGGGTGCTCAGTGCTCAGGGTGCTGGGTGCTCAGTGCTCGGTGTGCTGGGTGCTCAGTGCTCAGTAATCAGGGTGCTGGGTGCTCAGTGCTCAGTACTCAGGGTGCTGGGTGCTCAGTGCTCAGGGTGCTGTGTGCTCAGTGCTCAGGGTGCTGGGTGCTCAGTGCTCAGGGTGCTGGGTGCTCAGTGCTCAGGGTGCTCGGTGCTTAGTACTCAGGGTGCTCGTTGCTCGGGATGCTGGGTGCTCAGTGCTCAGGTTGCTGGGTGCTCAGTGCTCGGGGTGCTGGGTGCTCAGTACTCGGGGTGCTCGGTGCTCAGTTCTCAGGGTGCTGGGTGCTCAGTGCTCGGGGTGCTGGGTGCTCAGTACTCAGGGTGCTGGGTGCTCGGTGCTCAGTACGCTGGGTGCCCCGTACTCAGGGTGCTGGCTGCTCAGTACACAGGGTGCTCGGTGCTCAGTACTCAGGGTGCTGGGTGCTCAGTGATCGGGGTGCTGGGTGCTCATTACTCAGGGTGCTGGGTGCTCAGTACTCGGTGTGCTCAGTGCTTGTGGTGCTGGGTGCTCAGTACTCAGGGTGCTCAGTGCTTGGGGTGTTGGGTGCTCAGTACTCAGGGTGCTGGGTGCTCAATGCTCAGGGTGCTGGGTGCTCAGTACTCAGGGTGCTGGGTGCTCAGTACTCAGGGTGCTGGGTGCTCAGTGCTCGGGGTGCGGGGTGCTTAGTGCTCGGGGTGCTGGGTGCTCAGTGCTCGGGGTGCTGGGTGCTCAGTGCTCGGGGTTCTGGGTCATCAGTGCTCGGGGCGACGGGTGCTCAGTGCTCGGGGTGCTGGGTGCTCAGTACTCAGGGTGCTCAGTACTCAGGCTGCTGGGTGCTCAGTGCTCAGGGTGCTGGGTGCTCAGTGCTCGGGGTGCTGGGTGCTCAGTGCTCGGGGTGCTGGGTGCTCAGTGCTCGGGGTGCTGGGTGCTCAGTACTCAGGGTGCTGGGTGCTCAGTGCTCGGGGTGCTGGGTGCTCAGTACTCAGGGTGCTGGGTGCTCGGTGCTCAGTACGCTGGGTGCTCAGTACTCAGGGTGCTGGCTGCTCAGTACACAGGGTGCTGGGTGCTCAGTGCTCGGGGTGCTGGGTGCTTAGTGCTCGGGGTGCTGGGTGCTCAGTACTCAGGGTGCTCATTGCTCAGGGTGATGGGTGCTCAGTACTCAGGGTGCTGGGTGCTCAGTACACACGGTGCTCAGTGCTCAGTACTCAGGGTGCTCAGTGCTCAGTACTCAGAGTGCTCAGTGCTCAGCGTGCTGGGTGCTCAGTGCTCGGGGTGCTGGGTGCTCAGTGCTCAGGGTGCTGGGTGCTCAGTACTCAGGGTGCTCAGTACTCAGGCTGCTGGGTGCTCAGTGCTCAGGGTGCTGGGTGCTCAGTGCTCAGGGTGCTGGGTGCTCAGTGCTCAGGGTGCTCGGTGCTTAGTACTCAGGGTGCTCGTTGCTCAGGGTGCTGGGTGCTCAGTGCTCGGGCTGCTGGGTGCTCAGTGCTCGGGTTGCTGGGTGCTCAGTACTCGGGGTGCTCGGTGCTCAGTACTCAGGGTGCTGGGTTCTCAGTGCTCGGGGTGCTGGGTGCTCAGTACTCAGGGTGCTGGGTGCTCGGTGCTCAGTACGCTGGGTGCTCAGTACTCAGTGTGCTGGCTGCTCAGTACACAGGGTGCTCGGTGCTCAGTACTCAGGGTGCTGGGTGCTCAGTGCTCGGGGTGCTGTGTGCTCATTACTCAGGGTGCTGGGTGCTCAGTACTCCGTGTGCTCAGTGCTTGGGGTGCTGGTTTCTCAGTACTCAGGGTGCTCAGTGCTTGGGGTGTTGGGTGCTCAGTACTCAGGGTCCTGGGTGCTCAATGCTCAGGGTGCTGGGTGCTCAGTACTCAGGGTGCTGGGTGCTAAGTACTCAGGGTGCTGGGTGCTCAGTGCTCGGGGTGCTGGGTGCTTAGTGCTCGGGGTGCTGGGTGCTCAGTGCTCGGGGTGCTGGGTGCTCAGTACTCAGGGTGCTCGTTGCTCAGGGTGCTGGGTGCTCAGTGCTCGGGCTGCTGGGTGCTCAGTGCTCGGGTTGCTGGGTGCTCAGTACTCGGGGTGCTCGGTGCTCAGTACTCAGGGTGCTGGGTGCTCAGTGCTCGGGGTGCTGGGTGCTCAGTACTCAGGGTGCTGGGTGCTCGGTGCTCAGTAAGCTGGGTGCTCAGAACTCAGTGTGCTGGCTGCTCAGTACACAGGGTGCTCGGTGCTCAGTACTCAGGGTGCTGGGTGCTCAATGCTCAGGGTGCTGGGTGCTCAGTACTCAGGGTGCTGGGTGCTAAGTACTCAGGGTGCTGGGTGCTCAGTGCTCGGGGTGCTGGGTGCTTAGGGCTCGGGTTGCTGGGTGCTCAGTGCTCGGGGTGCTGGGTGCTCAGTGCTCGGGGCGCTGGGTGCTCAGTGCTCGGGGTGCTCGGAGCTCAGTACTCAGGGTGCTGGGTGCTCAGTGCTCGGGGTGCTCGGTGTTCAGTACTCAGGGTGCTGGGTGCTCAGTGCTCAGGGTGCTCGGTGCTCAGTACGTTGGGTGCTCACTACTCAGGGTGCTGGGTGCTCAGTGCTCAGGGTGCTGGGTGCTCAGTGCTCCGGGTGCTAGGTGCTTAGTGCTCGGGGTGCTGGGTGCTCAGTGCTCGGGGTGCTGGGTGCTCAGTGCTCGGGGTGCTCGGTGCTCAGTGCTCGGGGTGCTGGGTGCTCAGTACTCGGGGTGCTCAGTGCTCAGTACCCGGGGTGCTGGGTGCTCAGTGCTCAGGGTGCTGGGTGCTCAGTGCTCGGGGTGCTGGCTGCTCGGTGCTCAGGTTGCTGGGTGCTCAGTACTCGGGGTGCTGGGTGCTCAGTACTCGGGGTGCTGGGTGCTCATTGCTCGGGGTGCTCGGTGCTCAGTACTCAGGGTGCTGGGTGCTCAGTGCTCGGGGTGCTCAGTACTGAGGGTGCTGTGTGTTCAGTGCTCAGGGTGCTGGGTGCTCAGTGCTCAGGGTGCTGTGTGCTCAGTGCTCGGGGTGCTGGGTGCTCAGTACTCGGGGTGCTGGGTGCTCTGTCCTCAGGGAGCTGGGTGCTCGGTGCTCAGGGTGCTGGGTCCTCAGTGCTCAGGGTGCTGGGTGCTCAGTGCTCAGGGTGCTCGGTGCTTAGTACTCAGGGTGCTCGTTGCTCGGGATGCTGGGTGCTCAGTGCTCAGGTTGCTGGGTGCTCAGTGCTCGGGGTGCTGGGTGCTCAGTACTCGGGGTGCTCGGTGCTCAGTTCTCAGGGTGCTGGGTGCTCAGTGCTCGGGGTGCTGGGTGCTCAGTACTCAGGTTGCTGGGTGCTCGGTGCTCAGTACGCTGGGTGCCCAGTACTCAGGGTGCTGGCTGCTCAGTACACAGGGTGCTCGGTGCTCAGTACTCAGGGTGCTGGGTGCTCAGTGATCGGGGTGCTGGGTGCTCATTACTCAGGGTGCTGGGTGCTCAGTACTCAGTGTGCTCAGTGCTTGTGGTGCTGGGTGTTCAGTACTCAGGGTGCTCGGTGCTCAGTACTCAGGGTGCTGGGTGCTCAGTACTCGGCGTGCTGGGTGCTCTGTACTCAGGGAGCTGGGTGCTCGGTGCTCAGGGTGCTGGGTGCTCAGTGCTCAGGGTGCTGGGTGCTCAGTGCTCAGGGTGCTGGGTGCTCAGTACTCAGGGTGCTGGGTGCTCAGTGCTTGGGGTGCTGGGTGCTCAGTGCTCAGGGTGCTGGGTGCTCAGTACTCAGGGTGCTGGGTGCTCAGTACTCGGGGTGCTGGGTGCTCAGTATTCAGGGTGCTGGGTGCTCAGTACTCATTGTGCTGGGTGCTCAGTACTCTGGTGCTGGGTGCTCAGTGCTCAGGTTGCTGGGTGATCAGTGCTCGGGGTGCTGGGTGCTCAGTGCTCAGTACTCAGGGTGCTGGGTGCTCAGTGCTCAGGGTGCTGTGTGCTCAGTGCTCAGGGTGCTGGGTGCTCAGTGCTCAGGGTGCTGGGTGCTCAGTGCTCAGGGTGCTGGGTGCTCAGTACTCAGGGTGCTGGGTGCTCAGTGCTGAGGGTGCTGGGTGCTCAGTACTCAGGGTGCTGGGTGCTCAGTGCTCGGGGTGCTGGGTGCTCAGTGCTCAGGGTGCTGGGTGCTCAGTACTCAGGGTGTTGTGTCCTCAGTACTCGGGGTGCTGGGTGCTCAGTACTCAGGGTGCTGGTTGCTTAGTACTCGGGTGCTGGGTGCTCAGTGCTCAGGGTGCTGGGTGCTCAGTGCTCGGGGTGCTGGGTGCTCAGTGCTCAGTACTCAGGGTGCTGGGTGCTCAGTACTCGGGGTGCTAGGTGCTCAGTGCTCAGTACTCAGGGTGCTGGGTGCTTAGTGCTCAGGGTGCTGGGTGCTCAGTGCTCGGGGTGCTGGGTGCTCAGTGCTCAGGGTGCTGGGTGCTCAGTGCTCGGGGTGCTCGGTTCTCAGTACTCAGGGTCCTGGGTGCTCAGTGCTCAGGGTGCTCGATGCTCAGTATGTTGGCTGCTCACTACTCAGGGTGCTGCGTGCTCAGTGCTCAGGGTGCTGGGTGCTCAGTGCTCAGGGTGCTGGGTGCTCAGTGCTCAGGGTGCTGGGTGCTCAGTACTCAGGGTGCTGGGTGCTCAGTGCTCGGGGTGCTGGGTGCTCAGTGCTCAGGGTGCTGGGTGCTCAGTACTCAGGGTGTTGGTTGCCCAGTACTCGGGGTGCTTTGTGCTCAGTACTCAGGGTGCTGGCTGCTCAGTACTCAGGGTGCTGGGTGCTCTGTACTCGGGTGCTGGGTGCTCAGTGCTCAGGGTGTAGGGTGCTCAGTGCTCGGGGTGCTGGGTGCTCAGTGCTTAGTACTCAGGGTGCTGTGTGCTTAGTACTCGGGGTGCTGGATGCTCAGTGCTCAGTACTCAGGGTGCTGGGTGCTCAGTGCTCAGGGTGCTGGGTGCTCAGTGCTCAGGGTGCTGGGTGCTCAGTGCTCAGGGTGCTGGGTACTCAGTGCTCAGGGTGCTGGGTGCTCAGTACTCAGGGTGCTGGGTGCTCAGTGCTCACGGTGCTGGGTGCTCAGTGCTCGGGGTGCTGGTTGCTCAGTGCTCGGGGTGCTGGGTGCTCAGTGCTCGGCGTGCTCGGTTCTCAGTACTCAGGGTGCTGGGTTCTCAGTGCTCGAGGTGCTCAGTACTCAGGGTGCTGTATGTTCAGTGTTCAGGGTGCTGGGTGCTCAGTACTCAGGGTGCTCGGTGCTTAGTACTCAGGGTGCTGGGTGCTAAGTACTCAGGGTGCTGGGTGCTCAGTGCTCGGGGTGCTGGGTGCTTAGGGCTCGGGTTGCTGGGTGCTCAGTGCTCGGGGTGCTGGGTGCTCAGTGCTCGGGGCGCTGGGTGCTCAGTGCTCGGGGTGCTCGGAGCTCAGTACTCAGGGTGCTGGGTGCTCAGTGCTCGGGGTGCTCGGTGTTCAGTACTCAGGGTGCTGGGTGCTCAGTGCTCAGGGTGCTCGGTGCTCAGTACGTTGGGTGCTCACTACTCAGGGTGCTGGGTGCTCAGTGCTCAGGGTGCTGGGTGCTCAGTGCTCCGGGTGCTAGGTGCTTAGTGCTCGGGGTGCTGGGTGCTCAGTGCTCGGGGTGCTGGGTGCTCAGTGCTCGGGGTGCTCGGTGCTCAGTGCTCGGGGTGCTGGGTGCTCAGTACTCGGGGTGCTCAGTGCTCAGTACCCGGGGTGCTGGGTGCTCAGTGCTCAGGGTGCTGGGTGCTCAGTGCTCGGGGTGCTGGCTGCTCGGTGCTCAGGTTGCTGGGTGCTCAGTACTCGGGGTGCTGGGTGCTCAGTACTCGGGGTGCTGGGTGCTCATTGCTCGGGGTGCTCGGTGCTCAGTACTCAGGGTGCTGGGTGCTCAGTGCTCGGGGTGCTCAGTACTGAGGGTGCTGTGTGTTCAGTGCTCAGGGTGCTGGGTGCTCAGTGCTCAGGGTGCTGTGTGCTCAGTGCTCGGGGTGCTGGGTGCTCAGTACTCGGGGTGCTGGGTGCTCTGTCCTCAGGGAGCTGGGTGCTCGGTGCTCAGGGTGCTGGGTCCTCAGTGCTCAGGGTGCTGGGTGCTCAGTGCTCAGGGTGCTCGGTGCTTAGTACTCAGGGTGCTCGTTGCTCGGGATGCTGGGTGCTCAGTGCTCAGGTTGCTGGGTGCTCAGTGCTCGGGGTGCTGGGTGCTCAGTACTCGGGGTGCTCGGTGCTCAGTTCTCAGGGTGCTGGGTGCTCAGTGCTCGGGGTGCTGGGTGCTCAGTACTCAGGTTGCTGGGTGCTCGGTGCTCAGTACGCTGGGTGCCCAGTACTCAGGGTGCTGGCTGCTCAGTACACAGGGTGCTCGGTGCTCAGTACTCAGGGTGCTGGGTGCTCAGTGATCGGGGTGCTGGGTGCTCATTACTCAGGGTGCTGGGTGCTCAGTACTCAGTGTGCTCAGTGCTTGTGGTGCTGGGTGTTCAGTACTCAGGGTGCTCGGTGCTCAGTACTCAGGGTGCTGGGTGCTCAGTACTCGGCGTGCTGGGTGCTCTGTACTCAGGGAGCTGGGTGCTCGGTGCTCAGGGTGCTGGGTGCTCAGTGCTCAGGGTGCTGGGTGCTCAGTGCTCAGGGTGCTGGGTGCTCAGTACTCAGGGTGCTGGGTGCTCAGTGCTTGGGGTGCTGGGTGCTCAGTGCTCAGGGTGCTGGGTGCTCAGTACTCAGGGTGCTGGGTGCTCAGTACTCGGGGTGCTGGGTGCTCAGTATTCAGGGTGCTGGGTGCTCAGTACTCATTGTGCTGGGTGCTCAGTACTCTGGTGCTGGGTGCTCAGTGCTCAGGTTGCTGGGTGATCAGTGCTCGGGGTGCTGGGTGCTCAGTGCTCAGTACTCAGGGTGCTGGGTGCTCAGTGCTCAGGGTGCTGTGTGCTCAGTGCTCAGGGTGCTGGGTGCTCAGTGCTCAGGGTGCTGGGTGCTCAGTGCTCAGGGTGCTGGGTGCTCAGTACTCAGGGTGCTGGGTGCTCAGTGCTGAGGGTGCTGGGTGCTCAGTACTCAGGGTGCTGGGTGCTCAGTGCTCGGGGTGCTGGGTGCTCAGTGCTCAGGGTGCTGGGTGCTCAGTACTCAGGGTGTTGTGTCCTCAGTACTCGGGGTGCTGGGTGCTCAGTACTCAGGGTGCTGGTTGCTTAGTACTCGGGTGCTGGGTGCTCAGTGCTCAGGGTGCTGGGTGCTCAGTGCTCGGGGTGCTGGGTGCTCAGTGCTCAGTACTCAGGGTGCTGGGTGCTCAGTACTCGGGGTGCTAGGTGCTCAGTGCTCAGTACTCAGGGTGCTGGGTGCTTAGTGCTCAGGGTGCTGGGTGCTCAGTGCTCGGGGTGCTGGGTGCTCAGTGCTCAGGGTGCTGGGTGCTCAGTGCTCGGGGTGCTCGGTTCTCAGTACTCAGGGTCCTGGGTGCTCAGTGCTCAGGGTGCTCGATGCTCAGTATGTTGGCTGCTCACTACTCAGGGTGCTGCGTGCTCAGTGCTCAGGGTGCTGGGTGCTCAGTGCTCAGGGTGCTGGGTGCTCAGTGCTCAGGGTGCTGGGTGCTCAGTACTCAGGGTGCTGGGTGCTCAGTGCTCGGGGTGCTGGGTGCTCAGTGCTCAGGGTGCTGGGTGCTCAGTACTCAGGGTGCTGGGTGCTCTGTACTCGGGTGCTGGGTGCTCAGTGCTCAGGGTGTAGGGTGCTCAGTGCTCGGGGTGCTGGGTGCTCAGTGCTTAGTACTCAGGGTGCTGTGTGCTTAGTACTCGGGGTGCTGGATGCTCAGTGCTCAGTACTCAGGGTGCTGGGTGCTCAGTGCTCAGGGTGCTGGGTGCTCAGTGCTCAGGGTGCTGGGTGCTCAGTGCTCAGGGTGCTGGGTACTCAGTGCTCAGGGTGCTGGGTGCTCAGTACTCAGGGTGCTGGGTGCTCAGTGCTCACGGTGCTGGGTGCTCAGTGCTCGGGGTGCTGGGTGCTCAGTGCTCGGGGTGCTGGGTGCTCAGTGCTCGGCGTGCTCGGTTCTCAGTACTCAGGGTGCTGGGTTCTCAGTGCTCGAGGTGCTCAGTACTCAGGGTGCTGTATGTTCAGTGTTCAGGGTGCTGGGTGCTCAGTACTCAGGGTGCTCGGTGCTTAGTACTCAGGGTGCTGGGTGCTCAGTACTCCTGGTGCTGGGTGCTCAGTGCTCGGGGTGCTCGGTGCTCAGTACTCAGTGCTCAGGGTGCTCAGTGCTCAGTGCTCAGGGTGCTGGGTGTTCAGTACTCAGGGTGCTGGGTGCTCAGTACTCAGGGGGCTGGGTGCTCAGTACTCTGGGTGCTCGGTGCTCAGTGCTCAGGGTGCTGGGTGCTCAGTATTCAGGGTGCTGGGTGCTCAGTACTCAGGGTGCTGGGTGCTCAGTGCTCAGGGTGCTGGGTACTCAGTGCTCAGGGTGCTCGGTGCTCAGTACTCGGGGTGCTGGGTGCTCATTCTCGGGGTGCTGGGTGCTCAGTGCTCAGGGTGCTGGGTGCTCAGTACTCAGGGTGCTGGGTGCTCAGTGCTCAGGGTGCTGGGTGCTCAGTACTCAGGGTGCTGGGTGCTCAGTGCTCAGGGTGCTGGGTGCTCAGTACTCAGGGTGCTGGGTGCTCAGTGCTCAGGGTGCTGGGTGCTCAGTACTCAGGGTGCTGGGAGCTCAGTGCTCAGGGTGATCGGTGCTCAGTACTCAGGGTGCTCAGTACTCAGGGTACTGGGTGCTCAGTGCTCGGGGTGCTGGGAGCTCAGTACTCAGGGTGCTGGGTACTCAGTGCTCGGGGTGCTGGGTGCTCAGTGCTCAGGGTGATCGGTGCTCAGTACTCAGGGTGCTGGGTGCTCAGTGCTCAGGGTGCTGGGTGTTCAGTCCACAGGGTGCTCAGTGCTCAGGGTGCTGGGTGCTCAGTGCTCGGGGTGCTGGGTGTTCAGTGCTCGGGGTGCTGGGTGCTCAGTGCTCAGGGTGCTGGGTGCTCAGTGCTCAGTGCTCAGGGTGCTGGTTGCTCAGTACTCAGGGTGCAGGGTGCTCAGTACTCAGGGTGCTGGGTGCTCAGTGCTCAGGGTGCTAGGTGCTCAGAACTCAGGGTGCTGGGTGATCAGTGCTCGGGGTGCTGGGTGCTCAGTGCTCTGGGTGCTGGGTGCTCAGTGCTCAGGGTGCTGGGTGCTCAGTACTCAGGGTGCTGGGTGCTCAGTGCTCAGGGTGCTCGGTGCCCAGTACTCAAGGTGCTGGGTGCTCAGTGCTCAGTGTGCTGGGTGCTCAGTGCTCAGGGTGCTCAGTGCTCAGGGTGCTGGGTGTTCAGTACTCAGGGTGCTGGGTGCTCAGTACTCAGGGTGCTGGGTGCTCAGTACTCAGGGTGCTGGGTGCTCAGTGCTCGGGGTGCTCGGTGCTCAGTACTCAGGGTGCTGGGTGCTCAGTACTCAGGGTGCTGGGTGCTCAGTGCTCAGGGTTCTGGGTGCTCAGTGCTCGGGGTGATCGGTGCTCAGTACTCAGGGTGCTGGGTGCTCAGTGCTCGGGGTGCTCGGAGCTCAGTACTCAGGGTGCTGGGTGCTCAGTGCTCGGGGTGATCGGTGCTCTGTACTCAGGGTGCTGGGTGCTCAGCGCTCGGGGTGCTCGGTGCTCAGTACGTTGGGTGCTCACTACTCAGGGTGCTGGGTGCTCAGTGCTCAGGGTGCTGGGTGCTCAGTGCTCAGGGTGCTGGGTGCTCAGTGCTCAGGGTGCTGGGTGCTCAGTACTCAGGGTGCTGGGTGCTCAGTGCTCGGGGTGCTGGGTGCTCAGTGCTCAGGGTGCTGGGTGCTCAGTACTCAGGGTGCTGGGTGCTCAGTACTCGGGGTGCTGGGTGCTCAGTACTCGGGGTGCTGGGTGCTCAGTACTCATGCTGCTGGGTGCTCTGTACTCGGGAGCTGGGTGCTCAGTGCTCAGGGTGCTGGGTGCTCAGTGCTCGGTGTGCTGGGTGCTCAGTGCTCAGTAATCAGGGTGCTGGGTGCTCAGTGCTCAGTACTCAGGGTGCTGGGTGCTCAGTGCTCAGGGTGCTGTGTGCTCAGTGCTCAGGGTGCTGGGTGCTCAGTGCTCAGGGTGCTGGGTGCTCAGTGCTCAGGGTGCTCGGTGCTTAGTACTCAGGGTGCTCGTTGCTCGGGATGCTGGGTGCTCAGTGCTCAGGTTGCTGGGTGCTCAGTGCTCGGGGTGCTGGGTGCTCAGTACTCGGGGTGCTCGGTGCTCAGTTCTCAGGGTGCTGGGTGCTCAGTGCTCGGGGTGCTGGGTGCTCAGTACTCAGGGTGCTGGGTGCTCGGTGCTCAGTACGCTGGGTGCCCCGTACTCAGGGTGCTGGCTGCTCAGTACACAGGGTGCTCGGTGCTCAGTACTCAGGGTGCTGGGTGCTCAGTGATCGGGGTGCTGGGTGCTCATTACTCAGGGTGCTGGGTGCTCAGTACTCGGTGTGCTCAGTGCTTGTGGTGCTGGGTGCTCAGTACTCAGGGTGCTCAGTGCTTGGGGTGTTGGGTGCTCAGTACTCAGGGTGCTGGGTGCTCAATGCTCAGGGTGCTGGGTGCTCAGTACTCAGGGTGCTGGGTGCTCAGTACTCAGGGTGCTGGGTGCTCAGTGCTCGGGGTGCGGGGTGCTTAGTGCTCGGGGTGCTGGGTGCTCAGTGCTCGGGGTGCTGGGTGCTCAGTGCTCGGGGTTCTGGGTCATCAGTGCTCGGGGCGACGGGTGCTCAGTGCTCGGGGTGCTGGGTGCTCAGTACTCAGGGTGCTCAGTACTCAGGCTGCTGGGTGCTCAGTGCTCAGGATGCTGGGTGCTCAGTGCTCGGGGTGCTGGGTGCTCAGTGCTCGGGGTGCTGGGTGCTCAGTGCTCGGGGTGCTGGGTGCTCAGTACTCAGGGTGCTGGGTGCTCAGTGCTCGGGGTGCTGGGTGCTCAGTACTCAGGGTGCTGGGTGCTCGGTGCTCAGTACGCTGGGTGCTCAGTGCTCAGGGTGCTGGCTGCTCAGTACACAGGGTGCTGGGTGCTCAGTGCTCGGGGTGCTGGGTGCTTAGTGCTCGGGGTGCTGGGTGCTCAGTACTCAGGGTGCTCATTGCTCAGGGTGATGGGTGCTCAGTACTCAGGGTGCTGGGTGCTCAGTACACACGGTGCTCAGTGCTCAGTACTCAGGGTGCTCAGTGCTCAGTACTCAGAGTGCTCAGTGCTCAGCGTGCTGGGTGCTCAGTGCTCGGGGTGCTGGGTGCTCAGTGCTCAGGGTGCTGGGTGCTCAGTACTCAGGGTGCTCAGTACTCAGGCTGCTGGGTGCTCAGTGCTCAGGGTGCTGGGTGCTCAGTGCTAAGGGTGCTGGGTGCTCAGTACTCAGGGTGTTGGGTGCTCGGTGCTCAGTACACAGGGTGCTGAGTGCTCAGTGCTCGGGGTGTTGGGTGCTCAGTGCTCAGGGTGCTGGGTGCTCAGTACACAGGGTGCTGAGTGCTCAGTGCTCGGGGTGTTGGGTGCTCAGTGCTCGGGGTGCTGGGTGCTCAGTGCTCAGGGTGCTGGGTGCTCAGTACTCAGGGTGCTCAGTACTCAGGCTGCTGGGTGCTCAGTGCTCGGGGTGCTGGGTGCTCAGTGCTCGGGGTGCTGGGTGCTCAGTGCTAGGTGTGCTGGGTGCTCAGTACTCGGGTTGCTCGGTGCTCAGTACTCAGGGTGCTGGGTGCTCAGTGCTCAGGGTGCTGGGTGCTCAGTACTCAGGGTGCTGGGTGCTCGGTGCTCAGTAAGCTGGGTGCTCAGTACTCAGGGTGCTGGCTGCTCAGTACTCAGGGTGCTCGGTGCTCAGTACTCAGGGTGCTGGGTGCTCAGTGCTCGGGGTGCTGGGTGCTCATTACTCAGGGTGCTGGGTGCTCAGTACTCAAGGTGCTCAGTGCTTGGGGTGCTGGGTGCTCAGTACTCAGGGTGCTCAGTGCTTGGGGTATTGGGTGCTCAGTACTCAGGGTGCTGTGTGCTCAGTGCTCAGGGTGCTGGGTGCTCAGTACTCAGGGTGCTGGGTCCTCAGTGCTCAGGGTGCTGGGTGCTCAGTGCTCAGGGTGCTAGGTGCTCAGAACTCAGGGTGCTGGGTGATCAGTGCTCGGGGTGCTGGGTGCTCAGTGCTCTGGGTGCTGGGTGCTCAGTGCTCAGGGTGCTGGGTGCTCAGTACTCAGGGTGCTGGGTGCTCAGTGCTCAGGGTGCTCGGTGCCCAGTACTCAAGGTGCTGGGTGCTCAGTGCTCAGTGTGCTGGGTGCTCAGTGCTCAGGGTGCTCAGTGCTCAGGGTGCTGGGTGTTCAGTACTCAGGGTGCTGGGTGCTCAGTACTCAGGGTGCTGGGTGCTCAGTACTCAGGGTGCTGGGTGCTCAGTGCTCGGGGTGCTCGGTGCTCAGTACTCAGGGTGCTGGGTGCTCAGTACTCAGGGTGCTGGGTGCTCAGTGCTCAGGGTTCTGGGTGCTCAGTGCTCGGGGTGATCGGTGCTCAGTACTCAGGGTGCTGGGTGCTCAGTGCTCGGGGTGCTCGGAGCTCAGTACTCAGGGTGCTGGGTGCTCAGTGCTCGGGGTGATCGGTGCTCTGTACTCAGGGTGCTGGGTGCTCAGCGCTCGGGGTGCTCGGTGCTCAGTACGTTGGGTGCTCACTACTCAGGGTGCTGGGTGCTCAGTGCTCAGGGTGCTGGGTGCTCAGTGCTCAGGGTGCTGGGTGCTCAGTGCTCAGGGTGCTGGGTGCTCAGTACTCAGGGTGCTGGGTGCTCAGTGCTCGGGGTGCTGGGTGCTCAGTGCTCAGGGTGCTGGGTGCTCAGTACTCAGGGTGCTGGGTGCTCAGTACTCGGGGTGCTGGGTGCTCAGTACTCGGGGTGCTGGGTGCTCAGTACTCATGCTGCTGGGTGCTCTGTACTCGGGAGCTGGGTGCTCAGTGCTCAGGGTGCTGGGTGCTCAGTGCTCGGTGTGCTGGGTGCTCAGTGCTCAGTAATCAGGGTGCTGGGTGCTCAGTGCTCAGTACTCAGGGTGCTGGGTGCTCAGTGCTCAGGGTGCTGTGTGCTCAGTGCTCAGGGTGCTGGGTGCTCAGTGCTCAGGGTGCTGGGTGCTCAGTGCTCAGGGTGCTCGGTGCTTAGTACTCAGGGTGCTCGTTGCTCGGGATGCTGGGTGCTCAGTGCTCAGGTTGCTGGGTGCTCAGTGCTCGGGGTGCTGGGTGCTCAGTACTCGGGGTGCTCGGTGCTCAGTTCTCAGGGTGCTGGGTGCTCAGTGCTCGGGGTGCTGGGTGCTCAGTACTCAGGGTGCTGGGTGCTCGGTGCTCAGTACGCTGGGTGCCCCGTACTCAGGGTGCTGGCTGCTCAGTACACAGGGTGCTCGGTGCTCAGTACTCAGGGTGCTGGGTGCTCAGTGATCGGGGTGCTGGGTGCTCATTACTCAGGGTGCTGGGTGCTCAGTACTCGGTGTGCTCAGTGCTTGTGGTGCTGGGTGCTCAGTACTCAGGGTGCTCAGTGCTTGGGGTGTTGGGTGCTCAGTACTCAGGGTGCTGGGTGCTCAATGCTCAGGGTGCTGGGTGCTCAGTACTCAGGGTGCTGGGTGCTCAGTACTCAGGGTGCTGGGTGCTCAGTGCTCGGGGTGCGGGGTGCTTAGTGCTCGGGGTGCTGGGTGCTCAGTGCTCGGGGTGCTGGGTGCTCAGTGCTCGGGGTTCTGGGTCATCAGTGCTCGGGGCGACGGGTGCTCAGTGCTCGGGGTGCTGGGTGCTCAGTACTCAGGGTGCTCAGTACTCAGGCTGCTGGGTGCTCAGTGCTCAGGGTGCTGGGTGCTCAGTGCTCGGGGTGCTGGGTGCTCAGTGCTCGGGGTGCTGGGTGCTCAGTGCTCGGGGTGCTGGGTGCTCAGTACTCAGGGTGCTGGGTGCTCAGTGCTCGGGGTGCTGGGTGCTCAGTACTCAGGGTGCTGGGTGCTCGGTGCTCAGTACGCTGGGTGCTCAGTACTCAGGGTGCTGGCTGCTCAGTACACAGGGTGCTGGGTGCTCAGTGCTCGGGGTGCTGGGTGCTTAGTGCTCGGGGTGCTGGGTGCTCAGTACTCAGGGTGCTCATTGCTCAGGGTGATGGGTGCTCAGTACTCAGGGTGCTGGGTGCTCAGTACACACGGTGCTCAGTGATCAGTACTCAGGGTGCTCAGTGCTCAGTACTCAGAGTGCTCAGTGCTCAGCGTGCTGGGTGCTCAGTGCTCGGGGTGCTGGGTGCTCAGTGCTCAGGGTGCTGGGTGCTCAGTACTCAGGGTGCTCAGTACTCAGGCTGCTGGGTGCTCAGTGCTCAGGGTGCTGGGTGCTCAGTGCTAAGGGTGCTGGGTGCTCAGTACTCAGGGTGTTGGGTGCTCGGTGCTCAGTACACAGGGTGCTGAGTGCTCAGTGCTCGGGGTGTTGGGTGCTCAGTGCTCAGGGTGCTGGGTGCTCAGTACACAGGGTGCTGAGTGCTCAGTGCTCGGGGTGTTGGGTGCTCAGTGCTCGGGGTGCTGGGTGCTCAGTGCTCAGGGTGCTGGGTGCTCAGTACTCAGGGTGCTCAGTACTCAGGCTGCTGGGTGCTCAGTGCTCGGGGTGCTGGGTGCTCAGTGCTCGGGGTGCTGGGTGCTCAGTGCTAGGTGTGCTGGGTGCTCAGTACTCGGGTTGCTCGGTGCTCAGTACTCAGGGTGCTGGGTGCTCAGTGCTCAGGGTGCTGGGTGCTCAGTACTCAGGGTGCTGGGTGCTCGGTGCTCAGTAAGCTGGGTGCTCAGTACTCAGGGTGCTGGCTGCTCAGTACTCAGGGTGCTCGGTGCTCAGTACTCAGGGTGCTGGGTGCTCAGTGCTCGGGGTGCTGGGTGCTCATTACTCAGGGTGCTGGGTGCTCAGTACTCAAGGTGCTCAGTGCTTGGGGTGCTGGGTGCTCAGTACTCAGGGTGCTCAGTGCTTGGGGTATTGGGTGCTCAGTACTCAGGGTGCTGTGTGCTCAGTGCTCAGGGTGCTGGGTGCTCAGTACTCAGGGTGCTGGGTCCTCAGTGCTCAGGGTGCTGGGTGCTCAGTGCTCAGGGTGCTGGGTGCTCAGTGCTCGGGGTGCTGGGTGCTCAGTGCTCGGGGTGCTGGGTGCTCAGTGCTCGGGGTGCTCGGTGCTCAGTGCTCGGGGTGCTGGGTGCTCAGTACTCGGGGTGCTCAGTGCTCAGTACTCAGAGTGCTGGGTGCTCAGTGCTCAGGGGGCTGGGTGCTCAGTGCTCGGGGTGCTGGCTGCTCGGTGCTCAGGTTGCTGGGTGCTCAGAACTCGGGGTGCTGGGTGCTCAGTACTCGGGGTGCTGGGTGCTCAGTACTCAGGGTGCTGGGTGCTCGGTGCTCAGGGTGCTGGGTCCTCAGTGCTCAGGGTGCTGGGTGCTCAGTGCTCAGGGTGCTCGGTGCTTAGTACTCAGGGTGCTCGTTGCTCAGGGTGCTGGGTGCTCAGTGCTCGGGCTGCTGGGTGCTCAGTGCTCGGGTTGCTGGGTGCTCAGTACTCGGGGTGCTCGGTGCTCAGTACTCAGGGTGCTGGGTTCTCAGTGCTCGGGGTGCTGGGTGCTCAGTACTCAGGGTGCTGGGTGCTCGGTGCTCAGTACGCTGGGTGCTCAGTACTCAGTGTGCTGGCTGCTCAGTACACAGGGTGCTCGGTGCTCAGTACTCAGGGTGCTGGGTGCTCAGTGCTCGGGGTGCTGTGTGCTCATTACTCAGGGTGCTGGGTGCTCAGTACTCAGTGTGCTCAGTGCTTGGGGTGCTGGTTTCTCAGTACTCAGGGTGCTCAGTGCTTGGGGTGTTGGGTGCTCAGTACTCAGGGTGCTGGGTGCTCAATGCTCAGGGTGCTGGGTGCTCAGTACTCAGGGTGCTGGGTGCTAAGTACTCAGGGTGCTGGGTGCTCAGTGCTCGGGGTGCTGGGTGCTTAGTGCTCGGGGTGCTGGGTGCTCAGTGCTCGGGGTGCTGGGTGCTCAGTACTCGGGGTGCTGGGTGCTCAGTACTCAGGTTACTGGGTGCTCGGTGCTCAGGGTGCTGGGTCCTCAGTGCTCAGGGTGCTGGGTGCTCAGTGCTCAGGGTGCTCGGTGCTTAGTACTCAGGGTGCTCGTTGCTCAGGGTGCTGGGTGCTCAGTGCTCGGGCTGCTGGGTGCTCAGTGCTCGGGTTGCTGGGTGCTCAGTACTCGGGGTGCTCGGTGCTCAGTACTCAGGGTGCTGGGTGCTCAGTGCTCGGGGTGCTGGGTGCTCAGTACTCAGGGTGCTGGGTGCTCGGTGCTCAGTAAGCTGGGTGCTCAGAACTCAGTGTGCTGGCTGCTCAGTACACAGGGTGCTCGGTGCTCAGTACTCAGGGTGCTGGGTGCTCAGTGCTCGGGGTGCTGTGTGCTCATTACTCAGGGTGCTGGGTGCTCAGTACTCAGTGTGCTCAGTGCTTGGGGTGCTGGGTGCTCAGTACTCAGGGTGCTCAGTGCTTGGGGTGTTGGGTGCTCAGTACTCAGGGTGCTGGGTGCTCAATGCTCAGGGTGCTGGGTGCTCAGTACTCAGGGTGCTGGGTGCTAAGTACTCAGGGTGCTGGGTGCTCAGTGCTCGGGGTGCTGGGTGCTTAGGGCTCGGGTTGCTGGGTGCTCAGTGCTCGGGGTGCTGGGTGCTCAGTGCTCGGGGCGCTGGGTGCTCAGTGCTCGGGGCTCTGGGTGCTCAGTGCTCGGGGCGCTGGGTGCTCAGCGCTCGGGGTGCTCGGAGCTCAGTACTCAGGGTGCTGGGTGCTCAGTGCTCGGGGTGCTCGGTGCTCAGTACTCAGGGTGCTGGGTGCTCAGTGCTCAGGGTGCTCGGTGCTCAGTACGTTGGGTGCTCACTACTCAGGGTGCTGGGTGCTCAGTGCTCAGGGTGCTGGGTGCTCAGTGCTCCGGGTGCTAGGTGCTTAGTGCTCGGGGTGCTGGGTGCTCAGTGCTCGGGGTGCTGGGTGCTCAGTGCTCGGGGTGCTCGGTGCTCAGTGCTCGGGGTGCTGGGTGCTCAGTACTCGGGGTGCTCAGTGCTCAGTACCCGGGGTGCTGGGTGCTCAGTGCTCAGGGTGCTGGGTGCTCAGTGCTCGGGGTGCTGGCTGCTCGGTGCTCAGGTTGCTGGGTGCTCAGTACTCGGGGTGCTGGGTGCTCAGTACTCGGGGTGCTGGGTGCTCATTGCTCGGGGTGCTCGGTGCTCAGTACTCAGGGTGCTGGGTGCTCAGTGCTCGGGGTGCTCAGTACTCAGGGTGCTGCGTGTTCAGTGCTCAGGGTGCTGGGTGCTCAGTGCTCAGGGTGCTGTGTGCTCAGTGCTCGGGGTGCTGGGTGCTCAGTACTCGGGGTGCTGGGTGCTCTGTACTCAGGGAGCTGGGTGCTCGGTGCTCAGGGTGCTGGGTCCTCAGTGCTCAGGGTGCTGGGTGCTCAGTGCTCAGGGTGCTCGGTGCTTAGTACTCAGGGTGCTCGTTGCTCGGGATGCTGGGTGCTCAGTGCTCAGGTTGCTGGGTGCTCAGTGCTCGGGGTGCTGGGTGCTCAGTACTCGGGGTGCTCGGTGCTCAGTTCTCAGGGTGCTGGGTGCTCAGTGCTCAGGGTGCTGGGTGCTCAGTACTCAGGTTGCTGGGTGCTCGGTGCTCAGTACGCTGGGTGCCCAGTACTCAGGGTGCTGGCTGCTCAGTACACAGGGTGCTCGGTGCTCAGTACTCAGGGTGCTGGGTGCTCAGTGATCGGGGTGCTGGGTGCTCATTACTCAGGGTGCTGGGTGCTCAGTACTCAGTGTGCTCAGTGCTTGTGGTGCTGGGTGTTCAGTACTCAGGGTGCTAGGTGCGTAGTACTCAGGGTGCTGGGTGCTCAGTGCTTGGGGTGCTGGTTTCTCAGTACTCAGGGTGCTCAGTGCTTGGGGTGTTGGGTGCTCAGTACTCAGGGTGCTGGGTGCTCAATGCTCAGGGTGCTGGGTGCTCAGTACTCAGGGTGCTGGGTGCTAAGTACTCAGGGTGCTGGGTGCTCAGTGCTCAGGGTGCTCGGTGCCCAGTACTCAAGGTGCTGGGTGCTCAGTGCTCAGTGTGCTGGGTGCTCAGTGCTCAGGGTGCTCAGTGCTCAGGGTGCTGGGTGTTCAGTACTCAGGGTGCTGGGTGCTCAGTACTCAGGGTGCTGGGTGCTCAGTACTCAGGGTGCTGGGTGCTCAGTGCTCGGGGTGCTCGGTGCTCAGTACTCAGGGTGCTGGGTGCTCAGTACTCAGGGTGCTGGGTGCTCAGTGCTCAGGGTTCTGGGTGCTCAGTGCTCGGGGTGATCGGTGCTCAGTACTCAGGGTGCTGGGTGCTCAGTGCTCGGGGTGCTCGGAGCTCAGTACTCAGGGTGCTGGGTGCTCAGTGCTCGGGGTGATCGGTGCTCAGTACTCAGGGTGCTGGGTGCTCAGCGCTCGGGGTGCTCGGTGCTCAGTACGTTGGGTGCTCACTACTCAGGGTGCTGGGTGCTCAGTGCTCAGGGTGCTGGGTGCTCAGTGCTCAGGGTGCTGGGTGCTCAGTGCTCAGGGTGCTGGGTGCTCAGTACTCAGGGTGCTGGGTGCTCAGTGCTCGGGGTGCTGGGTGCTCAGTGCTCAGGGTGCTGGGTGCTCAGTACTCAGGGTGCTGGGTGCTCAGTACTCGGGGTGCTGGGTGCTCAGTACTCGGGGTGCTGGGTGCTCAGTACTCATGCTGCTGGGTGCTCTGTACTCGGGAGCTGGGTGCTCAGTGCTCAGGGTGCTGGGTGCTCAGTGCTCGGTGTGCTGGGTGCTCAGTGCTCAGTAATCAGGGTGCTGGGTGCTCAGTGCTCAGTACTCAGGGTGCTGGGTGCTCAGTGCTCAGGGTGCTGTGTGCTCAGTGCTCAGGGTGCTGGGTGCTCAGTGCTCAGGGTGCTGGGTGCTCAGTGCTCAGGGTGCTCGGTGCTTAGTACTCAGGGTGCTCGTTGCTCGGGATGCTGGGTGCTCAGTGCTCAGGTTGCTGGGTGCTCAGTGCTCGGGGTGCTGGGTGCTCAGTACTCGGGGTGCTCAGTGCTCAGTTCTCAGGGTTCTGGGTGCTCAGTGCTCGGGGTGCTGGGTGCTCAGTACTCAGGGTGCTGGGTGCTCGGTGCTCAGTACGCTGGGTGCCCCGTACTCAGGGTGCTGGCTGCTCAGTACACAGGGTGCTCGGTGCTCAGTACTCAGGGTGCTGGGTGCTCAGTGATCGGGGTGCTGGGTGCTCATTACTCAGGGTGCTGGGTGCTCAGTACTCGGTGTGCTCAGTGCTTGTGGTGCTGGGTGCTCAGTACTCAGGGTGCTCAGTGCTTGGGGTGTTGGGTGCTCAGTACTCAGGGTGCTGGGTGCTCAATGCTCAGGGTGCTGTGTGCTCAGTACTCAGGGTGCTGGGTGCTCAGTACTCAGGGTGCTGGGTGCTCAGTGCTCGGGGTGCGGGGTGCTTAGTGCTCGGGGTGCTGGGTGCTCAGTGCTCGGGGTGCTGGGTGCTCAGTGCTCGGGGTTCTGGGTCATCAGTGCTCGGGGCGACGGGTGCTCAGTGCTCGGGGTGCTGGGTGCTCAGTACTCAGGGTGCTCAGTACTCAGGCTGCTGGGTGCTCAGTGCTCAGGGTGCTGGGTGCTCAGTGCTCGGGGTGCTGGGTGCTCAGTGCTCGGGGTGCTGGGTGCTCAGTGCTCGGGGTGCTGGGTGCTCAGTACTCAGGGTGCTGGGTGCTCAGTGCTCGGGGTGCTGGGTGCTCAGTACTCAGGGTGCTGGGTGCTCGGTGCTCAGTACGCTGGGTGCTCAGTACTCAGGGTGCTGGCTGCTCAGTACACAGGGTGCTGGGTGCTCAGTGCTCGGGGTGCTGGGTGCTCAGTGCTCGGGGTGCTGGGTGCTCAGTACTCAGGGTGCTCATTGCTCAGGGTGATGGGTGCTCAGTACTCAGGGTGCTGGGTGCTCAGTACACACGGTGCTCAGTGCTCAGTACTCAGGGTGCTCAGTGCTCAGTACTCAGAGTGCTCAGTGCTCAGCGTGCTGGGTGCTCAGTGCTCGGGGTGCTGGGTGCTCAGTGCTCAGGGTGCTGGGTGCTCAGTACTCAGGGTGCTCAGTACTCAGGCTGCTGGGTGATCAGTGCTCAGGGTGCTGGGTGCTCAGTGCTAAGGGTGCTGGGTGCTCAGTACTCAGGGTGTTGGGTGCTCGGTGCTCAGTACACAGGGTGCTGAGTGCTCAGTGCTCGGGGTGTTGGGTGCTCAGTGCTCAGGGTGCTGGGTGCTCAGTACACAGGGTGCTGAGTGCTCAGTGCTCGGGGTGTTGGGTGCTCAGTGCTCGGGGTGCTGGGTGCTCAGTGCTCAGGGTGCTGGGTGCTCAGTACTCAGGGTGCTCAGTACTCAGGCTGCTGGGTGCTCAGTGCTCGGGGTGCTGGGTGCTCAGTGCTCGGGGTGCTGGGTGCTCAGTGCTAGGTGTGCTGGGTGCTCAGTACTCGGGTTGCTCGGTGCTCAGTACTCAGGGTGCTGGGTGCTCAGTGCTCAGGGTGCTGGGTGCTCAGTACTCAGGGTGCTGGGTGCTCGGTGCTCAGTAAGCTGGGTGCTCAGTACTCAGGGTGCTGGCTGCTCAGTACTCAGGGTGCTCGGTGCTCAGTACTCAGGGTGCTGGGTGCTCAGTGCTCGGGGTGCTGGGTGCTCATTACTCAGGGTGCTGGGTGCTCAGTACTCAAGGTGCTCAGTGCTTGGGGTGCTGGGTGCTCAGTACTCAAGGTGCTCAGTGCTCGGGGTGCTGGGTGCTCAGTACTCGGGGTGCTCAGTGCTCAGTACTCAGAGTGCTGGGTGCTCAGTGCTCAGGGTGCTGGGTGCTCAGTGCTCGGGGTGCTGGCTGCTCGGTGCTCAGGTTGCTGGGTGCTCAGAACTCGGGGTGCTGGGTGCTCAGTACTCGGGGTGCTGGGTGCTCAGTACTCAGGGTGCTGGGTGCTCGGTGCTCAGGGTGCTGGGTCCTCAGTGCTCAGGGTGCTGGGTGCTCAGTGCTCAGGGTGCTCGGTGCTTAGTACTCAGGGTGCTCGTTGCTCAGGGTGCTGGGTGCTCAGTGCTCGGGCTGCTGGGTGCTCAGTGCTCGGGTTGCTGGGTGCTCAGTACTCGGGGTGCTCGGTGCTCAGTACTCAGGGTGCTGGGTTCTCAGTGCTCGGGGTGCTGGGTGCTCAGTACTCAGGGTGCTGGGTGCTCGGTGCTCAGTACGCTGGGTGCTCAGTACTCAGTGTGCTGGCTGCTCAGTACACAGGGTGCTCGGTGCTCAGTACTCAGGGTGCTGGGTGCTCAGTGCTCGGGGTGCTGTGTGCTCATTACTCAGGGTGCTGGGTGCTCAGTACTCAGTGTGCTCAGTGCTTGGGGTGCTGGTTTCTCAGTACTCAGGGTGCTCAGTGCTTGGGGTGTTGGGTGCTCAGTACTCAGGGTGCTGGGTGCTCAATGCTCAGGGTGCTGGGTGCTCAGTACTCAGGGTGCTGGGTGCTAAGTACTCAGGGTGCTGGGTGCTCAGTGCTCGGGGTGCTGGGTGCTTAGTGCTCGGGGTGCTGGGTGCTCAGTGCTCGGGGTGCTGGGTGCTCAGTACTCGGGGTGCTGGGTGCTCAGTACTCAGGGTACTGGGTGCTCGGTGCTCAGGGTGCTGGGTCCTCAGTGCTCAGGGTGCTGGGTGCTCAGTGCTCAGGGTGCTCGGTGCTTAGTACTCAGGGTGCTCGTTGCTCAGGGTGCTGGGTGCTCAGTGCTCGGGCTGCTGGGTGCTCAGTGCTCGGGTTGCTGGGTGCTCAGTACTCGGGGTGCTCGGTGCTCAGTACTCAGGGTGCTTGGTGCTCAGTGCTCGGGGTGCTGGGTGCTCAGTACTCAGGGTGCTGGGTGCTCGGTGCTCAGTAAGCTGGGTGCTCAGAACTCAGTGTGCTGGCTGCTCAGTACACAGGGTGCTCGGTGCTCAGTACTCAGGGTGCTGGGTGCTCAGTGCTCGGGGTGCTCGGTGCTCAGTACTCAGGGTGCTGGGTGCTCAGTGCTCAGGGTGCTCGGTGCTCAGTACGTTGGGTGCTCACTACTCAGGGTGCTGGGTGCTCAGTGCTCAGGGTGCTGGGTGCTCAGTGCTCCGGGTGCTAGGTGCTTAGTGCTCGGGGTGCTGGGTTCTCAGTGCTCGGGGTGCTGGGTGCTCAGTGCTCGGGGTGCTCGGTGCTCAGTGCTCGGGGTGCTGGGTGCTCAGTACTCGGGGTGCTCAGTGCTCAGTACCCGGGGTGCTGGGTGCTCAGTGCTCAGGGTGCTGGGTGCTCAGTGCTCGGGGTGCTGGCTGCTCGGTGCTCAGGTTGCTGGGTGCTCAGTACTCGGGGTGCTGGGTGCTCAGTACTCGGGGTGCTGGGTGCTCATTGCTCGGGGTGCTCGGTGCTCAGTACTCAGGGTGCTGGGTGCTCAGTGCTCGGGGTGCTCAGTACTCAGGGTGCTGTGTGTTCAGTGCTCAGGGTGCTGGGTGCTCAGTGCTCAGGGTGCTGTGTGCTCAGTGCTCGGGGTGCTGGGTGCTCAGTACTCGGGGTGCTGGGTGCTCTGTACTCAGGGAGCTGGGTGCTCGGTGCTCAGGGTGCTGGGTCCTCAGTGCTCAGGGTGCTGGGTGCTCAGTGCTCAGGGTGCTCGGTGCTTAGTACTCAGGGTGCTCGTTGCTCGGGATGCTGGGTGCTCAGTGCTCAGGTTGCTGGGTGCTCAGTGCTCGGGGTGCTGGGTGCTCAGTACTCGGGGTGCTCGGTGCTCAGTTCTCAGGGTGCTGGGTGCTCAGTGCTCAGGGTGCTGGGTGCTCAGTACTCAGGTTGCTGGGTGCTCGGTGCTCAGTACGCTGGGTGCCCAGTACTCAGGGTGCTGGCTGCTCAGTACACAGGGTGCTCGGTGCTCAGTACTCAGGGTGCTGGGTGCTCAGTGATCGGGGTGCTGGGTGCTCATTACTCAGGGTGCTGGGTGCTCAGTACTCAGTGTGCTCAGTGCTTGTGGTGCTGGGTGTTCAGTACTCAGGGTGCTCGGTGCTCAGTACTCAGGGTGCTGGGTGCTCAGTGCTTGGGGTGCTGGTTTCTCAGTACTCAGGGTGCTCAGTGCTTGGGGTGTTGGGTGCTCAGTACTCAGGGTGCTGGGTGCTCAATGCTCAGGGTGCTGGGTGCTCAGTACTCAGGGTGCTGGGTGCTAAGTACTCAGGGTGCTGGGTGCTCAGTGCTCGGGGTGCTGGGTGCTTAGTGCTCGGCGTGCTGGGTGCTCAGTGCTCGGGGTGCTGGGTGCTCAGTACTCGGGGTGCTGGGTGCTCAGTACTCAGGGTACTGGGTGCTCGGTGCTCAGGGTGCTGGGTCCTCAGTGCTCAGGGTGCTGGGTGCTCAGTGCTCAGGGTGCTCGGTGCTTAGTACTCAGGGTGCTCGTTGCTCAGGGTGCTGGGTGCTCAGTGCTCGGGCTGCTGGGTGCTCAGTGCTCGGGTTGCTGGGTGCTCAGTACTCGGGGTGCTCGGTGCTCAGTACTCAGGGTGCTGGGTGCTCAGTGCTCGGGGTGCTGGGTGCTCAGTACTCAGGGTGCTGGGTGCTCGGTGCTCAGTAAGCTGGGTGCTCAGAACTCAGTGTGCTGGCTGCTCAGTACACAGGGTGCTCGGTGCTCAGTACTCAGGGTGCTGGGTGCTCAGTGCTCGGGGTGCTGTGTGCTCATTACTCAGGGTGCTGGGTGCTCAGTACTCAGTGTGCTCAGTGCTTGGGGTGCTGGGTGCTCAGTACTCAGGGTGCTCAGTGCTTGGGGTGTTGGGTGCTCAGTACTCAGGCTGCTGGGTGCTCAATGCTCAGGGTGCTGGGTGCTCAGTACTCAGGGTGCTGGGTGCTAAGTACTCAGGGTGCTGGGTGCTCAGTGCTCGGGGTGCTGGGTGCTTAGGGCTCGGGTTGCTGGGTGCTCAGTGCTCGGGGTGCTGGGTGCTCAGTGCTCGGGGTGCTGGGTGCTCAGTGCTCGGGGCGCTGGGCGCTCAGTGCTCGGGGCGCTGGGTGCTCAGTGCTCGGGGTGCTCGGAGCTCAGTACTCAGGGTGCTGGGTGCTCAGTGCTCGGGGTGCTCGGTGCTCAGTACTCAGGTTGCTGGGTGCTCAGTACTCGGGGTGCTGGGTGCTCAGTACTCGGGGTGCTGGGTGCTCATTGCTCGGGGTGCTCGGTGCTCAGTACTCAGGGTGCTGGGTGCTCAGTGCTCGGGGTGCTCAGTACTCAGGGTGCTGTGTGTTCAGTGCTCAGGGTGCTGGGTGCTCAGTGCTCAGGGTGCTGTGTGCTCATTGCTCGGGGTGCTGGGTGCTCAGTACTCGGGGTGCTGGGTGCTCTGTACTCAGGGAGCTGGGTGCTCGGTGCTCAGGGTGCTGGGTCCTCAGTGCTCAGGGTGCTGGGTGCTCAGTGCTCAGGGTGCTCGGTGCTTAGTACTCAGGGTGCTCGTTGCTCGGGATGCTGGGTGCTCAGTGCTCAGGTTGCTGGGTGCTCAGTGCTCGGGGTGCTGGGTGCTCAGTACTCGGGGTGCTCGGTGCTCAGTTCTCAGGTTGCTGGGTGCTCAGTGCTCAGGGTGCTGGGTGCTCAGTACTCAGGTTGCTGGGTGCTCGGTGCTCAGTACGCTGGGTGCCCAGTACTCAGGGTGCTGGCTGCTCAGTACACAGGGTGCTCGGTGCTCAGTACTCAGGGTGCTGGGTGCTCAGTGATCGGGGTGCTGGGTGCTCATTACTCAGGGTGCTGGGTGCTCAGTACTCAGTGTGCTCAGTGCTTGTGGTGCTGGGTGTTCAGTACTCAGGGTGCTCGGTGCTCAGTACTCAGGGTGCTGGGTGCTCAGTGCTCGGGGTGCTGCGTGCTCAGTGCTCAGTACTCAGGGTCCTGGGTGCTCAGTACTCAGGGTGCTGTGTGCTCAGTGCTCAGGGTGCTGGGTGCTCAGTGCTCAGGGTGCTGGGTGCTCAGTGCTCAGGGTGCTGGGTGCTCAGTACTCAGGGTGCTGGGTGCTCAGTGCTCGGGGTGCTGGGTGCTCAGTGCTCAGGGTGCTGGGTGCTCAGTACTCAGGGTGTTGTGTCCTCAGTACTCGGGGTGCTGGGTGCTCAGTACTCAGGGTGCTGGTTGCTTAGTACTCGGGTGCTGGGTGCTCAGTGCTCAGGGTGCTGGGTGCTCAGTGCTCGGGGTGCTGGGTGCTCAGTGCTCAGTACTCAGGGTGCTGGGTGCTCAGTACTCGGGGTGCTAGGTGCTCAGTGCTCAGTACTCAGGGTGCTGGGTGCTTAGTGCTCAGGGTGTTGGGTGCTCAGTGCTCGGGGTGCTGGGTGCTCAGTGCTCGGGGTGCTGGGTGCTCAGTGCTCGGGGTGCTCGGTTCTCAGTACTCAGGGTGCTGGGTGCTCAGTGCTCAGGGTGCTCGATGCTCAGTATGTTGGGTGCTCACTACTCAGGGTGCTGCGTGCTCAGTGCTCAGGGTGCTGGGTGCTCAGTGCTCAGGGTGCTGGGTACTCAGTGCTCAGGGTGCTGGGTGCTCAGTACTCAGGGTGCTGGGTGCTCAGTGCTCGGGGTGCTGGGTGCTCAGTGCTCAGGGTGCTGGGTGCTCAGTACTCAGGGTGTTGGTTGCCCAGTACTCGGGGTGCTTTGTGCTCAGTACTCAGGTTGCTGGCTGCTCAGTACTCAGGGTGCTGGGTGCTCTGTACTCGGGTGCTGGGTGCTCAGTGCTCAGGGTGCAGGGTGCTCAGTGCTCGGCGTGCTGGGTGCTCAGTGCTTAGTACTCAGGGTGCTGGGTGCTTAGTACTCGGGGTGCTGGATGCTCAGTGCTCAGTACTCAGGGTGCTGGGTGCTCAGTGCTCAGGGTGCTGGGTGCTCAGTGCTCAGGGTGCTGGGTGCTCAGTGCTCAGGGTGCTGGGTACTCAGTGCTCAGGGTGCTGGGTGCTCAGTACTCAGGGTGCTGGGTGCTCAGTGCTCACGGTGCTGGGTGCTCAGTGCTCGGGGTGCTGGGTGCTCAGTGCTCGGGGTGCTGGGTGCTCAGTGCTCGGGGTGCTCGGTGCTCAGTACTCAGGGTGCTGGGTGCTCAGTGCTCGAGGTGCTCAGTACTCAGGGTGCTGTATGTTCAGTGTTCAGGGTGCTGGGTGCTCAGTACTCAGGGTGCTCGGTGCTTAGTACTCAGGGTGCTGGGTGCTCAGTACTCCTGGTGCTGGGTGCTCAGTGCTCGGGGTGCTCGGTGCTCAGTACTCAGTGCTCAGGGTGCTCAGTGCTCAGTGCTCAGGGTGCTGGGTGTTCAGTACTCAGGGTGCTGGGTGCTCAGTACTCAGGGTGCTGGGTGCTCAGTACTCGGGGTGCTCGGTGCTCATTGCTCAGGCTGCTGGGTGCTCAGTACTCAGGGTGCTGGGTGCTCAGTGCTCAGGGTGCTGGGTGCTCAGTCCTCAGGGTGCTCAGGGCTCAGGGTGCTGGGTGCTCAGTACTCAGGGTGCTGAGTGCTCAGTACTCAGGGTGCTGGGTGCACAATACTCAGTGCTCGGGGTCCTTGGTGCTGAGTGCTCAGTGTACTGGGTGCTCAGTACTCGGGGTGCTGGGTGCTCTGTACTCAGGGAGCTGGGTGCTCGGTGCTCAGGGTGCTGGGTCCTCAGTGCTCAGGGTGCTGGGTGCTCAGTGCTCAGGGTGCTCGGTGCTTAGTACTCAGGGTGCTCGTTGCTCGGGATGCTGGGTGCTCAGTGCTCAGGTTGCTGGGTGCTCAGTGCTCGGGGTGCTGGGTGCTCAGTACTCGGGGTGCTCGGTGCTCAGTTCTCAGGTTGCTGGGTGCTCAGTGCTCAGGGTGCTGGGTGCTCAGTACTCAGGTTGCTGGGTGCTCGGTGCTCAGTACGCTGGGTGCCCAGTACTCAGGGTGCTGGCTGCTCAGTACACAGGGTGCTCGGTGCTCAGTACTCAGGGTGCTGGGTGCTCAGTGATCGGGGTGCTGGGTGCTCATTACTCAGGGTGCTGGGTGCTCAGTACTCAGTGTGCTCAGTGCTTGTGGTGCTGGGTGTTCAGTACTCAGGGTGCTCGGTGCTCAGTACTCAGGGTGCTGGGTGCTCAGTGCTCGGGGTGCTGCGTGCTCAGTGCTCAGTACTCAGGGTCCTGGGTGCTCAGTACTCAGGGTGCTGTGTGCTCAGTGCTCAGGGTGCTGGGTGCTCAGTGCTCAGGGTGCTGGGTGCTCAGTGCTCAGGGTGCTGGGTGCTCAGTACTCAGGGAGCTGGGTGCTCAGTGCTCGGGGTGCTGGGTGCTCAGTGCTCAGGGTGCTGGGTGCTCAGTACTCAGGGTGTTGTGTCCTCAGTACTCGGGGTGCTGGGTGCTCAGTACTCAGGGTGCTGGTTGCTTAGTACTCGGGTGCTGGGTGCTCAGTGCTCAGGGTGCTGGGTGCTCAGTGCTCGGGGTGCTGGGTGCTCAGTGCTCAGTACTCGGGGTGCTGGGTGCTCAGTACTCAGGGTGCTGGTTGCTTAGTACTCGGGTGCTGGGTGCTCAGTGCTCAGGGTGCTGGGTGCTCAGTGCTCGGGGTGCTGGGTGCTCAGTGCTCAGTACTCAGGTTGCTGGGTGCTCGGTGCTCAGTACGCTGGGTGCCCAGTACTCAGGGTGCTGGCTGCTCAGTACACAGGGTGCTCGGTGCTCAGTACTCAGGGTGCTGGGTGCTCAGTGATCGGGGTGCTGGGTGCTCATTACTCAGGGTGCTGGGTGCTCAGTACTCAGTGTGCTCAGTGCTTGTGGTGCTGGGTGTTCAGTACTCAGGGTGCTCGGTGCTCAGTACTCAGGGTGCTGGGTGCTCAGTGCTTGGGGTGCTGGTTTCTCAGTACTCAGGGTGCTCAGTGCTTGGGGTGTTGGGTGCTCAGTACTCAGGGTGCTGGGTGCTCAATGCTCAGGGTGCTGGGTGCTCAGTACTCAGGGTGCTGGGTGCTAAGTACTCAGGGTGCTGGGTGCTCAGTGCTCGGGGTGCTGGGTGCTTAGTGCTCGGCGTGCTGGGTGCTCAGTGCTCGGGGTGCTGGGTGCTCAGTACTCGGGGTGCTGGGTGCTCAGTACTCAGGGTACTGGGTGCTCGGTGCTCAGGGTGCTGGGTCCTCAGTGCTCAGGGTGCTGGGTGCTCAGTGCTCAGGGTGCTCGGTGCTTAGTACTCAGGGTGCTCGTTGCTCAGGGTGCTGGGTGCTCAGTGCTCGGGCTGCTGGGTGCTCAGTGCTCGGGTTGCTGGGTGCTCAGTACTCGGGGTGCTCGGTGCTCAGTACTCAGGGTGCTGGGTGCTCAGTGCTCGGGGTGCTGGGTGCTCAGTACTCAGGGTGCTGGGTGCTCGGTGCTCAGTAAGCTGGGTGCTCAGAACTCAGTGTGCTGGCTGCTCAGTACACAGGGTGCTCGGTGCTCAGTACTCAGGGTGCTGGGTGCTCAGTGCTCGGGGTGCTGTGTGCTCATTACTCAGGGTGCTGGGTGCTCAGTACTCAGTGTGCTCAGTGCTTGGGGTGCTGGGTGCTCAGTACTCAGGGTGCTCAGTGCTTGGGGTGTTGGGTGCTCAGTACTCAGGCTGCTGGGTGCTCAATGCTCAGGGTGCTGGGTGCTCAGTACTCAGGGTGCTGGGTGCTAAGTACTCAGGGTGCTGGGTGCTCAGTGCTCGGGGTGCTGGGTGCTTAGGGCTCGGGTTGCTGGGTGCTCAGTGCTCGGGGTGCTGGGTGCTCAGTGCTCGGGGTGCTGGGTGCTCAGTGCTCGGGGCGCTGGGCGCTCAGTGCTCGGGGCGCTGGGTGCTCAGTGCTCGGGGTGCTCGGAGCTCAGTACTCAGGGTGCTGGGTGCTCAGTGCTCGGGGTGCTCGGTGCTCAGTACTCAGGGTGCTGGGTGCTCAGTGCTCAGGGTGCTCGGTGCTCAGTACGTTGGGTGCTCACTACTCAGGGTGCTGGGTGCTCAGTGCTCAGGGTGCTGGGTGCTCAGTGCTCCGGGTGCTAGGTGCTTAGTGCTCGGGGTGCTGGGTGCTCAGTGCTCGGGGTGCTGGGTGCTCAGTGCTCGGGGTGCTCGGTTCTCAGTGCTCGGGGTGCTGGGTGCTCAGTACTTGGGGTGCTCAGTGCTCAGTACCCGGGGTGCTGGGTGCTCAGTGCTCAGGGTCCTGGGTGCTCAGTGCTCGGGGTGCTGGCTGCTCGGTGCTCAGGTTGCTGGGTGCTCAGTACTCGGGGTGCTGGGTGCTCAGTACTCGGGGTGCTGGGTGCTCATTGCTCGGGGTGCTCGGTGCTCAGTACTCAGGGTGCTGGGTGCTCAGTGCTCGGGGTGCTCAGTACTCAGGGTGCTGTGTGTTCAGTGCTCAGGGTGCTGGGTGCTCAGTGCTCAGGGTGCTGTGTGCTCATTGCTCGGGGTGCTGGGTGCTCAGTACTCGGGGTGCTGGGTGCTCTGTACTCAGGGAGCTGGGTGCTCGGTGCTCAGGGTGCTGGGTCCTCAGTGCTCAGGGTGCTGGGTGCTCAGTGCTCAGGGTGCTCGGTGCTTAGTACTCAGGGTGCTCGTTGCTCGGGATGCTGGGTGCTCAGTGCTCAGGTTGCTGGGTGCTCAGTGCTCGGGGTGCTGGGTGCTCAGTACTCGGGGTGCTCGGTGCTCAGTTCTCAGGTTGCTGGGTGCTCAGTGCTCAGGGTGCTGGGTGCTCAGTACTCAGGTTGCTGGGTGCTCGGTGCTCAGTACGCTGGGTGCCCAGTACTCAGGGTGCTGGCTGCTCAGTACACAGGGTGCTCGGTGCTCAGTACTCAGGGTGCTGGGTGCTCAGTGATCGGGGTGCTGGGTGCTCATTACTCAGGGTGCTGGGTGCTCAGTACTCAGTGTGCTCAGTGCTTGTGGTGCTGGGTGTTCAGTACTCAGGGTGCTCGGTGCTCAGTACTCAGGGTGCTGGGTGCTCAGTGCTCGGGGTGCTGCGTGCTCAGTGCTCAGTACTCAGGGTCCTGGGTGCTCAGTACTCAGGGTGCTGTGTGCTCAGTGCTCAGGGTGCTGGGTGCTCAGTGCTCAGGGTGCTGGGTGCTCAGTGCTCAGGGTGCTGGGTGCTCAGTACTCAGGGTGCTGGGTGCTCAGTGCTCGGGGTGCTGGGTGCTCAGTGCTCAGGGTGCTGGGTGCTCAGTACTCAGGGTGTTGTGTCCTCAGTACTCGGGGTGCTGGGTGCTCAGTACTCAGGGTGCTGGTTGCTTAGTACTCGGGTGCTGGGTGCTCAGTGCTCAGGGTGCTGGGTGCTCAGTGCTCGGGGTGCTGGGTGCTCAGTGCTCAGTACTCAGGGTGCTGGGTGCTCAGTACTCGGGGTGCTAGGTGCTCAGTGCTCAGTACTCAGGGTGCTGGGTGCTTAGTGCTCAGGGTGTTGGGTGCTCAGTGCTCGGGGTGCTGGGTGCTCAGTGCTCGGGGTGCTGGGTGCTCAGTGCTCGGGGTGCTCGGTTCTCAGTACTCAGGGTGCTGGGTGCTCAGTGCTCAGGGTGCTCGATGCTCAGTATGTTGGGTGCTCACTACTCAGGGTGCTGCGTGCTCAGTGCTCAGGGTGCTGGGTGCTCAGTGCTCAGGGTGCTGGGTACTCAGTGCTCAGGGTGCTGGGTGCTCAGTACTCAGGGTGCTGGGTGCTCAGTGCTCGGGGTGCTGGGTGCTCAGTGCTCAGGGTGCTGGGTGCTCAGTACTCAGGGTGTTGGTTGCCCAGTACTCGGGGTGCTTTGTGCTCAGTACTCAGGTTGCTGGCTGCTCAGTACTCAGGGTGCTGGGTGCTCTGTACTCGGGTGCTGGGTGCTCAGTGCTCAGGGTGCAGGGTGCTCAGTGCTCGGCGTGCTGGGTGCTCAGTGCTTAGTACTCAGGGTGCTGGGTGCTTAGTACTCGGGGTGCTGGATGCTCAGTGCTCAGTACTCAGGGTGCTGGGTGCTCAGTGCTCAGGGTGCTGGGTGCTCAGTGCTCAGGGTGCTGGGTGCTCAGTGCTCAGGGTGCTGGGTACTCAGTGCTCAGGGTGCTGGGTGCTCAGTACTCAGGGTGCTGGGTGCTCAGTGCTCACGGTGCTGGGTGCTCAGTGCTCGGGGTGCTGGGTGCTCAGTGCTCGGGGTGCTGGGTGCTCAGTGCTCGGGGTGCTCGGTGCTCAGTACTCAGGGTGCTGGGTGCTCAGTGCTCGAGGTGCTCAGTACTCAGGGTGCTGTATGTTCAGTGTTCAGGGTGCTGGGTGCTCAGTACTCAGGGTGCTCGGTGCTTAGTACTCAGGGTGCTGGGTGCTCAGTACTCCTGGTGCTGGGTGCTCAGTGCTCGGGGTGCTCGGTGCTCAGTACTCAGTGCTCAGGGTGCTCAGTGCTCAGTGCTCAGGGTGCTGGGTGTTCAGTACTCAGGGTGCTGGGTGCTCAGTACTCAGGGTGCTGGGTGCTCAGTACTCGGGGTGCTCGGTGCTCATTGCTCAGGCTGCTGGGTGCTCAGTACTCAGGGTGCTGGGTGCTCAGTGCTCAGGGTGCTGGGTGCTCAGTCCTCAGGGTGCTCAGGGCTCAGGGTGCTGGGTGCTCAGTACTCAGGGTGCTGAGTGCTCAGTACTCAGGGTGCTGGGTGCACAATACTCAGTGCTCGGGGTCCTTGGTGCTGAGTGCTCAGTGTACTGGGTGCTCAGTACTCGGGGTGCTGGGTGCTCTGTACTCAGGGAGCTGGGTGCTCGGTGCTCAGGGTGCTGGGTCCTCAGTGCTCAGGGTGCTGGGTGCTCAGTGCTCAGGGTGCTCGGTGCTTAGTACTCAGGGTGCTCGTTGCTCGGGATGCTGGGTGCTCAGTGCTCAGGTTGCTGGGTGCTCAGTGCTCGGGGTGCTGGGTGCTCAGTACTCGGGGTGCTCGGTGCTCAGTTCTCAGGTTGCTGGGTGCTCAGTGCTCAGGGTGCTGGGTGCTCAGTACTCAGGTTGCTGGGTGCTCGGTGCTCAGTACGCTGGGTGCCCAGTACTCAGGGTGCTGGCTGCTCAGTACACAGGGTGCTCGGTGCTCAGTACTCAGGGTGCTGGGTGCTCAGTGATCGGGGTGCTGGGTGCTCATTACTCAGGGTGCTGGGTGCTCAGTACTCAGTGTGCTCAGTGCTTGTGGTGCTGGGTGTTCAGTACTCAGGGTGCTCGGTGCTCAGTACTCAGGGTGCTGGGTGCTCAGTGCTCGGGGTGCTGCGTGCTCAGTGCTCAGTACTCAGGGTCCTGGGTGCTCAGTACTCAGGGTGCTGTGTGCTCAGTGCTCAGGGTGCTGGGTGCTCAGTGCTCAGGGTGCTGGGTGCTCAGTGCTCAGGGTGCTGGGTGCTCAGTACTCAGGGAGCTGGGTGCTCAGTGCTCGGGGTGCTGGGTGCTCAGTGCTCAGGGTGCTGGGTGCTCAGTACTCAGGGTGTTGTGTCCTCAGTACTCGGGGTGCTGGGTGCTCAGTACTCAGGGTGCTGGTTGCTTAGTACTCGGGTGCTGGGTGCTCAGTGCTCAGGGTGCTGGGTGCTCAGTGCTCGGGGTGCTGGGTGCTCAGTGCTCAGTACTCAGGGTGCTGGGTGCTCAGTACTCGGGGTGCTAGGTGCTCAGTGCTCAGTACTCAGGGTGCTGGGTGCTTAGTGCTCAGGGTGCTGGGTGCTCAGTGCTCGGGGTGCTGGGTGCTCAGTGCTCGGGGTGCTGGGTGCTCAGTGCTCGGGGTGCTCGGTTCTCAGTACTCAGGGTGCTGGGTGCTCAGTGCTCAGGGTGCTCGATGCTCAGTATGTTGGGTGCTCACTACTCAGGGTGCTGCGTGCTCAGTGCTCAGGGTGCTGGGTGCTCAGTGCTCAGGGTGCTGGGTGCTCAGTGCTCAGGGTGCTGGGTGCTCAGTACTCAGGGTGCTGGGTGCTCAGTGCTCGGGGTGCTGGGTGCTCAGTGCTCAGGGTGCTGGGTGCTCAGTACTCAGGGTGTTGGTTGCCCAGTACTCGGGGTGCTTTGTGCTCAGTACTCAGGTTGCTGGCTGCTCAGTACTCAGGGTGCTGGGTGCTCTGTACTCGGGTGCTGGGTGCTCAGTGCTCAGGGTGCAGGGTGCTCAGTGCTCGGGGTGCTGGGTGCTCAGTGCTTAGTACTCAGGGTGCTGGGTGCTTAGTACTCGGGGTGCTGGATGCTCAGTGCTCAGTACTCAGGGTGCTGGGTGCTCAGTGCTCAGGGTGCTGGGTGCTCAGTGCTCAGGGTGCTGGGTGCTCAGTGCTCAGGGTGCTGGGTACTCAGTGCTCAGGGTGCTGGGTGCTCAGTACTCAGGGTGCTGGGTGCTCAGTGCTCACGGTGCTGGGTGCTCAGTGCTCGGGGTGCTGGGTGCTCAGTGCTCGGGGTGCTGGGTGCTCAGTGCTCGGGGTGCTCGGTGCTCAGTACTCAGGGTGCTGGGTGCTCAGTGCTCGAGGTGCTCAGTACTCAGGGTGCTGTATGTTCAGTGTTCAGGGTGCTGGGTGCTCAGTACTCAGGGTGCTCGGTGCTTAGTACTCAGGGTGCTGGGTGCTCAGTACTCCTGGTGCTGGGTGCTCAGTGCTCGGGGTGCTCGGTGCTCAGTACTCAGTGCTCAGGGTGCTCAGTGCTCAGTGCTCAGGGTGCTGGGTGTTCAGTACTCAGGGTGCTGGGTGCTCAGTACTCAGGGTGCTGGGTGCTCAGTACTCGGGGTGCTCGGTGCTCATTGCTCAGGCTACTGGGTGCTCAGTACTCAGGGTGCTGGGTGCTCAGTGCTCAGGGTGCTGGGTGCTCAGTCCTCAGGGTGCTCAGGGCTCAGGGTGCTGGGTGCTCAGTGCTCGGGGTGCTCGGTGCTCAGTACTCAGGGTGCTGAGTGCTCAGTACTCAGGGTGCTGGGTGCTCAGTACTCATGGTGCTGGGTGCTCAGTGCTCGGGGTGCTGGGTGCTCAGTACTCAGTGTGCTGCGTGCTCAGTACTCAGGGTGCTGGGTGCACAATACTCAGTGCTCGGGGTCCTTGGTGCTGAGTGCTCAGGGTACTGGGTGCTCAGTGCTCTGGGTGCTGGGTGCTCAGTACTCAGGGTGCTGGGTGCTCAGTACTCAGGGTGCTGGGTGCTCAGTGCTCAGGGTGCTGGTTGCTCAGTACTCAGGGTGCTGTGTGCTCAGTACTCAGGGTGCTCGGATGCTCAGTACTCAGGGTGCTGGGTGCTCAGTGCTCAGGGTGCTGGGTACTCAGTACTCAGGGTGCTGGGTGCTCAGTACTCAGGGTGCTGGGTGCTCAGTGCTCAGGGTGCTGGGTGCTCAGTGCTCAGGGTGCTGGGTGCTCAGTACTAAGGGTGCTGGGTGCTCAGTGCTCAGGGTGATCGGTGCTCAGTACTCAGGGTGCTCAGTACTCAGGATGCTGGGTGCTCAGTGCTCAGGGTGCTGGGTGCTCAGTACTCAGGGTGCTGGGTGCTCAGTGCTCGGGGTGCTGGGTGCTCAGTGCTCAGGGTGATCGGTGCTCAGTACTCAGGGTGCTGGGTGCTCAGTGCTCAGGGTGCTGGGTGCTCAGGCCTCAGGGTGCTCAGTGCTCAGGGTGCTGGGTGCTCAGTGCTCGGGGTGCTCGGTGCTCAGTACTCAGGGTGCTGAGTGCTCGGTACTCAGGGTGCTGGGTGCTCAGTACTCATGGTGCTGGGTGCTCAGTACTCAGGGGACTGGGTGTTCAGTGCTCAGGGTGCTGGGTGCTCAGTGCTCAGGGCGCTGGGTGCTCAGTGCTCGGGGTGCTGGGTGCTCAGTGCTCGGGGTGCTGGGAGGTCAGTGCTCAGTGCTCAAGGTGCTGGGTGCTCAGTGCTCAGTGCTCAGGGTGCTGGGTGCTCAGTACTCAGGGTGCTGGGTGCTCAGTACTCAGGGTGCTGGGTGCTCAGTTCTCGGGGTGCTGGGTGCTTAGTGCTCAGGGTGCTGGGTGCTCAGTGCTCAGGGTGCTGGGTGCTCAGTACTCAGGGTGCTGGGTGCTCAGTGCTCAGGGTGCTGGGTGCTCAGTACTCAGGGTGCTGGGTGCTCAGTGCTCAGGGTGCCGGGTGCTCAGTCCTCGGGGTGCTCCGTGCTCAGTGATCACCGTGCTGGGTGCTCAGTACTCAGGGTGCTCGGTGTTCAGTACTCAGGGTTCTCAGTGCTCAGTACTCAGGGTGCTGGGTGCTCAGTGCTCAGGGTGCTGGGTGCTCAGTACTCAGGGTGCTCAGTGCTCAGTACTCGGGGTGCTTGTTGCTCAGCACTCAGGTTGCTCAGTGCTCAGTGCTCGGGGTGCTGGGTGCTCAGTACTCAGGGTGCTCGGTGCTCAGTACTAAGGGTGCTCAGTGCTCAGTACTCAGGTTGCTCAGTGCTCAGTGCTTGGGTTGCTGGGTGCTCAGTACTCAGGGTGCTGGGTGCTCAGTACTCAGGGTGCTGGGTGCTCAGTGCTCAGTACTCAGCGTGCTGGGTGCTCAGTGCTCAGGGTGCTGGGTCCTCAGTGCTCAGGGTGCTGGGTGCTCAGTACTCAGGGTGCTGGGTGCTCAGTGCTCGGGGTGCTGGGTCCTCAGTGCTCAGGGTGCTCAGTGCTCAGTGGTCGGGGTGCTGGGTGCTCAGTGCTCGGGGTGCTGGGTGCTCAGTGCTCAGGGTGCTGGTTGCTCAGTACTCAGTGTGCTCAGTGCTCAGGGTGCTGGGTGCTCAGAACTCAGGGTGCTGGGTGCGCAGTACTCAGGGTGCTGGGTGTTCAGAACTCAGGGTGCTTGATGCTCAGTACTCAGGGTGCTGGGTGCTCATTCTCGGGGTACTGTGTGCTCAGTACTCAGGTTGCTCAGTACTCTGGGTGCTCGGGCCTCAGTGCTCAGGGTGCTGGGTGCTCAGTACTCAGGGTGCTGGGTGCTCAGTGCTCGGGGTGCTGGGTCCTCAGCGCTCAGGGTGCTCAGTGCTCAGTGCTTGGGGTGCTGGGTGCTCAGTACTCAGGGTGCTTGGTGCTCAGTGCTCAGGGTGCTGGCTGCTCAGTGCTCAGGGTGCTGGGTGCTCAGTACTCAGTGCTCAGGATGCTGGGTGCTCAGTGCTCAGGGTGCTGGGTGCTCAGTGCTCAGGGTGGTCAGTGCTCAGTGCTCAGTACTCAGGGTGCTTGGTGCTCAGTACTCAGGGTGCTGGGTGCTCAGTGCTCGGGTTACCCGGTGCTCAGTGCTCGGGTTGCTCGGTGCTCAGTACTCAGGGTGCTGAGTGCTCAGTGCTCAGGGTGCTGGGTGCTCAGTGCTCAGGGTGCTGGGTGCTCAGTGCTCGTGGTGCTGGGTGCTCAGTACTCAGGGTGCTGGGTGCTCAGTGCTCAGGGTGCTGGGTGCTCAGTGCTCGGGGTGCTGGGTGCTCAGTGCTCAGGGTGATCGGTGCTCAGTACTCAGGGTGCTGGGTGCTCAGTGCTCAGGGTGCTGGGTGCTCAGTCCTCAGGGTGCTCAGGGCTCAGGGTGCTGGGTGCTCAGTGCTCGGGGTGCTCGGTGCTCAGTACTCAGGGTGCTGAGTGCTCAGTACTGAGGGTGCTGGGTGCTCAGTACTCATGGTGCTGGGTGCTCAGTGCTCGGCGTGCTGGGTGCTCAGTACTCTGCGTGCTGCGTGCTCAGGACTCAGGGTGCTGGGTGCACAATACCCAGTGCTCGGGGTCCTGGGTGCTGAGTGCTCAGGGTGCTGGGTGCTCAGTGCTCTGGGTGCTGGGTGCTCAGTACTCAGGGTGCTGGGTGCTCAGTACTCAGGGTGCTGGGTGCTCAGTGCTCAGGGTGCTGGGTGCTCAGTACTCAGGGTGCTGTGTGCTCAGTACTCAGGGTGCTCGGATGCTCAGTACTCAGGGTGCTGGGTGCTCAGTGCTCAGGGTGCTGGGTACTCAGTACTCAGGGTGCTGGGTGCTCAGTACTCAGGGTGCTGGGGGCTCAGTGCTCAGGGTGCTGGGTGCTCAGTGCTCAGGGTGCTGGGTGCTCAGTACTCAGGGTGCTGGGTGCTCAGTGCTCAGGGTGATCGGTGCTCAGTACTCAGGGTGCTCAGTACTCAGGATGCTGGGTGCTCAGTGCTCAGGGTGCTGGGTGCTCAGTACTCAGGGTGCTGGGTGCTCAGTGCTCGGGGTGCTGGGTGCTCAGTGCTCAGGGTGATCGGTGCTCAGTACTCAGGGTGCTGGGTGCTCAGTGCTCAGGGTGCTGGGTGCTCAGGCCTCAGGGTGCTCAGTGCTCAGGGTGCTGGGTGCTCAGTACTCAGGGTGCTGGGTGCTCAGTGCTCGGGGTGCTGGGTGCTCAGTGCTCGGGGTGCTGGGTGCTCAGTACTCAGGGTGCTGGGTGCTCAGTGCTCGGGGTGCTGGGTGCTCAGTACTCAGGGTGCTGGGTGCTCGGTGCTCAGTACGCTGGGTGCTCAGTACTCAGGGTGCTGGCTGCTCAGTACACAGGGTGCTCGGTGCTCAGTACTCAGGGTGCTGGGTGCTCAGTGCTCGGGGTGCTGGGTGCTCAGTACTCAGGGTGCTCATTGCTCAGGTTGATGGGTGCTCAGTACTCAGGGTGCTGGGTGCTCAGTACACACGGTGCTCAGTGTTCAGTACTCAGGGTGCTCAGTGCTCAGTACTCAGAGTGCTCAGTGCTCAGCGTGCTGGGTGCTCAGTGCTCGGGGTGCTGGGTGCTCAGTGCTCAGGGTGCTGGGTGCTCAGTACTCAGGGTGCTGGGTGCTCAGTGCTCGGGGTGCTGGGTGCTCAGTGCTCGGGGTGCTGGGTGCTCAGTGCTCAGGGTGATCGGTGCTCAGTACTCAGGGTGCTGGGTGCTCAGTGCTCAGGGTGCTGGGTGCTCAGTACTCATGGTGCTGGGTGCTCAGTGCTCGGGGTGCTGGGTGCTCAGTACTCAGCGTGCTGCGTGCTCAGTACTCAGGGTGCTGGGTGCACAATACTCAGTGCTCGGGGTCCTGGGTGCTGAGTGCTCAGGGTGCTGGGTGCTCAGTGCTCTGGGTGCTGGGTGCTCAGTACTCAGGGTGCTGGGTGCTCAGTACTCAGGGTGCTGGGTGCTCAGTGCTCAGGGTGCTGGGTGCTCAGTACTCAGGGTGCTGTGTGCTCAGTACTCAGGGTGCTCGGATGCTCAGTACTCAGGGTGCTGGGTGCTCAGTGCTCAGGGTGCTGGGTACTCAGTACTCAGGGTGCTGGGTGCTCAGTACTCAGGGTGCTGGGGGCTCAGTGCTCAGGGTGCTGGGTGCTCAGTGCTCAGGGAGCTGGGTGCTCAGTACTCAGGGTGCTGGGTGCTCAGTGCTCAGGGTGATCGGTGCTCAGTACTCAGGGTGCTCAGTACTCAGGATGCTGGGTGCTCAGTGCTCAGGGTGCTGGGTGCTCAGTACTCAGGGTGCTGGGTGCTCAGTGCTCGGGGTGCTGGGTGCTCAGTGCTCAGGGTGATCGGTGCTCAGTACTCAGGGTGCTGGGTGCTCAGTGCTCAGGGTGCTGGGTGCTCAGGCCTCAGGGTGCTCAGTGCTCAGGGTGCTGGGTGCTCAGTGCTCGGGGTGCTCGGTGCTCAGTACTCAGGGTGCTGAGTGCTCGGTACTCAGGGTGCTGGGTGCTCAGTACTCATGGTGCTGGGTGCTCAGTACTCAGGGGACTGGGTGTTCAGTGCTCAGGGTGCTGGGTGCTCAGTGCTCAGGGCGCTGGGTGCTCAGTGCTCGGGGTGCTGGGTGCTCAGTGCTCGGGGTGCTGGGTGGTCAGTGCTCAGTGCTCAAGGTGCTGGGTGCTCAGTGCTCAGTGCTCAGGGTGCTGGGTGCTCAGTACTCAGGGTGCTGGGTGCTCAGTACTCAGGGTGCTGGGTGCTCAGTTCTCGGGGTGCTGGGTGCTTAGTGCTCAGGGTGCTGGGTGCTCATTGCTCAGGCTGCTGGGTGCTCAGTACTCAGGGTGCTGGGTGCTCAGTGCTCAGGGTGCTGGGTGCTCAGTCCTCGGGGTGCTCCGTGCTCAGTGATCACCGTGCTGGGTGCTCAGGACTCAGGGTGCTCGTTGTTCAGGACTCAGGGTTCTCAGTGCTCAGTACTCAGGGTGCTGGGTGCTCAGTGCTCAGGGTGCTGGGTGCTCAGTACTCAGGGTGCTCAGTGCTCAGTACTCGGGGTGCTTGTTGCTCAGCACTCAGGTTGCTCAGTGCTCAGTGCTCGGGTTGCTGGGTGCTCAGTACTCAGGGTGCTCGGTGCTCAGTACTAAGGGTGCTCAGTGCTCAGTACTCAGGTTGCTCAGTGCTCAGTGCTTGGGTTGCTGGGTGCTCAGTACTCAGGGTGCTGGGTGCTCAGTACTCAGGGTGCTGGGTGCTCAGTGCTCAGTACTCAGCGTGCTGGGTGCTCAGTGCTCGGGGTGCTGGGTCCTCAGTGCTCAGGGTGCTGGGTGCTCAGTACTCAGGGTGCTGGGTGCTCAGTGCTCGGGGTGCTGGGTCCTCAGTGCTCAGGGTGCTCAGTGCTCAGTGGTCGGGGTGCTGGGTGCTCAGTGCTCGGGGTGCTGGGTGCTCAGTGCTCAGGGTGCTGGTTGCTCAGTACTCAGTGTGCTCAGTGCTCAGGGTGCTGGGTGCTCAGAACTCAGGGTGCTGGGTGCGCAGTACTCAGGGTGCTGGGTGCTCAGAACTCAGGGTGCTTGATGCTCAGTACTCAGGGTGCTGGGTGCTCATTCTCGGGGTACTGGGTGCTCAGTACTCAGGTTGCTCAGTACTCTGGGTGCTCGGGGCTCAGTGCTCAGGGTGCTGGGTGCTCAGTACTCAGGGTGCTGGGTCCTCAGTGCTCGGGGTGCTGGGTCCTCAGCGCTCAGGGTGCTCAGTGCTCAGTGCTTGGGGTGCTGGGTGCTCAGTACTCAGGGTGCTTGGTGCTCAGTGCTCAGGGTGCTGGCTGCTCAGTGCTCAGGGTGCTGGGTGCTCAGTACTCAGTGCTCAGGATGCTGGGTGCTCAGTGCTCAGGGTGCTGGGTGCTCAGTGCTCAGGGTGGTCAGTGCTCAGTGCTCAGTACTCAGGGTGCTTGGTGCTCAGTACTCAGGGTGCTGGGTGCTCAGTGCTCGGGTTACCCGGTGCTCAGTGCTCGGGTTGCTCGGTGCTCAGTACTCAGGGTGCTGAGTGCTCAGTGCTCAGGGTGCTGGGTGCTCAGTGCTCAGGGTGCTTGATGCTCAGTGCTCAGTGTGCTGGGTGCTCAGTGCTCTGGGTGCTTGGTGCTCAGTGCTCAGGGTGCTGGGTGCTCAGTGCTCAGGGTGCTGGGTGCTCAGTGATCAGGGTGATGGGTGCTGAGTGCTCAGGGTGCTGGGTGCTCAGTGCTCGGGGTGCTCGGTGCTCAGTGCTCAGGGTCCTGGGTGCTCAGTACTCAGGGTGCTGGGTGCTTAGTACTCAGGGTGCTCAGTGCTCAGTACACAGGGTGCTGGGTGCTCAGTGCTCGGGGTGCTGGGTGCTCAGTGCTCAGTACTCAGGGTGCTGGGTGCTCAGTGCTCAGGGTGCTGAGTGCTCAGTACTCAGCGTCCTGGGTGCTCAGTACTCAGGGTGCTGGGTGCTCAGTGCTCAGGGTGCTGGGTGCTCCGTGCTCAGGGTGCTGGGTGCTCAGTGCTCGGGGAGCTCGGTGCTCAGTACTCAGGGTGCTGGGTGCTCAGTACTCAGTGCTCGGGGTCCTGGGTGCTCCGTGCTCGGGGTGCTGGGTGCTCAGTACTCAGGGTGCTGGGTGCTCATTCTCGGGTTGCTCGGTGCTCAGTGCTCGGGGTGCTGGGTGCTCAGTACTCAGGGTGCTGGGGGCTCAGTACTCAGGGTGCTGGGTGCTCAGTACTCAGGGTGCTCGGTTCTCAGTACTCAGGTTGCTGGGTGCTCATTCTCGGGGTGCTGGGTGCTCAGTGCTCGGCTTGCTGGGTGCTCAGTACTCAGGGTGCTGGAGACTCAGTTCTCAGGGTGCTGGGTGCTCAGTACTCTGGGTGATCTGTTCTCAGTACTTAGGCTGCTGGGTGCTCAGTGCTCGGGGTGCTGGGTGCTCAGTGCTCAGGGTGATCGGTGCTCAGTACTCAGGGTGCTGGGTGCTCAGTGCTCAGGGTGCTGGGTGCTCAGTCCTCAGGTTGCTCAGTGCTCAGGGTGCTGGGTGCTCAGTGCTCGGGGTGCTCGGTGCTCAGTACTCAGGGTGCTGAGTGCTCAGTACTCAGGGTGCTGGGTGCTCAGTACTCCGGGTGCTGGGTGCTCAGTGCTCAGCGTGCTGGGTGCTCAGTACTCAGGGTGCTCGGTGCTCAGTGCTTGGTGTGCTGGGTGCTCAGTACTCAGGGTGCTGGGTGCTCAGTGCTCAGGGTGCTGGGTGCTCAGTGCTCAGGGTGCTGGGTGCTCAGTACTCAGTGTTCAGGATGCTGGGTGCTCAGTGCTCGGGCTGCTGGGTGCTCAGTGCTCAGGGTGCTGGGTGCTCAGTGCTAGGGGTGCTGGGTCCTCAGTGCTCGGGGTCTGGGTGCTCAGTACTCAGGGTGCTGGGTGCTCAGTACTCAGGGTGCTGGGTGCTCCGTGCTCAGGGTGCTGGGTGCTCAGTGCTCTGGGTGCTGGGTGCTCAGTGCTCAGGGTGCTGGGTGCTCAGTGCTCAGGGTGCTGGGTGCTCAGTGATCGGGGTGATGGGTGCTGAGTGCTCAGGGTGCTGGGTGCTCAGTGCTCGGGGTGCTCGGTGCTCAGTGCTCAGGTTGCTGGGTGCTCAGTACTCAGGGTGCTGGGTGCTTAGTACTCAGGGTGCTCAGTGCTCAGTACACAGGGTGCTGGATGCTCAGTGCTCGGGGTGCTGGGTGCTCAGTGCTCAGTACTCAGGGTGCTGGGTGCTCAGTGCTCAGGGTGCTGGGTGCTCAGTGCTCGGGGTGCTGGGTGCTCAGTGCTCAGGGTGATCGGTGCTCAGTACTCAGGGTGCTGGGTGCTCAGTGCACAGGGTGCTGCGTGCTCAGTCCTCAGGGTTCTCAGTGCTCAGGGTGCTGGGTGCTCAGTGCTCGGGGTGCTCGGTGCTCAATACTCAGGGTGCTGAGTGCTCAGTACTCAGGGTGCTGGGTGCTCAGTACTCATGGTGCTGGGTGCTCAGTACTCAGGGGACTGGGTGCTCAGTGCTCAGGGTGCTGGGTGCTCAGTGCTCAGGGCGCTGGGTGCTCAGTGCTCGGGGTGCTGGGTGCTCAGTGCTCGGGGTGCTGGGTGGTCAGTGCTCAGTGCTCAAGGTGCTGGGTGCTCAGTGCTCAGTGCTCAGGGTGCTGGGTGCTAAGTACTCAGGGTGCTGGGTGCTCAGTACTCAGGGTGCTGGGTGCTCAGTACTCTGGTTGTTGGGTGCTCAGTACTCAGGGTGCTGGGTGCTCAGTTCTCGGGGTGCTGGGTGCTCAGTTCTCGGGGTGCTGGGTGCTCAGTGCTCCGGGTGCTGGGTGCTCAGTACTCAGGGTGCTGGGTGCTCAGTGCTCGGGGTGCTCGGTGCTCAGTACTCAAGGTGCTGGGTGCTCAGTGCTCAGGGTGCTGGGTGCTCAGTCCTCGGGGTGCTCCGTGCTCAGTGATCAGGGTGCTGGGTGCTCAGTACTCAGGGTGCTCAGTGTTCAGTACTCAGGGTTCTCAGTGCTCAGTACTCAGGGTGCTGGGTGCTCAGTGCTCAGGGTGCTGGGTGCTCAGTACTCAGGGTGCTCAGTGCTCAGTACTCGGGGTGCTGGGTGCTCAGTGCTCAGTACTCAGCGTGCTGGGTGCTCAGTGCTCGGGGTGCTGGGTCCTCAGTGCTCAGGGTGCTGGGTGCTCAGTGCTCAGGGTGCTGGGTGCTCAGTCCTCGGGGTGCTCAGTGCTCAGTGCTCGGGGTGCTGGGTGCTCAGTACTAAGGGTGCTCGGTGCTCAGTACTAAGGGTGCTCAGTGCTCAGTACTCAGGTTGCTCAGTGCTCAGTGCTTGGGGTGCTGGGTGCTCAGTACTCAGGGTGCTGGGTGCTCAGTACTCAGGGTGCTGGGTGCTCAGTGCTCAGTACTCAGCGTGCTGGGTGCTCAGTGCTCGGGGTGCTGGGTCCTCAGTGCTGAGGGTGCTGGGTGCTCAGTACTCAGGGTGCTGGGTGCTCAGTGCTCGGGTTACCCGGTGCTCAGTGCTCGGGTTGCTTGATGCTCAGTGCTCAGGGTGCTGGGTGCTCAGTGCTCTGGGTGCTTGGTGCTCAGTGCTCAGGGTGCTGGGTGCTCAGTGCTCAAGGTGCTGGGTGCTCAGTGATCGGGGTGATGGGTGCTGAGTGCTCAGGGTGCTGGGTGCTCAGTGCTCGCGGTGCTCGGTGCTCAGTGCTCAGGGTCCTGGGTGCTCAGTACTCAGGGTGCTGGGTGCTTAGTACTCAGGGTGCTCAGTGCTCAGTACACAGGGTGCTGGGTGCTCAGTGCTCGGGGTGCTGGGTGCTCAGTGCTCAGTACTCAGGGTGCTGGGTGCTCAGTGCTCAGGGTGCTGAGTGCTCAGTACTCAGCGTGCTGGGTGCTCAGTACTCAGGGTGCTGGGTGCTCAGTGCTCAGGGTGCTGGGTGCTCCGTGCTCAGGGTGCTGGGTGCTCAGTGCTCGGGGAGCTCGGTGCTCAGTACTCAGTGTGGTGGGTGCTCAGTACTCAGTGCTCGGGGTCCTGGGTGCTCCGTGCTCGGGGTGCTGGGTGCTCAGTACTCAGGGTGCTGGGTGCTCATTCTCGGGGTGCTGGGTGCTCAGTGCTCGGGGTGCTGGGTGCTCAGTACTCAGGGTGCTGGGGGCTCAGTACTCAGGGTGCTGGGTGCTCAGTACTCAGGGTGCTCGGTTCTCAGTACTCAGGGTGCTGGGTGCTCATTCTCGGGGTGCTGGGTGCTCAGTGCTCGGCTTGCTGGGTGCTCAGTACTCAGGGTGCTGGGGGCTCAGTACTCAGGGTGCTGGGTGCTCAGTACTCTGGGTGATCTGTTCTCAGTACTTAGGCTGCTGGGTGCTCAGTGCTCGGGGTGCTGGGTGCTCAGTGCTCAGGGTGATCGGTGCTCAGTACTCAGGGTGCTGGGTGCTCAGTGCTCAGGGTGCTGGGTGCTCAGTCCTCAGGTTGCTCAGTGCTCAGGGTGCTGGGTGCTCAGTGCTCGGGGTGCTCGGTGCTCAGTACTCAGGGTGCTGAGTGCTCAGTACTCAGTGTGCTTTGTGCTCAGTACTCCGGGTGCTGGGTGCTCAGTGCTCAGCGTGCTGGGTGCTCAGTACTCAGGGTGCTCGGTGCTCAGTGCTTGGGGTGCTGGGTGCTCAGTACTCAGGGTGCTGGGTGCTCAGTGCTCAGGGTGCTGGGTGCTCAGTGCTCAGGGTGCTGGGTGCTCAGTACTCAGTGCTCAGGATGCTGGGTGCTCAGTGCTCGGGCTGCTGGGTGCTCAGTGCTCAGGGTGCTGGGTGCTCAGTGCTAGCTGTGCTGGGTCCTCAGTGCTCGGGTCTGGGTGCTCAGTACTCAGGGTGCTGGGTGCTCAGTACTCAGGGTGCTGGGTGCTCAGTGCTAGCTGTGCTGGGTCCTCAGTGCTCGGGGTCTGGGTGCTTAGTACTCAGGGTGCTCAGTGCTCAGTACACAGGGTGCTGGATGCTCAGTGCTCGGGGTGCTGGGTGCTCAGTGCTCAGTACTCAGGTTGCTGGGTGCTCAGTGCTCAGGGTGCTGGGTGCTCAGTGCTCGGGGTGCTGGGTGCTCAGTGCTCAGGGTGATCGGTGCTCAGTACTCAGGGTGCTGGGTGCTCAGTGCTCAGGGTGCTGGGTGCTCAGTCCTCAGGGTGCTCAGTGCTCAGGGTGCTGGGTGCTCAGTGCTCGGGGTGCTCGGTGCTCAATACTCAGGGTGCTGAGTGCTCAGTACTCAGGGTGCTGGGTGCTCAGTACTCATGGTGCTGGGTGCTCAGTACTCAGGGGACTGGGTGCTCAGTGCTCAGGGTGCTGGGTGCTCAGTGCTCAGGACGCTGGGTGCTCAGTGCTCGGGGTGCTGGGTGCTCAGTGCTCGGGGTGCTGGGTGGTCAGTGCTCAGTGCTCAAGGTGCTGGGTGCTCAGTGCTCAGTGCTCAGGGTGCTGGGTGCTAAGTACTCAGGGTGCTGGGTGCTCAGTACTCAGGGTGCTGGGTGCTCAGTACTCAGGGTGCTGGGTGCTCAGTACTCTGGGTGTTGGGTGCTCAGTACTCAGGGTGCTGGGTGCTCAGTTCTCGGGGTGCTGGGTGCTCAGTGCTCAGGGTGCTGGGTGCTCAGTGCTCAGGGTGCTGGGTGCTCAGTGCTCGGGGTGCTCGGTGCTCAGTACTCAAGGTGCTGTGTGCTCAGTGCTCAGGGTGCTGGGTGCTCAGTCCTCGGGGTGCTCCGTGCTCAGTGCTCAGGGTGCTGGGTGCTCAGTACTCAGGGTGCTGGGTGCTCAGTGCTCGGGGTGCTCGGTTCTCAGTACTCAAGGTGCTGGGTGCTCAGTGCTCAGGGTGCTGGGTGCTCAGTCCTCGGGGTGCTCCGTGCTCAGTGATCAGGGTGCTGGGTGCTCAGTACTCAGGGTGCTCAGTGTTCAGTACTCAGGGTTCTCAGTGCTCAGTACTCAGGGTGCTGGGTGCTCAGTGCTCAGGGTGCTGGGTGCTCAGTACTCAGGGTGCTCAGTGCTCAGTACTCGGGGTGCTGGGTGCTCAGTGCTCAGTACTCAGCGTGCTGGGTGCTCAGTGCTCGGGGTGCTGGGTCCTCAGTGCTCAGGGTGCTGGGTGCTCAGTATTCAGGGTGCTGGGTGCTCAGTGCTCGGGGTGCTGGGTCCTTAGTGCTCAGGGTGCTGGGTGCTCAGTGCTCGGGGTGCTGGGTGCTCAGTACTCAGGGTGCTCAGTGCTCAGTACTCGGGTTGCTTGGTGCTCAGTACTCAGGGTGCTCAGTGCTCAGTACTCGGGGTGCTGGGTGCTCAGTGCTCAGGGTGCTCAGTGCTCAGTGCTCGGGGTGCTGTGTGCTCAGTGCTCGGGGCGCTGGGTGCTCAGTGCTCGGGGTGCTGGGTGCTCAGTACTCGGCGTGCTGGGTGCTCAGTGCTCAGGGTGCTCATTGCTCAGTACTCAGTGCTCAGGGTGCTCAGTGCTGAGGGTGCTGGGTGTTCAGTACTCAGGGTGCTTGGTGCTCAGTACTCAGGGTGCTGGGTGCTCAGTGCTCAGGGTGCTGGGTGCTCAGTACTCTGGGTGTTGGGTGCTCAGTACTCAGGGTGCTTTGTGCTCCGTGCTCGGGGTGCTGGGTGCTCAGTGCTCAGGGTGCTGGGTGCTCAGTGCTCAGGGTGCTGGGTGCTCAGTACTCAGGGTGCTGGGTGCTTAGTGCTCGAGGTGCTCGGTGCTCAGTACACAAGGTGCTGGGTGCTCAGTGCTCAGGGTGCTGGGTTCTCAGTCCTCGGGGTGCTCCGTGCTCAGGGTGCTGGGTGCTCAGTGCTCAGGGTGCTGGGTGCTCAGTGCTCGGGGTGCTGGGTGCTGAGTGCTCAGGGTGCTGGGTGCTCAGTGCTCGGGGTGCTCGGTGCTCAGTGCTCAGGGTCCTGGGTGCTCAGTACTCAGGGTGCTGGGTGCTCAGTGCTCAGGGTGCTGGGTGCTCAGTGCTCGGGGTGCTGGGTGCTCAGTGCTCAGGGTGATCGGTGCTCAGTCCTCAGGGTGCTGGGTGCTCAGTGCTCAGGGTGCTGGGTGCTCAGTCCTCAGGGTGCTCAGTGCTCAGGGTGATGGGTGCTCAGTGCTCGGGGTGCTCGGTGCTCAGTACTCAGGGTGCTGAGTGCTCAGTACTCAGGGTGCTGGGTGCTCAGTACTCATGGTGCTGGGTGCTCAGTTCTCGGGGTGCTGGGTGCTCAGTACTCACCGTGCTGCGTGCTCAGTACTCAGGGTGCTGGGTGCTCAATACTCAGTGCTCGGGGTCCTGGGTGCTGAGTGCTCAGGGTGCTGGGTGCTCAGTGCTCTGGGTGCTGGGTGCTCAGTACTCAGGGTGCTGGGTGCTCAGTACTCAGGGTGCTATGTGCTCAGTGCTCAGGGTGGTGGGTGCTCAGTACTCAGGGTGCTGGGTGCTCAGTACTCAGGGTGCTCGGTGCTCAGTACTCAGGGTGCTGGGTGCTCAGTGCTCAGGGTGCTGGGTACTCAGTACTCAGGGTGCTGGGTGCTCAGTACTCAGGGTGCTGGGTGCTCAGTGCTCAGGGTGCTCCGTGCTCATTGCTCAGGGTGCTGGGTGCTCAGTACTCAGGGTGCTGGGTGCTCAGTGCTCAGGGTGATCGGTGCTCAGTACTCAGGGTGCTCAGTACTCAGGGTGCTGGGTGCTCAGTGCTCAGGGTGCTGGGTGCTCAGTACCCAGGGTGCTGGGTGCTCAGTGCTCAGGGTGATCGGTGCTCAGTACTCAGGGTGCTGGGTGCTCAGTGCTCAGGGTGCTGGGTGCTCAGTCCTCAGGGTGCTCAGTGCTCAGGGTGCTGGGTGCTCAGTGCTCGGGGTGCTCAGTGCTCAGTACTCAGGGTGCTGAGTGCTCATTACTCAGGGTGCTGGGTGCTCAGTACTCATGGTGCTGGGTGCTCAGTACTCAGGGGACTGGGTGCTCAGTACTTAGGGTGCTGGGTGCTCAGTGCTCAAGGCGCTGGGTGCTCAGTGCTCGGGGTGCTGGGTGCTCAGTGCTCGGGGTGCTGGGTGGTCAGTGCTCAGTGCTCAAGGTGCTGGGTGCTCACTGCTCAGTGCTCAGGGTGCTGGGTGCTCAGTACTCAGGGTGCTGGGTGCTCAGTACTCAGGGTGTTGGGTGCTCAGTACTCAGGGTGCTGGGTGCTCAGTACTCAGGGTGCTGGGTGCTCAGTTCTCAGGGTGCTGGGTGCTCAGTACTCTGGGTGTTGGGTGCTCAGTACTCAGGGTGCTGGGTGCTCAGTTCTCAGGGTGCTGGGTGCTCAGTGCTCAGGGTGCTGGGTGCTCAGTGCTCGGGGTGCTCGGTGCTCAGTACTCAAGGTGCTGGGTGCTCAGTGCTCAGGGTGCTGGGTGCTCAGTCCTCGGGGTGCTCCGTGCTCAGTGCTCAGAGTGCTGGGTGCTCAGTACTCAGGGTGCTGGGTGCTCAGTGCTCGGGGTGCTCGGTGCTCAGTACTCAAGGTGCTGGGTGCTCAGTGCTCAGGGTGCTGGGTGCTCAGTCCTCGGGGTGCTCCGTGCTCAGTGATCAGGGTGCTGGGTGCTCAGTACTCAGGGTGCTCGGTGTTCAGTACTCAGGGTTCTCAGTGCTCAGTACTCAGGGTGCTGGGTGCTCAGTGCTCAGGGTGCTGGGTGCTCAGTACTCAGGGTGCTCAGTGCTCAGTACTCGGGGTGCTTGTTGCTCAGCACTCAGGTTGCTCAGTGCTCAGTGCTCGGGGTGCTGGGTGCTCAGTACTCAGGGTGCTCGGTGCTCAGTACTAAGGGTGCTCAGTGCTCAGTACTCAGGTTGCTCAGTGCTCAGTGCTTGGGGTGCTGGGTGCTCAGTACTCAGGGTGCTGGGTGCTCAGTACTCAGGGTGCTGGGTGCTCAGTGCTCAGTACTCAGCGTGCTGGGTGCTCAGTGCTCGGGATGCTGGGTCCTCAGTGCTCAGGGTGCTGGGTGCTCAGTACTCAGGGTGCTGGGTGCTCAGTGCTCGGGGTGCTGGGTCCTCAGTGCTCAGGGTGCTCAGTGCTCAGTGGTCGGGGTGCTGGGTGCTCAGTGCTCGGGGTGCTGGGTGCTCAGTGCTCACGGTGCTGGTTGCTCAGTACTCTGTGTGGTCAGTGCTCAGGGTGCTGGGTGCTCAGAACTCAGGGTGCTCGGTGCTCAGTACTCATGGTGCTGGGTGCTCATTCTCGGGGTACTGGGTGCTCAGTACTCAGGTTGCTCAGTACTCTGGGTGCTCGGGGCTCAGTACTCATGGTGCTGGGTGCTCAGTACTCAGGGTGCTGGGTGCTCAGATCTCAGGGTACTTGGTGCTCAGTACTCAGGGTGCTGGGTGCTCAGTGCTCAGGGTGCTCGGTGCTCAGTACTCATGGTGCTGGGTGCTCATTCTCGGGGTACTGGGTGCTCAGTACTCAGGGTGCTCGGTGCTCAGTGTTTGTGGTGCTGTGTGCTCATTACTCAGGTTGCTTGTTGCTCAGTGCTCAGGGTGCTGGCTGCTCAGTGCTCAGGGTGCTGGGTGCTCAGTACTCAGTGCTCAGGATGCTGGGTGCTCAGTGCTCAGGGTGATCGGTGCTCAGTACTCAGGGTGCTGGGTGCTCAGTGCTCAGGGTGCTGGGTGCTCAGTCCTCAGGGTGCTCAGTGCTCAGGGTGATGGGTGCTCAGTGCTCGGGGTGCTCGGTTCTCAGTACTCAAGGTGCTGGGTGCTCAGTGCTCAGGGTGCTGGGTGCTCAGTCCTCGGGGTGCTCCGTGCTCAGTGATCAGGGTGCTGGGTGCTCAGTACTCAGGGTGCTCAGTGTTCAGTACTCAGGGTTCTCAGTGCTCAGTACTCAGGGTGCTGGGTGCTCAGTGCTCAGGGTGCTGGGTGCTCAGTACTCAGGGTGCTCAGTGCTCAGTACTCGGGGTGCTGGGTGCTCAGTGCTCAGTACTCAGCGTGCTGGGTGCTCAGTGCTCGGGGTGCTGGGTCCTCAGTGCTCAGGGTGCTGGGTGCTCAGTATTCAGGGTGCTGGGTGCTCAGTGCTCGGGGTGCTGGGTCCTTAGTGCTCAGGGTGCTGGGTGCTCAGTGCTCGGGGTGCTGGGTGCTCAGTACTCAGGGTGCTCAGTGCTCAGTACTCGGGTTGCTTGGTGCTCAGTACTCAGGGTGCTCAGTGCTCAGTACTCGGGGTGCTGGGTGCTCAGTGCTCAGGGTGCTCAGTGCTCAGTGCTCGGGGTGCTGTGTGCTCAGTGCTCGGGGCGCTGGGTGCTCAGTGCTCGGGGTGCTGGGTGCTCAGTACTCGGCGTGCTGGGTGCTCAGTGCTCAGGGTGCTCATTGCTCAGTACTCAGTGCTCAGGGTGCTCAGTGCTGAGGGTGCTGGGTGTTCAGTACTCAGGGTGCTTGGTGCTCAGTACTCAGGGTGCTGGGTGCTCAGTGCTCAGGGTGCTGGGTGCTCAGTACTCTGGGTGTTGGGTGCTCAGTACTCAGGGTGCTTTGTGCTCCGTGCTCGGGGTGCTGGGTGCTCAGTGCTCAGGGTGCTGGGTGCTCAGTGCTCAGGGTGCTGGGTGCTCAGTACTCAGGGTGCTGGGTGCTTAGTGCTCGAGGTGCTCGGTGCTCAGTACACAAGGTGCTGGGTGCTCAGTGCTCAGGGTGCTGGGTTCTCAGTCCTCGGGGTGCTCCGTGCTCAGGGTGCTGGGTGCTCAGTGCTCAGGGTGCTGGGTGCTCAGTGCTCGGGGTGCTGGGTGCTGAGTGCTCAGGGTGCTGGGTGCTCAGTGCTCGGGGTGCTCGGTGCTCAGTGCTCAGGGTCCTGGGTGCTCAGTACTCAGGGTGCTGGGTGCTCAGTGCTCAGGGTGCTGGGTGCTCAGTGCTCGGGGTGCTGGGTGCTCAGTGCTCAGGGTGATCGGTGCTCAGTCCTCAGGGTGCTGGGTGCTCAGTGCTCAGGGTGCTGGGTGCTCAGTCCTCAGGGTGCTCAGTGCTCAGGGTGATGGGTGCTCAGTGCTCGGGGTGCTCGGTGCTCAGTACTCAGGGTGCTGAGTGCTCAGTACTCAGGGTGCTGGGTGCTCAGTACTCATGGTGCTGGGTGCTCAGTTCTCGGGGTGCTGGGTGCTCAGTACTCACCGTGCTGCGTGCTCAGTACTCAGGGTGCTGGGTGCTCAATACTCAGTGCTCGGGGTCCTGGGTGCTGAGTGCTCAGGGTGCTGGGTGCTCAGTGCTCTGGGTGCTGGGTGCTCAGTACTCAGGGTGCTGGGTGCTCAGTACTCAGGGTGCTATGTGCTCAGTGCTCAGGGTGGTGGGTGCTCAGTACTCAGGGTGCTGGGTGCTCAGTACTCAGGGTGCTCGGTGCTCAGTACTCAGGGTGCTGGGTGCTCAGTGCTCAGGGTGCTGGGTACTCAGTACTCAGGGTGCTGGGTGCTCAGTACTCAGGGTGCTGGGTGCTCAGTGCTCAGGGTGCTCCGTGCTCATTGCTCAGGGTGCTGGGTGCTCAGTACTCAGGGTGCTGGGTGCTCAGTGCTCAGGGTGATCGGTGCTCAGTACTCAGGGTGCTCAGTACTCAGGGTGCTGGGTGCTCAGTGCTCAGGGTGCTGGGTGCTCAGTACCCAGGGTGCTGGGTGCTCAGTGCTCAGGGTGATCGGTGCTCAGTACTCAGGGTGCTGGGTGCTCAGTGCTCAGGGTGCTGGGTGCTCAGTCCTCAGGGTGCTCAGTGCTCAGGGTGCTGGGTGCTCAGTGCTCGGGGTGCTCAGTGCTCAGTACTCAGGGTGCTGAGTGCTCATTACTCAGGGTGCTGGGTGCTCAGTACTCATGGTGCTGGGTGCTCAGTACTCAGGGGACTGGGTGCTCAGTACTTAGGGTGCTGGGTGCTCAGTGCTCAAGGCGCTGGGTGCTCAGTGCTCGGGGTGCTGGGTGCTCAGTGCTCGGGGTGCTGGGTGGTCAGTGCTCAGTGCTCAAGGTGCTGGGTGCTCACTGCTCAGTGCTCAGGGTGCTGGGTGCTCAGTACTCAGGGTGCTGGGTGCTCAGTACTCAGGGTGTTGGGTGCTCAGTACTCAGGGTGCTGGGTGCTCAGTACTCAGGGTGCTGGGTGCTCAGTTCTCAGGGTGCTGGGTGCTCAGTACTCTGGGTGTTGGGTGCTCAGTACTCAGGGTGCTGGGTGCTCAGTTCTCAGGGTGCTGGGTGCTCAGTGCTCAGGGTGCTGGGTGCTCAGTGCTCGGGGTGCTCGGTGCTCAGTACTCAAGGTGCTGGGTGCTCAGTGCTCAGGGTGCTGGGTGCTCAGTCCTCGGGGTGCTCCGTGCTCAGTGCTCAGAGTGCTGGGTGCTCAGTACTCAGGGTGCTGGGTGCTCAGTGCTCGGGGTGCTCGGTGCTCAGTACTCAAGGTGCTGGGTGCTCAGTGCTCAGGGTGCTGGGTGCTCAGTCCTCGGGGTGCTCCGTGCTCAGTGATCAGGGTGCTGGGTGCTCAGTACTCAGGGTGCTCGGTGTTCAGTACTCAGGGTTCTCAGTGCTCAGTACTCAGGGTGCTGGGTGCTCAGTGCTCAGGGTGCTGGGTGCTCAGTACTCAGGGTGCTCAGTGCTCAGTACTCGGGGTGCTTGTTGCTCAGCACTCAGGTTGCTCAGTGCTCAGTGCTCGGGGTGCTGGGTGCTCAGTACTCAGGGTGCTCGGTGCTCAGTACTAAGGGTGCTCAGTGCTCAGTACTCAGGTTGCTCAGTGCTCAGTGCTTGGGGTGCTGGGTGCTCAGTACTCAGGGTGCTGGGTGCTCAGTACTCAGGGTGCTGGGTGCTCAGTGCTCAGTACTCAGCGTGCTGGGTGCTCAGTGCTCGGGATGCTGGGTCCTCAGTGCTCAGGGTGCTGGGTGCTCAGTACTCAGGGTGCTGGGTGCTCAGTGCTCGGGGTGCTGGGTCCTCAGTGCTCAGGGTGCTCAGTGCTCAGTGGTCGGGGTGCTGGGTGCTCAGTGCTCGGGGTGCTGGGTGCTCAGTGCTCACGGTGCTGGTTGCTCAGTACTCTGTGTGGTCAGTGCTCAGGGTGCTGGGTGCTCAGAACTCAGGGTGCTCGGTGCTCAGTACTCATGGTGCTGGGTGCTCATTCTCGGGGTACTGGGTGCTCAGTACTCAGGTTGCTCAGTACTCTGGGTGCTCGGGGCTCAGTACTCATGGTGCTGGGTGCTCAGTACTCAGGGTGCTGGGTGCTCAGATCTCAGGGTACTTGGTGCTCAGTACTCAGGGTGCTGGGTGCTCAGTGCTCAGGGTGCTCGGTGCTCAGTACTCATGGTGCTGGGTGCTCATTCTCGGGGTACTGGGTGCTCAGTACTCAGGGTGCTCGGTGCTCAGTGTTTGTGGTGCTGTGTGCTCATTACTCAGGTTGCTTGTTGCTCAGTGCTCAGGGTGCTGGCTGCTCAGTGCTCAGGGTGCTGGGTGCTCAGTACTCAGTGCTCAGGATGCTGGGTGCTCAGTGCTCAGGGTGATCGGTGCTCAGTACTCAGGGTGCTGGGTGCTCAGTGCTCAGGGTGCTGGGTGCTCAGTCCTCAGGGTGCTCAGTGCTCAGGGTGATGGGTGCTCAGTGCTCGGGGTGCTCGGTGCTCAGTACTCAGGGTGCTGAGTGCTCAGTACTCAGGGTGCTGGGTGCTCAGTACTCATGGTGCTGGGTGCTCAGTTCTCGGGGTGCTGGGTGCTCAGTACTCAGCGTGCTGCGTGCTCAGTACTCAGGGTGCTGGGTGCTCAATACTCAGTGCTCGGGGTCCTGGGTGCTGAGTGCTCAGGGTGCTGGGTGCTCAGTGCTCTGGGTGCTGGGTGCTCAGTACTCAGGGTGCTGGGTGCTCAGTACTCAGGGTGCTGGGTGCTCAGTGCTCAGGGTGGTTAGTGCTCAGTACTCAGGGTGCTGGGTGCTCAGTACTCAGGGTGCTCGGTGCTCAGTACTCAGGGTGCTGGGTGCTCAGTGCTCAGGGTTCTGGGTACTCAGTACTCAGGGTGCTGGGTGCTCAGTACTCAGGGTGCTGGGTGCTCAGTGCTCAGGGTGCTGGGTGCTCATTGCTCAGGGTGCTGGGTGCTCAGTACTCAGGGTGCTGGGTGCTCAGTGCTCAGGGTGATCGGTGCTCAGTACTCAGGTTGCTCAGTACTCAGGGTGCTGCGTGCTCAGTGCTCAGGGTGCTGTGTGCTCAGTACTCAGGGTGCTGGGTGCTCAGTGCTCGGGGTGCTGGGTGCTCAGTGCTCAGGGTGATCGGTGCTCAGTACTCAGGGTGCTGGGTGCTCAGTGCTCAGGGTGCTGGGTGCTCAGTCCTCAGGGTGCTCAGTGCTCAGGGTGCTGGGAGCTCAGTGCTCGGGGTGCTCGGTGCTCAGTACTCAGGGTGCTGAGTGCTCATTACTCAGGGTGCTGGGTGCTCAGTACTCATGGTGCTGGGTGCTCAGTACTCAGGGGACTGGGTGCTCAGTGCTCAGGGTGCTGGGTGCTCAGTGCTCAAGGCGCTGGGTGCTCAGTGCTCGGGGTGCTGGGTGCTCAGTGCTCGGGGTGCTGGGTGGTCAGTGCTCAGTGCTCAAGGTGCTGGGTGCTCACTGCTCAGTGCTCAGGGTGCTGGGTGCTCAGTACTCAGGGTGCTGGGTGCTCAGTACTCAGGGTGTTGGGTGCTCAGTAATCAGGGTGCTGGGTGCTCAGTACTCAGGGTGCTGGGTGCTCAGTTCTCAGGGTGATGGGTGCTCAGTACTCTGGGTGTTGGGTGCTCAGTACTCAGGGTGCTGGGTGCTCAGTTCTCGGGGTGCTGGGTGCTCAGTGCTCAGGGTGCTGGGTGCTCAGTGCTCGGGGTTCTCGGTGCTCAGTACTCAAGGTGCTGGGTGCTCAGTGCTCAGGGTGCTGGGTGCTCAGTCCTCGGGGTGCTCCGTGCTCAGTGCTCAGGGTGCTGGGTGCTCAGTACTCAGGGTGCTCGGTGCTCAGTACTCAGGGTTCTCAGTGCTCAGTACTCAGGGTGCTGGGTGCTCAGTTCTCAGGGTGATCGGTGCTCAGTTATCAGGGTGCTGGGTGCTCAGTCCTCCGGGTGCTCAGTGCTCAGGGTGCTGGGTGCTCAGTGCTCGGGGTGCTCGGTGCTCAGTACTCAGGGTGCTGGGTGCTCAGTACTCCGGGTGCTGGGTGCTCAGTACTCAGGGTGCTGGGTGCTCAGGGTGCTGGGTGCTCAGTGCTCAGGGTGCTGGGTGCTCAGTGCTCAGGGTGCTGGGTGCTCAGGGCTGTGGTGCTGGGTGCTCAGTGCTCAGTGCTCAGGGTGCTGGGTGCTCAGTGCTCAGTGCTCAGGTTGCTGGTTGCTCAGTACTCAGGGTGCTGGGTGCTCAGTACTCAGTGTGCTGGGTGCTCAGTGCTCAGGGTGCTCTGTGCTCAGTACTCAGGGTGCTGGGTGCTCAGTGCTCGGGGTGCTGCGTGCTCAGTGCTCAGGGTGCTGGGTGCTCAGTGCTCAGGGTGCTGGGTGCTCAGTGCTGAGGGTGGTGCTGGGTGCTCAGTGCTCGGGGTGCTCGGTGCTCAGTACTCAAGGTGCTGGGTGCTCAGTGCTCAGGGTGCTGGGTGCTCAGCCCTCGGGGTGCTCCGTGCTCAGTGATCAGCGTGCTGGGTGCTCAGTACTCAGGGTGCTCGGTGTTCAGTACTCAGGGTTCTCAGTGCTCAGTACTCAGGGTGCTGGGTGCTCAGTGCTCAGGGTGCTTT